>NC_091824.1:6052500-7302500 GCF_038994185.2 Dermacentor albipictus
GGCGGGAATTAGGAAAACCTTTAACGTAAAGCCTATACCGAAGAACATGGATCCCAGGCTCCACGAAGGCAGAAGGAAAGCTAGGGCCGAATACATAGAAAAGACAGTGGCTAGAGAAGAGAACACTCTCTTCACGGACGCGAGCATAACTGTAATAGGAAGCGAGGCAAAGGCCATCGCGGTAGTAATGAACAAGGAGGAAAAGCTTGTCTCGTGCGTCTCGGCCGAGATATGGAGCGTAGCTGAAGCCGAGGAAATCGCCGTGGCGCTGGCGGCAATGCAAGGCTATAGGGGGAATAAATCTCTAAATATTCTCACAGACTCGAAAGAGACCTGTCGCAACTATATGAGGGGCAGAATATGCAAAACTGCCCTTAGGATCCTCAGAGGGAGTAACCCCTCGGAGGAGGCGGAAATCAAACACAATCTGATCTGGATACCTGGGCACGAGGGCATAAGGGGTAACGAGGCGGCGGACGGTCTAGCTCGAGCTAATAGATTCCGAGCTGGGCAGCAGCAGGAGTACCGCGCTAGTTACGCCGGGATCCTCAGTGACAGTTATTCGGAATTACTGCAACACTACAGGGGGACTAGATTCAAGTACCCACCGCCCCATAAAGCGCTGACGAAGGAGGAAGCAACGGGCTGGCGTAGGCTCCAGACAAACACCTTCCCCAACCTTTTCATATTAAACAAGATGTTCCCAACGCAGTATAGGGACACCTGCCCCTGGTGCGGGACTACGCCCACACTCTATCACATAACTTGGGAGTGTGAACGAAACGACGCATTCCGCGATCATAAACCCCCGAGTGCGGATCATTGGGAGAGCCGGCTCGTCAGCTGCGAGCTCGCCGTCCAAAGAAGGATGGTGGGGCACGCTAGGGACGCGGACAAACTCAGTGGAGCCCTGGACTGAGGGACCACCCGTGCTGCAGAGGCTTCCCTTCGACGAGAAGACAGCGTGACGAAGAGATGACCTCGATCCGCGAGAATTCCATTTTATGCTTCAATAAATGTTTCTCTCTCTCTCTCTCTCTCTGTGCTAGGGCACTCACTGACGACACTGGTGGATCGCTCGAAACACACGGCGAACTAATGGCATTACACGAGTCCGGAGGGTTTGGGATGGTCACTGCACACAATAAGGAGCACGTTTTGTCTAGGCACGTCTAAAATTTAACTCAAATACCACCTTACTGCAGGGAGCACTCACGACAACCAACGTGGTGTGTCGACCAAACAAATACTACAGTAGCGCCACTCTGCGGTTTTTTAGAAAAATGTATCTTAAATGAAAAAATTGCGTGTTTTTTCCTAATAACATTTCATAGAGTCTTTTAATAAATTTATTTGGTCCAGAAGTGTGTACTTTGTACACTTTGTGATACGAAGTTTAAGGAAATGTATATATAATAAAAACTAAGCGGATGTTGCCTTCAAGATTCGCAATTGCTTCAGGTGCATGCAGGTTGCAAAAGCACGGCCTTCGAGATCAGACTGTCACTCAAAGGAAGCCGTAGTAGGAGGCGGAGAGGCATTTAGGCCCCAATCATTGGGTTTACAGTGCCTAGGTAGGCTTCCTTATTTATAAAGTGTATACGGGGACTTCAACCGAACCATGAGCGAGCTATACAGACGCACGCGGTACGATTCGGTGTCCGATCCGACGTGCGGCGCTGCATGCAACGGCATGAGCGGCGCGTAAGCTCCGCCCACATCCAATTCCCCAGCTTGAGTTCATATCCACGTCGAGAAACGCAATATAAACAACTCTGCACAACACTGCTTCGCTTTACGCGAAGGCTGTCGATAAAATTATGCCCCTGTGAGTGACAGAACACTTCACGACGGCGCGTTGTCCACTGACGGCTCCGCTAAAGCCAGCGATAGGGCCGGTAGGCATAGCTAGGTAGACGCTGCAGACGACGGCGCTTGCGATCCAGTCCGAGCTCGTCGAAGAGTGCTTATTTTTGCCAAAACAATGAACACTGTACACTTAGGTCGGCCGTAATTAAATACAATTGGTTTACTCGACGCAGTCGTTGCGAAGGGCAAACGTGCAAGCGAAGCGAGCGGCCTCGCTCAGACGGTCGGTGTGTGATGTCTGCTCGCGAAATGCCCTCGCGTCGCGGCTCCCGATCTCACCAGTAGCTTAGTGCTAGTGTACAAGGCGCTGGTTTGCATAACAGGCACACGTCCGAGATAATTTTACTGAACTGGTAACTATTTCATGTCAGAAACAAACTGCAGCAGGCAAGCAAAAGAATAACTGCGAGAAACCGGAAAGCCAGCACCGTCTCCGTGGAGGGGACGTGAGAGAACGTCACATGCCAGCCGCGCTGCCAATGGCTGCGGCCAGACGACGGTGCAGTTGTCGGACACGTCGAACGATGAAAATCTGCGCGGTCTGTCGCACGCCGGACGTCCGATCCGGCGCTTCGGCACGGCAAAACACCTCGATTCGGGCTGCAGTTTCGGCGCGTCAGACGCCGGATCGGACACCAAATCGGACCGTGTGTCTCGCGCTTTAGTTGGCGAACACGAGCCGATCAGCGCGCCGTCTAGTGCGATGGTGCATGGCCTACGGGTTTCTTTGACACCTACTGAGCACAAATTCATGATCACCGCTCATATACAGGCTTCCCATGGCACTAGTCTTCGTGTTTTCGAGAATACGTGCCCACATCTTGAATTGGTGAGACCACACTTCCTCTTAGCGTCCGGTATTAGAAGCAGTTTTTTTCTATGAACATTCTACTATCATCTGTTACTAGGAAGTTGATTAAAAATTAGGAAAACAGTTACTGTGCAAAAAAACATTTTTTTTAATGCAGCCAGTCTTTGCATATTCATTTATAGTTCAGATGCTGTTATATGTTCATTTTTCACTAAATCATTTTTAACAACTGTGTAGTAACCAGTGTTACTAGAAAGTTGATTGCAAATCGTGGAAAGTTACACCTGTCCATGAAACAACACTGTCTTGCACCAGCCATGTTCACTGAATAATTATAACCTTATTGAATAATATTCATGCATGTTTTGTAACTTGGGTTATGTACTTTAAGAACATAATTATTTTTATTACCTTCCTATTGAATCGTGTTTCTAAAAAGTTAAAATAGTGTGTCTTAACTTTCTAGTAACTTTCTTTTTACATACTGAAGTTAGAAAAGAAGTAACCAACTTTTTTTGACAAACGTTACTAAAAAGTAAAAGTCAACAGGATGTTACTAAAGTTGATAGGATGTTGATAAAAGTTCTAAAGAAAGTAAGGAAGCATTTTTGTATGGGTTAGTGACTGCACGACTCATGTGTCATTTAAGCATCGATTCTCGCCTCCCAGAAATCCATGAATTACAAATGCATTGCTGCCCTCTATAACAAGAAAGAATATTCTTCCGAAAAAGGTGAAATTGCGGCCTTTCAACGCAGCTTTGCGAACTAAATTTCAGAATTATAGGAATATTGCCACATCCTCTATGGTCGCCGCGGGTATGTGCCAGGCGATGAAAACGACGCTCAAGTAGCGCGCGAGTAGAAAAACAGAGACAACAACGACGTCGCGTTGACTGCGCTGATAAAGTGTTTTTACACGTCCTCGACACCGGCTTTCCCGTCTCCTACTAGGCTGTGACACTGGTGGAGGGGCGGGGTAGGATTGCCTCATGCTCGGCCCCCCTTCGCGGAGCCATACATCGAACACGGAATCACCTGCGTTCGTCTAAACTCCCGTTCACCGGTACCGTTGCCACCTGCTAGGCCTGACGCCAGAGTTCAACCCTTTGCAGGACCCTGCAGGAACGCGTCTACCTACTTCAGCCATGGGTACTGCAACTCCATCGCAGGTGACGCTATAGAATCCTAAGATCCCAGAAAGTTTCCATGGTGACGCTTTTGAAGGTGCCCAAGATTGGTTGGAGCAATTTCAGCGTGTCGCCAGTTATAATGACTGGGGCTCCTAGAAAAAGCTGGCTAATGTCTATTTTGCGCTTCAAGACAGTGCACGAACGTGGTTTGTGAACAGGGAGAGAAGTTTGCCCACATGGGATGCCTTCCGCACCCAGCTGCTAGACACATCCACTAGTAGCGAGAGAAGAGACAATGCGCAGCACCTGCTCAAATCCCGTATTCAAAAACCAAACGAGAGCGTCGCCATGTTTGTCGAAGGTATGACCCGCCTTTTCCGCAGAGCAGACCCTGAGATGGCCGAAGAAAAGAAGTTACGCTATCTCTTGCGCAGAGTGAAAGAGGAACTGTTTGCCGGACTCGTGAGGAACCCACCGACGACAGTGGCCGAATTCACCAAGGAGGCCACCGCCATAGAACGGGCGCTGCAGCAACGCTACCGCCAATATGATCGCAAGAACTCACCGGTGAATGCTTCAATTCTATCTGAAAGCTGCGGCACGTCTCTGCGTGACGTCATCCGAGAGATTGTGCGAGAGGAGATCCAGCAGCTCGGGATTTCTCCCATGGCACCAGCGGTGGCTTCTGCCACTGATATCGTTCGGGATGAAGTTCGACAGGCGTTTTCGTCGCCGGACCGGCAGGCGGTGCCGCGACGATTAACCTACGTGGACGCTGTCTGTCGTCCACCTCCCGCGACTTCGATGCTGCAGACACCGTCAACCACTATGACGCAGCCATCACCGCTACGCCCGACGCCCTATTTTCGACTGTCACAGCCGCCGCCAGCTATGCCGCGTCGCCACCAGTCGATCGCTGCGCCTTGGTCTTACGGTGAATCCCCTGCCGGCTGCCCGATTCGGAAGACCGATTTGTGGCGCACCGCTGACCGCCGGCCGCTATGCTTTCATTGCTGCGAAGCAGGTCATTTTTACCACGCGTGCCACTACCGCGCAGATGGGTATCTAACGTTTCCCAACTGCAGTTACCCTGTGTTTGATGCTGCACGTACCTTCGACGAAAATACTACAAATTTTCGGCCGGAACATTCAGCGAAGCCTTGATCGCGTTCCCCCCTTCTCCGGCTCGTTACACCCCACTGAACCATCGCGATTTTCCTGACGCCTCTAGGGACAGGTCCCCTAGCCTGCACCGGGGGAACTAGAGGCAGCGACCTGCGGGGGTGAGGTTGCAAACCGTCTAACTTTGCAAGAGCGAGGACCGACGACTCTGATCCGATGACTCCAACCACACCCCCTGTAACCGACGCGGTCAGCGCCGATCACCAAGTGGCCCTTCTCGCCGATACTGGTTCCCATTTTTCGATAATAAGTTAAAATCTGGCCGACAGGCTGAGAAAATAAAGACGCCGTAGACTGGGCCCAACATCAGAACTGCCGGCGGCCAGTTGATGATGCCTATTGGAAAATGCACAGCCAGAATAGTAATCGACGGTGCAACCTACGTCGCCACCCTCGTCATTCTTTTTGAGTGTTGCAAGGAATTTATATTGGGGATGGATTTCTTAAGAGAGTAAAGTACAGTGATCGTCCGTGACCTCGTCGTCACATTTGCTACGAGCTCAGACGACGTCGACCCCGCGGAACACCAGCGACTCCGCTTACGTATCGCCGACGACGACGTCACGCTTCCGCCGCGAAGCTGTTCCCTCGTACCTGTAATCTGCGACAACTTGAAAACCGGGACTGGCGTCGTCGAACACATCGACGCACTCGCACTGAGTCAAGGCGTTTCCATAGCCAGGACTGTAATTAAAGTACACGATGGACGTCCTAAATTCCTGCTGACCAATTGTACTAGGGAACGTCGACACATTGTTAAAGGCCTGGCTGTTGCTTACTTCGACGAATTTACCTCAGTGCAAGACTGCCTCTCAGTGGAGCACGCGACGTCCACCGTGGCTATGCCTGCCCCTGTGGTTGACATCAGTCCCACCTTGTCGCCCGTCGAACGCAACAGCCTTCTTGAGCTCATCGATGAGTTTAAGAGCTGCTTCTCATCAACGTCACGAGTCAGCCAGACGCTGCTCACTAAGCACCGCATTGTCACCGAAGCCAACGTCAGACCAATTCGGCAGAATCCTTATTGTGTAGCACTGAAAGACCGCGAGGCAATACAAACCGAAGTGAAGACGATGTTTCAGGACGGGGTTCTCTTATGAAAATGGTTATGTCCTTTGTGTTTACTGTATGTTTCCCGCAGTTCACATGAGGAAATGTCCTTTATGTTTCCTCCATGTTGAAATTTGGCCACTGCTTTTATGTTTCCTTCGTGTGTCCTCCCTTTATGTATCCCTTATGTTACCGTACTTTATGTTTCCTCCATGTTGAAATTTGGCCACTGCTTTTATGTTTCCTTCGTGTGTCCTCCCTTTATGTATCCCTTATGTTACCGTCCTTTATGTTTCCTCCATGTTGAAATTTGGCCACTGCTTTTATGTTTCCTTTGTGTGTCCTACCTTTATGCATCCTTTATGTGGCCGCAGTGACTAAATCCTGTATTTTACGTAGACATGCATAGATGAAGAGTTCCGTGTACACATCTTATATTTATAAATTTTTCCTGAGTTAAAAAGTTTTGCATTGGTTTTCATTGTAAGGTTACTGTTCCCTACATGATGCAGCGCACGGATTGAAACTCTGCTATGGCACAGAAATGTATGCCAATTTGTTCTAAAATTACAAACTAATTAGACTTCATAGATTATTTAAGTATAACACTTGGAGTACCACTGTACATTCCTCACTGCAGTGCTGCTGTTCTAGTTATGTCTTTGTGATTAATATAAAATGTAATGTTTGGATGGAAAGATCAGGTTGGATCAGTGCTTGCACTTTTAAAAGAAAGTTTTGACTATACTTTGCAAAGGTTTGTCTGAAACTACGGACAGTTTATTGGACTATCTGGATGTTACTTCAATTTGCCAGGTCTGCTCACAGCAGACCTCTGGAATGTGGTGCTTGGGTGAGAGCTCACAAGGCACCTGAAAAACAAAACAAAAGCCAATCTTTTTCACTTATTCAAAAATATTCATATAAGCAAGAACAGCCTGGCCTGTATGCACACAGCTAAGAAATGTGGAGCAGTCAAAAACAGATCATAATAACATCAGGGCAACACAGAAGCTTTTAACTAATTGTTGTTTGAAAGAGACTGAGCTGCCAGTCCACTCAGGTATTAAATTGCTCACAAATTCTTCTAAACATTTCTGCAGCAGCTGCTAAGTAGTACATGACCTATAGGAGTAGGCAACTGGCCAACAAATCTTTGTGTGCCTGCTTGTACAGATGTCTCGTAGTTATATCTCAAGTGGTTACACTGTTATATGGTAAAATTCAGGCGGGAATAAAACCAGCCGCAAACATCAGACTACCTGGGAAATTATCACCAAAACTTAAATATCTAGTAAATCAAATGAACAATCGATTACGAAGGGTCTAAAACCAAGACCGCGATTTTGCAGCGATCCCTATTTCGATGCTACTCCTTTTGCTCATTGATCTGACCGACATTCCGCTATCGTTATTAACTACAACAGCAAGCCGTGGAAGGTGGGTTATAAGAGCGGCAAACATCGAGCGCAAAGCATCGCAAGAAAATCGCATCCCTTATAAGGCAGTGCTACAAGCCACTGTCTTTAACAATCGCAGGAACTCACATCATGTTCTTCGGTTGAAAATACTAATGAAAACGAGCGTCTGATTGACATGCCTCGATTAAAAAGAAATTTCGCTGTTGTAATGTCGGTCTATATTTGCCCTACAATATAAAAGACCAATACACGAGCACGTCGAAGAACACAAACAATGCAGACAAGTTCTCGCGAAGCTGGACTTCAATCTGAACACTATGAATAAAGTAATCTTCACACAAGCTAATATCTGTTCAAGCGTCAAACATCACATTCGCGTGCCAACTCGCGATGCTCGTGACACATCGACATGCATTACACACGTAACTTGCGGAAATTCATATCTACGGAAGAATTTCTTGCCGGGAAACTACCGAGAAAACAGTAACTTTCAGCGTTTACGTAAATATTTGCCCATTAAGTCCCAAGCCAACAATCAGCGGTGGTAGCACATCACTCCATAAAGCAAGTAAGTGGTAAGAAATAATACATTTCACGGAAACTCCCCTCGTGAAACGCTTTGCTAAATGTGCACAGCAACATGGTCAACGTACGCTCAGAAAGTGTTCTGTTGTCGTTCCACAAAGCTTACTACATGAACCAAAAGCTGCGAGAATGCGCGCAAGCGTCAGACCTGCTTACCTTCAATATGGTCAGCAAACGGCTTCTTCGTCTCGCAGGCACCACGCGACGACGCTCTTTCCGGCGCGAACACTGTCGAATTGCCGATGAACACCAGCGCGCGAATGCACAACTTTCAACACATTCTTCCACGCACCACAATTCGAAGCCACAGTATCAGGTATTCCACGGGCGAACGCGGACAGACGAGAACAAAGGAAGCTCGGACGGGTGCTGTAGTACACAAGACACTGGCGTATCACAGGAAACATAAGGCGAACTAATGGCGTTACACGAATCCGGAGGTTTCCTGATGGTTAATGCACACGATACTGATCACAGTTCGTTTAGGCACTTCGAAAATACGATTCAATTACCGTGTAACTGCAACGAGCACTCTCACCGCTTATACGTACGCAACGTGGCCCAGCTCACCGTCAACCGCCACACTACAGCAGCGCCGCGCTGCAGTTAAAAAGTGAATTTAGCCTCCGAGATCTACATTTCCTTTTAGGGCGTGCATTATGGAAAAGCACGGCCTTCGAGATTTAAAAAAGTCGTTGCTGGAAGGAAGGCTGGTATTTAAACACAAATTACTGAGTTTAAAGTGTCTTGGTGCGCTGCCTTGTTTTTTTAAAGTATATGAAGAGATTTTAGACGAACTATGCGCGAACTTTTGCCGGCGGACACGAGCCAATCAGCGCGCATTATGTGCAGCTCCATCGCTTGGGGTGGCGATGGCTGGCTTGCAGCGGCAGCGGAACTTCGGCCAAAGTGAAACAGGCGTACTGCTTGCATGCTCGCGTAATCAAATACGTCCATACTCCGCACACAACTTTCATACTCAGCCAACTCACAATTATAAATTGCTCAGTTGTACGCCCAAGCAAGCATTTACGGTATCCGCGCTGCCCTACTCCTACGCGTGCTAATATCGTCACAGCAGTTACTCGTACTTGTGGTCAGCGCGAAAGCGACACGGACAAAAGGAAGAAACACAACAACACGGCGCTGTTTCTTCGGAGTGTTCGTTCCTTGTTTCCGCGTTGCTTTGCGCTGTTGCTAAAGGTACGATGAATCGTAACCAACTCGCCCACTTTGCTATCTCGCTACAGCAATCACACGCAGTTTTGAAAAGAAAGGCACTTTTAGCATCAACCGCCGGTTCTGCATTGGTTAGTGACCAAACTTTTGTGTATAATCTGTGTGAGTAGTAGAGAAAAGGCATCATCACAAGGCCGAGGGCTGAAAAAAAGATAGCGTAGAAAAAGCAACATGTCAAAAAGTGCTTCAGAGACCACGGTTTTGAGGTGGAGCAGTGGCAGCGTCTCCCAATGTTCGAGCTTTTTTTTTTTTCAGCTTAGAGCATCAGAAACGTTATAGATATTCAATTTCACTACGTTCTTTCGAACTAGGCGTTCTGAAAGTTAGCGGCAGCTCCAGTAGAGCTTTGGAGGTGGCAGCGCTTGCATTTCCCGCTGATGGCTGCAAACAAATCTTACGAGCGTAATATAGAGACAATCGCAATGTACGTATTAGATATTTATGTATAATGAGGCTATCATGAAACCAATATAACACCGCGAACAGCTACTTAAATGGTTGTACAATGATATACGCTCGCAGCAAAGCGGCGGATTGGCCGCGGAAGCATCCGCCTCTTTTGCGGTTCATGTAGCGCAAGCCATCGAACACAGCGCGTCGTGCCACCGCATCTCTAGGCGCCGCGCAATTGTTATTTCTCGTGAGGGATTATTCGCTGCATGAGGCTTTGATGTACGTATGTACTGTTGATGGCACGTGGTGATCAATACGGCCAAGATATATAGGGAGTGGGAGGCAGGCGCACCCCCCCCCATGTTTTTTTTTTACTTTGATACGCCAGTAGTTAAAGTTAATACATCTTTCAGGCAGACGACCTATCTGTAGCATGTGTAAAAAGATAATCACTGGGCGCACTCTATGTTACCTGGATGTGCACTCGAGGGAGTACACAGCCAGGTAACATAGAGTGCTCACACAGGTCACATAGTGCTTATATATATATATATATTTAAGTTACCTACGTGTGCACTTGAGTGCACATGTAGGTAACATATAAAGAGTGCATGCACCATATATAGATCGATGCTCTATGTTACCTACGTGTGCACTGAAGTTCACACCTAGGTAACATCCCGCCATAAACACAAAGGGCACATCCTACAATAATTATAATAAGGGTTGTTTTCTTGGGGCAAAGGAAAGGATAAGTCAAGATTTAGTACTAACAATGACTCTGCAGAGTGTATCAATGGCTGTCACACAGTACAGATATATCTGCCTGTATTATATGTACAGACAGTTGTTATGTGCACTCTATGTCACCTACATGTGCACTCAAGTGTACACTCAGGTAACACATAGTACACACCCAGTTAACATCCTGCCGTAAACATAAAGGACACATCCTAGAGGCATAATAAAGGTCACTTCCTCGAGGTATATGTTAGGATGAGTACACATGTTGTACACACAAAGTTGGCGTCCCGGAGGTCACACAAAGGACAAGGAATCATAAAGGTCACATAGGGCACAAGAAGGAAACATAAAGGAAACATAAAGGCAATGACCATTTTCATAGGGGTTATTCGGCCATGTAAGAGTCCTTGGGCATCACCTGTCGTATTGGTATAAAAGAAGTACGGTATCCTGCGCTTCTGCGTCCACTATCGAGAACTCAACCACATCACAAAGAAAGGCGTTTAACCGCTACCCCGTTTCGACAATTGACTGGACAGGCTACGAAACGCACGTTAGTTTTCGTCGATGGTCTTGAAAAGTGGCTACTGGCAAATAGAAGATGATGAAAGAGACCATGAGAAGACTGCTTTATGACGCCCGACGGACTTTATAAATGTCAGGTGCTCCCCTTCGGTTTCTGTTCTGCGCCAGCAACGTTTCAACGTCCAATAGACACTGTCCTCTCAGGCCTAAAATGGCAAACCTGTCTGGTGTACCTCGACGACGTGATTGTTTTCTCCGTAAAATTCGAGGAACACTTACGGAGACTAAAGGCGATCTTTGAAGCAATACGCTCAGCTGGTCTAACTTTAAAACCCGAAAAGTGCCATTTTCGCTTTGAAGAACTTCAATTTCTCGGTCACGTTGTTAGTGGTGAAGGTGTCCGACCTGACCCTAATAAAATCTCTGCCGTTGGTAATTTCCTAACGCCATCAGGTAAAAAGGCCGTGTGACGTTTTCTGGGCCATTGCGCCTAGTACCGACGCTTTATTGCGGAATTTTCGCGCATCGCATGGCCATTAACACATCTCACCAGAGAAGATGTCCCCTTCGTGTGGGGCGAAGACCAGCAACGGGCATTTCAGGACCTACGGCAACGGCTGCAGACGCCTCCCGTGCTCGCACACTTTGATGACAACGCTCCTGCGATTCTTCATACCGACGCTAGTAATGTCGGCCTTGGCGCAGTGCTTGTAGAGCGGCAAGACGGCACCGAAAGAGTGATTGCTTACGCCAGCAGGACGCTATCAAGGGCGGAGGCTAACTATTCCCCTACAGAAAAAGAATGCCTCGCACTAGTGTGGGCCTTCCTGAAATTTCGGCCATATTTGTATGGTCGGTGTTTCACCGTTGTCAGTGATAATAATGCACTTTGCTCGCTGGTTTAAAAGATCCAGCTGGTCGGCTTGCGCGCTAGAGTCGTCAACCTCGTTTACGGCCGGGAAGTGACAGCAATGTTGGACGCAATGCTGCCGCACGAGTGCGGTGACGACGAGACTAGTGCCGAGTAATTTACGCAACACGCAGAGGAAGCCAGGCAGCTTGCGCGTTTGCAAATCAAAGAACAAGAATACGATGCCCGACACTACAATCTTCGACACAGACCCGTCACATACAACGTCGGTGACCAGGTGTGGGTCTGGGCTCCGATTTGTCGGCATGGGCTGTCTGAGAGGCTGCTACGAAGATACCTCGGCCCGTGTACGGTTCTGCGCCGCATCAGCGAAGTGAAATATGAAGTTGTCCCCCACAGCCATAAGTGCTCCATAGGCTGGCAGCATCTGCCCGAGGTTGTGCACGTGCTTCGCATGAAGCCATACTTTTCCTCATGACCTCCACTTTGCACCGTCTGTGCACAGCCTTCAGACGTTGGAGCATCGGGACGATGCCTCCTTTTCAAAGGAGGGGCAAATGCCACATACTCTATGGTCGTCGCGGGTATGTATGGGTAGGATGAAAACGATGCTGAAGTAGCGCGAGTAGAAAAACAGAGACAACGACGTCGCGTTGACTGCGCTCATAAAGTGCTTTTACACGCCCTCGACACCGGCTTTCCCGTCTCCTACTAGGCTGTAACAATATGCTCTCTGGTATGCTCAAACGCGCAAAACCGGAC
Source organism: Dermacentor albipictus (assembly GCF_038994185.2). NCBI lineage: Eukaryota > Metazoa > Arthropoda > Arachnida > Ixodida > Ixodidae > Dermacentor > Dermacentor albipictus. The sequence continues at coordinate 6,065,085 of NC_091824.1, forward strand.
TATTACGAAAGACGGATAATTGAGAACGGTACGAATACCGGAACAAATTTCTTAATAATACAGAGTCTAACACGGGCATTAAAAATAATTTACAACAATGAGGAATGCACAAATGAGGCTGACATATCTGATGATTTTAGTGATCATTTTGTTGCTTGCCAGAATACGCTATCGCCCAGTGTTCTACGCCATCTCCCAGGTTGCCCTCAGTCATTTTTCCTTCGACCGGTTTCTTCCAAGAAGTTTGAAAAGTAAGAATAGAACGACAGCAAGCTGAGCTAGTTGGTAAGGATTCATTATGCAAAAAACAAGAGAGGCGTGTTGTCCACTTCTCTACTCTTGTGTGCTGTCAGCACGCCTCACTTCTTTTTTGCCTAATGATTCAAAAGTAATTTCGCTCCTAAAATTACTGGACCTGTCGCAAATTCTATTCAGACTTCTAGAATAAAACTGGTTGCGGCAGACATATAATTTGTTTTTGCAGATATATTTGACAAATTATTAGCACAGGCATCATCATCATCATCATAATTTATTTACCCTTAAAAGCTCTTGGCTTAAGGGCATTACATAAGGGGGGGGGGGAGCAGTCGTTACATATACAATGGTCGGTAACAACAAAAAAGCAATACAAAGTGCAGGGTTCATGTTCAACATTAACATCATCAGAAGCATCAACACTAAGATAGACACAGCGGCTCAAGAAGAACTTGGAAACAAAACAAAACACGCATACACATTCAAAAACACGACAAAATAACTCAGCTCTTGAAATGTGCTGTTAATAAGTGCCTGAATTTATTAGGTTATATTTCAGTAACTATGGAAGCGGGTAAGTCATTCCACAATGTAATGGAGCTAGGTAAAAAAGATTTATTAAATGAGTTTGTGGAGCCATGTATGCGCTGCAAACTTAAGGAGTTGAAAAGACGGCGTGAGGTGCGCAGCGGCGGGTGCAATGCAGAATTTCTTAGCTGCGGAAAGGTATAGTATAATTTGTGAAATAGGCAAAGCTGTGAAATTTTACGCCGAAGTGCCAGGGGTTGAAGATAAAGGGATGCCTTGATAAGAGTTATACTGTGTCGTCTGTCATACTGCGATGTGATAAAACGGGCCACGCGATTTTGGATGGCTTCAAGCTGATCGATTAGAGAGTTCTGATGGGGATTCCAGAGCGCCGAGGCATATTCGAGTTTCGAACGGATGAATGTTACGTAGGCGAGTTGACGGACAGAACGGGGTGAAAAAGCGAGGGATCGTCTGATAAACCCAAGCAACTTTGAAGCATCGGTACAAAGTTTTGCAATGTGCTCAGACCATGTTAGTTTGTTTTTCACGATGATTCCAAGATACCTGTATGATTCTGTTTCAGAGAGTGGTGTAGAATTTAATGAATACGGATAGCTGAGGTTATTTCGCTTTCTTGATACATGCATGAACTTACGTTTTGAAATGTTCAGTTGCATAAGCCATGTCGCACACCAGGTTTCTATGAGATTTAAGTCGCGTTGAAGCAGAGCCTGATCATCGGGAGTAGATATGCGGCGGTAAAGGACACAATCGTCTGCGAAGAGGCTGATACAACATGATATGGCATTAGGAAGATCATTTATAAATATCAGAAAAAGGAGTGGTCCCAGCACCGATCCCTGGGGGACACCAGAGACGACTGTAGTATTTTGCGATCTGTGGTTCCCTATTACCGTATATTGTGAGCGTTCGCGGAGAAAGCAGTCAATCCATGACAAGATTAAAGGGTTAATGTGGAGGCAGGACAGTTTCGCCATTAAACGCCGATGTGGAACGCGATCGAAGGCTTTGGAGAAGTCTTGGAGAAGAATGTCAGTTTGAAAACAAGAATCCAAGTTTAAGTGAAGGTCTGTGGTGAATTCCAAAAGCTGGGACTCGCACGAATGGCCTGATCTAAAACCGTACTGTTTTTCATAGAAGAAAGCGTTATTGTCGAGGTATTTCCTGATTTCCTGAAACGTGGTAAAGTAATCGTTGTGTTCAAGAAGGGTTCTCGTGAAAACAATAATAACTACCGGCCTATTGGCATTTTGCCATTTTTAATTAGGACCATTGAAAAAGTTATTTACACTCGTCTAATGCGCTATCTAAATAAATTTAACCTTCTTCCTCCATACCTGTTTGGTATTAGGCAGGTTTATTCGACGGAATTGGTATTTATTAACTTCACCGATGACATTAAACGATTCATTGACGAAGGGTTTGTTGCAGGAGCCATATTCATCGATCTAACAAAAGCATTTGACGCTCTAGATCATTCTATTCTTCTGTATAAGCTCTAATTTTTGGTATTACTGGCCCACCTTTAAATCTTACTCGTAGCTACTTGTCAAAGAGGCCTCAAGTAGTGTATCTCAATGACTAATTCTCTTCTACTGAAGCCATTAACTGTGGCGTTCCCCAAGGCTCTATACTAAGTCCATTGTTGTTCTTATTATTTATAAATGATCTACCTAATGTGCTTACCACTTGTTACTGTTTGTTCTATGCTGATGACACGACCATTTACTCATCACTGAAATCGCTTACCGCGCTTCAAGACACACTAAACGTTGAATACACGTTGATGTGTATTCCTGGCGAACATACAATCAACTTTAAATCAATCCTTTAAAACTACGTTTGTACTATTTCATAACGCACAAAAAGCGCTTTCTTCTTCCATACCTGTCTCGTTAAATACTTATGTTATACCGACTTCAGATACTGTTATCTTCCTGGATGTTACTCTCGACAAACACCTTAAATTCAATAGCAATGACAACTCCCTTATCAAAAAGGTTTCATTTGGCACCCGCATTATAATTAAAACACGTGCATTCTTCCAATCTCATGTTATTAGATCGCTGTAGAATGCTTATATTATTAGTCATTTACCATACTGTTTATCTTGATGGGGTAATACATATGCCATTCATCTCAGACCACTTGAGCATGTTCAAAATTAGGCGATAAATTTATGACTTTTAGCTCATTCCGCTGCCATTATTTACCTATCTATCAGCACCTTAACGTTTTACCCATTCAACAGCAGTTCTATCACAAGTTGTCACTCATTACATTTCATCTCTTTCATCGTGAAATATCATTAGACAGTCTTCGTTTTAATAACCTCATGAAAAAAAATAATACCAGGCCTTCAGAACGCAATAATCTTCTAATACTTAAAATCACATCCAGCTATGGAAAATTTACACTTCGTTTTTATGGTATTTCACTTTGGAGTCGCATCCCTGTTAATATTAAGTCACCTCTATTAAGTGGGGATGCTAGGCTTAAAGTTCAACTTTTGAAGCGCTCAACAAATTTTCATGAAATTGTCAGGGTTAGTTGATCTTGTCGCTAGAATATCTTCTAAAAAGTTATAACTGTGAAATTTAGCAATCTTGTTTGTCAGCTTAGGAAAGCTATCGTTTACAAAAATAACAAAAATACAAATTAGTTGTGTATAGGCACCTTCTAGATGGTTTTACAGTGCAGGACAAAGTCAGTTGCACATTTTTTATGTCATTGTTGTAAAAATATCATCACTCTGAAAATGAAGTTTACTTTTGTTACTGTCATTACATGTCAAAGATCTGCTAAATATTATATATTGCAAAATATTTCGGCATCTTAAAAGTACTTCATCTTCTTCCTCACAAAATTTCAGTCTAGAAAATACGTTGTAAGCAGCATTTTGGTGAGGCAGTTTGGAAATGATACTTTTTCTATAGCTCTTTTTTTTTGAAGATTTACGAACTGAGAAAAATCTGTTCAAAAATTTCAGAGTATGCCATTTATTCTTAAGATCAGAAAAAAGTAATTAAAGTTCCCTGATGCACATGCCCGGCTCTCCTCTTGACCACGACGCTGCTCTGCGGTGATCGCTTCAAGGAGTCGTCTCTTTTTTTCAGCTTTAGAGCTACCCATCGCTCTTGCCTGCACTCGTGAAATGGCTTGTTTCGTTCCTTCCTGAGCGTGCTTATTCATGTGGACTCCAGCTTCAAGTTCCAGCTTGTCGAGAGCTCTCTTGATGCCACATGCTCTTTCCATAAATTCTAGCAGAGCCAGGGCTGCTGCAATCTCCACTGTTCTAAGTGATGTAAATTCTGTCGTTGCGCACCTTTTCCATACAAGAGCATTGAAGGACTGGTTTGCATTCTGTGTCTGCATCTTTGAACATCGCGCAAGAAGCTCTGGCTTACTAAGCCTGTTGTAGAGAGGCACCAGCTCTTAGGCAACGTCTCTGCCGAAAGGTGGACGATGAGATCTTGGCACTGATGGCTTTTCCGCTGCAACTAAGGTCCTGCGCCGATTGTAGTGACACTAAGAGACCTCACCAACTGAGCAAGCGTCATGTCGTGGGACTTCAACTGTTGAGTAGGAATGAAAAAGCGTTACAAATACACCTCGTTGCATTTTTTTTTACATCTGGAGCATTGGCCAGATGCATAGTAAGCAGTGAGTTCTTTTACAACACTTTGTGTCAGCTTCCCCTTAACTCCTAGACCTTTCGTCGTTTTCTTTAATTTCTCAATTTCTCTAAAAACCGCGAAAACAAACTTCCTAACGTAGGCATTCACTTTGCGTTTCGTTTCTTGCCCACTATGCAGCCGCGCCTGGAAACACAACGTTCAGAGTCACGTTTGACGGGAAATGCGCGCCACCAACTTGTGAAAAAAATTCATTTGCTTCCTTGCTCCGATAACAACCAAACTTGGTGAAAAGATCGTTTATTAAACATGCAATCCAGAACAACTCAGAATAAAAAAAAGCGTTTTTTTTAACCAAAATCGGTATTTTAACCCCGCATCCACTGCAGTTTTTTTAAACACAATATGAAAAGAATACGGTTGGCAGAGCCATCTTTTGATTTGTCATAAATACATTTTCATAATTCGTACGTTTTCTTTACATCACTCTTATTATTGTATCATTAGGCTTCAAATTTCTGTAAAGCACTTTGTATTTTTTCTTTATTAGTAATATGTAGAAGAGCCAAATCTTTTGTCACAGATTACTGCGAATTCCTGCTTATGATTATTTATTGTGACATTGCTCTTAACGCTGTTTTTATTACGTATCTAATTGTTTTCTTTTATTGTAACTTGTTCCCCATCAATTGTATTTCTCGACGCGTTTTTTTTTTCTCCTTTTTTGTTTTGTTTGTTTGTTCACCCTTTACTTGCTGTTATAATACTTTTATGCACCCACTTATGATAGGAGGTCCCCCTGGCAGTTCCCCACTCTGGGACCTTGTGATGCTGTATATAATATGTAAGCCCGTTTCTTGTACATGCAATAAACTTGAACACACTAAGATGTGTATGCCTTCCAAGTTCTACTGAAGCTTCGTATTATATTGTTTTCCGCAACTTAAGCAAGCTAGGAAACTTAAAATACAAGATCAGATGAAATATTCGATAAGACAACACCACATAAAAAGTGCGCATTACTTTTAAGCGCGCACGTTTGGGCCGGCTGCATGTTTGGAGCACGTAGTTGGCCAACCAACTTGTGCCATGCTGCATCGCCGCTGTAGCCGGATCACCTTAGGCTGACCTGGCACGGGCGCCGAAAAGAAGACAATGACGTCGAAAACCGGTCGACGAGTCAGCACACTGTGTCGTTTGAAGGCATTCTGTCACTTTAGGCACACAACGCCGCCAACGCGACCGAGAACAGTGGGTCATCGTGCTGTGACAGGATTTCAACACACCGAGTCCGACAAAACCAGTCTGCGCTTCGTGCAATCGTCCTCAGAGCGCAGACATCACACGGACAATGCGGATGCCTTAGCAGCTGCATTTTATTATGTGCCTAATTGCAATCAAAATGAATAGAAACGTACTGCCGAAGTTGAAGTAAAGGTGTTGAGCCAAAAAAAAATAACGATTCGGTTGAGGTTCGGTTTCACCCCGCTTTCATATTGTGCAGGTTATGTACCGCTTGGGATAAATAAAATTTTATTGCGGGTGGCGAACCAGTTCACAGCAGGAAATTGGTTCGCAAACCAGTTTGGAGCCTCCAAACCCCATGGCTATATGCTGCCTAATGCTACCTACTTGTCCGCATGGCACATGCGCTAGTTCCATCAAGAGGTAGAAATTTAGGAATGTGGTTATTTCGCAACGATACGTGGGAAGTTTCGCGTACATAATAAAGGCAGAGGTCCCTGCGACCACGGGAGGTCTCCTTAGCTGACAAACTTGTTAGCCTGACAGCAACAGAGTTTGTTTATTTTTCATTTTTCTACAGTCTTTCAGTAAGGCAATGGTGGTGTGTGAATTGTGAAATGAGATCGGTAGGTGTGGAAGACAGCGCGAACTCAAATTGGAATACTTAAATTAGAACTTCGAACTTTTGGTCGGTAGCTGTGAAATAAGCCAGCATTTGACATTTTGCTCAGTTTGCAGCTCATATCCAGCTTTTCTGGACACGTACCAGCTAGCGCCCCAAGCGGACCCGGCACGAAGCAAGCGCGTTTTCAAAGGAAAGAGCGGGTTTTTCGCGAATAACAAAAAGCTGCAGGCCGATTATTGAAAAAGGCAGGTGACAGACGTGTTCTGGAAGGCAATCCACATGAGCGAAATGCAGTGATCAGGCTGGGACACGTAAGAATTTTATTCCCAGAGCGGTTTAAGATTTAGCAATGCAAGCCTGCGGAAACGACGGAAATTTGTACTCAATTTTCAAGGCAAGAACGACGCCCGGGATCAAACTACGGCGTCTATCGTAATACCAAGTGCAGCGTGTGTAGTCCGGAGACTCAATCTTTGATTATTTCCTACTGTGACTCCCCATACATGGCGTAACACTGTTCCCAAAAGTGATTTTTGTAACACTGTGCGAAAATTCACGTGGTATCCATAAAAAATTACCGACGATTACGTTACTTCCTAATGCGAAATTTGAGCGCAGCAAATAAGCTGTTTCACCTTTTCGATAGATTGAGGCAAAGAAATCGAGCAACACATGTATGCGCAATCACAGAATTTTTTTTTTAATTTTTCACACGTATTCCTTTAACATAGTCTCCACTAACAGTTCTTGACAGTCATGAAGGAAGCTTTGTGGTCGGAGAAATAGACTGATATATGTTCGACTTGGTACACCAATGCTTGATTCTCAAAGACGAGATCTATACAAGTGCCTCGCGAGGTTGTCACAGCCGTGGGACGCGTTACGAGCGAGAGGAACGGGATGTTCTCCCGCATAAGTGTTAGGAAATTGCTGTTTGTCTTTATGTCAACATTAAAGTCCCCCACTACTAACATCGGTGTGGATCGATGGACGGTTAATGCGAGTTGCAGGAAGTGCACGACGTCTTTCGTGAGTGCGGTAGCGGACTCACGAAAGCGGTATCAGTCGGTCGCTGCTAGCGCTGGGGGTATGAAAGGGGGGTGGAGCTGGTTACGAGGCCGACGATAACGCCGATGACGACGCGAAACCCAGGAACGGACGCCAAAGAGCCATTTGTGTAGCCAGCCCTCCTCCACAGTCTTTCCTCCTCCCTTCCATCATCCTCCCTCGCCCGGAGAGCCGACAGCGCGCATGCGCGGCGGCGGAGCAGATTCGTCGGCGAGCTGGTTACGAGGCCGACGACAACGCCGACGACGACGCGAAACCCAGGAACGGACGCCAAAGAGCCATTTGTGTAGCCAGCCCTCCTCCAGAGTCTCTCCTCCTCCCTTCCATCATCCTCCCTCGCCCGGAGAGCCGACAGCGCGCATGCGCGGCGGCGGAGCAGCAGATTCGTCGGCGAGCTGGTTACGAGGCCGACGACAACGACGACGACGACGACGCGAAACCCAGGAACGGACGCCAAAGAGCTGCGCTCTAAAACATGAGCGTACCGCTTTGGGAAGCGTCGGAAGCCGTGGCCAAGTGGTAGAATCGAGCGCACCTGTATTCCCGCGTCCCGCTGGCCGCGGTTCAATTCCCGCTTCGCAGTTTCTTTTAAGCCACATAGGACCTAGTTTTGTAGTCTGTCTCTAGATGGCAAAGACACAAAAGCCAAGATTTGCTTTCGATTCTGGTTTTTCAGCAGCACAGCTTTTGTTAAAGCCGCATAGGACTAAAGGCCAGAATACATGGAGCGAATATGCGACGAATAGTCGGCGTTCGACGCCCGGCGGCGTACGCGCGACGCGCGGCGGCGGAGAAATCGTCGTTCGCCGCCGATCCAGCTGGCGCAGAAAAGTTCGTCGGGCGTCGGCGATACCGGAAGCGGCAAACGAGCGGCGCCCCAAAGTGAGCCAATCAGGTCTCACTATCCGCCCCGACTTCCGACCTGGCTTCCCCGCTTGTCCGTGTATCCCGATCCCGCTCTATCTTTCACGCTGGTCTCCCGCTTTTCGTATTCATGGTACCCAAACAGGCACGACTGCAATTTAACGACAAATTAATTTCGGCTCTTCAGAAGCGTGCCATCCTGTGGGACATTTCTAAACAATATTTTACGCGTTTTTAGAGTGTTCCGCAATTCAAAAGCAATAATAGTTGTCGTTAAAGTTTTTTTTTTGTCATGTGTTTCACTACAGCGCTTTTGCGTCGTCTAGCCACACTGATAACAACGCAGCGACTCGCCGGCGGTGGCCGCCGTGTCTTCGCTCCATGTAGCGCAGCCCGACGAACATACGGCGACGCGGAGCGGCAGATTTTCTGCCGCCCGAACTTCGTCGTGAAAGCTCGCTCCATGTATTCTGGCCTTAAGTTTTATAGTCGCCTACTAGATGGCAGAAACACAAAACTGAAGATTCGCTTTCGGTTCTGGTTTACCTGTGGTGTTCTTGAAATATTACGTTTTCTATTTTTCCTTCGTAAAACGTATCAGTGTCGTGTTCATTTGTTAAGTCATCACTTTTATGAAGACTTTATTCGCTGGACATCATGACTAGAAGCTTGCGCATGGCTTTTTGTTATGCAAAAAAAACTTTCGTGCTTTGTAGCATAGAACCTGGGAAAACAAAATGGCTATTCTTATTGCGTTCTTCTGGAAGGTACGTTTGCTTTGAGTTTCGGCTGTCCTTAATGGCACACACTCTGAGCGAATCAGGTCAACCTGGGTCACAATGCCACGTGGTGGCCAGTGCCAGTTCTATGCAACATTCGTGTGGAACAAAGGGTCTGCTAGGCTGAGTCACTGCGCGAACGTTAATTATTCCTAAAGATTCATACAAATAAGAAATGCACCACCTAGGTGAAGATGTGCAGCGTCTGGATTAATAGCTACTGTTAATATGTTCCCTACAGGCAAGTGGTATGAATCCGTAGGTGTGGCCGTAAAAAAACCAATTGAATTATCGGATTGGGCCAACTTGAAGTTTAAGGCTGGGCGAAATGAAAATCGGGCGTGGCTGACTTTATATTTGGGGGTGGGCTAATTGAAGTTTTCGGGTGTGCGAACTTGAAATTTGGGGTTCGGCCTAATTATTGTTTGCGGGTGGGCTAAGTGAAATTTGTGGGCCTGTTTACGAATAGTTCCAGAACACCAGTTTTGTTTCTGCACCCTTTTTATCATCGCAAAGTACGTATATTAATAGTTGTTGGCCAATACGCCTCAAGATGAGCTACCGCTCGAGCCTTCCCAGCCCACTGGGCTTATAATGTCACAGGAGTGCTGTCATTGTGTCGACTGCGACGTTTAATGTGGAGATCCACAATAACTTATCGCAGACCGAGCTGACCATTTCCCGACCAATGTCATCGCTAACACTACTCGTTCGTGCTAGACGCAACACACGCTTACAACGATCATAATTCAACTTTTATACGCACGCTAGTCGACACGTTCTCAGTGCACGATTTCGCCAATCATCTGGATAGGAACCTTGCTGCATGTTTTACTGTTATGTTGCGTCGTTTTTCACGTAGGCGTTTTCCCGCAAACAGAATACATTTTTGAGATTGACTAGGCAAGCTAGTATATAACTCATACGAAGCAAATGTATAAACGGTTATAGTGTATTTCAAAACAGTATATATAAGTAAATAAGATTTCAGATGGTATTTTTTTGACTGGGCATGACAAGGATTTCTTCCCGCCTGTCACAGTGCTTTGACCGAAAACCTAATCATTTTGGTAAAACGTGTTGCCCCAATACTACATGGGCTAAATGTACAAAAGTGCGGTGCGTGGTCACAGTTTCAAAGCCAGTCTATTTTGTGCACTGTAGCTGATATTGTAGTAACGTGGGATTTTCCTCTTTATAAGAGCACAGAAACAAAAAAAAAGATTACAGTTGGTAGCTAAGCGCAATGTACTTTGGAAGATATGAAACTAGCGATTATGTTTTAATTTGCGGTTGGTCTTCTCTGCTGGTAGATCGCTGTCCGATCACTTCAACGAATTTCGTTTGTGTGCAACTGCAGCTAAAACGTCGATACTACCGTTTCACTGCCAGGACCTTTATGCCCTCCACACACACAAGAATGGCACCAGATAATTGGCACACGCACTTTTATAAACTGATATTGTTTTGCTAATTTCAGTGCAAAGAGGTGTCTGGGAACGGAGCATTTTCTTAGTATCTTCATCATCATCATCATCATCATCATCATCAGCCTGGTTGCGCCCACTGCAGGCCTCTTCCATGCTTCAACAACCCCGGTCATGCACTAATTGTGGCCATGCCGTGCCTGCAAACTTCTTAATCTCATCCGCCCACCTAACTTTCTGCCGCCCCCTGCTACGCTTCCCTTCCCTTGGGATCCAGTCCGTAACCCTTAATGACCATCGGTTATCTTCACTCCTCATTACATGTCCTGCCCATGCCCATTTCTTTTTCTTGATTTCAACTAAGATGTCATTACCTCGCGTTTGTTCCATCACCCAATCTGCTCTTTTCTTATCCCTTAACGTTACACCTATCATTCTTCTTTCCATAGCTCGTTGTGTCGTCCTCAATTTGAGTAGAACCCTTTTCGTAAGCCTCCAGGTTTCTGCCCCGTAGGTGAGTACTGGTAAGACACAGCTATTATATACTTTTCTCTTGAGGGATAATGGCAACCTGCTGTTCATGATTTGGGAATGCCTGCCAAACGCACCCCAGCCCATTCTTATTCTTCTGATTATTTCCGTCTCATGATCCGGATCCGCCGTCACTACCGGCCCTAAGTAGATGTATTCCCTTACGACTTCCAGTGCCTCGCTGCCTATTGTAAATTGCTGTTCTCTCCCGAGACTGTTAAGCATTACTTTAGTTTTCTGCAGATTAATTTTTAGACCCACTCTTCTGCTTTGCCTCTCCAGGTCAGTGAGCATGCATTGCAATTGGTGCCCTGAGTTACTAAGCAAGGCAATATCATCAACGAATCGCAAGTTACTAAGGTATTCTCCATTAGCTTTTATCCCCGATTCTTCCCAACCCAGGTCTCTGAATACCTCATGTAAACACGCTGTGAATAGCATTGGAGATATCGTATCTCCCTGCCTGACGCCTTTCTTTATTGGGATTTTGTTGCTTGCTTTATGGAGGACTACGGTGGCTGTGGAGCCGCTATAGATATCTTCCAGTATTTTTACATATGGCTCATCTACACCCTGATTGCGTAATGCCTCCATGACTGCTGAGGTTTCGACTGAATCAAACGCTTTCTCGTAATCAATGAAAGCTACATATAAGGGTTGGTTATATTCTGCACATTTCTCTATCACTTGATTGATAGCGTGAATATGGTCTATTGTTGAGTATCAGTCCAGTGTTATCAAGGAGAAGCAGATCGCTCGACCATATCCATGAGGGCATACGAGCCATTGTCGCGCTTTACTATAGGACAAGTGAAGTGCTAAAATCTTGGTGTGACTTGCCCTTTCCGCAGGTGGTCCATTCATTATGTTATGGTGATGATCAACGTTGTGTCCATCAGGCATTTTCCTCATCTTTAGATTCACTATGGCGAGAGCGGACCGAGAAAGGAAGCTTTCTTCACAATCAGTTACAGCGGGATTTCACCACTCCTATTTGCTGCAAGTTGCATTCAGTGGCTGGGCATGCAAACCACATCCTTAGTTTCACAATCGTTAGAGCCCGCAGAAAAAGGAGAGCTTTGGTCACTATCACTACCACGAACCCATCTCAATGCAGATATGAGTACCTGCAGGGGCTGGGCGTGCTCACTTCTGCGCTACCACCTGCCGCCGCCACATTAGCTTTTCCATGCATACCTGCTTCTTGTTTTCATCGTAGAAAAAGTCAGTGCCTCCTCAGTGCCCTTCCACTCTGTGAAGAAGGATGACCAGCAAAGCTGTGTATGTGGGCCCCTTAACGGCAAACTGCACATCCGCCATGGGTCGGCAAGCCATTGCACTATCTTCCGAATCGGCCCACGCATGGGGAGTGCTTAACGCCTGCTTCACCGCCGCCGCTGGTCGGGTCGGTATTGCACTATCTATGGTATCGGCCCACGTATGGGGAGCGTTTAATGCCTGCTGCACAGCCGCCTCTAGTCGGGTCGGTATTGCACTATCTATGGTATCGGCCCACGTATGGGGAGCGCTTAACGCCTGCTGCACCGCCGCCGCTGATCGGGTTGGTATTGCACTATCTCTGGTATCGGCCCACGCATGGGGAGCGCTTAACGCCTGCTGCACCACCGCCGCTGATCGGGTTGGTATTGCACTATCTCTGGTATCGGCCCACGCATGGGGAGCGCTTAACGCCTGCTGCACCACCGCCGCTGGTCGGGTCGGTATTGCGCTATCTATTGTATGGGCCCACGTATGGGGAGCGCTTAACGCCTGCCGCACCGCCGCCGCTGGTCGGGTCGGTATTGCACTATCTATGGTATCGGCCCACGTATGGGGAGGGCTTAACGCCTGCTTCACCGCCGCCGCTGGTCGGGTCGCTATTGCACTATCTATGGTATCGGCCCACGTATGGGGAGCGTTTAATGCCTGCTGCACAGCCGCCTCTGGTCGGGTCGGTATTGCGCTATCTATGGTATGGGCCCACGTATGGGGAGCGCTTAACGCCTGTTGCACCACCGCCGCTGGTCGGGTCGGTATTGCACTATCTATGGTATCGGCCCACGTATGGGGAGCGCTTAACGCCTGCTGCACCGCCGCCTCTGGTCGGGTCGGTATTGCACTATCTATGGTATCGGCCCACGTATGGGGAGCGCTTAACGCCTGCTGCACCGCCGCCGCTGGTCGGGTCGGTATTGCACTATCTATGGTATCGGCCCACGTATGGGGAGGGCGTAACGCCTGCTGCACCGACGCCGCGGCTTTGGGATCGGTGCAAGTATGGGGAGCGCTTAACGCCTGCTTCACCACCGCCGCTGGTCGGGTCGGTATTGCCCTATCTTTGGAATCGGCCCACGTATGGTAGCGCTTAACGCCTGCTTCACCGCCGCCGCTGGTCAGGTCGGTATTGCACTATCTATGGTATCGGCCCACGTATGGGGAGGGGGCGTAACGCCTGCTGCACCGCCGCCGCGGCTTTGGGATCGGTGCAAGTATGGGGAGCGCTTAACGCCTGCTTCACCGCCGCCGCTGGTCGGGTCGGTATTGTCCTATCTTTGGTATCGGCCCACGTATGGTAGCGCTTAACGCCTGCTTCACCGCGGCCGCAGCTTTGGGATCGGTGCATGTATGGGGAGCGCTTAACGCCTGCTTCACCGCCGCCGCTGGTCAGGTCGGTATTGCACCATCTATGGTATCGGCCCACGTATGGGGAGGGCGTAACGCCTGCTGCACCACCGCCGCTGGTCGGGTCGGTATTGCACTATCTATGGTATCGGCCCACGTATGGGGAGGGCGTAACGCCTGCTGCACCGACGCCGCGGCTTTGGGATCGGCGCAAGTGTAGGGAGCACTTATTCTTTATTCTTTATTCAGTGAGCGCCCCGCTTTGCCAGAAAGGCGTTACAGAACTAAATAAAACACTTCTTCATCTATACAGCACACTTGCGTCTCTTGCCGCCGGTTCCAATCTCTGGTGGTCATCACAAAGAAGGAATTGTAAAACATAGTTGTCCTTGCACGGTACTCTATAACTTTGTGCCGGTGATCATTTCTTCTGGATATGTAATTGGGTTGATAAATGTAGTTGTTATAAGCATTACCAGTGTTACCATGAAAAATACAAAAGAAAAACTTCAACCGCAGTTTTTTTCTGCCTAAAGAAAGCGACTCCCAACCCAATTCTGCTTTCATAGCGGTACAGCTGCCTGTCCGCTTGTACCACCCTAAAAAAAACCGCGCAGCCCTATTCTGAATTTTTTCAAGTTTATCTATAGACCTGGCCTGCATCAGGTCCCATACAGGGCATGCGTACTCTAAAATTGGCCTAATACAGGTGGGGTGGCTGTGTTCTTTAAACTCTGGGGTGCCCATCTTAGGTGCCGTTGGATAAAGTTAAGAGCCCTTGCTGCTTTACCAACAACATAATCAATATTACCATTCCATGAGCAATCATGCGATAAAATAACACCAAGATATTTGCATGTCGGTTCAGAAGTAAACACATACATATTCTGGCTGTAAGGTGTTTCAATTTGCTTCTTTTTTTTTTGGAAACGCGCATGTGCACACACTTTCTTGGATTCAACGTCATTTGCCACTTCTGGCACCCCCTTGTAATACGATCCAAATCACCCTGCAAAGAAACGCCGTGACTTGCGTCCGTAATCTGCCAATATAAAACACAATCGTCGGCAAATAAACGCATGCGCGATGAAATACCCACAGAAATATCATTAACAAAAATGAGGAATAAGAGTGGTCCAAGGACGGTGCCTTGTGGCACGCCTGACGATACACCAACATAGGATGAACACCTCCTATTTAAAAGCACGCATTGATGCCTGTCGAACAAACAATTGGGTATCCAAGTGAGTACATACTGCTCAAAATTTAGAATCTGCAGTTTGACGAGGAGAAGGGAGTGCGACACGGTGACGAAGACCTTTCGAAAATCTAAAAAGACACAATCTGTTTGCCCACCCTCGTCAACGTTGGAAGCCAACTCATGAAAGAACTCTACAAGTTGCGTGGTACAAGAAAATCATTTGCGAAAACCGTGCTGCTCATTTATCAGAACATTATATTCTGTAAGATGCGTCAATATGTGCTTAAATAGGATATGTTCAAAGAGTTTACATGATATCGATGTTAATGAAATGGGCCGGTAATTCGTTACATCTTTTTTTGAGCCACCCTTATGAACGGGAACAACATGGGAAATTTTCCAATCATCGGGTAAAGTGCCTGTTGAAAGGGACTTAGTGTAAATTATGTAAAGTTAAAGCGAAATGGGCGCAGCACATTGTTTCAGTACACGAGGAGAGATACCATCAGAACCAAATGCTTTGGATTCGTCTTGGCTTTCAAGAAGAGAGCGTATACCAGGAACACTCAGTTCCACCGGCGGCAGGAGTGGAAACGTGCTTGGGTGGGGTTGGGCAGCAGCGTCATGCTTAGGTAAAAACACGGATTGGAAATACGTATTTAAACATGTGGCTTTAGCTTCCTCATCGACTATAACCGTATCATTAAAATTCAGTTCACTGACTCCAACATTATCAGACCCGCACTCCTTGATATAATGCCAGAACGACTTGGGATTAGTTTTCATTTTATTATTGAGCCCTTCGAAATATGTCTATTTTGCTTTTTCGACACTTGCTTTATACTGCTCCGTTAATGCTTGTAATTCTTTCGCGTGCTCACTGCTTCGAGTTTTCTTTAATTTACGAAAAACTCGTCGCGTTCTCCTGATTTCTCTCAAAATACTTGACGTCATCCATGGCTTCTTGCATTTATTAATTTTGCCTGCTTGTATCGTAGGTATATACTTATCCACAAGGGCTGACACCTTATCCCTAAACTTAAACCATAAATCTTTTACACTATCGGTTTCAGCAAGGCACTCAAACACGGGCAAATATACTTCTAGCTTTTGAGCTATGCTTGAGTAGTCATCCTTGGTGAATAGAAAAACCTTTCTTGTTGCAGAACTTGAGCTTCTTCTGCTCTCGTTTTTAATGTCTGCAACAACGGCCATGTGGTCACTGATACCTGGAATAACACTGACATTATTCACCAAACTGGGGTAATTCGAGAACACGAGGTCTAGAACGTTATTATTTCGAGTTGGGTAAGTAACAAATTGAATAAGACCAAAATTGTCAATAATATTTTTCATTTCTATGTTTACACGGCACCCAGTGCTGCTTACACATATTCCATCACGCCATTCTTAGTATGACAAGTTAAAATCACCAGCAAGAATGAATGGTCTGCTTGAAACTTCCGAGATAATTTCATTGAGCGATTGAAGTGTATTGTAACGGCATCTTCACTGCCGCCGCGGGTCGGGTCGGTATTGCACTATCTTTGGGATCGGCCCACGTATGGGGAGCGCCTAACGCCTGCTGCACCGCCACCGCGGCTTTGGGATGGGCGTAAGTATGAGGAGTGCTTAACGCCTGCTTAACGCCTGCTGTCGGGCCAGTTTTACACTATATTCGGTATCGGTCCACGTATGGCGAATGCTTAACGCCTGCTTCACCGCTTCCGCTGGTCAGTCCGGCATTGTTCTATCTTCGGGATTTTGTTCTACACGCGGACACGATAGTGGAGAAAGGAGCCCTTAAGAGGAAGCTTTAGCTCGGGTGATTTTATGTAAATATATGTAAAACTAGAAAACTCTGTGACATTAGGCTTCGAATTCTTGATTTAGGTCATCATTTGTCTATTCAAAATTGGCAAAAATCGCAAATTTTAGGAAAACGAAACCATCAAGTATACAACTCTGTCTTTCCACAATGAAAAATGATATCACAATTCTATGCATTGCATCTCACAGCACATCTGAAGCGGACAAAATTATTATAATAAACATGAATCTGAACTCAAAATTAGTAATATGGAAATACAGCTTTTGCAGAACCCTTCAACACAACGTAACAAATTCACGTAAGATATAAATCGACATATCCAAATTGTGCGCTTTTAACGATCTAATGGATGCTGTTTACAGAACCGTGATATCTATTATTGAGGCGGAGCTGTTAATTTGTAAACTTCGCGCTTCTATCATTTTCGCACTTTCGAATCTCTCAAATTCTTCTAACGACATTCAGGCCCTAAATGGAAAGTCCGTTTCCAAAAGTCACTAAATTTTACCTATCTCTCTAGAATGCAGCAAATTTCAATAAAATCTGTCCAGGGGTTATCTTATAAAAGCGTTTCGGCGTTTTACATCTATTGTCATAGGCCACGCCGGAGTTGGGCCCGAGTTAGAACTTCCTTTTAACGGCTTCGCTATATAAAAAAAAAGAAATAAAGAACATAAATACCTCAGCCGTCAATACCACCACCCCAGATTTCGTCACAATGGCACCGTTACCATCGGCACGGCTCCGTGAGCAGCTACCAAGCTGGGAACTTTTGTTACCTTCCTTTCCTCGGCGGCAGCGCATTGTCTTGATGCCAGCGACACGCTATATCTGCACGATCATTGCGTCATGCATCGTTTGTGCTACCAAGCAAGCTTTCGGCTGCACACGTTCGCTGCTATATTGACAATGAGAGTTTAAACTGCTTGCCCAAGGTCGATTCAAATAGGTCATGAAGCTTCGGGCGAAAAGCGGTTCAGTACAGATTGTCACCGACATCAGCAAGGGGGGTTATGGGAGCAGCGATTGAAGTGCGACTATGTTTGGAGGGAACAAACATTGGGAAAGAAAAACGCTTTTTTTAATTCGAACGAGACACACTTAGATTCATTCATCGAAAATTAAATTCCTAGTCAATTTTATATATTCGTGATGAGTTAAGAAAATACGTTTAATTTTATTATTATTAAGAAATGCATTTCTTTTCAGCGCCAATCGCTACAGGGGGCGTTGTCGCCACTATCACTCGCAGTGCAATGCACGTCTTGAAATGGACAGAAAGGCGCACTCGCATCACCTGTTGAAATACGCCCCCCTAACAATTTGTGCTTTCTTGCTTGTCGAAGTTTGTCTGAATTTGGTGACGCGGGTAGCTTCACTGCTTCTTAATCTGTTCAGTCAAAAGTAGTAAGTTACGACGGCCAGATAATTGTGTAGTTGTTTTCGTGCGACTGCGCTGGCCGACCGGCTTGGCATCCGACAATAGGATCAGCACTTTACACCGAAAGCTTTCGTCGGCCTCCAAAGAAAGTATGTTCCATGTGTTCTGTGAAGGGATGCGATTTCGACAACCGTACGGCTGGCCTTTCCTGCATCGCTTTCCACGCTGAAAGCTCGAACCGCCCATCAAGTCGAATGGCGGGGCATTTGAATATATAACTCCAAAGGAAGAACAACAAAACAGATTTCGCGCCTTCGAAAACAAAATGACGTCACATCTGCTTTTAAGGGACACGGCGTCACGTTATTTTTTCTTCCGCTGGAAGTGTTCCCACCACATACAGATGGCGCTAAGCCCCATGAACCGGCGATGGACCACCAAGTTTTGAACGTATGGGCTCCTATGGAAGCTTCGCTACCAGGTATATTTACCTTGGCTTGCCTTCGAAACAACAGCGTGAATAAAAATCGAAAGCGGACTGACCGGCCACAAAGAACATGCTCGGCACACTATTGATGACAGCATCACAAAAGGCTAGGTGCGGTAAGGTTGACTTTACACGTTGGCAAGTAATGATGGACGGGCTAGTTGCTTCACTATCGCAGAAAGAACAGCGCTTCAAGTTGTTAGCGCAGTTTGTTTGTGGTTCCTTTGTGTCCCGTCTTAAAGTGCTGTTCTGTGACTTTACATATGTTCTTTTTCTGCGTCAGTTACGCCTTCCAAGAGCGTTTACTTAGAAAATTTTTCTTCGCATGCTTCTTACAGAAGCATGCGAAGACATTTTTTTCGCTTGGCTGCAATAATCTCGAGGACGGTCTCCAAGCCGCTCATTTTCTTTAGCCATGTAGGATCAATTCCTGAAAAGTTTATTAGCGTAGCCTTGTTAATTATGCTCACAATTCCTAAACTTACTCCGCATCCAAAGGTTACAAAGCTGAACACACGCCTGAGAAAATGATGTCACCATTGCTTGTAATTGTTTAATAGTTTTGTTTGGTGCAGTTAGAAACAGCCGGCATATTGTTGGTGCGGTAGGCTTCTTATTAAGTAAGTACGAAAGTATGGACAGGTTATCTTGGCGCAATTAAACTTCATGAGCTTAAGAGGAAGCCTTAGCTCCTCATTTAGCTCGGGCCCAACTTCGATGCGGCCTATTCATATACGTGTAAAACGGAAAAACGTTTTTCTAAGATTACCCCTGGACCAATTAAAATGAAATTTGTTGAATTTCAGAGAGTAAGTTCAATTCTAGCGACTGTTGGAAGCGGAATTTTGATTTAAGATCTGAATTTTGTGAAAAGCAGTTTCAAAATTCGAAATTACGAAAATAATATACGCACGAAGTTTATAAATTAATAACTCTGCATCAAGAACAGATATGGCGGTTCTGTAAACAGTATCCATTAGATCATTCAAAGCGGACAAGTTCTCTATGTCCATTTATATCTTACGCGAATTTTTGATGTTGTGTATGAGGGTTATCCAAAATCTTTATTTCCATATTACTAATTTTTTGGGGGATTCATGTGTAACATATAAATTTTGTCCGCTGTAGATGTATTAGTAAATGCAATTCAGAGAATTGTGATATCGTGTTTCATTGCTGAGTTACGAAGTTGTAAATTGATAGCCTCGTTTTCTGAAAATCTTCGATTTTTGCAAATTGGTGAAAATATTAGTGACCTCAATCAAAAATTCGAAATGACCAGTCACGATATAATAAGTCCTTCTTTTAAATACAACAGACCTCGTCAAGTATGGAGCAGTGGTTGCCGAGAAAAACGAATTTTGCTTTTGCATGTATTTAGATAGGAGCATCCAAACTAATGCTTCGTCTTAAGCACATGTGCCCAATCATGCGCCTCTGCCTTTACACTGGACTACTCCCAGCGCTACGGTACATCACACAGGGTGTGCGATAACATTGTCCACGCTCCTGTTGAGGTTTCTGAGCGCTGGTGGCATCAGGCTCGGTGTAGTACCATGATCAGCAATAAAAACAGCTGCCTGGGGGAAAGCATTGGAAACATTTCTGTAACATATGGATCAGTGCGGACATGCACGTTACAACGAAAAGTACTGAAGTATTGGGATGACGGTTCCGTTGTAGGTATTTTAGCTGTCTAATGTTAAGACCTAAAGAAAAAATGCTGTGATATTGTGACAAATAATGCTGACATGAAACATGAGATCTGGTATAGTACCCGTGGTGGAACTCACCTCTGGGCTGCAGGGCTACATTGAACCACGAAATACTAGTTTGATAAATGCCAGCAATTGGAAAGTGTATAGCGCTTCAATTTTCTGCATGTCGGCGCCGCTGTGCAGTGCTTGGGGGCCCTTTTTACCCCGAGCACTATGTTTCAGCTAATATTAAAAGCAACTGTATTCTCTTCTTTTCTTTTTGGGTGGGGGGCGGGAGATTTTTTTAGTGTCTAATCACTGTTCCAAAGTTATGCATGTGTTTCTATTATCCAGTATGTTGTCACTGATTCAATAGCGAAAGAGCGTTATCTTATCAGATTGCACGCGTGAAGCGAATACTGGCGCACATTCTCCATCACATTTGAGGACCTGAGATTGCGCTGCAATGAACGGGATTCCAATCTGATGAACCTATGTCTTGATCCATAGATCAGGTCCAGAAGAAGCACTACTGTGCGCGCAGCCATCGTTGTGCTTGGAGTGTTTTGTAGCAGAAGCTCCCCTTTTATAATATGTTATATTCGTGAATCACTCTTTTGGAAGCGTTTTGTTCTTTACATCACTCCAGTGGGTGAGAGTATAGACGTTCTCCATCTTCATTCAGTGAATACTGGGAAACGGACTAGGACTCTTCTTGGCGTCTGCGTTTACACATTTACCGCAACAATTAGTTATTCATACCTCACATCTTCATTTAGAAGGCTGTAAAAGACAGCAACCTTATATTAACATGAGGTCTTCATAACGCAGTAAATTTAAATGCTTATTAGTCGGCTTTCACCTCACGGTAAGGAATTTCTATAAAGATAACCATAAAATAATTAAAAGCCTATCCGCTTGACAACGTTTCATGTGAGTTTCCTTTTGCAAGCTGATAACGACTTGCAGGTGGTTCATATCCGGGGCCCTTGAGATATGTCCAACCGCCAACAAAGAGTTATTCCGAATGTTTCATTTCAGGAAGGCGTGTTACCCTCCTGCATTTCATTCCCGTTCGAAAACAGGCGCAAGAGGAAAGTGCTGCATGAAGAGCGTCGTCAGTCCAAACCAAAGAGCTACCGTAAAGCACATCGCCTATATCGCTATCATTTAGGCTTAGATAAGAAATATATATTTTAAATCGACGCATCACGAACCCGAAATGGGCTGTCCGCGACCAGCCCAGATAGGTTTCTTTCATTTCGTACTGCGTGCTAGCGGCTAATAATAGCTCACAGAGCAGCAGGCTAAGTGTGGATGTGGTAGAAAAGGCGCTTTATATACTGTCCCGAGCCCCGCCGAAAATTGCACGCCACGCTGCTGCTGATTCCTAGAAAATTGTATATGTGACGGCCAGTCATTTGCAACACAGCAACATTGTTTTGTGATGGGAGAGTCCAGGTGAGAGACAGGGTAGTTATGGAGATGAAGACGCGCTATTTTCTGCAGCAACTTAAGAATGAATGAAATAATGAATTAATGCCTTCATTTATTAAGAAAAAGGAGCAGCAAGCATCAGTGAAAGCACGTCTTGGCACATTGGGAAAGAAGCGAGGCACAAAGAGAAGAAAAGCTGGAGCCCGGGTGGCAGGCGAAGTCGCAGTTTAGAGTTCAGATAATATAAGCGAGAGTTGGTGAAACCAGTTGAATTCCAGTGCAGATGTGTTATGTGGCGAGTAAATCATTGGAGTCACCGCCCAGCATCCGTCCTTTGCACTAGTATAAGCACCCGCCGTTCTTGGTAACAAACGTTTACCGAAAACCAATCTTGGCAATTACTTATTCATCGGCTACGCCTCACCACTCGTTCCTTACTGGCAAGGTCTGTTGATTACAACTACACTGTCGCTTCAAATTACGAGTTTAACTTGACGCTTGTGGTTACGCTTGCTATACTCGGGACTCTTGCTATTGCTGAAATACTATAAACATGGGTTTGCTGCACAAGTTAGAGAATATACATTTTAGAACAGCGTTTCTCGCCTTACATACGTTCAACACAAGCACCATTGCAGCATGTTACGGTGCGCGTCCCTTCAAGACAGAGACGCGAACGCAAACATAAGAACCCGTTAGAAGACAGGACGCCGTCTTGGGCCTCGTGCCCAACATATCCAAGCTAATAATATATTAGCAATCATGCTGTCATTTCTATGCAAAGAGGCTATATATTTAAACTTCTGGAGCGACAGTCCGATTCGCTGCTTACGGGAGCGCGCGAAGCCGCCGGGGCGGCTAGAGTATGTGGCCGCGGTATACGGCGCGGCGCTCCCTGTGCTTGCGGTTCTGCAAGGAAAAATACAATTAAACCCCCTTCAGAAGTGTATCAGTCCACCGTTGTGCGTCGCTGTTGTCAAAAAAATGTCATGGTGGTGGGCGCGTGGTGTTCTGTGTTAATAAGTCTAATAAACAGTCGTGTTGCCTGCTTTCATCATTAAGAAACCTGCCGCATGCATCGGCAGTGTGATGCCCTTTCAACGATACGTGGTGCTGGCCCGTATTGGCAGCGACATGGCCTCGAAATATATCATCCTTATGCCATTTCTTAAGAAAATCACTGTTTCTGCTACTGAGTGTTTTTGGTTTTAACTTAGAAAACGAGAAAGAAATACAATGGCGGTCTCATTTTTTTCCGGCGCCTCAGTTTTATCCGAAAATAGTCGGTGAAAGCAAATTTACAGTAAAGCTAAGGCGAGCCACGATCCGCACATAGCTGCAAGTACATGCGCTCCAATGAGAGAAACCTGCCAAAGTTATAGTCATGTGTCAGCTGGCAGTTCAAGCAATATTTACTTTTTGTTTTGTTTCTGCATCCGTACGGCCAGCGTCTGCGATGAAAACGACAAGTGGGGAGGCAGATAAGCAGAAAATTGAGGAGAGAGGTAGTAGCCTAATGGTTAGCGCGCCCAGCTCCCAAATGTAGGATACTGCGAATACATCAATAAAACTTGGTGCTGTGCTAGTTCGTGATGCGTCCTTTAAAACTGAAGGTAGCGCTAAAAAGGACGAACACACGGTGAAAAGACGACATAACGACGAAGAAACGCTACTGACCACTAGTGTATTTTTTGAGAAGGGTTGAATATTTAAGAGAATCGCAACACATGCGCGCAACCGAACTGCGCCAGCCTTCTTTATCGCAATATCGCAAACAGTTACGGGAAGCGAAAAAAGATAGACCACCTAAGCAGCAAGAAGTGAGCAAATGACCAATAGAAAAAAAGCCATATGTTACAATTTTTCAAATCTTTCCAGAAGTGGGCGCTCAGCCGAGTACAAATTTATTGAAGCATAGCTGATGCACAAACCCGCCTTTTTTTTGTATGTGGAAAGTTTCCAGCAAAATTCTTCCAGCTTTAGCGCTTGCGCTTCTGCCCAGAACTTTTGCTTCTTTGAACCGCGGCACGCACTCGCAAACCATCACATGCGAAACTAAATTCGCAAGCTTATCTTGTTTTGTTAAGTTTCGATAGTGTTCCCTTAAGCAGTCATTGAGGCAACGCCCGTCTGCCCGATATAGCACTTTCCGCAGGACGGGGCAATAAAGTAAACCACTCCTAGGGCACACCTGACGAAGACATCTTCATTATGCTTTTCGCAACCGCACTGACCTTCACCGCAGATGCGGGGGCACAGCTTCGCCAACTTGTTTGGCGCAGAAAAAACAAGCGGCACATTGTGCCTGCTGGCCACTTTTTTGTGGTTGTGTGAAACCTTATGAATGTAAGGCATCCCCTCAGGTTAGGTCTTCACGTGTTCAGGTGCAGCCTTCAGTCGTCGGGTACCAAATTTCTCAAGGAGGGTTTCAGCGACTGCCACAAGGACCGAGCAAGGGAAGCCTGCGGCCAAAAGCCTGTGAACCTGATTGTCAAAACTAAAAAGCATTTCGTGCGGGCACGACTTTGCCGAGCAGTGCAGATGTGGAAGCATCGGCTCCGTTTCTTTTTCCATGCTCCGCTCGCCAATTTTGAGAGTGCAACAAAAAGAAGCATGCCACTGGATTCGCGAAGCGACGGCGAATCTACCGGCACCAAGATTCCAGGTGGGGCTTGTTTCTTCAAAATTGTACGGAACGTTTTCTGCTCCTTAGTGAGGAGTATGGCCTTCATTGGGCCTAGTAAGCCCACGTGACCGCAGCCATGGCGGATACAAACATGGAAGATGAAGATTTTCCTGGAAATTAAGGAAACAATGGTCAGGACTATTACGGCTGGCAAGTAGTGGCTGGCCGAAGATCACGAGCTAGCAAAAGGCTGTGGATGAGGAGTGCACATTGCCACGTAATCAGCGAGAGCTTGGAGTCAAGGAAACCGCCATCGGTGGAATGGTCAAGAATTGGATTATAAAAGCTTTGAGGATGCCTCAACTGCCCGAGGAGCACAAAAATATCATTATAAGACCTCGAGGAGGGCTTAATTTGAACAAGGTGAGCGCCACCACGATTGGTTGAGCAGTCATCGAGGCGTCCGGCCTAACGGAAGAGGAGGCCCGTGAGGATGTCTGCCCGAACTTCACTCAAAATATCATCGTAGTCAGCACACCTAATCCCCAACACGCTGCGAAGTACGTTAGAATCAAGTCATTCAAGATTATGGAAGCGCAATACGAGGCAAATGCATACGAAGCGGCAACACCTGCCACATGTAAAGGCGTCATCCGAAGAGTGGACATCAGAGACTCGCAAGCTATGATAACGAGAAACATCGTGCATGACATGAACCCGCTTGCGCTGGCTGCGAAGCGCATCAAGACGCCGGGATCGGTCATTGTACCTTTCGATGGACTCAAAGTGCCCAATTTTGTCAGGTACGGATCCACACTAGTGAGATGCTACATCTACAGGAAGCAATTCGACGTCTTCTTCACCTGCGGAAGGGTCGGGCACCGCTCTGATGTGTGTCCAACACCTGACTTTGTTCAGTGCAGGGGATATGGAACTCGCAACCCGGAAGATGAACATGTGTGTGTAACTAGGTGTAAATTTTGTGAAGGCGATCACCCTACCGGCGACAAGTTTTGTAAGCAAAGATTTCAAATCCCTTACGTTGTACGACTTCGTCGAAGAGAGCGCAACAGGACTCGGTCATCGACAAGAGTGCAGTCGCAAGCGCAACAGCTGGCGCCCAACCATCGCCCCGAGGACAGGGGGCACTCACGCTCCAGGAGTCGCACTAGATCCAGGCATCGTTCACTATCCGGGGAGAGAAGGCGCTCCAAGTCAAGGGAAGCGCAGGTGCGCTTCGTGCAAAGGGACTCAATACCTGGCGCCAAGAAGACGCCAGGAACCACTTGTGCTGACAAAGTGAAATGTATTGCGAGAGTTTCTGGGGGCGCCTTGGCTGCTGTGGGTGATGACAATCATGCCAGAATAGAGCAATAAATAAAGAAGTAACTTCGTTGAGAAAAGCTATTGAAGAATTGACCAGGCAGGTAGCAGAGCGTCATAAAAAAGAGCAGTCGAGCCCTGCTAGAGTAGAGATAGATAGACCTGTAAGTAAAACCAGCGATCCTGGGGAATCCCGCTCTCCTGCCCCTAAAAAGAGGGCGGTGAGTTCCATGGATGAGTCAGTCTTTTCAGCCCTCAGTGAAATAAAACATGCAATTAAAGCGATAAGAGAGACAGTGGAAACGACCAACCTTAAAGTGGACAAATGGTGGAAATGGAGACTAACGGCGGAGACAGCAGTCCTAACGACATGAGACAGAGGTTTAGAGCACTCTTCAACAAGGTGTTTTCGGTTACCAAAAACTTTCCGCTCATTATTGAAGGGGACTTTAATGCTCCCTATCACACATGGGGATACACTTGGACCACAAAGAAGGGAGACGAGCTATGGAGTCTTGCCATGGATGTGGGGTTATGCTTGATTACTGATCCGGCTTATGCCACCCGTTGTGGCACGTCAACAAGCAGGGACTCCACATCAAATCTTACTTTTGTAAACAACTCAAGAGGAGCCAATTGGGAAAATTCAAACATGGATCTCGGGAACGATCATTATATCATACACATAACCATACGCATACCGAGACAGGAAACTAGAATCTACTATTTGACTGATTGGGATCAGTTTAGAAAAAATGAGGACGAGCAGAAGGAAAGTGGGGCCTCTAGATGCCGCGAAGAATCCCCTTCTGACGTGGTTCATCCAGCTCAGAGAGGACGTCAAAGAGGGCAGTAAAGACATCAGGACAGAGGAAAATATTGAGTCTGTGGACAGCAGGCTGGCGCATCTGATTGAGGCCAAACAGACTATATTACAGAGATGGAAAACGCAGAGACTTAAACGAAGGCTAAGGAAAAAATAGCGCAATTAAACAGAGAAATTGATGATCACTCGAAGAACCTCGTGAAGCAATAGTGGGATGAGATCTGTAATTCAGCTGATGGTAGACTCAAACATGGAGGTAGCTGGAACCTCCTCAAGCACTTGTTCAACGATAATTAAAACAAGGACAAGCAAGAGAACAGATATATCTGAGCTGGTTCATCAGGAAAGCCAAGATAAAACAAAGAAGGATATCATGGATAGCCTCGCAGCCAAATATCTCCCACTTAAACAACCAAACGAAGAAGACGAGAGCCCTGAATATACGGGAGTCATATGTGAAGAACTTGACCGGGACTTCACTGAGAGTGAAGGGAGGGCGGCTCTTCACAGTCTTAAAAAGTAGATCAGTGGCTGGACCTGACGGAATAACTAGCAAGGTATTAAGAAATCTGGCTGATGAATCAATTTCTTATCTAACTGAACATTTCAATGAATCTTGGAGAAAAAGGGTATACTCAGAGGAATAGAGGGTGGCCAATAATATCCTCACACCAAAACCAGGAAAATAACTCTCTGGACAGCCACCGTCCTATTTCCTTAACGTCATGTCTAGGCAAAGCTATGGAACATGTCATCCTAAATCGACTCACTAAATACGTTGAGCAGAACGACATTCTCCCATACAACTTGATCGGCTTTCGTCCCAGGCTGTCAACTCAGGATGTTATGCTGCTGATCAAACATCAACTTATCCAGGTCAGCCCTGCGCATACGAAAGCTCTTTTGGGATTGGATGTGGAAAAAGCTTTCGATCGTATAAAGCATAAGGCAATACTTGGCGTCCTCTCGGAGATGGGGTTAGGTAAGAGACTCTTCCACATTATTAAGGACTTTCTTAGAAATCGAACTGCACAACTCATGCTTGCTGAGCTTAAATCAGAAGCTAAGAATTTGGGAATTAGGGGCACTCCACAAGGGGCTGTGCTCTCACCCATACTATTTAATTTAGCAATGTCCAAGGTTGGAAGAAATCGAGAGAAA
Organism: Dermacentor albipictus; assembly: GCF_038994185.2. Taxonomy (NCBI): domain Eukaryota; kingdom Metazoa; phylum Arthropoda; class Arachnida; order Ixodida; family Ixodidae; genus Dermacentor; species Dermacentor albipictus. The sequence continues at coordinate 6,092,661 of NC_091824.1, forward strand.
ATTGAGGGTACACATAATGTGGTATATGCCGACGACATAACCATATGGAGTGCCAAGGGTAATATAGGATAGACAGAGAGCAGATTACAGGAAAGCTTATATTTTGTAGTGAACACACTGAAAGACATGGGGTTGAAATGCTCGGCAGCCAAATCAGAACGCTTGGTCATTAAACATCGCAGAAAAGGTCGCAAACCAAGAGGTTACATTCTGGAAGATGTGCCAAGAGTGTGCTTATACACTCATGAAGGATCCGCAGTCAGGCTAGTTGAAACAAGCAAGGTACTTCGGTATCACATAGACGGAAACCAATGCTAACTATAGAACAATGCAACATATCTCGAATAAAACAGACGCAGTCATTAGGTTACTAAGGAGAATTGCCACTAGACACAGAGCCTTAGGCGAAGACAGCGCTTTGAGGCTAATAAACGCCTTTGCTCTCTATCACTTCACTTATGTGGCTGGATTATTCAAATGTAAGCAGGCAAAACTTAACAAACCGAATGTGATGCTCAGGAAGGTCGTTAAAGTAGCCCTAGGGGTACCCAGTAACGCTGCAACTGACAAACTCATGAGTCTAGGGGTGCACAGCACAATGGAAGAAATCGCAGAGGCCCAACAGCTAGCGCAACACGAAAGAGTGACAAAACCGTGAGCTGGCAGGAACCTATTACAGGCAATAGGTGCAAAACTGAATACATCAAAGAGCCCAATAGAGGCTGAAGTAGAATTAAGGACTAACGTTAGGAACAAGATCAGAACCAACCCTCTCCCCAGAAACATGCATACAGAATATAATGTCGAAAGGAGAAAGGCAAGAGCTAAAGCACTCTTGCAGGAAATAGAACAGCAGAACCAATTGGCAGCTATAGTTGATGCAGCCTGGGTGAAAGGTAAAGAAGCATATACGGCCATTGTCTCAAAGTATCAGGGGAAGGTGCAAGATGCTATCACTATTTTACCATGGTGGCGGAACAAGTGGCAATTGCTCTAGTCATCAGGAGTAATAAGTGGGCCTGTATTTACAGTGATTCGAAATCGGCTATAAAGTGTTTTTATAAAGGCTACGTAGCTGGTGTTGCAGCTAAACGTTTGTAAAACATTGGGATTATGAGAATTGAAATCCGATGGTTTCCTGCGCATATGGGGAAAGTGGACGAGACTCGGATAAACCTCAATGAGGTTGCTCATGACTTGGCACGAGGACTTGCTAACCGTGACAGTCACAGCGCAGCCGTTCACCATCAAGCCAGGGAATCGAGAGAACATTTAATAACACACAATGACATTACCAAACACTACTATTTAGGACGCAGGCAATTCCCATTGCCACATTCAAAACTGAACAGGGCTCAGGCATTCTCACTGCGCTTATTGCAAATAGGTACATATCCCACACCATACACCATTAATAAAATATATCCAGAGAGGGAGATTAAGATGGACTGCAACGATTGTAATGGCATCATTGGAATCAGACATGCGGGCGGGGTTTCCCACGACTCTCCCCAAGCTCGTTGAAGAATGGACACAGTGGGAGAAAAAGCTTCAAAGCCCTTTGTTTCAGGACCAACTAAGGGCCGTCCAGACGGCCCATGATGTCGCTGAAAGGCTTGGCCTGACAGTACCAACGTGGGAGCGGCCCGCCTTGGCTTAAGACGCCGAGCCTCCGGACCTCATTACAATAAATGTTGTCACACACACACACGACTTTTGAAGCCCCGACTTCATGCAGAGCGATGCAATTGCTCTTTTTACGGTGAGAAGGTTCTTAAGTAAGAAGGACCAATTTGCCCCTGTGATTTGAGCAGCCTGGTACCTGAAGGTGCGATACATCCATGCAGCGAGCCGCTCTGGGTATTAGGTATTGCGGGCCAGGTGTAGCCACTCCTGGAAGAGCCTGACTTGGCGCCAGATCCCTCCTTTGAGAATCTTGCACAGTCTTTTAACATGGCCACAGGCAGGCTTGATAGAGCCGAAGAGCGCGACAACTTCATCCGGAATCCAGCCTTTCCTAAGGCACAAGACTAGGCGTCGAGCGCGGCAAGTGGCATTGACGATGTGACACAGAAGAAAGTTGATGAACGAGGGTGACTTGACGTGAGACGCCGAAGGAGAAAACACACAAAAAGATGGGCCCACTGTACTAGAAATGTATTTCAATAAAACTTGGTGCTGAGCTAGTTGGTGATGCATTTTTTAGAACTGAAGGGAGCGCTAAAAAGGACGAACACATGGTGAAAAGACGACACGACGAAGAAACGCTACTGACAACCGGTTTATTTTTTGTGGTGGTTTGCAAGTGCGTACCGCGGTTCAAAGAAGCAAAGGTTCTGGGCAGAAGTGCAAGCGCTAAAGCTAGAGTTTTGCTGGAAACTTTCCACATACAAAAAAGGCGGGTTTATGCATCAGCGATGCTTCAATAAATTTGTACTTGGCTGAGCGCCCACTTCCGGAAAGATTTGAAAAATCGTAACATATGGCTTTTCTTCTATTGGTCATGTGCTCACTTCTTGCTGCTTAGGTGGTCTATCCTTTTTCACTTCCCGTACTGTTTGCGATATTGCGATAAAGAAGGCTGGCGCAGTTCGGCTGTGCGCATGAATTGTAATTCTCTTAAATATTGAACCCTTTTCAAAAAATAAACCAGTTGTCAGTAGCGTTTCTTCGTCGTTCTGCTGTCTTTTCACCGTATGTTCGTCCTTTTTAACGCTACCTTCAGTTTTAAAGAATGCGAATACATGGGCTTGAATCCCGGTGGTTTATTTGTGAAAACAACTTTCTGTGCTCTCTGGTGAGGCGAAGCTCAGAATGAGGCGGCAACCTGACGAGAATGGTCGCCGTCAACGTAACCGAATAAGCGGGCGTGCAAGGTCACACTTAAAGCAGAAAGTAAATTCAGAGGAAATACAGTATGCTGCTGTCGACAAAACAAAGTGATAAGTAACGAGCAGTGTTGGTGAGTGAGGCTGTAGACCGATAATGCCCCCATAGACAGGACCACCCTCCAATCGGGAAGGTACATCAACAGCGTGTCAACTAGGGTGTAATTGATACTTCATTAAGGTCGTTGCGTGTTTGTGTTGTGTCTAGTAGGAGCGAGTTGTGTAAGAGATGACACTGGAGAGAAGGCGGTGAGCGAAGTCCGCGAAAATTACTTGGGAATAGCCATATTGAACGTCGACGCCGGTTGAAGAAAGCCTGCGACTTCAGTTGCTTAGGTCGCCAGAAAGACTTGAGTAATAGCGAACCGCTGGGCATATTTGGTAACCACAACGATAGATGCACACTTTGTGGAAGTAAACAGATGAAAGGGACCTAGTGATTTGGCTGGCGTTTTCGAGCTCTGGCATAGTTTGAAAAATGAATGTGGCGAACTATGACGCATAAAATAGTATATGCCAACCCACATGAATCCACGTGGTCATACTTGCGCGACACGCCATGGTGGCCTGAGACCAGGACATATTAAGTTGCAGCGATGACTGTTTTCAATGGGTGCTTGAGAATAAAAACAAGCGCATTAGATATGCCCGAGGGATGTTTTTACGCTACAGAGCACATCCCCCGCGACAAAAAAAAATAACGCACGAAAATAACCTTCCCAATAGGGGCATTTAAAGGAAGCTGAAAGGTTTTCCAGAAAAAATGCGTGAACATCTGTACCTAATGGTTTTCAACCCTCTGAATTCGAATATCGTATCGAAATTGAGCGAAAGAAAGCACAAATAAGTGGTATTTCGACGAAAAGTGCAGCAGCGGACACGCCCAGCTCGCGCGTCTCGTTTCCGCCTGTGATTGGTCGGGCGCCTCGTGACGTCAACACTACTAACCGACCACTGCCGTGACGCATGAAGCGCGGTGTCAGGTAGTTTGGTGCTGTTTTTCTGAGACGGTAATGGAAAATTTAGAGAGACTGCGTTCTTCTGAGGAGTTCGGCGTTACTCCCTACATGTACTTTCGGCCAAAAAAAGTAAACGGACCACGGCACAGCTGGCCGGAGCGGCTGCGGGGCCGCACCGGGGCGCTGCTATCTCGCTCCGCGTAGTGTTCCTGTATATGCTCCCGCAGGGAGCACAGTTGCGCATAGGTCCGCCGTTGTGATCCAGCTCTGCAGCGAAGCCCCTCCTCGCGCGCGCAGGAGCCAAATGCCGCGCGGTGTTCCGCCTTTTTCTCTAATGGTCACGAGCTACAAGCGCCAATTGTTCGCAGGCGCTTAGCAAAGGGTACTTCTTAATACAGGCTACGCTCGAATGAGTCATTCGTGCAGTCGGAGGGGGTGAGCTTCCAACCAACCGAAACTTTGTATGTACCTATGTAAACACGCATATACAAACACACACACGAACGTAAAAATAGGGGGTAGGACCGCCTTCGATTCCCCAAAATAAAATACTCCCGTGGCGCGAACAACTACAAAGTTCGCTCACAAACGCGCAGTACGTTGCCACAAAACGCGATGCAATGATTTTCAGCATGCATATGAAGCTGTCTTATCATTGTCAGAAAGCAAGAAATGTTTCAAAGAGTGTTTAAAACTTCACACACGTAAGGTGGACACTTAGCTCATTTTGGCTGCCGAAACCAGCCGATTAATGACCGTCGCCAAGAGAGCTATCGTGCCTGCAGTTATGTCAGTAACCGTTAACAGAGCGTCATTTATCACTAACCATCGTTCACAACAGCTGCACGTTTTCGATACATGCGGTGCAGACACAGATTTCAGCGCATTTCAAATGTTCACATGCGCACATTTTAAGCAAAGCTTATTTTTACGATTCATTCATACCGCAGACTAATCAGCTATATAGTAGCAGCAAATCTGCAATTTATTTATTTCATGCAATGGAATGTATGAACGGCTGCTGACAGCAGGCCAAGTGTGCTGGTTCTTGGAACCTTGGGGGCAGAATTCAAAGAAAATGGAAAGGCAACAAGCTATTAAGAGTAACAACAGGTTATTTTTATTTCACTAATCACATCAAGATGGCAAACTTGCAGAGTAATTATACACACAGTGCAGACTGTAATCTGACAACACATTTTTGGCGTCGTACTGGCACAATACAAGTACCAGTACAATGTGTTTCGTATCAATTCACCAAGGTCCTTGACTTCCCATCGTCGAATACCGTACCTGAAACCCGCAGCTGCTCCTCTCAACGCACGATCGACGGTACCCTGATTGCAATGGCGATGGCACTGACGGAAACGACGAGTTCGCATGAGTCGGCGATGCACCCGTAAAGTTGGCTTCGCAGCGGCGCGGATCATTTGACGTCATTTTTCGCGCTCAGCCAATAGCTGAGCGAGCGGCGCCGGAAAAGATATGCGCAACTCTGCTCCCTGCGGGAGCATGTACAGGAACACTAGCTCCGCGCGCTGACGGCGAGAGTGCCCCGAGTGACGCCAGACTTCGCCCTCTCTCTCGCGCGGATCCTTGTCAGGTTTGATTAATTTCTAGTGCGCCGTTCGTTTGCTCTGCTGCTGACGGTCGCGACGAAGGGGACTGTGCATCGCCGCTAGTTTATTCACGGAAGAAAATAAAAAATGAGGTTCCATGTGTTTAAGAGGTCCTCAATGGGATGAAAATTCGCCGTCGACCACGATTACTTGGCCTACTCGCCTTGGCATCGAGTCATAGAGCGCTGCTACTAGCTCCGGTCGTCCGCGCAGCGCTTCCCACTCTTCTTTCACGGCATGCCAAAGCTGATCCGCTGTGCCACCACACAGGTGCCGTGAGGCAAGAGTCTTCTTAAACATTGGCCAAATATTCTCGATGGGGTTAAGATCAGCCCCGTTAGGCGGCCACGGAAGCTGACGCACGGCGTAGCTCTCCAGAAGTGCGCTCACAGCGCGAGCTTTGTGCACAGGGCTGCGGTCGTGCTGGAACCTGTAGCAGCCGTCCCGGAATGGCCCGTCCAGAACGTATGGAATCAAGTCCTTGACGAGGTGTCACGAAATAAACTGTCAATTGGAAGTTAGCGCTCACTCTGTTTTCCGTTTCCTTTGATTACCCCTACCTCCTTCCTTTTTTGCTCTTCCGAGCTGCGCTACAAGCCTAAAACAGTCTTGACGAGGAGTACGCAGTACTTCGACCCAGTGAACGAGCCCTCAATCCGCTCGAGTGGGCCAAGGCCGTGCTTAGTGATGGCGCCCCAAACACTAACCGAGCAGCGGCTGCTGCTGCGCACGCTGTGGATGTGGCCTGGGTCATATCTGGGCATATGAGAGAGCAGTCATTAACATATGTCGGGAACAAAACTTAACGCGCAGCCACCTCACTCTGCTGTAGAAAATAAAATAATGAAGGCTAAAATCATACCCTGTCTAATATTCAGCTCGCTGATATGCAATGACGCAAAAGAAACACTTCCGAGTGAATACTGCGCCTACGTGTAGTCATGCAGTAAGACGGGAAATGAGGCTGTACAGCATTCTTAAGGCTAGTATGCGTTGCAAACTATCCATATTTTTTAACACTGACTAGCTATGCAAACTTTACCCGCAGATTCCCTCAGCTGCAAGGATGATAGGTCGTACCTGCTGTTCAATGGACGCCACAGACGCTGCTGTTGGTCCCAGCGCGTGCTGAACGTTGACTCATCCGTAAAGATGACCTCCCGCCACTCCTCTGCAGTCCATTGATCGAACGCTCGGGCAAAATTCAGTCGCTCTTTCCTCTGCTTCGCCGTCAGGTGCGGCTTCTGAGCGGCAACGCAGTTCATGAGACCTGCCTCTCGGAGTCTGCTCCTGATAGTCTCGCTGCAGCAACTGAGGTCCAATGCGTCGCGAATTGCCCTGGCGTTCAGAAAGGAGTCAACAACAGCGGTAGCAACTGTCTGTTGGTCCACTTCCCACGTTGTAAGCCTTGGCCGCCCTCTGCGCTGAGCATCAGCAATTCTACCGTATTCATCCCTATAGGCTTGAATAATGCGGTTCACCGATGTTCTGCTCCTCCTAGTGCGGCGGCAGATTTCCTGCTGAGGGACACCTTCTATGCTAAGCCGCACGATGCGCCTTCTCTCCTCGGTCGGCACCCGAGATGGCATTTTTGCTACGAAACGAATGCGACCGTTCTCGTTTTTAAACATTTCCTAGTCATCCAGTGTCCGATGGCTGGACACAACCATATCTGGATAGCAGCGCGCACTACAAAGCGCGTCACCGACACCGTTCCAGAGAATAAAAAGGAAATATTGAACGCCGGTGTCCTATTGGCACCTTTGCTGTGGCACCGCGGATCAGCTGCATCATACCGTGAAAGAAGGGTGGGAAGCGCTGCGCGGACGACCGGAGCTAGTAGCAGCGCTCTATGACTCGATGCCAAGGCGAGTAGGCCAAGTAATCGCAGTCGACGGCGAATTTTCATCCCATTGATGACCTCTTCAACGCATGGAAGCCCATTTTTTATTTTCTTCCGTGAATAAACTTTCACGAGCGACTTGTTTTTCCGATTAATTCTTTCCAATCATCTCTTTCTGACGGTACTTTTGTAAAGAAAGTTTCATAACGCACTGTGTATTGTAGTAGCGAATTAAAGCAGTGTGGAGAGGCGCACTGCTATAGTCAATAAACCCACTGCTGGAGACAATGCCGGAAAAGTAATATCGACAGAGAACCCGCACCGGCAGTAAAGCTTGGCACCTGCAAGCGCGCGTCACCGTAGCCGCCGTCGCGGCTGCTTTCGTTGTGGTGCCTAAAATCAAGCAGCGGTAGACGCCAGCGAAATGCATGAATATGAGAGGTATGGTGAATATAAGCAAAATATTATTAAGAACGAGTCTTCGTTCCTTCTCAGTGGCACGGTTTGACGCCGCGCGGCCGTCCACTACTGTTCGACAGCGCCATGTGCTAAACTACGGGCGATGCGACCGTCAGCGGCAGAGCAACGGAACGGCGCTCTGCTGCTGACGCTCTGAAGCCTGAAAAGGATCCGCGCGAGAGAGAGGGTGAAGTCTGGCCTCACTCGGGGCACTCTCGCCGTCAGCGCGCGGAGCGAGATAGCAGCGCCCCGGCGCGGCCCCGCAGCCGCTCCGGCCAGCTGTACCGTGGTCCGTTTACTTTTTTGGCCGATAGTACGAGCCGATTGCGAAGAGCTGGCCTCTGGAAGAAGCAAACAATGCTGGTGCGAGTAGTGCTTTCGACGCGAACGAAAGCAAAGTCTTGGGATCTCCTCGTGTTGGAAATGCTCTTTGGTGAGTATGTTTTTTCCAAAGCGATCTAGTGATTTCGCCGATCTTTCGCCGATCTAGTGAGCTCGTTTCCGGTCAAACAACTGTAGTGTTGTGTTCCTGCATGCCTCCTCGTGGAACGTAAGCGGGGATGCGATCGTCGGCATTTGTGCGCTGTCCAAAGCTGTCAGCAATCTACAAAGACGGTTTAAACGCGTGAAAAGCTTCCCGGTTCATGCAGTACGTGTAGTGACCTTCATCTGTTGACTACCACGTTGACTACCACTCACGTTGATTAACACTCACGTTGACTACCACGCACGTTGACTACCACTCTACATATACGCAGATGCATCAACAAAGGAATGCAGGGTCGATCGAAGCAGATTACGATTGCACGCACGCAGAAACAAGCGTGGTCAGGCACGGTGGCGGACGCTGCGAAGGAACGAAACACTAGAGTTGACGTCACAGCACCGCGGTTTCCGGTCTCCGCTCGCATCGTCAGCGTCAGCAGCAGCGCGCGGCATTCGACGGGGGGCGGAGCCACAGCGCAATTTAAACCGACGATTGCGTCGCTCCTAATTGAAAAAAAAAACCCAAATTTTACCTACATGGTTTAAAGGTTCCCGCATCCGTATTTTAGCGCCTTATTGAATTCGACACACTCTTCAGCTTCCCTTTAAATGATCGATCACTACGGCGCTTGATAATCTTGTTCAGGTTGACGTCAGCGTTTCGTTCAGCGTTTATTTGTGAGAACATGAGTTGAAGTCACATTTTTTTGCATTACAATGGCAGTTTCGACACGTAAAATTCCATATTGTGTTATGTAGCATTCGTTAAGGCTGTCCTTGGCAGTCGCTGTGCGCGAGGTCTTTGAGTATGTCGGTAGCCTTTGTGGCGTACGATAAATGCTAGTCTACCTTGCGGCTATATTATAATGGCGGAACGGCAACATGGTAGACAATATAGAGAGCATACGAATCCCGCATATATTACTCCACAATAATCTTAAATAGCGTCTTCCTTCACGCACGTGGATAACCATACTAGGAGACTACCTTGGAAACTAACTGCAAGTACTGTATATGTCATACCAAAGGGTATACCTGGCCTGGTGGCCAGTAAATGTCACGTAATATTGCGAGCAGCTTCGGCCATTGCACGCTTACAGACGACGACACAGAGACAGTTTGCTCAATTCTTGTGTCGTGACTTTTGCGTCAAGGTGCAAAACCAACATATCCATGTATATGTCTTAATACTTAAGCACATCTCGATTTGCAGCTGTGGCGGAAGCCCGTGAGTGCGGATAGCAAAGTCGCTAGCGTAATAATTGGGGGCACCTCGACGAAATCGATGGGTTAAAATCAAAAGCCGTCCACGACGGCGTCTGTCATAGACGCTTGGCGATGATCGGATGTTAACAATTTGTGCCGACTGAAGAAAGGCTGCCACGGAGTGCTTCTGACGGTTAGCTTGGCATGTTTACTCCGTAGCATCAAAAGAAAAAAAATATAAAGAAAAAAAAGAACCGTCTCAAAAGCCCAGAATCCATCATTGCTCATCGCGACTAAACGCTCTTAGGATGATAAGTTATTTCCAGGCGACGAGCGGCTATGCTTTATCAAGAACACTGATAACGCCGGCGGGACAAGCATTGTTGCAAAGTTCAATGCGCAGGGATAGCTTTTAATTATTTTTTTTCCTTTTGTCGACGTCATCACGCGTCACCGCGGGAAGTTGGAAATGTTTAAGGTCCGTATGCCGCGTGGTGCCACTCACGCGAACTAACCCCTCGTGTCCAGAAAAGCTGGATATGATTGTACATCCAAATTTTTTGTAAGAAATAGTGCTGTACGTGTTCAGGAGGCTAATCGCATTACAAAAACTGACATTACAAAGGTGAGACTGGACAACAAATCAATACAAGACTCAATGGTCACCGCGCGGACACAAAACACAATTTACCCAAAGCAGTAGCCAGCCACTTTAATGAACATGGACATATGTTTGACAAAGCAAGGCTCTATATACTAAAAACAAATTTCCGTTCCCCTCGCGAAAGGAAGTATACGGAATCATACCTCATACACAAGTTTAATTGCCTATACCCGACAGGAATTAATTTGGCACGCGGCAACTTAGAATCTTTAAAAGCTGTAGCCTAAATCTGAGACTCTCACATCATCAACCAATACACAAAACACATTAGGCCACCAGCCAACTTTAATTCTTAACCTCACCTACTCTTCCATTTCGAAAAAAAATTTTGCCTGCCTACTACTCAATTTAATGTACTCTTTCAGGTTTTTACGTCTATACCAACTGTACGATCCCCTTCTTCCATGTACACTTGCCCCCGCCCGCTTCTGCACGCGTCACCCTCCTGTTTGTTATACCGATTTCGGCCCCCCCTTCCCCTTCCCCCCTTTTTAAATCTTTTTTTTCTTGAAACCCCCTCGACAACACATTCCGAAGTCAATATGCCTTTTTCGGCGCCTCAACCCAGAGTATCGCCTTCTGGATGCCGCCGTAACGACACCTACGTTAAGCGCGTGGGGCAGTGCCCTTTGAAAGACCATGCCGCTGCCTTTCAGTCACCCCATACATTGCACCGCAGACTCCTCGTCGCCACCTTAACTATTTCAAAATTACTCGACCTATTACTACTATGCTACTCAAGTCACTTTCAACTCATGTTTTTTTTGTGTGTGTGTGTGTCTGGGTTTTCTCCTTCTTTTTTGTCTCTTGTGTTACTCGCGCACAGACCGCTTGACCGGCCGTTCTAATGCCTCAAAAACATGCCGCCAACGACTCCCCCCGAATACCTCCTAACCTTTCGCATCCCCAACACGCTCCCAAACCCCCGTATTTCTTAAAGATTTCATTTTTCTCTTTCTTTTTCTTTCACTCCCCCCCCCTTTTGTGTCTTGGTGCCGCCCTGGCTCCCCCCTTCTTTTCCTTTTTTTCCCTTTTTTCTGCTTCTATTTCTTTTCTTTTCTCCCCGCGTGCCTACTCTCACGCTCTTGTCCCCTCGTCTTGAGAATGAGGCTCACAGACGTCGGGCGACAGCGCCTGTTCCCTCTTGTAATCTCTCTCTTTAAAACCAGCCGCCAGCGACAACACCCGCACGTGACGTCACTGCACTAACCCTTTAAAACTAACACGCCGAGGATGACGAGGCCGCCTTTGACGAAGATAGGTCCTCCTATCGAAACGTTGGCCAGCCTGTCTGAGGCACTTCATCCCTGTTTACAAACTTTATACCACAGTGTGCTATTCTATCTGTCAGCCCCTTTCTTGTTTTTGGGCTTGCTAGCAAACAGTAACCTACGTGCCTATGAATCGGCATGTATAGTAGGCTCTACTCATATTAAAGGGAACGCCACATTGGTCTAGCAGCACTGATAACAACATACTCAGCATATGGAGGTGTGAAAATATTTTTTATTTATAGAATGTTTATCACAAAATTTCCTTTCGAAGTAACATTTGCCACTAGTAGAAATACTGTCAATAGACTTAAGCGCTTTTTATCTCTGAAGCTGAAGAAATAGTGAAGTTGTGCTCAATACCTACGTGCTTTTCCCTTTAATTGTCGGTAATGTTTTGTGTAAGGACAATATCCTATTGCTGAGAAAGTATTGCTTCGAGAAAATGGGAAGGTTTTCCCAACTATATGGCAGATGATTTTTGAGTTATCGTCAGCTCGTTAAAGGAGAACTACGATGATTTTTTGACCATGTCAAGGTAATAGAACCATTAGGTTCCGGAGAGCTCTCTGTCACGCGCCTGATAGAATTGTTTCGCAAGTTGGGAAACGATTTTAACTAAGCAAAAAAAAACGCAAAAACGAAACCGACATCTCACTGAGCAGCCGCGTGATCCTCTTCCTGTGACGTCAGGACAAGGACATCAACGGAGAAGGCGCACAAGGCATGCCAGCCTCACCCGCGGGGAGAATGGCATCGGCGAAGAGAAAACGTTGAGATGATTCATGGCCGCCTGTATTCGGGTGGCAATGTCAGCTGCACCAGCACTTCGGATCTGTCGAACAGTGAAGCTATAATTCCGAATTCGATAGCCATGAAGCGCCACTCGCATTCGACCCACCACCACGAGAGCCAGCGCCCATGCACCACATGTGCGCTGCGACATGAAGCTTTAAGCACTAATTTTATGCATGGTGCTTGCTATTTTTCTGTTTTACCACTTCTAGGGAAGCCTGTCGCATACCACTATAAGTAGTTGTGCAGCATCGCATTCCGTGTTTGTATCCCGGACGAACGCTCTTGACAGTCCAAAGCACCATTCGGTGCATTTGTTTACATCGGCAGGCAAAGAGACCACTTCTCGTTTGTTTTAAATAGGCCAGCATTAATGATATAAAATGATGCCAGAGCGTAGGAGACTTCCAGAATGCTGTGCATGAGAGCACTGTTGCACCCCTCTGAGTGGCGCTGATAGGAGCTGTTTATCATTATTCGCACTCTCTTCATACACACAGTTAACGTGTTCTGTAAAGGCGACGCAGATTAGGACCTTACGTGTATAATAGTTCATTTAGAGAACGCGCTATTATCCTCGCTGAAACACCCACGCCCGTACTGATACCATAGGCAGCTGAATGAGAGGCTTGTTTACTCTCCTGCATTGAAGGGGCGTCCGCTTGCTGTCGATTCGGGATACGAGGCAAACAGTGCACATTGCAACATGAACTATCACTCAGCATAACAATACGTAAAGCTACCCCCGTATGCAGTCACATTTAGTTTATGGAAATACCGGCGCGTGTAACTGGCAGCTTTTGTGAACGACAACGTGTGCTGACGTTGCTAGCGTGGGACCATGTCGTCGCTTTTAGCTTTTTGTGTGTTCACTGTACGAAATTTCAAATCCGTAGGGTCAAAACTGAACGACAGAAGCGGTTTTCTTCGTCTATTGTTGGCTTCGTCAGCTTCAGGCCCGTCATTCAGGTCTGCGGGTAGTATACGTTCGAACTCGGTGACTGAAAGGCGTAACCTCGGCTGGAAGCGACCTACATACGCTCAAACTCTTTGCGCGAACGATGAGGGCTGAAGATCGTGCAGCCAACAATACTCTGTCCATACCGTCAACAGCAATCTGCCAGTATCCCGAACGAAGATCAATAGACGGGAAATAGCTGGAACCATGCAGGCAGTGAAGGGCGTCGTCTATACGTGGGAGCGGGTAGACGTCCTCCTTAGTAATGTTCAGATGACGGTAGTCTACACAGAAGTGCCACGTGCCATCCTTCTTCTTAACCAACACCACAGGTAACGCCCAGGGACTCGAAGAGGGCTCAATGATGTTCTTATCTAGCATTTTGTTGACTTCGTTTTGAATTACTGGGCGTTCCGACACAGAAACTCGATACTGTTGTCGGTGAATAGGCATCGCCAGAAAGAATCCGATGCTTGACCACGAGCGTCTGGCCTAAAGGGCGATCGTCCATGTCGAAAATATCTCGGTAGGACGATAATACCTGGCAACGCTCTTCAGCCTGCGCAGAGAACAGATCCGTCGCAACCACTTTCTGTATATTGACACGTGTAATTATCTTTATCGCGCGACCACGTTTCGCCGCTTAACAACTGTAATCGCCCAGCGAGGGACACGCCTGAATGTATCCGATGTTTCTGGAAAGTTATCGATGCTTCTACCCGGCTGTCTGTGGTCGCCGAACCTTGTGTTATCTGATTTCATCGCGTAACGCGAATGGTGTACAACTTTGTGGAAGGCACGCGGGTCCGAACGATTAGTCTGGAACATTCCACGACTGCTCTATAAAAGCCGACGCGCTTGACCCGTTGATCAGATTTTCGACGATCGCCGACTGTGTTCGCCGCTATCGTAGTGCTATAAGTGTAGCCTGTCTGTGGGCACAGGTTCGCCCAATAACATTTATGGTATCTTCGACTGGTCGCCTGTATGCCCAGAAGCAGAGTCGGGTAGATCGGTCGTTTCCCGAGCTCAAAGGTAGGGGACAAGCGCGCAAGCCGAACGTGCGACTCGCTCTCGGAGGAGGATATTGCTGATGCGTAGCCACGTGACTACTGCCATCGTCCGATGCTTCGCCTAACCAAAGCTCCCAGCGCTGCCGGAAAAACCGGCGGACGTGCTGGCGGGACGAACGTTCGTCGAGACGCCAGCATGCAGTGGCCTAGGTTGCCAAGGTTACGGTGGGCCGTCGCCAACAGCAGCGACGCGGCGCTGCGATGACGTTTCAATCTCGATGACTGCTCCGACGACAGGGCTCGGAGCGCCTCAGAGCGCTCCAAGATAGAGGAGAGCAATCGAGAAGAACCAGCCGAACGCAGGGCGCGCACCCTCTTTCAACCAGCCGAAGACAACGCTGCTCGCGAGAGCTCTCCAGAGTGCTCAGAAATGATCAGCCGAAGATAGCATTAGTTTTGTTCTTCACAGTGGTGCTATTGTGCTCTTCAACGTCACCACTACGTGACAATATTGGGTTCAGCACCCGAGGCGGGTGCGAGGGGCATGCTAAGCTCGCGAGAACCATCGGTTGATAACGCTGCCACGTACTGGTCGCCGAGACAATCAACCGTGGCAAGGCAAATACCTTGTTGCAGAATTTGCTTTGCCAATCCAAAGTTACAGAAAGGCATGCAAGTTCGGTTCCCAGTAATATTAAGTATACTGTGAGGCACTGTAACGTCATACCTTATTGGAATATCGGGCAGAGGAGTAATGAGGTACTCGCCATCAGGAACTGGTAGGAAAAACAACAGTTCAATGTAGGCTATTGACTTTGGCTGCAGGCGAAGAAAGCCGTTGGGACGTAAGCGGCAGTGGGGTTCGTCGGAAGGCTCTGCGAGCATCGGCAACTCAAGATGAAGGGTACTGGAAGAGCAGTCAATAAGAGCAGAATGTGCGGAGAGAAAATCGAGTCCGAGAATGAGGTCGTGGGGGCAATGAGCTATACGGTGAAGAGGACAGGGGTGTGGCGGCCGCCGATGCTGACGCGTGCCGTGCACATGCCGATGATAGGCACAGTACCGCCATCCGCAGCGCGGACGACACGTGCCGACGCAGGGGTGAGGAGCTTGTTCAGTCGTCGTCAGAAGGCAGCACTCATGATAGAAAGATGTGCTCCTCTATCAATGACAGGACAGCCGTCAACGTCAAGAAGGTTTCGGTTCGTGTGTAACGTGAGCAGAGGATTTGAGGGCCGGGTTGACAACGCAGCTTCACCTCCAGAAGCTGCAGTGCCTAGTTTTCCGGCTGAATCCGGGAGGCGATAGGCGGGGAAGAAAGCGATGGGGTTGGGGTGAACGAGAATGGTAGAGGGCGAGAAGTTGTGGCGAAGGTTCGGAGCAGGAGCATGAGCTGCAGTGGATTCATGGCGGGTGGTATAGGGAACGGAAGGTCCAAAGGCGCGGAATAAGCGGCAGCGTATGTCCGAGGAGGTGGTGGCCATCGGTTGCTGCAGTGACGAGCGACGTGGCCGATGCAACAGCAGTGGAAGCAGATCTGCCGGTCATCAGGGGTGCGCCAATCGGACGGGTTGCGGCGAGATGTGGCGGAAAATGACTGCCGAGGACAACGAGGGCTGCTAGAGAACTGGGGAACGCTGTATTGAGGCGTAGAACAGACGGAGTTCAGACCCATGTTCTGAAATTCCTGTCGGACGACGGCCTGAATCATCGCAATGGTGGGTGCTGGCGGATCTGAGGCGTCGTGCCGAAAGCTGGAGAAAAGGCAGCCTCGAGTTCGCGGCGAACAACACGGGTGACTTCGTCACAGGTGGGGGTCTGACGTAGTCGACCCTCACATGTTGACGTAGCAGCCGTTAGTTAGTTAGTTAAATGGGGTTTAATGGCGCAAAAGCAGCTAAGGCTATCCTGCGCCAAACACGAGGTGTTCTAAAATCCAGTTTGTGAAGGAAAAAGCGGGGTTAGTAATCTGTATTTTATGTAAAAATCCAGTGTCGTGTAGGAATTTATGGACGTCACATAATGGGACTAGCAGATCATCACCTAAAATCAGAGCAGGGCGTAAAGGTATGTGTAGTTGATATAATTTGTGCAAAAGTGTTTGTCTGTGTGTTTCAGTCTGCGTACATGTGAGTAATATGTGCATAACTGTTAGCGGCTGTTGACATTTCTCGCATGTTGGCGTGTCTTCTTTCGTAAGTAAGTAATTGTGTGTGAGGTGTGTGTGCCCAATGCGTAGGCGGCATAGCACTACTTCGATGAACCGCTCCTGATGATAACACGACTTCCAGTCCCTAACTATGGGTTTCGTGAGATGTAGCTTGTTGTCAGCACAATGGTCCCATTCGCGTTGCCATTTTACTGTGAAGGCTTTTCTAATTGCACGGATGCTATCATTATATGGGAGTGTCGTGTTTGTAATATCTTTGTGCGCTGCCATCAATGCACATCTATCAGCTACTTCGTTGCCTGGTATCCCAACATGGCTTGGGACCCAGCAGAAACGAATTGACCTCCCGTATTCGTTAAGCACCAACATGTTTAAAATGTCTCCTATCAGGGGTTCACACTCAGATTTCAGATGTAGAGCCTTCAGTGTACTTAAGGAATCGGTGTATATGACTGTGTTTTTGTGCTTGCCAGTGATAATCTTTTTAACTGCAACCCATACAGCATAAACTTCAGCAGTGAAAACAGCAGCATGTGTTGGTAGACGGACACTTGTTTCCCAATTTTCTGTTACGGCCCCTACACCCACGTGTTCTTTTGTTTTGGAGCCATCCGTGTAGAATTCCATGTGATTTTGATACTTGTCTTGAAGAGCACGGAATTCTTGCATGATGTGTTCATGTGGAGTGTTTCTTTTCTTTGAATGTGTTAATGACCAGTCGCACAACTGCGTGAAATCGTACCATGGGGCCAACCGTGGTGGT
This sequence comes from Dermacentor albipictus, assembly GCF_038994185.2. Classification (NCBI taxonomy): domain Eukaryota; kingdom Metazoa; phylum Arthropoda; class Arachnida; order Ixodida; family Ixodidae; genus Dermacentor; species Dermacentor albipictus. The sequence goes on from NC_091824.1 coordinate 6,109,755, forward strand.
TTCTTGGCGACCTGGAGGACTTCGTGGGGGATGTCATAATCCTGACAGTATTTCTCATACCGCAGGAGAAGTGGTCTAATCATGTTCGGTTTATTTGTGTAGTGTAAGCGTGAGTTGCACGGTGTGAGGATGTTGTAGCATATGTGTTGCGGTGATGACTGAATTCTGAGTAGGTAAGAGAATGTTAATAATGCTCTGCGCTGCTGTAATGAGGGTTCGTTACACTCAACATATAAACTTTGAATGGGTGACGTTCTGTAGGCACCACTTGCCAGTCGCAATCCAAGGTTATGTACTGGATCAAGGAGTTGGACGTAGGACTGCGTGTCTGAGCCGTAAACCACGGAGCCGTAGTCTAAAAGGCTACGCACAAGAGACCGGTAAATACGTAAAAGACATGTTCGGTCGGAACCCCAGTGCTTATGGGACAGAGCTTTTACGATATTCAATGCTTTATTTGCCTTAATTTTTAGTGTTTTAATGTGGGCTAGGAAGTTTAGCTTTTTATCAAAGATTACTCCCAAGAATTTATATTCCTGTTTTACCGGCAGTGCGACATTATTCAATTTTAGAAGCGGGTCTAAGTTCAATCCTCGTTTTTGCGAGAATAGCACTGTAACGGTTTTTTGAGTAGAGAAGCGGAAGCCATTTTTCTCAGCCCACTCGGTTAGTTTATTAATTGTTATCTGGAGCTGTCTTTCACATGTTTGTAAGTTTGAGGCGCGGCACGCTATTTGCAGATCATCCACATATACGGAGTGCATTACAGAGGGGGGGATGACTTTGTTAAGAGAGTTCATTTTTACTATAAAGAGTGTTGTACTTAGTACGCATCCTTGTGGCACTCCATTTTCCTGGATGAATATACGCGACAGCGCCGTTCCTAAACGCACCTGGAATGTTTGGTCCGACATGAAATCGGCTAGACATTTAAGCATTCTACCTCGGATTCCTAAATCTGCTAAGTCCCTTAAGATACCAAACCTCCATGTTGTGTCGTAGGCCTTTTCTAAGCCAAAGAAAACAGTGAGACAATGTTGTTTGTGTAGAAAGGCCGCACGTATTTCGTCTTCTAGCCTGGATTTCGTCTTCTGTTGTGGAGCAACCTTTCTTGTATCCACAATGATGGTTATCTAGCATGTTCTCTGTTTCAAGGATGTATGTCAGTCTTATGTTAATGATGGCTTCATAGGACTTTGCAAGACAAATTGTGAGTGCTATGGGTCTATAACTGGTTGCTGTTGTGGGAGGTTTTCCAGCTTTCAAGAACGGGATTATGATCGCTTTCTTCCACTCTTTCGGCATTTTTCCCGTTTCCCAGATTTTATTTAAAAAACGAAGCAAGGTTTCAACTGCATTAGGAGATAGATGAGCGAGCATCGCGTAATGTACTCTGTACGGACCAGGTGCCGTTTTTTTGTCAGTTGTTAGTACTCTATTGATTTCCGGTAGTGTTAAAGCGGCATTATACGGTCTTTCTAAACTTCCTGTGGTCGGAAGCTTTAGTTTTTCTGCTAATTGCTTATGTTTTAGAAATGCAGCTGAATAGTTTACCGAGCTTGATATATTATGGAACTGTTGTCCTAATATGTCTGCTTGTTCGTCTATATTTGTTTGCGTGCCTGGAGGTGATAGTATGGGGATAGTGTAAGAAGCGTAGTCGCCTCTAAACTTACGAACCTGATCCCACATTCGTTTGGACGTTATTGAACTATTTATAGACGAGACATAATTTTTCCAGGACTGTCTTTCGGCTTGTCTGCGAGTGTACCTGGCTTTCGCTTTTGCTTTTTTGAAGGACAGTAGATTGTCTTGTGTTGGGTATCGCCGAAAGATACCCCACGCTTGGTTTTGTAGTTTTTTTGTTTGTGTACATTCCTTCGTCCACCAGGGTTTCAGGTTTTTTCTTAATAAGCTAGAGGATTGTGGGATTGTTTCTGGTGCTGCAGCAAGTATACAGGCGGCGATCTTGTCATTCATTTCATCTATGGTTAGCTCATCTGATATCTTATCCAGACTGGCCTTTTGAGTAAAGATAGGCCAGTCTGCTAGGTGGAGTTTCCAACGGGGTGGTCTTAATGGTATGGTAGGAGAAGGAGATTTTCTTTGAATAATAGCAGGCATATGGTCACTACCGTAGGGGTTGTCAATAACACTCCATTGGAAATCGTCAAAGAGAGATGGAGAGCATAGTGTCAGATCTAAGCAACTCATAGCGCCTGTGCTTGGGGAGTAGTAAGTTGCCGCACCGGTGTTTAAAAGGCATATGTTATTTGTTAGGATAAAATCTTCAAGCGTTTGCCCCCTGGTGTCAGTTGTTTGACTACCCCACAACGTGTTATCTGAATTAAAATCACCGGCTAATAAAAATGGTTCGGGTAGCTGGTTTAAAATTACCTCTAGATCTCTTACGGTAAAATGTAAATGCGGCGGAATGTATACTGAACAAATGGTGATGGTTTTGTGAGCTAAAACGGTGACAGCAACGGCTTCTATGTGAGTGTTAATGGGAAATTCTCTGGCCGCTATACAACCTGGCAGGACAATGGCTACACCACCTGACAGCCGGTTCGCCTGAGTACGGTCGCGCCGTACAACAGTAAAACCTTTCAAAATGTTTTTGTGTTTTTCACCTAGGTTTGTTTCCTGTAAGCACAGGGCTACAGGAGAGAAGTTTATTAATATGTTTTTAATGTCGCCTAAGTTGTGTAAATGCCCTCTACGATTCCAGTGGATACTAAAAGCCATTTTAAAATGGAAAGATAAGAAATGGCATTACGGAAAAATTAACAGGTGTGGTATAGGTGACATGGGTTTGAAAAGGCTAATACAAATGAGCGATAACCTTTAGGTTGACGCTTTCTTATTTTGAGTTGTTATTGGGATTTTGTCCCTCTTACCGCGCTCGAGAGAGCGCTTATCCTTCGGTGTCAATGACACCGGAGTTTTTGTGTCGACCTCCATCGTTCTCTCTTAGGCGCTGGAGGACCGAGAGTTAGGCGCCGAGACACGTGCCTCGGGCCTTGGCGTTCGTTTGATTTTAGGACCCTGCGGGGCTGGTGTCTGCATGGCCGTCGAAGAGGGTGGAGCAGTACTGACTGCTTCCACCACGGGGGCGGGAGGAGTCACTGCGGCACCACTGCGCGTGGGCTCGGAGGAATCCGGAGGCCTCTGTGACGCTATCCCCGCCTGCGTCACTTCGGCATAACTTCTTCGGGGAAGGTACGACAGTCTTTTTCTGGCTTCGAAGAACGAGATTTTTGCTTTAACAGTTAGTGCAATGACTTCTTTTTCTTTTTTCCAGCAAGGGCAGGATCACCCGCGAATAAGCTGGGTGATCTCCCTTGCAGTTAACACAATGTGGCGAAGAAGTGCAATTCTCTGATTGGTGGTCATTGGAGCTGCATTTAGCACAGGTTGTTTGTCCTCGGCATGCATGTGAAGCATGTCCAAATCTTTGGCACTTAAAACACCGTCTGGGATTCGGGATTTACGGTCTCACATTGACTTCGACATAACCTGCATCGAGTGAAGTAGGCATTACGCTTGTTCCGAAGGTGAGTATAACATGTTTGGTGGGGATTTCTTGATCGTTTCTTCGGATTACTATTCTTTGAACTTTGGTGACATTTTGTTCCTGGAAACCTTCCAGCAGTACCTCGTCACTTAAACCAATGAAGTCTTCTTCAGATATCACTCCCCTGCTTGTATTAAGTGTTCTGTGGGCTGAAGCAGTTACTGTAGCTTCGCCAATACTGGTAAGTTCAGAGAGCTTATCTGCTTGATCTTTGTTATTCAGTTCTAGGAGGAGGTCCCCGCTAGACATATTGGATGCTTTGTATGTTGGCCCGATTTTCTCTTTCAGACACTTCGCTACTAGGAAAGGAGAGAGTTTCCTTACCGGAATGTTGCTTTCACTATGCACTACATAGTACTTTGGAAATGTTGGGGCGTTGCTTTGAAAGGAAAATTGAAATGGTACTTTGGTGCGGCATCTCTTCAGACGCCGATCATAAACAACAGAGGCTTGCGCTGCCATAGGAAAACGTGTATGTTCGGCAACAGCGCCGACCGCCCACCACGGAGCCCAACGAGGGGACGCGGCACAGCTTGTGTACAAGCTTGCACGACGCCAGCCGTACGCCATCACTATAACCCCTATATGGTGTACCCAAGGTAGGATTAACACTAGGTTAACCCTTGCCGCCATGGAGAAAGGAAGTAAATGGAAGAGAGAAGAAGACAGGAAAGATGTAAAGTGAGAGATAAAGACGAAGGTTTGAGAAGAGAGAGACAGGAAAAGGCGACTACCGATTTCCCCCGGGTGGGTCAGTCCGGGGGTGCCGTCTACGTGAAGCAGAGGCCAAAGAGGTGTGTTGCCTCCGCCGGGGGGCCTGACAATGAGTGGCTCATACTCCCTTAAGCAATGGCTCATGCCCCCGTAAACGCGGTCTCCCCATTACGACGACAGAAGTGAAGTGAAATTCTACGTTGGAGAGATGAACGGCCACGCAGCCAGCTGTGGAAGACGACGACGAACGCGGGAGCAGTGGCACGAGCGCGTGCCGTTGATTTCGCAGAGAGTTCCCGGTCGGCACAAGGAATCGCTCTGTTTCACGCCGAGCGAAGCGTCACATTGCTGGGAGCACAGAAACATTGGTGCGCCGAACTGATGACATCGTTCCGATAGCGGCCTATGCACCCAGGTACGCAGCACACCGGCATCGTCTGCTGATATTAAGAAACTCAGCGAAGGCTACAGTTCCACGGATGACATGCTTGCTGAAATTCGCTGTCAACAACGAACCACAGAATTCACCAACGCTGCACCGCGTGCTTAGTCCGGCCCGCCCGTGTAGCCGGCTAGTAAGTGAAGCCGGGCGCGACTGCAGCGCCACGAAGGCGCGGGTGGGTGGCGGTTCCGCGCAACGGCGCCGAGTTTTAAAACTGAAGCTAGTCTAGTAACGTTGGGTTAAAGGAGCCGGTGGGTGATTGAAGAAATTCTGCCTCTCACGTAGCTATATGGCAAGCTGCCTTAAAGTCAGTAATAATTGTGACGTACTCGTTGGTCAGACTACAGGTGATGGCCAAGGCGATGGCTGTCTCCTCCGCTAGGAGGGCGCTGGCAGTGCGTACCGTCATCGAGACCACCTCTTGAAGGTTATAGTCGACAACGCTGGCCGTCATGGATGCTTTTTGGGGGTACTGCGCAGCATCTGTGTATAGTGTGGGGGGGGGGGGAGACTGCCATATTTTGTTTGTAGAGTTTTTGCGCGAGCTTGGTGATGATCGGCATGATATTCCGGGTTCATGCTTCTGGAGATAGGGGCTACCTTGATGTGCTCCCAGAAGTTGGTGGCCAGATGTATTGCTTTGCCGTGTGTGGGGTAGCCTAGGCACGCTAGGACTGTTCTTCCTGTTGGTGCGAGGGCTAGGCGTTCTCGTTGGCTTGTCATGTGGGCGTCTATACTTTCTCTTATAATACTGTGGACTCCTAGGGCTTCAAGCTAGAGTGTCGCTGTTCCCGGTGGTAGGCCGAGCGCTTGCTTGTAGGCTTTCCAAAGAAGTGCGTCTAATGGATCCTTCTCCTTGGGAATGAGAAACAAGTACGGGGCAGCGTAGGCAATGCGGCTGATTATCAGGGCCTGGACGAGCTGTATTATGTCGTCTTCTTTCAGTCCGCGTTGTTTGGTGGGGATGCGGCTGACCATTCACATGATTTGCAAGGTGGTCTACTTGAGACGTTGGATGGTGTATGCGCCTCCGCCGTCCTGTTGTATGTGGATGCCGAGAATGCGGACGCGGTTCACTGTGGGTATTTCTTTGTCGTCGAGGGTGACTGGGATGTGGGGTAGTTCATTGAGTTTTCTTTGTGATTTCTATCGAATGACTAATAGTTCTGACTTCTCGGGGAAGCACCGGGGACCACTTGTTTTCGCATATTGCTGGACGACGTCGGTCGCTTGTTGAAGGGCATCTTGTTTCGCTCCTTCGGAACCAGTGGTGATCCAGATAGTGATGTCATCGGCGTATATGGCATGCCTGATTCCTGGTATTGCGTTGACTTTGTCAGGTAATTTCATTATAGCAATATTGAAAAGGGTGGGTGATAGAACAGCACCTTGTGGAGTTCCTTTGTTGCGGGTAGGTAACGTCGGGGTTTTGAGTGAGCCAATGCCTATTGTGGCCGTGCGGTTGCTTAGAAAGGGGCGTATATACTCGGAAGTATTATGACCACAGTTTGCGAGGCTTAGGCTTGTAAGGATGGTATGTTGGGCCACATTGTTGAAAGCGCCTGTGAGATCTGACGCCTCTAAATAACAGACGCACCTTCTTGTCTTTTGGCACTAGTGGGTATGCCCGACAGAACAATAGCGTCATGTCTTCGCCGAACATGGCGACGGTTTCGTTCGGCATTTGGAACCTTGAAAACAGTGCCTGTTCGGCTCTTTCTTTCCTTTCGGGTGTGCTGAAGGCATCGCGAAGTCCTGCCAGCTCGTAAATGAGGCTTCATAGTTCTCGTACCATGCTCTTGCCACGTCTAAAAGGGAAAAGTAGACGTTGTTCAACTTACGGTGATCGTCCCAGTCGTTAAAGGCGGCGACCCAGTCGAACTGGTCAACCAGTCTTCAGCGTCCTCAAAGGCGTCACCGTGGAGTGGGCTAGGCGTGCGAGGCGCGCTGACAATGCATGGTAAAGCAGCATTTGGGATCCCCTCGGTTCGGCTTGCGGTTCGTGTTGACATCCTCTTCATGGGGCTTGCCAGGGGACTGTATTGCGGTGGAAAACCTTGGAGGCGAGGGCTGCTTTGATTCATTGCTGCCGTCGCCGAGGTTCTGGCGTCTGTAGCTTCTGGTTGAGGACCAGTAGACATGGGGTGGATTGCGTATCCGGTGCCTCCACCAGTTTGTCGCGAGAGGAAAGTGTAAGCAGTCAGTTCCAAGCGACCGGCCGTTAACTGTCCGTTTCTGCAGCAGCTACCACGCACTTCTTCATGCTCGGCTTCTAGCGTAACTAACGTATGCCAATACTATAAATTTAATTTTATTTAGTTTTGACAAAGTGTAACGGATCAATCCCAACAGCACCAGGAAACTACTTTCGTGAGGAGGTCAACCGAAAAAGAAATATAATACGCGTCTGTGCCGCTTTGAGACCCTGCAAGATATTGCTGCAGAACAATGAGAAGACACCCTTAGAAGCGATGGGGTGCAGCCCATACATGAATAACTTCACCTGAAAAATAAGCAAAGCTAGCTAGACCTATGGCTCATTCTTAGTCAGGAAGATCGATACGCAGTACAGGACGTTATCAAATGAGCTGCTGTCTTAGAATATGGCACACAAAAAAGTTTATTGCACAATTTATCTACGTTACCAGCCCCATGCTTAGCAGCTCATCTGGTAACCTATGCCATATAAGGGCATGCGTTTTGTGCCAGAAATGCGTTTGCTGGCTAGTAATGTAGCGCATATTTCTCTTCGATCGTATTGTCAATACTTTCCATTGTATGTCAATTCTAGCAAAAGATTTTCTACACTGTAATACTGATGAAATTTTCGAGAATATACTTATGTTTTTTTACAAATGAGTTGTAAAGCTCATGGGCATCGTTATAATCTGATTTTATGTGTTTGTCAGTGTGTTTCTCAAATTATTATTCAGTTTGTCTTGTGATTGATCAATGAAGATTTTGATCTTTTAAGAGAGAAAATGTTTCATTTGAGTTTAAACTCGGCGACTTCAGATTATATCCAATTCACCAAGCATAAAGGCTGGAGCTGCTTATAACGGAATCAAATATTCCCCACATGTAAGTATTGTGAATCGCTTCTAACGTGACCATGGCTCTACATGGTGCTTTTACACTATTGGGAGGAGTAGTAGCACTCCGTTCTGAAGGAGTACAAGCACTCTGTTTGCGGCAGTAGACACATTCGGCTTGGAGGAGTAGAGGTACTCGGTTTGGAGGAGTAGAAATACTCGGTCTCGGGGAGTACTATTACCCTTGTGGGGAGAGTATTAGCACACTGCGGAAGAAAACTAGCACTCCCTTGCAATGGAGAAATAGAGCTCTGTCAGAAGTTATTCCACTCTCTCCCAAGGAGGGTCAATCTACTCTAAAAAGAGAATGAAATATGGGCCAAGCAGATACTTCCTCATAGAGAGTGCCCGGAACTCTCTTTGTTTTTAGAGTGAAAGCGTCCAGAAGAACCCACTAAGCAAATTTCATTCACATCCCTTCATTTCGAAAAATCGCTGGAGTTGCTATTAAAGCCAAGCTGCCTGACTGACACATGCGGGGAATGCGCATCCCGTTCCTCGGCACCACTCCTCCACGCAGCCATCAGCGTCGTACGCGTTGAACGCGTTCGGCGCCGACGGTACAGAGTTCTCAACGACCTCACCACGATGCCCCCCTAATACCTTTTCTTTAGTCGATTTTTGCAGCAGGGAGTCAGTGCGCTGCCACACGATGTTTTCGAGCGCGGCGAGTAGATTCAAACCAAGTGTTACGACGGGTCAGTCGAAGCTACGAAAAAAAAATTTTGTGCGACTACGAACGGCGTTCGGAACCAGGACTAACCATCCGGTATTTCGCTTAAATGGCCACAGTGACCATGCAACGGTCATCCCGTACACTCGCTTTCGTTGACGAGGTGGTTTGTCAGCTTTCTGAAGATTGTGTGCCACTGTGCATAGATGTGCATTGATTCGTTGTGAAGCTGTAACTTAGTCACTGTCAAAGGACGCGTCTCCGATTACGGGTTAGGCAGTGTGGCTCGCACATGGTGTGGCCGTGATGAAAATTCGCCGTCGGCTGATGTTATAACGGCCACAAACCGTCGCGAAAACCTTGTCGCTATTATGTACCTACGTGAGGCTCATCAGTGATCTTTCGCGAAATAACGCATACGAGTTACATTGACTGAAGAGGGGCTCGGCTTCGCGGTCGACCAGCCGGCAACTACTGCGAGGATGCGTGCCAAGTACGTTTATGTGCTCGCAGGAGATGGAATGAGCCAAACTGGGTGAATCTGCGTGCGTGAACAGTACACTCAGGTATTCATGCGATCAGTGTGCCTTGCGGTGGCTAATCGGCTCCATCTTCAAACGTGCTTCCATGCTTTCAACACGGGCTGCTTTCGTTGTTCCCTGTGTTGGCATAGCGGCAATCATTTCGATCAGTCCGGTCGACCTGGTCGAGGCTTTAACCGACACAAATCGCTCGCCTAAAAATGCTGTGTGGGTCATGGCACCGACCACGGCCTTTCGGTCACCGAAGGTACTTATGTTCGAAAAATAAGATATTCGAGAAATTGAATATTATATATTCGATTCCCGAATTGAATTATTTAACGTTCTCTATTCTATGCGAAGTCGACTGTTCGACTTTTAGCACACCCCCCTTTAAAGCCTCTATCCCTATAAGCTATCATTACCTACAGTTGCAATGACTCTGGTTGCAATGACTCCGCGACCTCGTGCTTAGCAGCTCAACACCAAAGCCACTAACAGACCACAGCTGGTGCTACGCATTCTAGTATTTGTACGCATCTCCTTGATTTTTTTTCTTTTCCTCAAAATTTCTCTATCTACCTCGTACCGCTACCTATGCCTGTAACGGAACCGGTCGTATATCTCTTCCCTGCATTTTTTCCACCAATACTCTAAACGTCTCTGGCTAATTACCTCGACTGCTGACCGGTTGATTGCTTCCGTCCACTTTAAACCAAGGCGCTTCTGGAAAGTGTAAGTTACGTACAGGTCTCACTGGGCGAGTCCCTTCGCTTTCCATTAGGATGCGCTGAGTGGTCTCCGGATGTGTGCTGCAGCAGGCATATGCCTTATCTTGTCGCGAATATTTGCTGCGGCATGTTTCTGGCCTTAAACAACCAACTCGAGCCTCAAAGAGCGAGGCACTGCCTTTCGTGTTGTACAGATTTTCCTTTCTAATTTCTTACATCCGTAGACTGCTTGCGCCGTCTACTGAGCAGTAGGTAAACTTACATTCTATGGACAAAGCTTACGTATTGTCGGGATGAAGGGGGGGGGGGGGAATCTAGGATAGAGCATGACATCAGGAAGCTAGCCTCGACAATCCCAACCTGCCCTGACGCCAGCCCTCCTCTCCGAGACCGATCTGCTCGTTGAATCTTGGGAAGCAGGTCCTGCATGGTTTGAAGGCATTGTTTGGTTCGCGGTAACTATAGCTCTTAGTGACGTCCTCGTCTCGACCAACCCTCGCCACCAACTCTGCGCTCTACTTACAATATCTTCGATTCTTTTAGAGCGCAGCTCTTAGGCGCTTTTTTCTGCATCGAGCGTCAACGTTCGTGGCCTGAAGGCCGGGGTACATAGAGAGTTTTTACGGTGGCAAGCCTGTGATTTTCGCCCGACGGCGTGCATTCGACGCCCACCGTCGAGAAAAACGCCCGCCGCCGCCGCCGATCAAGACCCACCAGATATTTGACGCGCGTCGTCGGACACTGCCCGAAGCAGACAGCAAGGGCAGCCAATTTATTTATTTATTTTTATTTATTTAAGATACTTTCAGGGCCCGAAGGCATTACAGAAAGGAGTGGGTGAACATAACAAAACATTTGTGCAATATACAAAGACAGATTCAATGTGGCGTTTCATGAATGCTGGTTTTGAAGGCGTCGGTATCCAGGATGGCTGCAACGGTGGCGGGAAGGTGGTTCCAATCTTTGCTTGTGCTAGGGATGAATGCACTACTGCAAAGTTTAGTACGTGAAGACGGCACACCAACTTTGAAACTATGGTCAGAGCGAGATGATATGTATGACGGTTGGGTGATGAGCTGTTCTTTCAACAAAGGGTTGTGATGGTATATTTTATGGAATAGCGAAAGGCGGAAGCATCTACGACGGAAAGAAAGTTCTGGCAAGTTAAGTGTTAGCTTCATTGAGGTAACGCTAGCATGTCGGGAGTAGTTTGATAAGATGAAACGTGCTGCACGATTTTGAATGGCTTCTATGCTGTTTATGAGTGTAATGTTAGCTGGGTCCCAAATGGCTCACTGTGGCTCACTGGCGGACACCTCCGTCACTTCCGTCTTCCTCGCCGGCTTTTTGCGCTCCTCTGTCTGAGGGCTTGGTACTTTGTGTTAGCGACATGGCCACGACATCATAGGCAGTTAGCGTGGAATTTAACGATAAGCGTATCTGCTCGGTGCAAAGGCGTGGGATATTGTGGGATAGTGGTAGGGTTGAATATAAAGTTTACAAAGACGGCAACACATCTTTACGTTAATCTTTTCCGATTACGCACAGCGTGACCATACCGCTTATTTCCAATGGAATCTCTCCGCTAAATAGGCACAAAATGTACTGATACATTACTTAAGCCACTGAAGGAGCTTTAGACAATGTTTTATGCTTTTTCTTTTGTGTTTTGTTGATGTAAAGAAAGATCAAAGGGCTATAAATTTTATATGTGCATTTCATGTTGACTAAAGCAATTCTGCCTTGTCTAGCCACACTGAGGTGCCACCCGCCGCTTTCTCGCTCTATGTATCCTCCGCTAGCGGAAATTGGGCGTCACGCCGTCTCCGCGTTTTCTGCTGTGCGAACTTCTTCGAGAAAAACGTTCCAAGTTTCCCGGCCTTAAGCGAGCGAACGAGCATAGCAAAATATGAGAGCACCCGCCGTGGTTGCTCAGTGGCTATGGTGTTGGGCTGCTGAGCACGAGGTCGCAGGATCGAATCCTAGCCACGGCGGCCGCATCTAGATAGGGGGCAAAATGCGAAAACACCCGTGTACATAGGTTTAAGTGCACGTTAAAGAACCCCAGGCGGTCTAAATTTCCGGAGTCCTCCCCTACGGCATGCCTCATAATCAGAAAGAGGTTTTGGCACGTAAGGCCGCATATTTCCTTCTTAACATATGAGACCGAACACGGCGCGCCTGGATGGTAAAAACGGCGAGAGAGAAGAGCGAGTAGGAAATGGTAGAGTAGGCTGCAGTGGAACTAGAGGGTACCCGAACGGCGCTTTCCCGCTGAGGCGCCGCTTGTGGAAAAATTGTGCGAGGGCGCTGCGAGTGCACTGGAATTGGATGGAGACGCGCATCGTGGCATATTCAACGTCATTTGGCAGCGGGCGCTGATAGCGCGTGCACGCTCTTGTGATGGTGCTTTCTTTCAACTGCAAATTTATATTGACACTTTTGCTACATATACATATTTCAAGCACGGTTTATAAAAGTTGACGTCTTCAATTTTGCTGTAGTTGTCAAGTACATCATCTGCTAACGAGCGCGCGCTCGTTGGGCGGACGCACCGTTTCCTAGCGGAATGTGTCTGGAGTAACATTTTTTGTGCTTTTATTTCCTTTGGTACGCACGCGAATCTTCTTAGCCGAACGTTATGTTATCTGATTTCACCACCTAACGCGAATGGTGTAGAACTTTGTGGAAGGCACGCGGGTCCGAACGATTAGTCTGGAACATTCGATGACTGCTCTATAAAAGCCGACGCGCTTGACCCGCTGATCAGATTTTCGACGATCGCCGACTGTGTTCGCCGCTATCGTTGCGCTTTAAGTGTAGCCTGTTTTGTGGGCACAGGTTCGCCCAATAAAAGCTAGTTTTGTCTTTCAAAGTACTGCTACTGTGTTCTTTAACGTCACTGCCACGTGACAATATCATTACAGTCAATGAGACCAGGTGCTAGAATGTTTTCACCGGGCTTTTGGGCCAGGAGGATTGCGACAATAATAATGCCCCGCCACTCGACGTCTTTCGAGACTGGGAATAGAGGCCTTTCGTTTTCGATGGTCTTAACATCAGCCAGAAACGTGATGAGTACTTCGTGTGTGAGGCGGCCAGGAGAGTGCTCTAACAATATGGAGTCTAAGAAGTGGCGGGCAACGGCGATCATTCTTTCCTAGACTCCGTCCATATCTGAGGCGTGGGTGGGTTAAATACCCAAGTGCATCCCAAGTTCGTTAGAAATGTGTAGACCCTTTCGGTGTACGGACCTCCCACATCGAGCTGAAGCTCTGAGCATGCTCCAATAAAATTTGTGCCACAGGCAGAGCGCAGCTGTTCTGCTGGGCGTCTAATGACAAAGGATCTCCTCAAGGTATTTATAAAACTTGAAGCATCCATGGATTCGATTTCTTTGATATGGACTACACGTATAATTATGCGCGTGAACAACACGGCCCAAGTCTTGTTATGCGATTCACCACTTCTAGGGTGACGTGCATGCAGTCCCCTTCCATGGTCCGAAAACATCAAGACCTACGTAGGCGAGATGGGGCGCTATGTTCAGCCGCTCAGTTGGCAGGTCTGCCAATTTCTCCTCTTGTTGATCGTCTCGCAGCTTGCAGCATATACCCCTGTCACACTGGGTGTTTTAAGGTCATTCGAATCGAATGGCATTCGGTGCAGCGAATGTCATGCGCCCGCGGATGTGCTGCACTAGAAAAATTAATGTCATTCGGGGGCGATACCCATGGCGATCATTCTGAAAGAACGTGGCGACTAGTATGGAACAAGCTAGGTAGGTATAAAATGGTTGCATAAGTGCATAAGTGCATATAAAGTGCTTGCCGATGCCTGGCGAACTAAAAAGTGCAACCCGGTGCCCGAGTGTTTACAATATGGCCGACGAACAGAGTGGTGCCTGTGATTCTTCCTGCCTGGCGGCATGGGTGGCGGCCAGACGCTGCTGAGCAGGAGAGTTAAATTATGCGACAGCCTGCCGTACAGGTTTTGTCTCTTTAAAGTAACAAGTCCATGAAAACACGCAAAAGGTATTATTTCTTTACGAGTACGGCGTTCAATTTGCAAACTCTCTGCCTTGTTTTGCTTTGTTTTGCTTTGTTTCTGGGGTTGAGAGTACACACTCGCTCCGAGTGCGAAGCCGAATGAGTTTCCCGAACGCATTCTTTTGCGGAAGTCGTTCGGTGCTAGTGGCATTAAATATCGCTGTGTAACAGCCATATAATGTCATTCGATGCTAATGCCATTCGATTCGAATCACATTAAAATGCCCAGTGTGGCATTTGTGCATGCACTAGGAGGTCCAACATCTAGCCCGAATGAGCGAGAAGCGGGCTGCTCGGATCACTCCCTCCGTGAGAAGTCGACTTTGGTGCTTGACCTCTTCGTGATAGTTTCGTATGAGGAGCATGGCACACGGTGGTTTCCAGGCATGATAATGGGCATAGGTTCTTAATTCCTGGCTCCACTTGGCCTTTTTTAGACGACCACCGATCTTTAGCACTCTGTTGCCATCGGCCCATAGGTCGAGCTTCTACAATGGGCTTGATTTTTGGATGTTGTTCTCTTGATGTAGACAATTTAGTTCTTCAGAATGCGCCTCGCCCTGTACTTAACGGATTATTATTGTCTTATCTCGATCGAAGTGTTCTGCAGATGGTGCTTTCCCAGGAGTGAAGATGGACGCACGACAGGAATGATAGCCTTACATATCTTGTTCATTCCACAGTTATTCGGTCCCTTGTCCTTGATGGGGAATGTCATGCTGCCTCTCGTTGTGGTGGCGTGCTTTGCAATGTTTTGATACACATGGAAGCACGTTTTCGAGACATCTATGCCTCAACTGCCTCATCTTATCGTAGCAACTGTTGCTTGCGACGAACAGAGATTCTCCCTGTCGACCAGTGCCTCAATAGCAATCGTACAGTTGACGATCTTTGCGATGAAGCTTCGATGGCGGGTGCTTTCGCAGCTGCCATGTCATCGTGTGCTGCTACTTTCCTCTGGCAGGGAAGTTGCGTCACGGGTCACATGTCACATTGTATCCACTGCGCATCTTCAACGTCTTTAGCTGCACGAATAGCGAGTCAGCTTAAAGCAGGTTCTCCGAACTAAATCTTCAGTGGGCATGGACGCACGACAGGAATGATGGCCTCATGCATCCTTTTGTTTATTCCACAGGTCAGTTGCCTTTCCATATCAAGACTAAAATCCGCTTATAATCATGCTTCCATGCCCAAAAGTAATGGTTGTTCCTTTTAGTTCTTTGTTATTGCTTTTGCGCAGGGACGTTGAAAGTAATCCCGGTACTCAGAGGCAACAACAATCGGATACATTAACCGAAGTTCTGAAAAGTTTACGCGATTTGAATCAAATGTCTAAAAGAATGGAAGTTAACCAAAAAGCAATGCTGGACAGTATTACCAAGTTAAAACCACAGGACAAACGGTGACGGATGCTATATCTGAAATTAAAGTAAGGCTTGTGAACGTAGAAATTCAGACCGGTGATTTTGAAAAATACCAGCATGAGTTCGGGGACATGCGTGAAGTTGTTGGGAGTATAGCAAAAGACGCTGCATTCTCACGCTCCCGATTGGATGATGCGGAAGACTGCCCTCATAGGACTAATCTACTTTTTTATGGTTTAACGGACATCGCCATCGAGTCCGCTGCTCAATCAGAACAAAAAATAATGGACATTCTAAGACTCTAAGTGTAAGCATAACAAATGACAGCATATCACGCGCCTAATCTATGGGTAGGTTCAGTCCAGGGAAATCACGTCCATTGATATTAAGTTTTGCAGGGTATAAAACAAAAGAAAAGGTTTTATCAAACCGTCCCCTGATAAAAGAAATCAGTATCTCTGTTCGTGAATATTTCAGTCCCGCTACACGTCACGCCAGAAAAACCCTTATTGAGTGCGGTAAAAGTGTGAATGCACCATTTAAATTAAGGCATAACAAGCTACTAATTGGTAGGAAGGGGCATGGATACATCGCCACTGAAGAAAATGTCTACGAAATGAAGCCATTAAGCAACCCAGATGATGCCGCGGCGTTTGTTCCATCCTTAAGGTCAGGCCGCAATATTCCAACATCACATAGATAGAATAACGCGAGGGGTAGGGACCCCGATCATATAATATCTAGACTACCGGTTCTTTTTTACTAATATTCGTAGCCTCTTACCTAAAAAAATTTATCTCTGCAGCCTAATAAATGATTGTGATGCAGACATAATTGCAATAAACGAAACATGGTTGACGAGTAAAGTAGGAAACTTTGAGTTGTTCCGCTGTAATAAAAAGTATAATATTGCCACGACAAACTTGGTGACATTCAAGTTGCGCGCCCTTTGCACTGGGCACTGTGCACGCCGTACAGTGGCGTTGTTCAGCAACAACAGGCAGCGATATTCGTGGCACGGGCAGCCAGTTGGACCCGGCTCGCATGCGCCACGCGCACGAGGTGTCACGCGAGGAGAAGAGGAAGACGGTTCGAGCCCAGCTTGAGAACACGACTGCCGCGGATTCCTGCACGATCTCAGTGACTTTTACTAGTGGGCACAAGTTCGCCTTTAATAAATATCCTTGTTTTACTAACATCGTTACATTTCTGGTGGAGGTGCGGGGTATGAGTCGAAGCCCCACGAACGAAAGTCAGCGTAGCCCCGACAACCCGCGAGTCCATCCCGTGGAACTGACACCTGTACACCAGCGGACCAGCCGCCGTCTTCGTGGTGACTCGCCCGAATTTGGCCCTCTTCTCTTCTTGCCAAGAGAAACTCCCACAACGGACGCCACCACAATGAATACCCAGGTAACACCGGCACAGCTAGTCGTAAGCCAACCTCGCAAGCCGCCAACATTCCATGGTGACTCGTTCGAAGACGTGGAAGATTGGTTGGAACTGTTCGAGAGAGTGGCGAGCTTTAATGAATGGAATGAAAGACAGAAGCTCCGTAACGTGTATTTCGCGTTGGAAGACTTCGCAAAAACGTGGTATGAAAACCACGAACCCTCTTTGACCTCTTGGGAGGAATTTCGACGACAACTGCTAGCAACGTACGCCAGCACGGATCGTAAAGAAAAGGCGGAAATCGCACTTCAAGCCAGGAACCAGCTCACAAACGAGAACGTGGCGATGTACATCGAGGACATGTCCCGCCTGTTCAAGCGTGCTGATCCCACCATGAGTGAAGATAAGAAGCTGCGCCATCTCATGCGTGGAGTAAAGCAGGAACTCTTCGCAGTTCTCGTCCGCAACCCACCGCGCACGGTCGCCGAGTTCAGATGTGAAGCAACGACCATCGAAAAGACGCTGGAACAGCGGGCTCGGCAATACAACCGTGAGGCAAGCTGCGCACCTGTCCATGTCGTCCCTGGAGGCCTGCCAAACGACCTGGAAACCCTGCGGGAGCTTGTCCGGTCAGTGATCAGGGAAGAGCTCAACAAGTTGCAGATACCTCAGGCTCCAGCTGCACTATCCATCGTCGACGTTGTCCGGGACGAACTCAGGAACGTCATACGGGTTCCAGAGCGTGAGCCACAGCCGACGCAGCGTACCCCAACGTACGCCGACGTACTCAGGCAACCCGCGGTACACAGTAGTGGAGCAGTTGCGACGACCGTTCCCTACCCATCGACAGTACGCAGTGCACCTCGTCTACTGGAACCACCGGCTGCCTATCAGCCTTTAGCACGTAGTGCACCTCGTTTTGTGGAACAAAGGCCCCGGAAAAGTGACGTCTGGCGTGACCACGAGCGCAGGCCTCTGTGTTTCCACTGCGGAGAAGCGGGTCACCTGTATAGGTTCTGCCCGTACCATCAAGTTGGGTTAAGGGGTTTTCCCTTAAGCGCACCATGCCCCCGAAATGGTGAACGGCCAGCGGAGATAGAAGAATACTTGTCGACGCGCCAAAGCCCCGTTACTCCTCGCCAACATCAACCACGGGCACCGTCGCCCATGCGCTACCGATCGCCTAGCCCACGCGCGTCTCCAAGATCGCCTAGGCGTCGTTCACCAAGCCCACACCAGGAAAACTGAAGCAAGCGACCTGTGGAGGTGAGGCCGCTGATAGCCAGAGTTATGAAGATCCTCCAACGCGATTCCAGTGCGGTGACGAGATAATTCCAGTCTACAGGTGCAGGAACGAAACGATTACGTCAGATTTGCGGTTGATAATAGACGGATGCGAGCTGAATGCCTTAGTCGACACCGGCGCTGATTATTCAGTAGTAAGCTTCAAGATGGCGAAGCACCTTAAAAAAGTTGTGACGAAGTGGACTGGTCCGCAGATACGCACGGCAGGCGGCCATCTTATTACGCCCCTTGGCCGATGCACCGCAAGACTTACGATAAAAGGCTTCACATACGTTTCTGACTTTATTGTACTGCCAGAATGTTCACGGGAACTTATATTGGGAATGGATTTTCTACAAGCTAACGGCGCCATAATTAACCTACGTAGGTCCAGTGTATCTTTCTCGACAAAACAAGCTATACCTGTGGAAGAATCGGAGGAGCGACGTCTCGCTGCACTGCGCGTCGTCGACGATGACGTAACTGTGCCGCCACGCTGCAGTATAATGGTTCTTGTGGAGAATGAAAGATTTTCTGACCGCGAAGGCATAGCAGATGGAAACATAGAGCTCCTTTTCAACAAAGGCATTTGCGTGGCTCGGGGCCTTGTTCAGTTAAGCGATGGCCGTGCAAATGTCGCACTTACAAATTTCGGTAATGAATTCCAACATATCGCACAAGGAACAGCTATTGCCTATTTCCACGAGTTCTGTGAAGCGACCGAATTATGCAGCCTAACTACGTCAACTGCCCTGCCAGGAACCTGCAGTGTCGACAGATCAATTACCGTCAACCCGAGACTCCCTGAAGCCCGAAAGAAACAGATATATGCCCTGATAAAGGATTTTTCTGACTGCTTCTCCACGTCCTCGAAGGTACGGCGCACGTCTGTTACGAAGCACAGAATCATAACAGAGGACGCCACAAGACCGGTATGCCAGCACCCGTATCGAGTGTCACCAAAAGAAAGGGAGGTCATCAAGAAGCAAGTAGAGGAGATGCTTTCAGATGACGTTATTCAGCCTTCCAGCAGTCCATGGGCGTCTCCGGTAGTGCTGGTTAAGAAAAAAGATAACACGCTTCGATTCTGCGTCGACTACCGTAAACTGAACAGCGTAACCAAGCGGGATGTGTACCCCCTTCCGCGTATCGACGATACGTTAGATCGGCTCCGATGTGCAAAGTTTTTCTCGTCCCTGGATCTCAAGAGTGGATATTGGCAAATAGAGGTGGATGAACGGGACCGTGAAAAGACAGCATTCGTAACCCCTGATGGCCTCTACGAATTTAAAGCACTTCCTTTCGGCCTCTGTTCCGCACCCGCAACGTTCCAGCGAATGATGGACTCTGTGCTTGCAGGATTGAAATGGCAGTCATGCTTAGTGTATTTGGATGATGTGGTCGTATTTTCCACCACATTTGACCAACATCTAGAGCGCCTGCGACTAGTGTTAGAAGCTATTCGCGCCGCAGACTTGACAATTAAGCCGGAAAAATGTCAATTCGGCTTCAATGAACTTCGGTTTCTCGGACACGTTATCAGTGCTGAAGGCGTTCGGCCAGATCCCGAAAAGACAGCAGCTGTTGCGCGGTTCCCGACACCCACAGACAAAAAGTCGGTGCGCCGTTTCTTGGGTTTATGCGCATACTACAGAAGATTTGTGGAAAACTTTTCAAACATTGCTGAGCCTCTTACAATACTGACAAGAGAAGATCAACCTTTCATGTGGAAAAGCGAACAACAAGACGCCTTTGACGAGTTAAGGAAACGCCTCCAAGCTTCTCCAATCCTTGCCCATTTTGATGAGACAGCCGACACTGAAGTTCATACCGATGCGAGTAACGTCGGCCTCGGTGCCATACTTGTGCAGTGGAATAACGGCCAGGAGAAAGTAATTGCTTATGCCAGCCGTAAGCTCTCGAAAGCAGAGGCTAACTACTCCGCAACCGAGAAAGAGTGCCTTGCAGTCATTTGGGCAATATGTAAATTTCGGCCCTACCTCTATGGTAGACCATTCCGAGCAGTCAGCGATCACCATTCGCTTTGCTGGCTGGCGAATCTCAAGGATCCATCCGGACGACTAGCAAGATGGAGCCTTAGGCTTCAAGAGTATGACATTACTGTCGTATACCGATCCGGGAGGAAACACAGCGATGCCGACTGCTTGTCACGCGCACCCGTCGAGACACCTGTGTCAGAAGAAGAGGATTTCCCGTTCCTTGGCATTGTTGACGCGTCACAAATTGCTCAACAACAACCAGATGACCCGGAATTGCTTCCACTTATACAGCGCCTGGAGGGACTCGACGTTCAACTGCCGCGTATTTTCTCTAGGGGGCTATCCTCGTTCTGTCTGCGAGGACGTGTACTCTACAAGAGAAACTTCGAGAACAGCGAGACAAAGTTTTTACTTGTCGTACCCACCTCTATGCGAGAAGAAATTTTGCATGCCTCTCACGATGAGCCGACGTCTGGACACATGGGTGTGAGCCGTACAGTCGCCAGGATTCGTCTGAAATACTACTGGCCCAAGTTATTAGCATCAGTGCAGCACTACGTCAAGACATGTCGCGAGTGCCAAAGGCGCAAGACCCCATCCGTAAAACCGGCCGGCCTCCTCCAGCCAATAGAGCCACCAAAAGCCCCATTCCAACAAGTCGGTATGGACCTCCTTGGACCCTTCCCAACATCATCTTTAGGCAAAAAGTGGATAGTTGTGGCCACGGACTATCTGACCCGTTACGCAGAAACTGATTCCCTGTACAATGCAACGGCTGTCGAAGTTGCAAAATTCTTTGTCCACAATATCGTGCTCAGGCATGGCGCTCCCACAGTTGTTATTACCGATCGTGGAACGGCCTTTACTGCGGACCTAATGAAATGCTTGTTGCGAATGACACATACTGATCATAGGAAAACTACGGCGTACCACCCTCAGACAAACGGTTTTACTGAACGCCTTAACAGAACACTGACCGACATGCTTTCGATGTATGTCGACGTTGAACACAGGCTGTGGGACGAAATTTTGCCATACATCACCTTCGCATATAATACGGCCGTTCAGGAAACAACACGAGTCACCCCGTTTGAACTTGTATTCGGCCGAGCCGTATCCACAACTTTGGATGCTATGTTGCCGTTAGATGAAGAACCCCATAATTCATCTGACCTGGATGATTTCTTACAACGAGCCGAGGAGGCACGACAGCTGGCAAGGTACCGAATACGCCGCCAACAACGCATCGACTCCAGCCGGTACAACCAGCGCCGTCGTGAAGCTCATTACCAGCCCGGTGACAAGGTGTGGGTATGGACCCCAGTGCGCCACCGTGGACTGTCTGAAAAGCTTCTATGCAGATACTTCGGCCCTTACGAAATACTTCGTCGTATAAGCGACGTCACTTACGAAGTGAAATCCGCTGGACACGAGAGCCCAAGACGGCGCAACTCCACGGAAGTTGTACATGTTGTCCGCATGAAACCCTACCAGGAGAGGTCATGAACAACAGCAACAACAAAAAAAAAAGTGAGCGCCCACAGGAACCCTCTACATCCTCTCACGCATCGGGCCGATGCGGTAAGGAGGGGGATAATGCCACGACAAACTTGGTGACATTCAAGTTGCGCGCCCTTTGCACTGGGCACTGTGCACGCCGTACAGTGGCGTTGTTCAGCAACAACAGGCAGCGATATTCGTGGCACGGGCAGCCAGTTGGACCCGGCTCGCATGCGCCACGCGCACGAGGTGTCACGCGAGGAGAAGAGGAAGACGGTTCTGCCCGTACCATCAAGTTGGGTTAAGGGGTTTTCCCTTAAGCGCACCATGCCCCCGAAATGGTGAACGGCCAGCGGAGATAGAAGAATACTTGTCGACGCGCCAAAGCCCCGTTACTCCTCGCCAACATCAACCACGGGCACCGTCGCCCATGCGCTACCGATCGCCTAGCCCACGCGCGTCTCCAAGATCGCCTAGGCGTCGTTCACCAAGCCCACACCGTGTTCTCTTGTAGAGTACACGTCCTCGCAGACAAAACAAGGATATTTATTAAAGGCGAACTTGTGCCCACTAGTAAAAGTCACTGAGATCGTGCAGGAATCCGCGGCAGTCGTGTTCTCAAGCTGGGCTCGAACCGTCTTCCTCTTCTCCTCGCGTGACACCTCGTGTGCGTGGCGCATGCGAGCCGGGTCCAACTGGCTGCCCGTGCCACGAATATCGCTGCCTGTTGTTGCTGAACAACGCCACTGTACGGCGTGCACAGTGCCCAGTGCAAAGGGCGCGCAACTTGAATGTCACCAAGTTTGTCGTGGCAATATATACATTACCGATCGCGCTAACGCACTGCGCGGTGGTGTTTTAATTGCTGTTAATGAATGCTTAGACTGTTTTCCTGTATTCATGTTATGTAACATAGGATGTGTATGATGCTGCCTTCCTGTAAATTTCAAAAATGCTGTGATCGGTGCTTGTTAGCAAGCACCATCTTCAGCCCCGATTTTTCGCGATAGCATGTACGATTGTTTATGCCAGATAGGCGTTCCCTTCCCGGGAGCGCCAATTGCATTTATGGCCAGTTTTAACTTCCCCAACGTTTCCTGGTCAGGCACATGTGCTTTATTAAAAAGAACTTCCCCAGAATCGAAGCGTTTTATTGGAGATATGTGCTCATTTCAACTTGGTTCAGGTTGTTACTTCCCCTACACGTGTAACGAACACCACGTCATCTCTTTTAAGTCTTGTTTTACCGTCATAAACAGATATCATATCTAACGTGACGCACTCACCCGGCTAGAGCGATCACGAAGTATTCCATTTTTCCATCAGCCGTACTTGTACTGTTGGCAAACAGCATTAAAACCATTCGTGATAATAAAAACGGCAATTTCATCGCTATCAACTAGGAACTTGCTATTTTTCTTAATAATTTCCAGCCTAATATTGCCGAGCGCCACTGAATACTACCTGGAATATATTCAAAGAAAAGTTCACGATCTTGTCAAGTTTATTTCGATGAGGCGAATTTTTTCGAATAACAATTCTTCGTGGTATAATAAGCCTTTGAAACGCCTAACAAGAGGGAACCTCAAGCCAAGTTACCTCCTTTATACACCGATTGGACACAAGTAACGAGAAGCTGCGTAAGATAAACTAGAAGCTGGAACTACTGATCCCTGAGGCGGAGTTCAAGACTGAGTACGGCGAGGCAGTAAGATACGACGATGAGGCGACAGCCATGATCGGTCGTCTGCAAGCAAAGCTGACGTCCCTTCAAGTGGGCAACAGGCCGCCTAAAACTGCGCCGCAATCAAGTGACCACCAAAGGGAAGAAACTGTTCTCTGAGATGACAGCGTGAAATTTCCCACGCTGCGTTTGGAAATCTTCGGCGGTGAGTTGGCCAACTGAATGCCCTTTTGGGAGAAATTCCAAAAGGCTATCCATAAGAACTCTCGTCTCTCAATTAGTGAAAAGTTCCAGTACCTGCGCTCGTTGTTGTATGCACCAGCCGTAGTAGCGATAAAAAGCCTGCATGCTACTGAGGCTTGCTAAAAAGACGCACTAGAAATTCTGCACAGACGCTATGGCGACAGAACAAAATTGAACGAGATCATCTCGCCAAGCTGCGAGCCTTACCCGCCGTAAATTCAGCGAGTGACTTACGTGAACTTCGAAAACTATGACCACGTTCAGGGACATATACGCGGCCTGCGCAGTTTGAGCGTGAATGTTGCTACTTGTTCGACTATGATCTGCGACATTTTATTAGCGGCGCTGCCACGCGACCTCGTAGTCAACTATAACAGACAAGTTGGTCGTTCCAAAAGAACTGCACCTCGAGAAAACCACTAAGATGAGTATGAAGTAGAGACGCCTGCATAGGTGCACACCACAGGGGCGGATGACAAGTTGACTAAGGTTCTTGAATTCCTCCTAACCGAGGTAGAAAGCCGGAGAGAAGTGCTACTGCTGACCGCGCGCCGAAGAAGACTCCGCTAGTTCAAGAAAGGCAAGAGAGATGCCCGAGGATGCCAGCCGCTGCGGTTCTCTGCAGTAAAACAGCGACAAAGGGGACGACCAAATGCTGCTTCTGTGGTTCGTGAGAGCACAGTACTGAACTTTGCGCAACTCCTCTGACAACCAAGAAAAAAGGAAGAGGCTGACGCCTGACATGCGATGCTTCCGCTGCACTGTACGGGGCACCGCATACACGACTGCCACAATAGAGTCTGCTGCAGTACCTCTGGAGGGCGACATGCGACTTCTACGTGCAACATAAGACTCACCGGAGCTGCAACACTGGAGCGTCCAACGCTCACTACAACCAACGTTTATGCCTCTGCCGCAGCTTACAGCAATTGACAGGTTCCTTTGCAGATCTTTAGAGCATGAGTAATTGGCGATAATAAAGGTGGGTATGTAAAGGGAGTCGTAGATGGAGGCAGTCAGCGAACGTTTATCAGAGAGGATGTCTCAAGAACGCTACAGCTACATCAGTCTGGATTCACTACCTCAAAGCTTAGTACCTTTGGTGAACATCAAAGTCATGAACAAAGATGTCGCGTTGTGGAAGTGCGACTGAACGCACAATAGAGTAGCCAAGAAGTCCTTATTCAGGCAGTCGAGTTGCCACTCATTTGTAAGGATATTTTGCATACACCGGTGAAGTATCATTTCATCCAAACAATAGATGTTGTAAGAGGATTCATCGCTGACAAACTGCTGCTTCCTATCATGTCTTCAATTGCAGGTGTGAGCCTTTTAATTGTATCAGATCACATGGAAATTTATCAAGAATGAGGTTGAGCATTGCAAGGATTCTCCGAGTTCGGTGGCTGTCATCACTGTATTTGGGTGGACCTTTCAAGACCTGGTAAGCCCAACGAGTTCAGTCTTTGTTGCAGTTAACACTTGCGTTTTAAGAATGGAGACACGCATGCCAGACCACTTGGACTCACTCCTGCAAAACTTCTGGGAACTGGACGCTCTAGGCATAAAAGAGGAGAGCAACTCCAAGCTGATGACCAAACAGAGCAGGAGCAATTTGAGCGTACTATTACCTCATCTGAAGGCCGATGTGAAGTAACTGTGACTTTGAAAGACTCTGTTGGTGAAATTTACAATAACAGTGATTTAGCACAGAGATGGCTTCAGAGCTTGACTGCACGTCGTAGACGCGACAGAGAATTGATGAGGCAATACGAGTCTGTTATGCGAGAGTACCTGCTGGAAGGTATTCCTGAGCGTCTATCTTCTCAGAAGTCGGATGACACTGGTTATGCTTACTATAAGGAGTCATACGCGAAGAATCCACGACGACAAAACTACGAATTGTTTTTGACTGCTCAGCGCACATGCCAGAAAAGCTTTCACTTTACGACCAGCTGGAGAAGGGGCCCCGACTTATTGCGGATTTAACTAGAATTATGCTTTGCTTTCGACTGTATGTCGGTAATTTATTTAGATACGGATACGGCAACTGACCATGGCGGCGGTCAGACCTGCGACGCAGCAGAGGGCGCTAAGAATCACTGGCTCCGAACAGGCCGCCATTGGAATATGAACCTGGCAACGCTTAACGCTAGAACGCTATCTGGTGAGGCGAGTCTAGCAGTGCCGTTGGAGGAATTAGAGGGCAGTAAATGGGATATAATAGGGCTGAGTGAAGTTAGGAGGCCAAAAGAAGCATATACAGCGTTAAAAAGCAGGCACGTCATGTGCTACCGGGGCTTAGCGGAGAGAAGAGAACTAGGAGTCGGATTCCTGATTTATAAGAATATAGCTGGTAACATACAGGAATTTATAGCATTAACGAAAGGGTGGCAGGTCTTGTTGTGAAACTTAATAAGAGGTACAAAATGAAGATTGTACAGGTCTACGCCCCTACATCCAGTCATGATGACCAGGAAGTCGAAAGCTTCTGCGAAGACGTGGAATCGGCGATGGGTAGAGTGAAAACTAAATACACTATGCTAATGGGCGACTTTAATGCCAAGGCAGGCAAGAAGCAGGCTGGAGACAAGGCAGTGGGGGAATATGGCATAGGCACTAGAAATAGCAGGGGAGAGTTATTAGTAGAGTTTGCGGAACAGAATAATATGAGGATAATGAATACCTTCTTCCGCAAGCGGGAGAGCCGAAAGTGCACGTGGAGGAGCCCGAACGGCGAGACTTGAAATGAAATAGACCTCACACTCTGCGCTAACCCTGGCATCATACAAGATGTGGGCATGCTTGGCAAGGTACGCTGCAGTGACCACAGGATGGTAAAAACTCGAATCAGCCTAGACCTGAGGAGGGAACGGAAGAAACTGGTACATAAGAAGCCGATTAATGAGTTAGCGGTAAGAGGGAAAATAGACGAACTCGAGATCAAGCTGCAGAACAGGTATTCGGCTGTAACTCAGGAAGAGTACCTTAGTGTTGAAGCAATGAACGACAATCTTGTGGGCATCATTAAGGTGTGTGCAATGGAAGTCGGTGGTAACTCCGTTAGGCAGGACACCAGCAACCTATCGCAGGAGACGAAAGATCTTATCAAGAAACGTCAATGTATGAAAGCTTCTAACCCTACAGCTAGAATAGAACTGGCAGAACTTTCTAAGTTAATCAACAAGCATAAGACAGCTGACATGAGGAAGTATAATATTGTTACGTAGGAAGACAACGACGAAAAGCTATTTACAAGTATATTTACAAGGCAATACACCGCAGTTGACCAAGAGGCAACAGCCCGCGCTAGCTTCCAATCGTCGTCTTCGTCTTCTTCCTGCTCGGCTCTTCGTCATTGGGAATACTACCCCGTAGCACTACCCCCGGCGGCAAAAGCGCCGTCCCGGAGCGACTAAAGGCTGGACTTTGAAGCAGTGTAGTAGCTCTTGAGCCTACTGACGTGCATGACTTCACTAGACGCCAGAGTAGATGACGAGGTTGAGCTCACAGGAGCAATTTCATAAGTCACAGGCGTCACCTGGCGCAGCACGCGGTAGGGCCCTGTGTATCGCGAAAGGAGCTTTTCGGAAAGTCCAACGTGACGACAGGGCGACCACAGGAGCACGAGCGTGGTTTCCGAGTCCGTCAGCCGAGCACGGGCAAGCTGGCGTGCATGATCGGCGAGGGCGATGGCGTCGCGCGCATACTTGGTTGTTGAGGTGGTAGCAGAAGGAAGTACCGTGTCAAGGGGCAAGGTCGGTTCGCGACCGTAGAGTAGATGAAATGGAGAAAATCCGGCGGTGTCGTGCCGGGAAGAATTGCAAGCAAAGGTGACGTAAGGAAGGGCAACGTCCCAGTCGTGGTGGTCCCTCGGAACGTACTTGGACAGCATGTCGGTAAGAGTACGGTTTAAGCGCTCTGGCAGGCCATTGGTTTGAGGATGGTATGAGGTAGTCAGCTTGTGTTGAATAGAGCAGGAACGCACAATGTCGGCGATAAGTTTCGAGAGGAAGTTACGACCACGGTCAGTAAGCAGCTGTCGCGGAGCGCCATGCACTAAGATAATGTCACGCAAGAGAAAGCCCGCGACGTCAGTGGCGCAACTGGTAGGTAGAGCCCGCGTGATAGCGTATCGGGTGGCGTAATCAGTTGCGACGGCTACCCATTTGTTCTCAGAGGATGACGTGGGAAAGGGACCGAGGAGGTCTAATCAAACACGAAAGAACGGTTCCACAGGGACAGTGATCGGCTGGAGATGACCGGAAGGTAGCACCTGAGGCGTTTTCCGACGGTTGCAGGGATCACAGGCAGCAACATAGCGTCGGACGGAGCGAGCAAGACCAGGCCAATAGAAGCGGCGACGGACGCGGTCGTACGTGCGGGTTACGCCAAGATGTCCTGCAGTGGGTGCGTCATGCATCTGAAAGAGCACAGTCTGTCGTAGATGTTTCGGCACGACAAGAAGATCAGGGCCATCAGGGAGGAAGCTCCTTCGGTACAGAATGCCGCCCTGGAGGACATATCGGCGAACGGATGCGTCGGTAGGTGTAGAGCGCAGACGCTCGATGAGTACTCGCAGCGAAAGGTCTCGGTACTGCTCATCGGCGATGTTAACGAAGGCAGACACAGAGGAAATGCCGTCGGCGGTACTACTGTCGGCATCGTCAGGCTCGTGTACCGGGTAGCGAGACAGACAGTCAGCGTCCTTATGTAGTCGGCCAGATTTGTAGGTGACAGAGAACGAATATTCTTGGAGGCGTAAGACCCAGCGACGAAGTCTTCCTGAAGAGTCTTTCAATGAGCATAACCAACAAAGCGCGTGATGGTCTGTGATAACGGAAAAGGGCCGGCCATATAAGTATGGGCCTAACTTCGCAACCGCCCAAACTAGGGCCAGACACTCACGCTCAGTGATGGAATAGTTGCACTCCGCGGGCGAGAGGAGCCTGCTGGCGTAAGCGATAACACGGTCGTGGCCACGCTGGCGTTGTGCCAGTACTGCGCCAATTCCGTGACCGCTGGCATCAGTATGGACTTCGGTAGGCGCAGAAGGATCGAAATGGGCCAGAACGGGAGGCGTTGTGAGAAGATCGATGAGAAGCGAGAATGCAGAGGCCTCGTTATCGCCCCACTGGAAAGGGGCGTCTTTTTTCAAAAGCTCGGTTGTTTGGTGGCGGAGTGTTTGCTCGGTTGCTTGGTGGCTGGAGTGTTTGGTGGCGATCTCGAGGCCGTACCGCTGTAAAGGTCGTGAGGTCAAGCCGGATTGCGATGGTGTCAAGTTGGGATCGTCTGGCACGCGTCGAACACGGCCTACCGTTCGGGAAATCGAGGCGTTCCTGCTGCTGCGCGAGTTGCGGGTGCGAGCCGGTTTGCTCTGGAGCTTGTTAAGCATAAATTCGAGCGTGCGTTGAGCGCGTTCTCCGCGTACCTCATTAGTGGTTGAGAAAACGAGATGCTCCCCGCCTTGTTCCCCCGGAGGTTCTGACTGCAAGCCCGTTTGCTCTGAAGCTTGGTTAAGCAGGAAGTCGAGCGCACGTTGAGCGCGGTCTTGGAATCGTTGCAAAGTGGCCTAACGGATGTGACGCTCTTCGCTTCCTTGAGCAGCAGCCCCCAGCACGTCAGTTTGTTCTTCTGCGGCGGCTGCCTCTCCCTGCCAGCGCAATGCCTCTATTTCAGAGTCCAGTTTGCCTTTTCTCCTTTCACTGCCGCTTCCTTAATAAAGCGAAAGCTTCACAGGCCGCGAACTTGCGATTTCACCGTGGCGGTGCTCCGAGGAGGCACATGACGTCACAACGCGGGCCTCGCCGCGGATTAGAGCGAAAGCTTTACTGGCTGCGAACTTGAGATTTCACCATGGGGGTGCTCTGAGGAGGCACATGACGTAACAATGCGCGCCTCGCCGCGGACATTTCCCTATCTCTCGTTCCCTAGTCACTACTGCGCACGCGGCACTAGTAGCACCGGGCCACAGGTGTTCCGCCGCTGCGCAGTGCAGCGCCTTTCCGACACCGCCGTTTGGGATGACATCACACCATGTCCATCGCTGTTGCGTTCGCCTCCGCTCGCTTCGCCAGCGGTGTCTCATGCCTGATAACATGTCGGAGGATTGAAAAGGAGAGCTCGCGTGCGCCGCAACCACACTTGAGGTGGCAGTATGGACGGCGACAATTCTAATAAGCAGGA
The DNA here is from genome assembly GCF_038994185.2 of Dermacentor albipictus. Taxonomy (NCBI): domain Eukaryota; kingdom Metazoa; phylum Arthropoda; class Arachnida; order Ixodida; family Ixodidae; genus Dermacentor; species Dermacentor albipictus. Next base: position 6,139,207 of record NC_091824.1, read on the forward strand.
GGAGGCCTGGAATCGACATCGGAGCCAAATGAAGAGGACACAGTCGCCCAGGAAACAGACGAACAGCGCGGTGAACGACTGGCTGAGCGCCGCAACATAGCTGAGACAACCACACCAACCTGGACTTGCAATCACGACTTACCAAGGCTAAATAAGCATGCTATGCCTTAGCTTTCGCTACGTATACCCTGGCACAGCCGAGCTACGCCACTGCCAATTTTTCCTGAACGCCGCACGTCTGCGCGCCGCGGCAGCCTCGGCCCTGACATTGGTGACGAGCGCACTCGTTCTAGTATTCGCTGTAGTCGCATTTGAGCGTCCGGAGCGCGTAGACTGCATCGAGTGTCCTGAAAATGAGTGCATCGGCTGCCCCTCTTTTGCTGTGTGCTCGTAGAGAGAGCGGTCTGGGCTCACCTGAAACAAACTCCGCTCAGGGTCCTATGGCTTCATTTCGATGATGATTGCAGTGCGAGGCCGCCGGCGCCTGCATCGAGACGTAGGGCGGCGGCGAGGCTTAACGGCGTTTGATTCGTCCGGGCGCTGTGGACTTGGCGATCATCGCGTTTTCACTGTTCCGATTCCGTAGCTCGCAATAATGTAGCGCCCACTCCTCGTACAGACGACAGAGGGCGACAACGCTATAAAACCTTCTGACCTAATGTATATCGACCATCTCAAAAACGCAGTGCTGCCACAATAATGCAACACCGGTGGAATAGACAACTAAAGAGGGATGGGAGAGAAGAGAACGCCGAATTCTGTGAGTACAACGTTGCTTGGCTAGAAGCAGAAACGGAAACTTGTAACAGCAACCAAAATTGCGACTGTTTCTAATACTAATAATAATAATCTTTATTTCACTCTTGAAGGGAGGGAGTGCGGGAAAAAAAGCTGACAAATCAGCTTGACTTGTTTCTAGCTCTCCGGAATACAAAGTAGAAGAAACAGAACACTTTTGGCATGGCAACATAAAAACCACAAACAAATAGTAATAGTAATAGTAATGCAGCAATAACTTGTCGACAACAGTGAGAATAAGTAACTATAGAAATAAAAAAGTTTGTTAACTGCGTGATAGACCAATGTTAAAGGAAACGTACACCCATAAAAACACTGCAAGTAGAAAGCGTTACATAATAAAGGAAAGACGAAAAATAAAACAGCACACATTTGTGTAGTAGGAAACATTACATTGGTACATTGCAATGCGTATAGCGTATATGCGCAAAGATGAAAAAAAAAAAACATGTGAAATTCTATCATGTGAAAGGAGCTTTGCCACAGAAGAACAATTTCTGTTTCTGGTTCGATGCTCTTTCGGGAGTGAAACAGTTGGTATGGCAGAAATTTAGCAAATGCGGTAGCATTCTATTTACCATTTGTTGTCCGTATCCGGTTCTGCATGTTTTCATTAGTCATGGCTGTGTGTTTCGATTCTCATGAGGCGTGGTCCTTATAGAAAGCGATGCCAAACGTAGTAAGGAATAGCTGTTATTTTTTACTTCAAGCTGATCACGTGAACACAGGCAATGGGGATAGAGCTCATCGATTTTCATTATACAGTACTTCAAGAACAAAGAGTGGGAAGGGTGACTCATGGGGATGTTTTCAATATTTCGTAACATTTTTTCTGTAATGTCATGATTATTTGCAAATTACCTTTTGTTGTGTTCCTCCAAACTAATTGGCAATATTTCATTTGTGAGCAGAATAGCGCATTGTACAATGGAAGCTTAACCTTTGACGGTAGAATATATTTGTTGGCGTATGTCAATCCAGCGATGCGAGACAGTTTTGACCTAATGTGGTCGATGTGAATGTCCCAGGTCATATTTTTCACTGAAATACGCTCCAAGTATTTGAAATGCGCTTACTAGTTCTACCTTTGAGTTGTGCCACTTAATTTCTGAGGTAATGTTACTTTTCTTGTTTTTCGCACTCTATATAACATCCTTCGTTTTACTAACGTTTATTTTCAATTTGTTAAGTTGCGCCCATGTATCTAATTTTGCAAGCGTTCTGTTCGCTCTGATCAGCTTATCCGTAATTTCTGCAGAGAATAACAATGCCACACCATCAGCATGAATGACAAATTTCACCATAGGATCGACGTTAACAATGTCATTCAAATATAAGTTAAACAAAAATGGGCCCAGAATACTCCCTTGAGGTATGCCGGCAGAAATTGGAAATTAGAAGAGCAGCCATTTAAATACACCTACTGCTTGCGCTCACTAAGATAGGTCGACAGTAGTGATAGAACCGTTCCGCGGAATCCGTAAATTTCAAGTTCTTTAGCAGGATGGAGTGGTTTAAATAATCGAAAGCATATCGTTCAACACATGGTTCCATACAGTGCCCAATTGGGTACCACAATTATCTTCGTCAATGAACACAGCAGATCTACCACCGTTCCTATGCCGTTTCTTTAATTACTGCATTATTGTCCTTATGGTAGTGCACCGGATAACTGAGAGCAGCCGTTTATGATACATAAGCTGCTTTCCGCATGTAATATAACATAAGCGTAACCCGTTTTGCTCAGGTATCGGACTCGAGAATAATTTCTTTCGTTTACTCCCCTGGAAAAAATTGAAGGACGCAGCTACTTTCTTTTTCTTATCACATTCTGGCGCTTTATGTCAGGCGATATGATTATGAAGGACCCTGTTCATTTCTCACCACCTGGGGTTCTTTAACGTGCGCCTAAACAGAAGTACACGAGTGTTTGTCGATTTCGTTCCCACCGAATCCCGCGGCCTTGTTTGAACCCGTCTTCTCGAGTTCAGCAGCGCAACGTCATATCCACTATATAGCCACTAGTATAGGCCCGCTTTTTTCTTCTTTTTTTTCGTACGCATGGACTGGACAAAAATTTACAGGGGTGATGGGCCAAAAATAACCACATATAAAGGCTACTTAAAACTGTTTTCTGCGCCCGAGGTCTGACCGCAATGAAAGAACCCATGCCAATTACTCCGCATTCTGTTAGGCGAGGAAGATGGAAACATGAATGAAATGTTGCACTGCAGTTCTTTTTCTATAAGGGTACTTCCCGTAAATGTGAGTACAGGGCGCCGGACGGGGCAGATATGTTTTATTTGTTTGAAGCGGCAACTAGGAAGGTCTCATATGGTCTTCCGTCTGCGTTTGGAAGTGCCTACTTATGGAAAACAATATACGCAAAAACACACGAGAGAAACATGCTGCTTGCTGAGCAAGAAAAATATTTCTTCTCAAAAGGGAACTGTGTAATAACATAGTAGAATGAAAGTCGACACTGCGGCTGCAATGCACGCGCAATCACCGAGTGGCATTAAAAACAATAGAGCGCAATTAGGAAGAGAAAGAAAGGCATCAATTCCTAAGCCATAAATACATGTCATATCCTATTATAACCACCGTGTGAGTGGTCTGAACGCATGTACCAGCGCGCGAAGTAGTACGAATGACCCTTCCGAGAATTATCTCCACCAGATTCCAAGGGCACGACCTTGCGGCCCAATCCCCTTCGATCGCAGCACCGCCACAGTATTTTTCGTCGTCGAGCACCTCACGGCAAAGCATGCGCCACGCCAGGCGCTTGCCCCACTCAACCGTATAACAGTAGACTCCAATGGAACCGTGAGAAGAAAAGCGTAGTGCGGTGATTGTGTCTATGAGATGGCGCCAGAGTGGCGCGCGTCGTGCTCTGTAGGTGGCGGCTTCGCGCCCACACGCCACCCATGCACTGGAGCCTCGCGCTGGCTCTCGCGATCTCCAGTTAGCCAGGCAGAGGCGGAACACTTCGCTGCGTTTGCAACATGCCTCACGAAACCGATTGTCCACGCGAGCCACTATATCGCGAAATGAAATCACTTGTAGAGTAAAGCTCGCATTAGGGAGTATCGCAATTGTCGGTAAATATTTTTCCCGCCAATACTCCAATTGTCCCTTACTTATCTTTGCTAATGACCTGCAACCTTTGCAGCTTGTTTGGATTCTTACACTTCTGGAAGTGGACAGTCCTTACGGATTTCACTGGGTGAGCATCTTCTCACGTCATTTTTGGCTTTTTTTTTTGCCGCACACGCATGCTTCACACTATGGCGGATGTCTTACCAGGTCTCTTACCATTACGCCAACTCGGACTCAAATAGCAAAGCAGTCGCGTTAGCGTTGTCATACAGATTTTTCAACCTGTTTTGTTTTTTGCCATTTCTTTTTTAAATGCCCACAGTTGGTTTTGTTTGCATCATTTTCACCTAGGTTAGCATTCCTGTCCCTCTAATGATCTTTCATAAGGCCCGGTTGTCTATTAGCAGTTTCAACTTGCCTGGACCTTGTTGCGAACTTTCTTTACCTCAGCAATAAAACTTGGTGCTGGGCTAGTTGGTGATGCATTCTTTAAAACTGATGGTAGCGCTAAAAAGGAACGGACACACGAAGAAAAGACGACACGACGACAAAGAAACGCTACTGACAACTGGTTTATTTTTCGCAAGAATTCTATATTTAAAAGAACCACAACACATGCGCACAACCGAACTACACCAGCCTTCTTTATCGCCATATCAAAAACAATGTCATGCACGCGAAGCGAGATGATAAAACTCCCGAGCAGCAAGAAGTGAACACATGACCTATTGAAGAAAAGCCATACCGTTACGGTTTTTTAAATTTCCCCAGAAGTGTGCGCTCAGCCGAGTACAAATTAATTGAAGCATCGCTGATGCACAGACCCGCCTTTTCTTGTATGTGGAAAGCTTCCAGCAAAACTCTAGCTTTTGCACTTGCACTTCTGCCCAGAACCTTTGCTTCTTTAAACCGTGGCACGCACTCGCAATCAATCACATGCGAAACGAAATTCGCAAGGTTGTCTCGTTTTGTTATGTTTTGAGAGTGTTCCCTTAAGCGGTCATCCAGGCAACGCCCCGTCTGCCCGATATAGCACTTGCCGCAGGACAGGGGAATAAGGTATACCACTCCTAGGGCACACCTGACGAAGACATCTTCATGCTGCTTTTTGCAACCGCGCTGACCTTCACCGCAGATGCGGGGGCACAGCCTCGCCAACTTGTTTGGCGCAGAAAAAACAAGCGGCACGTTGTGCCTGCTGGCCACCTTTTTGAGGTTGTGTGAGACCTTATGAATGTAAGGCATCACCTCAGGTTTGGTCTTCACGCGTTCAGGTGCAGCCTTCATTCGTCGGGGCCCAAATTTCTTGAGGAGGGTATCAGCCACAGCTACGAGGACCGAGCAAGGGAAACCTGCGGCCAATAGCCTGCGAACCTGATAGTCAAAACTAAAAGGCATTTCGTGCGGGCACGACTTTTGAAGCGCCGATTCCAAGCAGAGCGATGCAATTGCTCTTTTCACGGTCTTTGAGTGGGATGATTCATAGGGCAAAAGTTCTTTCTTTGCACGTGGGAAATACCCCCAACAGGTGTGTCCCTTAGTTATCCTCAGCCTGAGGTCTAAAAAACGTATCTCGCTATTTTGCGGAAGTTCATGGGTAAAAGCCAGGCCTTTACCATGGTCATTAAAGGTAATTAAGACCTGTTGTACAGACTCTTCAAAAGAAATGTCATTACGATCTTTTAAAAAGATCAAAAAATCGTCGACATACCTAAAAACTTTTAAAACCGGGCCTCCAATAAAATCTTGATCCAAAAGGCGATCAACATGGGCTAAAAAGATGTCGCACAAGATAGGTGCAACACAGGACCCTATACAAATGCCATTGCGCTGCAGAAAAGGCTGCTTGACAAGCAGCCTTACAGCCATACCCTACCCTTCAATAATATCACATGCTGTAGTGGACAGGCCTGCTCGGGTCTGCACCCACATCGCCAGTTCTCTGGAAACGCGCGAGCTCGAAATGGCCGGGACTATTCGGCGTGCGATGCTGCCAACGCTGCTACTGCTGCCGTGTTCTGCATTTTGATCGATTTAGATTTTGGTGGACGCTTGCTGCGGTTTTCGTCCACCCTGTAATTATGAAGCCAGACTCTGCCCTCCTTCATGCCTGATGGCGCCAGCGAGAACTGGTGGGAACCGGTTTACCAGCCATCCTACGTACGGGTTCCCAGTGTCAGTGCGATCCTGACGTCTTCAGTGGTACCGACGAGACAGACGTTGAATATTGTCTGGAATCGTATGAAAGAGCGCGCACCAGCAACAAAATGGACCAACGATTGAAGCTCAACAGCGTGATCTTTTATATAACGGGTGTCGCCAAGCGGTGGTTTAAAAACCACGAAGCCGATCACCTCACCTGAGCTAGCTTCAAAACCAACATTATAGAACTTTTCGGCCACCCTGGTTTGCGCAAGCTTCTCGCGGAATAACCCATACAAACTCTGTCCCAGCAAACTAATGAAACGTTCGCCATCTACATAGAGGACGTCGTCGACCTCTCCCGGCGTGTCAACCGTACGATGGCCGAAGCGCGCAAGGTTCTTCATGTCATGAAGGGCATTTCTGATGACGCCTTTCATTGTCTGCTGTCAAAAAAAATCTGGCACTCTTTCTAAGGTCACTGAACTTTGCCAAAGTTTTGACAACCTCCGCCGCAGACTGCGTCTTCTCACGTGGCGCCCACCTGTGTCCCACGAAACCCTCTCGAGCATGGATACGGCTCCTGACATTGACTCACTGCTCTTCCGGGTAAAGGAGTTCGTCTGTGTTGTGGCCATTCGTCAGCTTTCGCTGCTGTCCTCTGCCAGACATTCACACATGCCGTTGTTTCTCAACTTTCGCCAGGTCATACAGGAACAAGTTTGAGCAGTTCTAGGAGACTCCGCGAAACTCCACCTTCGCCGACTCCCGTTGCCTATGTCGAGGTTAACGCACCATTCAGCTATGCCGAGGCGGTGGCATGGCCATCATCTCAGACCGTTGCGTCAGGGCCACCAGGCCTGGCACTGTATCCAGCTCATTGCTTCGTTCATCCGAGGTACTCACACAACAGTAGACAATGGCGCACTTCTGACAACCAGCCAATATGTTTTGCGCGTGGTCTACCTGGCCATACCGCAGAATTCTGTCGTCGCCGCGCAACATACTATCACCGTAGCTTCGGCACTGACCTAAATGTTTCACCATGCCCGTCCGTCGTTCTCTTCATCTTAGAACCCCGGCGAGATGTGCGTATGATGAGTCCACCGCCCTCTTGTTGACCACCGTTCACCATCGCCTTTTAAGGAAGCGCTTTTAAGGCACTCTGTTTTATCTGTTCTTGCCCCACTGTTTCTTCGTCGAAAATTAAAAAAGAAAAATTAAGGGTTGGCCGCAACTGAATTCATTTTGTTGTTTCACCACAATTGTAGTTGTTGCTTTTTGCCAGCACTTTGACAGATCAGTATGTATGGCTTCCTTTGCCACGACATGTATCATCCACCTTACCGTACAATTTCGAATGATCTGGTGTCATTCTTACCTGTTTCGCCTTGATGTATTAGATGCGTCCTAATTTTATGTAATTCTAATAGATTTCTTGCGGTCTTATTTATTGCTTGGGGGCGCTTGCCAGCGATGCCCTGCTCTTCGGTTGTAGCTGCCTCATGAATTGAACTAGAATTACATTCGGTCATGGTGCTGTCACAGCGAAGGAGACCTACGCAAAAAGCGGTCACTCAAGCCGTTTCGTGGCTGATCAATTAAGGGTCTGTCCACTCATCAGGTGGCGTAGCGATGTCCGCTTTCACTTCACCTCAAAAGTATAGAGCGTATACATCCACGAGGTTGCGTCCTTGCGTCCTGTTTCCATAGATGCGGCGATGCTGCGCCGCTCATACGCCACGGGTTACGCCTACCCCACCGAGCTTTTCGACTCGTCGCCTCGCTTTTGCGGTAAGTTGTTTCCTTTTGTCTGCAGAAATAGTTTTGGTGTTTATTGCGTGAAGAACATAGTTAGCAAGACGTTTCTTATGCTGGGCAAGTGTATTTGGCACGTGTAGCATAGAATATGAACCACGATGTCCGTTTTCCGTGCAGCCACCAATTTGTTTATGCACCCGCCTTTTCATGCAGAGCATGTGCATTATTTACAACGCGTTATTTTGCAAATTCCCTTCGCAACGCGTTCGGTTTAAAGTGCAACATTTTTGCCCTGTGGCTCACCCGTGCTATCCTAGAACGTTTGATTTGGTGCGGCTCGAGCAATGTAATGCGCACTTCAAATCGTTTTGTGAAGGCTGCTTACCACGCTGCGTATGCACGATGCATGCGCCTAGGCCAGTTTGCAAGCGCCAGTTTTACTTGACGCGCTTCTTATCATGGCTAAAGCATTCTTATGGCGTTTGCTGTTGTTGTTGTCTTCGGTCTGTGTCTGCCTGTGTGTAAAACGTGTGATCCAGTATGTTTCCTGACCAATTCCCAATGTAAACAATAAAAGTAAACATCTTTGTATGAAGCGACTGCTTTCTACTGTGAGGAAGTGTGAAAAACGGCTCAACAACAACATAAAGCGCAATAAAGGCAGCTTTGATCTCTATATTTTTCCCATCCAAAATGAGCTAATTAGCCTTTTTAAGTTCTTGGAGAAGCTTGGCGGTTCTTCCAGTAAAAAGGTTGTGGTCCACGAGTTTATTACGTCTGTACGTACGGCATGCTTAAAAATGAAATATTAAACCTCTCGCACTCCACTATAGCCGACGTAGCGGAACATTTGAACGGCCAAAGGTAAACCAGTATGAAAAGCATTGGTATGGAAACCCGCACCAAAATTTAGCGAAACCATGCGTCGAAAATCACGGAAGCCAGAATTAGCGGTTCGCCCAGCCGCTCGGGCGCTGGCGGCAGTGGAGCAGCTTGGTCGCTGGGCCCTATGGGAGTGTCTGTGTCTGTATTACTGTGTTGAAAGAAACACATAAAAATGATGTTGAAACTGCGTCGCGTAGGGATGGAGTGGCCGAAATGCATCCCTAATTCGATGTGTGCGCCTAGCTAAGAATTGGTTCTACTGATGCACAACGAATTCTGCGTTCCAGGGTTCTACATTTAGTCCAACACAATGCTTTGCCGAGTCACTATCTGCAGGTTTACAATCGTACGTCATGAATAAGATAATTTAACCTGGGATAATTAAGCAATCCTTTCAAATTTTAGATGTTTCCTACGCTTACTTCGGTCCGAAGTGATTGAACAGCTGGAATAAAAATATATACAGTCTCACTTTGAAACCCACATTATTGAGCAAGAATATTAGAACAGACAGTATACATAGTAGTAGGAGTTAACATTATCTGACCATTAAATTACACAAGGTGCTGTTCTTCAGTTACTGCAAAATACCCAAAACTCTAGAGCAAAAGGAGCAGAAATAAGTGCGGAAAGTTTCAAACCTAAAATTAGAGAGTAATACATGTCGCTTTAGCAGAGAAACATAATTACAGGTCCATGAACATAGAGCAAGGGACAGTCAGGCTACCAGTGAGGCGTAACCTTACATAGCAGTGTGGGTTATGATCTATTTTTGTGCAGCGCTCACGATTAGTCGAAGCACAAAGAAGATACACATAGCACACGCGCGGACAGTCAACTGACATTTATGTTGAAAAACATGAAAAAAGAAATTAACCCGCATATATTACGACATGTGATGAACCCCTCCCCCATCCAGGAGGAGGAGGAGGAGGAGCAACATTTATTAAAAAGAAAGGACAAGCAGGTTTCTTTCTGCTTGTGCGGGAGGCACGCTTAGTCCAGGGCTCCTGCGGCACTTGCTGTCTCCCGGGCCCGCCGCACCAGTTGCTGCTGGTTACGAGGGTCCGAACTAGTCAGCACGGTCTCCCACTGCTCGGGTGTGGGGTTGGGTATTGGCGGGGCCGCCTTCACGTTGGGGCACGCCCATGTGGTGTGATATAGGGAGGCGTATTCATTACAAAGGGGACATTTGTATGAATATAGTGTAGGGTGTATTGCGTCTAGTCTGCCTAAATGGGGGTATGTGCTGGTTTGTAGTTGTCGCCATGTTACAGCATCTTCACGTGAGAGGGTCTTGTGTGGAGGCGGGCATTGTCGTCTGTTCAGTCGGTTGTGTTGTAGTATGGCGTAGTATTGTAAAGGTACGGGCTCCATGGATGCGGCCGTATCCCTCTCTTGTGGCGCCCGGGAGGCATGAGCTCGGGCTACAGCGTGCGCACGCTGATTTCCACGGAGGGACTCGTGTCCTGGAGTCCACACTATTTCAAAGTCCGGGAATTGGGAGGCTTGTTTGAGGAGTCGGTGGGCGATTGAAGATATTCTGCCTCTCGCGTACACTGTAAAAAGCAACCGTCATTTTGACGGCCATCTTTTTATCTATTTTGACGAGCCGTCGTTGTCAAACGCGAAAGACGGCGACTCCTCCGTGAACGAGCGAGCGAGGAGAGGGAGACGGAGAGCGCAACACAAAACGAGAAACTCTATTGGCTGGCGCGTAGGGGTACGTCATCTGAGACATCGTTCCACGTGGGCTTCGGGCCCCCGCGGATGCTTTCAAGGAAGGAGTCCTCCTCGTCCGGTTGTTGCCTGAGCAGTGGCGCTGTCCCGTCGCTTTTCTTTGTGCGCGCTGCTACTGCCTGGGCGTGCGTTCGGCTTCTTTCGCCATTTTTGCCTTTTTGTGTGTGGCGCGTTGGAAGGCCGCGAAGACGCAATCAAGGAACGTGTGGGCATCGAGCTGCAGCCGAAAATCAACTGCAGCGGGTTAAGGTAAGTGTAGTGTGTTCTGCTTATATGCTTCTTCGTCTGTTTACATGCTTCGTTCGTGCAGCACGTGTTCTGTGAGGCACATAGCTCACGAGAAGCACGCTAGTTCTCACGCGTAATGTACTACGCGCACCGATGGCCTTGGGCCCGAGACTGCCGTTTAGAGACGTGCTTCTGCGTAAAGCGGAAACCACACAACCGCGATCTTTCGCGCGTGGTCCTTCGTGCTTGAATCGCGGCCTCATGATTCAGCCACGTGCAGCGATTTTCAGGGGCTGCCTGCATCCACGTGTTTAAAAAAAATAAAAAAAAACATTCTCTGAGGGACACTGAAGCGTACGAAGAGCATTGGCGCACGTTAATTGAAGAGAGTAGAAGAAAGTCGTTTTTAGTACCCCCATCTTGCAGGCACATACAATCCCGATCGAGCCTGACTTTCGATCATTGCTACGCGGGCCAAGGATCGAAATCGAGTTGGTCGAGCTCTAGCGCGCTATGCGTCGCGGTTTAAATGCAGAACACCTGATGAATGTGCTTAATAGGCAGTAAAAGTAGTTGTAAAAACCATTCTTTACATTTTACATCATCAGTTTGACTTACCATTTGACTTACCATTTTTTTACATCAGTTTGACTTACCGAAATGTTCGGTGGTAGTCTTGCAGAGTTAACAAGTGGCTGAATGTTTTCAGTGTTCGTGTACTGATAGTGTGCAGTTTCATTCTTGTATAGCATTAAGATATGGGCCTAATTACCTTATATTTTGGCAATAGTTATTTCTGAATAAATTTGTTCATTTTTATAGTTTATTGCCTATGGGCCTCAAACAAGGGCCAAAAATTTATTTCGACTGGCGTGTCCATTAGCTGGGAATTATTCAGTAAAATAAATTTGGAGTTTTCTAATTATATACCGCATTTTCATCCACTTCTGCTGAAATGATGCTGTACCTGAGGTGTAGAAAGTGCCTTGATGACAGCAGGATCCTTAGAAGTATTGTAGGGGTTGGAGGCCGGACTCCGGGATGAAAACCACAAACTTGGGAGGGATTTATTCTACATTCTATACAGGGAGGTGAGCGACAAGTATCATTCGTACTGACATTACGGGCCAGCAGCAACTCGGACGCTGCGGCCCGCGGCAAGAAGTTCGAGAGAGGTGAATCAGGGAATCAGGGCATGTCCCAGCATCCTCAGGTCTCTCTGGAAGGCTTCTTATAAACCCTTCGAGCACTGCAAGTCACGTCATGTTTGACGAATGGGAGAGTCCACTCCGATGACGCCACTTTCAGCCAATGGTAGGCGCCCGTGTCGTGGTGTCACACCTGGCGGCTTGCTGCGGTCTTGCCTCGCAGACTGGCAATGCACTTCGAACAAGGAGAAGGGGAGGGCTGCACCTGCTTCATTGTCGGATGCCCACCTGCTAATCCCGGCGGCGCACGAACTTGTTGGCACGTAAACTTGTTGCCTTAAACTTGTTTGCTCGGCCGCTTCTCTGGAATGCGCTTTGCTGCTTCTGCATTCCTCAATTAGCTGTGCTGCAATCCGATGTGGTCTGGGGAACTCGAAGTAATCGCAGGAAACAGCTCCATATCTAACAGCTCGTCCTCGCCCCGGTTGTTCTGAATGGCCGGTGAACTCAATTCGCTGGCCATGAGGAACGCTGAAAGAAGCTGCAGGGTACTGGGGTCGAGCCTCGTTTGACAACCCTCGGGATCCTGGGCCCTGGAGAACATACGTCAAACAAACCAAACAACACAGCGCTGCACCACGCGTAAGCGCAGGCTCTTCACCCCTGACTCGCCAGACTATTACTGAGTCAAAATCAACCCTGATCTTTTATTTCCCCAATTTCGACAAAACAGTTCCAACCACCCTTCCAAACAGCTATCCATTTCTCCTCGATTGCCGACAAGACCTGAGTACTATTGTTGTTGCAAAACAAAAGGTCGTTGACGATGCAAACAACAAATGAAAACAGCCGAACATAACTTAAGTGGCCTAACTACACGAACAGCATGTTTCCAATCTATCGCAGTGGCGTACTTATCGCACGTATTGGTGCCACTGAACAATCTGGTCAACCTCACAAGTACATAATCACAAGCGCACTAGCCTTGTGGTCACTAAACAGAACGCGTACTTGTGTTGAAGGCAAACTTTTCATTTACGCTTACTCACGTTTCTTCCCTGAAAGTCCTACAGGACACGTGACGTAAACGAACAATTAAACTTGCGGGACTTACACACTCCGCAAAATCCTTAAAATAATGCGTCTTTTAATAACTCGTTCCACGCGTACTTATAAGAGAAGTCAGAATACGGCTGCCCTCCACACACACTAGCAACCCAGTCATAAAGTCTGCTTCCTTCCGTCCACACAGGACACGCGCTAATGGAACTAAGAACGCTTCTCCGTGCAAATCATGCACTCACTGAAAATCTATGCGCTTAACCTTAGAAAATTCAAAAACATTTAAAAAGAAAGAAGGTTAAATAACACACGCGCTTTACCATAGGCCTTTCGACGATAACCTTGACCTTCAGGTTACTCACACAAACACAAAAAAAAGAAAGCCTATGTACTTATTAATGAGCATCTCGCGAGACTACACGTTTACTTAAAACGCATCTTTCAAATCTAGAGCTTCTCAAACGAAAACACAAACAAAGCTCATACCTTTACATATTGAAAGAAAACCTAGTCTCAAATCGCGAAAACTTTCCGATGCTCAAAAATAAAAAAAACAACACACTTTTACTTCTACGGAAGGGCTCTTCGCCTCCCTTTCCAAACGCTTATGTCTGACTCATACTCTGAGCCGTCCTCGCGGTGGTCGCGGCTTGAAAGCTACTCTGGCTGCCGAGAGACAACAAAAGGGCTGACTAACTATCAGCTCCCCCAAGACGTTACGGTCTCCTGCCAATTTGCGTCCCCGCGCCCCGCTTTCAACACGAACTCGATTGACCGCGTCGCTACTCCCCACCTGGTCTCGTCCTGCCACCTTGCGTTTCTTCGAACTGCACGCTGAGCTTTGAAAAGAACTACGGAACGACGAGGAATTTGACTGCCTCGTGCCCTTTGTCCGCGTCCGTGCAGAACATTCTTCGCGGTGCCCCTTTGACCGGTGGCTCGACCATTCTGGATGCGTCAACATCGTCCTAGACGACCGCACCTTCTTCCTCGCGCCCTGCCCTTTTGGGTTTCTCGCCATTTTTGGCAGCGCTACATTAATTACCGACTTTCGGTCTTTACCGCGCTTCTTTTTACGGCGCTTTCTCTTTGCACTCGCCTTCATGTCGCCCTCTCGTGCCTCGTGCTGGCCGGTACACATTTCGTCGGCCCGGATCGGTCTCTTACCCGCACAGTCTGAGTGATTCTCACTTAAATCAACACTCTCTCTGCCTCGACTGGCGGACAGCCCAACCGACTCTGGCACAATGCAGCAGGCTTTACTCGAGTTAGACAACTCGCACTCTTGCGAACTGCCCTCTACTACATTGCCCAGCTCACGCTGTGCATCGGCACACAGCCCGTCGGTATCGATCGCTGTCTCACGCGCACAGTCCGAATGATTAACAACTGAATCATCCCTAGCTAGGCCATCTAGACTGGCGGAGAGCCGCACCGATCCCTGAACAATGCAGTTGTTCTCTCGTGAGCTACGGAGCTCGCCACCCCGAGAACTATTCTCAACTGCATCGTCCAGCTCGCACTTCACTTCTGCACGCACATCTGGCTCTACATGAGTGCTCGCGTCTGTCGCGTCAACAGTACCCTTTTCCTCGCTAGCAACCTCGCTAACCTTACCAGCGACGCACACGCTCGGTAACTGTGCCAATTTGTTCGCAGCTGGCCTAGCTGTCTCTACAGTCATCTGTTGGCACAGCACCTCGTCGCTCTCCTTGCGGCCTTTAACGGCCTCTGTTGCCACTAAGGCATCGTTAGCAGCTAGCCTTTTCCCTTCACTTATGAATCGGCAGCCAATCTCACAGGCACTACTATTCTCGTCGGCTTCTGGCGAAAACCTGCTAGATGCTTCCTCATTCTTTCGCTCTGTACTATCTACAGAATTCTCAGACAGCCGTTGTCTCTGTGCCATTAACTGATCACAATACTGTATCTCTTTGATCAGTGCTGCCTTCTCTCTCTCATACTTTTCCTCTCGCTCACGTTCGCGTTCATTCTCACGTCCGTGACGCTCACACCTAAGAGTAAGTTCTTGAAGCTCCTGCTTCCGTTCATTCTCGCGTTTTTCACGCCTACTCTTACTCTTAAGTTCACGACGCTCCCGCAAACGAACACGACGCACACGCTCCCGTGGCTCCTGTATCACCTCCCAAGCAAGCCTAATGCTTTCATCATCATTGCCACTATCGTTAATCGCCTTTATTATAGCTGGCGTTTCCATCCGTTCGTCCGCCTCAACTCCCAAATCGTCGCACACCAACAACAAGTATAACCTCGTCAACCCTCTAAGATCCATGGCAGCTGCCCCGACAGGTGGTTAAAACTGTTTTCCTTAATTAAATTGTGCAAACACACAATGCAACAAACTCCCGATTCCCAGAACTATCAAAATTGAACACACAACCTTTGAGTCTGGCGAATCATAAGGAAAAAAACCACGCGCTCACTTACGGTTACAGCACCCTGCCATCCGGTTCATTCGTCCGCTGTTGCCGGTTCCTCCGGACTCCCTGGGTCGAAGGCTCGCTCCTTCTTCGATACTCCCAGTCTCTTCGGACCTCTTTCGACGAAGGCTCTCTCTTCTTCGCTCTTCCCGGTTCCTTAGGATCTCTCTCGACGAAGGTTTATCTGTAGCGCTGCCACCAGCTGATGCATTCGGAGGCGATTCCACCGCTGCCACCAGATGTAGGGGTTGGAGGCCGGACTCCGGGATGAAAACCGCAAACTTGGGAGGGATTTATTCTACATTCTATACAGGGAGGTGAGCGACAAGTATCATTCGTACTGACATTACGGGCCAGCAGCAACTCGGACGCTGCGGCCCGCGGCAAGAAGTTCGAGAGAGGTGAATCAGGGAATCAGGGCATGTCCCAGCATCCTCAGGTCTCTCTGGAAGGCTTCTTATAAA
This sequence comes from Dermacentor albipictus, assembly GCF_038994185.2. Lineage (NCBI taxonomy): Eukaryota > Metazoa > Arthropoda > Arachnida > Ixodida > Ixodidae > Dermacentor > Dermacentor albipictus. The sequence goes on from NC_091824.1 coordinate 6,154,975, forward strand.
CCCTTCGAGCACTGCAAGTCACGTCATGTTTGACGAATGGGAGAGTCCACTCCGATGACGCCACTTTCAGCCAATGGTAGGCGCCCGTGTCGTGGTGTCACACCTGGCGGCTTGCTGCGGTCTTGCCTCGCAGACTGGCAATGCACTTCGAACAAGGAGAAGGGGAGGGCTGCACCTGCTTCATTGTCGGATGCCCACCTGCTAATCCCGGCGGCGCACGAACTTGTTGGCACGTAAACTTGTTGCCTTAAACTTGTTTGCTCGGCCGCTTCTCTGGAATGCGCTTTCCTGCTTCTGCATTCCTCAATTAGCTGTGCTGCAATCCGATGTGGTCTGGGGAACTCGAAGTAATCGCAGGAAACAGCTCCATATCTAACAGTATTTATTATGACGTATTATTTAGATGCATGTATCTGATCCCTTTGATGTTTTCTCTGGAGTCTAATAACATGTGGCTTGTGAATTCCTAGCATGCAGCTGAAGGGGGGCCGGAAGGACTGCCAGCAACGCCGCACCTTGCTGTCATTGGTGTGTATTTGTCATTTATAGAACTTTGGATCAAAACATGGCTTGTACACTGTATTTTACTATTGTATGATATAACCTGATTTTGTGTAACCTCACCCTACTTAGTAGAACATATTCAAAACTTAGAAATGAGGCTAGCCCAGGATGAAAGGCTTAATTGCTGCTTCATCTTATATATGTGAAGTTTGTTTAATAATGTAACATGATAACAGTGTGCAAGTTTGGCCAGTAGTTTTCCATTCTTGTTAGAGTGCGCAAAAAATTTCTAACTCAGTAGCAGTACTGTCGATAAGTGGTGAGGGCGGGGCGATTTCTGCACTATAAGGTGATATGCCTGAGTTCATCGTGACTAACATGCAGCTTTTTGACTTGCCAAAAGCATGACGTTTTGCTAGAAAGCATGAACGAAGCTGAACTGGGCTTTTCTCATCAATGTCATGGCAGGCTCAGTACAAAATGGAGGGCCACTCTGGCTTAGAAAAGTTGCCCCGGTGCTTGCCTAGGTTTCGTCAACTCGTCACTATTCTCCATTATTTAAAAAGAAGTATTGTATCGACAGACAAAGTTGATTCTTTTTATTTGTCGGGCAATATTTGTAAAGATTTTGCCCACTGCCCACTGCCCACTTCTTGTGTTTACAAGAAGCAAGGGTCTTCAACAAATATAATTAGTGGCGTCTAAAGCACTGATAAGGGAGGGCATGTTGCACGTCTTGTCTCCTGCCAGGGTACCATAAGGCCTAGTGACACGACCCAATATGGCTTTTTATGTGTACATTTGAATTCGCCTTCTCTCAGTGTACACATCGAAGGCCATATAGTTACTCGAATTATTGGATCGCCCCTTTAGTGCAGAGCATTTGCTTGTGAACTAATTTTTTTTTCCTTGCAGGATCAAGCATGGGGGACATAAAGAAAATCATCGTTGCAGTTGATGCTGTAGAATTCATCTCTACAAGGAGTCTTGAGAAGGCCATGGGCCTCCTCCTAGGTGCCTTCTTTGTTTTCAACGTGGCGTACCCTCCCGACTGCCCCCTCACCATGGAGTTTTCGCAGAGGTAAATGAGTGAATATGGATGATGCTTTTGATAAGTGATCGGAAACCGAGACAATAACGTGAGCAGTAGGCTTCTTTTTCCTGAGGAAAGGCACTCGCCCTCCTTAGCCAGTGCCTGCAAGTGACCAGTCCTGCCCTGTTCCCCTATAATTCAGATGTCACATACATTCCTCTCGTGCATTTCTGCGTTCTCTGGCACGGCATCACGTTGTTTTGTGGCACAGCTGAATACAGGGTTTCGCCAATCACGGCCGTCTTTAGAAAGTAGAATGGCAAGGTTATTGACATAGTGCTGCTTGCCAGTGGTACATGCTGACAAGCCTTGCGCATTTGCTAGCTTTGGCAATGAGTCAGAGGGCTGCGAGGTGAAGGTTGAAGTTTTTATTTTAAATTGCACCCAGTTCTGGTATTCTACTTGCAAAACTGGATATTTGATCATTGTCGCATTACTAATGCACCAGCTTGGCAATTTACAATGCCTAAACTTGGTCACGTGTCCTGTGAGCGCATCTAGATAGCGCTTTTCGGTTTTACGCATAGCTTTGTTAGTTGGCTACCGCAAGAAAGGTGCAAGGACGAAGAACCAGATAGGTCAGGTGCTACTGTCAATGATTGCTAAATGTAATGTGTGCAGCACTTTTATAGGTAGCGACGTCGGGAAAAATCGGGGCGAGAATGAAGTGAAATAGCAGTTCTTTTAAGTCACTCTACTATGTATCGTGTCCATTGGCTAATGTCCTAGTGCAACATTACAGTGTGCATGCCTATGGGTTGCGTCCACACATGTGGCACTAAGTTGCCGAATGCCTGTCTGCACTTTTACAGACCTCAGGTTCCCTTGTTACCATTGATGCAGTGCTCTCTCTAGCCTGTGTACAATCAGCCCCAAGAAAATAGAGCTCACTACCTCACCTTCTGGGCACTCAACAAACCTTTTGCAATGATGAATGTCAGTTTTTTTTTCGTTTTGCATTGAAATTGGAAACATGACACATAGGCAGGACATCTTCACAGGTACTGTCACAACCATTACATGGCACTTTCACCTTTCACCTGGTGATCTTTTAGGGGCTGGCAGTGTGATTAGTGCCTTTAAAAAATTATACTGTGGTCCCATATTTGCCCAGAATTGCTGAGTACTTGAAAAGGACAGGTGAAAGAGCCATCATAAAGGTTGCTATGTCGGCACCTGAGAAGTTGGCCACCCTGTGTGTCAACAGTTGCAGTGTAAAAGAAAAAAATTACACATCCATCATTGTGGCAGGTTTGTTGATTGCTCAGAAGATTTCAGCAAGAAATTCCGCTTATTTGCAGCCAAGGGCACAGAAACTAGAATGAGCATTCTCCAAATGGTAAGATGAAGCATGATAATGAGGTTCGTAAATGTACGCACGACTGACACATTGCAGTTGCAGCCTATACCTGGACATCGGGGTGTTACATCAGTACTGATTTATGTATGCGGCTGACAGCAGAAACCCTGAAATGCAGCAAAATGCTCTTGTATGGTTACGGTTTCTAGAGTCTCTGCATGTTCCCTGTATATGATGAGCACCTATTGTTACTAGGAATCCTTTACGGGTGTATGTGCAATTGTGGGTTGTTTTTACGAGTTATAATAATGGTTACATGTAGGTACATCATCCATCATTAGTGCATGTATATGTAACTATTTAAGTGCACTACTAGTGTGCTCACATTTGCTGCTACATGATTTTATTCGTCTTTTCATTTCATAATACTGTGTGTTGCAGAAGGCAGTGCAGTTCACTCATTCATGGCATTTCACGTGTGTAGCCAGAGTATGTGATTGCCACAGTTTATGGAGCATGGATTTATTGTTTCCTCATCTTGTTTCCAGGTACCTGGGGCAGATCAACCCAACGAAAGGGCGCGGCAAAGGCAGGGCCGGCAGAATCGCGCCAAAGTTACTCAGCCTGCTGATAGCACTTTAATTTATGAATAAATGTGCAAGTAGAGATGTGCATTTTTGTTTTTTGTTGCATGTTTCATGAGGTACTGCCCACTGCAAGTGACTGTCATGGGGCCATGTTGACCACACCGTATATTGACACAGAATTATGTTGACACTTGTTGTGTTGTTGGGCCATCATACTAACAGTACAGTTGCATTTCATGTTGCCAAGCCAAGTTTTGGAATGGTTAAAGGCATCATCATTTTAAACTAACAGCCTGCTATTACTTTGATGGCCAACGCTGTACTGACAAGTATATAAATTTCAAATTTGCAGAAAGTCGAAGTCATAAAAGCAGTCAATTGACAGCTTGCCATCACAGACAATCAAATAGTATAATTAAGGTTTGGTTGTATATTGACATTTATAAAAAAGACATAGAAGTCAGGAAAAAACATTGTCTTTTAGAAATGACGGCTTGCTGTAACTGCTACGGTCAAGTGCTGTCAAATTGACGGTTTGGTTGTATTTCACATTGACAAAAAAAAACATTGAAATGATGCAAAAACCGTCATTTAGAAATGATGTTCTGCTGTCACTTTGATGGTCAAATGTCATCAAATTGACGGTTCGGTTGTATTTTAGATTGACAAGAAAGACGTCAAAATGATGGAAAACTGTCATTTGGAAATAATGTTCTGCCGTCATTTTGACGGTCAAATGTCATTGAATTGACGGTGCAGTTGTATTTCAGATTGACGAGAAAAACATCAAAATGATGAAAAGACACCGTCATTTGAAAATGACGGTGTGGCATCATTTTAACGGCCAAATGCTTGGAAATAGAGCTGCCAAGGTATTTCCCGTCATTTTGACGGAATTTTTTTAGCTACGGCAAGCTGCCCGGGAGTCAGTAATAATTGTGACGTACTCGTTGGTTGGACTAGAGGTGATGGCCAAGGCGATGGCTGTCTCCTCCGCTACGAGGGCGCTGGCAGTGCGGACCGTCATCGAGACCACCTCTTGTAGGTTATAGTCGACAACACTGGCCGTCATGGCTGCTTTTTGGGGGTACTGCGCGGCGTCTGTGTATAGTGTGGTGGGGAGACTGCCATATTTTGTCTGTAGAGTTTTTGCGCGAGCTTGGCGACGATCGGCATGATGCTCCGGGTGCATGCTTCTCGGGATAGGGGCTACCTTGATGTGTTCGCGAAAGCTGGGGGCCAGATGAATTGCTTGTTCGTGGCCTGTGCCGTGACATGTGGGGTAGCCTAGGCGTGCTAGGACTGTTCTTCCTGTTGGTGTAAGGGTTAGTCGTTCTCGTTGGCTTGTGAGGTGGGCGTCTATTATTTCTCTTATAATATTATGGACTCCTAGGGCTTCAAGCTTGAGTGTCGCTGTTCCCGGAGGTAGGCCGAGCGCTTGCTTGTAGGCTTTCCGAAGAAGTACGTCTAATTGATCTAGTTCCTTGGGAGTGAGGGGCAAGTACGGGGCAGCGTAGGCAATGCGGCTGATTATCAGGGCCTGGATGAGCTGTATTATGTCATCTTCTTTCAGTCCGTATTGTTTGGTTGTGATACGGCTGACCATTCGCATGATTTGGAAGGTGGTCTGCCTGAGACGTTGGATGGTGTATGCGCCTCCGCCGTCCTGTTGTATGTGGAGTCCGAGAATGCGGACGCGGTTTACTGTGGGTATTTCTTTGTCGTCGAGGGTGAGTGTGATGTGGGGTAGTTCATTGAGTTTTCTTCTTGATTTCTGTCGAACGACTAATAGTTCTGACTTCTCGGGGAGCACCGGAGACCACTTGTTTTTGCATATTGCTGGACGACGTCGGTCGCTTGTTGAAGGGCGTCTTGTTTGTCTCCTTCGGAACCAGTGGTGGTCCAGATAGTGATGTCATCCACGTATACAGGCCAGCCCACATATAACGAACTTGATCGTCACGTGGCATTTGTTCGTTGCATCCACAGTTCGTACTAAGTAGACCACTTATAATACGGGAAAAAAGAGCAAGCGAGACGAAAGCTCACTTTATTTTTGAAAAAAGTCCGTGATGCATGTCTGCTTCTTCAAAGCTGATCGCATCACTGCCGTTTCTAATTTTTCCAGCACGGTAATATGTTCATCGCCAAGGCCTCTGCTGCACACGATATCCTTAAGCGACGCGATGTAACCGATCGCGGTTGAAGCGTTCGCAGCAACCGGCGGTAGAGCAGCATCCTCGTCATCGTCGGTCTCTGGGCAGTCAGGAAGGGCTCGCTGACCCAGCTGACTGCCCATTTCAACCAGCTCACTGCTGGTTGAAATGGTCGGTTTCGACAGTCCGTACTTCTTGACCAGTTCGCAGTTTTTTGCACCTTGAGCAAGTTCATTAACAATGGCCATCTTCGCTGCGATGTCGACAGTTTTTCTTTTAGCACCTGAAGAGGTCGGCGTACAGTCCTCCATCGCACCAGGCGCAAGTCAAGCCCTTGGGCTCACGCGCTGAGGCTGCCTTGAACTCCCCGATCTGGGAAAGGCACGGATGCGGCAACGATGTCAATGCAGTGCCATCGCAAAGAAAGAATCGACGTGCAATGCCCTCAGCGCGGGGTGGCAATGGAGCAACAAATGGAGAACCGGTTTGAGCCGGTAGAGCAGACGCCTGACTTTTAGGATTGGCCGACGCAGATCACGTGGATGCATCACAGCGACGCGGGCCGCGCCACTTTCTCTTTCGTCACCGTGCGCTCGCGCTTTTTCGTTTTCATTTTTCAACGCGCGCTTTTTCTTTTTTTACTTTATTTTACCCGCAAGGGAGCGCCGGGGGACGCTTTGTGCGCTCTGTGTTCGCGTCGTGTCAGGGGAACACAAAGTGCGCGAAATACGCCTGCCGCGGGTTCGCAGTCCAGCGAAACCGCACCAAACACCGCCGGCTCGGTCAACTACAGGGGCCCTACAGCTTCGCGTTCGCTCTAACCGAGTGTTGAGGCCACAACAGTCCGTTCTATGTGAGACACTGTGCCATTGCCCCAATATAGATTTTGACGGTAGCACCGCCCTCGTTCGTACTAAGTGAGCGTTCGTTATATCTGCGGCTGTTATAAGTGGGCTGGACTGTATTGCATGCCTGATTCCTGGTATTGCGTTGAGTTTGTCAGGTAATTTCATCATAGCAATATTGAAAAGGGTGGGTGAGAGAACAGCACCTTGTGGGGTTCCTTTGTTGCGAGTAGGTAACCCCGGGGTTCTGAGTGAGCCAATGCCTATTGTGGCCGTGCGGTTGCTTAGAAAGGCGCGTATATAATTGTAAGTGTTACGACCACAGTTCGTGAGGCTTAGGTTTTTAAGGATGGTATGGTGAGCCACATTGTCGAAAGCGCCTTTGAGATCGAGTGCTAAAATCGCTCCGGTGTTGCGCGGCAAGATGCGTTCAAGGACTTGTTCCTTCAGCTGAAGAAGGATGTCGTGGGTAGAAAGGTGGGGCCGGAATCCGAACATTGCTTCGGGAAAGAGGTCGCTGGAATCTAGGTAAGGTTGAAGCCGGTTCAGAACGACATGTTCCAGAAGCTTGCCTAGGCATGAAGTCAGTGAGATTGGTCTCATATTTTCGAAGCTGGAGAGTTTGCCTGGCTTCGGAATGAGTATGATGTCCGCGTGCTTCCAGTCTGCTGGTAGCGTACCCGCTTCCCAGTGATGATTAAAGAGGTCAGTAAGAGATTGAATGGTGCCATCATCCAGATTGCGCAGGAGCTTGTTATTTATGTTGTCCTTGGCTGGGGTGGTGTTTCGTGTGGGTGCATGGAGTGCTTGCTGCACCTCAGTGATAGTGATCGGTTTGTCGAGGTCGTAATTGTCGCTCCCGCTGTAGGTTGGAAGTTGTCCTTGTGCGGGTTCGAAATCGCCTATGTACCGCACTCGCAACTCCTCCAGGATTTCATTATCAGAACCCCGATGGCTGTGGAGGATATGTTGAATTGTTTGCTGGCTAATTACCTTGCTTTGTGTGGGGTCAAGAAGATGGCGTAGCAGCGACCATGTTTTGGCCGTGCTAACATTACCCTGCAACTTGTTGCATAGTTGGCGCCAGTTGTGACGGGTGAGCTCCCCAGCATAACATTCCGCGGTTGCCATGAGTTTCGCTATACGTAGTTTCAATTTACGAATGTTTTTGGCGCTTCCAACTCCTAACAAGGCCTCGACGTGCTTCCCAGAGGTGAAGAATGTGTGGGTCTACGGCCGGTATGTCTGTGGTGAGTGTGATCTGTTTTGAATGTCTGGCTACGTCTTGTTGGAGCTCTCGTACCCGCTGCTCGAGATCCGTAATACCGGTTGAGGAGTCATCCGCTCGCTGTTTGCGAAAAGCTGTCCAATCTGTGAGTGTTGTCTTTTTTATCGGGTGGCGTGCATGCGTAAGGTTCAATGTGGTGGCGAGTATGCTGTGGTCACTGCGCAGAATTTCGTCCGTGTTGTGCCAGGCAGCTTGCTGTATCCCTTTAGTGAGGGTGAGGTCAGGGCATGTATCTCGGGAGACGCTGTTTCCTAGACGTGTGGGGTATGCGGGATCTGTGAGGATGGTGAGATGGTGCTGCTGTATGGTGTACTGGAGTGCAGTGCCTTTTGATGTGGCTGTCGTGTAGCCCCATGCCTGGTGAGCCGCGTTGAAGTCGCCTACAATCAGCAGACTATTATTTTTGGCTATGCCAATCGCTTTAGTCATCAAGTGGTCGAACTTGGCCTGCTTCTGCTTGGGTGGGCTGTATATATTCAATATGAAAAGGCTCTTTCGGCCTCGTTGGAGCGGCAAGATCTCAATTAGGTTATGATCGACATCACTGCCGTCTATTGTATGTTGTGTGGTTGTGAGCGTTTTAGCTGTAAGTGTGGCCACGCGGCTTTCAGGCGTAGTGGTATGTGTGTTGTAGCCAGATTGAGTTGGGTGTGTGCCTGTTTCCTGTAGTGCGATTACGCTTGGTGTCGTTTTGGCGTTACTTATGTACTGTCTTAGTGACCCTTGCTTGCGTTTGTAGCTGCGACGGTTCCATTGCCAGATTATGAGTGGGTTTTCGTTCCTGTGGTTGGTCCCCTCTAGGAGCCTTGCTGTTTTCCGGGCACAATCTCAAATATTAACAGCATCAGCGGCTTCTGCCTATGTGTGAGAGATGATGATCCGGGCTTACGTCTACGTTCCGGGGGTTCGTCACGCATTTTGAGATATATGGATTGCTTTCTTTCTTCATGTTTTTCAAAATAAATGTCAGTTGATAGAAAGCGATAGTCCTGTCTGTATCTCCTTTGTCCGTCTACTAATTGTGACAGCTGCAATAAAATTCATTATGAACGCTTACCAACTTGCTCAGTTTTCTATTTGAGTGTGGCTTAGTTCATGCATTCTTATTGGTACCGCTTTTTGGAAATCTTTATGCCGAAGTGTACAGCGTGTGACAACTTAAGCTCTTTCGCAGTTTAGAGAAACCAGCCCATTGGACCACGAATATACTCTTGACATCCCCATTAGATGCGAACGTGCAAGTCCCGGTTAGGACGTCCAGGGATTAAAATGGGGACATTAATTTTGGGATGTTCTATTTAAGACATATTTCGGACATCCACACGAATAAAGTTCTGGGATCTAAACAAACCCCGAAAGTTTAATTCTGTGGATGCCCGACGGGTGTTTTCAGCGCGATGTCCCATGCCAGACTTACCTGAGACCAAGGCAGACAATCCAAGGCATAGTACGCGATCATTTCGCGTAATGTTAGGTCTCGTCCACGGCTGCCTTCCGCGCACGCTCTTGCGAAAAGTCATGGCATCCAGAAACCATGAGGCTGCTGCAATCAGGATCAAACTTCCAATGCAGACGATAAATGGAGAAGCTCCAATCAACGACCAAAACCGCACAAACATGTCAGGAGGAAACGTCACAAAGAGGTAGGCCGGAGCACCGGAAACTCTGCGCATTACCAAGCATTACCCCGTACCGCAGGGCGTAGTAAACGAATCAATTGTGTCATTCGCTCCTGCACTCTCCGAGCAAGTCGAGAAGGCCGAGTACTGCGATGTCTGCAAAGGCTGCAACCACTGTCGTAGAACGAAGCAGTGACTGCTAATCCAGTCGAAACACCACCGTCTGTAGTATGCACGTTTCGCGCTGATTTGCGCGTAGTCGGTCACATGACTTAACGCCCCCGTTTTATTGGATCGTTTCGCCCATCTTTGAAGGCTCGGAATGCCTGAAGGTTGGTGCGCCCTGCACTCAGTGTCAGGGTTGCCAGAATTGGCTATTAACAGCCGAATTGGGCTACTTTTTATGTGAGTTGGCATCGAAAATTCCGAGTTGGCTAATAGTTATATTTGCGCTATTTTTGCCTTAAAGGCTTCCGAGTCCAAAGGACACGTCAGCACTGACAAAATTCGGGAACGCCGGTTTACGAAAACAGACCCAAAGCTAATTGCTCCCACAAAAATATGCAGGCGATCTCGAAGGCTGTGCTTTTAGGTAATGTTGGCACTGGGAGGATGGCGTTCATTCATGGCTGCCATGTTTATACGTCATTCCGGCGCTACGCTGTCTTCTTTTCCTTTTGGGTTGGGCACCATGTGCGGCCGGTTCACGCGTGATCCGGTTAGGAAAGCAGTGGGGCTGACAGCTATGGTGCACGTGTTTCGTGCCGGCTGCTATACAGCAAACTATTATGTAGGCTCCAGCTCCAGTATACGTACGCATTCCGTGGCGCGGCATTTTCACCCGTGGTCCTTCAATGTTTAACAAGGGTTGCTTATTGCTTGGTTTTCCCGAAAATCACCGCGTTATTTATCCAGTAACTATGCTGAGACATGTGCAAGTATCTTTAAACGAGAAACGTGACGATTTGAGTCTTCATGTATAGTGCGCGTTAACTCTTGTGTAGAGCGCGGGAACGACAGCCACCGGGGCGCTCCGCAGGCGACACGTCTAACGGTACCTGTTGGGCTCGAGATAAGGGTTGTTGAGGTACGCAGCGGCCGATGCCTATACTCTCGGGCCCAGTCACTACAGTTAGACCTCGCTGGCTGACTCCGGAGCGACCCGGCAGCCATCCTTCCTACCCTTTACACAAGGGTGACGCTCACTGTGCAAGCTCAGTGAAACACAGTAGCCTCGACTGTCCACCAAAATCAAATATTCTGCTCTACTATCACCAAGCATCAGCAAGTTGTGGGCTAGCATCAGGAATGGAAAACACAGTGCCGGCAATCCAATGTTCAGCCTACTGTCTGAGCTTGCTTTGTCGCTACTTGCGCTGCCTCTTTCAAACGCAGCTGTCGAAAGCGTGTTGTTCAGCCAGATTTTTATGACAATGAATGATCTGAGAACCCGCATTTCGAATGAGACACTTCGTCAAGTCTGGTCTGGCAGAGAGTATAGACTGCTGCAAAGAGTTTCAGCCAGATGAACAGTTTCTGTCGCGTTTTGTCTCTGCAGGTCTGTGTGGTCCAAGTTGCAGTGGGGAGTTAACTCAAATGGGGCTGGATTGTATATTTAGTCCATTTCTGTAACTCCCCAGCGTGAGAAGTATCAGCTAGGACTCTACGCAATGTTTTTTTTTGTTCTTTGTTTTACTCAATACGCTTCGTATTAGATTAGATCCATTTATTTCATGGCATTTTTTGAAGGTTGCATATTATGACAATTACAAGCTCCGTAAATATATGAAAATATTCTTCGTCGACAGTGAAGATGGCAAGGCACCAAAGGCCGGTGAGTGATTGCTTTGCCAACGTGAGGATGGTAGCTCGTCGATTTTCATACCGTACTCCGGCGAGAATTTCTTCCCTTTAAACTGTGTACGTGGGAGTAATTGCATTATGGCTAACTATTTAAATGCACGTACTTTGGGACCACTGCAATTCCTCTTTCTTTGTCTTGCTGTTGATTATATTAAACTGTAAATTGCTCACGCGTATTTTCGAGCTGCGATACAGAAAAGAACCACGTTCGATATACATAATAGATGTTTGTGGTACTGGTATGCCCATATTTTATTATTTTTGCACATCGCAATGGGGAATGGGCATAGAGTTGTTGCCAATTTCAATACGTACACATAGTGTTCTACCGACTTCTTATTCTGGCGTATAGTTCTTGAATTTGTTAGACAAAGGGGTTTGCGCTGTACTTAACCTCATGACAGTCGTGTGCGACCCACAAGACCGATTTTATCTGTTCCCTAGTGGAATTAAATTTCTATATTTTGTTTTAAATCGCTCTCAAAGTAAAGCACACAGCCCCCTTCGAAAATATGACAACGCGCGCAATCGCGCCTGCATTCACGGAAACACGCGTACACGTTTTCAGGTTGCTCCAATCTTGCCAGTGAATCCTTGTTTAAGTATGGCGCCATTCAACTCTTTTTGATACTAATGCCACTTGGATTATTGCCAGCGCCGTTATCCAGATGGCAATTAAAACCATAAGCTTTAATTCACATATTCTGTTGTTGGGCCGCAGGTCGTTCTGTTTGTTCCCACTCAAAGGCGATTTGCCGTCACGAGTGCCACTTCTTCCCGCGAGGAAAATGCTAGAAGGTTTGAAGTTTTCTCCAGAGTCGAGTACGCCTCCGAGCAGCAGCATTTGCAAACTCAGCGTTGAGCAGCTTTCGAGAAAATTGAAAGAGAGGGAGAGCGAGCGGGAAAGAAATACCATGTTTGTTTTATAAATCAGCCCTATAGGACAGGCATCCCTATTTTATTGCCTTAAATTGGGGCTGCTTCTTTGGCACTCGATTGTGACCAGCCGAATCTGATCCTCGAAATTGGAAAAATTATATAGACAAATTACTCGCTAAAGAGAGGCGCATACTAAAGTTAGCTCAGAACGAGGCTAAGTAAGTACCAGTAGCGTCGTGAGTAAATCGGAAAAGAAATTCGTCGGGTCACTGTGAGAATAAGTGGTGCCTTAATCCACGTCTGAGTGGCAGCTAGCTCTCACTAGAATTCTTACGAAGATCTTGAGGCCAGTGTTGCACTGGCTAATTTCAGAGCTGCAAAAGTATGCCGCGGGATTTGGACACCATCTACACCATCTATAAGACACCTGCAGAGCATCATCAAACGTTCTGGCTACGTTTTTGGCAACGCTTTGTTCTCGGAAAATTTTCACCTGGGTATTCTTGGCCTACATTTTGTGATAATTTGGCTATTTTTCTTGGGACCATCTGGCAACCCTGCTCAGTCTGCGCGTTTTCTCTGAACATGGTGGTCATATCATGCGCTCATGAGTTCCAGCGTGAACGTTTGTCGATTCCAGGTGAACGTTTTCGTCGCGCGCTTTAAAGCTTCATCTCCGCGGCACGCGTACGTCTTACGCCTATGAAAAGGTTAGTGCACTTCAAGAAATCAGTGTTTCTGTATTAGCAGCCCTGCAATCTTTTTCGACTAAGGTGTCGTCGTATCTGCGCGTAATCGAATGATGGGCAATGTACACACCTATGGTTTCCGGCCATGATAACATCAATCGGTGATTGACCATTCATTGTGCTGCGTTTGGCAGCATCGTACTGCTTTTCTGCACACTTCCGGGCTTACTCTGTCCTATATTGCTTCTGCATAGCGCTGGGGTCCATCCAAAAGAAATTTCTGAATTTAAAACATTAGAACCGTTAACACCCAAGTAGCCCACAGGACAGGCCCCCTAGATTTTTCATTGTGTCTTTCCTTAAGAGTGGCGAATAATAACAAAATTAACATTAATAATAATAACTATTCTCGACACGCACGGTCTGGAATAGGCTTGCTTGAGCTTCGTTTGCTTTTTGTTTGCGTAACCGCGATTGCGAGAGCTATCGTACAACTGTATAAGTTTGGAGTAGCTGAAATTTTGTACGTATTTGTACCGCGCTCGGAGCCCTTGCTGCACATTATGGCCGGCCGCGCTTCTCAGTTTTATCACGCCTATCTTTGGGGTTGCTATATTGTTTTTGCCAAACAGAGCCATGCACATTTCTTAAATTACGAACGTTTTGGGCGACTTCTTAGACTTCTGCTTACTGACACGTGATCGGATGTTAGTATGGTGGTGACGTCAAGTGTCGCTTACTTCTTAACTGTCTGTGGCGAACGAAATATATGCGCCGACTTAATTATTCGTTCGCACGTGGTCGTATTTTTGAATACGCAACAATGAAACCTTTTCTCGATTGACTGTTTCTTTCATTCGGTCGTAGTGGTGAGGGTGTCGTTTAAACTTTAGTACGTGGGTTGTTAGCGTTTTGTTTGCGTAACCGCGATTGGCCAAAGTAATCTTAAAACAGCGTACGTTCGGAACAGATTATTTGTTAGCGTTTGTATCGCGATATGAGAATTTGCTGCCGTGATGGCTGGTCGCACTGCTGAATTTCACCACGCATGTATTGAAGGCTGGTATCATCATCATCATCATCATCATCAGCCTGGTTACGCCCACTGCAGGGCAAAGGCCTCTCCCATATTTCTCCAACAACCCCGGTCATGTACTAATTGTGGCCATGCCGTCCCTGCAAATTTCTTAATCTCATCCGCCGACCTAACTTTCTGCCGTCCCCTGCTACGCTTCCCTTCCCTTGGAATCCAGTCCGTAACCCTTAATGACCATCGGTTATCTTCCCTCCTCATTACATGTCCTGCCCATGCCCATTTCTTTTTCTTGATTTCAACTAAGATGTCATTACCTCGCGTTTGTTCCATCACCCAATCTGCTCTTTTCTTATCCCTTAACGTTACACCTATCATTCTTCTTTCCATAGCTCGTTGTGTCGTCCTCAATTTGAGTAGAATTCTTTTCGTAAGCCTCCAGGTTTCTGCCCGGTAGGTGAGTACTGGTAAGACACAGCTATTATACACTTTTCTCTTGAGGGATAATGGCAACCTGCTGTTCATGATCTGAGAATGCCTGCCAAACGCACCCCAGCCCATTCTTATTCTTCTGATTATTTCTGTCTCATGATCCGGATCCGCAGTCACAACCTGCCCTAAGTAGATGTATTCCCTTACGACTTCCAGTGCCTCACTGCCTATTGTAAACTGCTGTTCTCTTCCGAGACTGTTAAACATTAGTTTAGTTTTCTGCAGATTAATTTTTAGACCCACTCTTCTGCTTTGCCACTCCAGGTCAGTGAGCATGCATTGCAGTTGGTCCCCTGAGTTACTAAGCAAGGCAATTTCATCAGCGAATCGCAAGTTACTAAGGTATTCTCCAATAACTTTTATCCCCATTTCTTCCCAATCCAGGTCTCTGAATACCTCCTGTACACACGCTGTGAATAGCATTGGAGAGATCGTATCTCCCTGCCTGACGCCTTTCTTTATTGGGATTTTGTTGCTTTCTTTATGGAGGACTACGGTGGCTGTGGAGCCGCTATAGATATTTTTCAGTATTTTTACATATGGCTCGTCTACACCCTGATTCCGTAATGCCTCCATGACTGCTGAGGTTTCGACAGAATCAAATGCTTTCTCGTAATCAATGAAAGCTATATATAAGGGTTGGTTATATTCCGCACATTTCTCTATCACCTGATTGATAGTGTGAATATGATCTATTGTTGAGTAGCCTTTACGGAATCCTGCCTGGTCCTTTGCTTGACAGAAGTCTAACGTGTTCCTGATTCTATTTGCGATTACCTTAGTAAATACTTTGTAGGCAACGGACAGTAAGCTGATCGGTCTATAATTTTTCAAGTCTTTGGCATCCCCTTTCTTATGGATTAGGATTATGTTAGCGTTTTTCCAAGATTCCGGTACGCTCAACGTTATGAGGCATTGCGTATACAGGGTGGCCAGTTTCTCTAGAACAATCTGCCCACCATCCTTCAGTAAATCTGCTGTTAACTGATCTTCCCCAGCTGCCTTCCCCCTTTGCATATCTCCCAACGCTTTCTTTACTTCTTCCGGCGTTACCTGTGGGATTTCGAATTCCTCTAGACTATTTTCTCTTTCATTATCGTCATCGGTGGCACTGGCACTGTATAAATCTATATAGAACTGCTCAGCCACTTGTACTATCTCATCCATATTAGTAATGATATTGCCGGCTTTGTTTCTTAACGCATACATCTGATTCTTGCCAATTTCTAGTTTCTTCTTCACTGTTTTTAGGCTTCCTCCGTTCCTGAGAGCATGTTCAATTCTATCCATATTATACTTCCTTATGTCAGCTGTCTTACGCTTGTTGATTAACTTCGAAAGTTCTGCCAGTTCTATTCTAGCAGTAGGGTTAGAGGCTTTCATACATTGGCGTTTCTTGATGAGATCTTTCGTCTCCTGCGATAGTTTACTGGTATCCTGCCTAACGGAGTTACCACCCACTTCCATTGCACACTCCTTAATGATATCCACAAGATTGTCGTTCATTGCTTCAACCCTAAGGTCCTCTTCCTGAGTTAAAGCCGAATACCTGTTCTGAAGCTTGATCTGGAATTCCTCTATTTTCCCTCTTACCGCTAACTCATTGATCGGCTTCTTATGTACCAGTTTCTTCCGTTCCCTTCTCAGGTCTAGGCTAATTCGAGTTCTTACCATCCTGTGGTCACTGCAGCGCACCTTGCCGAGCACGTCCACATCTTGTGTGATGCCTGGGTTAGCGCAGAGTATGAAGTCTAGTTCATTTCTAGTCTCGCCGTTCGGGCCCCTCCACGTCCACTTTCGCCTATCCCGCTTGCGGAAGAAGGTATTCATTATCCTCATATTATTCTGTTCCGCAAACTCTACTAATAACTCCCCCCTGATATTCCTAGTGCCTATGCCATATTCCCCACTGCCTTGTCTCCAGCCTGCTTTTTGCCTACCTTGGCATTAAAGTCACCCATTAGTATAGTGTATTTAGTTTTCACTCTACCCATCGCCGATTCTACGTCTTCATAGAAGCTTTCGACTTCCTAGTCATCATCACTGGATGTAGGGGCGTAGACCTGTACAATCTTCATTTTGTACCTCCCATTAGGTTTCACAACAATACCTGCCACCCTCTCGTTAATGCTATAGAATTCCTGTATGTTACCAGCTATATTCTTATGAAAGAGGAATCCGACGCCTAGTTCCCTTCTCTCTGCTAAGTCCCGGTAGCACAGGACGTGCCCGCTTTTTAGCACTGTATATGCTTCTTTTGGCCTCCTAACTTCACTGAGCCCTATTATATCCCATTTACTGCCCTCTAATTCCTCCAATAGCACTGCTATACTCGCCTCACTAGATAACGTTCTAGCGTTAAACGTTGCCAGGTTCATATTCCAATGGCGGCCTGTCCGGAGCCAGTGATTCTTAGCACCCTCTGCAGCGTCGCAGGTCTGACCGCCGCCGTGGTCAGTTTGCTTCGCAGCTGCTGGGGACTGAGGGCCGGGGTTTGATTGTGATGTTCATATAGGAGGTTGTGGCCAAGTACTGCACCAGGGTGGCCAATCCTGCTCTGGTGAGGGAGTGCGTTACCGGTTCTGGTCACCGGGATCGGGCCACACTCCAGGCCTGTTTATGCAATTTTATCAACATGCGTTTTTTTTTAATCCGGTGGAAAATTGCCGGCACCGGGATTCGAACCACGGACCTCTTGCACGCGAGGCGGGTGTTCTACCGCTACGCCACCGCTGCGTCCCCAGGCTGGTATAGTTTTTGACAAGTGCCGTGCGCTTTGTAGTAATGACAACAACTGTGGGCGACTTCTTAGACTTCTGCTTATGTGCACGTGAACGGGTGCATTCAAGTATGGTGTTAGTAGAGTAAGGTGTCAACTCCACGTCTCAGCTCTAACGTCGAAACGTGTGCACTGAATATCTCGTTCGCGTGTGGTCACATTTTTTTATTATGAAAGTTTGTCAAAGTTCACTTTCGCGCGCTCGTAGTGATTAGCGGTGGCGCTAAAGCTTCGTCTGGCATTGGCGTTTTGTATGTGTACGATCGCAGTAGCAATCGTAAGAACTGCGTTGGGATGGATTAACTGAATTGCCTTTATATATTTATTTCAATACTCTGAGTATCACGTGGGGCGTTACAAAGTGGAGGGGGACTCTATACAATAAGTGGAAATCGTGGTTTTGAAGCATGTTGTAACAGCTTGTCGCTGTCCTTAGAATGAAGGAATAAGCGCGCGAGGTGCATTTGCGACGTGGAATACAGATGTAGGCATCTGTATCACGACAGGAGCACTTGCACGTGATGGTTAATTGGCTGGCTGCACTTCTGATCTTTGCGACGCTAGTCTTTATGGATAATATACTTAACAGGGATAGGCGGGCTAGTTGGTGGTCGATATTGGAATGCATCATGTAAGCGCGCAAACAACAAGGGACAAAGAAGGAAACACACAAGACAGGCGCGGAACTTCAACGGCAGTTCAACTGAAACTGAAGTTCCGCGACTGTCTTGTGTGTTTCCTTCTTTGTCTCTTGTTTGCGCGGTTACATGAAGGATGATATACTCATGCCACAAAGCGCCATGTCAATTTGCGTGTGGTCGGATGCATGCTATTTTGATAAGAAGAATATTAGGTCTCAGCCTCCTCTAACGATCAAAATACTTACGCACCTGGTCGCATTGTTTTGTGTAAGTAATGGCGAACATTGTCTATCTTTATTGACTGCTAAATTTGTGTCACGCGTCCGCCCTGACTGATTAACCGGGTCTTTTGAGCTTCGTCTGCCGTTTGAGTTTTCTTTGCGCAACCGCTATTGCGAGAGCGATTGGAAAAGGGGGTAAGGTTAAAACAACTAAACGCTTGTGAGCATTTGTATCGTGATCGCAGCACTTCCAGCACATGATGGTTGGCCGGTGACGCTAATGAAATTTCCAACGCGTTTCTGTAAAACAGTGCCATACACGTTCGTTTTTGGAAATAACGAAACTGTTGGGCTACTTGTGAACTGCTGCTTATTTACGCATTGTCCGATGCATGGTAGTATGATTGTGAAGTCAAGCTTTTAAGTCTCAGCTGTCCGTTACGATTGCAACGTTTACACTACTTCTTAGAATATTGCTCGTTCGCAAGCTGTCATATACTTATTAATGGGGAACGTTTGTCTCTGTTGACTGTTATTGAAATTTCTGTCACACGACTTCGCCAGTTAAGCATGTCGCCTAAGCTTCCTCTGCTGTTTGAGTTTCCTTTGCGTGGCCGAGAAATTGCGAGAGCAGTCGTAAAACAACGTAAGGTTGGCATAACTAACCTTGGTTGGTATAACTAAACATTCGTAAGTACTTGTATCGCGATCCGAGTGCCTCTGCACGTGATGGTTGGGCGGCCGCGCTGCTGAAGTCTCACGTTACTTTTAGGCAGGTATATTGCTAGTGCCGAAGAATGCCGTACACTTGCATTTCAGGAGATAACGAAACATTTGGGCAATTGCGAAAATGCTGCTCATTTAACGTTCTCGGGTGCATGTTGGCATGATGGTGAGGTCAAGCTTACGTCTCAGCTGTCTGTAACGACCCAAAGGTTTGCGCTCATTAGACTATTGCTCCTTTGCGATTATTCTGTCTTTAGTAATGGAGCCCCGGCCACGGCGCCCACATTTCGATGGGGGCGAAATGCGAAAACGTCCGTGTATTTGGATTTAGGTGCACGTTAAGAATCCTGAATGGTCCAAATTATTCCGGAATCACCCACTATGGCGAGTCTGATAATCAGATCGTGTTTTTGGCGCGTAAAACCTAATAATCTTATTTTTTTCGTGAAGGAAAAAGTTTGTCTCTGTTGACGGGTAAATTTCTGTTCAGTGATTTACCGTGTCGCTTAAGCTTCGTCTGCCGTTTGAGTTTTCATTGCGTAACCACGATTGCAAGAGCGAGCGTAAAACCGCGGAAGGGCCGAATAACGGAACTATTGTGGGCAGTTGTATTTCGCTGGCAGCACCTCTCTCACAGTGCATCTGACCAACCGTGCTGCTTCAGTTTTCTTTCCTCTCGCATTTTCTATCAATTGGTCCGGCGTATGTGCTAAGTGTGTGCAACAAACTGGACAAGAATACGAGTCTGTTGTAACCCCATAGTGTCGTTGTATTCTTAGTGAAGCTCTCTGTCGACATTTGCCTGATTTTTTCATTATGTTGATCGAAATTGTAGGGACACTCCTGAGGAAATTCCGCTGATGCAAATGTGCGCCGCGGTGGGTTGTGGCTTCGTGAGCAGCTTTTCCCGCGCAGCTGTAGTGTCGAAGGCCGCGTAAACTTGGCTCTGGAAACGCATTCTAGTTGGAAGCAGCAAAAAGCGATCGTTTGTCACTGCTGCTTTGCTTCATTACGCCAGCGCTCGTACGGCGAGCTTACTGTCAGTGAGATGTGTTCATGTTTGGCTGCGCGTGCTACACCAAGTGTGTTAATATAATAAGGAAGCGAAGGTTTACTGTAATGCACACTGGCAATGACAAGCACAGTCACCTAATTATAGCTCTCTGGTAACTTGCTGTCAAAATCACTGCGTCGGCTTTCGGGCGAAATTGCGACACTTTTTACTGCTATGAGCTCGTTTGAGAAAGATATGCTGTCGTGAGACTAGGAGAATTCCTTTTATCTTTGCACAGAGATAAAATTGTTAGCATTGCCATTTGTGGGGCGTGCTAATACACTGAAATAGAAAGCATATTTAGCACCAAAAAAGAAAGACAGAAGGTTGGTCTCGTCTGCCTTCTGCCTTTGTTCACTGGTGCTAAATCTGCTTTCAGTTTAATGTATTACAACTTCTTTTCTGATGGCAGTAGCTCAGCAAGTTCGTATAAAGCCAAGAGGAGCCGAAGTTGCTGTCAGAAACGGCAGATTGCTGTTGAAAGTGAAGCTTATTAACATGCACGTGGTGGATAGTAATTTTCGCACATATTTCTAACATGTTTTCTTGCATGCTTTACAGCCACGCTGTGTTCCTGCCATGGGCCTGGTGTCACTTTGGGTCGACATCATTTTTCGTTGATGATCAGCACAAAAACAAGCCCATAGAAATCTGCTTTATTAGTACCTCTGATCTTAGCAGTGCACTCTCATGCTTGTGACCACTGCAGCTGATGCTGCAGGATGTCTAGTAAATTGTGCAGCATACCCGTGATCTCTTCTGTTCTGTATCTGCAACCATGGATGAAACGCTGCAGCCAGAGAATGGTAACCTTCATATGGGCCGACGTACTTGTAAACTCTGGGTTATTTTTTCTCGCTGTGACTGTTGAAGCAAGTCCACAGAAATTCCCCACTAAATTTCTTTGTACATGTTAGCTGCACTGTAATTGTCTGCGATGGCTGATGCCAGCCTGAAGCAAACCTTAGTAAAATGTTTAGTTGCAAAATACCAGTGATCTTTTCAGAAGCATATTTACCGGCTGGCATTGAAGAACAGCCACGCTCTGCCTCTGTTAACTTCCATAAGACTGTCGGATATCCGTGAATATTTAAGATGAACTTGTGTTTGTGTGTAACAGCTGAAGGAAGCCCCTCAAATCCTCTGTTACCTATTGGTACAGGTGAATTCGTACAATGCATTTTTGTGTCGATGACTGCTGAACGATCATGCTGCAAGCCTTTAGCTAATTGTGTAATCACCAAGGTACCTATGACGGCTTCAGCAATATATGGCGGCAACCACGGTAAGGTCCCATTCAGCTTCTGTTTACTTGCTTAGACGCCTTCGAGCCTGTGAACACCTAGGGTGAAATTGTGTCTGTCACCACTCAAGTACAGCAAGTATCTTTGTAACCTCTACTACCAGGGAAATAAATCAATTAGGTTTTGCGCTGGAGTAAGTGTCTTGTAACTGCTTTTGTACCTGTGAACTATCCAGTAATTTTCCTGTCTGCAAATGCTTAAGTGATGTGTTGGTAATTTTATTAATGCGTAGTGTATCTATCAAATCTTTAATTTTACTCTGTGCCACTGCTGTAGCAGGCCCACAGAAAGTTTAGTGTAGGCTTCCTTCATGGCTAATATAGCTGCGACCTTTCCAGCATATATTGCATTTATGTGCCTGCGACCGCTGAAGTGAGCCAGCCTGTAGGAGCAGGGGCATAGCCAGGGGAGGGGGGGGGGCTTATTGGGCTTCAGCACCCCCCCCCCCCAGAAATGTTTTCGTGCTGTCTATGCACCGGTGACCACAGCAACCCCAGCTGGCGGAAATCATTCTGTATTTCCTCTAGAATGTATTTTTCACGCTGAAAAAGATATTTCATCGCTAACAATGCGAACTCGGGCAGAATTTTAGGGCAGCGACCATGTACTGGGAGTCACATAACGTAAGCAGCCCCATCCAAGTAGGTAGCATTAAGGGCGTTTTGATGGCGAGCGTGCTCGTCGCGGCATCTCGCGGAGGTCGCGCAATATACTGAGCGTGTGGATTTCACTCCCGAAACTTAATGGCTATAAAGTACTTATAAACTTTTGATGTGAAAGGCGCATTGACATTTCCAAAGTTGTGCATTAGATTTTCAATTCCGGAACTTCGCGGCTTTAATGTTGTTATAAGCATTTCACGCCAAAGGTGCATTGACTCTTCTAAAGTCTTACATCGGATCATACAACGATGCAAGCCAAATCTACACACTGTCAGACAAGTTGACAAAGCACGCAGTGAGGTCCGAAGAGACGAAGGGTTGTGGTGGTCCATTTGTGCCATCATGTCACACACAAAAAAATATGAAATTTTTTTTCGCCACCGCCAAAGAATCCATGTCGAGGCACTAAAGCCAGCCAAGGTAACTACGTTCTCATTTATTTTTTCTACTACGGCTTTTACTCGCGAGGACAAGTTGAACCTCTTCAATTTTCTTGTTCTCGCTACCCACGGGCTGTCAGAGCCAGCAAGAGCACATGCGTTTTTCTCGTGTTGCCCCGACCACCGCGCGGTGCATTTCGGTGCGCGTTCAGTTTTATCTGGCAGACTGGATTTTCGCCTGGCAATGTTTTGGACGCTTTTTGGCTAGCGGACGAGAAAATAAAACAATAGTCAATCGCCGCCATCACTTTGGGGACTCGACGGATTGCACAGCGTTTGCTTGAGCGCAACCTCTACGGAAAATCTTGTCTCGTCGCTGTAGGATGCCGAGCAGTATGCCCATGGTTCTCAGTGGACCGAGCATCTCACGTTTTCTATGATATTCCTTCGGCAGCCACATTAGGTGCCCAAAGTAGGTATCCGATTGTGGCCAACATACTTTCCTTTTCGTTTTTTTCATTTCGGTGCCCCCTCACCACAAAAGGCAAAAAATACATTGTTGCGGCGCGGTGAATTGTCGCATGGTGAAATTTCGATTTTGTTGCTTCTTCTTTTGCGGAAAGTAATAGGCCACGGGACGCTTCAGTTGCTAGATACTCTTATTATATTATTGCGAATGCAATTATATGGACACTCCAGGCGCATTCTTGACATCACGGTCGCCCTCATGTTTCGTATAAAGTCCAAGGGCGATAACATCGTGACCGCGGGCCTCATGCTGTATGTGCGAGAGAAAGCGTAGGGGAGCGCGAGGTGGCTGGAGGGTGGAATGGGTGAGCGGACAATGGTGGCTCATTCTTGTGTGCGCAAGGGAGAAAAGCGGGGAGCAAGCACGCCGCCTTCCGTAGGGGGAGTGGATCAGGGGGAGTACATGGAATGGAGGTGGGTCTGGGATTCTGTGAATCTCTGATTGTGCAACATGTTTGTGTGTCTTGTTTCACAAATTATATGCACTGACTTTATCTTGGATACGCAGATTTGTTGGATACTTATCATCATCATCATCAGCCTGGTTACACCCACTGCTGGGCAAAGGCGTCTCCCATACATCTACAACTACCCCGGTCATGTACTAATTATGGCCATGTTGTACCTGCAAACTTAATCTCATCCGCCCACCTAACTTTCTGCCACCCTCTGCTACGCTTCCCTTCCGTTGGAACCCAGTCCGTAACCCTTAATGACCACTGGTTATCTTCCCTCCTGATTACATATCCTGCCCATGCCCATTCCTTTTTCGTGATTTCAACTAAGATGTCATCACCTCGCGTTTGTTGCCTCACCCAATCTGCTAATTTCTTACCCCTTAACGTTACACCCGTCATTCTTCTTTCCAAAGCTCGTTGCGTCGTCCACAATTTAATTAGAACCTTTTCGTAAGCCTCCAGGTTCCTGCCCCGTAAGTGAGTACTGGTAAGACACAGCTGATATACACATTTCTCTAGAGGGATAATGGCAACCTGCTGTTCATGATCTGAGAATGCCTAATAAACGCACCCCTGCCCATTCTTATTCTGATTATTTCAGTCCCATGATCCCAATCTGCAGTCAAAACCTGTCCTAAGTAGATATATTCCTTACCACTTCCAGTGCCTCGCTACCTATCGTAAACTGCTATTCTCTTCCGATACTGTCAAACATTACTTTAGTTTTCGGCACATTATTTTTGGACCCATCCTTCTGCTTTGCCTCTCCAGGTCAGTGACCACGCATTGCAGTTCGTCCCTTGAGTTACTAAGCAACGCAGTATCATCACCAAATCGCAAGTTATTAAGGTAATCTCCTTTAACTCTTATCCCCAATTCTTCCCAATCCAGGTCTCTGTATACCTCCTGTAAACACACTGTGTTTACAGGAGGTATACAGGAGGTATACAGACCTTAGCATTGGAGAGATGGCATCTCCCTGTCTGACCCGTTTCTTTTTTGGGGTTTTGTTGCTTTCTTTATGGAGGACTACGTTGACTTTGGAGACGGTATAGATATCTTCCAGTATTTTTACATACCGCTCGTCTACACCCTGATTCCGTAATGCCTCGATGACAGCTGAGGTTTCCACTGAATCAAAGGCTTTCTCGTAATCAATGAAAGCTATATATAAGGGTTGGTTATATTCCGCACATTTCTCTATCACCTGTTTGATAGTGTGATTGTGGTCTATTGTTGAGTAGCCTTTACTGAATCCTGCCTGGTCCTTTAGTTGACGGAAGCCTAAGGTGTTCCTGATTCTATTTGCAATTACCTTAGTAGATACTTTGTAGGCAACGGACAGTAAGCTGATCGGTCTATAATTCTTCAATTCTTTGGCACCCCGTTTCTTATTGATTAGGATTATGTTAGCGTTCTTACAAGATACCGGTACGCTCGAAGACATAAGGCATTGCGTATACAGGGTGGTCAGTTTTTCAAGAACAATCTGGCTATCATCCTTCAACAAATCTGCTGTTGGTTGATCCTCCCCAGCTGCCTTCCCCATTTCCATACCTCCCAAGGTTTTCTTTACTTCTTCCGGTGTTACTTGTGGGATTTCCAATTCCTCTAGACAACTCTCTTCCATTATCGACGTAGGTGCCACTGGCACTGTATAAATCTCTATAGAACACCTCAACCGTTTGAATGATCTCATCCATGTTAGCAATGATATCGCCGGCTTTGTGTCTTAACGCATACATCTCATTCTTGGCTAGTCCTAGTTTCTTCTTCACTGCTTTTAGGCTTCCTCTGTTCCTGAGAGCATGTACAATTCTATCCATATTATACTTCCTTATGTCAGCAGTCTTACGCTTGTGTTCTGCCAGTTTTATTCTAGCTGTAGGGTTAGAGGCTTTCTTACATTGGCGTTTCTTGATCAGATCTTTCGTCTCATGCGATAGCTTACTGGCATCCTGTCTAACGGAGTTACCAGCGACTTCTATTGCGCACTTCTTAATGATGCCCGTAAGATTGTCAATCATATTTTCAACACTAAGTTCCTCTTCCTGAGTTAAACACCTGAGCCAAATACCTGTTCTGTAGCTTGAACCGGCATTCCTCCATTTTACCTCTTATCGTTGACCCATCGATTGGCTTCTTATGTACCAGTTTCTTCCGTTCCCTCCTCAAGTCTAGGCTGATTCGGGTTCTTACCATCCTAAGGTCACTGCAGCGCACCTTGCCGGGCACGTCCACATCTTGTATGAGGCGAGGGTTAGCGCAGAGTATAAGGTCTATTTCATTTGTATTCTCGCAATTCGGGCTCCTCCACGTCCACTTTCGGCTATCCCGCTTGCGGAAGGAGGTATTCTTTATACGCATATTATTCTGTTCTGCAAAGTCTACTAATAACTCTCCCCTGCTATTCCTAGTGCCTCTGTCAGATTCCCCCACGGCCTTGTTGCCAGCCTGGTTCTTGCCTACCTTGGCATTGAAGTCGCCCATCAGTATATTGTATTTTGTTTTGACTTTACCCATCTTCGATTACAGGTCTTCATAGAAGCTTTCGACTTCCTGGTCATCATGACTGGATGTAGGGGCGTAGACCTGTACGACCTTCAATTTGTACCTCTTATTAAGTTTCACAAGAATACCTGCCACCCTCTTGTTAATGCTATAAAATTCCTGTATGTTACCAGCTATATCCTTATTAATCAAGAATCCGACTCCTAGTTCTCGTCTCTCCGCTACGCCCTGGTGGCACCGGACGTGCGTGCTTTTCAGCACTTTATATGCTTCTTTCTTCCTCCTAACTTCACTGAGCCCTATTATATCCCATTTATTGCCCTCTAATTCCTCCAATAGCACTGCTAGGCTCTGCTCAATAGATAACGTTCTAGCGTTAAACTTTGCCAGGTTCAGATTCCAATGGCGGCCTGCCTGGCGGCCTGTCCTTACACGTTTATTTAAATATCTTGTGGCAAGGTACTCTGCATACTGTGGGCTTCTGACCCGTGTGCTCTTGGGACAAATGAACGACAACACCGTAGCGCAAACGATCACAAGGTCATTAATTGCACCTTTCATCGACTAATACCTGCTAGAAGAGTTGCTATCGAGAAAACATGCCGATGGGCGCACGACAAATCTAGTCCAGCTCACCACTACCGGATAACAAGTGAATGTGTTCGCCCCATGCTGGATACCAACGCCTGGTCGTGCGCGAGTGCGGTCACGCGAACGGTGGCGTGTTCAAATGATAGTATTCATCCATTCCGGGGCACGCTCCGCGAGACGGTGTTGCAGAAGCATGGATCGGCGCACCCGCAGAACATCCGCGCCGCTTGCCGAAACCGAGTGAAAGTGAAAGAGGAAGAGCCTTCTCCTTGTTGCGCCCAAGTAACCCCGCCATTAGGTGGCGTTAGCTAGCAACACTCGTGCCATATCTCGCAATGCGCTTCAACCACACCGACGGCCGCGGGCACCAGGCCACGCGGCGAAGCCGGCGCACAGGAGATGGAGGTTATGCGGGAAAACAACACATCAGGGGACGCAAGACAGTCGCGCATCCCCAAAATGCATACAGTGAAATTTCTTTCCACTTGCACTTTTTTGCCCTTTATCAAGCTTTATCATCGCATTTGTATTTTCCTTTGTACCTTCGCATTTCTAATGTATGAGGGCGAGTCAGATGAATGTGAGCCTACCCACGCCGTGCAGTAATGGTTTGGTTTTACGCTTATCGTCTGCCGCCATAGGCACTTGCCAATAACCAGAGCGCAAATCGAGGGAGGCAAAGAACTCTGCACCTTGTAAGTAGTCTAGGGCGTCGTTGATCCGCTGCAACGGATAAACATCCTTTCGGGTTATCTTGTCTGGGCGTCGGTAATCCGTGCAAAAGCGGATCGAGCGAACCTCCTTTTTATCTAAAACAACTGGCGATGCCCATGGGCGGTCGGACGGTTCAATGACACCATGCTTGAGCATGTCACCTAATTGCTCATCAATGACGTGTCGTGCTGTCGACGATACGCGGTATGGTTGCTGCCTTAGCGGTGAGTGAGAACCGGTGTCAATCTGGCGACCTACAGTTGTCGTTCGGACGATAGAAGTGCTATGGCTGTCAAATGCAGAGAAAATTTCTCGAGGAGACTGAGAAGGTCATGGCGTTGCGTGAGTTTTAAGGCCTTGTCAATCACGTGGCTGAAAACGTCGTCAGGCGATGCGGCCGTTACGGGACTACAGTAGAGCGTGTTGACCTCTGGCAATCCAATAGGAAGTTCCAGCGTGTTAATGGTGTAGTAAGGTTGCACAGTGCCGAGAAATTCACCCCGAAGCAACGTAATCGGGAATGGGAAGTGGTTGTGTCAGTACGGAGCAACGTAATCGGGAATGGAAAGTGGTTGTGTCAGTACGGAGCGGTCCAGGCAATTGGAAGCATCGGCAAACGTTAATCGTTTTCTTCAAATCGTGCAGATTTCGGGGCCAATTCGCTGCTGGTCGTACAGTCGAAAAACGACCAGCTGTTTCATCCGATCAGCTACATCAGCCTTCATCTTCAACATTGCCACCATGGTGGCTACCGACTGCGCCTGCGTCATGGAATGGCGCTCTGATCGTCAAATCATGGACGCCCCCTCCCATCAGCTATAAACGGAGCTGTAACAAGTGCGGAATTTGTCATTACGGAGCGGTCCAGGCAATTGGAAGCATCGACAAACGTTAATCGTTTTCTTCAAATCGTGCAGGTAAATCAACTTCGATCTTTTCATAATAACCCACCAGAAGTGCCCGGATCGCTTCGTGACTGCTCTTTTAGCGCGTTTTTTTTTTTTACTGCCTGTCCAGTGCGAATTGCCTTTGATAATGATGGACAAGCCACCGACTACAATTAAGGAATTGGCAAAGTTGCTTACTGATCTATCAGGCAAGGTTGACTCGCATGGATCTACTCTGAGAGATGAGATGCAGCAGATAAGGGAATCCCTTCATTTCTTGAACTCTCACTTTGAAAGTTTCAAGGCAGCAATTGATGCTACGAAGAAAGAACAAGCGTTGCTAAAAAAGAAAATAATGAACTACGAAGTAAGCTTGAAAGCACCCGCTATGAAGTAATCGAGCTGAAGCAACATACACGACAACAAAATTTGGAAATCAAGGGTCTTCCCTTAAAACGAAACGAAAACCTCGTCGAAGTATTGACATCTGTTTGTCAAAAGCATGACATTTCTGTTACTGAAACAGACTTTGATGTGATTCATCGTGTTCCCAGTAAAGATAAGGATCGACCAATTGTTGTATTTAAGTGCATGTCTCGTTCTATTCGAGAACGCATAAATAAAGGTTTCAAAAAGAAAAAGATAAGCCCACAGGACTTTGGATACGATGGCTCAGCGAATGTGTACATTAACAAGCACCTCTGCCCCGAAATGAAAACAATATTAGGGAAAGCTATCACCAGGGAAAAGACAAACAACTGGAAATTTGTCTGGGTAGCAAACGGAAAAATTCTCGCCCGAAAGGCTGAGAATGCACGGGTTGTCAATATTCGTAATGATAACGACCTATCACTTATTTGTTAGTTTTTTGCATTACCATGGCTACCATAGTTCAGTCTGCTAATGACTTCCTGAACAGTTCCTCCTGTTATACTTTAATTCATTGTAATGTGCGTAGCTTGCTAAAAAATATTGACAATCTTTGCTCTCTTCTGTCATTACATAATTTCCTGTTTTATGTTATTGCTACCTCCGAAACATGGCTGCGTTCAAACGAACTGTGCCATAAACCCGGATATGCATTCTTCTCCACTCCTCGAAGTACTGGAACTAGGGGTGGCGGCGTTGCACTATTTGTGAGGTCTTCAATATCATGCTCAGTCGTTAAAGAGTACTCTTACTCATACGCGAATGAATTTGATATGCTTGTTGTGAATTCTCAATGCTTCGTTGCAGCGGTAATTTATCGTGCTCCTAACAAGAACAAATCAGCTTTCATGCAACATTTTGAACATTTATTAGATTATTTAACCAATTTAAATAAACGAATAATAATATGTGGGGACTTTAATATTGATGCTATAAAGGAACATGACAGCGATTATTTTAATCTTGTTACATCTAATGGGTTCCATAATGTCATTAAAACCCCTACACGTATAACCTCACTGACATCCACACTGATCGATCATATATTGTGCAACTTTACCACCAATTCAAGCTGGTGTAATGTTTATGATTCGGCTGTAACAGATCACTCTGCTGCTGCCATCTTTTTTCATCGATCCACTCATTCTCAGGGTCATTCTCATATTTCTGAACGAGTTAACTATCCAGTATAACGTGAATGCCTCTGCTCTTTAACTATATCTGCGCAGAAAAATTCAAATCGGCAATTTGACAGTTTCAGCAAAGCCTTCTGTGATGCATTAGCGCAATCGTCAAGCATCTTCGAAAAAAGATATTACAGCACTCCTATCTGTCCGTGGATGACAAAAAGACTGCTAAAATTAATTAAAGATAGAGATTTTTCGCACACTAAAGTAAAGTCACATAGGGGTAACAAATATTACGAACGAAAATTTCGTATAGCTCGAAATTTAGTAACTAGTGCTATACGTATTCGTAAAACAGAGTATTACACAAATTTAATAGTCCGTAATTCTGGTAATTCAAAGGCTACATGGCGCATTATCAACTCGGTAATTAAAGGGACACTAAAGGGAAAAATGATTTCTTCTGCATCAGTAAATTACCGTTCTACAATACCAAAAACACCACTCTTACAACGATAAGACGTTTGGTAAGCCAGAAAAAGCGCAACAACGAAATACAGGTGGCGACGCCTACTTAAGTTCCCGCATCTGGGGGCTGTGACGTCTTGGATTTTGGTGGCATCTTCTAGGGCCTACCAATTATATATAGCGGTACAGATTGACTACATTGTGTTCTAAAGGAACCAAATATTAAACATGGCAAGTTTCGGGAAGCTTTATTCAGCCAACGTGGCCCAAATGCGAAAACATAGTTTGGAATCCCTGACGTCACGCTGACGTACAGGCGCTGGGTTTTCGGCGCGAAATTCAAATACTGATACTTGGAACTTCATTTTCTCATCTAATAATCAAACTATCTTTTTGAAATGACTGCCTGCAGGGTTCTCAAACAATGCTGCATTAGTCTATACTTATTTATTGTTTCGCTTTAGTGTCCGTTTAAGCCATCGGTTACAGAATATACAATGCCAGTCTTGAAAATCTTAGGAATATCTATGGAATCCTTAGTCTCGTCGTTTAACTCGTACTTCTGTACGATTGGCCAAGCAATACCTAATAATGTACCTCTTCTCTCGTGCATTACTTACCCAGAAATGACGACAAACTCATTTGGTTTTGTGGACATTACAGCGGAGGAGATAGTGTCCGTAGTTAACGGCATGCCATTCAAACATTCTACTGGTCACGATGGAATATCCACAGTGGCCTTAAAGCATTGTATTGATATACTGTGCATGCAATTGTAAAAAATATTGAATCTCTCTTCCTATAGTGCTACCTATCCAGATTTACTAAAGATCGCTAAGGTTATTCCAATTTACTAAAATGGGGACCATAACTTATTAGAAAACTACCGTCCTATATCCGTCTTAAGTTGCTTAAACACCGTCTTTGAAAAACTTATCGCCCTACGAATCACTTCATTTCTTGAACGTGAATCCATTTTATCAATTTGCCAGCATGGTTTTTGAGCTAAAACATCGACAAGCACAGCGGTATTAGCTCGGCCTGACTACATAAATTCTAACTTGAACAACAACAAAAGTGTCCTAGGCATATTTCTAAATGTGAGAGGAAAGCGTTTGACACTGTGGATCATGACATACTGCTAAATAAGTTAGAATGCTATGGTTTCCGCGGTCTAACTCTTCAATTTTTCCGCAGCTATCTCAATAACAGAAAACAACTAGTTTCCATTGCAGATACCACATCCGACGTTTCTGACATTGTTACAGGGGTCCCACAAGGCTCAGTACTAGGGCCAATACTTTTTTCTTTATTTGTAAATGATCTTCCTGATACCTTAGAAAACTTCTCTGCTGTGATGTGTGCCGACGACACTGTTCTATTTTGTGCGCTAGACTCCTTGGACAAAACATATCAAGTGGCTAATAATGAACTTCGGAGTGTTAACCAGTGGTTCGCGTCAAATAAGCTTACTCTGAATATCAAGAAAACTAAATATATTATCTTTACTTCTTCGTGGAAAGCACCACTAAAAGACTGTCATTCGCTTTCCATAAATCATAATTGCCTTGAGCGGGTGAGTTCAATTCTATACTTGGGTGTCACACTAGAGGAGCATCTTCATTGGAAGCCTCACATTGCACTGCTGTGCAAAAAGTTGAGCAAGGCTTGTTTTATGCTGTATAAATGCCGTTATTACTTCGACCCTACCACTCTGAGGACAATTTACTTTAGCATATTCCATAGCCATCTATCCTACTGTATTGCATCTTGGGGTAATACGTACGTTTCATATGTTGAACCTATCATACTTCTTCAGAAAAGGGCCTTGCGATTTATGACTTCTCCGGAATACAATGCTAAATCAATGCCGCTGTTTCAAAGTTTAAATATACTGCCTTTTAATTTATTACTGAATCTTAAAACTATATTGCATACTCATAACAGCATAACCACTAACTGTCCTTTGAGTGTATCAAATGTTTTACATTCCAGAAGCAATACACGCAGCGCACTTAAGGGAAATTTTCTGTTGCCAAAAATGCACAATGTATATGGAAGGCGAAGGTTAAACAACACTGGAGCACTCCTATGGAACAGCTTACCAAGAGAAGTAAAACAAGCAAAATGTTTCTCAGTATCAGTGAAATACCATCATCACTCATTACTATTATCTGCATAGTTTTCATCTGGATTGTGTACACATGTTTACTTTTTTCACTTGCAGTGTATTATTTACTACATGCAAATTCCTTTCTGTAGGTTTCTCGTAGCTATCACACGTACCCTGCCTTGTGTTTTAAATCAATATTTTTGTATATATGACTTATTTATACTTCTTCGTATTGATGTTAAGATTGTGAATTAATAACTAGCATGGATACCAACTAGCCTTGAGCAAGGGATCCAGATGTCCTGTACAAACTTTCCTGTGTAATTTCCTATTTTGAATAAACCTCAATTTCAAAAGTTGTTTCAACGTTTCAAATGTGTACAGGAAGGTGAGTCGCACAAGCTGGAAGGCCAAGCAGCGCAGTTGGAGGTGGTTAGAGGTGGCGATGAACAAAAGCAGTGGAAGGTGTGAAGAGCACGGTAGAGTCGGAGGCAACGGAACAAAATACAGGTGCCAGAACGGATGTGTGCGGAGGTATTTGGATGTCGTCAGTGAGGGACAACTTGGTGAAAGAAAGCGAAACGTCATCAGATATGCCAAGCGAAGAGAAGGCGACTTCTACACGCGTGCAATCAATGATAGTTCGGTGATGGGAGAGAAAGTCCCAACCCAAAATAATATCGTGGGAACAGTGGGCAAGAACGAAGAACCCGACTGCGTAGAGCACTCCTTGAATTTCAAGTCTGGCGGTACACGCAGCCACCGGCTGTACGTGCTGTGTTTTGGCCGTGCGGAGTAAAGGACCGAAAAAGGCGTCGTGACTTTTCGTATTGAGCGCCGTAGTTTTTCGGTAATCATCAGATATTGCGGCAACAGTGCCAATGAGGGCAAGGACAGAGATACCTTCAACAGCGACATCAATAACGTTGGGCGGCGAAAGAAGAGGGCTTGAGTGTTCCGACGATGACGCCGTTCTTGCCTCGGGAACTGCGCGACTACGTTTTTCTTGTTAGTGGTAGAGGGACGTCGACGCATCGGGGAGAGGGAGCGACGACGAGTAAAAGGAGGGCGGTGGTCGGAAACTGGGCGAAGGCTTGGGCGGGGAAGGGGTAAATCGCGGTCTGGAGCGTGAGACAATGGAAGGTCGTGCGCGGCTGTGCGTGGGTCGTCATGTGGATGAAGTGGATGGCGACGGCACAGGCGTGCAGCGTGTCCGGGAATTCCGCACGAATAGCAAATGGGCCGATTATCCGCTGTGCACCAGGGATTAATTATTAGATGGGCTGGAAGTCGTGGTGGTGTGGGGGTAAAAAAAGCATAGGCATCGGAGGTGGAGCCCGGAAGTTCGGCAGTCGTGCTCATGCGACGGCGTCGGAGTAAGACAATGGGGCGTTGAGTTGAGACGCCCGTTCCAGAGGAAGGACCTCGGCCACTTGTTCTATAACATGTCGTAAGGTCGGACTAGAGGACGAACTTGAGCCCGGCGGGTTAAAGATGAGGGAGAGCTGGCGAGCAACTTCTTCCCGGACGAATGCCTTTGTCTGCGAGAGGAGAGTGGAATCTGGAAAAGGAGAGGTCAAGCCGGACAACGATTCTTGATGGGGAACAGCACGGCGGTTGAGGATGCGTTGACGGCGGAGCTCGTCATAGCTTTGGCACAGTTCAGTAACTTGGGCATCAGTAGAGGGGCTCTTTGAAATGAGCATCTAAAATGCGTCCTCGTCGATACCCTTCATGATATGCTTGATTTTATTTCCGTCAGTCGTGGATGCATCGACGCGTTTAAAGAGATCGATGACATTTTCGAAGTAGCTGGTGAAGGTCTCACCAGGCTGCTGAGACCGAGACTGTAGATGCGGTTCGGCACGAAGCTTTTGAAAAGCAGAGTGGCCGAACACCTCGCTGAACTTTGTCTTGAAGACCGTCTAGCTTGGGACTTCACTTTCGTAGTTCCGAAACAACAAGTGGGCAACTCCGGTGAGGTAAAAAGGGACGGTTGTCAATTTTGTGATGTCATCCCATTTGGTGTTCACACTGACGCGTTCGTCCGATGAGAGCCAGTCATCCACGTCATGGTCGTCAGTGCCGCTGAAGATGGGTATGGTCCCACTGACGGAGTGTGCCGAGGCATACAGAGGACTGGGGAGGAGGTGGTGGTAAGCTCGTGGCGCTTTCGGTAGTCATGATGGCAGGGCGAGTCCGGCTACGCAACTCCAGGATTACAGGACAGCCAGCAAACCTACTGCAAATATGACAAGGAAGTCCGACACGGCTGTGGGCGACACGAAGGGCGCCGACTTGAAGACACAACAGCGTACGCTTAGCCAGTCACACAAGGAACATCGTCTAGCCCGAGCCCCACTTCAGTAGCACTGGTGATCCGGCTGCGGAGTTCTCCACGGCACACTTCTTCGTCTTCTTTACAAAGCATACAATAGCTGTTTGTTTCTATATAGAACCACTTAACTACCCTCAACTAATTTCGTTAATGCCTAATGAAGTTGTGACGCCTTTAGTATAACTTGTGTTAGTGTGTGTAAATAATAATTATGGCCTAGAGAAAGGCCCTGGTAAGTTAATATGGCTAACATATCTCGACTGCTCAGCAAAATTTTGCTTTGATGTGCCTGCAACCACGAAAGTGAGCGCACAGCAAGCTTCATGGTAACTTCCGTAATGGCCCAACCGCGAATTCCTAAATTTTCTTGCTACTCGAAGGGCACTTGTAAATAGTTTATTTCATGCAAACTTTTACAAACCATGGTGCATAATAAATAACTCTTAATAGCTGAGCTTGTATGATGAAATTTTATGTGTTTGCATTGATTCGCTTTACTGCGAACTAATGAGTATACCTGAGAGTTGCACTTGCAATACTCCTGCAACTGTTTTCATGAAATCAATGCTTTATTTTTACTGAGATAGTCAAATTATTCAGCAGCAAATAGAACTTAGTTCTGTAGCTTCGTTCCTGGTAGCCCAAAAATTAGAGCTTGCATGTCGATATGTCTTGATTTAATGCAGTTTTATCAAGTTTTATGTTATACCTATAGCAGAGAATTATGTCCACAATGTTTAGCTGCACTGCAGCCTTCTTCGTCATGATTTCAGATGAGGTGGGCAGTATTCTTGGCCTGTCTCCTCGTGCTTAAGAATTT
Source organism: Dermacentor albipictus (assembly GCF_038994185.2). NCBI lineage: Eukaryota > Metazoa > Arthropoda > Arachnida > Ixodida > Ixodidae > Dermacentor > Dermacentor albipictus. Next base: position 6,190,074 of record NC_091824.1, read on the forward strand.
ACATGACAAAATGTTTCGTCCCCTTATTGGACTGCTGGGATGGAACTTCAAGAGCCATGCAGTTCCTTTTAATCATTGCCCTAGAGGCCAACACAAAAGCAGGCCAAGCTTTGTTAACGGTATTTAAAATGCAACGAGCCTCCTGCACCATAAGGCACATTATGAGGAACGTCCGTGTTATGTTTATTTATGATCATTATTAATCTCCTGTGAATATTCTAAATTCACAACCAAATGTAACACAAATGTCTTTTGGACGATAGGTAACACATGTCCCAGAAGCGTCCTACACCCCGAAAAAATGTCCGTAGGATATACCCTGAAATATACAATAAGAATCATCCATATTTAGACATCTCTTGGACGTCCGAATATTCCATTATGACGTTCGTGGGACGTTTCTATAAACATCAATTCGCGTGCATGGGACGATCCCATGGACATCTAAGAATAATCCCACACCCACATACGTCCTAGGGACGTTCTAATGTCCTGCTTCGGATATCTGCTGGACATATGTTGGACGTTGCTGGTCAAATGGGAGGTTAATGACAGCGGGTACAGCAGATTGCTGATTTTCTGCAGATGATCTTCTGCGAAATTTGGCAACAGTGCCCAGCGTTGCTATAAAACGTGACCGGAAGAGATATCAAAATATTTCCAAAGTACTCACGATAGGTCCAGGTTGCCCTTGTCGTCCTGGCGCTCCGTTTGACCCCTGAGATAAAAATAAGAACAAAATGAGTGAAGTGAAAACTGTCGCCGCAAAAGACTCCGTGTCAAACGATCTATAGCAATGCATACCGACATAAATAACGGAGAACTAAAACTCCCATATCGCTACTATCATAATCAATTTTCTTTTATTTATTTCAACATAATACGAGCCAAGCAGACGGGGAGCCAATAGCCAGTAATAAATTAAAATGACAGATCAACGTTGTGCGTGATGACAAAAAATAAGGCAATACAATATCTAATGTATCAATGTATATATATATATATATATATATATATATATATATATATATATATATATATATATATATATATATATATATATATATATATAGAGAGAGAGAGAGAGAGAAAGTTCACCTTCGTAAACTTACACAATGTTAATCCGACCTAAAATTAAATACACATCAGCTATCTGGCATCCTTGTAAATATCGAATTATTAACAAAATGGAAGGCCTTCAAATCTGTGGTTTCGCTTCATCTTCTCTGAATACCGACTTTTCCCAACTGTCACCGCTTTAAAAAATCTTGCCCGCTTATCAATTTTCCATAAACTTTATATATGTACCCTCACGTCCCTCCATCACGACTTTTTCCTGCAACAAGGAGCTATCTCTTCTCACCAGGAGCATCCTAAGAAAGTTGAACGGACAATGTACCCCTCACAACGCTGCGCTGAATTTTTCATACCGCGCGCATTAAAGAATTGGTAACAGTTGGCATCACAATCTATTTAAACAATTTACATCGGGAATCCTCGCTCATGACAATGTACGTGCATCCAGCCTTTATTCCACAGTTTTTTTCTTCTCGTACTGCATTTATTTTTCCTATACGGACATTTTATATTGCCCTATTCACCCAAAAAGCCGGCGTCTGTAGCAGGGAAAGGGCGCCTAAATTCCCATTGGCTGCGACTCCACGTCATGTGCGTGCCTCGACAGAGCAGAGTGCACGAAGGGGAAACACCTGCTGCCGCGCCAGGTGTGCGCGAGGGGAGGAGGGCTTCGCCGCGACGCCAGGTCACCCTCGCTTTCACAAGCGTGTGTTACCCGCGTATTCCCTGTCCGCTCAAGCTCTCGCCTGCGTCACGTTCTCCTCGGCAACCACTATAAAGAAATTATCGTACAAGAAAGCAGAAATAATTTGAAAGGAAGAACGTTAGGAGTAGTGAGTTTCGAGCCTACGAGCCCACTCTCCGTAGCTGAGTGTTACGCACTGGACTAGGCCAGTGCACTCCTAGGCCGGCGCACTCTGCTTTATCACATCATCCTAGTTGGGCCGAAATTTCCGTTGCCCAGCCAGGCGTGACGAAAGTGGTGATGTCAAAATCACTGCGACTTACTCCGGAGCGCGCCCGTTAGATACTATAGCAGTCGAGCAAGTTAGTACGACGTCGGGGGGTTGTAGCGCACAGTCCATGTGGTATCCAGGAGGCGTTTGCCAAGCGTCTCAACGCGATCACTTGCCCGCGACGAGTTCACAGCTCGAAGAACCGCTCAGCGGCATTCAGTTGGACAGTAATGCTGTCGCTTTCACAACTCACAAGTGCTTAGGTGTCTTCGCATTTTCAATTGCCTAGTTTTCATTTCTATGTCTTTTTTGTATTTATCACTTCTTTTCAATTCACTTTATACTACTGATCTGTCCTGTGTTCGTTACCGAACTTTGTAGCGTTGTTTGACAAAGTTCATTATCCTTTTTTCATTAAGATCCAATACCTCGAGTTACTAGGTTTGTGCGTTGTTCATGTTCATATATATCTAGATATGTAAGTAATACTTATATTCATTATTGTACCCATACTACTGTATGATGTTTTTTATAAATTTGGTGTACGCCTGCACTTCTAAATTTGTTAATTATCGCTTGCTTGGAATCAGATTCAAAGTACTGCACCTTTATTTGTACCCGCCATCCCCATGTGATACACTCAATCGAAGTGCCTTTAGGAGGAGGAGGAGGATTAAACTTTATTAAAGTGCCTTTAGGGTCTACTTGAATAAATATATTGGTAAATATGGCTTTATCACACACAAAAATAAAGATTGACAACATCTGTTTATGTTTCAAGAGATCCTAATCTTGCAATATGGTATATAAGGTTTGGAACTTGAAAATTTATTTGTAAATTCGCTTCCGCGTGTAAACACTTACTTTTTCACCTGGAAGACCTTGATCGCCTTTAGCACCGTCAAGGCCTGGAAACCCCTAGAAGAAAACGAAGGTTTCATACAATGTAAAGAATTGTAACGAGCCGAGCTTTCGTTGACTCAATCGACAGGTATGTTCAATGTGGCACTTCGATAAGTTGATTTATTCTTGGGCTTAAGAATTCTAAATCCACACTCGAACTCTCCGAGATACAGCGTTTCCCACTTTACTGACATAAAGCGCCGAGACCGAACCCTCGGCCTCACGAGGACTGCAGCCGCGCAGCAGGCGTGACGGCCCAACGAAGGTGATTTTCTAAAAGTAATACTCGGGTACTTGCTCCACAACTCGCCGGGGCGGCCTATAGTGGCGACGGCGTTGCGCTGGGAAGCACAAGATTGCGGGAACAAACCCTGGCCGCCGCATTTTGGTGGGCATGGTATGCAAGAAACGCCCGTGTGCATGGCGAAAACCTCAGGTGTTTACAATTATCTATGGGATGATGATCAGATCGGTATTTCGCACGAAAGCCCCAGAATTGTACTTTCTTTAAACTCTGCTGTGCGATAGATAGTGTATTGGTAATTTTTACGAACGATTCTTTTAACAGTCCGAAGGACAGTCTTATAAGGCAAAATTTAAAATATCATCTATTACGCCAGCCATTACTGATCTCTAAAATGATTGTGAACCAAATTATCACTTGCATTTTTATTACGGTGGAGCTGTTGTCGCCATCTGCAAGTAAGCGCAGTGCAACCGATGTACTGTGCTTTATAATAATGCCCTAATTATAAGTAAGGAACAGCGCCAGTTCAAGGAGGACAGACCTTTCTGGCGCACACGGCTTAAAGGGACACCAAAGCCAAATACTAAGTCGACGTGGACTGTTTAACTACCATTCTAGAAACCTCGCAAAGCTTGTTTCGCGCAAAGAAAAGACATAGTTTACGAAAAAATAGATCTGAAGGGTCCAAATGCCTTTTTTCGAAATTCAAATCTCCCGCTACATAATCGGGAGAGTGGTCACGCTGCATACGCAACCCCCCCCCCCCCCCGCCCCCCTTTGCTTCCGTCGGTGAGTCGAGCCCCACCCGACAGACGGTGCTGCAGAACCAAGACAGAGCAGTGGATTCGTCACTGCAGCTGCATTTTGGTCAAGTGGCATAGACTGTTCGGGCATGGATACCACACTCTCAAGTTCTACAAATGGCCACAGAGGGCAAGAAAATTGAGCGTGCGCCGGTGCTAATAAAACAAGCACAGTAGAAGCATTTAAAGGCTGCCCGCGTTAGTTCAATATCTCCCGCTAGAGGCGCCGTAATAAGCGCTATATTATCTTAGAAACTATCTCCTCCAATTATCGAAGCGATTTTACTACCTAAGAAAGAGTACAAAATTATCATTGCTAATTAGATATTGTACTGTTTATCAGTAAGTTTAGTTTTTTTTTTCATTATAAACGCAAATAGCGTTCAGCATCATCCATCTTCCATGTGACTTCTGGCCTTGATTGAAAACTTTTAGCGTTATTTTTTAGTGCACGGACGCAAGGATTTATTCGTTCGTACACTTAGACTGGTTGCTACTTTGTTGATCAAACTAATTTATTGTGCTTCGACGTCTCCCGTTTTTTAACCTTTAGTAAAGTCTTTCCAAACGGACATCTAAGGCCGAAAGCTAGGTTTCGGTCGTAAGCCGCACGGAACACATCTACATCGAAACGGAAAGCTGGATTCTGCTGCTGCTGACAACGGCAAAATCGATGAGTCGTTAAACAACGCTGCTTGAACCGTTATGTAATATGCGTCCTATTAACTTCCAGGCGGAAACAAGTTAACCAACTAGATCCTGCATTACATATGGGCAGTCAGGACCTTCCGTTGCTGTTTCCTAAATGAATCTTTCATTGCGAGGCCATCGTTATACGCACACAATCAGGAAAAAAAGAGAGAGCGATATCAGAAAGCACGTCACATTTTTATCTGATTGTAGCCGTGGTTATTGTGGCCATAGGTGACTGAGTAGCCATATCAATATATATTGTCACGCTCTAACACAAGAATAAGTGACAGTAGGATCAGCCAGAGATGAAAAATGCCAAGCACTGAGCGACGGTTCTCCAGCTGGCGCGGGATCCTCGACTTTTTCGTCTTCTTCGCCGTTTTGCTGGGCACGCAATGCTGAATGTTCGCTGGCTCAAAACACCAGGTGGAATTATTCCCCCTCCCCATGAAGCATCGACTTGATGCTCAAACACAAGACGTACACGAAAAGTGCGCGCATTAGGTAACACATAAAAAGGGGGGAAACGCGCTAGCACACATACGGGCATGCCCACGAGGCAAAAAAAAAAATGGGTTCTGTCGGCGGGGAAAAAAAGAAAAAAAAATCACTTCGCAGTTCTTTGGAGGACGACGCGACGACAGGAAAAAACAAGAGTTTGTTTCACCAGTAGACTTAACATCACCGTGCAAAATACGCCTTGAGGCGGACGACATGTACAGTCTCTGCGCGTGGTAAACGGCGCTTGGGCGATGGTAGGTCCCCGTCTAGAACCACTTCATAGTTGACGTCGCTTACACGCCTTAGTACTGTGTATGGACCGAAGTACTTGCTCAGGAGTTTCTCGCTGAGGCCTCGCCATCTAATGGGGGTCCAAACCCAAACTTGGTCACCAGGCTCATAGGTAACTTGTCTATGGTGAAGATTGTACCTTACGGCATCTGTACACTGCTGCTGTATAATGTGGACACGGGCCAGTTGACGTGCTTCCTCAGCACGCTGAACGTACTCCTCGACGCCAGGAGCTAACTGGTCGAGCTGATCAATGTCTTCATATGGAATCATGGCGTCTAGCATAGTTTGAACATCTCGACCATAAACGAGGTGAAACGGCGTAAATCGTGTAGTTTCCTTTGTGGCAGTGTTGCACGCAAACGGCAGGATTTCGTCCCACGTTTTGTGCTGCACATCGACGTACATAGAGAGTATGTCTGCCAGTGTTTTGTTTAGTCTTTCTGTCAAGCCGTTATTCTGAGGGTGGTACGCAGTGGTCTTTCGATGAGTCGTGTAACTCAACTTCAAGATGTCGTCCAGAAGATTCGCCGTAAATGCCGTCCCGCGGTCAGTGATGATGAATGATGGTGTGCCATGCCGAAGTACAATGTGGTGCATAAAAAACTGGGCAACTTCCGATGCTGTCCCGCGTGGTAGTACCTTCGTCTCAGCGTAACGCGTCAAGTAATCAGTTGCGACAATGATCCACTTATTGCCGGAGGAAAAGAAGGGAAATGGTCCAAGAAGGTCCATTCCAACTTGATCAAACGGCGTACGCGGAGGGTCGATGGGTCGTAGAAGGCCTGCAGGCTTGAAGGGTGGTGACTTTCGGCGCTGGCATTCACGGCATCCTTTCACGTAGCGTTTGACGCAAGCAGTCAGTCCAGGCCAGTAGTACATTTGCCGTACCCTAGCTGTCCAGAGTCCTTGAGTAACCCAAGTGACCAGATGTCGGCTCGTCGTGGCAGGCTAGTAGGATGTCGGCGCGAAGGGCTTGAGGCACTACTAGAAGATGTGGCTTGTCGCCAGCACCTGTGGTTCTATTGTATAAGATGCCCTCTCGAAGGCAAAATGACGACAACCGTCGCGAAAGTGGGCGAGGAATGGGCGCAATGCCGCCTTCTAAGTGATCAATGATGGGCCTTAACTCAGGGTCCGATCGTTGTTTAGCGAGCAGGTCCGGTCTGCTGAGGGCTCCCAGGAAGGCGCTGTCGTCGTCCTCGTCAGGATTCTGAGATGCAACACGTGCTCTTGATAGCGTGTCAGCATCTTCACGTTTCCTACCAGACTTGTATACGATGGTGATGTCAAATTCCTGGAGTCGCAGACTGCAACATGCCAATCGTCCAGAAGGGTCTCGGAGGTTGGTCAACCAGCACAAAGCGTGATGATCGGTAACCACTTTAAATGGCCGCCCGTAGAGATACGGCCTAAACTTTGTAGAAGCCCAAATAACCGCGAGACACTCCTTCTCTGTGGTGGAATAATTGGACTCTGCCCGTGACAGAGTGCGGCTCGCGTAGGCGATAACTCGTTCAGTTCCGTCTTGCCGTTGCACCAGGATAGCTCCGAGACCGATATTGCTGGCGTCAGTGCGTACTTCTGTGTCAGCATCCTCATCAAAATGACCGAGCACGGGAGGAGAAGACAATCGACGTTGTAGCTCCGCAAAGGCAGTCTGTTGTTCATAGTCCAGAGGAATGGCACGTCGTCACGTGTAAGGCGAAATAGCGGCTCTGCAATCTTCGAAAAAGTTTCAATGAAGCGCCGATAATAGGCACACAAGCCCAAAAACCGTCGGACATTTTTCTTGTCGGTTGGAGTGGGAAAAGCAGCTACGGCATCGGTCTTCTCGGGATCGGGCCGAACACCTGCCGCGCTCACGACGTGACCAAGGAACTTCAGTTCCTCGTAATCGAAATGGCATTTCTCTGACTTTAGTGTAAGGTCAGCCGATCGAATGGCTTCGAGTACCTTCCGAAGGCGTCGAAGGTGCTCGTCAAAAGTCTCCGAAAAGATGACATCATCGAGATAGACGAGGCAGCTTTTCCATTTGAGGTCAGCGAGAACTGTATCCATCATTCGCTGGAATGTGGCTGGCGCGGAACAGAGGCCGAAAGGGAGTACTCTAAATTTGTAAAGGCCATCCAGAGTCACAAACGCAGTTTTCTCACGGTCCCGCTCATCTACTTCAATTTGCCAGTAGCCACTTTTCAGAGCGATAGAGGAGAAATACTTCACGTGCCTCAGTCTATCCAGAGAATCGTCGACACGAGGCAATGGGTACACGTCTTTCTTTGTGACGTTGTTAGCTTCCGGTAGTGAACACAAAACCGAAGCGTGCCATCTTTCTTTTTAACGAGAGGGACTGGCGATGACCAGGGACTGCATGAAGGCTGTATTACGCCGTCTTGAAGCATTTCCTTCACCTGCGTTTGAATCGCATGTCGTTCGGTGGGCGAAACACGATAAGGCTGTTGCCGTATGGGGGACACGTCGTCATAGGTGATGATACGGTGTTTCGTAATCGACGTTTGACGTATCTTCGACGACCGTGCAAAGCAAGAGTGGAACTGGAGCAACAGCCCGCGGAGGTGCTGTATGTTCTCTTCAGGAAGCGTAGGACTAATGTCGACATTGCGTATAGATGGTTCAGCATTGTTGATTGACTCGGAAACAAAACACTCCGTGACGTCGGCGATCGGGTCGGCGTAGGCGATGACAGTACCGGGGAAAAGGTGCCGGTGTCCGTAGCTGAAGTTCGTGACAAGAACCTCATAGTGGCCATCATGGAGATCAATAAGGCTTCTTGCTACGCAAACACCTTGAGAAAGCAGGAGAGAGTGATTGCTTTCTGCGACCGCTTCACCGTGTAAGAGTCCGTCACATGCCACCTGAACCACGACACTTGCACGTGGTGGTAACGTGACAGCGTCGTCGACGACACGAAGAGGTGCTCGAGGGTGGATGGTGTTGGTCGTCGCTGCCACGCTATTTGTTGAGAAAGTGACGAGGCGTTGGCGAATGTCGATGATAGCTCCGTGCTCCCTGAGAAAGTCCATGCCGATGATTAGGTCTATAGAACACTGAGGGAGAGCGCTCAAGCTGGCAACAAACGTAGAGCCGCGAATATGTATTCTTGCCGTGCACATGCCGAGTGGGGTGACGATGTGCCCGCCAGCTGTACGAACTGGCGCTTGATTCCATGGCGTTGTCACTTTCTTCAGAAGGGTGGACAGTTGTTCGCTGATTATAGAATAATCCGCTCCAGTGTCCACTAAAGCAGTCAATTCACGACCGTCGAGGAGTACAGGAATGTCCAAGGAAATTCTTTTTCTGTAATGAGCAGGTACTGTCGTCGTCGATGTATCGTCGGTCCGCATACGCGTCAGTGGGGATACTTGAGCACGTCCAGACTGAGCGGCCTCGCCCCCGAAGGCCGCTGTGGTTAATTTTCCCGGCGCGGGCTGGACGACCGACCCTGCACCACACTCGAATACGTACGGCGAGTCGGAGAAAACCGCCGCGGCGAAGGGGAGCGTGACTGGTGTCGAGTTGATGGGGATACGCACTGTTGGGCAACGTATTGTTCAATTTCAGGAGGACGCTGGCCGAACCTAGGTCGCGGAGAGTTCGCTGAAAATCCGCGTAGTCCGAGCTCTCGATAGGAGCACTGTCGGTAGACGTGCCCAGCTTCGCCACAGTGAAAGCAAAGGGGACGGCGATCAGGTGCCCGCCACACGTCTGATTTCCTTGGGGCCTGTCGGTGGTTCTGGTAATACGAGGCCGCTTGGACGGGCTGTAGCATGGCCGGGCACGCGGTGCGAAGCGGGGAGGGAGGTGGGGCAGGGTGCCTCAAAGCTTGCGCATACGACATGCGGGAGCTGTCAGTTCTTAGCTGTCGAGCTTCGGTGTTGAAGGGTGGTTCTCTTAGCGCTTGCTGTACTTCGTCACGGAGAACACTGGACAAGGAGATGAGTGTCGGCTGTGAGGGTACCGAAAGCTTCTGGAGTTCTTCGCTGATTACGGAACGAATGAGCTCTCGAAAGAAATCGACGTGGCCCCCGAGAGCTCCGAAGAAGTCCGTAGGTGAGGCAGCGTTCAGTTGGCGTTCGTATGATGGTGCCCGCTGCCGAAGCGTCTGTTCAATGGTGACGGCCTCGGAAAGAAATTCTGACACAGTCTTGGGAGGACTGCGCACGAGACCGCCGAACAGCTGCTCTTTCACTCCGCGCATCAGGTACCGCACCTTCTTTTCTTCCGACATGCTGGGGTCGGCTCGTCGAAAGAGACGCGTCATGTCCTCGACATACATTGCGACACCTTCGTTGGGCATTTGTATACGGGACTGAAGATCACGCTCAGCTCGCTCCCGGCGATCAGGGCTCGCGTACGTGTCAAAAATCCGGCGTTTGAATTCTGCCCATGAATTTAGGGCATCTGCACGGTTCTCGTACCAAACACGTGCGCCATCGTTAAGGCTGAAATATACGTTATTCAGTTTCTTTGCGTCATCCCACTTGTTGAACGCGGCAACACGTTCATAGTGGACCAGCCAGTCTTCAACATCCTCATGTATGGCGCCGTGGAAGGGGTTTGGCGTTCGCGGGTTCAGCAGCGTACAATGAATCGGCGTTGGGCCTTCCATACCTGTTGGCGTGGTCGGACCTGCCATTTTCTCTGGGAGGAGTCAGAACTCAGGGGCTCGTCCACGGATCCTTCTGCTGGCGCGGTGTACAGGCGTAACCACCGGTACGGGGCTGGAGCTCCTACTGCTCGAAGGGGTGTGGTGCATAGAATAAATTACCCAGCACCTCCACCAGTTTGTCATGCTCTAACACAAGAATAAGTGACAGTAGGATGAGCCAGAGATGAAAAATGCCAAGCACTGAGCGATGGTTCTCCAGCTGGCGCGGGATCCTCGACTTTTTCGTCTTCTTCGCCGTTTTGCTGGGCACGCAATGCTGAATGTTCGCTGGCTCAAAACACGAGGTGGCAATATATATATATATATATATATATATATATATATATATATATATATAGATATATATAGATATATATATGTATAAACGAGAAGAAAGGGGGTTAACCGAGGGACCCGATATTTATAAGTACTATAATGAGAAGCCAACAAACACTGACACCAAGTACAACATAGGGGAAATTGCATGTGCTTAATAAAATCAAATAAAGTAATGATAAATTAATGGACATTAAAGTGGATGCAAAAACAACTTGCCGCAGGTGGGAACTGAACCCACAACCTTCGCATGTCGCGTGCGATGCTCCACCAATTGAGCTACCGCGGCGGCGTTTCCCCATCCACTTTCTTGGGTATTTATGTGTACTAGTAGAACCCTGGGAGTGTTAGCCAGCGCCCCCACTCACAGACCTTGGCGGCGGACGTGGAACGTCTTTTTTGCCGCAGGCGTCACAAGAACGTGATCTTTTCGGGTGAAGGCAACTGGTCAATAAACCCACATATGCTACCTGAAGGCATCAATGTTGCCGGATTTGAGACCCTCGTTAGTTATAAACGAGAAGAAAGGGGGTTAACCGAGTGACCCGATATTTATAAGTCATATAATGAGAAGCCAACAAACACTGACACCAAGTACAACATAGGGGAAATTGCATGTGCTTAATAAAATCAAATAAAGTAATGATAAATTAATGGAAAATAAAGTGGATAAAAAACAACTTGCCGCAGGTGGGAACCGAACCCACAACCTTCGCATGTCACGTGCGATGCTCCACCAATTGAGCTACCGCGGCGGCGTTTCCCCATCCACATTCTTGGGTATTTATGTGTACTAGTAGAACCCTGGGAGTGTTAGCCAGCGCCCCCACTCACAGACCTTGGCGGCGGACGTGGAACGTCTTTTTTGCCGCAGGCGTCACGAAAACGTGATCTTTTCGGATGAAGGCAACTGGTCAATAAACCCACATATGCTACCTGAAGGCATCAATGTTGCCGGATTCGAGACCCTCGTTAGTTATAAACGAGAAGAAAGGGGGTTAACCGAGGGACCCGATATTTATAAGTCATATAATGAGAAGCCAACAAACACTGACACCAAGTACAACATAGGGGAAATTGCATGTGCTTAATAAAATCAAATAAAGTAATGATAAATTAATGGAAATTAAAGTGGATGAAAAACAACTTGCCGCAGGTGGGAACCGAACCCACAACCTTCGCATGTCGCGTGCGATGCTCCACCAATTGAGCTACCGCGGCGGCGTTTCCCCATCTACTTTCTTGGGTATTTATGTGTACTAGTAGAACCCTGGGAGTGTTAGCCAGCGCCCCCACTCACAGACCTTGGCGGCGGACGTGGAACGTCTTTTTTGCCGCAGGCGTCACGAGAACGTGATCTTTTCGGGTGAAGGCAACTGGTCAATAAACCCACATATGCTACCTGAAGGCATCAATGTTGCCGGATTCGAGACCCTCGTTAGTTATAAACGAGAAGAAAGGGGGTTAACCGAGGGACACGATATTTATTTCCATTATTTATTTCCGTTAATTTATCATTACTTTATTTGATTTTATTAAGCACATGCAATTTCCCCTATGTTGTACTTGGTGTCAGTGTTTGTTAGCTTCTCATTATATATATATATATATATATATATATATATATATATATATATATATATATATATATATATATATATATAATATATAAGCTTTCTTCGAGTTCGCGGGAAGCTTCTTTCGAACCAAATAATCATTTGATGAAATGAAGAGTCAAAGCGCAGAATTTAATGCATTAAACAGTTGCGAGCATGATAATTCACCTATAAATCGTACGTCTTGGCTCCAAATGCTCTCGCAGTTTAGTGTCGTTTACCGTAGGGCATTTATTTTTGCAATAGTGAAGCGGTACATCACGTTCCTTTAGAAAAAATAATGCATCTGTTTTAATAGCTTCATGACATTCATGCATTCGCTTGTGGGACGAGCAGTGTGATCTCTTCTAGTGTATAAATGAGCGAACAAACGTACTCATTTGTGATCTTATTAATACTTAAGCTGTTAATATGCAACATGTTAACATGTTAACAGGAAGACGTCAATTTTATGGACAGTAGGAATATTTATTTAACAGGCTCCTTAAGCTAGCTTGAACAAACAGTTTACATTTGCATGTGTTCTGTAGTCGCAAGCCATTATAATATATATGTCACACATTTTTTCAATTCCTATTGCGAAATTGCGCGTTTTAAATTTCTGATGCAGTCATAATTTCTGATCCAGATATGCAGTGATGAGGATGGCACCACTAGAAAGCAACACACTCCATGCACTAAAGAGAAGCTGCTGCCTGCTACAACAACGCCACTCTGTGGACATTGCTTGATACTACAAGGTAAACAACCCCTGTTTCAGAAATACATGTGCTTGATATCTGCTGCATTGGCTTGCTAGTCTTGAGATACATGTCATTTTTTGCAGCAGATGATATGAATGTTCGTTCATATTTATGGTTCGGCATAATTGGTTCGAACATCAATGAAAACACTACGTGAGCTTGGCTAATCTGTGCTGTATCTCGTGTGTCACTGTTCTACCCCAACAGAGTCTGTGTGCCGCACATCTTGGTCATCACAGGAGCTCCCACGTACATCAGCAGGAGCTGAATTTGGAAGGTCTTTACACCACGTACAAGGAAGCGGATGCAGGAGAATTTGGATGAGATATCAAGTCTGCGGTGGACTGTGTCAACACTGAAAAACGCTTCAGCCACTATCCTACTCGCACGTACATTGGCCGAGTCAGCCAGGTAACTCAAAAAGGACTTTCTAAAAATTTTTCGTGCTCCGATGCACCTGCAAATTCGGACCAAGCACGGACGACGCTGGCCAAAACAGTTCCTTCAGCGTGCCCTTAATCAACTTCCTGGGCATGTCAATTCCATTTGTGCCAAGTGTAATTTTTTCCTATAAATGCATGTTTTTCATTGCCCATTCTCGTTAAAAAACATTATTCCTCGTTCAAGCGCACAGGTCGACGGATTCTTCGCTCATACTTAACAGCAGTCAATGTCTTGTAGCACAACATATCTGTACCAGTATTTTGTAGTGCATGTTGCCATGCGCATTTCCTCTCCTAAAATAGCTGATGCAGCATCAGCATGTGTCTTGCATTTACCTACGCACCGTGTGCTATGCACCATTTTACTTTTCGTATTGTTTTTTAGCATTTAGTGCTTGCAGAGCAAAGCGGCTTCTTTCTTGAGTACAAGCTTTCTCATTTTCCATATTCCTAGTCTCGTTGATGATTGCTCTTATTCATGGATAGCCTGGCTCTTCGCCCAAGCTACACTGAAGTGATTTATTGCAGAATCTAGTTTCACTGCCCCACTTTGTTGTGGTTGCTGTGTTAAGTTTCTCGGATACAGGGGCCTGGTCAGTCGCATTGGGAAGCATTCTGGCGAGATAAGCATTTGCTCCTGCAGTCCGCACAGCGACTGTACGCTTGTTCGTAGAACTGGATCCAAATCTCTGAGCTTGAGCGCTTTCCATCAAAGAAGTCGGGCTTTACCATCTGTTTGGTTAGTCACTGTTGGGGTTGAATAACAGTCAGAAGGTTTTCTATGAGTTGCTGTCGCTCGGTGTGTTGCTGCTGCAGGCAAAGCATTTCTAGCCGGCACAAGTCCATGGAAGGATTGGTATTGCTCGGTGCAGTTCTTCCTGTGAGCTGCACCAGCGGTGTCACGATGTGTTCTTGAAATTCGAAGTGCTTCATTTTTATATTCACTGAAGCTTGACCATCAATCTCCTGCAGCATCTTCCCAGCCTTTTGGGCGACGAACTCATGAAGCTTGGGGGTCGTGATGTTTTCGGGCAAATCATACTTGATGTCTTCATCCACTTCACACATTGAAAATACGAGTGAGGTTGCGCATGTCTGGCTTTGCTCAGCGTTATCCACATAACAGGCTTATATCCTGTCAACTGCGCCAATGTAACACTCCACGACAAGCGTGCACAGAACCAAAGCATGATCTCTTTATTCTTCGTCTTACCCCCTCCCCCCCGTTCCCACCAGATCTGTCCTTTGTCATCACGGCCCACTACAAGGCCCCTCAGTACACACGTTCCGTAACTGGTGCTCCCTGTTCGTTCTTTCCTGGTGCAGCCATGGGCAAATTGTGCTTGGGGCCTTCCTCGGCCGTTATTTGCTGAGAACGGAGACCAGCATACGTGCTTACATGGTTCGAAGTGCATTAAGTTGACAGCCCGTAGAAGGCCCGTAAAACGGGCTGCCAAAGGTGATGCCAAAGAAATCGATTTGTCCATATTGAGACAAAGAAGGGTACCAAGTGTGACCGACACATTAGTGGTTGGAAATGAGTTAACGCTAAAATGTCGAGTGTCCATGTCACCGTGTTGGTTGCGGCAGCAGATGCCTGCGTCACCCAATGGCTCCGCAATCGAAGCTGGTCATCTTCAACGGCAGTAGTCGATTCAAACAGTTGTGATACTCTGTCCAATCTGTTTGCACTGCTGGTTGTCGCTCGTTACCAAAACACCACCACGTGCGACGAAGGCAAGTACTATGCGTGTGAGTAGGCAGCTGAAAGTACCGTAATAGACACGTTTACGTAAATGCACACTGTTGCCATACGGTTCGTAGCCAATGTATGATGTGTTGTGTGAACTTTATGAGGTGAATAATTGCTGTTTAATTTCGCTGTTATCGCACTTGGATAAGATTGCCGTGTTATGTTTCTTGGATGTGGCGGCCTGGTCAGCCGCATTGGGAAGGAGTCTCTCGAGGTAAGCATTTGCTCCTGCAGTCTGCACAGTGACATGAAACTCCAAATTTACACACACCGTGATTCGTGCTCCCCGTTGACTTTCTCCTGCTGCACCCATGGGAAAATTGTGCTTGCGGCCTTTGTCTGCCACGATTAGGCATGAACGGAGACAAGCATACGTGATTACATGGTTCGAAGTGCATGAAGGTAATAGCCACATATCAGGAAAGGCCTGAATAAGTGGCTGCTGAAGGTGATGCCCACAAAAGCGACTTGTCCATATTGAGACAAAGTGCGATACCAAGTGTGAGCCACACATTAGTGGCCCCCGAAAGAAAAAAAAAACATGCAGGTTGCAAAGGAGTTAACAGTAAGATGCTCGCTAGCCCATGTCGCTGAGTTGGCTCTGGCATGGCGACGTACTCGGCGATATCACGAGGCCGTTTGCCAAGCTGTGGACACGGCACGTTGACGGCGAAGCCTCGAAGTCCCAAGTAGTGCTATGGGCACTGGTGTTAGACGTGGCCCACTTTTTTGCAGTGGTAACAGAGCGGGCGGTGGTCTGGAGCACGTTATACATTTGTCTTTTTTAGGTAGCTGCGCTGGGCGACGGGAGGCGCAGCTAGCGGCTGTGGCGGCGAAAGACGGAACTGGGCCACTACCAGAATCTGGCGATAGTGCGGAGTGGGAGCGTGACGGCAAGCTACGGCGGAGTAGATCATCGCTTCCGGCTCAGGCCGCGGCGTTTCGTGGACTCCAAGTGACTGCTTAGTCTCCTTTCGGACGATGTTAGCAATGGATGCTACCGGAGGCTGCGTCGAAAGGAAGATCCTGCGCAGTTCTTCGAGTACGACTGTTCTAATGGTCTCTGGGAGCTCGTCGGAACATAGTGTTTGAATTTCGCTTTTCGTCGAAAGCACTTGACGGCTGTATTGGCAGGTGCGCATTTCCTGCATCTTCTCAATCGTCGTTGCCTTTGCCAAAAATTAAGCTATGGTCTTGGAGGGTTGCCGATCAGTCCGACGAAAAGTTCTTGCTTTATGCCGCATCACGAAGTGCACTTCTTTCTTCTCAGACATTTCCGGTTGGTGCGTCGGAAAAGAAAGGTCATCTCTTTCGTAAAGGAGGCGACGGTCTCATTGGGCAGTTGCTGTCGGGTTTCTAGCAGAGGTTGCGCTCGCTCTTAAGGTCTCTAGGAAGTCGCGGCGAATTAGGTCCCTCGTTGTTAAGGTTTCATTGATTTACCAGACAATATGCTGGAAGGGTCACTGGGCGAAAAGCCGTGACAATGGCTTGACGAGGCCCAGGTGACCACTACATGATAGCAGCTACAAAGGTGCACAGGTAGAGACTAAGATGCGCCGTGACAAAGGCGAAAATGAGAAACATGCAGATTACAATGCATATGTACCATATTTGTAAATCACACAAATGCACTTGAAATACGATGCATATGAAGATGCATATGCAAATTACAACACGTAGTACAGCATGTTTATCACTCACACAAGTACCGTGAAAATGCTGCAATAAATTTAAAGGTTGTGATGACTGATTTCCAAGCAGTATAGTAGATATCATTTATATATATTGAATCTTTTGCTAACAAAGAATAGAGCAAAAGAAAGAATGTAACTGGTTTTTACTACAACCGGTTGTGTTTTCATGTCTCTGTAGTGTTGTTGGGGCGATGTATGCCAAAGCTGGATGCTTATAAGTTGTAGGAAATCGAGGTAGAATCCAGAAATGGGGAATTTTCCCGGGCACTGCAACAACATGACGCTCTAGACATGATAAGGCTGTAACGAAGTTCAAGAGTTCTCTGTTTGAAGAGTAGAGTTTGTTCAACCATGATGTGAGTAAATGTTGTCAACCCGTCCTATACTGAACCCGTCAAATGATTTGCAAGCCTAGGGAAGACGTACTCAAAAGGGTTAAAAATTTGTCGATACCAGCAACCGCTAAAACATTTTCTTCAAGCTTCGCACAAGAGCCTTGCTTGTTAAGACGTTTTTAGAGGAAAGAGGCATTTATGTGCCACAGGGAAGCAGATGCTTTCTGTTCAACAAAGCTGAAACAATCGAACATGTTTTCGTTGATCGCAATAATGCCATATTCTTTTGGGATATATTACAGAGAACATTAAAGATATACCGCCCCTTCAACCCACATGACATTCGTTTTTTACCACGTGAACACAATTTTAAACATATTGATGTTATATTTTACTTGGACTGCACACCGTCTGGCGTAGTCTGTTGGCATATAGACATTGTGATGTTAAAGGCCGATCTGTGTATGAATATTCTGTGGAAATGGTTGTTGATGTACGAGACGTGTACAAGACGAATGACTGTGATGAAGCTGTGGTGCCATTGCTTGATACTCTAACACATATAAAACGAGTGTGATCTAAGATCATGAACTCTTTTGAGGCTTGTAGCCAAGCTGGAAATAAAGAAAGAAAGACCAGACGTTCAATGCTTCCAATGTAGCGAATTATGCTTTTTGTAGAACAAGGGTATTATTTATGTTCTTGTTGTTGTGCCCCATATCGATGGAGAATAATTAAAGTGCGAGATAAACAACTCATCATATATTTGAAGGTCAAAATTAAATTATGGGGTTTTACGTGCCAAATTCACTTACTGATTATGAGGCACGCTGTAGTGGAGGGCACCGGAAATTTCGACTACCTGGGGTTCTTTAACGTGCACCTAAATCTAAGCACACGGGTGTTTTCGCATTTCGCCCCCATCGAAATGCGGATATACTTGAAGTTTGGCCCTGAGTGGCAGCACAGTATGGCAGCGAGACACCACTCCTGTGACAGGCAAGATCTGCCTACAGAGGTAGTTAATGTGAGACCCCCAGCTTATGTTCCATGAAAAGTAAACACCAAGTATCTTATGCGCATCAACAATATCTATTCGCACGGAGTCAATAATTAATGACTGGTGAGTAGGCACTATTTCATTGTTAACACGAAATATGACCGCCTTATGTTTATTTGGATTGATATGAAGTCGATTTTTTTTTATCACGAGGAAATCTTCGAAAGTATGTCGTTACCTCTGGAAATTACATAATACAGGTTAATGTCAGAGATAAGTATCGCTGAATCATATGTCTATATTAGGTACATAACTGGTTGTGTCCATGTTCAAGATAACGTCGATATAAACATTGAACACCAGGGAACCCAGAACCCTTGCGGTGCACAACAAGTGATAGATAAGAACGACTAGCTACTTATTGAGGTGTACACTCTGAAATCAATTTTGAAGATGACATTTAAATAAAGATAAGGAATTACCACGAATGCCATTGGATTGTAGTTTGCGCAAGATAATATTGTAGTCGAGGGAATCAAAGGCATTGCTGAAATTACAAAAATACCGAGTCTGAATTTGTTTTTTTCCATTTTTTTATTATATTTTTTTAATTTTATTTCCAATACTGTGAGCCCTGCCGGGCTGTTAAAGGGTGGGAATACAGAGCTCAAAAATCAAGCAAAGAACGCAGTCAAATTTTCTTCAAAACAGTCAACCCTGTTATTGCTCGGAAACACACAAGAATTCAAATTATTCCACTCAACAATTGTCTTGACAATGAAAGAGTGCTTAAAGAAATCAGCTCTTGGCAAATAAGGCATTATTGCGTAAATGTGGTTAGAACGTGGTGAAATTCTTCCAGGAGGCTTCAAATACAAACTGGGATTCAGGTTCAGCTTATTGTGATAGCGTTGATATAAAAACTCAAGGCGCGCGATTTTCTTGCGCACAGCCAACGTAGTGCGACCAGCCCTGGCGAGCATGGATGTTACCGAGTGAGTTTTGTCATAATCAGAAAAAATAAATCTAACCACCGTTCGCTGAATGCGCTGTAATTTATCTGTTATGTATTGTTGATGAGGGTCCCCAATTATACAAGCATACTCTAAATTTGGTCTAACAATGGTAGTGTATGCCTTTAGTTTAATATCTGGTGCAGCATCTCTCAATTTACGCCGTAACCAACCAAGCTTGCGCTGGGCTGATCCACATATGTTTTCGACGTGCTCATTCCAGTTGAGGTTACTAGTGATAGTTATGCCAAGATATTTCAGCTTCGTGGAACGCTTAATGACATTATTATTTACAGCATACGAAAACATCAACGTAATTTTGTTATTCGTAACTGTCATGCAAACAGTTTTATCAAAATTGATTTGCATATGCCATTTTTCACACCAGTTATAAATTCCACATAAAGCATCAATTAGTCGTTCTTGATCACAAACACTTTTAACGCGACAAAACAAGAGGCAGTCATCGGTAAACAACTGCACTTCAATCATGGGATGTACCTCAGTTGCTATATCATTAATATAGAGTAGGAACAAAATTGGACCCAAGACCGAGCCCTGAGATACACCTGATGATACAGGAAGGAAAGAGGAGCACTCGCCATCTATTTCAGCAAACTGTTGTCTGTTGTGTAACTAGGCCTGAATCCACTTAATAATTTTGGAATTTTCACTATACCCATAAAGCTTTCAATTAGCTTGCTATGGCTAACCCTATCAAATGCCTTTGGTAAATCCAGAGCAATGATATCAACTTGTTCGCGACAATTAAGGGCTTCTGCAAAACTGTGCATTGTTTCAAATGATTGCGTGATAGTTGACAGACGCCTTCGAAAACCATGTTGTTTGTTGTAAAAAATGATATTGTTTTCAATATATTCTACTAACTCTTTACTAATTATATGTTCTAAGATTTTGCAAGCTGTGCACGTTATGGAAATGTGCTGAACTATAGCTTCTTTCAATGTCAGCAGTGCAGTGTCAGCAGACATGCCGCTTCGAAAGCCAAACATCGGTTAGAACATTAAATTTCTTGAAAAACTGCGTAATTGAAACACGCATAATTTTTCTAGGCATTTAGCGAAGACTGGATGGAAAGAAATAGGACTGTAATTACTTTCTATATTACGATCTCCTCCTTCAGTAATGACTGATACTATCTTTTCGTAGCTTCTGGAAAAACTCGATAATTCGATAATTAAGTTAAATATATATGCAAGAACTTTTGTAATGAAGTATATAACGTGCTTTACTGGGGCCATCTGCACATTATCAGCATCGAGTGATTTAGTATTATTTAAAAACATACAAGTGTGATACACTTAGTTTTTATGTGTTGGATCAAGAAAGCTGCTCTAATTCATATTACCGCATTCGCAAATGAATTGTACATGTTAATTAGATGGATTTACTGCGCTTAAGAAGGGGCTGTTGAAGTGACTTGCGAGTGATGTGCCAGTTAAATCGCGACCGGCAAGTGTTAACGATTCAGGCTGAGTATTTTTATTTTCGCGCCCAACTATGTTATGGATGAGCTTCCAAGTGGCATTACATCGTTGTCAACCATCATATCCAAAAATACGACGACAATAGGCATCTTTAGCACGTCTATGTTCTGCATTTATTCGATTTCAATGTTTCTTAAATTTTCTCCACACTTCCATAGAGCGCGAGTGCACAAATGAATGATAACAGATATTTTTACTTTTTATCATTTTCAAATGCTCATGGGTGACCCAAGGTTGGTTAGCCCTTTTTATATGTTGGAAAGTTACCAAAGGAAAATAGTTTGCGTAGATAGGAATAAAAATTTGTGTGAAGTCATGATAAGCGTCATTTGCAGTTTTCGTCTCGCTTACAGATGGCCATCTTTGATTCCATGTGTCGTTTTTGAATAATTCAATACTCCAAGTTGTAGTTTCTTGAATAAAGAGCTGATCCAATCAGGAATTTCTATTTTGTAGTTCGTTATGGTAATTTAGAAATACAGGACAGGGGTGACTAATATCCGATATGATAGCACCTGCGCTGTAGACAATGCTGTCAATATTGTGGGCTTCGTATTAAGCTAGTAAATCTAGTGCCATTACCAGGGTATTTATACCACGCGTGACATCGCTTTATTCCATATCATCAATATTTAAATCTCCTGCAAAGAGCAGGTGTAAGCTGTTATTGCAAACATATTCCAAAAAAGTTTCAAAGAACCGCAAGAAACTGGCAATACTGCCATTCAGGGCTCGATACAGTACAGAAAACAGCTCAAGCTTACATGCAATTGCTAGTATTTCATAAGCATCCGTTACTTCAGTAAATTGAGAGACAATGTGGAAATTCTTCTTTATTGTAACAAGCAGGGCCACACCCCCGCCTCGTTTGCTTGGGCGATTTAGTGAAAAGAAATTGTAACCGTCCAAATTGAATGCCTGATCATCATTTGTTCCCCAAGATTCCGTTAACATAATAGCTGTAAAGGTTAACTCAAATTGTTCAAGAAGAATAGCGACATGATCTTGCTTGTGGTTCAGTGATCTTGCATAAATAATAGCAATGAGTCACTTGTTTGGTCGTGTGAGCTAACGCACTAGGGAAAGGCAAGCTCTAGGTAATCGATATCAAGAAGAAAAAAGTAATGAGCCTATAAATAAAGGCAAGCAACAATACTTCAACTTTATTTATGTAGGTGAAGAAGCGCCCTGCCTTACAAAAATCTTGTCGATTTTTGTAACAGCTATTGCGTCGGACTGTCTAGCATATTCTTTCCGCTAAAAGACCACACTGATTTCCACTTCATATAGCTTTTTCACCGCGAGTGCTAGCAGCCTTTTCAGCGTCGGGCAAAGATGCTCATTGATGTACACAGGCGGCGAAAAAGCTGCTGAGCTGCTTATGTCCATGTCTCCATTAGTGATTCGTGCCTTATTGGCTTTTTTTTGTTTATTACATGATCGCACTTTAGACGATACTTGAACTGAACGACAATTTGGTTTTTGTTTTCTATTTTACTTGGTATCCGGTGACATGGTTTCATGTAACCTCTAGCAATTGGCTCACCAATGGTTGCACCAAGTTTGCACAGCAGGTCATCGACGGATTCATTTTCTTTCTTAGTCACACCCTGTAGCTACAAGTTCATATTCCTAAAGTATGTCTGACTGCTGGTTACTCGATGCCCTAGGTCAAAGTGCTTCTCAGGGTCACGTTTTCTTGGCGCAGAGCAGCATTTAGTTTCCAAGTGAATGTTTTTTGCGACAGGTTCTTCGAGTTCTTACTTGAAGTGCTTCATTGTGTCATGAGCATATTGAATACTTTTCGTCATTTTACTTTTTGCCTGGTTTTCGATTCTTGTACTTCATTTCTGAAATCTCTTTCTACAGACTCGTGGAACATTTTAAGTTCCTTCTGTCATCATCATCATCACCACCACCATCATCCTGGCTACGCCCACTGCAGGGCAAAGACCCCTCCCATATTTCTCCAACTAACCCGCTCATGTGCTAATTGTGGCCATGCTGTCGCAGCAAATTTCATATTATCAGCCCCCCACTTAACTTTCTAGCTCCCCCTGCTACGCTTCCCTTCTTTTGGAATGCAGTCCGTAACCCTTAATGACCATCGGTTATATTGCCTCTTCATCACGTTCCCTTTTCATGTCCATTTCGTTTTCTTTATTTCAACTAAGATATCATTACCTCGCGTTTGTACTGTCACCCAATGTACTCTCTTCTTATCCATTAACGTTACACCCATCCTTCTTTCTATAGCTCGTTGCGTCGTCCTCAATTTAAGTAGAACCCTTTTCGTAAGCCTCCAGGTCTCTACCCCGTAGGGGAGTGCTGATGCGACACAGCTGTTATACACTTTTCTCTTGAGGGATAATGGCAACCTGCTGTTCATGATCTGAGAATGCCAAACGCACCTCAGCCCATTCTTCTTCTGATCATTTCAGTCTCATATTCCAGATCCGCCGTCACTACGTGCACTAAGTCGATGTATTCCGTTACTACCTCCAGTGCCTCGCTACCTTTCGTAAACTGCTGTTCTCTTCCGAGACTATTAGACATTAGTTTCCTGCAGATAAATTTTTAGACCCATCCTTCTACTTTGCCTGTCCAGGTCAGTGAGCATGCATTGCAATTGGTCCCCTGAGTGACATCAGCGAATCGCAAGTTACTAAGGTATTCTCGATTAACTCGTGTCCCCAATTCTTCCCAATCCAGGTCTCCAATACCTCCTGTAAACACGCAGTGAATAGCATCAGAGAGATCGTATCTCCCCGCCTGACGCGGTTCTGTATTGCGATATTGTTGCTCTCCTTAACGAGGACTACGGTGTCTGGGGAGCCGCTATAGATATATTTCAGTATTTGTACATACGGCTCGTCTATACCCTGATTCCGTAATGCGTGCAGGACTGCTTATGTTGCGACTGAATTAAACGCTTCCTCGTAATCAATGAACGTTTTATATAAGAGTTGGTTCTATGCTGCGCGTGTCTCTACACCTGATATATATATATATATATATATATATATATATATATATATATATATATATATATATATATACACGGTTAATGTGAAACCGGCTTTATTTAAGGAGCGCGATTGATGGTCAAGTCAAGATGGCGTCCCGAGGCTGCACACGCTCACGTCTTCTTCCTCTTCTGCTCGCCCGGCTCATGCTGTAGCAATCCCCGGTTGCCAGACGAAGCCCGCTGTGCAAGTGCAAATCACTCGCAAAGCATAGTGTGAAACCGCTTAAGACGAGCAACATGTACTAACTGGGTCCGGCTAGACCGACGACCAGCGGACGTCAAGCGTGCCACCACGTACGTCAAGTCACTCAAGCGATCTACAATAACGAATGGGCCCGTGTACTGGGGTAAAAACTTTTCGCATAAGCCACGTTTACGTTCCGGAGTCCACAACCACACAAAGTCTCCTTTAGCGTACGAGACAGACTGGTGTCGGCTGTCATAGCGCTCTTTCGATCGGTGTTGCGATGCCACAGTACGAAGGCGAGCGATACGCCGGGCTTCTTCGGCAAGACAAAGCGTCTTGGCAACAGAGTACTCGCTGTGAAAGTCAAACGGTAGTATTGTGTCAATGCAGCTTAGCGGTGAACGTGCGTAAAGGAGATAAAAAGGACTGTAATCAGTCGCTTCATGCTTTGCAGTATTATAAGCATAGGTGATGAAGGGGAGCACGTCATCCCGTTCCTTGTGATCAGAAGATACGTACATGGCCAGCATGTTAGTTAGAGTTCTGTTCGTACGTTCTTGGGAATCTTGGGACGAAGCGCCGAAAATACGAGCACAGGCCCAAGAAACTCCGCAACTCCCACACTGACTTCGGTGCTTCGAAGGAGCTGACTGCCTCAATCTTCCGTAGATCTGGCCTCACACCGTTTTTGTCGACCAGATGCCCAAGTACCAACGTCTCCGTTTCCCCGAAACGACATTTCTTGGAATTTAGGATCAGGCCGGCTTGTTGGACACAATCCAGAACAAGACTGAGACGGCGGTTATGCTCACTCAATGTGCTGCCAAAAATCACCACATCATCGAGGTAGGACAAACAAATTTCCCATTTAAGTCCTCGGAGGATAGTATCCATGAATCGTTCGAATGTTGCTGGCGCGTTACAAAGGCCGAACGGCCTAATGTTAAGTTCATAAAGACCATCTGGTGTCACGAAGGCCGTTTTCTCCTTATTGTCTGGGTGCATGCGTATCTGCCAATACCCTGATCGCAAATCCAGTGATGAAAAGTAGGCAGCCGAATGTAAACAATCAATGACATCATCAATTCTAGGAAGTGGATACACATCCTTTTTGGTGACTGCATTCAGTTCCCTGTAATCAACGCAAAACCGCCACGATCCATCCTTCTTCTTTACTAAGATTACTGGTGCTGCTCACGGACTAGAGGACTCTCGAACAACACTTTTCCGCAGCATGTCTTGCACCTGTTCAGCAATAACTGTCCTCTCTGTTTCAGAAACGCGGTAAGGCTTTTTCCGAATGGGGTGCGCAGATCCGGTGTCAATTCTGTGGCGATCACGAGAACGCGAGAGTGAAGCCTGCTTGTCGCCTTGTGCGAAATCGAATACAGAGATGCGCCCACAAAACTTCTGCGAGAGCGTGGCGCTCATGTGAGGGCAGCGCCTTGTTGATCATCCTTAGGATCTGCTCTTCAGAAGTGCTTTGGTGAGGATCACTAGTACGAGACTGCTCCTCCTCGCTTAGAACTGTAATGGAGCTGTAAGTAATCTCGTCAAATTCAGCGAGCTTCATATCACGCAGAAGAACAGCAGGGACGCAAGAACAATTGAAAGCCCACAAATTTGAGACGCCATTCACTACTCTCACGACAGAGCGTGGTACGAGTACATCTTTCTTTGCGCAGCTCGACGTAAGTGGCTGGACTTGCGCCTCAAACGATGAAAGGTCGGCAGCAGCGAAGTTGACAGGGATACGTGACAGCGACCAAGGCGGTACCAGCAAATCCTTCGAAACAACACAATAGTTTTTCACTGGTAAGGATGTGTCGGCAAGGGTGGCGAGAAGCGCGCTATTCAAAGTGATTTCGCCTGTGCCACAGTTAACGGATGCACCACAATCCTGAAGAAAGTCAATCCCGAGAATCACGTCATGAGTGCACCGCGGTAGTACGAGAAATTCTGTTTTAAGATCTTCTCCTCCGAACAAAACACTTGCAACACAAATACCAAGGGGAACTAGGCACTCTCCACTGACACCACGAAACGTCACATCACCATTCCACGGGAACATAACTTTCCGACCCAGCCTCTCCTTGAAAGTAACACTCATGACGGAAACGATAGCACCAGTATCCACTAATGCTGTTGCAGGTATACTATCAATAACACACGCACTTTGTTCTTCACCATCATAATAGGCAGAGGAGTATTTCGCAGAGACGCAGACTGTCCGGCGACCTTACCTCCATCGGTCGCGCCGTCTAGTTTCCCGACGGCAGTGGTGACGCAGCACGTCGCCGTGGTGACGGTGAACGGCGCTGGCGAGTGGTTGGGGGCGTCAGGCTGCGGTCTGAAGCTGGCGAGCCACTCCTTCTACTATATTGACGGAAGGTATTTCGGGGTGGCGCGCCTGTGGTGTTTGCACTATCAGGGTCTGTCGGCCAACGGTCGTCATAACCGTCACGTTCAAAATTAGGCCAAGTTGGTGGTGGGCCATATCTTGTCTGTGGACGACGGCGACAAAAACGAGCAATGTGTCCTGAGGCGCCACAGCTGTAACACACAGGCGATGCGCGACCGACGTTGTAAGGCTCGGGGTCAATCCTGGGACGCTGCGAATAATAAACACGATCTTCCGAATTCCGATTCGTGGTGGTAGCTCGACGAGTTCGTTGATCGTGCGTCATGTCGCCGGGAAAAGTACGTCGGTGCTGTCGCAGCTGATCGACTCGACACTCTGCAACGCCTGGCATGGCAGACAATGCGGACACCGCAGATGCATGTTCTTGAGGTTGGTTGGGAGCCCAGCCAAACAGTTCGACATCCGCCCCTTTGGTGTGTCTTTCAAGTTCTTCGCGAACAATTTGCCTTATAGTTGCCGCAAGGTCAAATTGAAAACTGTAATTGTCATTGTCTTCAACGCTTGCCACCGTTGTGACATTTGCTAACCTGCCGAACTTAGGCGTTATACGGTGCAGCTTCAAGGCCTCAAATATGCGGCAATGCTTGATGAGGTCGGCGACCGAGGCGAGACTCTCCTTGCCGATTAAATAATTGTACACATCCTCGGCTATGCCTTTGAGAAAGTGTCCTACCTTGTCCTCTTCGGACATTCGAGGATTGACCGTTCTGCAAAGCTTCAGGATTGCCTCAATGTATGTAGTACAGGTCTCACCTGGGACCTGAGCGCGCTGCAGCAATGTCTGCTCCGCCCGCTTCCTTTTCG
The DNA here is from genome assembly GCF_038994185.2 of Dermacentor albipictus. Taxonomy (NCBI): domain Eukaryota; kingdom Metazoa; phylum Arthropoda; class Arachnida; order Ixodida; family Ixodidae; genus Dermacentor; species Dermacentor albipictus. Next base: position 6,217,096 of record NC_091824.1, read on the forward strand.
TGGTGGAATCACCGAAGCACTCGGTAAGGTGAGTAACGAAGCTGTCCCACGTGGTGCAGATATCTTCATGGTTCTCGAACCACACTAGCGCAGTGTCTGTGAGGAACCGAACCACATTGTCGAGCTGAGCCGTGGAGTTCCAGCCGTTGTACTTGCTCACACGCTTGTAGTGGGTGAGCCATTCCTCCACGTCCTCGCCGAATTTTCCTGAGAAAGGGCGGGGCTCCATCTGATGCATCCAGGCGCCGGTTGTTCGCACTGCTGGAGCTGCCAGAGAAGGCTGTTGGTCACCGCTGTGGGACATCGGGATCTCAAGTGGTGTTGGGGGCAGTCGAGCGAGGCGTCAGCTCCGCCTTGCTGCAAGCAGCTCCGTCATCTTGGTCGAAGTACCCCGCACCTCCACCACAAAACTGTTACGGTTAATGTTAAACCGGCTTTATTTAAGGGCCGAGATTGATGGTGAAGAAAAGATGGCGTCCCGAGGCTGCACACGCTCACGTCTTCTTCCTCTTCTGCTCGCCCGGCTCATGCTGTAGCAATAATATATATATATATATAATATATATATAGTTTCTGGAAAGTTATCGATGCCTTCTAAAATGTTCTACACCATTCGTGTCAAGCGATGAAATCAGATAACACAACGTTCGGCGACAACAGACAGCGGATAGAAGCATCGATAACTTTCCAGAAACTTCAGACACATGCAGGCGCGTCCCGCGCTGTGCGATAACATTTGTTAGGCGACAATACTTGTCGCCCGATAAAGACAAGTACACGTGTCAATATATATATAAGGCTGCTGAGCACGAGGTCACGGGATCGAATCCCGGCCATGGCGGCCGCATTTCGATGGGGGCGAAATGCGAAAACACCCGTGTACTTAGATTTAGGTGCACGTTAAAGAACCCCAGGTGGTCGAAATTTCCGGAGTCCCCCACTACGGCGTGCCTCACAATCAGAAAATGGTTTTGGCACGTAAAATCCCATAATTTCATTTTTAATTTATGTATACATACGTATATATATATATATATATATATTGTGAGACGAGGTTTAGGCAGCCAGTCTCCTCTTTATTCTCCCGAGACAGAGCCCCACCACCGGGCCCCAAAACGGTGATGATGAGTATGTACAGGTGAGAATATGAAGCGTATGAATAATGCTCACACTAATTTCCCCGCACGCGCAAGCGGCCAGCCAGGCCGCGACTTAGCCAGGAGGGGAACGCCGAAGGAATCGTTTTAGGCGCGAAACGTGAACGATCTCCGAACCACGACAACGATGGTCGGAAGAAACGTCTACGGGAGTAACGCGATAGTTCACGGGGGATGTTTGTTCGTTAATAATATAGGGTCCAAGAAAGCGGGATTCAAACTTCTCGCACAAACCGGGTGCACGAATAGGCGTCCAAAGAAGCACTTCATCTCCGGGACGAAAGGAGACGTCGCGACGAGAGATGTCGTAACGTTGCTTGCGATCTAGCTGACTGACTTCTGTGTTGAAACGAGCACGTTGACGGCATTCCTCAAGTCTCGAGACGAACTGTTCGGGTGTACTGTCTGAGGTGTTAGTTGGAGCATTGAAGAAAGCGGCGTCGATGGTGAATGTCGGTGAACGGCCGAAAACTAGGTAGAAAGGTGAGTATCCCGTAGTTCGTTGGATAGCGGTGTTGTGAGCAAAAGTCACGAAAGGTAAAAGTTTGTCCCAATTGTCGTGGTTTGGCCCGATATACATCGATATCATATCTATTAGTGTGCGATGAAATCGCTCGGTTAAGCCATTTGTTTGTGGGTGATATGCGGATGTCGTCTTATGAACTGTGCCACAAGCTCCGAGTACTTCTGCGAGCATGGTTGACATGAAAGTCTTGCCGCGGTCGCTTAACAGTACACGAGGGGCGCCATGGCGCAGCACAATGGCATCTAGAAAGAAGGTGGTGACGTCGGAGGCTGAACTAGAGCGTAGAGGAGCGGTCTCTGCGTAACGTGTGAGCTGGTCAACAGCTGTCACGACCCACCGATGACCCGCTGGCGTTATGGGCAAAGGGCCGACTAGGTCTATCCCAACGATGGCAAACGGTGTCTCGGGACATGAGATGGGCTGTAAAAGCCCAGCAGGAGGCGAAGTCGGTCGTTTCCGCCGTTGACACTGAACGCAAGAAACGACGTACTTGGCCACAAAGGTAGACATGCCTGGCCAAAAGAAACGGCTCCTAACGCGGTGGTATGTTTTGTGGAATCCCAAATGGCCAGCAGATGGGTCGTCGTGCAAGGCTTCAAGGACTTGTGTGCGCATCGAGCGTGGAAGAATAGGTACCCAGCTGTGTCCGTCGGAGTTGTATATGTAGCGGTACAGCACATCATTGTCAAGCTTAAATAGTCGCAGTTGTCGACGTAATCTGGCATTTGGTGCAGATGTAGTTCCGCACAGGCGTTGGATGATGCTGTCGCAGTAGGGGTCAGAGCCTTGACACGAGGCGAGGTGAGAGAGGCGATTGGAAGATAACGTGTCAGTAACCGTGAGAGGTAGTAACGGTAATAACGGGAGTGACGACTTAGTCTCATCATCAAGTGGCGAGCAATGGAGAGGTGTACTCGAAGGTAATAATGGCAGCGGGCAGCGAGAGAGAGCGTCGGCATCTTGATGCTTTTTCCCAGACTTGTACACAACGTCAAAGTCGTACTCTTGTAAGCGTACCACCCAGCGACCAAGTCGTCCGGACAAATTTTTGATTGACGACAACCAGCATAAGGCGTGGTGGTCGGTTATGACCGTGAAATGGCGTCCGTAAAGATATGGTCGAAATTTTTGGATCGCCCAAACCACTGCGAGACATTCCTGTTCTGTGATCGAGTAATTCATTTCGGCAGGTGTTAGTGCGCGACTGGCATAGGCAACAACTCTCTCTCGTGAGGTGGTATCCCGCTGTAAAAGTACAGCACCGATCCCATGGCCACTAGCGTCGGTGTGCAAGCAAGTTGGTGCGTTGTCATCGAAGTGACAGAGGACAGGGTCGCTGGTTAATGCCTGCTTGAGGGCTTGGAAAGAAAGTTCGCATTCATCTGTCCAAGAGAAAGCAGTGCCCGACGTGAGCAACTTGTGTAGCGGCGACGCCATGGCTGCAAAATGACTGATGAAGCGGCGGAAGTAGGATGCCAGGCCTAAGAAACTTCTTAATTGCTTTTGATTTTCAGGGCGAGGGAAGCGATGCACGGCAGCAACCTTTTCGGGATCTGGTCGAATGCCATCTTTGCTGATAAGATGGCCCAATACTTTGATGTTCTTTCTGGCAAAATGGCATTTCTTTGTGTTGAGTTGGAGGCCAGCGTTGGAAATGCAAGTGAAAACTTCGTCCAAGCGCTCAAGGTGCTGACTAAAAGTTGTAGAAAAAATAACGATGTCATCTAAATAGCACAGACAGGTCTTCCACTTAAGGCCACGTAAAACTGTGTCGATCATGCGTTCAAATGTTGCAGGGGCATTACATAAACCGAACGGCATGACGTTTAACTCGTAAAGTCCGTCTGGCGTTGCAAAGGCTGTCTTGTCCTTGTCCGCTTCGTGCATGGGGATTTGCCAGTATCCGGATCGGAGGTCTAGACTAGAGAAATATTCCGCACCCTGGAGGGAGTCAATGGCATCGTCAATTCTTGGCATCGGATATACGTCTTTGCGCGTGATCTTATTAAGGGCTCGATAATCGACGCAGAATCGTACGGAGCCGTCTTTCTTCCGAACCAGCACGACAGGAGACGACCAAGAACTGGAGGATGGCCGAATGATGTCTCTTTTGAGCATGTCATCAACGTTATCCGCAATGATTTTCCGTTCTGCGGAAGACACGCGATACGGGCGGCGGCGTACAACCGAACTGCCTTCGGTTTCGATGCGATGTACTGCGACGGAAGTGCGCCCCAGAAGCTTGGAGTGGACGTCAAATAAGGCTCTGTGTTTGTGCAGTAGTGCCAGAAGGTCTTCTTTCTGCGCAGTGGTCAAATCGGGATTTATCGCGGCCGTTAAAGCAGCGGCAGCAGTGTGATAATCAGTTGTGGTAGACAAAGGTGGTGATTCGGTGTGAAGCGGTACCAGCGAAAGAGGTTCGGTGTCAGTAAAGCATGTCACAGTAGAGCCCTGGGAGAGCACAACTGGGGAAGAAGTAGGGTTATGAACAGCGACTGAGGCTCTACCGTCCTGAAACCGTACTAGGCTAGGAGCGAGGCTAAGCCCACCAGAAATGCAGTAACCACTCGGTGCAAGGAACACATCACCATTAATAATAGTGTCGGAAGTCTGCGTCAGAATATGCTCAGTGCCCGCGGGAATGAAACAGTCGGTAGACGTGACAAAACGCAGGCTGTGATCATTGACAGAGGACGAAGATTCAGTGTCTGTCATATGAATAGATCGCTGACGGCAAGAGATTAAAGCTGAGGCGGAGGACAGGAAGTCCCATCCCAAAATCACCGCGTAAGTGCACGAAGACAGCACGACGAACTGAATGTGGTGGAGGATGCCATCAATGAAAACGCGCGCAGTGCAAACACTGGAGGGCTGAACAAGAACTGCATTAGCACAACGAAGGGGAGGGCCATTATACGGTGTCTTCACTTTTCGCAATCGAGAACACAAGTCAGCACTAATAACGGAAAGCGATGCACCTGTGTCAACCAAGGCTTCGATTCGGACACCTTCAACAAACACCAAAAGTACATTTGACGGGCGCTCCGGAGGCGTTTCACGTTGTCCAAAAGATGCAGCTTTCCCTCCTGAAGCTGCACCATTTAGTTTTCCGGGCGGTGATCGGAGGACGAAGTAGCCGGTCGTAGAGGGGAAGAAGAGCGCCGCATCGGTGATGGAGAGCGACGACGCGGGAAACGCGATGAACTGGCAGTGTTGAAGTCCTGTGGAGATGGGGAACGTGGTGGATAATAAACGTAGTCAGAACGCCGACGTCGTGGTACAGGGCCAGAAAACTGATCCCTTTCAAAGCCGTCATAGCCACGTCTTTCATCTTGCTGACGGCGTCGGCAAAACCTGGAAATGTGGCCACGGATGCCGCAGTAGTAACAAACCGGTCGAGGTGGGCTCCATGCGTCATAAGACGGAACAGGCGATGGTCTTGCAGTGATAGGATTCAGGGACATGTGCGGTGCAGGTGCCTGTTGTGGTGGCTGCTGGGGGAGTGGCGCTATAGAGGCAACCTGAGCGTACGTTGGCGTATGGATAGGGTGCGGGCTCGTGATTTGCGGGCAGGTCACGGCAGCTAGCTCTTCCCTCACGATATGGCGTAGGCCGCCACCAGGAGGCGTCAGATGGACCTCAGGAGGGTTTGACGAAGCTTCGGCTTGCAGTTCCTCATGGATGATGGAGCGGATCAAAGCACGTAGCTCGCTGTCGTTGGACGCCTTGAAATCAGATGTGTCAGGGTGTAAGCGGAGCATATGAAGGTCATCGAGACGCTGACACGTACTGATGATGTCGGCGACGGTAGTGGGATTCAGCACTACAAGAGCCTTGAATGCCGCAGTCCCAATACCCTTGAGCAGGTGGCGTACACGGTCACTCTCTGCCATCGAGGTGTTCACGCGGCGGCAGAGGGCGAGGACGTCCTCTATGTACGAAGTGTAGGACTCGCCTGAGTGCTGTACACGCTCAGCAAGCTTCTTCTTAGCGATATCGGAGCGGACAGACGAGTTTGCGAAAATCTGGCGTAGCTGGTTTTTAAAGATGCTCCAGTTGACCAAATCGAGCTCATGATTGTAAAACCATGTTTTCGCAACTCCGGTTAGGTAGAAAGCGACGTGAGCAAGTTTTGCTGATTCGTTCCAGTGGTTAAAGTCACTCACGCGCTCGTATAGCTCCAACCAGTCTTCAACGTCGTCACCTGGAAGCCCAGCAAATACCGGTGGATCCTTCTGAGGGGTGGTGACTGTCCAAGAAGGGGTTCCCGCAGGAGTCGGCAAGGTGGATGTCGTGGTACTGGTCTGCTGGTCTTGCGACATGGTCGAGTGCAGTTGGTAGAGGCGGCGACCCGAGCGGAGCTCCAGGGATGTAGCGTAGGTGAAGCTGGAGAGAGACCGGGAGCGAGAGGGCGAAGGGACCGGACAGCACACTCCACCACTTGTGAGACGAGGTTTAGGCAGCCAGTCTCCTCTTTATTCTCCAAAGGCAGAGCCCCACCACCAGGCCCCAAAACGGTGATGATGAGTATGTACAGGTGAGAATATGAAGCGTATGAATAATGCTCACAATATATATATGTGTGTGTGTGTGTGTGCGTGTGTGTGTGCGTGTGTGTGTGTGTGTGTGTGTTTGTGTAGAACTTCAGCGATGCTACCAGGTAAAACAAGTAGAACAAGGTAGAACAAGTATTAAATTTGGGGTTTCGACCGGTCGAGCAATCTTCATCAGGGTTTACAAGAAAATGGCAGTTCGGCACTGATAGTGAAGACAGCAGACCGGGTTCCCGGTCGTTCTCAGAAGCATCAAACCGAAAGGGACAGTTGTGATAGTGATTGACGTTTTCTTTGGCAGATATACAGCTGACTTATTGGCAAGAATGCCGGGCAAATTGAAGGCTGAGTCCCAGGCATCTAGGTCAAGAAAGTCAGTAAAAAAAGAAAAAAAAAGAACGCAAGACCGGAGGAAGGAGTCATAAGTCGGAGGATGTAAGGGGCGCGGAGAGAAGTGGCAGCTAGGTTATCTTTGACACCGGGCAAGGAGGGAGAAAACGGCCGCTGAGCAGCACCAGTGTGCGTGCCACCGTTGTAGCGGGCGAGAGGGCAAGTTGAATAGGGCGGTGGCGGCACAATAGGAGGAAGACAGAAGAGCGGCAACTTGCGGAAAGTTACACAGTATCACAATACACATATACAGGGCACGGACCGTTCCGGCAAGTTTGACGTCCAGCTGAGGTGCGGAAAATACACGCGGGGTTCGGAAAGAAAGTGCATCCCTGGGCTTACATTTTGGGAGCCGAGTTAAGGAGCGTCAGTGTGGTGCAGTTTTGAACGTTTAGCGGACAACTCACACCACATGAGCTCGTGCAGATTCCAAGAAGGGGCAATAAGTCACTCAGATTGACTACTCGAGTGGTAGGGCAGAAAGAGAGAAGAAGAAGAAAAGAAACATTAATGAAGAATAGTCAGGCAGTTCTTGCTGTGCTGGCCTCAGGTGACGGCTCGAAGTCCTTGGACTCGAGCGGCATCTTCGGCTTGCCGGACGGCCCAGAGCTGGTCTGCCACCTCTGAACTTCTGATAGCCGCCTCCTAGCGGCGGCGACGTTTACGGAGAAGGTCCCCGGCTGCTCCCGCACCCGGGGCAGCGTCGGGAATAAGCGAGCTCGAGCCTTCTCCTACCCTGGCAACGGCCGCGATTATGGACGCGTCGCCAACGGAGCTGGTTTGATTACCGTTGTTGCCGGCACACTCCCAGAGCATGTGTCGCAGCGTTGCTCTCTGTCCGCATGTTTTACACGCGTCTGTTGAATATAAACGCGGATAGCAGTGGTGTAAGATAGCGGGGCTAGGGTAGGTGTGTGTCTGGAGCAAGCGTAGGGTTACGGCCTCGTTCCTGTTCAATTTATTGTGCGGCGGCGGGAATGTGCGTCTTTCGAGTCTGTAGTGTTGGGTGAGGTCTCTGAACCTGGTTAGGCGATCGCCCCACGCCCAGTGTGCTTCTTGTTGATGTGTTTTTGTTGTAGTGTCCCTATCCGGCAGATCCAATGCCCCGCTCTCGGGTGCGGAGATGGCCACATAATCAGCGGCGGCTCGGCGTGCGAGACCTCGAGCCGTGGCGTGGGCCGCCTCGTTGCCCGCGAGCGGAACATCGGTATGTACCGGGGTCCAGAGGAGGAAGACCGTAGAATTTTGGGGTTGCGAGGGCGATGACGAGTCGCCGTCGTCAGAAATTTGGAGTATGCGGGCCGCTTCCCGCGAGACACGACCGCGCGCGAAGCCGCGGATTGCCGCCTGCGAGTCGCTGATCACGATCGCAGCGTTCGGCACCGCGACGAGTGCTAGGGCTATCGCGGCTTCTTGAGCCGCCTCCGTGTGTCCCGTGGTCACCGTGGCGCTCGCGAGGCACTTACCCGAGCGGACTACAACCGCTATCGCGTGTGCGCTTCTCCCTCCTCCACATCGCGCCGCGTCTACATATACCGCCTTGTTGCTGTTACCAAACTTCTTCTGAAGGTCGCTTCCTCGTTTGTTGCGTCTCCCGGCGTGGTGCGTGGGGTGCATGTTCTTGGGCAGCGGCGGGATGTTCAGGCGGTGGCGAACAGAGGCGGGAACCGCCGTCTTTTCTCCATGCTGAGTGTGGTACGCGATGGTGAGCGACTCGAGGATGCATCGACCTGCCTTTGACCTCGATAATCTTTCGTATTGCGCAATGTCGTGCGCCTCGATTAACTCGTTAAGGGAGTTGTGAACTCCGAGCTCTAGAAACTTGTCGGTGCTCGCGTTGAGTGGAACGCCGACCGCCCTTTTGAAAGCCTTTCGGATCATGCATTCGAGCTTGTTTTTTTTTTCGGACCCGATCCATCTCAGGTAGGGGGCAGCATACGTTATGCGGCTTATCGCGAACGCCTGCACGAGACGGATCGCGCACTGTTCACGCATACCATTGCGTCTATTCGTGATGCGACGCAAGAGTCTGATCGTGTCATCTACCAAACGACGAAGTATTCGCACCGTCTCTCCGTTATGGCCGTTTGCCTGCAGGTGTAACCCTAGGATTCTAATTTTCTCTACGTGTGGTACGGGAGTACCATCTGCCAATGTAATGCGTATTTTCCCCAATTCCCGTTCCTCTTCGCGCAGGGTTTTACGACCTCTCCTTGTGGGTTTGTAGAGTAAGAGTTCGGACTTGGTAGCCGAGCACTCGAGGCCCGTTCCACGCAAGTAATTCTGAACCGCATCTACTCCTGCCTGTAGCGTTCGCTCGACGTGACCGTCACATCCTCCCCCGGGAACCCAGAGGGTGATGTCATCCGCGTAGAGACTGTGATGTAATCCTTCTATTTCTCTTAATTTCTCGGGTAGACCAAGTACAACTAAATTAAAGAGTAATGGTATGACGGATCCTTGCGGCGTGCCGCACGGACCCATCTCAAATTCCGGCGATTCCTCTTCGCCGACTACGACGCATGCGCGCCTGCCCGCGAGGAAATCTCTAACGGAATTATACATTCTTTGGCCTAGTCCTAACGTTCTAATTGTTTTTAAGATCGCTTCGTGCTTAACGTTGTCAAAGGCCTTTTGAATATCTAAGCCTAGAATTGCCTTAGCGGAGCTGGTAATGTCGTCTACGATCCGGTGTGTAAGCTGAAGCAATACGTCCTGTGCGGAGAGGTTGCGGCGGAATCCTAGCATGGTGTGTGGGAACGCGTCATGATCTTCGAGAAAGTCGGTCGCGTGGGTGAGAACTGCGTGTTCCAAGACTTTGCCGACGCAAGACGTAAGTTAAATCGGTCTTAGATTATCGAGCGTAACTTGCTTGCCAGGTTTAGGAATCATGATAACGTGGACCCGTTTCCACGCTTCGGGAAGCGAACCCTCTCGCCAGCACTCATTGACGCAGGCCGCGAGTCGGGAGATTGACTCGTCGTCTAGGTTGCGGAGAGTCTTGTTAATAACCCGGTCCGGGCCGGGCGCTGATCGAGTGTTGAGTTCGAACAGGACTATCCGAATTTCCGATTCGCTAAATTCAGCGTCCAGTTTCTCGTTTGTGACGCCGTCGTACTCGGCGTGCTGGATGCTTTCGACCTTCTTAAAGTAACGGTCACGTATTGCGTCGAGGAAGTTATCGCCTTTATAATCTCTGACTAGTCTACGAGTCTTGTGGCCTTGAGCGGCCCGAGTCTCCTCCGGATCTAATTGGTGTCTAAAAAGGCGCCAAGCGCTCGCCCCGGTCATCTGCCTCTCGAGGCCGTTGCACGTGTCTTCCCATTGTGCCCTGCATACCTGAAGTGCGTGTTCTTCGATGCCTCTGTCTAATTGTGCTATGCGTTTGCGCAACGCCTTATTATGTCTTTGGCATTTCCATCTCTTTAGGAGGGCTCGCTTTGCTTCCCACATGTGTAGGAGCCTACTGTCAATTATTTCGAGGTTCGCTTCGGGCGGAACATCGCTAGTTGCTGCGCCTACGTCCCTTCTGAGCGTCTCGGTCCACTCGTCTATGTCCGTAATCGGCTCGTCGCCTCGCCCCGCTTCTTCTCGCTTCTTGCGGAACGTGTCCCACTTCACGAGTTTGAGCTTACGACCTTTGCCCTCAGGGTTAGTACCACGACCGCTCGGGCCCATGCCTATCGTGATCTCGATCAGCGCGTGGTCGCTCCCCAAATCTTGCTGCGTATTTTGCCAGTGCGGTGTTGTAACATTTGAAACGAACGCAAGGTCTGGTAACGTATCGGCACTCATGCTGTTCCCTCTGCGCGTAGGATCGGCGGGATTCGCGATCAGTGCAAGCCTTTGGTCTTGCGAGTCTTCCCAAAGGTGTTTGCCATTGGGTGTTTCTCGGGTGTAGCCCCAGGCTCCGTGGGGCACGGTAAAGTCGCCCGCAGTAAGTAGAGGCTCACCGCCGGAAGCCGCGCGTGCGCCCCGCAGTAGGTCCCCGAATCTGTGCTGCAGCGTGGGTTTACTATACACGTTAAGGACGAAGAGTCCTCGGCCGCTCTTAGGAATTAATTCTACGAACACGTGAGGCATATTTACGCAGGCAAGCTCTCGCTGCGCCACAGTGAAATTACGTCGAACGAGCACGGCAGCGACCGGCACCGGGCGTGGCGGGGGAGACGGCCGGCGCGGCACTATCGCCCCCGGCCTAGCGCCACCTGCCACGCGGGGTGTACCTCGTTTCCTTCTTTGCCTGTTCTCCGTCGCGGTCGCGTCTATGGCTTTGTAGCCAGCAAGTTTAACCGGATGGTTTGTCTCCTGTAAAAGGATGACGTCCGGTTTCGTCTCACGGCTGCGTATGAATTGCAGGAGATTACCCCGCTTCCTCCTGTAGCCCCGGCAGTTCCACTGCCAGATTGTGTATTGTTGTTTCCCAGTGTTAGGGTGCTTCGTTGCGTGTGTAGCCATGGTGATACCTGCGTTTAATTTAACCCGTCGCCATCGAGGCGACTTGCGGTTGCGTCTCTACGTCTGTAAGCGTGTTTTGCTGCTTCTGATTGTGTTGTTGCTGTCTAGCGTACGGCTTGCTCATTGTTCTGATTGGTCTGCCTCCAGCTGGCGATAGCCTCGCTTCTATGTCGTCTATGCGCGCCAAGTGCGCGGCGCACATTTGTGTTATTTGTTCAGAGATTTTAGCTAGCGCGTTACTGAACATTACGTTCATATGAGCCGTCTGTTTTGTAAAACGTTCCTCTAGGCTCTTCTCGTGTGCCCTTGTCGCACAGTGTCCCTTGCCGCACAGTCGACACCGCGGCTCGCATTGATGGTCAGGCGACGGATTGTTTCGTCCGCATCCACGGCAAATCTTGTCGTTGGGATTGGGGCACACGTCGGCGCGGTGTCCCAGCCTTCCGCACTCGTAGCACACGTCAATCTGCTTCCTGTAGAGGGAGCATCTGACAAGCATAGGTCCGTAATATACGTATCTCGGTACGTGGAATCCGTCGAACAACACGATCATGTTGTCCGTGTTGCTCATGCGTTTCGCGTGCAGCACTCCGGTGTTGCGCTTCGTCACTAGATTAGTGATGATGTCTGCCGGGCTCTCGCTCTTGGAAATGTTCTTAATCAGGCCTTTGGAAGTGTTCTCCGGGGCGGCTTGATAGCTATTCGCCTCGAACTCTCGGTCTCCGATGCAAAGCTTGCTGATGGCTCCGTAACGTTTGGCTCTGTCTTCAGACGGCGTGCTGAGCACCACCACGTTCTGCTTAACATTGAGGCAGACGCTATCTTTCCCGGCCGCTTCTCTGCTTACACCCGCCGCGTTACGTAGGCAGCAGTAAATGCGATCCGTCCCGTAATCGCGCACGTTGAAGCCGCCTCGGGGGTGTACGACGATTTTGTAATCATCCAGCGGTAACTGTGGCATTCGGCTTGCCATGGCAACCTGCTGCACTTGACGGGCGTACTTCCTTTTGTACTGCGCTGTCGTGACTCCCGCAGTCGATGTGGCTACCATCCGTCGCTGCATGTGCACATGCTGGTTATGCGCCGGCTCGGTCGCACCGTCGGCCTGTTTCTTCCTCTTGACATCGCACCACCCCGCTCCCTCACCGAAATCTTCCGGCCTAATATAGGTTCCGTCTACCTGGACCACTTCCATTTAACGTCAGGAAAGGCCTGGCACTTTGCCGTCGGAAACTGGGAGCTCCAATGAGGTCCAGCGACACGGTAGGCTTGGCACGTCCCGCCGCCGCGGCGGCCGGGCAATAGTGGCCTATACGTGGAGATAGGCTTAGCTTGCCCCGCCTGCGTGGCGGGACAAAAGGCGCTGCTTATCGGCCAAAAGATGGGCCCACCTGGCAAAATTTGGTTTCGGGGGAGTCCTGATGAGTCCGCCGATCGCTGGTAAGAAGAATTACCACGATAAGCTCGATAATCCGCCAAAAACATAGGAAAATAAAGGAGCCGACACGAAGCACGCCTGCACTCCGTGGTCTTCTTGTTCTTCCAGAAAGAGAGAGAGAAAACTTTATTGTTTCTCAGTCGATTAGCGAGCAGGTGGCCTCAGTGCAGGCCACCTCTGTCAGCGTGCTTGATGGCGCTTGAGATGTACGCTGCCATGTATTCCTGTTCCTGATATGTAGTGGCTGCAGTCAGCCACCCGCGTTTTGTGGTAGGGATAAAGAGGTGGGATAACGAAGCCTAGGAGAAGGCGGATGACTTATCCACAAGACATGATAGGTGTTCGGCCGGTCGCCACACTGTATGCAGGGAGAGGGATTTTCGGTGCGACCATGGAGAAGGTGAAGGCGGGATGGGGTTGGAAGGGTGTTTATTTGTGCTTTGCGGATGATGGTGCCTTGTTAACCTGTGAAGTGGGGGTGCAGGGCAGGGAATAAGCGGCGCGAACGCTTGTATGGCTCGACGGAAGGTGAGGCTGTGGTGCTCGTCTGGGTAGCTCCAGCGATGACGGGAGCCAGGAAAAGACTTTCTCGGGTGAGCAGGTTAGCCCTTTCATTACCCGGCAGGCCCTGGTGACCTTGGATCCAGATAATTTTAACATGTGAGTGTATGTTGCGTTTTATTTGTAGGGCGACGTCGTATGGGAGCGAGTTATGTATCAGGCGCTGGTAAGCTGCCATGGAGTCCGTGAATGTGATAGGTAGTGAGGTAGTGGAAGCTGAAGGAGCGTGTGTGATGGCTGTGGCTACGGCGTGCAACTCCGCCGTGCCTGGGTCCATGGTTGGAAGAATGGCCACGTGGATGGCATGCGAATGTTGATCTGTGAGAGCTATGGCCGTGTGTGTCCCAAACGTGCTGGCATCTGTGTAAAGGTAAGATCGGTGTGGATTACGGGCAGTGTATCAGATGTAGTATGCAGTGCACTGGGTGCATCGGGCTGAATTTAGTAGTAGATGCATGTGCCCAGGCAGTGGGGATATGTGAAGTTTTGAGCGAGTAGTGTTGGGGAGAGTAGCTTCGCATAGAGAGTGGGTTGGTGGAACATGGTGGCATAGTAGCGTCAGAATGTGCCGTCCCTGTCATGTGAGAAGAAGGTGAATTTCCTGACCGCGTCTGTAGATTGTCACAAGTTCATGAACGATGTTGTGACAGCCCATTTCGAGCAGGCGCTGGTTGCTGGCATTAAGGGGAAGACCCATAAAGAACTTGGTCCTACTTGGTTTTCTGCTGCTATGTACGTCGAGTGTACAGGAGATGGTAACGGAGGCGGTATGTTAATAGAGCGTCGGAGAGTCTGAACATGTACATTTCTTTCAGCCCACGAAAGCAATTGGAAAAAAGACGTTGCATGCCGAGCACATGCTCGCCCTGTTTTAGGAGGTGATTGACAGTGGTACAGCCACCCCCATCTTGCTGGATGTGGAGTCCCAAGAGGCGAATAGTTTTACGCTGTGGTATAGGGAGGCCATTACGTTTGCGCTTTATGCATGGCGGTTGCCATCACTGCTTTTGAACTAGTAGTAGTTCTGATTTGGTGGAAGCACAGCTCAACCCAATGTGGCGTGAAGTATGCAGTGTGACGTATGCTGTATAGAGCATGTTGCAGGGTGTCTTCCAAGTGTCCTGCCGAGCCGCGATTCATCCAAGCGGTGATATCATCGATGTATATAGTGTAGTATAAGTCTGGGATGGCGACCAGCGCTCAATGTATGTGGCACATGGCGAGGCTGAAAAGAGTGGGCGACAGTACGGAGCCCCGTGGAATGCCCCGTGGAATGCCCCGTTGGAGGTGGTCGTACATTGGGGATGTGACGCCGCCTATGATGAGACAGTATGTGTGGCTGCGAAGAAAGCAGCAGACTTAGTTATACAGCCTGGCTCCACAGTTCGTTGCACGGAGCTCGTCTAACATGCTGCCATGATGGACGTTATCAAAAGCCTTTTCGAGGTCGAGTGCAAGAATTGCGTTCACTTGAACGGTGCTGGGGGTGGCGAATATTGCTTCCTGGAGTTGAGAAGCGCGTCTTGGGTTCAAAGGTGTTGTCTGTGTCCAATAAGGAAGTGGCGTGTAGTGTCCAGGTGCGTGCGAAGTTGACGGAGGATTACTGGCTTCATAAGCTTTCCCGCACTATAATTAAGGAAGATGGGTTGAAGTTTGTCAATGATACGCGGTTTTCCCGGCTTGGGGATGAATGTGATTCTGTCGTCTTCCATTCTCTAGATACTGTACCGGAATGCCAAACACTATTCATCGGTCCAAGTAGATTCTCGTAATGTTGGTCGGCTAGGTTGTGAAGTTGGTGTACAGTGATCTTGTTGGTGCCCGACGCCCTACTTACACGAGTTTCCCCCACAGCCTCTTTGAGTTCGGCTAACGTGATGTCTGCAGCCAGGGAGGTGTCGTTAGGTTCGTGCCAGTGTAGTCTTTGTACGCGTGTTGCGGCGAAGTGGCGATATATTTTGCCCGTAAGGTACGGTAAAGGGGGTCGTGCGGGTGGTGGTTTTAGCTTGAGACCAACTTTGTAGCCGACCGACTAGACGCCACTACGATGCAAGGTGCAGGGTATCGGTGAGTTCATCGCAAATGCTGTAGCACTATTCTCATTTGAGAGAGTCCGAATAAGTGGCAATTTTGTCAGTGAGGAGGGAGATGCGTTTGTGCAGGCGGCGATTACACTTGTTTCGTCTCCACCTGCGTATACGGTCTTGACGTAACTCCCAAAGGTGGAGAAAATTGGCGTCAGCCGCCGGCGGATCCTCTGATTGCTTTAAGGCGGGGATATGAAGCTTAGTGCGATGATGAATTTGTTGCATCCAAGTGTCAAACGGTAGGTGTGGAAACATTGTCTGAATTGGAGTCCTTACGAAACTTATTCCAGTCAGTAAGTGAATGAAGGCAGACCGATCGTCTATAGTTCGGAGCCTGGAGGGGGATCTTGATAAGTGTATGATCGCTACTGAACGTGTCAAGCGCATTGGTCCATGTGGCCTTGGTTGGACCTTTGAGGAGCGTGAGATCTGGTGTAGTGTCCCCTTGCACAGAGTTCCCATGACGGGTGTGTGAGTCGGGATCGTTAAGAAGGGTGAGTCGTTCTTGCTTGGATGGTGGTTAGGAGTTCGGTGCTTTTGGCACTAGTTTTGTTTTACCCCATGCTGTGTGAGGTGTATTGAAATCTCCAGCGATGAGGTAAGTGAAGAGTCGTGAGGATCGGAGACGTGCCATTGATTCAAGGAATTGAAGGGACTGTATAGATGGGCTGTACACGCTTCTTACGCAGACATGATGAGTCGAATTTTTCGAGAAAGGGTGCGAGGGAGATAGGTTAACAATGTAGCTGTATGGCGTGTTTTGGAGAGGGTTGAGGGCTAGACCTTTTCGTGGGAGAGTAAGGAGAGCATGCTCGTTCAGATTTTGGTGTAGTGTGTGTATTATATCCGGATATGGAGATCGATGAGCTGGGATCTTTTATTAGAATTATGTCTGGTTTCGCCAGCTGAGTGGCAATGTACTCCGTCAAGATGCCACGCTTGCGGGCGAGACCTATGCAGTTCCACTGCCAAACGTGTAGTTTATTACTCATGATGGTCAACTGATGGCGTTGCAGGTAGGGGACAGGAGGCTGAGCGAGCGCTCCCAGATGGTTTGCGGACGCGTGTGAGCTCCGCTTCTTCCATTCTAGTTAAGCGGAGGGAGAGGGACTTAATCTCTGCTACGAATGATGTCACGTTGGAACTCAACTTGTCAGCTACATGATCGATTTTGCGAGCCAGTTCTGCCTCAAGCACTGCTTAGAATTAGGGAGTGAGTGAGGTTATGATAGCTTCAAGTTTGGAATCAAAGAATGAAGTCATAGTAGCAAGCTTTCTATCGCAGCGGATTTCCATTTCGGTGATAGCAGCTTGGATATGCGTGTCGATAGCATCAGAAATAATGTCAAGGGGTATCGGGGGTACATGTGAGAAAGGGGAAGAAGAGCCGTTGTCAAGATGGGGTTGTTTGCGAGGAGGAGGATTGCACTCGTCCATGTTTTCTGTTGCTGACAATGAGGCTACAGGGGCTGGGTCGAATGTAAGTGTACAAAATATCAGATCGACCGCAAATAAAGACGGGACAGTGGGAGAGAACACAAACAATACGGGCGCCCGTGTTGTTTAGGTGTTCTCTCCCGCTGTCCCCGTCTTTATTTGCGGTCAATATGAAATGCAGTAAACACCAACTAGGTCAAACTGAAGTTCTTCTGTAAGCGTACAGGATGCAATCAGGGCATAAGGTACAATAGTTTTTTATCAGGGCCTTGTGCGCTTTGTTTCGCTAGGGTATGGAGAAAGGTAGTTGGGATAAGGCTGACTTACCGGTGAGTTCTTGAAGGCTCGAAGCGAAGTTGAGAGGGGGGCTGCTGCGGCTGCGTTTAGGAATGTGTCCTGTTGATTTAGAGGGGTAACATCCATGAGAGAGTTCCGCTTGTTTCTTTGTTGAGGACGGGGTGGTCGAGTCCTGAAGGGGCTGTTGAGAATGCGGAGTGGAGTTGATGTTGTCGGAGGAGTGGACGGGTAGACTGGACTTCGCATAGACTGAGCCGTTTGAGGGAGGCGGTTTTCAGGACGGCAACATCAGCCTTTTGACGTGCCTCGCGTACGGGTTCATCGGCAGCGTGACCTTTGCCGCAATTTGGACAGCCAGGGTTGCACACGTGCGGTATTTCAGGATCTGGAATGTCAGTGCCACAAATTTTGCAGCGGGGTAAATCATGGCGTGGATAAGCGTCCTGCCGGTGACTGATGGCCAGGCATGTGTGACAGAGCTGCGCCTTCGGGTGGTGAGGTGCGCATCACTGCGCCTCGTTCTTGTAGAACACCATGTATGAGACATGGGATCGGTGAAACGTAATGAGAGCTGTGCTGGTTTGCCCACCATGTGAGCAGACAAGATGTCGCAGCTGTTCGCCTTGAGGTGTTTGATGAGTTCTGTCGTGTGGGGTGACGCCCTTGCGGCAGTCATGGGGAGGCAGCTCGTATATCTTAATAGGGAAGGGTTGGTTGGAAATGTTCTTTTATACGATGAAAGACAGCTTTGCGAGTATGTTTAAGTCCGTGACACGGACGTTGGCAAGGTTCTTTGATGCGTAAATAGTTGTAGTAACTGATAAGGTTTGAGTCCGTGAGGCGGGCTGCAAGACTCCCTGCAAAGTGCAGCACATGGGGCCATAGTGTGGCAAGTTTCAGACCGGAAGAAGGACGCTAAATTAGCGAAGTCTCCGTTGGCTTACATCTTGGTCGTCGAGGAGCTGCCGTAGACCAGCCTTCGTTGCCTGTCACGTAGGGTGGAGGCATGATGAGCAGGGAGGAAGCCAGCGACTGCACCTCGGTACGCTGCGTCGTCGTCAGCGGCTCGGGGCGTTGGTAGGTTTAGTGGTCGGCCGTGCTACCAAGGAAACTGACTGCAGTTTCCTCCGCCCTTCCACTCAAAGAGGAGCAATGACTACAGGACATGCCCAGGCATTTTGCACCGGCTGGATTATGTTGCATAACATTTCAACGACTTCTTTCCTATACCTTCTTGTTCTCGCGTTGAAATTCGGTAAAGGCTCTGGTGGATTGATGAAGCGCACTCTACAGTTAATATGCAATGCTTTTCAGCTGGTGTTTGTCGGCTCTTAGATGACGTTGAAAAGGAGTGTTTGTATGATTAGAGAAGGCAGTGAGCTGTTGCTGCATACTCATGACGAGAATGCGATGTATGTCTAAGTCTGGTTCGGGAACTATGGTCGTCGAGGTTGATACGGTAGAATCGGAGAGGACAAACGCATTGTTGCTTTCCACAATTTCACCGCTGTATGCGATCGTCGTACTGGTTGATGTACTTGAACCTTCGTTCTGCCTCTGGCAACAAGGGCGTTCTCTTTTGCGATGCAAATTTCGCGGTGGAGCAGTATACTTTGGCAACCCTCGATGACGCCTTTTACGTGTTTTGGAGCCAATGGAAATAACGATGCTGGAGCCAGGCGAGATGCTGACTTGGTCTTCGAGCACACTCAAGCCATGGTGACTCCGACATGTCTCCGGAGGTATCGCTTGATCTTCAGATAGCGTTATCGACTTGGGCTTCATGTCCGTGATTGCGCCCTGTTGGCTCAGGAAGTCAGTGCCGAAAATTACGTCTCGTGAACGCTGTTGGAGGACAGCGAAGGTGGAAGGGCACGACTGGTCGTGATCCGTAATTCTTGCCGTGCTATTCGGTGTTATCAGGTGTCCTCCATCTGTGCTGATTTCATGACCTTCCCATGCAGAACTAACTTGCTTCAACGGGGCTGCGACGGATCTACTCATGACGGAGTAGTCAGCTCCTGTCTCCACTTAAGCGCTGACTGTGTGGACGTCGAAAAGCACTGCGAGGTCGATGGTTCTTTGTCGTGCTGCGGTTAGGTCTTGGCGTCAGATCACGGCTGCGTCGCGTTTGCCTGGGGCTGCATTGTCGCGCTATCAGGTCTTCTTTTGTCGGCATATTCTTGGCTTCCAGGCTTCGTCGGGATATCGGTGTGCCGGAGCTACATCGTCTGGGTGGCCCTTTCGGCGTCTTCGTCAGCGGCGAAGGATCTTCGTCACTTCGGCGAACAGCAATCGCATCTCCATCGGTTGCTTTTTTTAGTTTTTCGGATATGAGCTTACCAACCGGCCCCGCGCTCGGCCGGCGTCTGGTCGGCGCTGCGGCGGCAGGTAGAAACAATGATCAGCTGATCCGGGATATAATTGAGGTAGCCGAGATTACCCGACGTCGTGACCAAAGCATGCAATCCTTGTTACTGGCAAAAAGGAACTTGTGCTTTCGCACGTACAACCACTATCTTGAGTTCAAAAAAAAGTTCATGTTTCGCATGATGTGCGATCACGTGACTGCGACACGTGTGGGCAACGGTATGAGAAGCTGTGTTTCTTTCAAAATAAACGTTGTTGAAAGTCCGCGCTTGTAGTGTCGTCTTCTTGCCTCGTCTCTTGTCTACATTTCGCGCTGTTAACCGCAGGACAGGTAGCGTCCTGGCGGTGGTAACCGAGAACGCCTTAAAAGTCTCCACCCAACGGCTGCGGTGTAGTCGGCGATCTGACGTGGTTGTTCGCTTTGCATTGAACGCAGTGCATTAATGGCGAACCTTCTCAGGCCCATCTGGCGGTACGGGCAACGGCGGTAAACATGGCCCCCTCCTCCGCAGTGATGGCAGAGCGGAAGGTGTTTGAAGGCGCGCCAAACGTAAGTCTTCCTTGGAAGACTGCGCGGGGCGAAGAGTTGGCGTGCGGGTGCCAGCGGTGGTGAACGACGGAACTCCGGCGCTATGGGGTGCGAATGCGGAGGAGGAACATGACGGTTGGCTACGGCGGGGTAGGTCATCACTTCAGGCAGTGGTTGCAGTGATCCCAGCTTCACTTGGGGAACTCCTAATGACCGCTGGATTTCCTCTCGCACGACATCACCGATCGAGACAACGTGATAGTAGGACTTTGGGAACGTCTTCTGTGTCTCCTCGCGTACAATTGCTCGGGTTGTCTCGCGCATGCCATCGGTGGCATGTGCTTGGGCCTCCTGCTTCGGTGTGATCATTTAGCGATCATAATGCTTCGTGCGGATTTCCGACATCTTTTCGATGGCCGTAGTTCGAGTGAAAATTGCCCGACGGTCTTCGGTAGGTTATGAATAAGTACGACAAACATGTCTTGCTTGTCAGCCGTCATCAGGAAACAGACTTTCTTTTCTTCTGGCATGCCAGGGTCAGCATGACGAAACAGCCAGGGCATCTCGTCATTGAAGATGGCTACATTTTCGCTAGGTATCTGCATTTGACATTCTAGGACTTCAGGCCTTTCTCTCCGTATGACGCTTGTAAAAGCCTGCAGAAAGCTGCTGTGAAGCAGGCCTCGCGACATTAAGGCTGACTCTCGATCCTAAAGTCATGTGCGAGCAGAGTCAGCCAAATAGAAATAAGCATAGCACAGCTTGTCCTCGCAGTTCCAATGGTTGAATGTCACGATTATTTCGCAGGTCTCAAGCCAGGTTTCTGGGTCTTCAACCAATGATCCACGGAAGGTCGGTGGATCTCGTGGCTGGTGAAGTATTGTGCTGTTGTCGTGCTTATTATCTTGGTGTTGCTTGTTCTGGTCTGCATGGGTATAAGTCCGCACTCGGGGTGCTGGTAGGCTGCGTAGCCTTTTTGTAACTCTGGCTTTCTCTATGGTCCTGGGCGACGCCGGTGTTTACTTCGGGGTGTGGGTCTCACGGGAGCGTCTGGTACATGAATGCAAGAGCACCTCCACCAGATGTCACGTAGTAGTAACCAGATCTCACGTAGTGCTACTGGGAAGAACACAGTAGCAAAACTACGCATCACGAAAGTAGCTTTCTATTGGGTGACCCTTTGCCTGCAAATGCAAGTGACACTCGAAGCACAAAGATAACGCAGACACAGACCCCGGTCGTCGAAATCTCACCTGCGGGTTAAGACCGTCGGCTCTTATAGATCAGTCGTCGAAAGTTAAAGCGTAACCGCTGGTGCGCGTGTATTATTCGAAAACTACTACAAAATTTCAGTCGCACAAGCCTTCATATTATACAAGGTTTGGCGAGGATATACACAACAGATACAATCAACGATAATATACCCGCAAACCTTATAAATCTGGTAGGCAGATCTTGCGCTGAGTGATAAAGAGTTTACTATTTGTTATCCGGTGAAAAATGGTTACTGGAGACAGATAAACAAGTACACATGTAATTATCAGTATTGCCATCCGCAATGGACATAAAAATGAGGCGGTCACTGAATAGCTGTATAGCCACGCCCACATAGGGCCACCAGCGCCGAGATCCTCAGGCCTGAAGAATTAAATGGTGTTGGACGTTCCAGTAGGCTCCTTATATGGCACATATCACTAGTTGTCTGCTATCCCGTTGCACAGAGGACACCAGTTCAATCACACCGTCCATATACGATCGGCCTCTCCGAAATCTGCAGATAAAACGAGACTGTACACCATTTTTTGCAAAGTAGCCATTCTAGCCTACTCAGTACCATTCGCTACACCCATTTACCGAACAGCTTATCAGGGATACAGTCCGATAGTGTGAAATATTACGCTGGCTTTTCGATGGCTTCAGCAGAGCCACAAGATGATTGCACTTCCAGTTGTTAGGCCCAGTCGCTGAGCCCTATGCAAAGCTCAGAGTGACAGAACTTCTCGAGCTTCCATCACAACATCAGAAATAACGCAGCACCTGATTCCATCTGGTCCAGGAGATGTTGGCAGGCGGGAAGCAGATATGGCCACGTCGATCTCTCGCATAGTAAAAAGCGCATCAGGACCTTCAATATGAGATGAATTGTGGGAAGGCCAATTGTGATGGCTTTGGCAAAGGGATGGAAGAACTCACAAGGGATTTGCAGAAGTCTTCATTGACATCGACTTCAGGCCGGCCTTGCCATATGACCCCAGCACTGAACAGAGTGAAGGCGATCGAAGGCTTCGCACATTTTGCTAAATTCTAGAGATAGGTTTTCTTGGTTGGAGAGATCCACAGATTGTCCACCAGCGCCGCATGTAGAGCTAATCAATGTGCATAATGCACGACGTTGAGGCCAGCGAGATACAGGTTCGTGTAATGGTTATTTAGCTTTGCTTCATTTCCGTTCTGCTCGACGTTGTATCATGCGAAGTCACTCGTGCTGGACATGAATAAGTGATTTGGGTGCCGGTGCGCTGCGATGTTTCGTTTTGTTGCCCAAAGTCAATGTAATTACATATTCAATATGGCAGGGTAATTAGGTGGTTGGACAGGTACCGTTCTCAGATTTTTCGAATGATGCCTAATTGATACAACGTACAGTGCTCGGAGCTGCGAGATGTAATCATTTCAATAGGGTATATGTTGCCAGGTGGTCACTTCGATCGCAGCCAGCTCCAAGATTCAAACGCAATATTAAGACAAATGCTGGACTAAGGTCCTCAAAAGAGTTGCTGGAAGGAGTTCCTCGCCATCAAGCCTTGACTAGGTGTGAAATGAATTGAACTTTATTTCTCGTTCATTCAAATGAGGGTAGGCTGAGACTAAAAGCATAAAACCTGACAAAGGTCTCAGCCCCCGTAAGCGACAAGTTGGACAGCAGATCAGCAGATACGTACGCACCATTTTGCAAGTTATAACAGACTTGATTGCTGCCAAAAAAAATCATAGGAACAACGTCAATTGTCATCTTGCTCATATACCGTATAATTAATACCGTATAGTATACCGTATACCGTATACCGTATAGAGTACCCCATGGAATCGTGGGCATTCATGTCGTCGATGAGTTTGTGGGAACATCTGGAAATTTGCAGCATGAAGAGCAAATAAGAACATTCTACCCTCTATGTTCGACGTATATATCCACCAATGGCTGAAAATGTGCACCGATTGTACTTGAGCGTAGTACAAGCATGCTCGTCCGAAGCATGTGTCAAAGCGTCTTTACGAAGCTACATTAAATTCCGAGGAACCAAAGTGACCCCTTTACTTAAATTGTGTTTATTCCTTGACCACAGTGGCACATATGCAAATACGTGCAGTGAGCAAACCATGTTGGGTTCACATATTACAGTCTTGAGAAACCACTACTTGAGCATCCAAGTGGACAAAGAGCTGTTTTCGTGAGTATGCAAGGCCCCACGTATCCACTCAGGTCACTGGCATGTTGTCATTCGTTGTGACGTGGTTTGGGAGGAGTGAACGGCACATTAAAACCAAAATCCCACCGCTTAATTACCTCTGCACTAAAGAGCGACGCTTTGCATCTGCTGCACTGGCGAGTTTTATTGCTTCGAACAGACGTTCACCTGTACATACTTACCTGAATGAACTTTATATGGAAAGAGTCGTTGTTTTAAGTGTAAAATGTTAGAGCATCTAGGCGTCTTCTGTAATGGCAATAAGTAAAGAAGCCGGTGGCAGTTAGTGAAGAAAACAGTTTCGCGCACAGGGAAGCTGTTCTTGACCTTGACTCGGTCAGTGACCGCAATTTTGTGATCAACAGGCAAGCTGACCATGTCGAACTGAGGATTGAAAGTGCAGGGAAGCAGAATGTTTACTATCTCATTACTTGCAAGTGCCTGGCGATTCAATGTGACATTGTTCTCCCAAAAATCATAAAGGTTGCCCTTAACGGTGGCAAGGTGAGAACTTACTAACTTAGGAAGTACGAACAGTGGCTAATGGACAGGCAGCTTTTATAGTGGCAGTGCGAAATTTTCATACAAGTTATTTTATTAACCTCATTTCATCCCGAGATTATGCCGCATTGCAACCCAGACGAATAAAACAAAAGGCAGCATGAATTCATTTTAGTGCGCAAAAGTACCTTGTTACCATATTATGAGATATTGCAATAAAATACAATATTTTAGAAAGGCGCGGAGTAGCCCTGAAAGGGAACGGTTGGTCATGGTTATTTTAGCCATGGAGAGTTGCTCAACATATACACGCTCCTCTTACAGAAAATCACGTTTGTCTATTATCGGATGAGTGCATGCGCCACCGCCGGGAATCGAACCACTGAGCTTCAGACTTGCCTGCACTAGGTGTACTGCGGGGCTACCAAATGCGTTACCACTCTTTAAACGTTCCAGCAAGCAAACAAAGAAGTTACGTGAACGGCTCGCGCCCCTGACGCCGTGCGCCGTCATCGTTACATTGCATCATCTTGCACATTTGGAGAAAGTGTGTAATTTACTCACCCTGTGACCTTTAGCACCAGGAAGTCCCGGCATGCCAGGAAGTCCTCTTTGACCCTGCATATGTAGGAGAGAGCGTCAATTAAAGCTTCCTACAGGGAGAATGGGCTAACAAATAACGTCCGTTGCTTACTGAAGATGACGCAAGCCCACATTAACGTGCGCATTGAAGACAGGCTGTTCCCTAGACTTTCCGTTTATTAATTACTTCTCTCCACTTTGTGGGTTTCCGCAGGACTATTATGTCAAATTCTTGCCTTTGCTTCGTGTTGTCGACAAATTCGACTTCGCCCTGCCACCTGCTAGCCGCCTGGTTAGCTTAGATGGGAGAGCGGCTGCCCCGTGGTGGTCCCGGGTTCGAGTCTCGGACGAGGACGAATTTTTCTTCAACTGTGAGGCTCTTCATTCGAGGAACCCATGTGGGTTTCCTTTGTAGCAAACGCTACGAATGGGTTGGTGTCTGATTTAGACTTTTTCTCGACGGATTATTTTACAAAACGAATCCCCAGAAGCCATATTCTAACTACGGGTTTCTTTTCCTTTTTTTGCGATCATATGGAATCTTACAAAATCGCCTTTGGCAGATAGCCTAGGTCTTGCGCTTGCCCTGGATTACTCAAAGCGGTGGACATTGCTCACTCAAGAAATTGATATCATTATTCGAGTAATAAACAAAAATGTAATATAAAAATTAGTGACTTTTATACCACATATTGCAATTTACAAATTGTAGCAGGTGACTTTGCAATGGTCCCCTTCGAAGGATTTGTGAAGTTTGCACGTGCTTCGAGATATGCACCATGAAGATTGCTCTTCGCACAGAATCTGGCCAATTTCGCATTTTTTATTTGGATAAACGAGTGCTAGTTGGTATGATATGATAGCACGGTGTGTGGCGCTGCAAAGGTGGAAGACACATGAACACCAGAATCTCAAAAACGGGAGTAACACCAACATTCTGTCGCTAATGTTTGTCATGCATCTTTACAGAAAGATGGTGTGTAGAGATGCGCATAAAATTGATGATGGAGGGTAACAGGCAGGAAAGCACATCAGAAGAACATACGAGATACGAAACACTTGCCTCAAAGACGTTTCGCATGTAGTCATCCTGTACGAAACCTTTCCTCTAACGAATAAAAGCAGTCTCTAGTTCTGAAACTACTGAAGGTGCCCTGGCATGCGTGGGGCCACAGTGCCCAATGATAAATAAATAATTTATCTCTTCCACTTGTGTTAATTCCGACATAAGCTGACAATGTCTCCTATCACACATGAGGCGACCCTGGTGTTTGGAATTGTGCCCAGCCAAATTACTTGATATTAGTATCTTGAATACTGCTTTCTGGTGTTATCGAAGCCTTTTGTTTGAGCATGAACCTGTCTGGTCTACGTATCGTTTTTCCACACGCGAGTGTCATTTCATAAGCAGCCGTGCGCACACAATATATATATTTATGCCGGCCTTGCTTGACGGCAAACTTGCTTTGAATAACGTTTCTGCATTGGCCTCATCGTTCTAATGGTGCATATTTAATTCGGTAGCCATTTGGCGCGTCCTCCCCTGATCCCGAAACTATTTCTGTCAATTGCACTTCTTTTTGCCTAAGCTGTCAGCTCGCGGAAGCGGGACAAGCATTGCGCTGTTGGCGCAGTGCGCTCACCAATAAGTCGCATTCCCCTTTTGTGCTAATTTAATACACTTTAGTTGTGTTTGTACTGCTCGTCTTCTCTTTTCCCTGCCCCACTGTTTCCGTCTGCAACGATTGCATTGCTTCAAGCATTGCTATCCTGCAGACGTTTTTGCGGATAGAAATACTTCTGCTTTCTGGTCAAGGTTACAGATTTCCGTGGTGCTTGGCTGGGCAAAGCTGCTAGGTCGAACATCAGTTCCTGTTATCGCGCGAATTCTTGAATACATAAAACAAGACCCCTCCTCATCATCGCAAGTTGGGCCAGTTGGTATGCCAGAGTAAAAGCTTTGTAGAACCCAAGGGCATGAGATTGCGCTGACTTTCCCTGTTCTCGTGCACTTGCGCTATTCAAAACGTTTGCCAAGAAACTTCCATGTTTACCCACAACGTATTGCCGGCTTAATTTAAGTGGACATAACAAGCCTAATATTATGCATTGATTAAGGTTTTCTCATGGCCTAACTGTCGGGGTTTTTAGAAATTAGAGGCCAAGGCAGGAGAGCCTAACATTTTGTGCAAAAGTTATTGGATAGCCCTGTCAAGGAGCGACAGTGCCGAAAAAATTGAAATACATGGTAAACACACTACGCACTGGGTGTGCGCGTGCGCATGTGAGTGTGTTGTTTACCTGCTAGACAAAGCTAAAACGGATCAGAGGGCCTTGCACCACATATGTTGGTGTCTGTCAGGCTCAGGACGAGAGGAAGCTTCCTTAAACTGGTGAACAAGGCTAGAGTTGTGCGAGAATAAAATTAGGTCTCTTTTCCTTGATTTTGTGCATGACAGAAAAGGCATGGCATTTTGAAGACTTGGTCTGCAGAAATCGATGGCCGTGTGCTCATGTCTGGTAGGGG
The DNA here is from genome assembly GCF_038994185.2 of Dermacentor albipictus. Lineage (NCBI taxonomy): Eukaryota > Metazoa > Arthropoda > Arachnida > Ixodida > Ixodidae > Dermacentor > Dermacentor albipictus. The sequence continues at coordinate 6,243,976 of NC_091824.1, forward strand.
AAAGGCGGGCCTCACGAAAAGTGCGGCGGCTACAATTTTCGAAGGGCAACCAAAGTACCTGTAAACGAAAGTAAAGAGCCCTCACTGGCATGTAAGTCGGAAGTCTCATTCTGTTGCTTCCTGCAGCACTGTTGTGCAGCCTAGTGGCTCTTCGCCGTTGAATCGGTGCGTTCCGATGGAGCGCCAACGATTGACTGTACTGTAACAAGCACTGCCGACGAAGGTGACTATGAAGGAAAAATCAGCGTCACAGACCCAAGCAAAACGGCCTTGAAATATTATTCAGCTCTGCTCCAAGCGTGCGCTTTCCTGCATTATCGTGGGCTGCTCATCAAATCGGCGCCGAGGGAATCTATTCTATTCAACGACACTTGCATTCCGCCCAGTGTTGCGTCCATTTTCGTGTTTACCAAAATGTCACTGCACGTGTAAAGTAATATGTCTGTTAAACTTCATGTCGGTTGTAGCGACATTTATGTCCATCCTCGAATACGAACTCTAGCCGTACAGCTTCCCATCGGAGTAACGATGTGACCATCAGCCGTCCGAATCTGGGAGCCATGTCAAAAGTAAATACTTTCTTCAGAAACATCGCCTTCTTCCCGCTCAAGATAGAAAGGTCCGCACCGGTATCCACGAAAGCGCCAACCACGTAACCGGCGATCACCGCCGGTATGTCGAGTGAAAGCCGGTCATTCCGTTCAGCTGAAGTTGACGTCGGATCGGTGCGCCTGCTTGTTTGCGTCGATCGGAGGTGTTCAGCACGTCGACTGCCAGCTGTCTTGCCCCCAAAAGGGCACTGTAGTTAGCTTTCCTGGTGAGACTTGAATATCGTGCAGTCGAATATCACTGGGGTGGTGCTGAAAAAAGCCCAGGCAACCGCGAGCGTGAAAGTCGTCCGGTAGGCGATGGTGTGCGCTAGTGAGCCAGATAACATGCAATATCGTGGGGTCATTGGCCAGGCTGGGGTGGCAGCACTGGACGTTTGTATTGGCACAGGTGGTACAAATGATCTGCCTCAGCACAATGGAAGCACAGAGGATGGTGGTCCGGTGTGTGCCAAACAAACAACTTCCAAGAGGTCATGCGTCGATCGTCGGCGTAGTGCAGTGGCTGCTCTAGCTAAAGCACAACAGGAGGAGTGGCAGGCGGAAACGCTGCAGGCGCGCGTTGTTCTTCGGTGTATTACACTGGTTGGGCTGGTGAAAGTTCAACCGCACGAGTGGCGTGAACAAACAGCAGAGCTGTAGAAGCAAGGAGTCTAAGGGCTTCTCTTCAGTCGGTGCAGGCGCAGTGTTACCATGAGAAAAGGTGGACTGGAGCGCTTGGTGTACTTCATATTTTTCATTTGCAATGGAGTTCACCGTAGCTCGTGACGCGCCGTAAATCTGCATCTCTTCGCCCACAACGGTGCGGATGAGTTCGCGGAGGTAGTCATTGTTCCTTCCGGTCGCCATGAAAATATCGAAAGCGGAAGCCACGTTCACTTACTGCTCGTAGAAGTTCGGTCGCTGCTGAAGCAGCTTCTGCGTACTTACACTGTCAGATAAAAATTTGGCGACAGTCTTCGGAGGGCTCCGCATAAGACCAGCTCCTTTACTCCTCCCATTAGGTAACGCAACTTTCTGTCCGCGGTCATCCCAGGGTCTGCTCCTCTGGAGAGGCTCGTCATGTCTTCGACGAACGCGGTGACACTTTCGTTGGGATGCTAGACGCGGGCCTAGATCGCTCGTTGTGCTAGTTGGCGGCGATCAGCGCTGGTGTAGGTGTCTTGTAGCTGAGGGCAGAACTCATAACACGACGTGAGTTGCTGCTCACAGTTTTTAAACCGCATACACGCGCCGTCCTCCAAGCACAAATAGACGTTGCTTAGTTTAGTGGCGTCATCCCATTCGTTATACACGGCCACGCACTCAAATTGGGGCATCCCGTCTTCGCCGCCTTTGAAGAAGTTACCATGGAACGACTTTGGGTTCTGAAATGTGTACCGAGTCGTCATCGTGCTATCCATATTAGTTGAGGTGGTTGGAATCACTGTGCTGCCTTCTGGAGGCAGTTCCCTGATCCTGTGGCTGGCCCAATTGACGGGAGTCTCTATTGTTATTGGTCTAGTGGTTCCGCTCTCAGGAGGGGTCCTGCGGCACGAGTGAGAAATATCGAGCACCTCCACCAGTGTGTCATGTGTCTTCAAGAAGACTGGCGACGCTTAATGAGGACAAGTGGCTCCCGAAAACAACGGTGATGGGACCAGGCTATCGAAATAGCGCGGTAGCGCGCGCACTTCTTCCTTCTTGTCCTTCCTGCCTCTTTTCAGTTGGCAGTACGTTATGGGTAAGCCAACTGAACGTGGTGCTGTTGGGATCAGTTGATTTGCCAGTTCGGTCACCAAAGTAGATGTAATAATAACTGTCGTTAGTAACTTCAGTTCTTCTTGTTCAGGACCTTGTTTCTAAAGTTTTCCCACCGTGCTTCCGAGGTGTGCCTTTGTGAAAGTGGAGGCACAAAAAGTGCCCACTGGTGACATCTGGAGACGGTATATGTCGGTCATGCAATACTGTCTCAGACACCTTGAGAATACATGCTGCCCGACAAGCTATGAGATCTAAAGAAAAGCGCTATTTGAAATGTACAAAAGTGTCAGCGCTGCACAAAGCTGCATTACGTGCGCAGCAGTAAAGGCTTGATAACTTGCGCATTTCCAGACCTGCACTGCAATGCTGACGAGCGCTACTTTTGAAGTGCAGCACACTTCTCACAGAACTGCTTCAGGAAAGCAAGAACGAAACTAGAAAGCTACGAGAAGATATAGCGGTCATGTGGCAGGCTCTTGATGGGCCACCAGCACTGTAAGTTCTTTTGAATGAATGTATTGCTGCTGCTAAGTGCACAATGAAAAAGAGAAGACAAGATACACAGATGACTGGCTTCCACTGTGCGTGCTTCTTAATATACGAAGCCCTGCAACATATTCCTTCTTTCGAGACAATAACACAATACCCCTTTCTTGTGAATTCACATTAAGCATGTACATTAGTATGGTTGGCCCCAAATGTAGCTTTGATGAAGACTTTTTCAAAGCTTTGAATATGAAAATCTCTATATGAGCACATTTTCAAAAAAGAAGAATGCTCATTTTCGACGAGGTACACGTCTGGAAAGAGATGACTGTCTACTCTCAAACTATGACCTATGTTGGTGTTGTTGTTTATGGAAAGCAGGGTGTCCAATGCAATCAGCTGCCTGACCATGGTCTCGTCTGCTTTTTCGCCATTTGTGAATAGCTACTTAAAGCAGGTAGTTGTTCTTGTCTAAAAAATATCCACAAAACGCACTCTTCTTGCGCAACTACTCATTCAATGAATTGTGCATTTAGAGCGCGCTGGTGTTATTTTGATGGTGCGGTGTGCGACGGTGCTTCAACTAATCGCGCTATGCGGAGACAGCTCGGGGCGTTGGGAAGTGTGACAAATGCATTGGAGCATCCACTGGATGAATCTAGAAAAGTGTATGTGCGCTCAGATATTCCCTGTATTTTTTTAATGCATTCGAAATCGTCTTTACGAGAAGGAAAGTTTGAAAAGACAAGGCGATTCATAAGATAGTCTGGCTACGATGCTCTGTATGTGGCAGACACACAGCATGATGCTGAGCTCAGAGTATGTCCAAAGTTGACGTGCAACCATGTTAACCCGCCGAATATGCTGAAAATGAGATTGAAACTCACAAAAAAAATTTTTTTCAGCAATTCTGCCGATAAAGGCATACGGTGTTACGCACGCAAAGGTGCAGGTCGGCTTTATAATGCCTAGCGAACTATCGAGTTTACGCTTTTTCTGTATAACCTACTTGATGCCCTTAAAGGGAAGCTGAAACACTTTTCGAAAAAAATGAGTTCTCTGCGGCATTCTACAGTTTTGAGTCCCCTGAACACGAATATCTCGTTCAAAAAGGGCGGAAACAAGCGAAAGCGGCTGTTTTTTTCATGAAAACGCGCACCAGCGCCGCAGGGTATCGCGCGAACGCCGCTGTTGCCCGTGACTGGTCGGAGCCGCTGTGACGTCAGTGGCGGCAGTCGCCGGTCGGCGCCGCCGTTTGAGAGCGTAGCACGCTGTTCTGTTCTGGCTGCATAGCTGAGTTGTAAGCATTATGGAACGTTCTCGCTGTCTCGGACAGCTTGTATTTTCGCCGTACATGTTCGAACCGACAGCCGATACGGAAAACGATGGCGGCAACGGCGGCAACGACGATGTTGAGTGTGCCAAAAGCGAGAGCGATGTGTACACCTCGCGCGCTGGAAATCATAGCTGTTACGTATGCTTCTTTTTTTTTCCATGTAGCTGCACGTTCCAATGACGGGAGAAAAAATGCGCTAAAGTGTCACTGGGAACTTGCTGCTGGAAGAATGCCGAAGCACTAACTTCTCATTAGATTGTAAACACGGGAACAATTCCGCGATGTCAAGCACCTTGCCGATGCTTGTCTGAAGTCCCGTGGTTTTCTGAGCGTTGATACACGTACGCGAACATAAGTGCCGCGTTTCAAAGCGCGCACATGCAGTGCTGCGAGGTACAGTCATGGAAGTTGCTTATCATACACATCCAGATCGAGATGGTCATGGGGATTATATGTGCAATATTCAGAATATGGTTCGACGACTTTGCGATTGTGGCTCGATCAAGGATCGGTATGCGCGCTCCATGCTAGTGTTGACATAAAGATATTAGGCAGTTTTAGCACCGCCGTGTGGTAAACATGATAACTGCAACCGTACGTCGAATGTCACTAGGCAAGCCTATACTCAAATTTATACCTCAGGTGCAACGCTGTGAAAGCTACGCACGAAGTCCGGTTACCAAAATATATTACTGCGCGCGTTTCCGTCTATGGTTCGCAGCGTGCCAGCGGTATTTGCTCGCGCGAGCATGCACGTGAAGCTGCCGCGACGGGCCGCAATTACAGAATGCCGAAAAGAAAATTGATTTAAAAGAACGTGTTAGCAGCTGTATAAGTACACGGATCGTTTCTATGGGTAAATTCTTTTTTTTTCATTCAGAACTGAGCTTATATATGAAAAGTTTTCTCAAAAATCGGGTCAAGAAACATCGAACTTTTTCTAAGTGCGAACGCAGCCACTGCAAGAAGTATCTCAAGCCTCCACAGCGTTGCACCTGATGTATGAAACGGAGTATAGCAACGCTAGCAACAACGCGTTTCCGCATTTGTCGCAAGGCTATCCGGCTATCGCGGAAATGGTCCGAGCACAGCACAGTTGATTTCGACGGCACGAACTTATCTCTCCTCACCGCACTGCGCTGCAAGCTTCTTGTGCTTCGGGAACCTGTGAAACACCACATCGTCTCGCCCGCGTGTGCTCGCGCAGCCGATTGCTGCACAGAACGAGGGCATGTTGGGCGCCCTTGGCTGTAGGCACTCACGCAGCACAGAAGGAAAGAACAGTCTACGAAAACCGCAAAACAAACGTGAGCGGCGGCGGCGGCAAATCTCTCGTAGCGTCGTTCAGTAAAGCGCAGGACGGAAAGAAGCATGCCAGCGCATGCCAGCACGCCGGTCCGGCCAACGTTACTAGACTAGCTTCAGTTTTAAAACTCGGCGCCACTGCGCGGAACCGCCACCCGCCCGCGCCTTCGTGGCGCTGCAGTCGCGCCCGGCTTCACTTCCTCACTAGCCGGCTACGCGGGCGGGACGGACGAAGCATGCGGTGCAGCGTTGGTGTATTCTGTGGTTCGTTGTTGACGGCAAATTTTAGCAAGCATGTCATCCTTGGAACTGTAGCCTTCGCCGAGTTTCTTAAGACTATCAGCTGACGATGCGGACGTGCTGTGTACCTGGCTGCATAGGCCGCTATAGGAACGATGTCAACAGTTTGGCGCACCACTTTTTTTCTGTGCTCCCAGCAATGCGATGCTTCGCTCGGCGTGAAAAAGAGCGATTCGTCGTGCCGACTGGGAACAGTTGTTGCTGTAGTAGCCTATGATGCGTGTGGCTCCTACCCACGATGGGGCATTGGCCAAGCAATGGGTGGATTATTCTAAAGTAATATGGAGCATACATTTCCTAATAGCTATTGAAATAGCATTGAATAGCGCAGAACTACCTGTTAAATAAAATCAGGAAGGTCATATAGAATGAGTAATAATTAATTTAATAGTAAAAACAAAAAGAAAGGAATTTAGCAGGGCATCCGTTTAGATTCCGTAAGGAATGTTCCGACAGCGTAGCATGCATCCCTGTGGCTGAATCCCAAAGTGGACGCTCCGAACGAAAGAAGACCGGGAACACACTGCGAAATCAACGGCACGCGCTCGTGCCACTGCTCCCGCGTTCGTCGTCGTCTTGCACAGCTGGCTGCATGGCCGTTCATCTTTCCAGCGTAGAATTTCGCTTCACTTCTGTCGTCGTAATGGGGAGGCCGCGTTTACGGGGGTATGAGCCATTGCTTAAGGGAGTATGAGCCACTCATGGTCTTACGTAACGGAGAGACTTAATTTTGAAGAAATTTAATTTCAAAGAATCACAAGCGGCAAATCGCAGGCGATGGCTGCTAACAACGCCGCCGAGCATTGCAAACTCGAGACATCGAACGCAAGCGACAACTGCGGACTGCGGGCACACCATCAGTGACGTCGTTCTCTCTCGCAGCCGATTGTGTGTGTAACCTCATAACTGAGAAATACTTTAATGAGCCCTCGGGATTAACCCAGTGCTGAACACAGGGGCCGCACGTTTCAGCTTCGCTGATTAAGCATCTTGACGGAATGAAAAATCCGGCTTCTTTTTTTTTTGTGTGTGGCTTGTGTGTACAAAGACCGATCTCATCTTTCTTTTTGTAGCGCTTCTTTGGTGTGGTGACAAGCTTCGCTGGGGATGAAGATCATCGTAAAATCACGCACTTCGGCCAGATATTCAGGCTCCTGAGCCTAAACTGCGCGAAACGTTAAGACGACAGGAAGAAACACACGCCATTTAGAGATGCAGCTTCTGCGCTTCGCTGTATGCGTTTCTTCCTTTCGTGCAGTTTACCCTTCTTTCAGTATTAACGAACTGGTGCGATAAATCTTATTACTGTAGGTGGATATCGCTTTCTCGTGGTATCACTAATTCGGACAAGGGGAACGCCAGCGAGCGTGAAACACGCACCAACGGCGGCCCGTACGCACGAGCTCAAGGCTGTGACGAGGCGTCTGCAGTGGAGCCCGATGGAACAGCGTTGCCCTCTGGCGGCTGTCACAGAAGTGGCGACAGCGGCTGTAAGCGCGCGGGCGGGGAGTTTTACAACTGAAGCTAGTCTAGTAACGTTGGGTCCGGCAGCTCGGTCCCCGCCAGTGACGTCACTCTCGCCGGTTCTCTCCTCTGGTAACCTCCTCACCCGGCGCTCCGGGAAGCGATGGGGGCGTGTCCGCGGGGGTGATTTAGAAAGCGATTTCCGCCCCTTATATTAACAAAACGAAGAAAAAAATTTCGGAACCGTAAATTATTAGGTCTGTTCTTCCCAATCCCAGCAATTCATGGAAATTGAAAACCGCTTCAGCTTCCCTTTAAGCAGCGCTTCCCAGCGGAAGGCCTGACTCTTGGATGCAAAGACTTCCTAGTAATGGAGAATGCCTTCAGGTGGCTTGACAAGTCGGAAGAAGTTGTTCATGGAGGCATTCCCAAAGACTTTTTCCTGGCCCAGTAAACTGCACGGGGATTAGAGTGATATAGCACAGTGACATTCAAGTGAGTGCGGGAGCTGTCAGCTTTGGCGGAATGCAATTTCGAATATGTTCTCTCCTCTAAGATAAATCAAGGTCCTTTGTGGTGCTTCTTGGGGGGTAATAAGGCAAGCAGAAAGCCAGAATGAACATCCTGCATTTTCAACGTTTTCGCAGCTTTGTCGAATGCTTTCACTACCTTCATTCCTGAAGCCACCAGAGTTTGGGAACTGCAGAGCTGCTGAATGCATCCAATTTGCTTTTGTAATTTTGACCAATTTTAGAGGCGTATACAAGAGTTCACTTGCTGAACGACCAAAAAAGCTGACACATAAGCTCAATGGTATGATCAACGAAGGAAACTGGGAGTGTGAAGAAGTATTAGAGCACTACTGCAATGCAGCTGTTGACTGCATAATCTATTCTGTTGCTGGATTCGTAACAAGCTAGTCAATCAAACATCATGCATTGTTTGCAAAGTAGCACCTAATGGGCACAAAGGCTTTCGAAACGCTGCTGACGCTGACATTGCTAACTGCAAGACAAGAAGGAGGCTAACGCATTCAAGTGCTCACCTTTTCCTGATCTTTAGGCACACTGAGCAAGTTGCAAAGTATGCAGGGCAGAGCCATGTGTATGATAAGACTACAGGTGCTGTGCTGGCCGATTTTGAATTTACATTACCCTCCAATCTCCACAAAGAAGACATATTGACCAAATTACTGCACTACTACGTTCTTCTGCGTATGCGTCAATACTGCCGGCAGGTAAAGGCCAAGAATAAAAAGCTGGATCTGCGCAAGTGGTTAAGGCTATTTGAGCTCATGCATATGAAATAAGCGGAAAACAATTTCAACATCGCTCTAAAACAAACAGTTCCGGGCACTCTCTTTGAGGGAATATGTGCTTGTCCCATATTTTACTCTCGTTTCGGGAGTAGATCGAGCCTCTATGAGGGCAAGTAGATAAACTCCTCCTGACAGAGTTTTGTTACTCCACCACAAGAAAGTGCTACTACTCTTCCGCAGTGCGCTAATACTGTCCCTAACGAAGTAGTACTACTCTCCCAGACCGAGTGCGTCTACTCCTCCAAACCAAGTACTTCTACTCCGCCAAGCCGAGTGTTTCCACTCCCCCGAACGGAGGGCTTGTACTCCTTCCGAACAGAGTGCTAGTACTCTTCCCAATACTGTGAAAGCACGATGTAGATCCATTGTCACGTTTGAACGTATTTGCAATACCTAAACGTAGGGAATATTTGATTCCTTCATAGGCAGCTCCTACATTTATGCTTGGTGAATGGGCTGTAATCTGTAGTCGACGAGTCACTCAAATCAAACAATTTTTCCCTTAAAAGGTAAAAATATTTATTCATCAGTTCCAAAACAAACTGAAAAATAATTTTAGAAACATACTGACAAACACATAAAATGAGATGATAATGATGCCCATGAATTTAGACGCATATTATAATAACACATAAGTATATTCTGTAAAGTTTCATCAGTATTTCAGTGTAGAAATGTCTTAATTTCAATCGGCTCCTTTTTTCGAAAATAAAGTATACAATGGAAAGTTGAACATAGAAAAAACTGTGCAAACTCACGAAGTATTGACACCGTGATCGAAGAGAATTCTGCATCACATCGCTGCCCAGGAAACGCCTTTCAGGCACAGAACGCGAGCACTTATATGCCAGAGGTTCAGCGATTGGCTGCTAATGTAGATAAATTGTGCAAGAAACTTTTTTTCTGTGCCATATTCTAAGGCAGCGGCTCATTTATTACCTTCCTGTACAGCGTATGAATGTTCCTGACTGAAAGTACAGTACATTTAGAAAGGTATATTCTCATGTGAGGCCACAGGTCCAGCTGCCCTTGCTTATACTTCACATAAAGTTATTCGTGTATGGGCTGCATCCCATTGTTTCTGAGTGTGTCTTGTCGTATTTCTGCAGCAATATCCTGCCTGGTCTCAAGCCGGTACAGAGGCGTATTATATTTCCTATTTGGTTGGCCACCTTCCGAAAGTAATTTCCTGGTGCAGTTTGGATTTATCCGTTACACTTTCTCACAAATAAATAAAATTAATTTTACAATATTATCAAGTGTGTAGCAAACGAGTATAAAACCACAAGGAGCATTGGCATTAAATTCTTGCGAATCGAATGTCTTGTCATATAAGGGAGCTTTTCATTCCCACGACAGTAAGAATGTTACACTTCTGACTAGCAGCTTGAATATTTACATGATCAATTACTGTGACCCGTTGATTATGCAATCTAAGTAATGTATAGCATGGCTTCAGATATGATCCAAAAATAATATGTGACGAAATGATGCATAATAGGTGACATAAGCATATGTACACACAGGAAAGTGCACGAAAAAGACAAACAAAGACGCAAAACATAAAATGAGAATGGCACCATCCTGTTTCACATGCCCCTTCCATGCACGTGGATTTTGCATGCGACTATGCATATGCTTGCACAATGAACCAACTACCTGAAACCAAAGCTTTTTTTCCTACTGAAGTGGTTAAGATGCGCTAAAGTAAGAAAAATTATCGCATTTCACAGAATCATCGTCTTAAAACAAGTACACATACGTCAAGGAAGATTAATACATCACCTGATTGTGCCCTCTTTCTTAAGTCCAGAAGAATTATGTCTACAGAAGCCATGAAACTAAGGGGATTTTGCTTAACACTATATGTTCACATCCGCCAATTGATGAAAAAGTGTTCTACTCAGATGCTCTCAGTTCTTTGCATTGAACGCCATCTCTACCTCCACTAGCATACTTGGTGGACAAGTAGATTGGAGAAACCACAATCTAAAATTTTTAAAATAATATTCAATTCCAAGTCACTATATGGCTTCTAAGACGTAAGGTGTGAACCATGGTGTACAGAGTTGAAGGCCTTAATTGCTCCTTGCTTTCGCTTCGGGAAGCACGACCATTTCTAATGATGTCGTGAACATTCACGTAAATGGTAATGACTTCTTAAACATGGGATTCTCTTCCCGCAATGCTTCCCTTTTCTGGTACCTAAAAGGAAGCTTTAATACTATGGTAACAATAAAATTAAAACAGCGCTAGACGACAGTACCAAAAAAAGGGAGGTAATAGATAAAAGGGAAGACATGAAAATCTGTGTAATTCATGTCAGCATTTATTACACAGAATCACAGTGGTTGGTATTTGCACCCTTGCATTCACGTGCTGCTAGATGTAAGCTATTAAAGCTGGTAAATGTTAAATGTATGTAAGCACCTAACCAAGCATAAGCTGTCGCTTCTTATAGTGAACACAGACCCGTGCTCATTGCAATTATGTATTATGTCACTAAGCAAATACGCAATATCATTATACCGCTATGTTTAATCACATGGATATATCAGTTGAGAGGCAAGACAAAAAGCAGTCACTTCTAATAACTAATCAGCTTTTTTTAACACATTTAAAACTTTTCAATGACACTTACTCCTACGTGTTTGTCTCCAGAGGGCATACTTGATTTTGACTTTCCCATCAGAGAGATTACATAAATATACCATGCTAAGATGACTGCCTAGAGAACGTGATACTTTTTATCTTGGTGTGACATATTGTATTTTGATCTTGTTGACATTTAAACGATACACCCAATATACCCTCATTCTAGTTGTCTTGTCCAAATTGCATGGCTATGTATTTTGATTTTTTGGAGTGCGCTCTTCTGCTCTACGTGCAGCCTCGCTGGGCTGGCTCTGACATTGTTGCGGCCTTGCAGCTGCCTTCTTGCGTTATATAAAGTGGGTGCCTGAAAAATATCGTGTGCAGTAGTCAAAATGAGGGCATGATGTAAAACAGCATCAAGGCAGTCAAGGTCATGGCACTAAAAGAAATTTTAGCTCTTATCTTTCTACTCAAATGCATGCGAAACATCTAAATGACTGCAACAGTCAACTGCTAAACTAACTTCAATTTTTAGATCTAAGCAAAAACTAAATAACCGACAGCCCATCCTCGTTCGGCACCAATGTTAAAATACTCCTGGCAATAAATAGAATATTGGTAATTGTTAGATGTCATAAGTCTGTTATTAATCAGGTGTGCCGCAAACACGACTTCTGACACATCTTAAGCACATGCCAGTGTGACCCCCGTACCATCTCTGGTTTTGCCCCTGCTCAAGCCATAATTTGAGGATCATATCTGCAAACATGATGCTCAGTACTAATGAAAATATGATCCTCTCGTTCAATGGATATGACTGGATGTGCATATAAGAAAGGGCAACAAGGCTTGTTATGACAAGCTTACCACATTTCAATAATAACAAGAAAGTTCATGGCGGCCTGCATGTAAGCTCACTAAAAGGTATGAACTTATTTTCATTTATGAGGTGCGCAATGGAGTTCATTTTACAGAGACTCAAGTACTGCTTCAGTTTGAAATCTAGCATTTTACATTCATGAAGGCATGTAAACGCTGCAGTTAGACCACAGTTATTAGTTTATTAGACCAACTCTTCGTTTCGTGTACGACAGACGAGTGTTAACACGGAATTGAAGCAACGTTTTATTTTGATGCTTTATTTTTCTACCAAAATAATAAAGCGATAAACAGATTTTCAACTGCCATGCAGTAGCAAGATGCACAATTTACGCTTGTAAACCCCAGAGGAAGGGTGATTTAGCTGTTCATATGACATAACTCTGAAACGCGAACTCATATTAGCAAATGGACAGGCATGTTCAAGACATTCCCATACAAAAATGCATACTTACTTTCTTTAGACTTTTTTCCAACTTTCTATCAACTTTGTTAACATCCTATGTACTTTTACTTCCTATTAACGCTTGTTACAAGAAAGTTGGTAGGCTTTGTATTTACTTTCGTTTGAAGGAAGTTTGTTAAAAGAAAGTTGAAAGGAAGTAGGTAGGCTTTGTGTTTACTTTCGTTTGAAGAAAGTTCGTTGAAAGAAAGTTTAAAGGAAGTTGGTAGGCTTTGTATTTACTTTCATTTGAAGAAAGTTTGTTAAAAGAAAGTTTAAAGGAAGTTGGTAGGCTTTGTATTTACTTTCATTTGAAGAAAGTTTGTTAAAAGAAAGTTTAAAGGAAGTTGGTAGGCTTTGTATTTACTTTCGTTTGAAGAAAGTTTGTTAAAAGAAAGTTTAAAGGAAGTTGATAGGCTCTGTTTTTACTTTCGTTTGAAGAAAGTGTGTTAAAAGAAAGTTTTAAAAAAGTTGGTAGGCTGTGTTTTTACTTTTTTTGAAGAAAATTTGTTACAAGAAAGTTTTAGAAAAGTTGGTAGGCTCTGTTCTTACTTTCGTTTGAAGAAAATTATGCCAATTGTATTTGCTTAATTCATTTGTTCATTTAATACTGCGATAAAGAAGCATAATATGCAAATTAATTGGTAATACAATAATTAGTACGAATGCCAGAGTGTCACAGTGATAATTCCTTCGTGCAGTTTGAATTTAAAAAAGCAATAATAGGAGACAAAATAATTTTTGCTGCGTATGGACATATAATCAACGGAAGCAAAAGTAAAATATATTTGCCTACACCGATGAAATTGTCTATTTAGGAAGTTTCTTCTACTTCAAAAAAAGAAGTACTCTTATGCATTTAGCGTCCCTTTACGTCTCCGTGTGAGGCAGAGAGACTACCTCTGCTCCTTCTAAAACAGTGGCCCTATTGGACTTCTTGACGTATTGTAAGGCTGTTTACTTTAGTTCGCGACGTTTTCTTGCCTTTTTCCCTTTCGACAGGGTGGATAGCTAAATTCTTGAACGAAACCACGCAAACGTAGAGGACGCCGCGTTTTTTAGTAGTTCGTACGTACATATGACTCGGAGTTGTCACCGTTGCCGCAGTGTTGTGGAGTGGACATGAAATCCAGAAGTCGTTCAGACGCGCTCGAACGGACCCCGAGTTCGAAGCCTACGCTGATTCATATTATCGCACCGATAACAATTATGAGGCGATTTGTGCGCTTCCACTTTTCCTATTGTACCAAAGAGAGTTCTGAGGCTCAAATAGACACATTTTAGCGTTCGCCAACTACCCGCGCCGAGATCGGTCGCCACCGAAGCTTAGGCACAGCGTATACCTCCGAGTCCGTCTGCACGCTATCGGTGTGTCTAGGCTCAGGAATCAAGAAGTCTAACAAGGATAAATCACTCTTTATTTTTGGATTTCGCATCGGTGTTCTTAAATAAACCGTTTTCTCATGTTTACAGTGCCAGCACAAGCGACCAGCGCCGATGCTACGCGTCATAAACACGTATATGTGCTGTCGCCGAAGGCTCCCAGCACTAGCCTGCGCTTCGCTGACGAAGATATATGACTAGGCAGACGTGTCGACTGGAAGGCATATTGAATACGGACAGCATGTTTGCCTTTGTGGTACAGGCGTGAGCTTTAGTTGCTGGGCGATAGCGCATCTATCGCACTACCATGTCTGTGCGAAACGTATCTCTAGAAAGCTAAAACTGGTTCTCATGTTTAACTTCACAAACTATCCACTTGGTCCATCCTGTTGGCGTGGCGCAGCTTTTGTCTAGGAAGCGCCTCGACTTCGTCGCCGTGCAGGAGACGAAGATTGAGAGTGATGACGAGACAGAAAGGGCTTTGCGACCCTTTCTGTCTGAATATAACGTCTGCGTTTCACACGCTCTTGGTTTATCCGCGGGCTCTTTCCTGTTTCTGAAAAAGAGCCTATTTTGTTCAGCACTTAGTTACCATGTAGACACTGAAGGTCGATATATATGTTGTGATCTTGTGTTGCAGGGTGTGCCATGGCGATTAGTCAACGTCTACGCATTTAATGACGCTGCAAAACGAATTGTCTTCTTTGATACTGTGCGTAGTCTAATGGACTGTGATCGTTGCATTGTGTTGATGGGAGATTTCAATTGTGTATGTGATCCACGCGATCGAAGCGGCATTGATACTCAGCGGGACAGCAGTGGTGAAGTTTTATCTAACCTAATAGAAAGTGCAGGGCTCATTGATATAGGAGTGTCGGGACAGGGAGCTCGCTCTTATACACGAATTCAAGGTCGCTCTTATGCCCGCCTTGATCGGATTTATGTTTCTTCATCCCTCCTCTCCCGGGAACTGTCCTGCACTACTATCCCAGTTTCGTTCTCTGATCATTGCATGGTTATCGCAAAAATTGGTGAGAAATCTGTAACTAATATCCGACCACAGTGGGCACTCTGGAAGCTTAACTCTGAGCTCCTAAATGATCAGGAATTTATTAATCGCGTGCGCATGACCCTAAAAAATTCTCTTTCTACTGACTTGCCGTTATTTGCAGCTTGGGAACTCTTTAAACAAGAGGTTCGTACAGTGGCTATAGAAATTGGATCGCTGAAAGCATTCTATAGAAAGAATGAAGAAACAATACTTCTTAGAAGCCTACACAACCTTTATCAGGTGGAATGCGAAATGCCAGGCACTTACACTGTTGACATAGAAAATCTTAAATGTGAGTTGGAAAAGTATGATGCACTGCGTTACAGAGGTGCGCGAGTTCGATCTCGAAATAGGCGTGCTCTGCAGTCTGAGTAACCAACACGTCAAGCTTTACTTGACGAGCGACGTCACGCTGTTTCCAAAGTAATTCCGGAAATATACTCCGAAGGTAGTCTTCTAACAAATACTAATGACATAATTTCTCAGTTCGAAACTTTCCACACTATGTTGTTTAGTGCCCCTCCGGATGATCACGATGCAAAAGTTTTAGAGAGTTTTGTATCTCTTGTAAAACCATTACAGGATGACGAATGTGCAGTTATGAGTGGTAGCCTTACTATCCACGAAATTGAACTAGCTATTGATCAGCTGCCTATGTCGAAAACACCCGGCCCTGATGGACTTTCCTGTGAATTTTACAAAGCTTTCAAACCAATTATCAGCCCTATATTATTGGACATTTTTATTACAAGTTTAGAGGTAGACGCCCTTCCGCAATCTTTTTGCGAAACCCACACAGTTTTAATTCCAAAAAGTGCAGATAAGGAGAAACTGCGTTCTGTTGAAAGCTACCGACCAATCACATTGTCAAACGTGGATTATAAAATTTTTGCAAAAGTTTTATTGAATAGATTGCAATTTGCGATGTCAATTCTCATTGGTTCCCATCAGACGTGTGGAATTAGGGGCCGATCCATTCAAACCAACATACATATCGCCCGTACACTTCTTAAATACTGTTACGGTTCCACTGAGCAGCTTGCAATGCTCCAGGTAGACCTTGCTAAAGCTTTTGATCGTGTCAGTCACTCCTATTTATTTACTCTTCTGGAGCATGCCAATGTTGGCTCCGTTGTGCTTAAAGGCGTTAAGCTTTGTTATACGTGTTGTACTACTCGTTTAGTTATTAATGGCCAACTCTCTAAACCCGTTTCCATTTGCTCTTCGGTAAAACAAGGATGCCCTATGTCCCCATTACTATTCGCCCTTTATCTGGAACCGCTATGCTTAAGCGTTATTCAGTCGAGTTACATCCATGGCTTCAATATACTGGGTCATGAAGTAAAAGTCTTAGCTTATGCAGATGATTTAGCCTTCTGCACGGATAAGTCGAGTGTTGAAAAGGTAGTATTGACACGTGTACTTATCTTTATTGGGCAACCACGTTTCGCCGCTTAACAACTGTAATCGCAGAGCGAGGGACGCGCCTGCATGTATCCGACGTTTCTGGAAAGTTATCGACGCTTCTACCCGCGTGCCTGTTGTCGCCGAACCTTGTGTTATCAGATTTCATCGCGTGACACGAATGGTGTAGAACTTTGTGGAAGACACGCGGGTCCCATCAGGTAATCTGGAACATTCGACGACTGATCTATAAAAGCCGACGCGCTTGACCCGCTGATCAGATTTCTGACGATCGCCGACCGTGTTCGCCGCTATCGTTGTGCTATAAGTGTAGCCTGTTTTTGTGGGCACAGGTTCGCCTAATAAAAGCTACTTTTGTATTCCACCGTATTCTTGCTTTCTTCACCGTCACTACCCCGTGACAGTATCAACAATAGAGGAATTCGGCAGCGTATCAGGAGCACGAATTAACTCCGCAAAAAGCTTAGGCTTATGGTTTGGCTCATGGTCCTATACACCAGAACAGTTTGCAGGTGTTAATTGGACCGGTGTCCCGCCAAAATATCTCGGCGTGCCGCTAGACGCATATAAATTAAGTGCCCACTATTGGAAAGAACAAGTTTCGGCCCTGCAAAGTTACGCCCCGACATTCGTTCCACACCGACTTTCTATTTTTGGGAAAGCCGAGGCCTGCAATAAGTTCTTGGCAACAAAAATTTACTATGTATTGCAAGTTATACATTCTGCCAGGCTCTACATCCAACGCTTTCACCGAATCTTTGCAACCTTCGTATGGTCTTCAACTTTTAAGCCCATGAGGCGAGACAATATTTTCAGGCCCGTTAGTGAAGGTGGGCTGGGTTTAGTGCATCTTTATGTGCGGCAAATAGTGTTTCGTTTCTTCTTTTTTCGCTATACATCGCATCCTATACTTCGGTCATTCATGCAAGTCACACTTGTTAATGCGTTACCCGACTTAATTGTTTCTTAGAATTTTCCTTCGCGTTCATGCTTGTGGGGATTCATGCAAGAAGTTTACTTGGCGATTCGTTTCCTGAGAGTTCGGTTTTCCACTGAATACTTGTACTCTGCGTCGCGTAAAACGTTATACAAAGATCTATTGTGCATGCTTGTTCCGCCTCCATTTTACCGATCACTATACATTCAATGGCCAGGTCACGATGTTCTAAAGCGAGTTCGTAAAATGTATGTATCCCCTTGCTGAAAAACGGTCTTTTATAAACTTCATAGTGAAATCATACCGGTTAAAACATGGCTACAGAAAAAGGGTATCTTTGTCTCTTCTGTTAAATGTCGCCTTTGTGACGTGCCAGAGACGATTGAACATTGTTTTATTAGCTGCACCGACGCCATACTATTTTGGGATGTCCTCCAACGGACTTTAAAAAAAGACTTTGACATCAACGCTCATACTGTGCGATACCTGCTGCCGACCGCTGATAATAGTGCCCCTTTTGATATGTTTTTTCTCATCGGAATGCACAGTTTGTGGAAAACGCGAATGATGGACAGAAACGCCGAAACGGTTGTCCCTACAAGGGTGAATTTCATCCAAATGACACTACACCTAAAGCAGGTTTATGATGGACTTGATACCCAGCCGGACTGGTACCCCATTTTGGTGAGGTGCCTATCCTTACCACCCTTCTAAAGTGAAGCCACATTTCTACCCACAGTATGAACGATGCCTTTTCTCTGAGTGACTATGATTGTGCTCTCCATTCTGACTATGCACAACTGGTGAATATCGGGTTGCTGCTACTGTAATAAATACCATGAAAGAAAAAAAAAAGTTGGCGTGGCGCAGCGGTAGAGTACCGGGGTTGGGAGCGGTAGGTCAAAGGGTCGAATCCTGGTTAGAGCACTTTTATTTTTACGTTTTTTTTTCTCTTTTTCTATTGCACTAAAACGCTCTCTGTTGCTTTCTGCGTTCAAAAATATACATGGGATGTTCAGGCACCGCGTATTTAACACGCTAGAGCTGTTTTTCGCGCCAGCGCCTCCAAGTACGACGCGCCTGCCCAGCGCCCCAGCATACAGAGTACGGCACTGGGCCCATAATCCGGCGCTGCACTGGACACTGGAAGCGTGTATATGGCCTGTGATCATGAATGTGCGCTCGGTAGGTGTCAAAGAAGCCAGGACGCCGACCACCATTGCAAGCAAGCGGACCTGCACGGACGGCGCGCTGATAGGCTCGTGTTCGCCAACTAAAGTTCGCTCATGGTTCGGCTCAAGTCCGTGTATATGCTTTATAAATAGGCAAGCTTACCCAGATACTGTAAGCCCACCAAATGGGGCCTAAATGCCTGCCCTCCTCCCCGCTGCGGCTTTCTTTGAGCAACAAAACCCGATCTCGAAGGTGGTGCTTTTGAAAGCCACATGCGCCTAAAGCGGATGGGAATCTTGGAGGCAATATCCACTTCGTTTTTTTTTCCTATATACATTTCCTTAAACTTCATAACACAAACTGCATACTTTTACAAATTGCACATCTTTTGAACCCATCAAATTCGTTAAATAGTCTCTACCGATTCTTATTAGGAAAAAACACGCAATTTTCTAATTTACGATACATTTTCCAAAGAACCGCAGTGTGGTGATACCGCAGTATTTGTTCGGTTCACAGACCACGTTAGTTGAACGAAGTGCCCGTTGCTGTAAAACGGTAGTGGAATTATAACGACAGAAAGCTGAGCTAGTTGGTAAGGATTCATTATGCAAACTAGAAGTGAGGCGTGCAGACAGGACACAGAGTAGAGAAGTGGACAACACGAACGCCGACTATCAACTGAAGGGAGCACTGAGGCGAAAAATGAAAGAAGACACAATACCCACCTGCGCATGCTCAGGAAAGGTAACACCACGTGTCAATCGGGTACACGTGCTGGTCTACGTGAGAGATAACTGTTAAGACAGTTAATCTCTTCCTTATGTAAAGTAATCGAAGGCTGACTCACGCACGCACTTCCACCATTATAGATATGCCATGCCTCTACCATAAGACGCGTATCTTCATTCTTATGCCTGTAGAGTATCGCGCATTCATCTAACTTTGGCTTGCAGTTACAATCTCGACAATGTAGCGAAAGATTAGAAGGCGATCCACCGGTTAACGACCTTTTATGCTCCATTAGCCTCTGATTGATACACCGTCCCGTTTGCCCTACGTAGAACTGGCCACAGCTAAGGGGAATTTGATATACCACACCCATACGACATTCTGTAAAACTGTTGTTCTTATTGTGCTTCACTCGACAAATATCTGTTCGTTTTTTGCCTTTAACCCGCTCCTTTTTATTCTGTACGGCAGCGCATATCTTACCTAGTTTATTGGGAGCAGTGAAAGCAACATTAACATCATATCTACTAGCAACTTTTTTAAGCCTGTGCGACACTGAATGAATGTACGGAATAGCCACTACTCTTTTTTTGCGATTACTGCTTTCTGTGATTACGTCTGTCCCTCTGGAAACCGACTTCTTTAGGCGCTCAGCTACAGTGGCCACCGCTACATTAGGATAACCTGCGTCTAATAGGCGCCGGACCTGCGCATTAAAACTGGCGCTCATTTTGTGCATGCAGGATTTTGTGAGGGAAGACTTAAGGCACGACATGGCGATCCCGTTTTTTACTAATTTAGAATGCTTGGATTGAAAGTTTAGCAACGGCTTCGAAGATCTTGGGGAGTACTGCCAACAAACATGATTTTGTTCGAAGACCAAGGAAATGTCAAGAAACTGAATTACGCGTCGCTGAGGTAATTCCTTGGTAAACTTTAATCCTCCCCCATAAAGTTTAAATTGCTCGCTTACTGAGGTAGCAGCCGAGTCTAATTTTTCCCTATTGCAGAAAATCAGGTAATCATCAACGTAACGAAATATCTTGATAACGCTATCACCTAAGGCTTTCTCTAAGCAGTTGTCAACCTTACTCAGGTAAATGTTGCTAAGAATAGGGGCAACCTTTGAGCCAATGCAAATGCCTGATTTCTGCAGAAAAACGCCATCTCTCCACCCAATCAGCGTCGACTTCAAGTACATTGAAAGAATTTCTAGAAAAGCTCCCGTGGAAACACCGCATCTGTCAATAAAAGCCGACTCTTGCACTTGTTCTTTAATGCACTCATTTACGGAATTTAGCAACCCGTCATGGGGCAAGGAATAATACAGGTCTTCGATATCCATACTAAAAGCTGTTCAATCACCCGGATTCTCCTCTCTTAAATGGTGAACTAGCGCCTGAGAATTACGTAGGCAAAAGGGATCTGAAAAAATTTGTGAAGCTAGGCAGTTCTGTAGGTAACTAGCGACACAGACCTACCACGTACCTTTCTCTGACACTATAGCACGAAAAGGAATTTCTTGTTTATGGGTCTTGGCCGAGAAAAACAGTTCTAATGTGAGGGATTTAGCTTTCTTGACATTACAAACAAGCCTATCAAGATTATGTCTTGACAAGAGGTCGACCGCACGTTGCTTAACTACCGAAGGCTTGAGTTTGACTGGTCGCAAATTCTTTTCTATGGCTGAAATCGCTTTTTCTGAAAACACGTCATCTGGCATAATTACGAAATAATCGCAAAATTACGAGTAATAATTACGAGTAATCGCAAAAAAAGAGTAGTGGCTATTCCGTACATTCATTCAGTGTCGCACAGGCTTAAAAAAGTTGCTAGTAGATATGATGTTAATGTTGCTTTCACTGCTCCCAATAAACTAGGTAAGATATGCGCTGCCGTACAGAATAAAAAGGAGCGGGTTAAAGGCAAAAAACGAACAGATATTTGTCCAGTGAAGCACAATAAGAACAACAGTTTTACAGAATGTCGTATGGGTGTGGTATATCAAATTCCCCTTTGATGTGGCCAGTTCTACGTAGGGCAAACGGGACGGTGTATCAATCAGAGGCTAATGGAGCATAAAAGGTCGTTAACCGGTGGATCGCCTTCTAATCTTTCGCTACATTGTCGAGATTGTAACTGCAAGCCAAAGTTAGATGAATGCGCGATACTCTACAGGCATAAGAATGAAGATACGCGTCTTATGGTAGAGGCATGGCATATCTATAATGGTGGAAGTGCGTGCGTGAGTCAGCCTTCGATTACTTTACATAAGGAAGAGATTAAGTGCCTTAACAGTTATCTCTCACGTGTACCCGATTGACACGTGGTGTTACCATTCCTGAGCATGCGCAGATGAGTTTTGTGTCTTCTTTCATTTTTCGCCTCAGTGCTCCCTTCAGTTGATAGTCGGCGTTCGTGTTGTCCACTTCTCTACTCTTGTGTCCTGTCTGCACGCCTCACTTCTATTTTGCATTGTGATTACACTCCTGCGAAAAATGTACATCGGTAGCAAAGAATACATTTCTTTACTGTTTCTGTGCGTGGTTGAGCTCAGTGCCACCAGGTGGCTGCACCGTGCAGACGATTTACCTTTGCGCTTCTGCTCATTCCGTGAAACGGCATGGTCAAACGGCCAGACCCTGTACCCTTGCGCTTGCGTTTACCCGAATACCGGACTCACGAAGCGCAATAGCGATAGCAATCCTCCAAAGTAAAGTGACGGCCGCAAACGCGCAAATCCAGGCGCCGATCGGATACCAGCAGTCCGATGCGCTGCAGCCACTCCGCTCATCTGCTGCCTTGCAGAGGGAAATGATGTCGCAGCTTGACATATTGCCAGTCGCTGCGTTTGCAGCTCACAACGCAACAAAGTCGAATCATGGTGTTCGTGAAAAGACTGAGACCGACTCTGACCGCAGAGCTCTCGTAAAAATGGAGCACGTTGTAACAGAAGCAGACGACACTTGCTGTGTGCCGGAAGTGCTTAAGTGTGTTGAGACATTGTTGTGCATTGTCCTTCTGCTACTTTCTTTTTATAGAAACAAATTAACTAACGTTCCAACTATAACGAACAACATTTGTTCACCTTAAAGTTGGAAAAATTGATTAAGTCCTTGGGCAGCAAATCGGATAGATCACCCTAATGACGTCATCGGGGCAAGTGACGTCAATTGGGTTGCGGGAGCTTAAAGCTCAGCCGAGCGATGTGCTGCGATCGGCAGCGATGTACATTTTTAAAACGTTTTAATAAATTACACGCTTTAGGCGGCACACTTACATGCGTCAATTAATGATCACAAGGACCTACTCTAGCGACTTGGTACGTTTGTACAAAATCGTCAAAATCGTTTCAGGGTCCCTTTAACGCCTGCTTCACCTCCGGCGCGGGTCGGCGCGGCATTGCACTATCTCTGGGATCGGCCCACGTACGGGAACTTCTTTGCTTACCACAACGGCAAGAAAATTTCTTTGGGCAGTAGAGGTATGCAGCTTTGCTGTAAAAGATTAAGGCCAGATGTATGGCGACCACTTTTTCTAAATAATCATTGGTGAACACGGACCAGGACTGCAGTACTTGCGGCTTCACTGTGAAACTGATTATTCAGTGACATGTGATTCAGCAGCTTGGAGACAGCACTGATGACAGAGTTTAAAAGTGATGCAGTTTATACTGTTTCATAGCTAAAGGCACTGCAAAATAAAACCAGGACAAGATGACACAGGACGAATCAGCGGCAATCTGTGCTTGTCCTTGTTTTATTTAGCGCTGTATATTTATCTATGACGACACAGTGCTATAACTTACCATAGGGCCTGGTGGGCCAGGTGCTCCGGGCCGTCCATCTTCGCCCCCGTCACCCTGTTTGGATAGAGACATCAGAGAACAGAATGACCGATTCAAAAAAAGAAATCTGCAAGCTTCGCACTTGCAATGCTAGGAAATTTAGCTTGTGCAATTGCAAAACTAATTATCATTCTTTATAGGCATATAAATAAATATAACTCGATACTCGCTAGGAATCTAAAACAACATTCTCTGTTTACTATACAATGCTGTTTCCGGAGTTTTCGAATACAAGTATCGGGAATATTGATAGTGCTGAAGAAGAACGGCAGATTGGGCACGTTGGTGATTTTCCATGATGTTTAAAAACAGCGCTAAAATCGTACTTCGATCAACAGAAAGGAGGATGGGACACACACGGCGCTGAATTACAACTGCGTTTAATTGAAAAAGGGCGATGGCTTCATTAAAACCTTACATCAAGCGTGCGCGCATGCTCGATGGGAATAAAAACAGTTCTCATTCCCAACACATTGCCTCGTGGTCGCGGATCAGATTAACACCGTTGTTCACCTTGGTTCAGCAAGCCCATTTCCTTCAAAGATAAGGTTTCCTTCACAGCCACTACCGTTTCTCCTTATCTGAAATGCTTCCGCCACTTCCCTTGTAATGCTATCCCCCTGCACAAACAGGATTTTTGTGTCATGAAAGAACGGCTTGCACTCGCATGCTAAACACTGCTTTGCCAGGTTTGTAGATTTCTTGTATAAAGAATTCTAGTGTTCCGATAGCCTCACATCAATACATCGGCCTGTCTTCCCTATGTACGAAAGGCCACATGATATTTAGCCCATAGCGCATAGGCCACATAGCACTTTTTTTAAACATTATTCATAGTACATTGTGGTGCTGGCAACTAACCACAATCGCCGCCATGTCACTACATGAGCACACTGCACACTTCTGTAAAAAGTGGCTATAGACATACGGCAAAAAAAGTATTTATTTCTGCAATAACAAAGTGCCTTATTGCTATCGTGACTACCTCCCAGTTGAGGATGATATTATTGCCTGACTCTAACTGTTAAAAAAAGGCATCTAGGCTAAAAACTTCCACGTTTTATTTTATGCGACAAATCACAGAACATTAAGATGTTGTTTAGGTTGAAGCTATGCAGCTTACAGCAATTATGAAGCACAATGCTTCAATTAAGGCTAATGGAATGGACACATCATGAAATTCTTCCCTAAATTTTATTCTTGGTGTGCATAAAATAGAACAAGCAGAAACCCAAGGAATACAGGGGATTAAGACGGGAGATGGAAATTAAAGACGATCAGCAAAAGGAGAACTAGGTGGAAGCAGCAGTAAACGTTTGGACAACAGGATTTATCTTCTTCAAGGAGAGCGGAAACAAAATATGAGCACGCAGTTTAGTCATTCAAGCAGACTTATTGCAAAAATTATCCTGGCACACTTTAATCAAGGAACCATGCCATGGATCTTACCGTACGAACGTTTCACCCATGAGGAAGGCTTTTCTAGAAGCAAGTTTACTGCTTCTACTAATACGTCGAATACCTAGTACTCATTTTGTAAAGATTGCATCTTATCTTAGCAGGACCAAGATCACAGCGAAATGCGTAACAACAAAAATGAGGTTGATTATAAGAGAAAAGCGTTCCCGTGTTTGCTTTGGCTTCAAGCAAAAACACAAAAGCGGCCTTAAACTATTCGAATGTGAGTTTGTGCTGCCCTCTGTCAGATGAAGCAAATACATCCAGTAAAGAAAATTTTAGTTCTAAGAAGAAGCTTATCTCTAATGCATCGCTCATACATAAGAAGGGCGGGTCAAGACTGGTCGATATTGATGGCAACGTTTGCGCGGTTGCATTAGTGTACCGTGTGATTCGTTTGGGATAGGGCCACATATTTAGGCAGCACTATCTCAGCGATTGGGTCACATTTATCGTCCAGTTAAGATTTAAGGCGCACGCTGTTTTCACAAGTCCATCTACCTTTACCTTCGGCCTTTTGGGGTAAAAAGCTTTGCTCTTCCTTACAGCTCTGCGCTTTAAGTTCTTGCGCCTTTTTCGTTCCAAGATTCCTTTTAACATCTGTTTCGTCCTCCTACTCGAACTAGAAAGGCTCAAATCACCGTACTCTAAGAAAAATGGTCAGTAAGTGGCAGCAAGGTACCCAGATGCAACGAGACCTAAATCGATTTCAAGTCCCTCAAGAAGACTTTGTCATCAAGCGTCAAACAATTGTAACTGAGCGCCCACATACGCACAACTGACACGCAAAAACGTGGGCACGTGCAAAATACATATTTACACAGGAAGCCTTCCCGGACCTGCGGGACAAAGCTCTATGCACAAGCAGTGTATAACGCTTCCAATTTTGGGAATGATTATCTCGAAGCTAGGGTCTTCGCACAAATCTAATAAAGAGGAGAGGACTTGAATACCGTGGGGTTGCAAGTCGCCAACTTCAACGTGGGTCCAACAGTTTATTTAGAGACATATAGCGATCGAAGTAGATTACAAAAGTGGTTATTGATGAATAAAATCTATTCTATGGGTTGATTATGCTCCTGGGTGAGTTGGTTCAAGTCTAGGGGCTACAATTAGCCTGAAGCAGAATTAAAGACTTAGTGGGAGGGAGTAAGAAAGAACAGACCAAGCGCTTATCTTCATCTGTTTATTCGTAGAGAGAAGTCAGAGGTATACAACGGCTGCGCATGCGTGCCGCAGTCATGTTAAAATGTCGCAGAAGTGTGTCGATCAGCTCGAACTCGTTTCCTAAGACCTACTCAGATGTATGGCTAATTCCCCCCCCCCCCCAGCCCGTGCTTCTCAATATGGAAAACTTCCAAAAGGAACAGTGCCAGCTTAGCGCTCGCTCTGTTCTTTCTTTCTTGCTTCCTCATATAGCAAGTCTTTGTTTTTACGTCGCACTATATTGCTACGGGATAGTATTTCCAATGACGAAGAGCCGAGCAGGGAGAAGACGAAGACGACGATTGGAAGCTACTGCGGGCTGTTGCCTCTTGGCTAACTGCGCGTGCTGCGCTGCCGTATACCTGCATTGAACTTCTACCTCCACAGGTCTGGTCTGGTCCCCTCACCATTGTGCTCATTCTGTGGCGAAGCGGAGACAATCGACCATTTCTTGTTGTCTTGCAGACGTTTTTCTATTATAAGAAAACGACTACTCGAAATCCCGCTTCGCTCTATTGGTTTAACTTTATCAGTGCCTGTGATCCTGTCTTTTGGAGCCTCCATTGTTGGGTTCAGCAACAGAAATGTTTGCTTGGCGATCCAAAATTACCTCATTGAAACCAATCGATTTCCATGTTAGATTGATCGTTCTCCCTCCCAACCATAGCTTTTTTTTATTTCTTATCTTTTATTGGTTATTATTGTTATTATTATTATTATCTTATACCCGGTTTTGATCTGATTATTTCCTTTTTTCTCCAAACACAAAACGTTTACTTTTAAACTCACACGCCCAAATTGTTAACTCCCTTGTTATCATTATTATTTTTAGGCACCTAATTAAACCGCCCGATTCTTGGCCAATCCCCCACTGTGGGTATGTGCCACGGCCACTAAGGACAACAACAACAACAACAACAACTGCGGCGTATTGCCTTGTAAATTTACTTGTAAATAGCCTTTCGTCGGTGTCTTCCTACGTAAGATATCTGGTGGAGGTGGACGTTCCCTGTACCTCGTCACGGAGCTCCACAGTGGACGGTACGTCGAGCCTTCCTTCATGGCTCCCGGCGACGACAACCCGACTCCACCGGCTCCGACACCTGCTGCCACTTCGACGACCTACATCGAGTGTCGTCTTTTTCTGTTTGTCTTCTCTGTGTCCGTGTCCGTGCGCTGCTACACCAGCAAGGTACGATGATCACTCACCAACTAGCCCAACTTTCGACTTTACTGATCACCCTCTCCGCTCCCCGTGATCCTGGCGTATTCTCGGCAAAAAATGGGGAAGATGTCGAGGACTGGATCAGCCTGTACGAACACGTCAGCCGCAATAACCGGTGGGACCCTACTATCATGCTCGCCAGCGTAGTCTTTTACCTCGGTGGCACACCTCGAGTTTGGTATCGGACGCACGAAGATGAGCTGACCAGTTGGGATTCGCTTAAGCATAAGCTTCGAGACTTATGCGGCAACACATACGGTCACCAACTTGCCGCGCAGAAGGCGCTTTCCGGTCGTGTGCAGACGTCAACGGAGCCCTACGTCACGTACATTCAGGACGTCTTGGCTGTATGCCGCAACGTTGACGCACACATGACTGAGTCCGACAAGGTCTCCCACATCCTCAAAGGCATTGGCGATGACGCCTTCAACTTGCTCGTATTTAACAACGAGGCGACGGTGGATGCAGTTATAAAAGAGTGCCGCCGCCTGCAACTCGCTAAAAGCCGACGTATCGAGCAACAGTTTGCACGTCTGCCCAACACCCCAGCGACATCTTCCTGTGCCAACGCTCCTCATCCCAGCAACACTGGCGATATTACCAGGATTGTCCGGCGTAAGATCGAGGCCACCTATCCGGCTGCGTTCGACTCCAGCCCCTCCAATGCACTTGCAGTCACTGTTTCCCTCATCCAGGCAGTTGTCCGCCAGGAGTTCGCCAACATGGGTATTCACACCATCTGCTCGGCCCATTGTCCTGATACCCACCCGGCTTCTTCGATTCCTCCCCGTCCCGCAGCTTCTTACCTACCACGTTTCCACAACCCCTCTGAATGGCGCACTGCAGACGACCAGCCAATTTGTTTTCACTGCCATTGAATTGGACACATTTCTCGGCACTTGCGCAGTCGCTGGAGTTCTCTGAACCAGTCTACATATACTGCCTACTCTCGCCCCCCAGGTGGCCATTCTCGATCCTATGCTGCCCGCTCAGATAATGCCGCCACCGATTCTCCTGCGCCGAACGGACCCTATTCTCGTTCGCCTTCGCCCCAACGACGACAATCTCGCTCCCCCCAGCCTCGTCGCTCCTATTCGCCGACTCCCTTCGGACGCCGCTCCCAGGCGGAAAACTAGACGATGCAGCGCCTCGAGGCGCGCTGCATTGCTCCCTACGCCGCCAAATCCTCTCCTGACGTTGCCCACTCATCTGAACCTTCTTGACGTGCAAGTCGACGGCGTTCCTGTATCAGCTCTCATAGACATTGGGGTGCATCTGTCGGTAATGAGCGCGGACCTTCGTAACCGGCTGAGGAAACTAATCACGCCCGCCACGACGCCTATTGTCCGTGTCGCCGATGGCGGAAGAGCCCCCGTAATTGGTATGTGTGCCGCCCGCGTCTCCTTCGCCGATCGCTCCACTACCGTGCTATTTACTGTCATCGCTCACTGTCCCCACGACATCATCCTCGGCCTAGACATCCTCTCCGCACATTCTGCTCTCATCGATTGCTCCGCCAGTACTCTCCGCCTCGACCTGCCTGTTCTGAATCCCGCTAAACACATTACTCGCCTCAGTTCCGTCGACTTCATTCGCTTGCCACCTTCGGCACTGACTTACGTTGACTTCGTGTCATCCCCACCAGTGCCCGATGGTCACTACTTCGCGGCTCCTATGCAAGACGTCCTCCTTACGCATGGGATCACACTACCTCATAGAGTTGTATATATTACGGCGAATTGCGTCTACCTGCCAGTGGTCAATTTTGCCGTGACGACACAAGTGCTGCCACGCGGGATGTCTCTGGCCCAACTTTGCTCATTCGAGGATGACTCTGTAGCCTCGATTTCAGTAGACGACATTTCAGCCGATCCTCCTCTACCATCGCAGTCGGCAACTTATACCATCGCCAACTTACAGAAAATGATTGCACCCGACATGCCCTCCGAACACGCTCGTGCGCTCTACCGCGTTCTGATTTCCTACCCAGATATTTTTTACTTTGACGATCGTTCTTTGGCCCAAACATCAGCTGTTAAACATCGCATTAATACCGGCGATGCCCCTCCTATTCATCGCCGCCCGTATCGAGTATCCGCGACTGAGAGTCAAGTTATTCACACCGAAGTTCGCAAAATGCTTGCCAAGAAAATTATTGAACCATCATGTAGTCGATGGGCGTCACCTGTTGTGCTAGTAAAAAAGAAGGACGGCTCATGGCGCTTTCGTGTGGATTATCGGCACCATAACAGTGTTACCAAAAAGGACGTGTATCCTCTACCTAGGATTCATGATGCCCTTGACTGCCTCCACCGTGCTCGCTATTTCTCCTCCATTGACCTTCGCTCCGGCTATTGGCAGATTGCCGTGGACGATCTCGACCGCGAGAAGACTGCCTTTGTAACACCCGACGGTCTCTATCAATTCAAGGTGATGCCGCTCAGCCTATGTAATGCTCCTGCCACTTTTGAACGCATGATGGACTCCCTTCTTCACGGTTTCAAATGGTCCACGTGCCTGTGCTACTTGGACGACGTTATAGTATTCTCCCCAACATTCGCTACGCACCTCGAGCGCCTCTCAGCAGTCCTGGACGTTTTCCGGCGAGCCAGTCTGCAACTCAACGCATCGAAGTGCCAATTCGACCGTCGCCAGATTATCATCCTTGTACATTTCGTTGACGCGAACGGAGTGCAACCGGACCCAGGCAAGATCCATGCTGTTACGCACTTCCCTGTTCCGAAGTGTGTCAATGATGTGGGCAGCTTCATCGGCCTTTGCTCGTACTTCCGCCGTTTCGTGGAAAATTGCGCGGCCATAGCCCGACCTCTAACCGAGCTTTTGAAAAAAGACGCCCCTTTGCAGTGGGGCGATAACGAGGCCTCTGCATTCTCGCTTCTAATCGATCTTCTCACAACACCTCCCGTTATGGCCCATTTCGATCCTTCTGCGCCTACCGAAGTCCGTACTGATGCCAGCGGTCACGGAATTGGAGCAGT
Source organism: Dermacentor albipictus (assembly GCF_038994185.2). Lineage (NCBI taxonomy): Eukaryota > Metazoa > Arthropoda > Arachnida > Ixodida > Ixodidae > Dermacentor > Dermacentor albipictus. The sequence goes on from NC_091824.1 coordinate 6,273,888, forward strand.
ACTGGCACAACGCCAGCGTGGCCACGACCGTGTTATCGCTTACGCCAGCCGGCTCCTCTCGCCCGCGGAGCGCAACTATTCCATCACTGAGCGTGAGTGTCTGGCCCTAGTTTGGGCGGTTACGAAGTTCAGCCTATACTTATATGGCCGACCCTTTTCCGTTATCACAGACCATCGCGCGCTTTGTTGGTTATGCTCATTGAAAGACCCTTCAGGAAGACTTGGTCGCTGGGCCTTTGCGCATCCAAGAATATTCGTTCTCTGGCACCTACAAATCGTACTCTTACCTACAACCGCCACCTACAAACCGTACTCTTACCGACATGCTGTCCAAGTACGTTTCGAAGGACCACCACGACTGGGACGTTGCCCTTCCTTACGTCACATTTGCTTATAATTCTTCCCGGCGCGACACCGTCGGATTTTCTCCATTTTATCTACTCTACGGTCGCGCACCGACCTTGCCGCTTGACATGGTACTTCCGCCTGCTGCGACCTCAACAACCGAGTATGCGCGCGACGCCATCGCCCTCGCCGACCATGCACGTCAGCTTGCCCGTGCTCGACTGACGGACTCGCAAAGCACGCAGAAGCGTCAGTACAAAGCCCGCCACCGGGACGTACAGTTTTCGCCTGGTGCACTCGTGCTCCTGTGGTCGCCCTCTCGTCACGTCGGACTTTCAGAAAAGCTCCTTTCGCGGTACACAGGGCCCCACCACGTGCTGCGCCAGGTGACGCCTGTGACGTACGAAACTGCTCCTGTGAACTCAACCTCGTCATCTACTCTGGCATCTAGTGATGTCGTGCACGTCAGTAGGCTGAAAAGCTACTACACTGATTCCGAGTCCGGCCTTTAGTCGCTCCGTGGCGGCGCTTTTGCTGCCGGGGGTAGTTCTACGGGATAGTATTTCCAATGACGAGAAGCCGAGCAGGGAGAAGACGAAGACGATGATTGGAAGCTAGCGCGGGCTGTTGCCTCTTGGCCAACTGCGGCGTATTGCCTTGTAAATGTACTTGTAAATAGCTTTTCGTCGGTGTCTTCCTACGTAACAATATGTACCCCCTATCTATCGCGTACTTCTAGCAAACAATATTGCGTCTGGTTTTGATAGTGATAGAATTTAGCTCACAGAAAGTACTATTGCTTGATATATAATTACTCATTTCAAATAGACCTATAGGATATGCCTAGCGACAACTTGCATAAAACGTTTTTTTTTCCCCCTTTTGACGAGTTCAGTAGTTTAGTCGGCATTGTGGCTCTTTGGCCATCGTTTCCTCTGCAATCCCATTTAGACCTATTTAACATCAGGCTATCTATGATCCTTGTAGGCATCTCTCATGACCCCCCTTCACCTTGTGCTGTATCAACCGGCTCTCCCGCAAGCTTTTAACTTTTCGTTCTCTCATGACAGCACCCGTTGGTCCTGTGCTCGCGACTAGGCTTCGTTCTTATGACAACTTTTGCGTTCGAACATGCTGTGTCTGCTCTACGGATCATACTATCTGTCCGTCTCAATTCCACTGAAGTGCCTGTGTTTTCACGGTCTTTATTTTACAGTTACCATATGTAGAGCCCATATTTTGCTCCATCGGCCTATGCGCCATACATGAGGTTTCACTTTATTTTTATTCTGAAAGTATCCGCCCGTCGACTTGCAGAATGCGGTGTGATACGTTTTCTTCAGTGTTGCCAATGCCATGATCTTTTTTCGCGAAATGCTTTAAAGCTTGCTCTTGCTTATGCAGACCTCTCGTTAACAGGAACCCTTGATCCAGACGTCCGCTACCTGAATATTTGATCGCTAAAACATGCTACTTGGCAGCTTGACGAGGATAACCACCGACGGTCAGCCCTCCTTGCCCTGATGGGTGGCGGTTATTTATTGAATACTGTGAAAGAATTACTGGCCTCATTACGCGAAAATCTTTCATCGCAGTGAGCATGACGCAAACAAGGTATCAAGAATGGCCGATGGCGCAAAGATTAAAGATATGTGTAAAATACCTGGTTTGACGCAAACTTATCAGATAGGATCAAGTAAAGAACGTAAATAACACTTTCGCATTCCAACACGCAAGCAGAATTAAGTCTTTCTGCCCAATTGTGATTCAGTTATTTAATTATTTATTATTTCTTAATTTGAACACCTTCAGGGCCCGTACAGTGTTATAAATGAGCGTGGCAAAAATAAATAGAAAAACACAGGATACGAACACCAGGTAACATGTTCGCCAGCGCACTTTTACAATGACTGGGATGCGTAATAGACACAATGGAGGTGAGCAAGTTGTTCTATTAAATGTTTGTGGAATGAAAGAACGAAAGCAGTGGTTAGTGCGGCAACGAAGAACAAGCGCTTGATGATGATGGTCGATACGAGATGATATGAATGAAGGAGCAGAAAATAACTCTTGCTGAAGAAGGCGATGAGCAAAACGAGAACAAGGTGAAAGCAGGAACCAACGTTTCCACAAGTGGACTTGGCTTCTTCAAGGCGACATATGCGTTCCCCGCCATGGTATATATAGGTGGGGTTATTCTAAACGGCAGAAGGCGTAAGGCGGGAGGATGTGGGAACGAAGGAACGTGTGTTAGTGTGTTGAATGGAGAATAAAGGATTGCTGCGCACTAGGCCAGGGACACGGCCGTCTGTCAATCACGTGTTAATGCCCGTATATCAGCCGGCGTGTCACCGGTGTGCAAAGCATCGCTCTATTACCTGTTTCACTGGTGGTCGTAGCCTATCGTGTCTCTGAAAGAGATAATAGAACGAGCGACAGAAACCGGTGTTCGTAAAAAAGGTAAATACTGAAGTGGCATAAATAGATAAGTAAAGTGAAAAATTGGAAGAAGGAAGAAAAGAGAAAAAAAGGAAAGAAAAGGGAAACAACGCTAAGTAACCAAAGTAAGTGTTGTTTCCAATAGCTTAAAATTTAGCATAGCGAAAAGATTCTAAAGCTTTCTTTGAAACGTTTATGCCTATTGGTTGCAATGTCTTGCATATATGGATAACGTATGATTATCTGCCTTTTCTTTCTCGTTGAGAACGGAAATTTCACTGTAAGATGTAGAGTTAAGTTCATCAATGTTATGACCTGCTTGGTTGAAATGCTCGACGACCATTTTGGAAGCTTTATAGCTATGTCCGCGCGTTGTCGGTTTAATCTGACGTTCATCGATTGTCCTGTTCCACCGATATATTGTTTCTTACAGAAGGAACATTCAGGCAATAAATCACATCCGCACTTGTACAAGTGAAGCTAGATTTGACTTCGTGAGTATAAATATTGGTGGTGCTTTTAATTTTAATGTCACTTTGAAGGTGCCTGTAGGTTTTGCACCGGGGCGGAAACATAGTTTTATTACGTGGGAATGCTCTTGGCTGACTTTTGCGTGCACTAACATGTCTTTAAAGTTCCTCTTGCGGCGATAGGTAACCGTAAGTACATCCGGGAACGCTTTTCTCAGACGCTCGTTACTTGATAATATTGGGTGGTATTTTCGTAGGATGTTTATGTTTGGGAGTGCATTAGAATGTTTTGTTATAAAGGCCGGTCTTCTGTGACATTGTGTTGTAAGGTGTTGCTTCACCAAATACGACTGTCTCTCCAATCCTGGCACGACATCATTAGCTCTATCGAGAGCAACTGGGGAATAGTTCCTTTCTGCTAGCGTTGTTCAAGGTCAGTTAGGTAGTGGACACAATCGTGGTCTTCGCTGCAGCTTCTTCTTATTCGTTTCGCTTGTCCGACAAAAATTCCTTGCTTGCAGTGTCGCGGGTGATGACTATTGTAGTCTAAATGTTGCTGGCTATCCGTAGGCTTCCGGTAACGTGTCATTCTCAGTTTTCCGTTTTCTGTGAAGAACGTCGTGTCCATGAAGTTGATCTGATTAGGAGAGTGGTGAGCAGTAAATTTATTGCTCGGGTGAAAGCGATTGAAATGGCTAATGAAGTCGGTTAACGCACTTGCACTGGTTTTCATATTATAAATATTTCATCAAGTAACGAAGATATGTGTGGGTTTTTTTAGAGGGTAGGATTTCAACAGGTCTGCTTCAAGCTGTCCCATAAAAATGTTCGCATACGTGGGAGTGAATGGTGTTCCCATGCTAATGTCGAAAGTTTGCAGGTAGTTAATAGAATCGAATTCGAAACAGTTGAGCGTGAGAACTAACCTAAGGAGCGACAGGTAAACTTCGGGAGCGTGCGCTTGGGGACTGATTGCGAGGGATTGAGAAACGGCTTCAATTCCTTCATTCATGGGTATGTTAGTGTAAAGGGCGGAAACATCCAAACTGACTACAATAGCAGGGTCGGGAAGTATTTGGTTGGCGTTGATGCCGTCGATAATTTGGAGGAAGGGCGGCGTGTCTTCAACTAAATGGTGGTGGGAAAGTTTGGCAGGTGGTGATTTAAAAATTTAGATAGTAAATCGATAGGTGTGTTGTTACAAGACACAATAGGCCGACCAGGGATTTCTGCTATAAATATTTCTTCGAACGGAACTTTATGTATTTTAGCAACAAGATAAAAGCAACCTGCTTTTTTGCTCATGGGCATCATGAAGCGATATTCAGATTGCGTGATTAGTTCCCTGGACAGGAGCTGCACTATTTTGTTTTTCACAGTATTGCTGTAATCTGAAGTTGGGTTACAGTCGAGTTTTCTGTAATGGGTGTGGTTGTGCACTTGTTTGAAGGTCTCATTCTTGCACTTTTCTATAGGTCAGATTATGATACGGCTGCCTTTGTCTTCCGGCTTTATTACAATATTATTCCTTTTCGCAAGTTCTTTAAGTATTTGGTGTTTAGCGGGGGACAAATTTTTGCATTTCCGGCATTGCCGCGCTCACTCTAGAATTCGCTTTGATATCAGCTTTATGTATTGATCCAGGTCTGCGCACTGTTACGTTTCCGGTTTCCACGTGCTAGGTGGTCTAAGAGAGACTCTATGTGGTTTTGCTACGTTTGGCGTATCGAAAAAGAACTCCTTTATGCGCATGCGTCTTGAAAAATCTGTTATATCCTTGTGGAGTTCGTAATCGTTTACTGCGTTGTTCTTCGGGCAAAACGTTAGACCACGTTTTAGGAGATCCACTTCCTCGGCGCTTAACCTCTGGGATATGTCTACTACGGTGCTGCAGGGCTCTGGATGCTCGCCTGTAGGACTATCGGCGGAGCTACGTGTTGCATGCGTTACAAGAAATAAGAACTACAATACAATAAACTACAATACAAGAAATAAGTACATCTGGGAATTTAAAACATTTTGAACAACATATGGTAAACAAACTTTAGAAGACCGGCTTCCACGACTTCTTTATGACCTATCGAGACAGGATATAGCACCCCAATGTGTCACATTATGGAAACTCTTGGCTAACCTTCTTTCCTAAACTTTTCTTGGTTTTTTCTTCGTGCAAGGAAAACCCAATCGTTTTACAGAATTATTGTGTTACTCGATGTCATTCCTATGTTTTCCTAAGTATTTTTGCCGTGTCAGTGAATTGTGTAAACTATTAGAATTCTTCATTTCTTTTGGCATGTGTGTACGGCTTAATTCTCTTAAAAAAAGAACTGATGTCCAGATGCAGCCTTTATGCAACACATTTAGGTATTGTTCGGTAGTGCAATGTGACTGCCGTGAGCAGTGTTTCTTTTTGTTCATCTTCTTTTTATGTCTCTTGTATGCTACTGCCAAAGAAGCTGGGCCATTGCCCTGTGAAGCTGTTGAAAGACAGCTTTTACTTCGGTCCCCCTGCGTCATCATGTATGACGGGATGGTTAAATAAACTTATTATTATTATTATTATTATTATTATTATTATTATTATTATTATTATTATTATTATTATTATTATTATTATTATTATGCCGCCGGCACGCACTACACCTGCGTGCCCTAAAATTGGGCAGCACATGTTATGGGGATCCCCTGCTTAGAGAAGGCACGACATATTGGCGACGAGGATAGGATGCTGCGTCAGTCAGTGCAGGCTACATGACATCGTCCATGAATTCAAGTGAATCCCTGTCGAAGGTGCATGGTGCAGTCTCCCAATCTAGCAAATCAGAGTCCCGGCATCACCGCAAACTGTCCTACTGGGTGACCACGAGTGCAGCAGCAGGCGATGAACTAGCTTACGCCAACATGAGCCGCCTGGGGCCCATCGAGCCGTTGGACAAGTCCATGAGCAATTTTTTGCCTTTGAACTGCTTACCTTTATGCCAACCGGATTGCTGAAGAAGATAAGGTAAATACGCGGCCCACGGCTCTGGGCGCAGGATCGGCTGCGGGTCTACACCACGGCGCTGCTATCGGGTGCCTGCTGTGAGGGTGCATCGAATGACGAAAAACTTCACCTTCTCTCTCGTACGCCCGTGTCACCCGCTTTGTAAAATTAAATTGCGGCGCTCAGCTGTTTTCCTGTGCCAGTGCACTTGAGGGCGCTTCCTTTTTACTACGTTTGCTGGTGCTGCCGGAGGTCTCGGCACGGCTGGCAGGTTTGGACGGTTTCTGCAATGTGAGCCTGGTAACGCTTTCGCCTTAAGAGGAAGCTTTAGCTTGGGTGCGCCTATCTGAATACATGTAAAAGGAGAATTCCTTTTTCTCGGCAGCCAGTGCACCAAAGATGACGAGGTTTGTTGCATTAAAAAAAAATTAAATCTAGTGACTGCTAGTTTTCAATTTTTTATTTAGGTTGTAATTCTTTTATTACAAATATTCAAAAAGTAAAATTTTCAGAAAACGAAACTATTAAGTTTAGAACTCTCTACCTCAGCAAGGAACAACGATATCTCAATTCTGTGAATTCTAAAGCGGACCAATATTATATGTTACATATGAATTTAAAAACTTCAGTATTGTGAAAATATAGCTTTAGCGGAACCCTTGTGCACAATGTAACAAATACACGTAAGATATCAATTGATCTATCAATTTTGTACGCTTTCAATGATTTAATGGGTGCATTTACAGAACTGCGACATCTTTTTGTGATGCAGAGCTAATTATTTATAAACTTCACGCCTCTGTTCTTTTTTTTTCGAACTTCCGAATTTCAGAAACTCATTTTCCCAACATTCAGGCACTAAATGGCGATTCCGCTTTCAACAGTCACTAGAACTTAACTTTCTCTTTCAAATACAACAGCTTTCATTAAAATCACTCCAGGGGTTCTCTCAGAAAAGCGGTTTTGCGTTTTACACGTATTTGAATACGCCACGTCTGAGTTGGGCCTGTTGTGACTCGGGGTCCAAAGATGTCAGAATGTATTTTGCTCGTGGAGGAGTAAGGGAACATGGGACTGGGCCCCATATTCGGGGCGTTTTACACAGAAGTATATATTTACTTGTTTACACGAAAATTCATAGTACAGAAAAAGTTCACGAAGAAACTGTAGCAGCCGGTCTCTCCAGGCGTCCGTCGCTCTTTTTATACCCTGTGTGGTCATTGTTCGGTCACTTCCCCCACTCCCACGACAGGAGAATAATGACATCAGGTTCCACCAATCCGTTGGTCTGCTGGCCTTGTTGGCAAGGGAGCTTTGGCGAAAACACGCACATCACTGGGCACTAACATGCGGAGGAAGATCGTACGCTGACTCCGATCGTACACTAACTCCCTCCCTGGGATGGGCGTGCCGATTTGTGCGGCTGAATGGTGATGCACCGTATCCTTGGACTATTTACCCAAACCTCTCCTGACCGATGTGCTCCCGGGCTGTCTATAAATCATTCGTTTTGAGAAGCATTTTGGACGAGGCCGTCAGCCCGTTCCCCAAAATCGCGCTAGTCGTGGCCGGAGGCTGTCGCGGGGTGAACGGCCGATTACAACAGCACGTACACAGCCACGAAAAGCGCTCGAAAGGGGGCAGCTCATCGGTGCCCCATGAAGAGGCTTTGGCCGCTCAGCAGGCACAGTTCCGGCTCGATGTCCCGGGTTCGCCGAGAGGACCACGTCGCCCGGCAATGGCCATCTCGGAGGGAGGGTTAGGTGCAGGTCGTAGGCTGCGAACTGGCATTTAGCGATGAAATCTGCGCAGCGCCCGAGCAGCGACAAGGCAAGCACACAACCCTTCCGAGATGTGCCATGTAGTGATACCCTCTCTCATAACTAATTTCGAGGTTAGAACCAGCGAGTGCCAGAAAGGCAGCCATAGAGGAGCGCTGCGCAAACGACCCTAGATAGAGTTTAAATAGTAACGTCACTAGCCTTTTGATCCACTTCGTTTCAATCGTGTCTCAAAGAAGGCGCAACTCACGCAGCTCTGAATCAATCGACAAACAAAGGGAGATCGTTTAGAACACAACAATTAATACACTTTTTATGTTCCTTCTCGAGGCATAAACACTTATCAAACGACATAGCTCACAAAAATGACAAAAAAATGAAAAGAAAAGGAATAAATCAAGGGTCTCAATCAAGTCAGCCCTTCCAAAAACTGAAACGCCTCAGCTGAGGACAACCGCTTTTGGTTAATTCATTGCCCGGCTGTCCAGAGAAACTCGAAATTATTCTCGACAGAGTCACTCCATCACCGCAGGCTACTATCTAGGAGACATACTTCAGAGCTATCACAGGGGGCAATTATTTGAAACGCGTGCCAGCCAAGGAGCGGGCTCGCCCACGAGCAGGCTACTCTAAGCCACCTTTGTCCCTCTCCCTCATAATGGCATGAAGACCGCTGTCAATTTGGTCATGGTACGGCTAGGTCGAAATTCGGAGAAAGAATTTCGACCTTGTTCTGACAACGTGCCCCGTGTCCTCATCTTCACCCTACGGAACTAAAAATGCCACGCAGCGCGTTATTCCCAAGTCGGCAAAGCGAAAAGAAAGGCGCCATTTTGAACCGAGGGATTCGTCGCAGCGTTCGAAATGGTCAAAATGATCAGCGCTGAGTTGCACGGTCGGTCAACGCCACCAGCCAGTACCTGCGTCTGTAATGCACAATGTGCTGGGCTTTGCTGACCGCTTTACTCTAAAGTAAATTAATTCGTAGCGTGGCATTCGGAACCTTAAAAAAGAAACAAAAGCTGCACCCTATCTGCGCTCAAAAACCTTTAAAAAGATTACTTTCCTACCGCGAACTATTGAAATGAAAAGTTATACGTCCCTAATAACTAACAAAAAAGTGCATCTCGCACTAAACACAACCACCAAGAAAAAAAAAACCTATGGATGCGCCAAATTCTACAATTACTCTTTCTCAATGCTTGCTCGATTGGATCGCCGACTAAACAGCCTTGGGCCAACGCTGAGCACAAGGCCTGCAGGACCTACATTACTCTCTGTCGTCAAATGCCACTCCGTGTACTCGCAGCTTGCTGTCTCGTCCCTGAAGGGTAGGCCGCAAACGAGTGAAGAATACCCGCTCTCCCTTCGTCCTCGCCCTCGCGGCACACTCCACCTGAATGACTGTTAGACTGACCAGGTTTCCATCTTTCATTGCCTCATTCAGAAATGCCTCATTGACATTTTGAAAATTCGGACACTACTTCTCGAGTTAGATAAATGCAATTACTGAATGAAATCTCAGCAACGAAAGATTTACCGGTGGATACTCCACTGTACTGAAAACAATATGCACCACGTCTTCTTCAAGCAAGGCAACTGCACTTTTTTCAAGTCTCGGTTCATGATAGTTGGGTAACACTATAATTCACTCGGTAGCCAAAATGAGGCCAAGCTGGATTCACTTGAAATCAGAATGAACAGTAGTCACGCGCAGCAGCGCTTATACTCGGACTTACAGAAAAAAAGAAGAAAAATGAGACTGCAGTTTAGCCGCAAAAGCCAAGCAGTATTAGTGACAGCTAAGTATACGGCAATTCTAGGAAGGAAGATTACACCCCCGAGAGGAGAGGACACAGGCTGTGAAATTGAACTGTGTCCTACTATGAGGTCTGGTGTATTGTCACGTGGTGGTGACGCTGAAGAAAACAGTAGCAATACCGTGAGCGACAAAACTAGCTTTTATTGGGCGAACCTGAGCCCACAAAACAGACTACACTTATGGCACACCGATAGTGGCGAACACGGTCGGCGATGGTCGAAAATCTGATCAGCGGGTCAAGCGCGTCCGCTTTTATACAGCAGTCGTCGAATGTTCCAGACTTATCGTTGGGACCCGCGTGCCTTCCACAAAGTTCTGCACCATTCGCGTCACGCAATGAAATCAGAGAATACAAGGTTCGGCGACAACAGACAGCCGGATAGAAGCATCTATAACTTCCCAGAAACTTCGGACACATGCATGCGCGTCCCACGCTGTGCAATAACGTTTGTTAGGCGGCGAAACGTGGTCGCCCGATAAAGATAAGTACACGTGTCAATACCGCCCTCTTAAAAAGCATCGACCCGATGCTGCAAACGAGCGAAAATATTAAGGAAAAGCACTCCTAGCAAAGAAAATAACAAGATAAGAAGGTCCGTCAGTATCCATAAAAGGGTTTAAGGCGCACCACGTGGACCACTTCAGATGGTGCGCGGCGCCACTGTGAATGCGAAATGCCGTCTGGTATGACCTCATAGTCTAGCGCGCCAATATGTGGGATGGCCTTGTAGGGTCTGAAATAGCGTCGCAATAGTTTCTCACTCAGTCCTCGTCGGCGTATCGGAGTCCATACTCAAACACTGTCTACCGGGCTTGTACTCGACGAAGCGTCCTCGGAGGTTGTAGTGTCGGATGTCGGTACGCTGCTGGTTCTTGATCCGTAGGCGGGCGAGCTGTCGAGCTTCTTTGGCGCGCTAGAGATAGGTAGCGATGTCAAGATTTTCCTCTTCAGTGACGTGCAGCAGCATGGCGTCGAGCGTCGTCGTCGGGTTCCTGCCGTAAACCAGCTTAATTGGCGTGATCTGTGTTATTTCTTGCACCGCCATGTTCTAAGCGAGTGTTACGTACGGGTCACTGACGGCGAACGACTTAAGAAAATATTACGAATGAACAATGGCCCCTGAGTTATCACAGGTGACTTCAACGCGCATCACCAGTTATGGGGAAGCACTAAAATTGACTTCAAAGGCAGGAGTCTTGCCTCCTTTGCTGCCGACCATGATTTGTGTGAATGACGGCAGCCCTACATTTCTGCGAGGCACAGCCTATAGTAGCTCCTTGGACCTAACTTTGCTGTCACGGTGCTTTGCCTCGAGCGTCCAATTGTTTACGGAGATAGGAACACATGGAAGTGACCATATTCCAACATACATAAAAATTACAGGAATTGAGCAACGCTCCTCTACTGTCTTGCTTACAGTTGATTGGTCAAAGTTTAAGAAGGATAGGGATGACACATGTCGGGAAGGCCTTTCACACAATATCGAAAAAGCAATCGAAGAGGCATTGAAAACATCCATCTGCTCGCTTACAAGGTCAGCAAGGCGAACGGACTTGGACATTGTACTGGAGAGGCTGCGTGCGGCACGCCTACAGGCGGAGAGGAGGTATCGGCGCTCGAAGTCCGTCTTGGATCTGAGGGCTTCACGACGCATACAAAATAAAGTCCAGTTTCGCATTGATAAACTGGAAGATAAGCGATGAAAAAATGTCTGTCAGTCGCTTGATCCCCGAAAACCGCTCTTGCACATATGGAGAACGGTTAGGGTTATTCGCTCATCTCCGCATCAAAAGAAGCCCTTTGCTGTTGTGGCCCTCTATCAACTCCGCTCGGAACTTCAAGTGGCCGAAGAGTTCTGTTCACGGGTTGCTGGGTCCATGGCCATCAATACTGACGCAGCATTAAATGACATCCCTGAGGCACGTGTACAAGAAATGAACGTGATATTTTCACTCGAAGAGCTCGATGCTCCATTGACGACCTGCAGGCGTTCTTTGTCACCAGGACCTGATGGCATCATGTATGCTGACCTATGCCACCTTGGACGTGACGCACGTGAAGAGCTGCTCAACTACAACATTAGGTCTTGGCAGAACGACGCCGTTCCTAAACAACGGAAATCGAGCCACTTGATCCCCATTCTGAAACCTGGAAAGTCTCCCCTTGAGATCTCATCATATCGTCCGATTGCGCTTTCGAGCTGCGTCGGTCAAGTGATGGAAAGAATTATTCTTGTTCGCTTGGAATGGTACCTAGAACGATTCAACAACTATACGGACGCCATGACAGGCTTTCATCGAGGTCGCTCGTCTATTGACAACGTCAGTGACATTGTAACCTGGGTCCACAATCAAAAAAGCCTCAAGCGCCTATCTGCAGCACTCTTTCTTGATATAAAAGGAGCATATGACAACGTCTCCCATGAGGGCATACTGAACTCACTTGAGGCTGTTAGTGTTGGTGGCCAGATATATCAATGGATTCGGGACTATTTGACTGAGAGGCGCTTTTTCTTACAGACTGAGGACGGCCCAACTTCAGAGCATTACACCTGCCGTGGTATGCCGCAGGGTGCAGTGTTCTGGCTCTATTTTGTCTAACCTCGTCCTGGTAGGACTAGCGGAGTACCTACCACAGACAGTTCATGTCTCAATATACGCCGAGGACATTTGGATCTGGGCCTCTGTGGTGAGTCGCCCTCAGCTAAGAGCCCGGCTTCAGCGGGTGGCAACCATGACGGCGTCCTTTCTCCGAGAACAAGGCCTCAGTGTGTCACCTGAAAAGTGCGCATTGGTTGGCTATCGCGCAAACAAATGTCATTGCATCCTGTTTCCATCAATGGTCAAGCTGTATCCTATGTTAAAGCGCATCGCTTTCTGGGCGTCATCATTGACCGCAACCTCTCGTGGAGCCCTCAGTGCGTCTATCTGAAGAAGTTAGTCGCCGTTGCTCAGGTCTTCAAATTTCTCTGCGGAAAAAACTGGGGTACACCAGTCGATTGTATGATGCTGTTGTACAGGGTATTGTCTCACGGACTCCTACGTTACAGTGTACCAGGGTTGTCAACTGCGTGCAAGACGAACTATCGTGCCTTGGAGTGTATACAAGGTCAAGGCCTACGCACGTGTTTAGGGCTACTTTAGTGCACCTCAACAGCAGTAACATTTGCCATCGCGGGAGACCACATAATCCAGAAACATGTAGCTGTTGACTCTCTCAGTGCACATATTCGCCATCTGTCAAGGACCCCCGGCCATTATTCGGCCTCCCTACCAGCCGAGAGACCTCAAGCGACCTTTTCACGAGTGATTAGCGCTCATCAAGAGTGCATACCGACATCTTTTACACCGGTGGCGAAGCCTTCATCTCCCCCTATGGTGCCTGCGACAGCCTCAAGTGAATTTTGCTATTCCTGGAATTAGAAAAAGTCCAATCATCCAGCGCCGGCTCTGAAACAACTTACGCTCCTATTACTGCACCAGAATTAACATGACCACATTCATATATATACCGATGTTTCGACCTCACCTACCAGCTCAACTGCCGCTTTCGCCATTCCAGCTAGCCAGGTTATATTTACATTCAAATTGTAACACATGACTACATCTACGTCGGCAGAACTTGCAGCTCTCCATGCCGCTATGATGTACATCGCCTAACAGCCAACAGAGAAGTGGGTCGTATTTTGCAATTTTAAGGCAGTTCTTCACAGTATAAAATGTGCGTTACATCACAGAACTTACGAGCAGATGATATCTGACATCAGGGAAGCGCACCGCCAAGCCCTGGAAAAAGGACACCACATTAAAGTTCAATGGATTCCTGCTCACTGTGGCATCATCGGCAACAACCTAGCTGACAAGGCTGCCCGGTGTGCCCACGAAGATACCAAGACGCGTCCAACACCTTTAGCGAGGTCGGACGCAGCCAGGGAACTTCGCCTAGTTGCACGCAAGTCACAAGATCGCTGGATTTCAAGTGCGTTGAATTGCAGATTACGCAAACTGGACCACACGCTACGGCTACAACTACCATCTAGCCTTTCCCGTGGCGAAACAACCTTGCTGTGCCGCTTGTGGCTGGGAGTGGCGTTCACGAACACATACTCCTACAGTATGGGAATGGCCAAGAGCCAGATGTGCGACTCCTGTGGGTGCGGGGAAACCATCGAGCACCTATTGTGTACCTGCCCTCGCTACGATGACCAACGACTCTCTCTGAGGGCAAGTTTACACCGAATAGACTGTTCCCCGAGTCAAAGATAATCGGACCGTGGCCACACCCCTCCCTGGCTCGAAAAGCGATTCGTGCACTAGTGCAGTACTTGAAGTGCACCGGTTTAAGAGACCGTTTATAGTGTACACATTACACGTACACATTGCTTAATCTCTCCCTTTCTTCCTGTTTCCACTCCCCGTTCCCTCACCCCCAGTGTAGGGTAGAAACCTCATGCTGTTCTGGTTGACCTCCCTGCCTTTCCTATCCTTGTTCTCTCTCTCTCTCTCTTACGTACGGCAAGACCGTATCCCACGTCTTGTGCTCGACGTCGACGTACATTGCTAGCATGTCAGAGAGGGTCTTGTTCAGGCGCCCCGCGAGACCATTCGTCTGCGGATGTAAGGCAGTTGTCCTCCTGTAACTTGTCTGGCTGCATTGCAGAAAGGCTTGGGTGAGCTTCGCTGTAAAAGCCGTTCCTCTGTCGTTGATGAGGACTTTCGGACTACTCCGAAGTAGCGTCGGAGTAGTTTCTCACTGAGTCCTCGTCGGCGTATCGGGGTCCAGACCCAAACACGGTCGCCAGGTTGGTACTCGACGAAGCGTCGTCGAAGGTTGTACTGTCGGCTGTCGGTCCTCTGCTGGCTCTTGATTCGCAGGCGGGCGAGCTGTCTGGCTTCTTCGGCGCGCTGGAGATAGCTAGCGACGTAAACATTCTCTTCGTCAGTTACGTGCGGCAGCATGGCGACAAGCGTCGTTGTCGGGTTCCTGCCGTAAACCAGCTGAAACGGCGTGATCTGTGTTGTTTCTTGCACCGCCGTGTTGTACGCAAAGGTTACGTACGGCAGGACCGCGTCCCACGTCTTGTGCTCGACGTCGACGTACATTGCTAGCATGTCGGCGAGGGTTTTGTTCAGGCTCTCCGTGACACAATTCGTCTGCGGATGGTAGGCAGTCGTCCTCCTGTGGCTTGTCTGGCTGTACTGCAGAATGGCTTGGGTGAGCTCTGCTGTAAAAGCCGTTCCTCTGTCGGTGATCAGGACTTCTGGGGCACCATGTCGCAGAGGATTTTCTCCACGACAAATTTCGCCACTTCGGCTGCGCCGCCTTTCGGAAGAACTTTAGTTTCAGCGAAGCGGGTGAGATAGTCTGCGGCCACGACGATCCACTTATTTCCGGAAGTTGATGCCGGAAACGGTCCCAACAAGTGCATCCCGATCTGCTGAAAAGGTCGGTAAGAAGGCTTGATCGGCTGTAGTAATCCCGCTGGCCCTGTCGGTGGTGTGTTGCGTCGCAGACAGTCTCAGCATGTCTTGACGTAAGGAGCAGACATCGGCGGTTAGGTGCGGCCAGTAATACTTTACTTGTATCCTCGATAGCGTTCGGGAGAAACCGAGGTGCGCAGTGGTTGGATTGTCATGTAGCGCGTGCAGTACTTCTGGACGCAGCGCTGTCGGAACAACATGAAGGTAGTTGGCGCGGACTGCTGAGAAGTTCTTCACGAGTAGGTTGCTTTGAGGCGTGAACGAAGACAATCAACGCTAAAATGTACTAGGAACAACGTCGATGTGCCCTTCCAAATGATCGAACGACTAGGGCGTTTAGCTCCGGGTCTCCTCGTTGCTGTTCGGCATGGTCTTCCGCGCTTATTATTCCAAGAAACGCGTCGTCATTTTTGTCATCTTGCGGCGGTGGGTCTATGGGGGCGCGTGAGAGGCAATCGGCATCTTAGTGTTTTGCGTCCGTACTTGTAGGTTACAGTGATGTCCTTTTCTTGTAGTCTGAGGCTCGATCGTGCCAGCAGTCCTGAAGGGTCCTTTAGGTTAGCTAGCCAGCACAACGCGTGATGGTCGCTGACCACTTTGAATGGCCTCCCATGTAGGTAAGGGTGGAATTTTGCGGTAGCCCAAATGATGGCGAGGCATTCCTTTTGAGTCCTAGAATAATTGCCTTCCACTTTTGACAGCGACTGGCTAGCATATCATCCGCTCTAGTCAGTTTTTCCTCTGGACTAGGACGGCACCAAGGCTTGGCTACTGGCGTCAGAGTGGATTTCGCTATCAGTGTGGTCGTCAAGGTGCGCAAGTACCGGCGGCGACTGCATGCGTCGTTTGAGTTCTTGAAATGCATCGGCCTGCTGGCGTTTCCCACTCGAACTCGACATCACATTTCGTTAGATGCGTTAGCGGCTCAGCGATGCGTCAAAAGTCCTTGACAAAGCACCTGTAGTAGGCACACATGCCAAGGAATCTACGCACTGCCTTCTTGTCGATGGGCTGCGGGAACTTTGCGATGGCAACTGTCTACTGCGGGTCGAGGCGGACTCCAGATTTGATGATGACGTGGCCTAGAAACAGCAGCTCAGCGTAAGCGAAGCGGCACTTTTCCGGCTTCAGAGTAAGCCCTGATGACCTGATGGCCTCTAGTACTGTTGCAAGCCGCCTAAGGTGATGGTCGATTTCCGGCGAAGCCAACAACGTCATTTAAGTAAACGAGACAGGTCTGCCACTTCAGTCCGGCTAACACCGTGTCCATGACGCGCTGAAACGTTGCAGGCGCTGAAACGTTGCAGGCGCCGAGCACAGTCCGAATGGCATGACCTTGAACTCGTAGAGGCCGTCTGGCGTGATGAAGGCAGTCTTTTCGCGATCTCTCTCGTCGACTTCTATTTGCCGGTAGCCAGACTTGAGGTCCATCGAAGAGAAGTATTTAGCGTTGCAGAGCCGATCCAATGCGTCGTCTATCCGTGGAAGGGGGTACACATCCTTCTTCGTGATCTTGTTCAGTCGACGATAATCGACGCAGAAGCGTAGGGTTCCGTCCTTTTTCTTTACCAGGACTACAGGAGAGGCCCACGGGCTTTTCGACGGCTGGATGATGTCGTCGCCCAGCATTTTGTCGACTTGTTGCCTATTAGCTTCACGTTCTCTCGTAAAAACTCGATAAGGGATCTGGCGGAGTGGTCGAGCACACTCCTCGGGTATTATGCGATGCTTTGCAACTGGTGTTTGTCGAATCCTTGATCACTTCGAAAAGCACCCTTTGTATCGCCAAAGTAGACTTCTGAGCTGTTGGTGCCTAATCGTGGGCAGACTTGGATTTATGTCGAAGTCTGGTTCGGGAACTACTGTCATCGAGGTAGATGCGGCAGAATCCGAGAGGACAAACGCATTACTGCTTCCCAGAATTTCCTCGACGTATGCGATCGTCGTGCGCTTATTCATGTGCTTGAACTCCTGGCTGAAGTTTGTCAGCAACCCTTTCGTGTTTCCTCCGTGCAGTCGGGCGATCCCTCTTGCGACGCAAATTCCGCGGTCGAGCAGTAGACGTTGGTCGCCTTCGATGACGCCTTCTACGTCAGCGGGTGTTTCGGTACCGTCCGAAATAATAATGCTGGAGCGAGGCGGGATGCTCACTTCATCTTCGAGCACACTCAAAGCATGGTGACTACGAGGGCTCTCCGGCGGTACCGCTATATCTTCCGACAGCATTATTGATTTCTGCATCAGGTCGATGATTGCGCCGTGTTGGTTCAGGAAGTCCATATCGAACATGACATCTCGTGAACACTGTTGGAGGATAACAAAGGTGGCAGGGTAAGTCCGGTCATGAATGGCAATTCTTGCCGTGCAGATTCCAGTCGGCGTGATGAGGTGTCCTCCAGCAGTCCGAACTTGAGGGCCTTCCCATGCGGTCTTACCTTCTTCAACTTGGTGGCGATGGGTCCACTCATGACGGAGTAATGGGCTTCTGCGTCTGCTAAGGCGGTGACTGCGTGGCCGTCGAGAAGCAACTCATGGTAGGTGGTTCTTTGTCTTGCGTTACAGTTACGTCTTGGCGTCGGATCCCGGCTGCGTCGCGTTGGCCTGTGGCTGCTACGTGGCGTCGTCAGGTCTTCTTTCGTCGGCGTATTCTTTGCTTCCAGACTTCGTCTGAATGGCGGTGTCTCGTCGACATGTCGTCTAGACAGGATTTTCGGCGTAATCGTCGGCGGCGAAGGATATTCGTCAGTTTGACGAACAGCAACCGCACCCCCATCGGTTGCTGCTTTTAGTTTTCGGGATATGCGCTCGCAGAGCGGTCCCGTGCTGGGGCCAGTGCATGGACCGGGACGGCCGTGAAGGTCTCCACTGAGTAGCGGTGAAGTAGTTGGCGATGTCAAGAGGGCGTTCACCTTCCCGAGGGCACGGTGCGTTGACGGTGAAACCTCGCAATCGCAGGTCATGGATGGGCATCGGTGGTACACATGGCCGGCTTCGCCGCAGTGGTAGCAGAGCGGGCGTTGGTCAGGAACGCGGCAGACGTCTGTCTTCTTCGGGCAGCTGCGCTGGTCGACGGGTGGGTATGCTGGTAGCGGCGGTGGTGGTCGACGCAATTGCGGCGTTACAGGGCCCTGGCGCGGTCGTGGAGGGGGGCCTTGACGGCGGGTGACGGCGGCGTAGGTCATCGCTTCTGAAGGAAAAAACCAGTCAAAAAACACAAAGGACAAGGGGAGAGGTTCACATCACAACGACTGGACTATCAACTGAGCTTCATTAGAATCGGTGTAGTCCCAGCAAGGCCAGCAGAGCATGCGCAACCGCATCGTCGCTAATCACAGAGCATGAAAATAAAAGCATCGCTTCTATCGTGACCGACCTAGAAATGCAATTTTTTTTTCAGGTAAGCGCACCGAGTTTGTACTAACGAAGTGGTGACTTAATAAACTGATGCAGTACGCTTCCAGAATTTCTCGCCCTTCTTTGCCCTTGCCCCTACCAAGAATCTTCACGTTGCTGAACAAAGGGTACGAACCACATTCATTGCAATGGCGAGGCAAGTTTGCACCGTTATCTGACCCCAGGGAGGAGTGGTGCTCACGCAGGCGGTCATTAATACATCGACTGGTTTGGCCTATGTAAAATCTTTCGCTCGTGAGAGGGAACGTATAGGCAACCCCTGCAGCACATGACGTAAAACGGTTTTCATGCTCCGTTGTGCAAACGTGGTTCCTTGCCCTGTCTCGAGAAATGCGCGAGCACAGACCCGAAAGCTTACAAGGGGCAGAAACACAACACTTACTCCCTGCTTTGCGGCAACCTTCTTGATGTTGTGGCTCACTTTATGCACATACGGCATAACTCCAAGTTTCCTACGTTCAGTTGCCCCACCATCTACCAGCTTCGTACGTTCCTTCTTTAGCCTCTGAAGCAACGATTCAGCCACCGCTTCCGAAAGAGGCGGAGGGAACCCTGCGGCTTCTAAACGTTGGAATTGTGCGTCAAAGCTACTTGTAATAGCGTGGTGACAGCTTCTTTCTAGTGCACTGCGGAAACAATTCATTGCAGTCCATCTTTTTGCAATCTGTGTGTTCAGCAATGTGACGATTCTCGGTACGGGCAAGGGCCAAGGATAGCGAGAAATTCTAGAAGCGTACTACATCAGTTCATTAGGTGACTACTGCGTTACTACAACCTCGGTGCGCTTACTTGAAAAAGAATTTGCATTGCTAGGTCGGTCACGACAGAAGTTATTCTTGTATTTTCATGCTTGTGATTAGCCATTATGCGGTTCCGCATGCTTTCTTGGCATTGCTAGGATTACACCGATTCGAATAAAGCTCAGTTGATAGTCCCGTCATTGTGGTGTGAACCTCTCCTCTTGTCCTTTGTGTTTTTTGACTCGGTTTTTCCTTCAAGTTTGTTCCAACTGGCCCAGTTTTCAATTCTTCTGCATATCTTCTGGCTGGGGCTACAATGATTGTGGTTGCACCTCTGGAACTCCGAGTGATTGTGGTTGCACCTCTGGAACTCCAAGTGCGGCGATTGAGGCCACCTGAGGTTCTGATGAAGGGAAGATTCCTTGAAGCTCCTCTCGTACTACTGCCTTGATGATCTCGCGCAGGTCATCGGTGGCCATTGGTTGAACTCTATCGTAGCTTATTGGCTTGGTGCGGTGGTCGAATTGCCGGTTCCGCAATTTCAGTGTCTTCTCAATGCTCGTCGCCTCACGAAGAAACTAATCGACGATCTTCGGTGGGCTTCCTACCATTCCGGCGAAACGTTCCTCCTGTACACCACGCATCAGTGGGCGGACTTTCTTCTTCTCGGATATTTCCGAGTCGGTGTGGTGGAACAGACAGCTCATTTCCTCAGTGAAGAGAGCGGTCGTCTCATTCGGCAGCTGCACTCTGATCTCGAGTAGAGCTTGGGCTCGCTCTTTTCGCACGGCACTTGCAATTGTTTGCAGGAAGCCGCTTCGGAACAGGTCCCATGTCGTCAAGGTGGCTTCTCGATTCTCGAACCACGTCCTGGCGGTGTCCTCCAATGTTGAATAGACATGTCGCAGTTTGCCGTCGCTTTCCCAGCTGTTAAACGTAGCAACCCTCTCATACGTTTGCAGCCAGCTTTCCGGGTCCTCGAATGTAGAACCGCGGAGCGTCAGTGGTTCCCTGGGCTGCTGAAGAATTATTGGGACCGTTGCGGCTGCCATTGGTGATCTCTTGGCCACAATTTTCTTTGTCGTCTCAGGTAGAAGTCCGTGCTCTGGGGACAGTCCTTGCAGTCGGCGGCTAGCACGCTGGTCTTCGGGCTTGGATCGCGGCTTTGTGGGGGCGCTCGGTACATGAAAGCACCAGCACCTACACCAGATGTCACGTGGTGGTGACGTTGAATAACACAGCAGCAATACTGTGAACGACAAAACTAACTTTTATTGGGTGAACCTGTGTCCACAAAACAGGCTACACTTATAGCAAAACGATAGCGGCGTACATGGTCGGCGATCCTCGAAAATTTGATCAGCGGGTCAAGCACGTCGGCTTTATTACAGCAGTCGTTGAACGTTCCAGACAAATCGTTGGGACCCGCGTGCCTTCCTCGAAGTTCTACACCATTCGCGTCAGGCGATGAAATCAGATAACACATAGTTCGGCGACAACAGATAGCCGGATAGAAGTATCGATAACTTTCCAGAAACTTCGGATACATGCAAGCGCGTCCCGCCCTGCGCGATAACATCTGTCAGGTGGCGCAGCGTTGTCGCCCGATAAAGATCAATAGCCGTGTCAATATACTCATATGGCACCGTCATTTCAGCGCTCAATTCTTGGAGGTCACTCGGAGTTTGTTCAATTGCAAGAAGTATATATATATATATATATATATATATATATATATATATATATATATATATATATATATATATTGTGAGACGAGGTTTAGGCAGCCAGTCTCTTCTTTATTCTCCCGAGACAGAGCCCCACCACCAGGCCCCAAAACGGTGATGATGAGTATGTACAGGTGAGAATATGAAGCGTATGAATAATGCTCACACTAATTGCCCCGCACGCGCAAGCGGCCAGCCAGGCCGCGACTTAGCCAGGAGGGGAACGCCGAACGAATCGTTTTAGGCGCGAAACGTGAACGATCTCCGAACCACGACAACGATGGTCGGAAGAAACGTCTACGGGAGTAACGCGATAATTCACGGGGGATGTTTGTTCGTTAATAATATAGGGTCCAAGAAAGCGGGATTCAAACTTCTCGCACAAACCGGGTGCACGAATAGGCGTCCAAAGAAGCACTTCTTCTCCGGGACGAAAGGAGACGTCGCGACGAGAGATGTCGTAACGTTGCTTGCGATCTTGCTGGCTGACTTCTGTGTTGAAACGAGCACGTTGACGGCATTCCTCAAGTCTCGAAACGAACTGTTCGGGCGTACTGTCTGAGGTGTTAGTTGGAGCATTGAAGAAAGCGGCGTCGATGGTGAATGTCGGTGAACGGCCGAAAACTAGGTAGAAAGGTGAGTATCCCGTAGTTCGTTGGATAGCGGTGTTGTGAGCAAAAGTCACGAAAGGTAAAAGTTTGTCCCAATTATCGTGGTTTGGCCCGATATACATCGATATCATGTCTATCAGTGTGCGATGAAATCGCTCGGTTAAGCCATTTGTTTGTGGGTGATATGCGGATGTCGTCTTATGAAGTGTGCCACAAGCTCCGAGTACTTCTGCGAGCATTGCTGACATGAAAGTCTTGCCGCGGTCGCTTAACAGTACACGAGGGGCACCATGGCGCAGCACAATGGCATCTAGAAAGAAGGTGGCGATGTCGGAGGCTGAACTAGAGCGTAGAGGAGCGGTCTCTGCGTAACGTGTGAGCTGGTCAACAGCTGTCACGACCCATCGATGACCCGCTGGCGTTATGGGCAGAGGGCCGACTAGGTCTATCCCAACGGTGGCAAACGGTGTCTCGGGACATGGGATGGGCTGTAAAAGCCCAGCAGGAGGCGAAGTCGGTCGTTTCCGCCGTTGGCACTGAACGCAAGAAGCGACGTACTTGGCCACAAAGGTAGACATGCCTGGCCAAAAGAAACGGCTCCTAACGCGGTGGTATGTTTTGTGGAATCCCAAATGGCCAGCAGATGGGTCGTCGTGCAAGGCTTCAAGCACTTGTGTGCGCATCGAGCGTGGAAGAATAGGTACCCAGCTGTGTCCGTCGGAGTTGTATATGTAGCGGTACAGCACATCGTTGTCAAGCTTAAATAGTCGCAGTTGTCGACGTAATCTGGCATTTGGTGCAGATGTAGTTCCGCACAGGCGTTGGATGATGCTGTCGCAGTAGGGGTCAGAACGTTGACACGAGGCGAGGTGAGTGAGGTGATTGGAAGATAACGTGTCAGTAACCATGAGAGGTAATAACGGGAGTGACGACTTAGTCTCATCATCAATTGGCGAGCAATGGAGAGGTGTACTCGAAGCTAATAATGGCAGCGGGCAGCGAGAGAGAGCGTCGGCATCTTGATGCTTTTTCCCAGACTTGTAGACAACGTCAAAGTCGTACTCTTGTAATCGTATCACCCAGCGACCAAGTCGTCCGGACAAATTTTTGATTGACGACAACCAGCATAAGGCGTGGTGGTCGGTTATGACCGTGAAATGGCGTCCGTAAAGATATGGTCGAAATTTTTGGACCGCCCAAACTACTGCGAGACATTCCTGTTCTGTGATCGAGTAATTCGTTTCGGCAGGTGTTAGTGCGCGACTGGCATAGGCAACAACTCTCTCTCGTGAGGTGGTATCACGCTGTAAAAGTACAGCACCGATCCCATGGCCACTAGCGTCGGTGTGCAAGCAAGTCGGTGCGTTGTCATCGAAGTGACAGAGGACAGGGTCGCTGGGTAATGCCTGCTTGAGGGCTTGGAAAGAAAGTTCGCATTCATCTGTCCAAGGGAAAGCAGAGCCCGACGTGAGCAACTTGTGTAGCGGCGACGCCATGGCTGCAAAATGACTGATGAAGCGGCGGAAGTAGGATGCCAGGCCTAAGAAACTTCGTAATTGCTTTTGATTTTCAGGGCGAGGGAAGCGATGCACGGCAGCAACCTTTTCGGGATCCGGTCGAATGCCATCTTTGCTGATAAGATGGCACAATACTTTGATGTGCTTTCTGGCAAAATGGCATTTCGTTGTGTTGAGTTGGAGTCCAGCGTTGGAAATGCAAGTGAAAACTTCGTCCAAGCGCTCAAGGTGCTGACTAAAAGTTGTAGAAAAGATAACGATGTCATCTAAATAGCACAGACAGGTCTTCCACTTAAGGCCACGTAAAACTGTGTCGATCATGCGTTCAAATGTTGCAGGGGCATTACATAAACCGAATGGCATGACGTTAAACTCGTAAAGTCCGTCTGGCGTTGCAAAGGCTGTCTTGTCCTTGTCCGCTTCGTGCATGGGGATTTGCCAGTATCCGGATCGGAGGTCTAGACTAGAGAAATATTCTGCACCCTGGAGGGAGTCAATGGCATCGTCAATTCTTGGCATCGGATATACGTCTTTGCGCGTGATCTTATTAAGGGCTCGATAATCGACGCAGAATCGTACGGAGCCGTCTTTCTTGCGAACCAGCACGACAGGAGACGACCAAGAACTGGAGGATGGCCGAATGATGTCTCTTTTGAGCATGTCATCAACGTTATCCGCAATGATTTTCCGTTCTGCGGAAGACACGCGATACGGGCGGCGGCGTACAACCGAACTGCCTTCGGTTTCGATGCGATGTACTGCGACGGAAGTGCGCCCCAGAAGCTTGGAGTGGACGTCGAATAAGGCTCTGTGTTTGTGCAGGAGTGCCAGAAGGTCTTCTTTCTGCGCAGTGGTCAAATCGGGATTTATCGCGGCCGATAAAGCAGCGGCAGCAGTGTGATAATCAGTTGTGGTAGACAAAGGTGGTGATTCGGTGTGAAGCGGTACCAGCGAAAGAGGTTCGGTGTCAGTAAAGCATGTCACAGTAGAGCCCTGGGAGAGCACAACTGGCGAAGAAGTAGGGTTATGAACAGCGACTGAGGCTCTACCGTCCTGAAACCGTACTAGGCTAGGAGTAAGGCTAAGCCCACCAGAAATGCAGTAACCACTCGGTGCAAGGAACACATCACCATTAATAATAGTGTCGGAAGTCAGCGTCAGAATATGCTCAGTGCCCGCGGGAATGAAACAGTCGGTAGACGTG
This sequence comes from Dermacentor albipictus, assembly GCF_038994185.2. Classification (NCBI taxonomy): domain Eukaryota; kingdom Metazoa; phylum Arthropoda; class Arachnida; order Ixodida; family Ixodidae; genus Dermacentor; species Dermacentor albipictus. Next base: position 6,298,422 of record NC_091824.1, read on the forward strand.
ACAAAACGCAGGCTGTGATCATTGACAGAGGACGAAGATTCAGTGTCTGTCATATGAATAGTTCGCTGACGGCAAGAGATTAAAGCTGAGGCGGAGGACAGGAAGTCCCATCCCAAAATCATCGCGTAAGTGCACGAAGACAGCACGACGAACTGAATGTGGTGGAGGATGCCATCAATGAAAACGCGCGCAGTGCAAACACTGGAGGGCTGAACAAGAACTGCATTAGCACAACGAAGGGGAGGGCCATTATACGGTGTCTTCACTTTTCGCAATCGAGAACACAAGTCAGCACTAATAACGGAAAGCGATGCACCTGTGTCAACCAAGGCTTCGATTCGGACACCTTCAACAAACACCAAAAGTACATTTGACGGGCGCTCCGGAGGCATTTCACGTTGTCCAAAAGATGCAGCTTCCCCTCCTGAAGCTGCACCATTTAGTGTTCCGGGCGGTGATCGGAGGACGAAGTAGCCGGTCGTAGAGGGGAAGAAGAGCGCCGCAGCGGTGATGGAGAGCGACGACGCGGGAAACGCGATGAACTGGCAGTGTTGAAGTCCTGTGGAGATGGGGAACGTGGTGGATAATAAACGTAGTCAGTACGCCGACGTCGTGGTACAGGGCCAGAAAACTGATCCCTTTCAAAGCCGTCATAGCCACGTCTTTCATCTTGCTGACGGCGTCGGCAAAACCTGGAAATGTGGCCACGGATGCCGCAGTAGTAACAAACCGGTCGAGGTGGGCTCCATGTGTTATAAGACGGAACAGGCGATGGTCTTTCAGTGAGAGGATTCAGGGACATGTGCGGTGCAGGTGCGTGTTGTGGTGGCTGCTGGGGGGGTGGCGCTATAGAGGCAACCTGAGCGTACGTTGGCGTATGGATAGGGTGCGGGCTCGTGATTTGCGGGCAGGTCACTGCAGCTAGCTCTTCCCTCACGATATGGCGTAGGCCGCCACCAGGAGGCGTCAGATGGACCTCAGGAGATTTGGACGAAGCTTGGGCGTGCAGTTCCTCACGGATGATGGAGCGAATCAAAGCACGTAGCTCGCTGTCGTTGGACGCCTTGAAATCAGATGTGTCAGGGTGCAAGCGGAGCATATGAAGGTCATCGAGACGCTGACACGTACTGATGATGTCGGCGACGGTAGTGGGATTCAGCACTACAAGAGCATTGAATGCCGCAGTCCCAATACCCTTGAGCAGGTGGCGTACACGGTCACTCTCTGCCATCGAGGTGTTCACGCGGCGGCAGAGGGCGAGGACGTCCTCTGTGTACGAAGTGTAGGACTCGCCTGAGTGCTGTACACGCTCAGGAAGCTTCTTCTTAGCGATATCGGAGCGGACAGACGAGTTCGCGAAAATCTGGCGTAGCTGGTGTTTAAAGATGCTCCAGTTGACCAAATCGAGCTCATGATTGTAAAACCATGTTTTCGCAACTCCGGTTAGGTAGAAGGCGACGTGAGCAAGTTTTGCTGATTCGTTCCAGTGGTTGAAGTCACTCACGCGCTCGTATAGCTCCAACCAGTCTTCAACGTCGTCACCTGGAAGCCCAGCAAATACCGGTGGATCCTTCTGAGGGGTGGTGACTGTCCAAGAAGGGGTTCCCGCAGGAGTCGGCAAGGTGGATGTCGAGGTACTGGTCTGCTGGTCTTGCGACATGGTCGAGTGCAGGAGGTAGAGGCGGCGACCCGAGCGGAGCTCCAGGGGTGTAGCGTAGGTGAAGCTGGAGAGAGACCGGGAGCGAGAGGGCGAAGGGACCAGACAGCACACTCCACCACTTGTGAGACGAGGTTTAGGCAGCCAGTCTCTTCTTTATTCTCCCGAGACAGAGCCCCACCACCAGGCCCCAAAACGGTGATGATGAGTATGTACAGGTGAGAATATGAAGCGTATGAATAATGCTCACAATATATATATTCTCACGCGCTAGAGAAAGAGTAAGTAACAGTACGAGCAGCCAGAGACAAATAATGCCAGGCACTAAGCGACGGTTCTCCAGCTGTTGTTGTTGTTCTTGTTGTCCATAGTGGCCGTGGCACATACCCACAGTGGGGGATTGGCCAAGAATCGGGCGGTTTAATTAGGTGCCTAAAACAGCTGGCGCGGGATCTTTGACTTCGTCGTCTTCTTCGCCGTTTTGCTGGGCACGCAGTGCTAAATGTTCGCTGGCTCAAAACACCAGGTGGCATTATTCCCCCTCCAAATGAAGCATCCACACGGAAAGTACACACATTAGTTAGGACAAAAAAGGGGGGAACCGCGCTAGCACACATAAGGGTATGCACACGAGTAAAAAAAGAAGAGTTCTGTTGTCGGGAACAGTCTCTGCGCGTGGTAAACAGTCTCTGCGCGTGGTAAACGGCGCTTGGGCGATGATAGGTCTCCGTCTGGAACCACTTCATATTTCACGTCGCTTACACGCCTTAGTACTGTGTATGGTCCGAAGTACTTGCTCAGGAGTTTGTCGCTGAGGCCTCGCCGTCCAATGGAGCCCAAACCCGAACTTGGTCACCAGGCTCATAGGTAACTTATCGATGGTGAAGATCTGTACACTGCTGTACATCTGTACAATGCTGCTGTGTTATGTGGACAGGGCCAGTTGACGTGCTTCCTCGGCACACTGAATGTACTCCTCGACGTCAGGCGCTAACTGGTCAAGCTAATCGATGTCTTCATATAGAATCATGGCGTCTAGCATAGTTTGAACATCTCGACCATAAACGAGGCGAAATGTCAGTGTTGTACGCAAACGTTACGTATGGCAGGATGGGTAATGGGAGGTACTGGGTAATCTAATCTATGCACCACACCCCTCCGAGCAGCAGGCGCTCCAGCGCCGTACCGGTGGTCACGCCTGTACAATGCGCCAGCAGAAGGATCCGTGGACAAGCCCCTGAGTTTGGGCTCCTCCCAGAGAAAATGGCAGGTCTGACCACGCCAACAGGTATGGAAGGCCCAACGCCGATCCATTGTGCGCTACTGAATCCGCGAACGCCAAATCCCTTCCACGGCGCCATACATGAGGATCTTCAAGCTTGGCTGGTCCACTATGAACGTGTCGCCGCGTCCAACGAGTGGGATGACTAAGAGAAACTGAAAAACGTATATATCAGCCTTAACGATGGTGCACGTGTTTGGTACGCGAACCGTGCGGATGCCCTAAATTTATGGGCAGAATTCAAACGCCGGATTCTGGAGACGTGTGCGAGCCCTGATCGCCGGGAGCGAGCTGAGTGTGATCTTCAGTCCCGTATACAAATGCCGAACGAAGGTGTCGCAATGTATGTCGAGGACATGACGCGTCTCTTTCGACGAGCCGACCCCAGCATGTCGGAAGAAAAGAAGGTGCGGTACCTGATGCGCGGAGTGAAAGAGCAGCTGTTCGGCGGTCTCGTGCGCAGTCCTCCCAAGACTGTGTCAGAGTTTCGTTCCGAGGCGGTCACCATGGAACAGACGCTTCGGCAGCGGGCACCATCATACAAACGCCAAGTGAACGCTGCCTCACGAACGAGCTTCTTCGGAGCTCTCGGGGGCCACGTCGATTTCTTTCGAGAGCTCATTCGTTCCGTAATCCGCGAACAACTCCGGCAGCTGTCGGTACCCTCACAGCCGTCGCTCAACTCCTTGTCCAGCGTTCTCCGTGACGAAGTCCAGCAAGCGCTAAGAGAACCACCCTTCAACATAGAAGCTCGCCGCTGCCGCGGAGCAGCCACGGATCTTTTTGGTGTGGAGCGCAGAACGAAACCGCTGCTGCACTGTTTTTCCTCGACTCATCCATCTCATCCATCATCTTTAAATAAGCCCGCCTCATCCATAAAAGTTTTGTGGTGGAGGTGCTGCGTACTCAAGCAAGCAGCACGGTTCTGTAACCACCTGATCTACTCCGAAGCCGCCGCCTTGCTGGCCTGCCCCCGTTGCCGCTTGTGGTCGAGATGTCTTGCGGTGAAGACGGAACCCGGAATGTCCCAGTTCCTGTTGCTGCAGCCCTTTCCCTGGTTACAGTGGTGCCTTCGGTACCTGCCTAAGCTGCGGCTGGTCCCTGGCAGCGTGTATACCTGATACAGCCTCGCACATACGGAGGGAAATCTGGCGAGGACATGGAACGGTGGCTCACACGCTACAAACGGATGAGCAACTATTACCATTGGGATGTGGTAACTCAGCTGTCGAACGCCATGTTTTTCTTAACAGAGACGGCGCTTGTGTGGTTCGACAACCATGAGGGCACCCTCAGGAGGTTGCTTGGGTTCGCGTGCAAAATAACGAAGTGTTTTGGGGACTTAGTTGTGAAAAGAAAAAATGCAGGCTGAACAAACGCTGCTGCAACGAGCCCTAGTCCCAGGCGAGACGTGTACAACGGATATTGAGGCTATATTGGAGCCGGAAAGACCATCAACCCTCGCATGCCAGAGGAAGATAAGTTACGTCGGCCACCCCTTAAAAGGAATTGCCGAGATGTGCATCATTTGCTCATCGGCAACGAGAACCTTGGTGCGGTAGTTGGCATCATACGGTATTGTCGTACATTCGACACCCTGAACATGCAGCGTACCACGCCTTAATTTGGTCGGTTACCGAATGTGACTACTGTTGCAAGTGTTGACGACTACGCATCCTGTGATCTCGAGTACACAATATGCGATATTGTACGTGAAGAGCTCACCCGACACGCGCACTCGACACATTATGATGCGGCGCCACTCCCAGGCCCCTCTCACCATGTTTCTATGACTGCAACTTGCGTCAGGGAATACAACGGCCGTTCTCGCTCGCCACCGAGGCCGCAGCGCAATCACTATCCTGAGTCGCGGTAGCAACACCGCTTCAGCTATCGTTGTCAGCCGGCCGTTACACACCAGGTGCCGTGCGAAGATGCGTTTGTTTCCCAGCGCCGCGACAATGCTTTTCAGGAGCACAATGCATATCGTCAACCTCCGGTGTGTAATTATTGTGGTGCTACCGGGCCCATAGCTCGGTTTTGTCGTCAGCGCAGGGAAACATCAGATACCACAAAACGCCATCAGCGTTTCCTCATGACGGCAATAATCAGAACAACGATCCCCTTGTCCGTCTATTGCAGGAGCACCTCTCGAGAAGTCAGTCGGTGAAATAGTTCTACCACTTTTGACCGTAGTCTGACACCGTCGTCTGCCTGACTTCGCTGCTCGCCTTTGCTGCGACGGCGGCTCTTACAACCGCAACCGCCGGAAAACTAGCCGGCCCGTCCGACTGACATGTCACACAAAATGATTTACCTCTGATGCCTCCGCTAGTTACGACACTTAAGACCGAAATACACGTGTTATTAGATGGAGTATACGTGCAACGGCGTTAGTGGACACTGGAGCAATCATTCCTGTTATGAGTCGTTCCTTCAAAGGGCGTCTTGGCCGCAAAGTTTTATATCTTGGCACGAATGTACGAGGTTTCGTGTTGGCGGGTAAATACTTCATCATCTTGGAGCATGCGTCCTTAACGTCTTGTTGGCCAGAAAGATGCTTCCAACTGAGTTTCTGGTTCTGCAGCGGTGTACACATCAAGTTAATCTCGGTATTGACTTGCTCCAAGAGTGCGGTGCTTTCGTCGATTGTGGCACCGGTAAATTTTCAGACAGCAGTGAAGTTGTTCCTGCCCTCGGTGACGAGCTCCCACCCGTGGAAGACGCACTGGTTGTGTACAAAGAACGTATAGTCCAAAGAACAAAGTACAAAGTCGAAAGAACGCCATAGTCCATGCGGTCAGTTGCTATGTTCGCTTCCGCCTTTGTCGTACCTTCTTTTTACGCCTTCGTTCAGCCTCTCACTGGTCAGTGTGCTAAAAACGACATCTTAGTGCCTCGCTGTATTATGTCGCGAGTGAATTCACTGTGGCCCCAAGTGAATTCACTCACCACAGTGAATTCATTCGCAACTGTAATCAGCTTCGTAGCGCACCAACCGTAAAGAAATACCCTTAGCAAATAATTGACGATGCCCTTAAACGGGCCAACTGTCTCGACCGGAAAGGAATGATCTGCACGGACAAGCGAGAGACGCCAATTTCACAAACTAATCTTATCCTAACACACTCTGAATCTATTCCTAATGGGTCGCACATTCTCAGGAAGCACTATAACTTACTGACACAGAGCGACCGTCTTAAAAACCTTTTCATGGAATTGTCGCTCTATCGTCGCTCTTGGGATCTGCGTGACCTATTAACCTCTTCCAAGGCTAAAGCGATTGCTCCTGCTGCTTGTCATTCCTGCAATAAGCCCCGTTGTAAATTTTGTACACATATGACCACATCGAAGACTGCTAGAAGCACAGCACCCAAATTTTCTGTTAAAAATCAACGGCCAGTTCACTTGCGACAGTACTAACATCATCTGTCTGCTTGAATGTTCGGTATGCCACATGCAGTGTATCGTTCAGAGCGAGACATCTTTTCGCATCAGCTTCAACAACCACAAAGCACACGTTAACAGCTTACCGCACCTTCCGTTATCTAAACATGTTCGACTGCCAGGTCATTCGTTTGAGAACATTAAAGTAACAGTAATGCAATCATGTTTCAAATCAAACCATGATCGATAAGTACGAGGATCCTTTCTCAATCCTAAATTTACCACTGTGTCATCTGGTATCAACGAGAGCGTAGGAAAAATGTCGTGCCTTTCTGTCATATCTTGATGTGTGTGTTCTTGTGCAGAATTTATAAACCATGCCAACTCAATTTGTTACTAGTCTTGCCATGCGGCGATTGATATGATTCTGTAACTTCATGTACAATCATAGTGATATCATAATGATACATTATACATATCATTTATCGTGTTTAATTTATACTTACTGTTCCACTTTTTCTGTTATTTTTTGCAAGTGCCCGCGTGCATGTACTGCTGAATCTGCCCACGTGCGCAGGCCCATTAAAGCGGGTGATAACCTGTATCTGTGTTTGTTCGGACGAAGTTAAACGTTAAAACATTAAAAATGCAATTTTGGTAAGTGTGCTCGTTCGTTCCTTAAATTATATATGTATATACATATATATATAGGAAGATAACCAACAGTGACACCAAGGACAACATAGGGGAAATTACTTGTGCTTCATAAATGAAATGAAGAAACGAAAAATAATGGAAATTAAAAATTATGGGGTTTTACGTGCCAAAACCACTTTCTGATTATGAGGCACGTCGTAGTGGAGGACTCCAGAAGTTTCGACCACCTGGGGTTCTTTAACGTGCGCCTTAATCTAAGTACACGGGTGTTTTCGCATTTCACCCCCATGGAAATGTGGCCGCCGTGGCCGGGATTCGATCCCGCGACCTCGTGCTCAGCAGCCTAACACCATAGCCACTGAGCAACCACGGCGGATTTATTGGAAATTAAAGTGGATGAAAAAGCAACTTGCCGCAGGGGGGAACCGAACCCACAACCTACAAATTTAGCCTACGATGCGCTACCAATTGAGCAACAGCAGCGCCGTTGCTCCATCCACTTTCTTGGGTATTTATGTGCCCTAGTAGAACCCTGGGAGTGTTAGCCAGCGCCACCACTCACAAACCTTGACGGCCTGTTGTCCATGTTGTCCGTGTTGCCCTTGGTGTCAGTGTTTGTGGGATTCTTATAATATGAGTAATAAAAATCGGGCCCCTCGGTTAACCCCCTATCGTCTCATTTCTCTCTCTCTCTCTCTCTCTCTCTATATATATATATATATATATATATATATATATATATTGTTACGGGAAGGAAGAAGCGTTCGTCTATTTACAGGTAGCTTTTAATGGCTGAGCCAACAAGCGTAGCGCATCGATACTGCTAAAACACTTCTTCGTCGTCTCCAAGACCACCATCAGCGTCGTCTTCTTTCCACGTTACCGACTGTGACATCACCCCCGTCGGAAAAAGCACCTGATTGGTGCGGCTCATCGGTCGAAGAAAGGTAAGGTTTGAGACGGCTGACGTGGATGATGTCAGATAGGGGTGAAGGCACCGTGGCATTCAGCGGAGACACTTCATATGTGACAGAGGTCACCTGGCGAAGGTTGCGGTAAGGGCCATAGTATCGCGAGAGGAATTTCTCGGAAAGACCAACATGCCGAGCTGGATACCATACTAGCACAAGAGCGCCTGGTTCGTAGTTCACGTCGTGATGGCGCTTGTCGTAACGGTACTTCTGGCGTGTCTGGGAAGCAGACAGATGAATGCGGGCAATCTGGCGTGCTTGGGTCGATGTGGCTATTACATCTCGAGTGTACTCTGTCGGCGAGTCGAGCGTGGTCGAGAGGAGTGTCTCGAAAGGCAAAGTCGGCTCACGGCCGAAGAGGAGATAGAAGGGTGAATAGCCAGCTGTGCCGTGGCGCGAGGAATCGTAGGCGAACGTGACAAATGGTAGAGCAATGTCCCAGTCGCGATGATTGGAGGAAACATACATTGCGAGCATGTCCCTTAATGTGCGGTTCAGGCGTTCGGTAAGACCGTTAGTTTGACGATGGTAAGCGGTAGTAAGTTTTTGTTTAGTAGCACATGATCGAAGTAGGTCGTCTATGACTTTGGAAAGAAAGTATCTGCCACGATCGGTGAGAAGTTGACGAGGTGCACCGTGGTGCAAGATAACGTCGTGAAGCAAGAAATCAGCGACGTCTGCAGCGCAGCAGGTCGGTAGGGCTCTAGTAATGGCATAGCGAATTGTATAGTCCGTAGCGACGGCAATCCACCTATTTCCGTCCTTGGATATAGGGAATGGTCCGAGGAGATCAAGGCCAACGAGAAAAAAAGGGTCGGCCGGTATATCCAAACGCTGCAGCAGTCCGGCAGGAGGCACAGCTGGTTTTTTTCGGCGTTGACACGACTCACACGCGGCAACATAACGCCGGACGGAGCGGTTGAGACGCGGCCAGAAAAAGCGTCGCCGAATTCGGTCATAGGTCCACGTGACGCCAAGGTGTCCAGCGGTGGGAACGTCGGGCAGTTGCTGCAGTACAATCGTTTGCAGATGAGACGGAATGACGGTTAGGAGCTCGGGCCCATCGGGGTGCATGTTGCGGTGATACAGGATGCCATTTTGTAGTACGAACACGTGAAGGGATGGGTCAGACGGAGCAGAGAGCAGGCGTTCGATAATGGGGCGTAACGACTCATCGCGTCGTTGTTCAGCGCCAATGTCTTGCAAGGCTGAGACGGAAAGAACGCAGATCGGTGCGACATCCACTAAACCGTCCGGTACATCGACGGGATGACGAGACAGGCAGTCGGCGTCCTGATGTAGACGACCCGACTTGTAGACCACAGTGTATGTGTATTCTTGCAGCCGTAGGGCCCAGCGACCAAGGCGGCCGCTGGGATCCTTGAGGGGGGAAAGTCAACAAAGGGCGTGGTAGTCGGTTGTAACTGTAAATGGTCGTCCATATATGTAGGGTCGGAACTTGCCCACCGCGCAAATGAGGGCGAGGCACTCGCGCTCAGTAATCGAGTAATTGCGCTCGGCGCGAGAGAGGAGGCGACTGGCGTAGGCGATAACGCGGTCGTGCCCACATTGGCGTTGAGCTAAAACTGCGCCGATTCCGTAGCCACTGGCGTCAGTGCGGATTTCTGTCGGAGCGGAGGGGTCAAAATGGGCGAGAATAGGAGGTGTAGTAAGCAGCGTGATGAGCTGCGAGAAAGCAGACGCTTGTTCAGAGCCCCAATAGAAAGGAACGTCTTTCTTCAGGAGGTCAGTCAGGGGACGGGCAACATGGGCGAAATTTTCAACAAACCTGCGGAAGTAAGAGCAAAGGCCCATATAGCTGCGAACATATTTGGCACAAGTTGGTACAGGGAAATTCTGCACAGCATGAACTTTAGCGGGGTCGGGGCGAATGCCTGACGAATCGACAAGGTGTCCGAGCATAGTTATTTGGTGGTGACCGAAGTGGCACTTGGACGAGTTGAGCTATAAGCCAGCGGTGCGAAAAACAGAAAGAACAGATGAAAGTCTTTCAAGATGAGTAGCAAAAGTTGAAGAGAAAATGATGACGTCATCTAAGTAGCACAAACAGATGGACCATTTCAAACCACGCAAGAGCATGTCCATCATCCGTTCAAAGGTCGCCGGGGCATTGCACAAGCCAAATGGCATTACTCGGAACTGATATAGGCCGTCTGGTGTGACGAATGCGGTCTTTTCACGGTCCATGTCATCCACGGCAATTTGCCAATATCCAGAGCGAAGGTCTATGGATGAAAAATAAGTGGCACCGTGGAGACAATCCAGAGCATCGTCAATGCGGGGAAGTGGATACACATCTTTCTTGGTGATCGTGTTTATAAAACAATAGTCAACGCAGAATCGCCAGCTGTTATCCTTCTTTTTGACGAGAACAACAGGGGATGCCCACGGACTGGAAGAGTGTTCAATAATCCCTTTGGCAAGCATCTTGTCAACCTCGCTCTGGATAACTTGTCGTTCAGAGGGCGACACCCGGTATGGGCGTCTGCGAACTGGTGCTGCATCGCCGGTATTTATCCGATGCGTCGCGACCGTAGTTTGACGCAAAGGGCGATCGTTCAGATCGAAAATGTCGGAGTAGGACTCCAAAAGGCCACGGAGCTGTGCGGCTTGTTGGGTGGAGAGGTCCGGTGCAATCATCTTTTTAAAGTCATCGGTCAGGGCTGATGCAGAAGGCGCATAATGAACAGTGGTAGAAGACGACGCAACAGATAGACAGAAATGTGGCACTCGTGCGTTGGTGACAACGTGGCAAGAGACATGCCTCGAGGAACTACTTGCGGGCACTGTCCGAAATTTAGGATCGGAAGACATGTCTGATTGTCCGCAACAGAAACGATGGTGTGTGGGAAGGAGACATTGTGAGAAAGCAGGACGGGTCTGGTTCGAAACACATGAAGAAGAGATTACGAGTTGGGACCAGTGCAAACAGAAGCTTAGGGATTTGTTCGGCAAACCCGTCGGCCGCCAACGTGCTGCAAAGAAGGACCTTGGGACCCGTGTACAGACGTCCACTGAATCGTACGTGGCCTATATCCAGGACGTCCTCGCTCTTTGCCGCAAAGTAGATAAGAATATAGCAGAGGCAGGCAAGGTCAGCCACGTCTTAAAAGGCATCGCGGAGGACGCGTTTAACCTGCTTGTTTATAAGAACATCACAACGGTTAATGAGATCATTAACGAATGTCGCCGCTTTGAAGACGCGAAGAGTCGCCGCATAGTTCAACAGTTAACGCGTCTACCTAATACCGCAGCTTCGTCGACGTGCGAAGACATTTGTCCACCGCGTGAGCCCACATCCTCCGAGAACGTCGTCCGTATCGTTCGGCGAGAAATCGAAGCAGCGTCTCCTGCCACGCCTGTGACGCAGTGCTTTGACGATTCCCGGCCGCTTGTGTCACTCATTCAGTCAGTCATTCGCCAAGAACTTGCGAATGTAGGTCTTCCATCCATCTGCTCCGCCAGCCGTCCTGACTTTGCTTCGTCTGCTCCCACTGCCCCTGTTCACCGGAGCCAATATGGTCCATATCCGAGCTATCGCAACCCGGCCGAATGGCGCACCCATGACAATAGACCCATCTGCTTTTACTGTGGACGTGTGGGCCACATCTCTCGCCACTGTCGAAGTTCCTGGCCAGCCCACTCTCGACCAAGCTTTCCCGCCTACCGCCGCTCCCCACTGAATCCTCGCCCGCCATCACTCTCCACCGAGGTTGAAGACGCACCTGACAACGCTCGAGCCACCGCGACCAGCCGATCGCCATCACCACATAGTCGCCGCTCCCGTTCGCCCCAGCTGCGTCGCTCTCCATCCCCAGCTTACCGTCGCCGCTCTCCGACGGGAAACTAACTGGGGCAGCTCCTGGAGGTGACGCTGCTCTAGAACACCGGTCTGGAATTCCTCTGCTGACCCTGCCTACTAGTCGGAACCTTCTCGACGTGGACGTGGATGGTTTGCCCGTTACAGCACTCATCGACACTGGAGCCCAAATTTCCATCATGAGTGCGGAGCTTCGAACGCGCTTGAAAAAGGTACTTACTCCTGCTCCGACTCGACTGCTCCAGGTAGCCGATGGTGGAACTCCGGCTGTGCTTGGAATGTGTACTGCTCGTGTCAGTGTCGCCGGTCGCCACACGTCCGTTTTAACGCGATAGCGTTAAGGAGCTCGTGTCGCAGAAAAGCCGGTGTCGTCGGCGTCGGGTGTCGGCGTCGGCGGCGTTGACCGTGAGCGATAAATCACGGCAGGCGCTTCATAAATAAAAAGCAACTTCCAAGATTGGCCCGGTGGGAATCGAACCCGGGTCTCCGGAGTGTGAGACAGAGACGCTACCACTCAGCCACGAGTTCGATGCTTCCAAGCGGTGCAAACGCGCCTCTAGTGAATGCGGTGTTGCCTTCGAAACCAGCCGTGGAAAGTTATACTGCGGTGTATATCGGTAATTATGAACATGTAACGTACAGAAGTCACAATTACACGAGTTGCGAAGTGCGTTTCCGCTGCATTTCTTTTGCGCTTTCCGCACACGCAGAGCCATCTTGCGGCAAACACAGAAGACCCCCTCCTCTCAATGTACGGCGCTGCCCCGACAGGAGGCGCGCCGCGCGCGCATTGGGACCGCTGCCAGGCGCGTCGCGGGACTCCCTCTCCCCTGACGACGCTTCGCCGTGCTTCCGGTTTAGATTACTATCTATCTCTCTGCCCGTGCCGATCACGACGTTTGGCTGGCGTAGATCGTTTCCCCTCCGAGACACCGAGTTCTTTGGTTCGTTTCGTTCGCTCAGGCGCACGTTTCGTTGTCGCGCCGAACGCTGCGTTGCTCGACGTTCACCGCGTGATAGGTGGGCGCTAAGTCCGATGCGGGGCGCATCGTAAGTGATTGCTGTGCCGTAGCGCATTGTCTTATACCCCTTGGCGGGTCGACGGGAACGCTGTCGCGTCCCACTCTTGAAGGCGAAGCTTAAGCGTCCTCCAATTTTTGTTTAGTGTGCTGGACCATTGCCCTCACAATGTGATCCTCGGACTCGACATTTTGTCCGCCCATTATGCTCTGATTGACTGTTCCGCCGGTGTCGTACAACTTGACTTACCCCGCACCTCAACCAATGATGTTACGGGAAGGAAGAAGCGTTCGTCTATTTACAGGTAGCTTTTAATGGCTGAGCCAACAAGCGTAGAGCATCGATCCTGCTAAAACACTTCTTCGTCGTCTCCAAGACCACCATCAGCGTCGTCTTCTTTCCACGTTACCGACTGTGACAATATATATATATATATATATATATATATATATATATATATATATATATATATATATATACAGTCAAGTAGACGCGCGTATGAAGCGGATTATTGATGTTTCGGCCGGGGTCCGGCCTTCATCAGTTCTTCATTCTGATGAAGGCCGGACCCCGGCCGAAACGTCAATAATCCGCTCCATACGCGCGTCTACTTCCCTGTGAATATTGACCCGGACCCAGCACTGCTTGTTTTCTGATATATATATATATATATATATATATATATATATATATATATATATATATACATATAAACACAGACACGGTCCGAAAAGGCAGTCGGGCCCCAGCCTCCCTCCCCCCACCCCTCCGGGAAGCATGAAAACTCGCCGCCTATTGCTCGAGCCCCCCATACCCGAAGCCAGCACGAAGGAAACCAGCGCGCGGCGTCCTGTACGTGACGTCACTGACGAAAGGGTGCCACTCTGAACTCTCGCCGCTAATGGCGGGTGCGCGGATACTATTTCGAAAGTGATCGCCGATGAAGACAGTCCACCGTGCGCTGCAGTTTCCCTGCTGTTCGCCTCGAAGCGAGAGGCAGCACGATGTTCAATCGTTCACTGCTGCGGCCGCGCTTCCTCACTCCACCTTTTTGACAGCGAGTTCCTGTGCTAATTGAGTGAGGTGTGTTCATCTTTGCTCGTGTGTACGTGACATCATGCATCCTAATTTAGCTAGTAAGCCCATGTTTACAAGTTTATGCGGCCGATAACTCTATTATCCTTATTTCATGTGCCTGCCTACGAATTTGATATTCCAATCGATGCTTCGCCTTTCGGGTGAAACTGCGACTGTTTTTCTCAAATTATTAAGCAGGAAATTTTAGAAGGACGATTGTACATTTGGTCACTTTCTAGTTTATAACCACACCTGTACATGCAAGACGTTAGAACAAGGCGTACGCTCACTCGCATGTTTGTTTAACAAATCCATTGTAAAATACTCACATCTTTGCCTGGAATTCCTGGGAGTCCTCTTTCACCTTGAGGCCCTGGTGGACCCTGTTGTGACGCAAAAATAAGATGCCATTGTTAGCCTTCTATGCGAAGTGTCAGTCTTATCGCGAGCAGAACATTTATTGAATGTTAAGTGCGCTCATTGTCTTGCGCTGTAGATGGCTGACCATGAAAACGACGGCCATAATCGTCATCGTGAAAGTATTCTCGTTACCAAATCACTGGCCCCACTGTAACCGTTTATCTACCCCCGTACTCGCCTCGCCATCGAACCTGGGTGCGTTAAAGGGGCTGACAACTGGCCACAATGTGTTGTAAGACCTTGATGAAAATTAAACGACCATAATTTATAGTGATATAGTCCTGCACGCTCTTCGGGATTCACGTAGGAAATATAATTTTTTATTGGCAAAGAAAATCACAGAAACCAGTATGTGGCGAGGCCTGGCGGTGAAATCGTGATACTTCGACATGTAGTCAAGAGATTACGGTACGTAAGTCGAATGTCAAAAAGTACAGTATGTTTATTGCTTAAAATTGCAGTTAGCATATTATTAGACACTTGCGCTCTATTCTATATGTATTACGGAGTAAAGAATGTCCACGCTAACGAGTGGCGCACGCGTGATCCCACATGCACGCTGCTGTATGCGAGCGAGTATTCGACGAGATTGCAAGTACCCAGAATTTTATGATCTCCCCGTAATACAAGGTGCCACCTACGAGTTCTGCCGTAAATGGGTGCGTTTTTATGCGAAGCATGCTAGCCGCACAACCACGCTCTTCCTTGCTGCGCCGCGCGCGGCCGCGTAGCTACCATACGACGTCATAACAGCTGCAGAAGTGGAGGCTCAACTCGTGCGCTCGCTTGCGGCCGCGTAGCTACATAGCCGGGTCTCAGCTCGTGCGCTCGCCTGCATGAGTTGTTTCTTCGTCTAGCCGAACCAAATATAGCCAAGCAACAGCAGTTCACCAGGCTAAGCAGTGGTTCAACAACTAAAATAAAGGCTAGCATGCTTCGAAACCTGGGCTTCATCTTAGCTAAGCCACAGCCATTTTTTACCTTCTTGTCGGCGCCTCTGCTACGCTGTACCGACGCCAAGCTCTCTGCAGACCGTCGTCAGATAGTCGGCGTCGACAGAGGCGCGGACACGAAGGAAAAAGCGCTGTTGCCTACAGTCAGCAGACCAAAATTGGTGTCGGGTGAGTGAGCATTTACCAGTCGGCATTCTCCCGCTGCATGTGGTCTATCGTGTAAGTCGGATTTGTCGCTTCCGCTGCCGCTTTTTCCATCGAAGCGTGACGTTCGGGTGATTCTTCGTAAGGATCTAAATTATGAGCACGCATGAGAGCTAAAATTGTTTGTTCCAGCTCGCTCAGGTCTTCGAGAGACGACATCGGAAATCAGAAACCCACGCTTGGCTACAGCAGCCCGCACCGCGTATCAGGTGTAAAAGCGTCGTTTCGTTTCCGACGCGCTTGGTTTCGTTTTGACTAGTCACATACCGAAGTAGTTGGACAGGAAACCACAAAAACACGTAGCTATTATCGCAGAAATACTTTAGCTCTTTCGAAAATATGAATCGCAGGAATGTCTACTTCATAAACAAAAAAATGCTTTCTCAGACCTACGGCCGCACTCGTCGTCTGCTTCCCACTAGTGCCGACCTATAATCGCTATCGCGCTCACCTATCACACTTTTCAGCATGCTTTCAGTGAACGACTTCATTCTCACTGCAGATCGACATATTCCGATGAAAAATGTTGCATAGAGTTTTCCGCGTTACCACGTCATGATTAGACGTCCTGGCTGGTAAGGTTTGCATTGCGGTAAAAAGGTGGGTACCATGAAAATTGGTTGGGGCGATGCAACATAGGGCGATGCAATTCAATATACAGTTGCTTAGAAAAACAAGAAAATGCGGTAGCTCTCATCTCACGACGACTGTCGACCGTAATGCGAATAGCAGTCGAGCAATGTAGCGACCAACCATGGTTCATCGACAGGGTGATGACGATGGCATCACGCCGATGGTGTGACGACGCCGCCGTACGTGATGGGAGTCGGTTGCTGAAGTTGCGAACGATGGAAGGATCGCGAATGACAACGAATGAAGGACGATGACTGTATGACGACCGTGGCGTGACAACGTTATAAGGCGAAAGGGTTGGCGACGTGTGTATTATGCGAACGGCAGGTCGACATCTATATCATGAAACCTGTGTGATGACGATGGTGCAGCGATATCGGCATGACAAGAGTCGCATGACGAAGCTGCAGTAGCAATGATGGCATGACCACGAGGACTCTAGAACAGTGGTCTGACGATGGAGGCATGATAGTGACTGTACGATGACGGTGACGTAACAAGGGTGGCATAAAAACGATTGAATGACGGCAGTATCATTACAATAGAATGGGGAAAAATTGACGCGGATAGAACGAGGAAGGCGGTATGAAGACAACGATATGACTGTGAGATGACGTAATTGAAATGACTGCAATCTTACAACGACAGCGTGACGACGACTGCATAACGACCATGTCGCGATGACGGTGGCATCGTGATAGTTGGACAACAATGTTAGAATCATAACGATGTAACAACTACGACTGCATCGCAATCCAGAACACGCACCTAGTGACCTAAGCTATAAACAACCTGGACCACTGGCTCCGAGTAGAAGGCATTGCAACGACACGACAAGAGTCACATCACGTAGCTAGAATGACAGCCATTGAACGAGCACGAAGGCATTACTGTAGCGTTATGACTGGAAGATGGCCGTGTGACAACGAATACATTGCGACTGTATGACGGAGATGGCGTGACAATGATGTCATGGCAAGCGTGGATGATAACATCGCAATGACCGCGATTGAACGACCACCACGCCATCACGACCCCGAACATATACATGGTGGCACAATCTATGTGATAACTTAGGCCATTGGTATAGAGTAGAAGGCGTTTCAACAACGACATGACGAAAATGAGGGATCACTGAGCTGGAATGACGACAATGGAAAGATCACGCCGGCATCATGACCAGGAAGGAGCACATACTTGGTGGTCCCAGACAGACAGACAGACAGACAGACAGACAGACAGACAGACAGACAGACAGACAGACAGACAGACAGACAGACAGACAGACAGACAGACAGACAGACAGACAGACAGACAGACAGACAGACAGACAGACAGACAGACAGACAGACAGGCAGACAGACAGGCAGACAGACAGACAGACAGGCAGACAGGCAGACAGACAGACAGACAGGCAGACGGACGGACGGACGGACAGATAGAGGGACGGACGGACAGACAGACAGACAGACAGACAGACAGACAGACAGACAGACAGACAGACAGACAGACGGACGGACGGACGGACGGACGGACGGACGGACGGACGGACGGACGGACGGACGGACGGACGGACGGACTCAAACGGCTAAAATAGGCACAGAATGGTATTCGCATTAAAAGAAACGCGCTATACACATGCCATACTAGAGAAAAAAGAGATGAGTCTTCATTCAGGCAAAAAGACGCAAGCAACTAGCCACTCAACCGTATGCTGTGTTTGTATTTCTGCGCTTATCTTTTGTTGCGCTCTGCACTGAGTGTGACGGTTTCTGTGCATGTGATGTGCTAGAGGAGGGCGTCTGTGCATGTGTTTCAAAAGCCATAACATGTTATATGGATCAAACTAAAAGAAGCACTGGCGTAAGATTCAAAGAAACAGTTTATTGACATATTGAGGCCACTACGCGTCTCGTAATAACATCGAAGAAAAACACGAGAGGATACGATTATTTATTTGCTAAGTTACGCAGAGTATGGGTGTATGTCTCAGAGATGCTGTGGAATTAACCTACAAATGTACTTAAAACGCTCACATCCTCGTAGCAGCATCATTGTAACCCGCTTTTGAAAAACAAATTCACAGGCAGTTATGTATCTTTACGTAATTTGAACGCAAAAACATTGTGAGTTCTCTAAATTATCCCCATTGACGACTTCATAAGTACTACAATATGTTTGCGTTACCCTTGCTTTCCTTTTCCTGCGTTCATTATTTACCAGACCGTAACCATTCAGAACACATCGCCAAGAAGCTAGAGTTCATATTGCTACGTGCTATTGAAAGCAGATGATGTCGACATTTTAGTGGATGGATGAATCGATGATTGAGGCTCAACCCTTTGAATCAGGCGGCGGCAGCACGCGACACTAGCCTTGAATGGTACTATATGCATGCATACCTCTGTATTTACTCGTTTACTTTTGTGTTGATATTATCCACCAATCAGATAGCCTCCGTTAAGTTATTTCTACCTCTTCACAGGCTATTTTGTTTTCACTGTCGTTAAAACACAAAGCTTTGAATAGTTCCCCGTTACATTGAACTGCAGGATGAAGTTTACAAGTAAGTATCAGGTGTTCAGCCGTTTCCTCCTCCTCTCCACACGCCCCGCACAACAAATCTATCTCCTGGTATCTGGCTCGGTACATTCCAGTCCGCAGTACACCTCTGCTGGATCCAATCACAATGAGCTTCCCTTAGAGTTATCGTAAATATTTTCTTTGGTTATTTCTTGCTTAAACGCCCTTTTTGTCTATAATGCCGATTTGGTTTGCATCTCTGTTTTCCACATACACCCTCTCTGTCTCATTAACCTTTTTCGTGACGGATGATTCCTCACCTGTGCTCCCACTTCTGCCTAAGTATTTGCTTGTCAATTTTCTACTTCGCTTCGTTCACCTTGTGTCAACATTCCTTGTGTATAAGTAACTAAAACCCTCCTAGCCCACCACATTTCCCCCATTTTTCCCAATCGCTCCTCAAATGCTACCTTGCTACTAGCCTATCTACCGTCGAAAGAAGACCATCCCAGATCCCCCTGCACCCCAAGATTTGGTGTCTTGCCAAGTGCTCCCAGAGCGAGCCTACTCACACCACGTTGCCTAGTTTCCAACTGTTGCCGGGTCTCTGCTCTCATACATAGAACTGCATTGTCAAAACGACGATTGCACGTGCGCATAAGCGCCCTCTGGCTGATCTGATTATAACGACGCGCGTTTCTTGATGTAGGCTGGCTTCCATGGTGGCAAGTGCTTGCTACGCCTTGTATATAGTCCGCGTAAATAGTTAACCTACTGTGCTTGCACGTAACATTTATTGGTGGAGGTGCTAGGTACTACTACTGATGACGGAGCTTCACAGCGTACGCCACTTCGCATCTAACGCCATGCAGCACGTGTGATGACACGTCGCCACCAGCTAAGCCTGTGACCGCCACCAAATTTATCGCCCTCGCATATCCCCGCAATCCCTGGGCCTTTTCCAGGGCAATCAACGTGGACGTGGACGCATGGCTCGCATGACGACACGCTCGCACGCGCATGTACGTGCATGTCAGCAAACAGAATTGCTGGGATCCAACTGTAATGCTGGCTAGCCTCAACGGAACCGCTCGCTTCTACTTTCGGACCCACGAGGATGATCGCGCCAGCTGGGCCACGTTCAAGCAGTAGCTCTGCGGCCTTCTTGACAACCCGTTTGGTCGACAGCTTAGCACCATGAAACAACTGGCTTTACGTACCCAGACGTCAACTGAGCCGTACTTGCAGTACATACAGGACGTGCTAGCCGAGTGTATACAAGCCGACCAGATATCTGAGGCTAACAAGATCCATATTTTGAAGGGTATTCCAGATGAGGCGTTCAATCTTCACCAACGTGACCGCTGTTGACAGCGTGATGAAAGAGTGCCGCCGTCTAGAGCGAGCGAAGTGCCGGCGCAACTCGTCGCAGTTAGAGCGGACTCCAGGCCTTATGTCTGGCTTCATATGAGCCCACGGTATCCGAGACCTCGATACTGGATGTTTCACTCATACCGGCCATTCTTCGCGAGGAATTTGCGAACCTTGGCCTCTGCTCTGCTGTCTGCGCCATGAACACTCCTGACGCCGCCCTAGTCTGTCCGCGGACAGGCCTCGTCGCGGACGGAACGGAGAAAATCCGATAATAAGCATGTCTGTTTCCACTGCAGCCGAGTTGGACTCATTGCTCGCTATTGCTGCAGCCAATTGTCATCTCACTCCCATAGCCCATTTCCCAAATACTCTGCTCCCTTCCGTACTGTAAGCTGCTATCCCCCCCGCACGGAATCCTCGGCACACAATTTCCGTGAGGAAGCTACTGGCTACGCCGAGTCACTTCCGCAGCGTTGCCGTCTATCACGTTCACCGACACACCGCAGCTCACCTTCGCCGTCCTTTAGCCACCGCTTTTCGCTCGAGAACTAGTGCCCAGCTTCTGGAGCTAAAGCGGCACTGTCGACCTTCACCCACAATCACCGTTGCGCTTACGTGACCGCCGGAACACATTTGAAGTCCACGTCGACAGCGCCCCTGGTAGAGGTTTGGCGGATACTAGGGCACACGTCTCTGTCAGGAGTGTAAGTTTTCGTCGTCGCACGAAAAAGATCCTTACACCTCCCACGACCCGAGTCTTACCTGCCGTTGATGGTGCGGCGATCGGTGCGGCTGTTGTTGGGATGTGCGCAGCTCGGCTAACCGCACCTTGTACACCAGGTGGTTGTTATTAGGACGAAGTCCTTAAATGGCTCATGAGTTAGGAAATTCACCGTCAGGCGTTATGGCACGTGAATTCAATGCCACCAACTGACGCAGCAGAGGATGCTAAGAATAACTGGCTTCGGACAGGCCGCCATTGGAATATGAACCTGGCAACGTTTAACGCTAGGACGTTATCTAGTGAGGCGAGTCTAGCAGTGCTATTGGAGGAATTAGAGGGCAGCAAATGGGATATATTAGGGCTCAGTGAAGTTAGGAGGCCAAAAGAAGCATATACAGTGCTAAAAAGCGGGCACGTCCTGTGCTACCGGGGCTTAGCGGAGAGAAGAGAACTAGGAGTCGTATTCCTGATTAATAAGAATATAGCTGGTAACATGCATGAATTCCATAGCATTAACGAGAGGGTGGCAGGTCTTGTTGTGAAACTTAATAAGAGGGACAAAATGAAGATTGTACAGGTATACGCCCCTACATCCAGTCATGAAGACCAGGAAGTCGAAAGCTTCTATGAAGACGTGGAATCGGCATTGGGTAGAGTGAAAACTAAGTACACCATACTAATGGGCGACTTTAATGCCAAGGTAGGCAAGAAGCAGGCTGGAGACAAGGCAGTGGGGGAATATGGCATAGGCACTAGGAATAGCAGGGGCGAGTTATTAGAAGAGTTTACGGAACAGAATATTACGAGGATAATGAATACCTTCTTCCGCAAGCGGGATAGCCGAAAGTGGACGTGGAGAAGCCCGAAAGGCGAGACTAGAAATGAAATAGACTTCATGCTCTGCGCTAACGCTGGCATCATACAAGATGTGGACGCGCTCGGCAAGGTGCGCTGCAGTGACCACAGGATGGTAAGAACTCGAATTAGCATCGACCTGAGAAGGGAACGGAAGAAATTGGTACATAAGAAGCCGATCAAGGAGTTAACAGTTCTTGCACCTGGGTCGCGAGCCCCAAGGGTAGCGTTGGCCTGACGGCCTGGGGCACAACTGGAAGCATCCGAAGGTCCCGGCAAAGCATGAGTCGACTGCTAACACAACAACTTGTTTATTCTAGCATCGCCAAAGTGCGGGCGGTCAGGTCGACCGAAGTGGAGAGACGGCAGAGCACGTTGCTCGACAGACGAAATCGGAGCCTCTCTCTTGGCGTCCGCGGGAAGCGGCTTTTATACTCTCGGAGGTGAGGGCAAGAAGGAACGTCTCGGGATGAGGTCACGTGACGGCGGGGCATGGACACGCTGAGAGACACGTTGAGACAAGAAGGTGACGCATCCGCCGGGCCGGCGCCGGTCAGACCTCCTCGCTTCACACTTGGGGAGCTCCTCTCCCCGGCTGCCACGCTTTGACAAGCGTGGGCACCAACATGCACGCACACACACATGCACACTTGAAGACACGCGGCATTGAAACATGCCTGGACGCGCTCTGCGGGGAGGCGTTGCGGCGGCGCTGAACGGGCCAGAATGTCCGCCGCTTCGAACGAAGCCTCGGCGTCCGTTGCATCCGCGCCGGCTATACCGCGCGTCGTAGGCGAAACGTAACAGACTGCCCCGCCGGGGGAAGGAGATCCTGTGGTCAGGGGACTGCATCCGCTTTCCGGGGGGATGTCGCTCAATGATGCTCATAACCGAAGTCGGTCGTCCTTCGGCGTTTCTTGAGCGCAACGCACAGAGAAGGCCTCGTTCTCACGTTCAGGTTCACACAGGACACTGCAAAGTGACTTCGGGAGAGTTGCCATTTTTGTTCTCGTTCCCAGCAAGCGTTAGAACTACGCCGAAACTCATCCTCTCAGTCAGCAAGCACGATACAACCCTCACTAAGCCCTGCGAGGCTCTTTCCCGTTTTATACTACTGCCTAGTTCCTTACAGTAGTGTAGAAGCAGCCAGAACGCATCCACAAATTGGAAAATTGCACTAGAAAGCACGTCATCACTTTGAAACACTAAACAAAAGCAATATGTTAAAATCCTGCCTCAGGAAGAAAAACATCCGTAACAAACAACTCCGAGGCTGATTCCTACGTTAGGGGCTTCGACATAAGCCATCGGCGTTACCGTTGAGACTCCACTTTTTGTAACGCACCTCAAAGGAATATTGTTGCAAAGCGAGGCTCCAGCGCAGGAGGCGGCCATTTTCGGGAGAGACGGTCTGCAGCCATTGGAGAGGGCAGTGATCCGTCTCAATGAAAAACCTCGAGCCGGCTAGGTAGCATGACAATTTCTGAACGGCCCACACGAGACAGGCACACTCTTTCTCGGTGGCGCTGTACGCCTGCTCACGACTGGTCAGCTTACGACTAGCATACAGGACGGGGTGTTACACTTCCCCATTTTCCCGTTGGCACAGTACAACGCCCATCCTCGCTCACTAGCATCGCACTGAACAACGAACCCTTTTGTGTAGTCTGGCGATCGTAGCACAGGCTGGCTCGTTAGGGCGCTCTTTAGGGCACTAAAAGCTCTTTCCTCTGTCTCGTCCCAGACGACTGTTTGGGGCTCTGTTTTTCTTAGAGCATCCGTCAGCGGAGCCGCGATGTCAGAGTACCTGGGGATGTACCTCTGATAGTAGCCGGCGACACCTAAGAACGACCGCATATCGGTCTTCGTGCGCGGTTGCGGGAAGTCTCGCACAGCGGCGACCTTTATTTCAGAGGGGCGGCGACGACCCCGACCAATCACCTGACTGAGGTAGACTACCTCGGCCTGTGCTAACTGTCACTTGGGAGCCTTCACTTTCAAGCCCACATCGCGCAGGCGGGTTAGCACTGCCCGCAAGTGTGCCATATGCTCAGACCAGGATGCGGAGAATATCGCTACGTCGTCTAAATACGGTAAAGCGAATCCTTCCTGTGCCCGCAACACTATCCATGAGGCTTCAAAAACAGTATGGCGCGTTCTTCAAATCAAAACTCAACACTTTAGGACGGAATGTTCCCATTGGTGAAATGAACGCCGCATACCTACTAGCCTCTTCTGTAAGTGCAACCTGCCAATAACCCCTGACAACATCTAGGGTGGAAATAAACTGAGCGCTACTAACTTTCTCAAGGCGCTCCTCGATGTTAGGGATCGGATAAATTTTATCCTTAGTGATGGAATTAAGCCTGCGGTAGTCGACGCAAGGACGAGGTTCATTGCCTGGTACCTCAACTAAAATCAAAGGGGAGGTATAATCACTCTCACCCGCATCAATAACACCGAGCTGTTGCATTTTCTTTACCTCAGCCTCCATAATATCGTGCTGTCGTGGTGACACCCGGTATGCCTTGGATCGTACTGGCTCTGGGGAGGTAAGTTCTATGTCATGAGTAAGGACAGAAGTCCTACCAGGCCTCTCAGAAAACTGACCTTGAAACTTTTGTAAGAGCTGGTGTATTTCGGTTTTCTGCTCAGGCGACAGCGGTGCATTACTGATTAAGCCACTAATGACTTGATCGGTGTCTTCCCTGTTCGTCACTGAGCCTAGTCCCGGAAGCTCGATCGGAAGCTCTTCGGGAACGTTTACCATCATACACACCACTGCTTCCCGTTGCTTATAGGGTTTGAGCAGATTACAGTGGTAAACTTGCTGTGCTTTCCGTTTTCCTTGCAGACTCACCACGTAGTTGACGTCCGACAGTTTTTGAACAATCCGTGATGGGCCCTCCCACTGCACGTCGAGTCTCTTCTTTAGCGATGTGCGCAATGTCATTACCTCATCGCCCACCTCAAAACGATGGGCCCAGGCTGCCCGATCATAATAAACCTTGGCCCTCTGCTGGGCCTTTGCGAATGCTTCACCTGATAACTCCTGTGCCCTTATTAAGCGTTCGAGGAGCCTAAGCACATACTCCACCACGACTGGGTCGTCGCCCCTGCCTTCCCGCGATTCTCGAAGCATGCGAAGCGGAGACCGCAGCGAGCGACCGTACACCAACTCAGCCGGCAAAAACCCCGTAGCCGCATGCGGCGCGGTCCTTAATGCAAACATCACCCCAGGCATACACAGCTCCCAGTCAGTTTGTTGTTCAAAACACAATGCTCTCAACACGCGCTTCATGACGGAGTGGAGCTTCTCAACGGAATTCGACTGTGGGTGGTACACCGAGCTGTGTAACAGCATTACCCCACACCTTTCGAGAAAAGTTGTCGTCACAGCGCTAGTAAACACTGTGCCCTGATCTGATTGGATTTCCGCAGGAAAACCAACTCGCGCAAATATGGACAGTAGTGCATTGACTATCTCAACTGAGCTGAGTTCTTTAAGCGGCACTGCTTCAGGGAACTTTGTCGCTGGGCAGATCACAGTCAAAATGTGTCTGTACCCCGTGGTTGTTACCGGCAGAGGTCCCACTGTATCAATAACGAGCCGTCTCAAAGGCTCCGTAATGATAGGTACCAACTTCAACGGCGCCCTCGATTTGTCCCCTGGTCTGCCCACCCGCTGACAGGTGTCACGTGTCCTCACAAAGTGGTCTGCGTCCCGAAAACACCCTGGCCAATAGTACTCTTGCAAGAGACGGTCCTTAGTTTTTTTAACTCCCAGGTGTCCGGACCACGAACCCCCATGCGACAAGCGCAATAGATCCTGACGGTAGCACTGAGGCACGATCAGCTGATCGAACTCCACTCTACTGCGGTCTAGATACTTCCGGTACAGGACCCAACCACTTTCCACAAAACGAGCATTTTTCTTGGCGATACCTTCCTTGACATTGCAGCGTATGTTTTCTAGGCTGCCATCCTTTTTTTGCTCGGCTATCAAAGCCGACCGGCTGACTTTTATAAACCTATTAAGTCCGTCTGACGTAAGCGCGATGACCAAATCTGCAGATAGCTCTTCTAACTTTCCCGTGTCGGGCATTTCCTCTCCAGTATCTGGCGCCTTCAACACTACAGGCTCAATTTTATTCAGTTCGGACGTGCTCTGAATATCAGCGTGCAGCGCCTCTGACCCTTTCTCATTATTCGACAACGTCGGACCCGCAACTACCGCCTTTACAGCGAGCTCCCGAACCATCGATCTGGTTAAGGCCTGAACACTAGCCTCACCAAACAAAAGCCCCTTCTCGCGCAGGAGGTGATCTGACCTGTTCGAAAATAGGTACGGGTACTGGGGGGGGGGGGGGGGCAGCATAGATGATACTGCGGCCTCCGTCTCAAGCGCTCCGAAAGGTCCTTCAATAAGCACTTTTGCTACGGGCAGACACGCTATGAGCTTCCACGGCTTGCTTGACCCATGCGCACTCGCCCGTGAACATATCGGTTTCTACGTAAGAGGGGTGAACTACATGCATCGTAGCTGCGGAATCGCGAAGCGCTCGGCACTCTTTCCCGTTCACGAGGAGGTGTCGCATGTAAGCCTCGAGAAGCTTCATGTTCTCGTCAGTGCTGCATAATGAAAAAACACGACTTTTGTTTTTGTTTCCGGACACTGCGCCGAAAAGTGACCCGGCTTCTGGCACGTATAACACACGCGCGCTTGCCTCGTCTCGAACCGCTTTCTGCGTTTGACTTCCGCTGCCGCCGTCTCCTTAGGTTCGGTCGGACTGCTTACACTCGCATCCGCACTACGTGTGTCCCCCTTTGCTCTCATGAGCGTGAACTTCGGCCTCTCAAACTTGGAGCCAAATTCACCCTTTTGACCATCCTTAGCTCCGCGAGCCCGACGCGTCACAAACTTCGGCTAGCTCAGCGGCTCTAGCCACCGTACGAACGTCTGGCCTATCCAAGACCCAGTACCGCACGTTCTCAGGTAACCGACTATAAAACTGTTCCAGCCCGAAACACTGCAGAACCTTCTCGTGGTCACCAAACGCTTTCTCTTCTTTGAGCCACTCCTGCATGTTTGACATAAGCCTGTAGGCAAACTCTGTATATGACTCACTCTTGCCTTTCTCATTTTCCCGAGACTTCCGACGGAACGCCTCCGCTGACAGCCTGTACTTTTTTAACAAACTCGATTTCACTTTGTCGAAATCCTCTGCCTACTCTCTCTTCAAGCGAGCGACTACGTCGGCCGCCTCGCCGGGTAACAAAGTGAGCAAGCGCTGTGGCCACGTTTCCCGAGAGAACCCCTGCTTCTCGTAGGTCCTCTCCAAGCTTAAACGGCCGCATCAGGTCAGGCGTTTTGAACAATACTCATTCTTCTGCACCGACTGCCTGACTTCCATTACGAGTGCGTCCCATCTCTACCTCGAGACGCTTCATTTCCAGAGCGTGTTGACGGTCGCGCTCTTTTTCTTTCTGTTGTTGCTTGTTGCTCTCGCTCTTTTTCTTTCTCGTGTTGCTCTCGCTCTTTCTGCTCTTTAAGTTCGCGCTCCTGTCTTTTTGCCCTCTCCTCAATGGTCTCAAGGCATTCCGGCAGCTCGTCATCCTCAGCCTCAAACTCAAGAATAGCCCTCAGCAGTTCTGGTTTTCTGAGTTTGTCTGAGACTTCCAGACCCAACTCTCTTGCAAGCTCCAGCAATTTCGGTTTGCGCAACGACTTCAAATCCATGGCTGCTCTGAATGCTGCTTTCTCTACTGCCTACTATTGTCTTGCCGCAAACTAACCCGGCAGCAACGACAACCACAATTGCCAGCTCTGTTTCTGACAGTAACAAAAGCCTGGCAAAACTCAGAAGAAAGTCCCGCACTCACCAAACCTCGCAGCCAAGAATTCAGCGCAGTCGTTTCGCTGCAAGCAACCAGTCATCACACAAGGCGCGTTGCACTGCTCCCGGATGGTCGTTGTGCTGATCAGCATACAGTCAACCGCATATCTTCGCTGCTGGCCTCCGTTGTCGCGATCTCACCGCTGGCCGACAGTTGTTGCAAATGGGTCGCAAGCCCCAAGGGTAGCGTTGGCCTGGCGGCCTGGCGCACAACTGGAAGCATCCGAAGGTCCCGACAAAGCAGGAGTCGACTGCTAACAGAACAACTTCTTTATTCTAGCATCGCAAAAGAGCGGGCGGTCAGGTCGACCGAAGTGGAGATACGGGAGAGCACGTTGCTCGACAGAAGAAATCGGAGCCTCTCTCTTGGCGTCCGGGGGAAGCGGCTTTTATACTCTCGGAGGTGAGGGCAAGAAGGAACGTCTCGGGATGAGGTCACGTCACGACGGGGCATGGACACGCTGAGAGACACGTTGAGACAAGAAGGTGACGCATCCGCCGGGCCGGCGCTGGTCAGACCTCCTCGCTTCACACTTGGGGAGCTCCTCTCCCCTGCCGCCACGCTTTGACAAGCGTGGGCACCAACATGCACACACACACACATGCACACTTGAAGATACGTGGCATTGAAACGTGCCTGGACGCGCTTGGCGGGGTGGCATTGTGGCGGCGCTGAACGGGCCAGAATGTCCGCCGCTTTGAAAGAAGCCTCGGCGTCCGTTGCATCCGCGCCGGCTATGCCGCGCGTCGTAGGCGCAACGTAGGACGGTAAGAGGGAAAATAGAGGAATTCCAGCTCAAGCTACAGAACAGGTACTCGGCTTTAACTCAGGAAGAGGACCTTGTATTGAAGCAATGAACGACAATCTTGTGGGCATCATTGAGGAGTGTGCAATGGAAGTCGGTGGTAACTCCGTTTGGCAGGATATTAGTAAACTATTGCAGGAGACGAAAAATCTGATCAAGAAACGCCAATGTATGAAAGCCTCTAACCCTACACCTTGAATAGAACTGGCGAACTTTCGAAGTTAATCAACAAGCGTAAAGCAGCTGACATAAGAAAATATAATATGGATAGAATTGAACATGCTCTCAGGAACGGAGGATACGTAAAAGCAGTGAAAAAGAAACCAGGAATTGAAAAGAATCAGATGTATGCGTTAAGAGACAAAGCCGGCAATATCGTTACTAATATGTGTGAGATAGTTCAAGTGGCTGAGGAGTTCTATAGAGATTTATACAGTACCAGTCGCACCCACGACGATAATGGAAGAGAAAATAGTCTAGAGGAATTCGAAATCCCACAGATAACGCCGGAAGAAGTAAAGGACGCTTTGGGAACCATGCAAAGGGGGAAGGCAGCTGGGGAGGATCCGGTAACAGCAGGATTGTTGAAGGATGGCGGGCAGATTGTTCTAGAGAAAATGGCCACCCTGTATACGCAATGCCTCATGACCTCGAGCGTACCGGAATCTTGGAAGACCGCTAACATAATCCTAATCTATAAGAAGGGGACGCCACTTGGAAAAATATACACGGATCAGCTTACTGTCAGTTGCCTACAAACTATTTACTAAGGTAATCGCAAATAAAATCAGGAACACCTTCGACTTCTGTCAACCAAAGGAGCAGGCAGCATTCCGTAAAGGCTACTCAACTATAGACCATATTTACACTATCAATCTGGTGATAGAGAAATGTGCGGAATATAACCAACCCTTATATACAGCTTTCTTTGATTACGAGAAAGCGTTTGATTCTGTCGAAACCTGAGCTGTCATGGAGACATTAAGGAATCAGGGTGTAGACGAGCCGTATGTAAAAATAGAGAAAATATCCATAGCGGCTCCACAGCCACCGTAGTCCTCCATAAGGAAAGCAACAAAATCCCAATAAAGAAAGGCGTCAGACAGGGCGATACGATCTCTCCAATGCTATTCACAGCGTGTTTACAGGAGGTACTGAGAGACCTAGATTGGGAAGAATTGGGGATAAAAGTTAATGGAGAATACCTTAGTAACTTGCAATTCACTGATGGTGTTGTCTTGCTTAGTAACTAAGGCGACCAAGTGCAATGCATGCTCACTGATCTGGAGAGGCAAAGCAGAAGAGTGGGTCTAAAAATTAATCTGAAGATAACTAAAGTAATGTTGAACAGTCTCGGAAGAGAACAGCAATTTACAATAGGTAGCGAGGCACTAGAAGTTGTAAGGGAATACATCTACTTAGGGCAGGTAGTGACGGCGGATCTGGATCTTGGGATGGAAATAATCAGAAGAATAAGATCGGGCTGGGGCGCATTTGGCAGGCATTCTCAGATCATGAACAGCAGGTTGCCATTATCCCTCAAGAGAAAAGCTTATAACAGCTGTGTCTTACCAGTACTCACCTACGGGGCAGAAACCTGGAAGCTTACGAAAAGGATTCTACTTAAACTAAGTTAAGGGATAAGAAAAGAGCAGATTGGGTGAGGGAACAAGCCCGAGTTAATTACAATTCTTAGTTGAAATCAAGAAAAAGAAATGGGCATGGGCAGGACATGTAATGAGGAGGGGAGATAACTGAACGTCATTAAGGGTTACGGAATGGATTCCAAAGGAAGGGAAGCGAAGCAGGGGGCGGCAGAAAGTTAGGTGGGCGGATGAGATTATGAAGTTTGCAGGGACGGCATGGCCACAATTAGCACATGACTGGTGTTGTTGGAGAAGTATGGGAGAGGCCTTTGCCCTGCAGTGGGCGTAAACAGGCTGATGATGATGATGGCTAGTTGGTAGAAATATGAGTATATTCGTTCAGTTTTGTCGTCTCTAGCGCAGTTTAAGTTCCCAAAAAAGCATCCACAAGGCACCTGTGGCTGACCTGAGGATGACGACGTGCCTTGCTTGCTTTTGGCTGGCTTCCACGTCGGCCAAAGCTTGCTATCCTTTGTAAATACAAATAGTTTACCTACTATGCTTCGGTGTTAGAATATTGTTATCGTCTTATTGTTTGCGTTTTTCTTATTGTTGTTATGGATATTGTTTAGAAGATTGATTATATAACCTTTGTCCATGTAGTTATTCTTTACCTTATTTTACTTCATCTTGATTCACTTTCCTCCACCTTAATTCACCCTACTATAACGTAAGGCATCTTACAACAACGTCTACGCCTGACGGCTGCGACGTGACATGTGCTATGACGCCCGTACTAGACACAACATTAGTGAACTGAAACCAGGGAGGTGCCGTGGCTCGGTGTAGCGTGTTCCTCTCGCGCACCGGAGGCACGGGCTCCCTTCCTACCCAAACCGAAATCCATCATATTCTTTCAATGCCAATAATTTGCTTTGTTTACAGAAATCTCCCAAAGAAATTGTACGTAAATGCGTCATGAGCATTAAATTCATCGGTTGATCACGACGCATTTTCTGCCAAGTCAAGATGAATTCCTGCAAGTGAATTATTGTATTTAGACTCGTACTTTATATTTGGCACAGTCGAACATGTGGCTTGAAGTAACGTTGGTAAAAAGAAGAGATGGGCAAGCGAACGTGAAGACCTACCAGCTTGATGGCAAAGACCCAGTGCTTCTTCAGGAATCAGCTAATAATCGGAACTGCTTCGCATCATCACTGAGAAGAGTCAACAGAGCTAAGCGACCTTTCTTGAGAAAGATGCGGTACGAATCGATGCTTCTGTCTTAATTTCAGAATAAGTTTCCAGGAAAATCTAATATAATTTCCAAGAATGTGACTGACCACACCAATAACGCCTTTTTGAAAGCGCTGTTGCAGCAGCAGACTATGCAGTATGAGTAACTATGACTGATTTTCGCATCCGTTTATGACTCACTGAGAGCGCAGAAACCACATCGAGAAGAGTAGGCCTGATAGTTTCAATGGGGTGTCCAATACCGCCAACATGTGACTCAGATTTTATAAGTACGCATGTACGCAAAACTACTTGGATGTCATTGGCCGACAAACTATGTAGCATGCGCCGTTTTTTATCTGGAAATGTCAGAAAATGGTGGGACATGCGAAGCACAAGCCAATGCCATGATTCATGGCAGAAATGGAAAGATAGTTTTCTTTAAGCTTTTGAGCGAGATCCGATTGACAGATAGGGTGACGCAATTGCTTTGAGACACAAAGAAGGGACAGTCACGGATTATTTTTTCGAGAAGAGATGTTCACTGTACGTTGCCAACCGTAACCTACCGGAATATACAGTCCTTTCTTTGATAATTCAAGGCATGACTAAGGAATAGCAAAGAGAGGTTCGTGTACACCGTCCAACCTCCATGGATGACTTAGTTGCTTACCTTAAGTAGGTGTCTAGCGATTGTCTGATTGAAGGTCCCATCAAAGACTTTGACGCACTTGGCGAAATGGTAGAACATTTTAATACCGAGTCCGACCATTGTGAGAAGATGGAAAATGTATACCTTTTGAAATCAAATGCTGTATTTGTTAGAATGATGGTAAATGAAAAACGTGTGGACTCCCTGGTTGTTACTGGAGCATCCGTAAGCCTGGTAAATCAGGAACTTGTCCAACCAAGCAAAATGTCTGAAGGAAGAACAGTTAATGTTCAAAGCTATAATGGACAAACTGGAAGGTTGCATCGCTGCGCAGAAGTAGAAGTTGGATTTGGTGGACATCGCCTGAAAGTAGATGCCTTTGTCACGAAGGGTGCTAGCTTTGTGTTTATTTTAGGTAGACCTGAAAGCTGAATATTTCTTGGAGAGACGAAGGGACCATTGATGAATCATTTATGCCTAACTAATGTGGAATGGAAAATTCACGTGGAGGAGTTAGAAATGCTGATGAGGTATTGACAAATTTTCCCAAACTTATTTGTGTTGAGATGTACCCGCCAGCAGCAGATGTACTCGTGGTAGCTTTTGAGCTTCGGGACGTCATAGTAGTGTCTAAAAAGCCGCACAGTCTCCCCCACGAGAAAAAGATGTGGCTAAAGGGCGAACTCCAGCAAATAATAAATGCCGGTATTATAAGGCCTTAAACATCCACCTTCGCGTCACCAATCACCATAGTACCGAAAGACGATGGCTCATTTCGCTGTGGCACACATTACCGGCAGATAAACGGGCAGACTCGGGAAACAAGATGTTAGGGCCACCGAGAATCGACACTAAATCCTGAAAGCTATGACGATCAGCAAAACCCGCAATGGGCGGACAAATCAGCGGATCTGTTAGGAATGTAGGGCCCTCTGTGCCGTACTCATCGGCGACAAGGTTACCTTGCTGCCTGGGGGATTATCTTCCTGAGCAATGTCGAATGCTCAGTTGTGGTAGTCGGAAGTTCAAATTACCCCCCCCCCTCCCGTTTTTTTGCTTTCTCCAGTGCTCTAAATCTGCAGGCTTGGGGTAACGCCTGACACCAACGACAGATGCCGAGAGCGAGTGGGGCTATACTAATCGAGGTACAACCAAATTAGGAAGGCCCACTAAACTTGAACAAAAACACTCTCTCACCAGAACAGGAATTGCCCTCCCTGAGGCAGTGTTCGGCCACAACCTCCCTGATGATATCTACAATTAACCAATGGCCCTCTGTCCCCATCTTGTGTGGAGGAACTGATAAAAGGGGCGGTCAGTCCTGTAACGCAGCAGAGTGTATTATGAATCTCTGGGTACAGACAGGACGCCAATAAGAACTTACCCTTGCAACGCTTAACACCCCAACCCTCTCGACTGACGGTAGCTTAGCAGGACTCTTTGTGGAACTATCAGACATTGTTC
This sequence comes from Dermacentor albipictus, assembly GCF_038994185.2. NCBI lineage: Eukaryota > Metazoa > Arthropoda > Arachnida > Ixodida > Ixodidae > Dermacentor > Dermacentor albipictus. The sequence continues at coordinate 6,331,644 of NC_091824.1, forward strand.
GGGATATTATCGGCCTTAGCGAGATAAGAAGAACTGGTGAGGCTTATGCATTGCGAAATGACGGCCTAGACCTCTGCTATAGGAAGTCTCCCTGATAAGAAGCAATACGGGGTATGATTCCTAATCCATAAGGTCATAGCGGGCAGCACTGCCGAATTCTACAGCATTAAGCAGAGGGTAGAAGTAGTCGCAATGGAACTTAATATGAGGTATAGAATAAAGGCAGTACAAGCCTATGCTCCAACATCCAGTCACGAGATGAGGAAGTAGATCCGTTTCATGCAGAAGTTTATGCATGTTTGCGTCAAGCCTGTTTATGAAAAAAATTATTATTAATATGATGATGATGATGATGAATTAGCGATGAAAAAAGTGCAAGCTCGGTACACAGTAGTAATGGGTGACGTCAATGGAAAATTGGGGGAAAAGCATGCGGGTCCACAGGCAATTGGCAACGAAGGAGTCGATTCAAGGAACGCTAGAGAAGAGATGCTCGTAGAATTTGCAGAAAGCAATAAGCTAAGAATAATGAACACTTTTTCCAGAAGCGCAGCAACATAAAGTGGACCTGGAAAAGCCCTAATGGTGAAACAAGAAATAACATTGATTTCATACTTGCTACCAACACAAGCATAGTGCAGGATGTGGAAGTGATAGGTAGGGTAAAGTGCAGTGATCATGGGTTAGTGGGGGCTAGGATTCACCTCAATTTGAACAGAGAAAGAGTAAAATTGGTCAAGACAAAAGTCAATTTAGAGCCAGTAAGGGTAAAACCAGACAAATTTAGGCTGGTACTGGCAAACAAATATGCAGCCATAGAACAGAGAGATGATGATGATGATCATGACATAGAGGTAATGAATAAATCCGTAACGAGGCTACCTTAAGAGGTAGCAATTGAAGTGGAAGGCAACGCCCCTAGGCAACCAGTAGGCAAGGTGTCGCATGTAGCAAAGTACCTAGTAAATAAACGACAAAGAATGAAACAGTCCAAATCAACAGATAAGATAAAATTAGGAGAACTGTCAAAACTGATCAACAAAGCGAAAGTAAGTGATATACAAAAGGTAACGTTCGAAAGACTGAAGAAGCCGTAAAAAATAGGCGCAGCCATAAATCAAGGTCAAGAAAACTTGGCATAGGACAAACCAAGATGTATACACTGAAAGATGAAGCAGGCTAATATCATCAGCAATCTCGAAGGTATTATAAAGCAAGCGGAAGAATTTTATACTGACCTGTACAGTACCCAGAGGACCCAGGAGTACTCCATTCGAAACAATAATTAACTGTATACGGGAACTCCTCCCATATTTAGAGATTACGTCAGAAGGGCCTTGCAAGGCGTGAAACGGGGAACAGCAGCAGGTTAGGATGGAATAATAGTCAATTTATTCAAAGAAAACTGGCGGCTCTCTATACGAAATGTCTATCGACTACAGGGGTCCCAGAAAACTGGAAGAATGCAAACATTATAGTAATACACCGAAAGGAAGACGTTAAAGAACTGAAAAAATTATAGTCCAATTAGCATACTCCTAGTATTATGTAAAATATTTACCAAAATAATCTCCAATTGAATAAGGGCTACACTGGACTTTAGTCAACGAAATCTCTTTAGTCTCTATATTGCTTTCATAGATTACGAAAAAGCATTTGCTTATTTGATTCAGTAGCGATACCAGCTGTCATGGAGGCAATGCATAATCCATGGAGTACAGACTGCTTACAGGAGCAAGGATCTACGGCGAATAGATCAGCCCGTTCGGTTTGCCGATGACATTGTTCTATTCAGCAGCACTGAGGACGAGTTACAACAAATGATTGAGAGCCTTAACAAGGACAGTGTAAGATGGATGGATGGGTGCAAAAACTTTAATAGGAGAGTGTAAGAGTGGGGCCGAAAATTTATATGCAGAAGACAAAGATGATGATAAATATGCCGGCAAGGAAACATGAGTTAAAGATCGCAAGTCAGCCTCCAGAGTCTGAGAAGGAGTACGTTTACCTAGATCAACTAATCACAGGGAACCCTTACCATGAGAAGAAAATGTGCAGAAGAATAAAATGGGTTGGATCGCATACGGCAGTGACTGTGAGCTCCAGACTGGGCGCTCACCATTATCATAGAAAACGGAAGTATACAATCAGTGCATTTTATCGGTTCTGACATATGGGGCAGAGACTTGGAGACTGACGAGGAAGCTTCAGAAGAAGTTAAGAACCGCGCAAAGAGCGACGGAATGAAGATTGCTAGGCATAGCTTCATGAGACAGAAAGAGAGCGGTTTGGATCAGAGAGCAAACGGGTATAGACGACATTCTAATAGACATTAAAAGAAAAAAAATGGCGCTGGCAGGTCATGCAGTGCGTAGCCTAGATAACCGTTGAACCATAAGTGCGGCAGAATAGTACCAAGAGAACGGAAGCGCAGTAGTGGACGGCAGAAGAATGGGTGGTGCGACGAAATTAGGAAATTTGAGCGTGCTAGTTCGAATCGGTTGGCGAAGGACAGTGGTAATTGGAGATCGCAGGGAGAGTCCCGCAGTGGACATTAAATATGATGATGATGATGCTGATGATGGTGATAATGATGATGAAGAAGAAGAAGATAATGATGATGGGACACATAATGCTTTCGCATTAGGAGCAGTGAATAAAAACTTGGAGGAGGCTTAAACTTCGCCTTCAACAGTGGAACCCGACAGCGTTATCGCACCCCGCTCGCACCGCCCACTCAAAACGATCTACGTGAGCCAAACGTCGTGATCGACACGGACAGCCGGGCGGCGACACGCCAGGTAGGCGGACGTGATCACGGGGCGAGTGGTGCGCCGCCTGTCGGGGCAGCGCCGTACATTGCGAGGAGGGGGCCTTCTGTGTTTGCCGCAAGATGGCTCTGCGTGTGTGCCGAGCGCAGAAGAAATGTAGCGGAAACGTACTTCGCTACTCTTGTAACTCCGACTTCTGTAATTTACCTGCCCGTAATTACCGATATACACCGCAGTATAACTTTCTACGGCATGTTTCTAAGGCAACACCAGATTCACTAGAGGTGCTTTTGTCCTGCTTTGAACTGTCCAACTTGTGGTTGAGTGGTAGCGTCTCTGTCCCACACTCCGGAGACCCTGGTTCGATTCCCACCCAGCCCATCTTGTGAGTTGTCTTTTATTATGAATTGCCTTCCGGGATTTTTCACTCACGGTCAACGCCGACGATACCGACTTTTTTGCGACACAAGCTCCTTAACGCTGTCACGTTAAAATAAACGGTGGGTGCCTTCGGAAAAAGAGGCGAGCGCAAGGTCCCGAGCGAAGTGGCGTTCATAGAAAGACAAAGCGCAAACGGGGAGAAGGAACTCCTCAACTCGAATTGAAGGAGGGCGGCCAGGACCCACGCGCAGTTTAAACCAAGGGACAGAAAGAAGATGTTTCATATTGATGCTTTGGAAAGGGTTAAATGTTGCCTTTGTTGCCAAAGCTATCGCGTCATTTCCTAGATTAGTTTTCGTCAAAAAGTTGTGTTCGACAATATACTGCACCCGTTTCCCACCAAGACACTTGTCGGTTTTGAATTAGTTTAGCAGACTTATGCAATTCGTCTACCTTTTTGTACAATTTCTCTGTCGCTGTTCTCTATTTCTCTCTGCTGCGTGGTATGCTAAACTTTGCGCAGCACACGAAGAAAAAGGCTAAATTGGCGAGGTGTCGCAGCAGTTTCGGTGTCCGGCTTGAAGCACTTGGCCACAAGGTATACGAGTTTCATTTACTGTGGTAGTCTGTAGGTCGTCGCCAGCCTTCGTTTTCGTCGCCCCATAGAGAGATGAGAAAGTTGCCTCAAGATAACTTGATGCTGAAGACTTTGTGACTCAAACGGAAAGGACAGGCAATAGATGCCGAGCTTTGAAGATATTTAGGGGCTCTCGCTGTAATTACAACAGAAAATATTTGTTTTGGAAGCATTTTGAACAAGAACAAGGGTGACAAACAAATAATTCGAGCTTATTAAAGCTTGAGTAACAGGCGCCGTGTAAAAATTCTGTAAACCACGATTTCAGCCAGCTGTCAGCTGAATGTCCAGTAAACATTTCTTGTAGACCACCGTTGGTGATATGTATCTGCTCCACGTACGTGTTCCGCTTAAACATGGGCTGGTAACATGCTTTGCAAAGAACAATGTAGTTGCGATAAAGATGTCTTATCCTGTGCTGTTTTGTACGGCGCTGCAGTTGGTTAAATTTCTGGATTTAGATTTTTGTGTAGGATCCACAATAACTCTGCTAAGTAAATATCTAAGCCAAATATCCTGTGCACTTTAGGGGAAGTGTTTCCCATTTCGGAATTTGGCGCTGCAGTTCTGCTCTCTGGCTGTGGCAGCCCGAGAGCATCACAAGGTAGCAGGAATGCAAGAAGCAAGGTAGCAAGAAGCAAGAGAGCAAGGTGGTCTTCGGAGTTGGATGATAAAATATACCCATATTGCATGCACAGCGGTCCTGTTTTGAGTTAAGCAATCTATAAATCGTATGCTGCTACAAATCTTGGTGGAATATTAACGCTCAGAGCAGGAAAACTAGTAGGAAACAAAGGTAGCGCTGAGAGATTGTCGTTGCAGCGCTTGACCATTTGGCGTTACTGCATGTCAAAGTGATGGCTTGTACCATAGAAAAACGAAGCTCTAGTTCATCCACTTTTCTTTCCTTTCGTCCTATCCCATGAGCTGATCGTCTTTTTAGCAACAACGTGTACTAACAAGGCCAAGTTATCAATCATTTACGGCATGCAAACCATCGCACGAATTAATGAAATATCCAGCCATAGGATACAACAAGGTAAAAAATGTTTTTCAACGAATGATAAAGAAGCAAATGCACTGATGCAAGGATGTGTCATACCTGTGGGCCTGTTTCGCCTAGTTCTCCACGCAATCCTTGAAATCCTTGTGGGCCCTAATGGGAAATATTGCGAAAATACTTGGTTAAAAACTCTTCAGGCATGTGCAGAACAAAGTGAATGGATAATCATTAAGGAAAGGAAACGCCATATGCACGAATATTATGAGATAATATATGTGACCGAATCTGGAGAGTGATTTTAACCCTGTTCACAACAATTTGCTGCGTTGAGCAACACCATCGTAAAATAAAAAAATAAAATGTTCCGGAATTCGCTACGACACGTCGTGTTGGCTTTTGGTACTCATAGAGCCAGCCATGGAAATGTAATCAAAAGTAAGCAACCTGCTTGCTTGTCAGTGCCCACAGTGCTACGTACTAAAGCCCCAACTGGCATTCACTCAAATTGTGGTAGGAAGGCGTACTAGTTAGTTTTTGTTACCTCATTCTATCCTTATTACAGAGACGCTGGAGCTCAGAGCAAAGCGCACATAAGGAACAGCGTAATTCATGGTATAGGGTAACCATTCTATTCTATTTCGTTTCCTATTTGTGCTTCGTCAGTTGTCCAAATGGTGCTCCACCTACGTTGTCACCATGATCGGCTGGTTGTGGGCGGTGAATTAGAAATAAATAGAATTGCTATGCTAAAACCCACAGGTTCCAACGGCCAGACACGTATAGACGCGCCTGTTCTACGCAAAGCGAGTATCTAAGGCACGGACAGAAAAATGTAAACTGAGTTGCACATAAATAATGGCTTTCATCACGTATAGCATGCTTGAGCCGAACAGCGTTTTACAGCCTCAGCTATCGACGTCGATCCTGAACTTGCTTGAAGTGTGCAGGCTCGACGTTCAGCCTACTATACTCAGCGCACGCATTTCGAATGAGGTTCGTGCAGCCTTGTTGCTCTGAAATACTTCATAACGCTTAGGCGCTGTGAACATGTGTTTGTCCGCTAGGTTGTCCCCATTTGTCGCAGCGCTTCAACATTCTTTAGTAACGTTGTTGTGCACACCCCAAAAATAAGAAGGGCTCGGGGAAGAAACTGAATACTTCTCCATACAAGCGCTTGGAGTAGAAGAAAATGCAGACCAAGATCTGATCTCCAAGTAGGTACTCGACATGGAAGCGGCAGCATGGTTTGTTAGTACATTGATGCAGCCATATGATTATCGGTGCCAATTGGTGTGGTTACTCGCAGTGTTGCCCATAAGCATTGCGGTCCGGCATGTTGCCACATGCGGGACTTGCTTTCTTCGTCCTCTATACTTAATGATCGTTCAACCGTCGCATGCATATGTGCACTTTCGCCCTAGAGCTGCAGTCAAATAGGCAAAGTTGCAGTGCGTGGACTTGATTACTGTCGAGTGGAAAACTATTGGAAGCAAGTGGAGTGAGGGACGAAAAAGCGGGTGATTAAACATCATCAGTTGGAAAGGCAGTTCTCACACATGCAAATATAAAGCGAGCGATTGAGGTTGCATATATTTGGCAAGCTAGGTACACAAACTTGGCGTTGATCGCGTAATGGGGAAAGTTCCGGAGAGACATCGCTGGCCAGCATATGTAAGAGTTTGGGACATAGACATAAGCGTTTTCGTAGGCACATATCCAATGTCAGCTATTTTTAAAGCTGAAATTATTCTCTGAGAAAGAATGGCCAGACGTATTGTCATGCATTTCTATTAGGCTGATTATTTTGCGGGCCTAGTTGGTTCATTATTAATGAGGGATATTCATTTCTGCAGATGGGAAACGAACTAACGAAACCTAAAGAAAGTTTGAGCGAAATTGACGCACTGTATTCTCCTCGCTGAAGATCAATGCTCAACAGAGTTGCAACTTCCCCCGCTTATTTATGGAACTCGAGAGGGTAGTTCACACCAATTGCGCGTCCAAAGTGCCAACAAGAGCACTGAAGTGTGTCCCGAAAGCGCTGTTTCAGCTAATACCTGCGATCCAATTGGCGAGCAGGGACATTAACGCCGTGATCCAATGGGAGGGGCAGTTTGGCGACGCCGAGAGCAGTCCAAAGCTACTGCCACGCGAAAAGCGGAGTGCGAAAGAAGTCGCGTTAGGCAAACACCAAATTGTCAACTAACAAACCAGCTAGCCAAGTTGTCCATTCCGTTCGTAAACACGTCGCACCCTTTTATTCTCGTTGTTTCCGTCGTTTTCGTTCCGTTTGCGGCAGCAATATCGGCTGCGAAGCTAATTTGAAGTCATTATCACCGCGGCAAGATAAAACATTTCGTCAGATGATACGCCTTTACTCTGTAGTCTGCTCTAGGAGCGCATGGCATGTTTCAATGGTGGAGCAATCCGTCGCACTCTCGCTGCGCTACTGCTCGTCTCCTTTCGTTCTTTTTTTCGTTCCTTTTCTGCCGATAGAACGCTATTTAAGAGCAAGCTAAGTCCACTCATGCAGGCATTCGAAGAAACAGCCAGTCTTTGTGGGGACCAGAAAAACCGTATCTGCGGTTGAGGTCTCAAAGTGTTCGAGTGTTCTCCTCGAGGCAGTTCGTGCGTAAGTGAGAAGGGCCGACATATCTGCTGACATTAAGAACAGGACCAGAAGTAGTATAATATGCGCGATAATCAGTGGTAAACACTACGAGATGATTATAAACAGACGTTCAGACTTCCGGCTGGCATAACCTCGCAGTCAGGAGCCTGCCAACATGTGCCGTTAAAAACTGGCCTAACAGGATGCGATATCGGGACTTTATGCACGCGTGTTTTCGAATATAAAGTTAGTCCTGAATTTTCATTGAAGCTTATCGTATTTTTCCTTGCGATGCAGAAACGCATAATTGAGCAAGGAAGACATCAGCTGGGAGCTTACTGTTACCAATGCTTCATGATGGGGCGGCTGATTATAGCGCCAATGCAGAACTCTCGAGCTCCGATTAAGGAAGGTCCCCAAAAAAGCTGGCCTGTGTTTCATAGAGTTCGCATTGGTGCTTATGGAGGAGAAGCGGTCGTGAAGTTGAGCAGCCTAACGAGCGTTGAGTCCTACATTCGGGCTGCAGGTCTACTGACGTCAGCCAATTTGAAGCGATGCTGCTTAGTATAGATCTATCTGAGGACTTGACGAATAAAGGTTATTTTTAGAATTTCAGTCAGATTACTTCTCACGTAGATGTTATAATGATAATTATAAATAATACGTTTCACATAAGAGGCCCCTACAAGTAGCTGAAAAAGAAAAGTCTATCACGTCGGCGCCGAGCAAACGCTTAACCAGACTTCATGTATGAGAAAGAGTTGATTTTGATTCATTGCTGTATTCGGCTTGGAAGGAGAAGCGTCTCAAACCTGCTAAAATAAATCGCTGAGTGCCACTGTGGCAGTTCTAGCAGGATTTCGAAAAAAAACGTAGTTTACGGCACTTTAAAGCTCGCTTATAGCCATTAAGCAGCACTGCCCGTTGAAGGCTAGATGCAACAAAATTTTCCGGTGACTAAATTGGATTAATATGACTGATACGTAATAAAAAATACATTTTGACTAACTTTCAGTGTTGCTAACTACCTAATTGTTTCATCATCATCGTCGGCGGCGGCAACGGCAGAGTATTTCTTATATCCACTACAGGACGAAGGCTTCTACGGGCGATCTGCAATTACCCCTGTCTTGCGCCAGTTTATTCAAGCTAGTGCCTGCGAATTTTCTAACTGCATCGCTCCACCTAGTTTTCTGGCGTCCTCGACTGCGCTTCCCTTCCCGTGGCACTCAATCTGTAACACTAATGGTCCACCGGGGATCTTCCTTACTCATTCCAATGCCTGCACACCGCTGATCCTTGATACACACCGCTGTCTTCCTGTCTCTTAACGTTACCCCTAATATTTTTGATTCCATCGCTCTTTGTGTGGTCTATAACTTGCTCTCGAGCTTCTTTCTTAACTTCGAGGTTTCTGACCAATAACTTAGCACCAGCAAAATTCAACTATTGCGCACTTTTCTTTTCAGCAAAAGTGGCTAGCTACCAGTCAAGTTTTGGTAAGGCCTTCCGTATATCCTCCAACCCATTTTTTATTCTTCTGTAATCTTCCTTCTGAGGCTCAGAGTCCGCTGTCAGTTGCCACAGCAGTGGAAAGTAGCAACCGTAGTCCCAATTCATAAAGGAGATTCAAGAAAGCACGTTACTAATTATAGACCTATTTCGCTTGCATCAATTTCCTGCACGATTATGCAGCGCATAATATAGAAGGCTACAATGAGACACCTAATGAGCAACGCTTTAATAACCAACCTTCAACACGGTTTTCGCGAGGTGTTTTAATGTACGGCACAGTTTTTTAGTTCTAGAACGACCTAGTGTCAGCAATTAATTTGGGAGAGCTTATCCACTGCATATTTTTAGACTTCAGCAAGGCATTTGACACTGTTTCCCATTCTCTGCTCCTTGAAAATCTTGCACTTATTATTATAGAATAAAGTGTTTTTGATGGATTGAGAACTACTTGTCACAGCGCTGTAAATGTGTTATCTTGAACGGTATCAAGTCAGATTACTTAAATGCGATGTCAGGCGTCTCGCAGGGGTCTGCCCTTGGGTCTCTTTTTATTTGTTGTTTATAATAATGACACTCCTGTAGCCTGCAGCTCTAATATACACCTATTTGCAGATGGCTCTATCGCATATAGAAAAACTAAGAACAGAGCGTCCTAGAACTACAGTCCTATCTTGAACGTATTCGTGACTGGTGTTCCATATGGAAAATGAATCTGAACACAAATAAGTGCGTTCATGTGTGTTTTACTAACAAGAAACAAATATTTTATTCAAGTTACCATATCAAGAATAATACTTAAGGTGAAAAATCAACGTCTAAATATTTTGGTGTGCTGCTGTCGGGCGACTGCTCTTGGAATGCGCATGTGGGTTTGTGTGTGGCGAAGCCGCAGTAGCAATAAAGCATATTCAGATAAACTTAAAATGTGCAAATTCAAACCTTAGAAGCATGGCGTAGCTAACATGTTTATGACCTTTCTTGGAATATGCCTGTACTCTTTGGGAGCCATCTCAAACATGTCTGATAAATAAACAAGAAAAAATGCAGATCAGTGAAGCCAGGTTCGTCTTGGGTGGGTACGGTAGGAGCTACAGTTGCACTCAAATGAAGAAAGATCTAAATTGAGAACCACTTTCATCACGCCGAAAGAAAGTGCGGTTAAAAGATTTATACCAAATATTCAATAACAGAACTGGAGTTGATAGCGAAAGTTACTTATAAGAGCCAAATTATATATCTGGACGGAGTGACCATAAGTACAACATTAGGAAATACCAGGCCAGGACGAACCTGTACGCAAATGCTATTTTTGTTTTGTAAAAACGATGGCTCATTGAAATCGACTCACGTCTGAGCAATGTGAAAGAACATGTATCTTGTTGATGATTGTAACACCCCTACTATAGCACCTTCGGGCAAAACCACCAGAAACACGCGATTCGCCACGGACTTCTTGCGCGTTGGGGGTCCTATATACTGCAATTTCATTGTGCCGCTGCGAGCTAGCTTGCGTGCGCCACTCGTGCGACGTTGACGCAGGTTCTCACCTTTGTTGGCAAAGAAAATGGTCACTTGTCCGACAAGAAGCCCGGGCTTTTGTTCGGATTTACGGCAGTTTCTAGACACAACATGGTTGTAATAGTTTGCATTCGTGATCATAACCAGGTTTGCATAAACTTACACCATGCTTGTCAGTTTGGAATGCCCACAATTAGTAAACAAACGTCAAGATGCCGGTCGACAGATGTATACACACTAAGCGATAAAAGCTGGATAAACAGGACCAAAGTGCCAAAGAAGGGCTGGCCGAAGGTTTGATAGGCAGATATTTCTTTGTTAAAGGCGACATTGTCCTCCTTGGTGTGTTATCCTGGAGTGCTTAGAAAACTCAAGTCATGTGGTCACAAATTCGTTCGTGTCTTTCGAACTTCTAATCTCACGTAGCAAAGGCCACTTTGTTTGAAGAATTTTTTTTTATTGAAAGTGCTGTTCGGGTTAGTTTGCGCATCTATACCCAGTGCTCTGGGCGTACAAACTACAGAATCTTGCACTGAGATGACCTCGAAAGCAGGCTACCACTCGCAACACATCACTGAATGAGAGGTACACTGTAAACGGAAATAACTCCGACGTGGGAGTATAACGCTTGTCCTCTAGCGACCCCCCGGTTCGGAGTTCATTATGCTCCGTATGATCGGAGTAGAATTTTTACTCCGTGCGAGCGGAATTTTCGCGTGGAATTATGGGAGGTATTTTTTCTATCTTTTCTTTCTTTTTTGCTTTGCAATGGACGGAGTTGTTTTTGAGGTGCAACGGGAGTATAAAAAGAGGCATCGCGTCAGTTTGCGCGAACATCTTTACACAGAGGGGCTGCTGGTCAAATTTCGAAATATGCACACGAGACCGCGTCAAATTCTACGAAACAAGTCAATGAAAGCACATATATCATGACATACATAAACATTTCAGAAACGCCCAATGCAGAAACTTGAAAGACATCCCACGTACACGCGATACCCAAGAAGCAACGGTGCCAGTATATATAGCCACGATACTGTGTGCCTCTAAAACGCCTAGGGAGCAGCTGTGCTTCTTTCAGAATTACGACTCCCATGCTCGTTCATACGAGATGTGCCTCTCTGATATTAACAGAATACCTTAATCAACACAAAACTGTTAATTCAGAATAGTGAGAGAAAAACGTTAATGGCGTAAATTTTCACAATTAGCATGCCATTCTGAGTGCTGGAGCGACTTCGCACACTGCCGGCGTTCGCGGCCAAAAAGTAGTGCGTTAGTTACAGTAAGCAAGAAAAATGTAAGTGCGTCTGCTTTATAGCAAAATTAAATTTTTGCGATATAGTGGTAGCGTAGCAACAAATTATTACGTGTGAGCATGACCCGCAGCAGCCGACGTAACACCGAAAAATGCGCAGTCATACATATTATACACCGCACTACTTGCTCCGCGTCCAAGCAATATCTCTCTGTTGTGAAAAGGAGCTACATAGCTGATCTGTCGAGTGAATGCTTAAACTCGGAGCGAGCAGGCATGCGTCTAAATCAGTGTCTCGGATAGAGCGTAATGTTAATGCAATATCGGAAGCAATGACGTGACCAAAACCTATATGCGCGATAACAATTCGATGCACATTGCTCAATAAGAAGCTTTATTTACAGTACGCACACTTATGTCCTACCGTTTTTCTTCGGGTGAAAATATCCGTTCGCAGATACATAAAAACAGTTGCTTGCACTCCGATCTTTCTCACTGGCAACACAGCACCGCAACGAACTTGGGGTACGCCATACAAGTTCGACTAGCACGGACGTCGTCGCTCGAACAGTGGCTGCTGTTGCCATTGCTACGCGGTCCTTTCAAACATTACACCAGACGTTGTCAGCATGTACCCAAAAGGACATAAAAGTCGCATTTCACGTACTGAATAACACAAGCCAGGGTCACGCAGCACGAAAACACAGTCAGAACCTGAGCCGACATCACGAGCCAGTGAGCAGCTTCGAGGTATACCTAAGCCTTTTTCCGCACTTGAAAACGTTGCTCTTGCATTCATCGTTGTCAGCAAAGTGATCAGAGCAAACGTACTTGAAGCTGAGAAACAGCGAGCTTCAGGCATGCCTATAACACTTTCTGGAAGGAAATACGGGAAACAAATTGACGAAACGCTGTCACGGAACGACACTTCACAAATGTAAACAAACCGTCAGCCATGAGCACTGCCGACTCCGCTGAATGCGCCCGGTCGCTGGCGAGGCGCACAGCCTCATGGGAAGCGCCACGTGACCAAGCTCTTTCGGCGGAGGGGAGTTTTTAAAACTCCCTGTCGGAGTTTCACGGGAGAACAAGATTTTTAAGCGGAGTAAAATCGCGTCATGTCGCCCTAATACTCCCGCAGCCAGCCAGCGGAGTGAAACGAGGGAATGGCGCTGTTTTGCTCCCATACATCGGAGTAAATACTTGAGGAGGGGAGGTTTTAGGGTACATCACCTGTTAAAAACTCCCAGGTGGGTTTATTTTTGTTTACAGTGTACAAGAGCCTACTGTGTGCAATTAGGATAAAAGGGTGGCACACATCCGCAGATACGTGTTTATGCAAACAATGGGCTGTTACGCAATAAATTAGGCGACTTACTGGAGGTCCTTGAGGCCCTGGTATTCCACGCGGTCCCACAGGTCCCTGCGATTTGTTGGTAAGGTGGTAAAACATGGTTTTAATAAGTTTACTGCGTCACTCTCACTTGCTTTCGCTTATCATTGGCGTAAACATTGCTTTTATGCCAAAGGCTACGCCTGAGAAATAGATCGACTGACTTTCTATTATTAGATTAAACACTTAATCGCGACAATTTTTTAACGTGATTACTCGTTTAAGCACACATAAATAAATTGAGGCAAGTGCTGAAAGTGAAGCCCCCCCCCCCCCCCTTTCTGTTGCTCAACGGAAATGCAGGGCACCAGTTGCAATTGTACTCACACATGCGTGCTGCACTTGTGGCACATGTTCCAGTGGAACGTTGCCACAATCTGGGGCAGCACGTACAAAATGATAATCAGCCTGGTTGAATTTAACAAGTCCTCGCGCAACACCACAGAAGGCCAAAGCAGCGGAAAGCCTCCAAACTTCAGTGATGTGCAGTGGGACATGTTCCCACTTCACGTCCTCTTCTTCACGTGATGAAGCTCTTTAAGGGAGAAAGATAAAAATGTGTGACTCGGTACGTGTTGATCCCGGGTTCAAACTACCCAAGAAATCAATTACAAAGAACGGAGGCAACCCGGCGTTTTTCTACTATGCGAATGCGGTCCTGCAATGCTCCGTTGAAGGGCAACTTCTTCCGTGGCAAGACTAAGATGACTGCGAGCTAGCTAGTTGTCTCGGTGCAAAATTCTATAGCTTAAATTGCACCGAGAAGTATCACCGCGAGAACGTGTGAAGACACCCTTCGAGGCCCATGCTAATGAATCAGCGGTTGAACTGATCCAATGTACCCCGAGGAAAAAAAAAAGGAAATACTCGCTCTCAGCGGAAAACGATAAAGAAACGTCGCCAAGTCAGGTGTTCCCTTGTTGCTCGATAGCGGAAGGATCTAACCGCGTCTTCTTGCAGTGGTGGCCAGAGCACAGCCTGCCTTCTACCAGACATAACATCTGCTGTAATGACGGTAATCCTGGCTACGACAACATAAACGCCATGGGCGCGTGTCTTCTCTGCAGCTGGCATGGATGATAACAGCCAAGGAAACTGCCTACTGCCAGGGAACGTTTCCAAGCTTTTTGGCTCCCTACCTGGAAATGTGATTGCGGTTCACTGACTTTGAGAGGAATGAACGCTCTTTCGCGCACAATATCATTAAACCAATACAAAGGCAACTCTAAAGCCATATGACAGCTTTTTCCTTTCTTCAAAGTGTATTTATCATGCCAAATCACCGGATTTATTTTTCCCCCCTGCGTACGTCAATTCAGAAAAAAGCATAATCGCATTCTTCATCGAATTAACATTGCTAACTATGTCGGCTAAAAATTTAACTCACGCCCAACCCTTATATATAGACTACATTTCAAAGAAGCAAAGGGTTGTACTTGGTAAAAATTTGTCTCGAATTTTGCCGCAGTGCGAGAGAACTCTCGCCTAGGCTAGATGGAAGAAACTATTAGTACTATGTGTCCACAAAGTTCGCGACTACTCGCTACTCCAGTGGATATTCAACATATTGACGCTGCGCACTTACATCTGAAACGTGCACGCACACATATAAAGGACATACACAGGTGCCTGTGTGTTTCCTTTTTATGTGCGCGTGTACGTGTTAGATGTAAGTGCGCTTCTTGAGCATCACGGTTCACCAACAAGCCCGTCACTATCTTTTAAGCGATATTCAGCATATTCATTCATTTCTAAAATAAGGGTCAGGTCAATTTTAGGTGGCAGGCGCCATGCGTGCAGCGACGGTTGCATTGGTTTTAAACTCTGTGCTGGCGAAATCTGAATACCTTAATGCAGGCATGGCACTTGGCTTCTATGCAACGAGACAAAACTCGACGAGAACTATTTTCCTATGTGGTCTCTCCGATTAAGGCGCTGGTGTAATGCGTAGCTACGAAGAAGGTCGGCCACTCAGAGCTAAAGTGAGCACGTCGACTGCTCCTCGAGCCTGCGTAGTAAGTGCGATCTATGGTGAATTGCAATGGTGCAGTTGGAGCAGCTGAGCCACTCCGGGGGCGAGCACCTCTCTCTGGCGTAGAGCTACACTTCCAAATGTGCGATTGTAATACGAACCACGTTGCTGGTTCATATTTCATGACAGTTTTCGACTGGATATTGATTTACCCAGGATACCCTGCATACGGTCATGCTCTGCTCGCTGCCGGCGTCACGCGCATGCCGCCCTATGAGCGCCCGCCACGTAGCTTTCTTTAGTCCCGTCGGCTGCTTCCCAATGCGCTCGAGTCTGCCATCTCTTACTTCCTTCTCTCTCCATTTACTTTTTCTGACGATGCTGCGCCATCCTCCTACAAATATCACCAAAATAGGCGTAATTTCTTCCTCAAGATCACAATACACATAGATTTGACTGTCTGTGCTCGGTCTTGGGTTTCAATGTACTGCTGAACAATATTGTCGATAGAACCGCAACTTTAGAGCTCATTGCGGGTGATAGAAACATCCTATGGAATTCCCGCTGAAAAGTAGCGGCTTTCGCCTCACTCTTCTCATCCGATTCGTCGCACGCATCAGGACTCGGGGAATTGCAGTTGGGGCTGTCACTATCGGCTGTCACTATTGCGTCCGGCATCACCAATAATGTGGCGGCCGGCCGGAAATGCGCGAAGGAAAATGCATGCTTGAAGGAGTTTCGGTCCACTCCACCGTTTTGCTGGAACAGCTTCGACTGCTGCACGGAGTGATTTCCACTCCAAATCTGTTCTCGATCTCCTATTGTAATACGCAACTCGCGCCGCCACTCTGTCATAGGCGCACGCTTACTCCGAACAGAGCAGGAAACGCTGCTCCGATCCTGTAATCACCGCCACTGATTGTGGAGCTTGGCCGTTGAGCAAGAAGCCTAAAGAGCCTGCATATGCAAAAAAAAATGTCGCAGCTTTTCTTTTTTTTGCCTGCAACGCTCGGGCAGGCTGCTTAGAACACAGCAGAGCTAACAGCTTTGCGCTGTAGACGACCTTACAGGTATCCGTAACAAAAAGACGAAGGAAAGATTTCAAAACAGTTGGGGGGTGATTGTAGTGAAGAGGAATGCCTCGCGCTGACGCCACATCGCCAGTTGTCTGGGAGGCGTGAGGTCGAGATAGCCTTGGCTACTCTTGTTGAGACGCTGCCAACGCCGCCTGCTGCTGTCTTGTCCTGTTCTTTGTTCGCATTGGATTTTATTTCATTTTCAAAATGACTTTAACATCCTGCAGCCAGGACGATTTTCCGAAGCTTTTTGTGTTTCTTGCTAATTTCATGAATGTGCGCCAGAAAACTCAGCAAGTTCAGTGACCATTTAACGCTGAATAACAGTGTTACGTGAGCGAGGCCGCATTGCATAGAATACGAGGTATTTCTAAAATGATGTCTTGTATTCGACCACATACAGCCCTCTGCATGGCCAGTGTGAGCATGTGTGCATGATGTACGTGTTATAGACATCAATATTATGTGTTACGTGACGTTTATTTTGTTGCAGTTTCCCTACCCTGAGGTGACTGTTTCGGCATGTTGGTAGGATATTAATGCAGCTTTCTGCGCACAAGACGAGGACGAAGAAGACGCTGGGAAAAACATGTGCGACCCCAGATATGTGGTCACTTTCTTTCAAAATAAAATGTTGTTGTAAGTCCGCGCTCATGTGTTTCATCCTCTTCCTCGTCGACGTCTTTTGCTCAGAAAGCTGCATTCATGTCCCTACCCTGAAGTCGCGCCTTCTTACATGTTGCTCATATATAATAGACACTACCTAAGAAAGAACATGGACCCCTTCAGAGTGGAGGCTTTGAGTCAGGGATTTATCTTACCACAGAGGCTTGCATAAACTGGAAAGCATCCGGAGCTGGTCCTTTATCTCCACCGAGAGGCCCTTGTTGAAGAGATAGCTGGTGAAACCACTGCGAAAGCTGCAAAAGCAGGCGCACGCCGCCTCCTTTACTTCAAAGGAAAGGCCATAACAGATGTCATCGCAATGTCGACACCCAAATTCCGCTTCTAAGGAAGTTCCCTGAGGATTTATGTACTTACATCTGCCGGTGGTCCCGGGGGCCCAGGGCTGCCAGGGAAGCCGTGCCCGCCAGGTTCGCCGGGAGAGCCCTGCGACGCAAGAGACGAGGAGCAAGGTGCAGCATTCTCGCTAGGGAACAATCCTAAGCATGTGACGTGTCAGCGGTGTGCTTCATCTCAATAACTTCATGCTTTCTTTGGCCAACATTGGTTTGACGTGTGGCGCCGGCGCCACGCGGAGTGTGTACAGACGTAGCGGGCCGTCTATAAGCGGGCAGAGGTGCGCAGAGAGAAATCAAAATTTTGCCGATTCCACGCATGGCGACAACCGAAGTTATGCGAAGCATTTCCCAAGCAGATGGCTATGCATCATTGTTAGCAGTTCCGCAAATATTTACGAGGTTGGCCTAGGTGTTCGCTTTAATACAGTATTAGTTTGTGGGACGCGAGTAAAGTGAACTTGAATTAACGCGAGAGCGCGTGTACGTCACGACAGCACCAGGATGAAGATGATAGTGGCGACGATTGCGTGATTTCTACGAATGACCACATTTATGAGACCGAACGTCATGGATGCTGCACGGTAGGTAAGAAGTGCAGAAATTGCATACGGCTGCAGGTGGAGAACACAAACATGCAATGTGAGGTCGACACTGTCGCACAACCTGAAGTTAGTGTCATTCTAGAAAGAATTTTAGGCAGAAAAATAGGCCAGGGACAATAGACTAAAAGACAACGGACAGGCGCACACTCACAACTGATTTTTATTTTTCCTCGATGTTTCACTTCTTTATAATCAAGCATGCGAAAAGAACATACACAGGTGAGATCACGCGAGATAGAAACCAAGCCGATAATATGCTATCAGCCAGGAAACTAAACCCATTCTCGTGAAGAGATAATGATATTGATACGTGTACTTATCTTTATCAGACGACCACCCTTCGCCGCTTAACAACTGTAATCGCACAGCGAGGGACGCGCCTGCATGTATCCGACGTTTCTGGAAAGTTATCGATGCTTCTACCCGGCTGTCTGTTGTCGCCGAACCTTGTGTGATCTGATTTCATCGCGTAACGCGAATGGTGTAGAACTTTGTGGAAGGCACGCGGGTCTGAACGATTAATCTGGAACATTCAACGACTGCTCTATAAAAGCGGACGCGCTTGACCCGCTGATCAGATTTACGACGATCGCCGACTGTGTTCGCCGCTCTCGTTGTGCTTTATGTGTAGCCCGTTTTCTGGGCACAGGCTCGCCCAATAAAAGCTAGTTTTTGCCTTTCACAGTATTGCTACTGTGTTCTTTGACGTCACGACCACGTGACATCTGGTGGAGGTGCTTTGCGTTCACGTACCGGACGCCCCCACGAAGCCGAGACCCAAGCCCTCACTCGGAAGCACGGTGAAAGACAGCTTAGGTGAGCGAACGCCGCCGCCAGCCCTCGGACTATACTGTTGTGCTTCCTTCTCGCTCGACAGATGGCGCTTTCAACTTGTGCCCGTAGCGGCGCCGTTCGTGGCTCTAGCACAGCGTCTCCGTATGCAGCTCCGTGGAAACTTGCGGTCATCAGCTGATTTTTTAGGCGTTTGTTATACTGTGAATCATCGTTAACTCTGAAAAAGTTGTCCGCAGATCAGGCCGAGCGTAAAGCCCCTTTATCGACGCTCGCGCAAGACGACAGATAACGCTACGAAGAAGCTTTGGTGGAGCGGGAACCAAGCAAGCCAATATTACATAGTTAGCAATTTTTCTCAGTTATAACACAGACAGCGTTTACTTCTCACTAAAGAATGAGATGAAGGGCGCATCAAGTTACCAGTCGCGTTTGAGAATCCAGCGGCTACGGCCCTCCGATGGGGAAATAAATGAATATCTGTGTGTGAAAGCGGCTGAACGCATGCCTTAGTTCTGTTACGCGAGAACTGCATGCGATTTCTGTGAGGATGATAGTGGGTGTTTTCCGTAGCTCAGAAAAATTTACAACCCAGGTAGAAACTTATGTGTTTATTTCACACATGAAGCAAAAATTAGTCACTGAAAAACTATTACACACGGAACACCTAAATTCGACTGTTGTGCGTACAATCAAAATAACAAACAGTACACTCAGCTCGGCTCCTTGTGGTCACACACGTTTGGACATTTTACGCAAGTCCTGGCCTTTTTCAACGTGCTTGCGTTTCAACTGACGGCAGTATTGACGCATACGAAGGCTTATATAGCAATGCAGTAGCTTGGCGAGAATGTCCTCCCTGTGGATAGTACAAGGGAAAGTGAAAGTGAACTTCTCTAGTACAGCATCAATTGTTTTGTCGTAGGCATCTCCCAGATTTGCGTATTTAGAGAAATGTTCTTCAGCTTCCATGAAAAGCCGATAGAGGTGCATGCTAGGGTGCGCGAGTCTGCCCCTTGTTTTGCAATTACCAAGCTCAGCTTCGGGCACCTTTGACGAGCCTTTCTGACCCTCCAGTGCTTTCTTGCACGTAGTGCAGGAGGTCTGATTGAAAATTTTCCTGGATACAAACCCTGTAACATAATAAATTATACACTCAACAACACTTGCATCATTATTATAATACTCAAACACTTCATCGCACTCCCAGCTCCCTTCGTCGATTAGGCCGTCGAGCCGCTCTTTCAGCTGGTCCAGCTTGTTCAGTTCCTTCGATGCCGAGCTGTTATATGCGTTCTTTAAGTCAGCCAAGGTCACAACGCCGTACTGTTCTTTCTCGGAAGCTGAACAGTTACCAAACCGCGGTGGCTTCAGGAGGGAGTAAAGCGACAGCATACGGTACAGTTGCAAGAACGTTGGGAAAGTTGGATGTTCGTTTTCGCCACCCGCTTGTCGAATAACACCAAAAAAACATTCCAACGGGTCCTGATTCATTTTTCCGGTCAGGACATACCTGAAATCGCACTTTTTCAACAGGAAGATTGACAGCTCACGAGCAGATTTGAGCGTCACCCTTAATCCTTCCGCAGTTGACCGGCTTAGGAAGAGATCTTGAGGAATTACTCCTTTTGTAACTTCTTCCTCCCATTCGTCAAGCCAATCAGAGGCTCTCTCAAGAACTTTAAAATCATTGCAGTCTATATTCAGACCTTCTCCTAGAAACCGCCGGTTCAGAGCATCAAATAAGTTGTTCATAAAGATTGTGAACTCAACGGTCGGTTCGACATTAACCAGCCGAGGTGCTCCTCTACGTTCGTAAAGCAAAATTCCTTTTGCTACGGAATTGCTGAAAATTTGGGTTGCCAATTTCACTCTCATTTTAAGCATGTTAGAAGGATTAACATGGTTGTACGTCAATTTTGGGCATACTCTCAGCTCAGTTGCGTTTTTGGTGTCTGCTACTAACAGGGCGTCGTAGCAAGACCATTTAATGAACTTTCCGCCTTTCTTCAACACTTTTTTGTCATACAGACGATTGCGTATGCACTTGAAGAGATGAGGTGCGTCTGCGAACGCATCCACCTTTCGTGATGTATCCAGTGGGTGCTCAAAGGCATTTACAACATGCCCCTGCAGCAGAGCACCGCTGATTCCATGCTGTCTCCACATTGCTCTATTAGTAGAGGCGCCATCACAAGCAACACCATCAACTAAAAGGCCCGCTTCTTCTAAGTGTCCAATGCATTGAAGCAGTAGCTGTGCTAGGAGCGTCCCTTTCGTAGGTCCCTTGGAGGCAAACACAGCCACTGGCTGCAAGTATTTTTCTCCGAACGGTGCGAAGGCGAAAACGAGCCCGTGATCAGCCGGCTCATTGCTTTGGCTGTTATTCTCACCAAAGTCAACAAGCCCGGCATATGTCAGTGTTCATGAGTTCACCGTGCTCTCCTTTCTAACTTGAATCTCGTCAAGAATGAGGATCCCTCTTCGTTGAAATGCTGGTTTCGGGGCAACTTTCATTTTAAGGGCCTTAAAAAACGCTTCGTCGAAGCCACACTTCAGCCCCACTAGGCTGATGTACTTCCTGATAGTGGAAACGCATGGCAGAGGTAATATGGCATTGCTGCGCAGAAAAGAGTATGCCGCAGGGCTTCGGATGTTTAGCAAAAGGCACAGCAGCAGCCAGTCGTCAGTGTACCTTCTGTTCTGCTTCGTCGTGCATTTAGCTGCAGCAATGCACTCTTTTACAAGAAGCAACTGTGCTGCTGGTAAATCAACACTTTCTAGCTTCTCTGCGAGCCCTTCCTCTTTCACTTTTGCGAATTCTTGCTGGCAGTTTTTCAGCTGATTCATAAGTAATTTGTTTCGTGCTAAAAGTCGTGCTCGAGACCGCAGTACAGTGGCTTTTGCATGGCGCAATGCGTTGATTCTTTCAAGTTGGGCTGATGGTACACCTTTCCTCACAGCAGAAAGCCTGATCAGTTGAAGCGGTACCTTTTGTTTTGCCCTTGCCATTTGGCGATCAGCATGCAATTCCAGTGTTTTGTGGAGGCCACTGCATGGCCGACATATGCCACCTGCAGGTGATAATAACGGGCATTTGTTATGTCTCCACCTTTTTTCGTTGTCCACATAAGCACATTCTGGCAGCACAGACGAAAAGCTTTTTAAACTTGGTCCGCCGCCGCAAACGTTCGCATTGTCAAAAGTTCTTACCATGCTCTCAAGTTCAGATGTTGTTGAGACAGACGGGCTGATTCCTATTGCTGTGCAGTCGACTGGCCTGTCGAAAATGTAGGCTTGGACCGCCATGTCTGAGTTTACGTGCAAAGACTTCTTATTAAATAAACAGCAGCTTCCGTCACTGTACACTATGCGAGCATCAATGACCAGAACGCCTTTGATCCCCTCTTCATCGATCCGATGTACTGCCCACGATGACCTGATAAGCACATGTTCGCTGCGAAGTCGAATAAGTACTCGAATGAAGAGTGGTTTAAAGCTTCAATGCCATCGCTGTTTTCCTCTTCGTGGCTTGTGGCTGCGGTCTTGCACGCTTCCACACCATGTGATAAACCCTCAGATATGCTGGTGTAATTCGGGGGACGCACAGAAGTTCCTGCAGGTTTCTCTATCCGCTTCACTCTTTTTCTAGGACTATTGAACTTCTTGGTAAGGTAACTCGGTGCTCCTTCGAAAATTGAAGGCACAGCGTCCTTTGTTAGGCCGGCTCTTCTATTCCCTGACATCAGAACGTGACCATCTATTTCACAGCACCACGTTTTTAGAATAAAATGAGGAGCAAAGTGTTTCTCACACACACGGTCCGTCCGCTGCAGCACGCGATCTTTGCGCGGGATTGCTCTTTTCCATGCCTCCAACCTGGCGTCGTCTTTCGGTGGCTTGAAAAGTGATAACTTTTCCGCACAAGACTTGTAGCCTGTCTTACAAAACGACACGAAGCACTTCCCCGTGTCATCAGTGGATCAGCAACAAACACGACCCACACAAAGGCGACATCCGGACGGGAAGAGGCGCGTAACAGCCGCTACCCAGTTGAAAAACACAACAGGAAATTTTAACAGTCTGTCGTATTTTGGGACGTTGTTTCTGTAGTTCTGTTGCCTGTAGTTCTGTTGCCTGTAGTTCTGTTGTCTGTAGTTCTGTTGTCTATAGTGTGACGTCCTGTAGTAGAAAGTTCTGTAGTTCTTGATCAATATTTAATTAAAAATTGACAGAGACGTCCGTAAGGTTATGTAAATTTGTTGGTACAAAAAGAAAAACAGAAAAGTAAAAAAAAAATTAAAAAAAAAACGTCTTCGCCTAGGATTCGAACATGCGACCTCACGATTCCCAGCCCGGCATCTTACCACTGCACCACCACTGACATGGTCTTCGAGCGTACGTTTTGGCCATGTGAATAGTACGACGTGCTGATGCGCTGATGTTTACATTTGCATTTTGAGAGCCAAGATCCGCTATCACTCCATGGCGTCAAGTGCCGCATTTCTAGAAGAGCAAGAGTGTTCGTACCATCTACAGGTACATCGTGCAGTGCTAGAACATCGATTTTGATGTACGATATCCATATTAAATAAGGAATTCAGAAATAGGCAACGTTGACTTTTAGGGTTATTACTGCTAGTTTCGACAGTAGTCTCTCGTTCTTTACACTTTTGAGCGCGCATATAATTCGTGTGTTCAATGCAAAATAGCTACATAAACATTCGTGGATGAGAGTTCTTTCTGACAGCATACTGGCTTCTCACGGCAGCACTGTACCAGATTAATGAGACCCGAGCGAGACAGCTTTTCACGCAACTTTGTGGAACAACCCAAATCTTCTTTTCTGCTTCGCATAAAGCTTGTGAAATATTCCTGGGAAATTAACTAATGTGTCAGTGTAACAGCACATGTAAGTCCACAGGCCTGTGTGCCACATCTTACCAAAAAAAACACGGATACGCAGCCATTCCCGCAGATGGTATGATTTTGATCAGCGGCCGATTTTGAGGAGGCCGGTAGGGCGTTGCTGGTGCCGCGTCGTCACGGCACAATTATAACTATTCGCCACGTCGACTTTATTACCGGTGTCGGTGCCATCAGCATTGCCGGCTTCAGAGAAGCGCGATTGAATACCGCGCAAGAGAAAAGTACAGTGTACACCACCGATGCGAAAACATACAATTTTAAAGGACCGCGACGGAAAGCGCTTCTGTTGCGACTCGGAACTCTTGGCCGTCGCGACCGAATGTTTCTGCTGCGACGTCAGAATTGGTGTCGTAACGTCGGAGTCGCTGTCAGGATATAAAGCTGTTGTTCCGACTTCAGAACTCTTGTTGTCGCGACAGAATGCTTCTGTTGCGAAATCAGAATTTCTGTCGTAATGTCAGAAATGTCTCCCAATTAAGAAATGTCAACAATTTCTGTCGTACAACAGAATTTCTGTAGTTGCGACAGGAATTCCTTTTGTATTTTTCAACAAGGCACTACAGAAGCTTGTCGCATCACACAATTTCAGTGCACTTCTGTTGTCATCATTGGGTACATGTTGCGGCGATAGGTTTCCGTTGTGGAACAGTTCTCTGTAGTACAACAGAAGTTTGTCCATTACTTCAGGAACACTTCTGTTATGACAACTGGAAGCCTGTTGCAATGATAGGCTTCTGTCGTACAACAACATTTTTCTGTAGTACAACAGAAGTTGGTCGCACTACTTCAGGAACACTTCTGTTGTGACAATTGGGGGCCTGTTGCCACAATAGGTTTCTGTAGTATTTCAACAGCTCTCTGTAGCACTACAGAAGTTTTTCGGGTTACTTCAGGAACATTTCTGTTGGGACAACAGGGTGCCTGTAGTGATGACAATTTTTTCTGTAGTACTACAAAAATCTGTTGTAGAGCTTCAGCTTTCTGTTGTAACAACAGACATACGACAGACTGTACTTCTGTAGTAGCAACAACAAATGTCTGTTGTACATCAGAAAAGTCTGTCGCTCCATCAGGAATCTGTAGTTACTACAGAAAAATCCTGTTGTACAACAGAAATTTCTGTAGTACTGAACACAACCTCTGTTGTCATTTTCAACTGGGTACGCGGGCAATACGAAGGGCGCACGTGCGCACTGAAGCTCCCTAGCTGGCCACAGTTTGGTGCGCCCTCTCTTGAACTGCCGGCTAACTACTGCACTATCCTCCCGGCGCGGAGCGGTACCTCTCCCTTTCCGTTCGCTCACCTATCCTACTCTTACACCGTGCTCGGAAGACACCAACGTCGCCAAGAACCAGCGAGGTAGCCGCAGGCTGCAAGGACTGACCCCGGAGCACGGACTTTTGCCTGAGACGACTAGGAAGATGGCCACCAAGTCCCCCCCAATGGCAGCCCCAGCGTCACCCATCGTGCTGCAGCAGCCCAGAGAGCCTCTGACGTTGCGCGGTTCAACTTTCGAGGACTCGGAAAGCTGGCTTGAGACGTACGAGTCGCTACCTTTAACAACTGGAACAGCGACGACAAACTGCGATATGTCTTCTTCGCTTTGGAAGACGCGGCCAGGACGTGGTTCGAGAACCGAGAAGCCACCTTAACGACCTGGGAACTTTTCCGAAGCGGCTTCCTGCAGACATTTGCAAGCGTCGTACGCCGAGAACGAGCCCAAGCGCTATTAGAAACCCGGGTGCAGCTGCGTAATGAGACGACCGCGATCTACACAGAAGAAATGAGCCGTCTCTTCCGCCACGCCGACCCTGAAATGCCCGAGGAGAAGAAAGTCCGTCTGCTGATGCGTGGTGTGAAGGAGGAACTTTTTGCCGGAATGGTACGAAGCCCACCGAAGACCGTCGACGAGTTTCTTCGCGAGGCCACCAGCATCGAGAAGATACTCGAGATGCGAAACCGGCAATTCGACCGCCGCACGAACTCGACAAACTACGCCGGAGTTCAATCACTGGCCACTGACGACCTGCGCGAGACTATCCGAGCGGTCGTGCGGGAGGAGCTACAAAAGCCGTTCGAACCCACCATCACAGCCTTGAGTGGCTTCGATTGCCGACGCCGTGCGTGAGGAGCTCCAACAACAACTTGAAGTAGCCCCTGAATTACCGCAGCCCTAGCCAGAAGCGATGACCTACGCCGCCGTCGCACGCCGTCAAGGTCCCCCTCTGCGACCGCGCCAGGGTCCTGTAAAGCCACAATTCCGTGGTGTGCCGCCGCCACCGCCAGCACGCCCACCCGTCGCCCAGCGCACCTACGCGAAGAAGACGGATATTTGGCGCGCTCCTGACCACCGCCCACTCTGTTACCACTGCGGAGAAGCGGGTCACGTCTACCGACGATGTCCATACCGGGAGATGGGACTGCGAGGTTCCGCCGTGAACGCTCCGCGCCCGCAGCAAGGTGAACGCCCCCGCGATATCGCCGATTACCTCGCCGCTACTCAGTGAAGCTCTCGACGACCGTCGCGTTCGCCATCACCAGGCCGCTACCTGTCGCCACAGCGCCGACAATACACTGGCCCAGCCCGGGGCCGGTCAGCGAACCCATATCCGGAAAACTAAAAGCAGCAGCCGATGGAGGTGCGCTTGCTGTTCGTCGAACTGACGAAGATCCTCCGCCGCCGACGAAGAAGCCGAAGAAACTACCTCGACGACATAACGACACGCCGCCGTCCCGACGAAGTCAGGAAGCCAAGACTACACCGATGAAAAACGACTTCACGACGCGACGTTCCAGCTTCAGTTCAACGCGACACAGCCGTGATCCAACGTCAAGACCCAACTGCAACGCCAGACAAAGAACCACCGACCTCGACGTACTTCTCGATGGCCACGCAGTCACTGCCTTAGTCGACACAGGGGCCGATTACTCAGTAATGGGTGGACACATCGCCGCCCAGTTGAAGAAGGTTAAGACTGCATGGGAGGGCCCCCAAATTCGGACCGCTGGAGGACACCTCATTACGCCGACTGGAATCTGCACGGCAAGAATTACCGTTCATTACCGGACTTACCCTGCCACCTTCGTTGTCCTCCAACAGTGTTCACGAGACGTCATTCTTGGCATGGACTTCCTGAATCAACATGGTGCAGTCATCGACCTGAAGTCGAAATCGATAACGCTGTCACAAGATCAAGCGATACCGCCGGAGAGCTGTCGTAGTCACCACGCCTTGAGTGTGCTCAAAGATCAAGTGAGCATCCCACCGCGCTCCAGCATTATTATTTCCGTCGGCACTGAAACACCCGCTGACGTACAAGGCGTCATCGAGGGCAACCAACATCTACTGCT
The DNA here is from genome assembly GCF_038994185.2 of Dermacentor albipictus. Taxonomy (NCBI): domain Eukaryota; kingdom Metazoa; phylum Arthropoda; class Arachnida; order Ixodida; family Ixodidae; genus Dermacentor; species Dermacentor albipictus. The sequence goes on from NC_091824.1 coordinate 6,358,476, forward strand.
CGACCGCGAAATTTGCGTCGCAAGAGGGATCGCTGGACTCCATGGAGGGCAAGTGGAAGTTATGCTAACCAACTTCAGCCAAGAGTTCAAGCACATCGACAAGGGCGCGACAATCGCATACATCGAGGAAATTGTGGAAACCAGCAATGCATTTGTCCTCTCGGGTTAAGCCGCATCTACCCCGATGAGCATTGTCCCCGAACCAGACTTCGACGTGAATCCAAGTCTTCCTATGAGTAAGCAGCAACAGATTAGAAGTCTTCTCCGACGATACAAACACTGCTGTTCGACGTCATCGAGGATTCGACAAACACCAGTTGCAAAGCATCGCATAATAACCGAACAGAGCACTCGACCCCTCCGCCAGCGCCCTTACCGAGTTTCGACGCGAGAACGTGAAAATATTGGGCAACAAGTTGACGATATGCTGCGCCACGACATCATCCAGCCATCGAAAAGCCCGTGGGCCTCTCCTGTAGTCCTGGTAAAGAAACAGGACGGAACCCTACGCTTCTGCGTCGATTATCGTCGACTGAAGAAGATCACGAAGAAGGATGTGTACCCCCTTCCACGGATAGACGACGCATTGGATCGGCTCTGCAACGCTAAATACTTCTCTTCGATGGACCTCAAGTCTGGCTACTGGCAAATAGAAGTCGACGAGAGAGATCGCGAAAAGACTGCCTTCATCACGCCAGATAGCCTCTACGAGTTCAAGGTCATGCCTTTCGGACTGTGCTCGGCGCCTGCAACGTTTCAGCGCGTCATGGACACGGTGTTAGCCGGACTGAAGTGGCAGACGTGCCTTGTTTACTTGGATGACGTCGTTGTCTTCGCTGGAAATTTCGACGATCACCTTAGGCGGCTTGCGACAGTGTTAGAAGCCATAAAGTCATCAGGGCTCACTCTGAAGCCGGAAAAGTGCCGTTTCGCTTACGATAAGCTTTTGTTCCTGGGCCACGTGATCAGCAAATCAGGAGTACGCCCCGACCCACAGAAGACAGCTGCCATCGCAAATTTCCCGCAGCCAACCGACAAGAAGGCAGTGCGCAGATTCCTTGGCATGTGTGCCTACTATAGGCGCTTTGTCAAGGACTTTTCACGCATCGCGGAGCCGCTAACACATCTAACTAAATGTGACGTCGACTTCAAGTGGGAAACGCCGCAGGCCAAGGCATTTCAAGAACTCAAACGACGCGTGAAGTCACCGCCGGTACTTGCACACTTCGACGAGGACGCCGATGCCGAAATCCACAGTGACATCAGTAGCCTAGGCCTCGGTGCCGTCCTAGTCCAGAGGAACGAAGGACTTGAAAGGGTGATATCGTATGCTAGCCGGTCCCTGTCAAAAGCGGAAAGCAACTATTCTACAACTGAAAAGGAATGCCTCGCCATCATTTGGGCTACAGCTAAAATCCGCCCTTACGTCTATGGCAGGCCATTCAAAGTCGTCAGTGACCATCACGCATTGTGTTGGCTAGCTATCCTAAAGGACCCTTCAGGACGGCTGGCGCGGTGGAGCCTCAGACTACAAGAATATGACGTCACGGTAAAATACAAGTCTGGAAGAAAACACTCCGACGCCGACTGCTTATCGCGTGCCCCCATCGATCGCCCGCCGCAAGACGACGAGGACGACGACGCCTTCCTAGGGATAATAAGCGCGAAAGACTTCACTAAACAGCAACGAGCCGACCCGGAGCTAAAAGGCCTCGTCGAGTATTTGGAAGGGAACACCAACGTTGTCCCTGGGGCATTTAAGCGTGGATTGTCTTCGTTCACGCTACAAAACAACCTGCTCGTGAAGAAGAACTTCTCACCAGTCCGCGCCAGCTACCTTCTTGTTGTACCGTCAGCGCTGCGTCCAGAAATACTGCACGCCCTACACGACGATCCAACCGCTGGGCACCTCGGATTCTCCCGGACGCTGTCCAGAATGCAGGAAAGGTATTACTGGCCGCGACTGACGGCCGACGTCGCCCGTTACGTCAAGACAGGCCGAGACTGTCAACGACGCAAGACACCACCGACAAGGCCAGCAGGATTACTACAGCCGATCGAACCTCCTAGCCGACCATTCCTGTAGACTGGGATCGATTTGTTGGGGCCATTTTTGATATCAACATCCGGGAATAAGTGTATCGTCGTGGCGACGGACTATCTCACCCGTTTTGCTGAAACTAAAGCTCTACCAAAAGGCAGTGCAGCCGAAGTGGCGAAATGCTTTGTGGAGAACATCCTGCTGCGACATGGTGCCCCAGAAGTCCTCATCACCGACAGAGGAACGGCTTTTACAGCAGAGCTCACCCAAGCCATTCTGCAGTACAGCCAGAGAAGCCACTGGAGGACAACTGCCTACCATCCGCAGACGAATGGTCTCACGGAGTGCCTGAACAAACCGTCGCCGACATGCTAGCAATGTATGTCGACGTCGAACACAAGACGTGGGACGCGGTCCTGCCGTACGTAACCTTTGCGTACAACACGGCGGTGCAAGAAACAACACAGATCACGCCGTTTAAGCTGGTTTACGGCAGAAACCCGACGACGACGCTTGACGCCATGCTGCCACACGTGACTGACGAAGAGAATGTGGACGTCGCTAGCTATCTGCAGCGTGCCGAAGAAACCCGACAGCTCGCCCACCTGCGAATCAAGAGCCAGCACAGGACCGACAGCCGACACTACAACCTCCGACGACGCTTCGTCGAGTACCAACCTGGCGACCGTGTTTGGGTCTGGACCCCAATACGCCGACGAGCACTCAGTGAGAAACTACTCCGACGCTATTTCGGACCCTACAAGGTCATCCGACGTATTGGCACTCTGGACTATGAGGTCGTGCAAGACGGCATTTCGCATTCACAGCGGCGCCGCGCACGATCTGAAGTGGTCAACGTGGTGCGCTATTAAACCCTTTTATGGACGCTGGCGAACTTCGCCATTTTTGTTCTTTTCTTTGCTACGAGTGCTTTTGTTTATTACCTTCGTTTGTTTGCAGCATCGGGTCGATGCTTTTTAAGAGGGGGTATTGACACCTGTACTTATCTTTATCGGATGACCACGTTTCACCGCTTAACAACTGTAATCGCACAGCGAGGGACGCGCCTGCATGTATCCGACGTTTCTGGAAAGTTATCGATGCTTCTACCCGGCTGTCTGTTGTCGCCGAACCTTGTGTTACCTGATTTCATCGCGTAACGTGAATGGTGTAGAACTTTGTGGAAGGCACGCGGGTCCGAACTATTAGTCTGGAACATTCGACGACTGCTCTATAAAAGCCGACGCGCTTGACCCGCTGATCAGATTTACGACGATCGCCGACTGTGTTCGCCGCTCTCACTGTGCTTTAAGTATAGCCCGTTTTGTGGGCACAGGTTCGCCCAATAAAAGCTAGTTTTTTTCCTTTCACAGTATTGCTACTGTGTTCTTTGACGTCACGACCACGTGACAATATATATACTTGTTGATATACATATACTTGTTTTGAGACGAAGATACGGTTCTTGAAGCGCGATAATTTTTCTTGGTTTAGCATGCCTTAACCGCCGCGTAAAGAAAAATGTTTGTTCTCAGGTAGGTGGTTCATTGTGCAAGTGCCTGCACAGCTGCACGCAAATTCTACGTGCATAGAAGGGATATGTAAAACAGGATGGTCCCATTCTCAGTTTATGATTTGTTTCTTTGTCTTTTCCTGCACTGCCCTGCCTGTATTTATGCTTATGTCGCATTTGATGCATCATATAGATCACATCTTATTTGTGGTTCACATCTGCAGCCATGCGATACTTTAGTTTAGCCGCTCCTCAGAAGTATAGCGTTCATGCCGTTATGTGGAACGAAAAGCTACCATATATGACAAGAAATTTCATGCAGAATTATTTGATGCCAATGCTCCTTGCAGTTTTATACTAATTTGCTACACACAAAATAATGTTGTAAACTTAGTTTTCTTTATTTGTGAGAAACTGGAAAAGTTCAGTCACATCAACAGGAAAGTACTTTCGAGAGGGTGCCAACCGAATGGGAAATGTGGTACGCCTTGGTGCCGCTTTGAGATTGGGTGGGATATTGCTGCAAAACCACAACAAGACACGCTTAGAAAGAATTGGGAGCAGCCCATACTTGAATAGCTTTATGTGAAATATTTATAACGAAACCTGAACCTGCGGCCTCACATGAGAATATACGACACGTTTACAAATGCACTGTGCTTTCAGTCAGGGGCATCCATACGTTGTACGGGACGTTATCAAACCAGCTGCTGTCCTAGAATATGACACTGAAAATCTTCTTGCACAATTTATCAGCGTTACCATGCAGCCTCATGCTTAGCAGCTCATCTGGCAACCTCAGCCACATAAGTGCATGCGTTTTCTAATAAAAATGCGCTTGCTGGCGATTGATTTGGTGCATATATTTCTTAGGTCGTAGTGTAAATACTTTGGGAGTTTGCCTCCGTTTGTTCTATGTTTAACTTTTCATTGTATACTTTGTTATTGAAAAATGGAGCCAATTAAACATAAAGGATATTTCTTCACTGATATACAGATGAAACTTTAGAGAATTTGCTTATGGTTTATTACAAGATGTGTTGTAAAGTTTATGGGAGTTATAGTAATCTGATTTCATTTTTGTCAGTATGTTTCCCAAATTATTATTCAGTTTTCTTGTGACTGATCAATTAAGATTTTTACCTTTTAGGAGAAAAAAATGTTTCATTTGGCTAACTCGGTGACTGGAGATCCAATTCACCAAGCGTAAGTGCAAGAGATGCTTATGAAGGAATCAAATATTCCCGAAATGTAAGTACTGCGAATCCCTTGTAACTCGTCCACGGCTCTACATCGTGAGCGCCTTCACACTATTGGGAAGAGTACTAGCACTTTGTTTTCACGGAGTACAATCACTCCGTTAGGAGTACAAGCACTCTGTTTGGGGGAGTAAAAGTAGCCGGTTTCTAGCAGTAGCATTACCCGGTTTAGGGCAGTAGAACCACCCGGTCTGGGAGAGCACTATTGCCCTTCTGGGGAGCGTATTGGCAGTGAGCGTAAGAGTACTGGCATTCCCTTGAGGTTGAGTAATAAAGCTCTGTGAGGGAGTGTTAGGTGAGTCTGTCTCAAAGGGGGTCGATTTACTATCTGAGAGGGATTCAAATACAGGACAAGGGGATACTCCCTCGAAGAGAACTCCAGGAACTCTGTTTTTACATGGCACCTACACACACGCCCCTGCAAACACTATTTTGCAGAAAGGTATCCCTTCGCCATATTGCGAATCATTGCAGTGGAAAAACAGAACAACATCAAGGGGATATCAGTGTTGTAATAACCTAATTAGGCAACTTACACGTTCTCCGGGACGACCAGGCGTTCCGTGATCACCAGGTGGGCCCTGTACAGGTTTGAAAAAAAGGGCTTGTCAGGCTTGTAGTCGCATTTTATGTCAATAGCAATTATATGGACACCCAGGCGCATTCCTGCTGACGGCACTCGCATTAGGTTCCGTATAAAGTTCATGGATGCTAAAATCGTCTTCGCATCCCGTACGCTGCATGTCCGAGTGAAACCTTGCAACGGTGAGCCAGCGATCGGGGTTAAATGTCACGCAAGCAAGGGAGGAAAGCAGGGAGGGAGCGCGCCCTCTTCCGTCGCGCACGAGGCTCCGGGGCGAAGGTAGGCAGGGAGGTGCGCCTTTTACTTCACGCGGCCGGGGTACCAACGCGCACCCGCCCGGGCCGTTGTATCTCGAGATCCATCTGCCATGGTGACACAGTCGGCCACGCGCTGTGTTTTCGCGGCTTTGTTCACGTTGATGTGAGGCGCAGCACGAATGCCAATTCTCGCACTGGTTGTGCCGCGCTTTCTCACTCCAGTGTATCGACGGCGAATTCCCGCATCACGGAGTGAGATGTGTTGACGTTTGCTTGCTTGTGCGTCACTTTATGCTTGTTAATTTAGTTAGGATGCTCATGTTTGTAAGTTTATGTGGTGGGTAAAACTACGACCCCTACTTCGTATAGCTCGATAAATCGATGCTTCGCTCGAGAATCGAAGCTTTGTCTTTCCGGTGAAACTGCGACTTTTTGACCAATAACAAGGGGCTTGGATGCAGATGAGGGATGGAATGTGGGCTTATTGGTAAAGCATCTTCAAGGAGTGCACGGTAGCACGATTAAAAGACGGGACAGAAGAAGACACAGAGGGACATACACAGTACGAGACTCACAGTACGCAGTATAAGTACGACCTGGTTTTCGGTAAGAAGCATTGTAGGAAGTTAGCACTATGTGTATCCCTGTGTGTCTTCTTTTGTCCCTTCTTTTATTCGCGCTTCCGTACATCCCTTGTAGCTTGGATGCAGGAAACACGCCTATTCAAGCTCAGCTTGCACTTATCAACATAGCGAAAAGTAGTTAACTGCGAAAATATTATTCTTTGTAGGGGAGCACGCATAAAATCAAGCGCGATGGAATCATGCACTACTTAGGGTTTAGATCATATCAGTCGCGCATGCACTCCTTGTATGGGCCCTTCGCCAAGCACGATCTCTGTACGACGTGCTGTTATCAGGCAGTCACCTGAAGGCTATGTATATCTGCAAGCGATCCCGAATAAATGTCATTCTTCTTGTTGCTTCCACGATGCGTGTTCTTAGCTCGGGGGCGAAACAGGGCTGCATTGCAGTTATGCGCTTTCTTGCACTTGTTTCCATCGCTCCCTCATTTGAATTACCATTTTTCATCTCCAATCTACGCAACTTCCATGGCATGACTAATATGCCGCACTTTCTTATTGTCGTTAAACGTGAGCGAAACTTGTTCACTCTCCATTCCTTTAGCTTCTAGAAAAAAAATTAAAATTTTTATTCGAGTCGAAAGCTAATTAGTACAGTAATTAGTGAAGAAATTTCAAGTTTCATGAACTATGCACAACTGAAAACTCCTTCCATCTTAATCATAACGCTGCAAAATGAAACTACGAATTAAATGTGCTGTACTTAATTCGGAAATTTGTGGCATCGAACAGCGTAGCGTATATTATAAGCGGGGTACTACATCGCAAAGGTAGAAGCTGTACTACAATGGATTCGCCATATCTTTGTCCCACGTAACTTGCGGAAAAATTTAAAATATATGCAAATTCTTTGCTGTCCTTTCGAGCAAGTCAGACAATTTTTTTTTGTATTTCGCCGAATACCATATCCATCATCATCATCATCTTCATCAGCCAATTTCTTTATGTCCACTACAGGACGAAGGCAGTCCATGCGATCTCGAATTACCCCTGTCCTGCGCCAACTGATCCAAACTTGCGCCTGCAACTTTTCTAATTTCATCACCCACGTAGTTTTCTGCCCAGTCAACTGCGCTTCCCCTCTTTTGGCACCCATTCTGTAAAACTAATGGTTCACAGGTTGTCCATCCAACACATTACATGACCTCGCAAGTTGCATTTTTTTCTCCTAATATCAACTGGAATATCGGCTATGCCCGTTTGCTGTGTGATCCACACAGCTCTCTTCCTTTCTGTTCACGTTACAAATAACATTCTTGGTTTCAACGCTCTTTGCGCGGTTCTTAACGTGTTCTCGAGCATCTTTTTCAACCTCCATGTTTCGGCCTCATATGCTAGCACCGGTAGAATGCAGAGATTATACACGTTTTCTTTATGATAGGGGTAAACTCCCAGTCAGGATCTGGTAGTGCCTGCAGTACTTACTCCAACGTATTCTTATTATTTTATACATTTCTTTTTCATGATCAGGGTCCCCTGTGAGCAATTGACTTACATAAATGCCTCCTTGATAGGCTCCAGAGCCTGACTGGCGACTCTGAGCTATTGTTACCTTGCCAACCTATTGAACATTATCTTTGTCTTCTGCATAATAAACTTCAGCCCCTCTTACGCTTACTCTCTTAGGCTCCTCAATCGTTCGTTTTAAATCGTCCCCAGTGTTGCTGAACGGGGCAATGTCGTCTGCAAACTGAAGATTGCTGGGATATTCACCGTTGATCGTCATTCCTAAGCTTTCCCAGTTTAATAGCTTGAGTGCTTGTTCCAAACATGCTCTAAACAGCATTCGAGAGATGATGCCCCCTTGCCCTAACTTTTTTTCTTCATAGGTAACTTTCTGCATTATTGCAGAGAACCAAGGTAGCTGTGGAATTCACGTATCCGTCCTGTACTCCTTGATTACCTAATGCCTCTATTACTGAGCCCAATGCATTTTCATAAGCTATGAAAGCCATATAGAGAGGTTAGTTGTATTTAGAAGATTTCTCGATTACCTCATTGACGGATGGAAGGATGGATGCAAAACTTTATTGAAGGTCCTAAGGTACGCGACTCACCTCATTGATGACATGAATATTGACACGTGTACTTATCTTTATCGGGCGACCACGTTTCGCCGCCTAACAACTGTAATCGCACAGCGAGGGATGCGCCTGCATGTATCCGATGTTTCTGGAAAGTTATCGACGCTTCTACCCGGCTGTCTGTAGTCGCCGAACCTTGTGTTATCTGATTTCGTCGCGTAACGCGAATGGTGTAGAACTTTGTGGAAGGCACGCGGGTCCGATCGATTAGTCTGGAACATTCGACGACTGCTCTATAAAAGCCGACGCGCTTGACCCGCTGATCAGATTTCCGACGATCGCCGACCGTGTTCGCCGCTATCGTTGTGCTATAAGTGTAGCCTGTTTTATTGGGCGAACCTGTGCCCAAAAAACAGGCTACACTTATAGCACAACGATAGCAGCGAACACGGTCGGCAATCGTCGGAAATCTGATCAGCGGGCCAACCGTGTCGGCTTTTATAGAGCAGTCATCGAATGTTCCAGACTAATCGTTCGGACCCGCGTGCCTTCCACAAAGTTCTACACCATTCGCGTTACGCGATAAAATCAGGTAACACAAGGTTCGGCGACTACAGACAGCCGGGTAGAAGCATCGATAACTTTCCAGAAACGTCGGATACATGCAGGCGCGTCCCTCGCTGTGCGATTACAGTTGTTAAGCGGCGAAACGTGGTCGCCCGATAAAGATAAATACGCGTGTCAATACCCCCCTCTTAAAAAGCATCGACCCGATGCTGCAAACAAACGAAGGTAATAAACAAAAGAACCCGTAGCAAAGAAAAGAATAAAAAAATGGCTGTGGCTTAGGTAAGGTTAAGCCCAGGATGCGAAGCATACTAGCCTTTATTTTAGTTGTTGAACCACTGTTTAGCCTGGTGAACTGCTGTTGCTTGGCTATATTTGGTTCGGCTAGACGAAGAAACAACTCATGCATTACTGCTTCGCCTTCAAGAGTGAAACGGGACAGCGTTCCCGTCGACCCGCCAAGGGGTGTAAGACAATGGGCTACAGGGAAGCGACTACGCGCCCCGCATTGGACGCGGTGAGCGTCGAGCAACGCAGCGTTCGGCGCGGCAACGAAATGTGCGCCTGAGCAAGATACGCACGCCTTAGAAACAGCTCGTTTCTAAGGCAACACCGCATTCACTAGAGGCGCTTTTGTATCGCTTTGAAGCATCGTACTCGTGGCTCAGTGGTAGCGTCTCCGTCCCACACTCCGGACACCCTGGTTCGATTCCCACCCAGCCCGTCTTGCAAGAGTTGAGCCAAAGCCACTTCTCCTCTGTCGTGACGTCACGGTGTCACGTGGTTTCATGGCGACACCGCCGCGCCTGAGGAGCTGGGTTGAGCTCTCGTAATATGCTTCGCATAAGATGGTGAAGTTCGTCAGCGTCCGTAAAAGGGTTTAAGGCGCACCACGTGGACCACTTCAGATCGTGCGCGGCGCCGCTGTGAATGCGAAATGCCATCTGGCACGACCTCATTGTCCAGAGCGCCAATACGTCGGACGACCTTGTAGGGTCCGAAATAGCGTCGGAGTAGTTTCTCACTGAGTCCTCGTCGGCGGATCGGGGTCCAGGCCCAAACATGGTCGCCAGGTTGGTACTCGCCGAAGCGTCGTCGGAGGTTGTAGTGTCGGCTGTCGGTCCCCTGCTGGCTCTTGATTCGCAGGCGGGCGAGCTGTCGGGCTTCTTCGGCGCGCTGGAGATAGCTAGCGACGTCAACATTCTCTTCGTCAGTTACGTGCGGCAGCATGGCGTCAAGCGTCGTCGTCGGGTTCCTGCCGTAAACCAGCTTAAACGGCGTGATCTGCATTGTTTCTTGCACCGCCGTGTTGTACGCAAAGGTTACGTACGGCAGGACCGCGCCCCACGTCTTGTGTTCGACGTCGACATACATTGTTAGCATGTCGGCGAGGGTCTTGTTCAGGCGCTCCGTGAGACCATTCGTTTGCGGATGGTAGGCAGTTGCCCTCCTGTGGCTTGTCTGGCTGTACTGCAGAATGGCTTGGGTGAGCTCTGCTGTAAGAGCCGTTCCTCTGTCGGTGATGAGGACTTCTGGGGCACCATGTCGCAGCAGGATGTTCTCCACGAAAAATTTTGCCACTTCGGCTGCGCTGCCTTTTGGTAGAGCTTTAGTTTCAGCAAAACGGGTGAGATAGTCCGTCGCCACGACGATCCACTTATTCCCGTATGTTGATATCGGAAACGGCCCCAACAAATCCATCCCAATCTGCTGGAATGGTCCGCGAGGAGGTTCGATCGGCTGTAGTAATCCTGCTGGCCTTGTCGGTGGCGTCATGCGTCGTTGACAGTCTCGGCCTGTCTTGACGTAACGGGCGACGTCGGCGGTCAGACGCGGCCAGTAATACCTTTCCTGTATTCCCGACAGCGTCCGGGAGAATCCGAGGTGCCCAGCGGTGGTGTCTTGTCTTGGTGTCTTAAAACATGCCTTGCCTCCCACTTCGATTCCTGCTTCTGAGATCAGCCTCGTTACGGTTTCATTCGTTACCTCTAAGTTATCTTCACCTTTCTGTTGTAAGGCTGCATATTTGTTTGCTAGCACCCGCCCGAATTAGTCTGGTTTTACCCTTACTGCCTCTAGGTTGACCTGTTTCTTCTTGACCAATTTTACTTTTTATCTCTTCAAATTGAGGTGAACCCTAGCCCTCACTAACCTATGATCACTGCACTTTATCCTACCTATCACTTCTACATCCTCCACTGTGCTGAGATCGGGAGAAAGTATGCAATCAATTTCATTTCCTGTTTCACCATTAGGGCTTTTCCAGTTCCCCTTTCTGTTGTACGCCCCCTTAAGTAGTGTTCATTATTCGCAGCATATTCCTTTCTGTGAATTCTACCAGCATCTCTCCTCTGGCTTTTCTAGAATCGACGCCGTAAGTGCCAATTGCTTGTTCACCAGCTTGGTTTTTTTCCTTTTTTGCATTGAAGTCGCCCATTACTACAGTATAGCGAGTTTGCAAGTTTGTCCTCCCTAGTTCGACATATTCAAAAACTGATCTACTTTATCATCATCGTGACTAGATGTTGGAGTGAAAGCTTGTACTACCTTTATTCTATATCTCTTATTAAGTTTGATTACGACTACTGCTACCCTCTCAATAATGCTGTAGAATTCATCGATGTTGCCCAATATGTATTTATGGATTAGAAATCCTACCCATATTGTCTCTTATGTGGAAGATCTCTGTAGCAGAGGACCTGGACGTTAGTCAGCACTGCATATGCCTGACCAGTTCTTTTAACCGCGCTAATGCCAATAATGTCCCACGCATTGCCTGATAGATCCTCAAAGAGCTAAGCTAGGTTCACTCGAGATAGTTCGTGGGTTTAACGCTGACAGTTTCAGTCTGGATAGTCTGTCCAGGTCCAGAGATTCTTAGCACGCGCTGCCACGTCACTTGTCTGACCACCCTCTTGGTCAATTGCTCCGCAGCGGCTGTGGACTGAGGGCCATGGGTTAAATGTCGGAGTCATGGGGAAGGTAGTGGCCGAATACTGCACCAGGGAGGCCACTTCGTGTTCTGGTGAGGGAGTGTCTTTTGTTGAAGCTGCTTCGCTTAGATTTCGTGCCTAAAACTGCGTGGTTTCTTGTGAAGAGTTGGAACTGGGTGCCCCTATATATCGTTTCTTCTCACTTTGGTCTCGCCTGCTTAGCGTCGTACCAATTGTCTTCAATTTGCCCAATTTGTGAAAAAAAATACGTTAGCTAGAGCACCGCTGTTTGTATAGTCAGTATGTTTTACGTGCCTGTAATTGATGGAGGATATTCCTAATAACGCCTTCTCAGTGATAATACTTTCTTCAAGTGTAGCGATCCCAGCATGCCATGCTGGCGGCACCTACGGAGTCACTTTGCAACCATCATTGGTTTCACAGAACACACAGCTCCAACACATCAAGCACACTCCCACACTTTGCCTTTCCCCGCTAACTGTAGCTTCCTTGTTCGATTAAATTTCGTTCGAACCCTCTCCTGCAAAAGGCATATTCGATGATGTTACCACTTCCGGACAATTTTGTTGGCAGTACACGGGCCAAGCGACCTCCACTAGAACAATCCATTCCGATATATGGAAAATATCATTGCAGCAGTGTGATTTGATGTCCGCCATACGTGTGCGGTAACCGCGTTAACAATCAAAACTTCAGTCCGAAACAAAGAGCATAACAGTGTACATAAAACACGCTAAAGACGAAGATGACAGGATGGGCGCGGATGTGTACCTGTCCTCTTCGTCTGTAGCGCATTTTACGAACATTGTCGAGATGAACCAACTGGCCCAAATCAAAGTATTGTTGCTACAAAGAACATAACTTGTGGTAGCCAGTACGATGAAAATATGTAAACATTTGTCGACGGTTCTTCGATTAAGCCTTAGCTGTCCTTCTCATTTATATCAGCTGCCGTAGCATTAGAGATGCTGGTATCGAGCGGGCTCTGAAACCTATTGTAATAAAGCACGCACTCACGCTACAGTACGATAGCATTTCAATATTTCGAGCAAGTAAAAAGCCATAAGCATTTTGTACTGGTCCGCGCTTACTAACTCGACACGTCATACGGCCAGTATACATCGCGTGCGCGGCAGTCTTTTATTTCCTACCTTGTTTGGCTATTTAATGCGTAAGCATTCTTATGCGACTCACGCAGGAAATCGGCCTATCGTTCTGTCCCCGTTCGTAACGCGTGACACAATAGGCTTCATAAAGTAAAAGTGACTACAATCTAAATAAAAAATTCGTAAGGAAAAACGTTGCTTGTGATGAGGTTAGAGCCTACGGCCCCACGCTCAGAAAGCGTGTGTCTTACCAGCTAGGCTGAACACCCACGCTTGCAGAAGATGAATATATGCGAAGCATGTGAATTTGTTGAACCGGTGCTACAAAACAGACGTCAGAGGGTAGCAATTTCTACTGTAGGAAGGCTTTCTTGCAAGATGCCGTGATGGTGGAATAAAAGCGATTTCTAGGTCCACATGTAGAGTGGACGCATAGCATTATAGACATTAGGAAAAACCTGTTTAGCTCAATTTCATTGCGAAACACGCCACATACCTTATGCAATTCAATGGTCGTGGCATGCGCCTTCCATTGGGCGTACATTCACCAACCCACAGTATTGCCAACCCTAGGATAATTTCCCTAGATCTAGATATTTCAGGCTTTGTTTAGGTAAAACTAGAAAAACTAAAGATAATGCAACAGTTGTACTGTAGAAACTTGCATAGTAAAAACACCTAATCTTGAGCACGTCGACTTCATTAGTCAAATTTATAAAAGTGACCATAGAAATACATTTAAACTACACTTTCACAATTCATCTGCATAAGAAACAAGATCATCTGTACGAATAGAATACTGGCAAAGTAACCACTCTTTCCCTAAAGGAACTAAAAAACCAGAGGAGTCGAGGGGATTTAACCAATTTACGGGAAAACTGGTTTCAGAGGTTGGCAGCACTGCCGACCAAAATGTCACCGATCTCTGAGCACTAATACACTTCGCGTCGCCCTGCACAGATAGATTTGCAGTCAATGAGGCATAAGGATGTTAAGGAGCGGTGAGAGATTATATGGGTCTTATTGCGGTTATAATTATTCAACGCGGATGGATAAGTTGGTAAAGAGCAATAACGGCTTATAATGGTCAGAACAATTCTTATAAGGTTGATAAGGGCCGATAAGGGTTTATAAGGATCAGATCAATTGCGATAAGATTGATGACAAGTTATAAGTATCGGTGAAGCTTGATAAGGTTCGCGTCGAGTCCGATGAGGTTGATAAGGACCGATAAGGGTTGATAAGGCTTTATGCTGATCGGATCAAGCTTAATATGATTGATAATGACACCTGGCTGAGTGCGGACAAGCAAGTGGCACAATGCTTATGCATTTAGGGAACTCCAGCGGAGTTTCTGCGTAGTATATTATCACTGCATTCGCTTAGGTTATTTCCGCGCAGGTTTTCTTTTACACATTAGCTGCCAATGGTCAGCAGATCATAGGGCGTTAGCCAAGCATAGTCCTTCAGGTTCATTTTCTTTGTGGAGTGGAATCAGGGCTGGCACGTTATTATGTAGAGTAGGTCATGTGCCGTTTACTGCCGTATCAGGTGGAATAAATAATCGCAGTTGTGTGCAGAGCATTCTTCTACCGCAAATAATTTATTGTGGAGGTGGCGCGCCCAGCTCACAAAGTGGAATGCCACATTTTCTTTGTCCTTTGTTATTTCCTTCCTGGCTTTGAAATAGCCTCGCTTAAATTGTTTCGCTACCGTGTTGATTTACAGATAAGCTGAAGCACTGAAGAGGGTGGCTCCAACCCATCAGAGCAGCTAGTGGCGCTACTGCACTCTTAATTAGGGCACTGTATTATTCGCTGTAGCTATACCGGCAGAGTGGTGGAGGGAATATATTTCTGACTCGCAACTTGGAGGTCCGCAGTCCGAATACAGTTTGCGTGGCAATATTTGTTTATTGTTTTATAAAAATATCTGAAGACACTTCGGTACTGATTCGGCGGACTTGCAAAATTTCAGGGTGGTGACAGAATAAGAGCTATCACTGCAAAAATGAAACCTAGTGTGCCTCTTGACAACACATTGATTGCGTGAAAGGGTGTAACTGAAAAAAATAGCTTATAGTATGGATGTATCAGTTCGCCTAAACACCCTCATCTATGGGTGTAAGGGCTTGAGATATAGACACGAGAAGACACTCTTAAGAGTCCAATTACTCTTAATGTGCATACAGCTATTTAAAAACGGTTAGTAACTAGGATTTGTTAAATGGTAACTCCGGCAAATTTCCGAGGTCAGTGGATGCCAACTTAATTTCTACTATGTGTTCTTTTTTGAACTCTGGTCGCTTCTCTCAAATTGTACAACTAAACGTTATTTAGCGGCACCGAAACTGTCTGGTGCTAATTTTCGTGCATGCTTCTGAAGGGCACCCGCGAATATAAAAATTTTGTTGCCCCTATTGCATGTGCACGTAGAACACAACAAAAGGCCGCTTATCAGGCCGCCTTGTCACACCTTCTCCTTTTTATTTTTATTTATTATTTATTATTACCTCAAAGGCCCCAACGTGGGGTATTACATGAGGGATGGGTAACCACTTCAGTGGAATATAGACTCAATGGCAGCCTTGAAATGATGTGGATTGGAGTGGTGCACGGCGTCGGCGGGAAGGTCATTCCAGTACCGGGCAGTCTTCACAAAGAAAGAATGTAGGTGCGCAGTGGTCCGGGCAGGCGGAGGATACACAGATTTTTCATGACATAATCGGCAAGATTGACGGTGTGCTGGAATGATGGCTGAAGGACTAGGAGCAGAATGATAAAATTTGTGATAAAGACACAGTCTGAAGACATGACGCCTTATATCTAGATTGGAAATTCCTGCTTTTATTTTTAGCTGAGACACACTAGTATGGTAGGAATAATCAGAATAAATAAAGCGACCAGCACGATTCTGAACTGCCTCTAGAGTGTTAGAAAGGGTGGTTTGGTGTGGGTCCCAAACAGAGCATGCGTATTCTAGCTTAGGTCTGACAAAAGTTAGATAAGTTAGTATCTTTAAGGATGGTGGTACGAAGCGCAAGTTGCGGCGGAAGTAACCAAGTGTGCGATTGGCTTCGTTGGTGATGTTCGTAATATGAGAGGACCAAGAAAGGTTATTCGAGAGAGTGAGGCCAAGGTACTTGCATGACTCCACTGATGAGATTTCCGAGTTGCAAAGAACGTACTTAGGAGTATGATGAAGCTTCCGTCGATGAAAAGGTAGTAGTACAGTCTTTGTAGTGTTCAGTGACATTAGCCACATGCTGCACCAAGAGGTAACTTTGTCTAGATCATCTTGCAATGCGTGGTTGTCGGTATCAGCTAGGATTGAGCGATAAATGACACAATCGTCAGCAAAAAGGCGAATGTTAGATGAAAGATTAGCCGGTAAATCATTAATATATTGCCGCCAGCATTGCGAGAACACAAGACGACCGCCACATCCCAACTGCGTTTAAAAGAGCCGCCACACCGCAAGCGTCAAGAAAAGCACCGCAAGGCAACGCTGGGCCGGTGCTGACAGACCGGCGGCTCGTGCGCGAGAATCGGACTGGCACGCGACAGGAGGCGACAAAGAAGAGAACGACGTTAGAAGAAGCGAAGCTCAAGGGACGTTTTTGTTGACGGGCACAGGTTCGCCCAGAATAAACTAGTTTTTATAGAAACGGCCATCGTAACTGTTGGTTACATATCTGGTGGAGGTGCGGGGTATGACTTCAAGCCCCACACGCGCCAGGGAAGTTAGCCCGGATCCCCGAAGTTTGGAGCCAACGGAATTAACGCCGGTCCACCAACGCACGAGCCGCCGCATACGAGGTGAGGCCCCCGAGTTTGGTGCTCTCGCCGATTCACCAAGGGCAGCGGCAGCAGTCAGCCTAGGTACCAGTGCAATGGCTACTCAAGTGATGCCTCCTCACGTCGTCGTTGATTCACCCCGGACGCCAGAATCCTTTCACGGAGACACATTCGAGGATGCCGAGGACTGGCTCGAAAACTTCGAGCGTGTCGCCAGATGTAACGGTTGGGACGAAACAAGGAAACTCCGGTATGTGTACTTCGCCCTGGAGGAATCTGCGCGCACGTGGTTTCAAAACCATGAAGCGTCGTTATCTTCGTGGAACGACTTCCGGCGAGAGCTGCTTGCTACGTACCCTAGCACGGACCGCAGAGAGAGGGCAGAAGCCGCTCTTCAGGCGAGGAACCAGAGAAACAACGAAAGTGTGACTATGTACATTGAGGATATGAACCACCTCTTCCGCCGAGCTGATCCCAACATGGCTGAGGACAAGAAATTGCGGCACCTAATGCGCGGTGTGAAACAGGAGCTTTTTGCCGGCCTGGTTCGTAATCCGCCCCGCACTGTAGCAGAATTTCGATCAGAGGCGACGACGATGGAGAAGACGCTGCAGCAGCGTGCGAGGCAGTACAACAGAGATGTAAGCCTCGCATCATTTGACGTTGGGTCAGGAGCCCTCTCCAACAACATGGACATCCTACGCGAAATGGTGAGGTCCGTCGTAAGGGAAGAGCTGCAGAAACTGCAGCTGGCTCAAAGCCCTCCTCCATTGTCCTCACTTGCCGATGTCATCCGCGAAGAAGTCCGGCAAGTAATTTGTGAGCCAGAGCCTCAGGTACGGCACCGCGCACAGCCAGAGCGTCAGCCGCGGATATCGTACGCCCAAGCTTTACGCCAGGACTTAGGACGCACCGACTTTGGACGAACGGCCACAATACCCCAGGTACTTCCGCGCAATGTGCCGCCCATGACAGAAGGAAGGCCGCGTAAAAGCGATGTATGGCGCACTGCAGACCGGCGTCCCCTTTGCTACCACTGTGGAGAGGCTGGTCACCTATACCGGGAATGCCAGTATCGCCGAGTGGGACTGCGTGGTTTCTCTGTGAATGCACCTTGCCCCCGAAATGGTGAGCGCCCTGATGAAATCGAAGCATTTTTGTCCACGCGCCAAGCTATTCGAAACCCCCCGCAACATGAACCTCGATCGGCAGCGCCTATGCGTTATAGGTCGCCCAGTCCGCGTCCCGCTTCAATTTCACCGAGGCGACGCTCCCAAAGTCCGCGACGGGAAAACTAGTGCCAGCGACCTGTGGAGGCAAGGCCGCTGACGCCCGGAACACCGAATGCCCTCCATCGCCAATCCGACAAGACGACGGCAGTGACGAAGCGACGAACCAGTGCAGTGATGACGCCGTTACTTCTGAGTTGCGCGTCATCATCGACGACTTCGAAGTGACTGCGTTGATAGACACTGGTGCGGACTATTCAGTCATTAGCAGTGTACTCGCCAGAAAATTGAAAAAGGTATTGACCCATTGGACCGGACCCCCAATACGTACAGCGGGGGGACACTTAATCGACCCCGTTGGAATGTGCACAGCAAGAATCGGCATTAGAGGCTTTACATACATCAGCAGCTTTATTGTTCTCCCTGAGTGTTCCCGTGAGCTTATACTGGGCATGGACTTTTTGCAAACAAATGGCGCAATTATCGACTTACAAGAATCACGCGTGTTGTTTTCCACAGAAAATGCTGTTACCATTTCTGATACAGAACAGCCACATATTTCCTCTCTCCGTATTGTGAATGAACACGTGACGGTGCCGGCACGGTGCAGTGTGACTGTCGTTGTAAGGAGCGACGTATTCCGTGACTATGAGGGACTTGCAGACGGAAATATCGGGCTGCTACTGGAGAAGCAAATATGCGTGGCAAGAGGCCTAGTGCACCTGCGTAACGGATGCGCGGACGTCCTCTTGACTAACTTTGGCAACGAGGCACAACACGTGGCGAAGGGAACAGTCATAGCGTCTCTTCATGACTATGTACAACTCGCGGATTTGTCAACCCTCCATGCAACATCACCAGCTTCTGTCACTTTAGACAGTGTCCTTACCTCCATCGACATTGACCGAGAGCTGTCATCACCACAAAGAGATAAGATTGTGAGCTTGGTCACAGAGTTTGCGGAATGCTTTTCGACTTCATCGAAAGTCCGTCGTACTCCCGTCGCAAAACACCGCATTGTGGTCGAAGAACCTGCAAGACCAGTTCGCCAACACCCGTACCGAGTGGCTCCAAAAGAAAGAGAAGCGATAAGAAGTCAAGTACAGGAAATGCTCAAAGACGATGTGATACAGCCATCCAATAGCCCGTGGGCATCTCCGGTAGTCCTGGTCAAAAAGAAGGATAACACCCTACGATTTTGTGTTGATTACAGGAAACTCAACCTCGTCACGAAGCGAGATGTTTATCCACTCCCACGCATTGACGACACCTTGGACAAACTACGCAATGCTTACTTCTTCTCTCCTCTGGATCTCAAAAGCGGATACTGGCAGATAGAAGTGGACGAGCGAGATCGCGAAAAAACAGCATTTGTGACACCGGATGGTCTATACGAGTTTAAGGTGCTCCCATTTGGTCTGTGTTCTGCGCCCGCCACCTTCCAGCGGATGATGGACACTGTTCTCTCCGGACTGAAATGGCAGTCGTGTCTCGTCTACCTGGATGATGTGGTGGTCTTCTCCACTACATTCGAGCAGCACATGCAGCGACTGAGAGCAGTTCTGGATGCTATTCGCACGGCGGGATTGACCATAAAACCAGAAAAATGCCACTTCGGCTTTCGCGAGCTCCGCTTTCTCGGACACATTGTCAGTGCTGAAGGCGTCCGCCCCGATCCTGAGAAGATCACTGCAGTAGAAATGTTTCCGAAGCCAAGAGACAAAAAAGCTATTAGACGTTTCCTGGGACTGTGTGCCTACTACAGGCGTTTCGTAGAAAATTTTTCTAAGATTGCCGAACCCCTCACGCGACTGACAAAAGAAGATGTCCCTTTTGTGTGGGAGAAGGAACAAGAAGACGCCTTCTCTGAGCTACGACGACGTTTGCAGAGTCCTCCTATACTTGCCCATTTTGATGAAAATGCCGAAACGGACATCCACACCGACGCGAGTAACGTTGGTCTCGGTGCCATACTTATTCAGTGGCAGAATGGAGATGAAAAAGTTATTGCCTATGCGAGCCGTACCTTATCAAAAGCCGAGACAAATTACTCAGCTACAGAAAAGGAATGCCTGAGATATGTAACCAACAGTTACGATGGCCGTTTCTATAAAAACTAGTTTATTCTGGGCGAACCTGTGCCCGTCAACAAAAACGTCCCTTGAGCTTCGCTTCTTCTAACGTCGTTCTCTTCTTTGTCGCCTCCTGTCGCGTGCCAGTCCGATTCTCGCGCACGAGCCGCCGGTCTGTCAGCACCGGCCCAGCGTTGCCTTGCGGTGCTTTTCTTGACGCTTGCGGTGTGGCGGCTCTTTTAAACGCAGTTGGGATGTGGCGGTCGTCTTGTGTTCTCGCAATGCTGGCGGCAATATATAAGGAATAGGAGGGGCCCGAGAACTGTGCCCTGGGGTACACCGGAGAGAACAGGGCTCTTAGAGGAGGAGTGGTTGTTAGCATGCACAAACTGTTGTCTGTTAGTTAAGAAATTTCGGATCCAGTTCAAGACAAGGGGATTAAGGTGCAATCGAGAGAGTTTTAGGAGAAGTCGTTGATGCGGAACTTTGTCAAAAGCCTTTTCGAAATCTAAAAAGAGGGCATCAACTGGGATATTTTGATCAAGGTTAGAGCTTATGTCATTTATAAAGAGTGCTAATTGGCTATCACAAGATAAACCTTTACGGAAGCCATACTGGTTAGGGTGGAAGAAACTGACAGATGTTAGGAATGTAGCAATGTGGGAGTAAAGCACATGTTCCATTAATTTAGAACAAACGCTAGTTAGAGAAATTGGGCGGTAGTTACTACATGATGATGAAGGACCTTTCTTTGGGACTGGGATAACCTTACCCACTTTCCAGTCATCCGGCACCACTCCTGATGATAAAGATTGCTGAAAAATGTGACATAATATCTCGCTTGCAACATATTTAGTAGTTTTTAAGACTTTAGAATTAATACCATCGATGCCAGGTGAAGACGACAGCTTTAAGGAATCAATGCATTTCCTGATTCCATCAGAACTGAAGGTTATTGTGGGCATTGTATCGTAACTGAAAAATGGGAATTCAGGAAGTTCACCTTTAGGCTCATTCGTAAACACGGAAGAGAATGCATGATTAAGCGCTTCGGCGATTTCGTGATCAGGAATAGGCTTATTTTTCTCGTCACACAGAGCAAGTGGTTGCGAACGCTTTGGATTTATAATATTCCAGAATTTTTTGGAGTTATTTCGCAGGATGTTTGGCAGGGTAGTCGAAGAAAAGGAGCGTTTTGCTTGACTAGCAAGGGATAGGTACGCTTTTTCAGCGGTGTAGTATTTCTGCCATGCGCACTCAGAGTTGGAATGTCTGGCAACGCAGTAAAGCCTTTTCTTTTTATTGTTGAGACGCTTTAGTGTCGTATTGAACCAGGGTGATGAGTGCTTTTCAGTTACAGTGATAGTAGGTATGTAAGTTTTTATCAGCTCATGCATTTTAGTTTTGAAAAGAAGCCAGTTAATTTCAACAGAACGTTCTAAGAAACCGGTAAAGAACGAGCTGGAAAATTCCGCTAGCTTAATATTCATATCAGTATAGTTACCTTTGTCGTGAAGCGTAATAGTTTTTCTAGTTTTAGTGAAGGCAGGGATATCACTTTGGAATGAGGTATGTAGCACTGAATGATCGCTAAGGCCAGGTAAGTGCGTCAGTGGTGAAACATTATCAGAGTGAGAAGTGAAGATAAGGTCTAATATGTTAGAAGACTTATCATTGTGCCGCGTGGGGTTACTGACGATTTGTGTTAAGCCAAACGTAAGACACGTATTAAGAAAATCACTTTCGATATTGTTTTTTGAAGTTGTTTCAGCTATATTGGACCAATTGATGGCAGGGAAGTTGAAATCGCCGAACAGCATGATGGGTGATTGGGGTTAAAAGAACTGTTACGGAGTGAAGCACCTCATGGAAGTCAGCTACGAAAGAGCTGTTTGCGTCGGGTGGACGATAGCACGTACCGATAATAACGGCTGGGCGGGAAGCGTTGCTTATCACAAAGACAGTTTCTAAGGGCGTTGTTACTGGTATTTCAGCACACTGAAGACTTTCATGTGCGCATATCAGTACGCCTCCGCCCCTTTTGCGAGATCTGTCGCGTCGAAATATAGAAAAATTTGGAAAATGTGAAAGAATTTCTGAATTATTAATGGACGGATTAAGCCAAGTTTCAGTAAGAAGGACTATGTTCGATGTCGTTGCACTGAGCAGGCTTTGGAGGGCATCAAGTTTGGGAAGAATACTGCGAATATTGGTGTAAAGAAATGAAAGGGAGTTATAGGGATGGTTATTGGGACGGTTGCTGCGACAGGCGGATGCTAGGAACCCGGAGATCGAGTGACTACCTTATCGGAACTATGGTCGTATGTGTAAGTTGTATTTCCCATTAGTAATTTGTCGTGGCGTAGTTTGAAGGGTCTGTTTTGTGCTTTATCAAACTGAACTAGGCGTCTTCTAGCAGTTAGCGTGTTAGAAGAGTAGTCTTCCGAGATCCGATATTCAGTTCCTTTTAGTTTTTTGGCGCATGACAACACGCGTTCTTTTACTTTAAAATGCGCGAATTTGACAATTATAGGCCTATTTCTGTTACTGTTAAAACGACCTAATCTGTGTGCTCTTTCTATATCTAAATGTTCAACGGTGGTGTTTAGTTGTGTACTGCAGTGTTGTATCACGAGCGCTTCGGACGCAGCCCATGTTTCACTTTCAGTGTCCTTTAAACCAAAAAATACTAGATTTGATCTTCGCGCTCTATCTTCCGAGTCATTAAGTTTAGCCTGAATAGACGCAATCTTATTTGCGCTCTGTTCGGCGAGCGTCCTGAGCTCGTCGACCTCTTTTTTTACCGCGATAAATGCTGAGCAGTCTTCTTCGATCTTAGTTAGTCGTTTTTTTATCTCATCAAAAGATTTGTCGCTCTGGGACAACTTTTGCTTGATCGACTTCATATCGTTTAGTAATGAAGTTTGGCCAGCACGGATTTCGGTAAGTGCTTCCAATATATCACTAGGTTCTTCATTGCTGCGGGTGGTAGGTCCGGGGTTAAGCTCAATGTCACCGGATAAAATTAGCAGTTGCCGAAGAACATGAAAACAGTGGAAAAGAATAGCAAAACAGCAACTTGGGCTTCAGCACCAATAAAGCAGCATAGCGAGTACGTCGAGACGCGAATAAAGAATAGTGATAGTTTACCTGCGTGACAAATAAGCGTCGAAGGTTAGCGTTTGTCGCCATGGCTGTGGTGCTGCCAAACCCATGAAAGGCCGCGCGGGTTCCGAGCGGCTTTATATGGCAGAGGTGCGGAGAGGGTGAAGATGTCTCCCGATTAGATGAGGTCGGTATCACAAGGGCATGCGCGGTCCAGGGCGGAGGCAGGTTAAGCGCAGCCGTGCACTGGATTTGTTTTGGTGTCCCGAGGGCGCTGGAAGGCGTGTGATCCGGCTGTACAAGCGGTGGTGCAGCAGGAATGGTCGATTGGACATGGGGTCTGAAGTTTCTCGGAACGTCGACGGCATACCCACCGCTTGGTTCTCGCGGCGGCAACGCTCGGCAAGAATCCAGTCGGGCTGAGTGCGTCGTACTAAACGGTGGACGGCGTGGCCAGCCGGCGAAGAGTACTTCGTCGGCGGGGCTCCAGGACGTGGGGCCGGCAAGCTTTCCGGCAAGCTTTCCCTATTTGATGAGGCTTTCTACGGATACCGCAACCATTTCTTACGGGTAGCCTGCGTTTTTCAGTCATTCTCACTGGCTCGTCACACTCATGGCTACCTTGTGCCAGCATGCTTTCGTGAAAGTGGAATGCAAGCAACTCAGGGCGCTCCCTCTTTTTACCACTTTCGAATGGGCCTAATCGTGTCTCATAATACCTATTTTTTAAATGCCGCTGTTGGAGCCTGATAGAGGAGTGGCGCTGCAATACGCTCCTCAAATATGAATCGTTTCAACGATAACATTAGGTTCTGTCCCTACATTAATTCAACGCTGAACACCTTACCGTCAGAAGTCGTCGGGAGATGGGTTCGGCAGTGTTTTTCACGCTTATATCTTTAGCAGTCCTAACCACGACTTCTAACCATTCACACATAAGTTGATCTTCTGAAGTCATCAATTTTTGCAGCACTAGCGTCACTGAATATGAGCCCGGCATTTCCACGCCACCATCGACGCCACCAATTGACGCCTTCAGCCTAATTACTGTAATAAATCCGGTGTTGCAACATTTCCTTAGCAGGCACGAAGTACATGCATGTCATATGGAAGAGGCATGTGGCGCAAAAAGAAACGAAGAGGACGACGTGGGCGGATCGGTTCGAATGGCACGAGCCGTCGAGGCGCGTGACCCGAGCTGTGATCGGGAGACAGGTGGCGCAGAGCTGGCATTTATCAACGAGCCTCTGGGCGCAGAAGGTTGGAGCGTCAGCTGGAGCGTCACGACAGGTGACGGGATCCATGGAGGTTTGGTCAAGTCCGCGACGCTGGCAATCTAGGGTGTGCCCATCGACCTCGGGGACGTTCGAGCGAGGCTCGTTGGTCCTGCTACAGCCTCTCACGGCAGTACCGGGCACACCAGGTAGGATGCCCCTTTACAGGCAGACCAGCGCGTACTGCAGTCCGCGGGGCGTCTCGTCGGCACTCGAAGAAGCAGCGGTGGAACCCGGCGTTAGGCCTAGCCAGTGAGGCCAGAGTGTCGCGTCACCGGCATCAAAGACGGACAAGTTGACTGGCCGACATCAAGGCGGCAAATCCTACGACGTGGGCGATAAAGGAGATCCGATAGGCATCGGATTCGGAGATACGGTAGGCGACAGAAGCTTGTAAGGACACTGCTTTCTGAAGACGCCGCCACCATAGCTAAGGGTTGCCTGACTTAAACCTAGGAACCACTAAGGAAGAACGTAGACGAGGATAAGGACACATGTCGGCTATGCAAGTGTAACAGTTCCTTAGTGGAGTTATATTTCTGGCCAAATGAGTTTTCAGTTTCTCAATTTTGAGTTTGGGTTAATTAAAATATGTTTGCTGTGTTGCGATCCGTCTCCCGACTCCATCTCTCCTAACGTCCGCACGCCCACGAGATCAATGGCGCGCGGCGAAGCTCGCGACAATGCGTATTGGTCGATTAGACGAATGTCCTAGAATTCACGTCCAAGGATCTTCGAAGGGTACTTCCTTACAAGTTCCCTCGGTGCGCCAGCAGACGAGTCATGTAGACGTGATTGGTAGTCTTGAAATGTAAAGTAAATAAAACAAGGGCGAAAGTGCGGACACGGACAAACTCTATCTGCCTAAGTTCCGGAGAACTATAAGCGGTACAAAGGAGCATATATCTAATGAAAAATGCTTCATTAAAGAACTAGTAGAGCCAAATACACGGATACAGGCTAGACATATGCAAAATCTACACTTTGCACTGTGCCCTCAATTAAACTATGTCCAGAGTTCTCTCGCTGTCTGCAGATGAATAACCAACTAGCTTGTGTTCTCACGTGAACATTTTCGCAAATTTGTGTAGCGCGTACTTTGACAGCGTTGCATATGTGATTGTATCAGCGAAATCACTCTCTTCGAGAGATGGCCATATTAGAATATACCAAGAGCGTCAGGATATAAAGACATCACCTAGCTTAGCCTGTTTGGAGTGCACGGAATTAACTAGGGTTATGCTGTCATCTCGAGAGAGTACACAATCGAATTGCGAGAACTGCACACGTTAGGTTGCCTCCTCACCTTTCTGGTCAGAGAGGCGACCACTTCCACCATTATTGTGACCGCTTCGCGTTTTAAGGGCTTTCCCAGGTCATCAGAACACCTGTATAGTTTGCCTAGCCGAGATCACGGCCACCTGCGCATGTCAGATTCCGGAACTACAAGGTCAGAACCGTTTAGAAATCGTTTTATGTTGAGTTACCCAGTGCCATCATAAATCTATCGCTGATAAATCAAAGAAGTTTTTAGGCATGTAATATTTACTAAAGGGGCTGCAGAACCTTCTGAAGTGCGTTGCCGATATGTGCCTCCTGAGATACCCCCTTTGATGCGACCGAAGCGGGTGCACTTTTTTAATGCGAGGGTAATTGCCTCACAGCATACAGAGGTACGGGATGGGCGTGAATAAGAATGATTAAATGAATGAAAAAAAAATTTGCAGATCTAATGAAGCCCGAGAGGGATCGATAATATGGTCCCTGCATCCACGCAGCATAATCACTCGGATTATGTGGTGAAAGTCCCGCGGCTGCGAGGTGCCGCAGCCTCATCGGTTTCAATGCGAGGCAAACCCACAGCAGGTGGGCGATGTCGGCTTCAGCATTTCGCGACGTGCAGACTGAACATCCAGAGCGATGATATAGCTGGTGAAAGTGCAGCCAATTACGAGTCATGGCCGGGGTGAGGCCAATCCCGACCCAGATCCTTCGAAGCGCAACCTCCTCTGCACGGGAAAGACCGCGGGGGAGGTTTACCGCACACGGAGGTATGAGAACACGTGTGCGGCACCAGAGTTGCTCCTTTCTTGTTAAAAGGAGGGTGGTATCATCTAGGTGAAAGAGCTGAGGCAGTGGCGATGGAGAGGTTGCTAGACGGGTCGCAGAATCCACACGGCTTTGGAAGCTTAGAAGGTCGCGTGACATACAATCGATAGATATTGGCTGCGGCATGCGCACCGCCAGAAAATGAATCTCTTGACATATTTCAGGGCTGCGACTGACGCGTCGCAGAAGCCGCGTCACCTCTAGGGCATCAGTGCGAATAACGATGCGGGCTGTGGGGACCATGGAAAAGGCGGCCACCGAGCACAACGCTTCTCGAACAGCAAGGAGCTCAGCACAAAAGGAGGAAGGAGGCCATTGCATTGGCAACCTGGATGTTTTATTAAGGGAAGGTGCGCAAGGACAATAAAGTGCAGTGGTCGTTTCACTGTCCTGAATGCTTGGATCAACGTAAAGCACAATGAAGCCAAGCGGCAGGCGGCCATGTTGAGCTATAATGCGGTCACGCAGCGACGCCGCCACTTGCGTTGATGTCGGGCGACGAATATCTGTTGCCTTGTTATCACTGAGCTGCCCAAATCTCCAGGGAGGAAGAACTGGGGATGGTGGGGGCAGAAGGGAGTTCGAGAAAGCGCAAACCCTGAGAGCACAGTTTCGTGTGAAAGGTTGGCCTTAAGCCTGCGTGTATCAAGTCGCTGACGCACCAGCTCATCGAGTGTGTTCAGCTGTGCATTCCCTTGGAAAGCCACGATCGGGGTGATGCGCGGAAGGCATGTGATGGCTCTCATTGCCTCAGAATTAACAGCAATTGTAACCAATAAATGCGTTAAGTGACATGGACGTCTCGTGTTCCTCGGAGAGTTCCCAACCGTACGGCCAGGGCTGGCCGGGCCTTTCGGCTCGGTGCTCGAAGCTGCGGTAGGCTTATCGTCGTATGTCATCGTGCCGCGTCGTTAAGCTCCCCTTCTCGGCGCCAATTACCGACTGCGTGCGGGGAGACCTAAGCGAGCCCACATTTTGGCACCCAACGTGGGGCAGTAACTTCCTTTGCATTGGTGCCATCCCTACCGAGCCGGCGACCCCTACGATCGGCTAGCCGTGCCATGTTTTCCAGCTTCAAAGAGTCGTTATTGTTGATGACCCTCGCAAATATCGCTTTGTTCGATTACTCAGCTGATGCTGGGGGCGTGGAACCGCCATGGCAGAAGTGGTGCCGCTCACGTTTCTCTTGCTGCTTTTGCAGACACATGGCATCTCAGCTTTGAAGCAGTCTTTTGGCGACGCCGTTTCATGTACGTCAACTACGAGTTCACCCTTTTGGTCTGGGATGTGCGTTGATGGATCATCGAATGTAACTTCGCCTGCTGCTCACGACGACGAATCCACGAGCATAGCCGCTGACTTCGGCCGATGTACCGTGCCGATCAAGGAACACTGGTGCAGTGATCGCCTTGTCGTCAGCCTACAAATACCGGGATCTGGCAGTCACCCAGAGGGGCGTGGAACCGGTATGGCAGAAGTGGTGCCGCTCACGTTTTTCTTGCTGCTTC
This sequence comes from Dermacentor albipictus, assembly GCF_038994185.2. Taxonomy (NCBI): domain Eukaryota; kingdom Metazoa; phylum Arthropoda; class Arachnida; order Ixodida; family Ixodidae; genus Dermacentor; species Dermacentor albipictus. Next base: position 6,386,517 of record NC_091824.1, read on the forward strand.
TGCAGGTTAGTAATCCGAACTTGCATTGCTTTCGCACGCATTTTGTTTTGCCGGTTCCACCACAAATGTTATTTGCTTGCCTGAAAACTCACTCGCAAGTGATAGATTATTCGCGTCATCGCTTTCGATTATTGCGTCGTATTTCCTTTTATTTGTTGCTGCTACTTTTAAGTGGCGACGTTGAGCTTAATCCTGGCCCGACCACTGCCGAAACTCCGCAGAGGCTCCTCGATGGTCAAGGTCGCTTTAAGGCCAAGTTAATTGCAATAGAACTAACCCAAGCTGAAAGTAAACGCGCTATGAATGATCTCCGCGCCCGTGCAGCGTCTATAGAATCTAAACTATCTAGTATTGACCAAATTAACTGCGCAGTTAAAGAATGTAAGAAAAAATGTGAACAACACCAGCGTATGCTGGGTTCAGTTATGGCGAAGGTAGACTATCTCGAGAACCAGAGGAGGCGTTGTAATTTGCTTTTTTTCGGTGTAGTAGATACAAAACCAAACGAGTCAAGTGAGGGCTCTGGAGTATGTGAAATGGATGTGTGCAAATCAAAATTGTGTATCCAATCAGTGAAAATGGCAAATGCACACAGGCTAGGCAAATTCAAGACTGGTAGCAATCGTCTTTCAATAGCGACTTTCGCTTCCTACGTTGATAAACAAATGTTTCAAACAGTGCTTTTAAATTAAAATGAAGCAATGTCAGTATTCAGAGGACTTTTCTGAGGAGGCGCGTAGAAAGAGAGAACATCTATGGCAGTTCGCGAAATCGCGACAACAAAGTGGCGACAAGATCAGTCTTAAGTACGACACTCTTATTAATACTGGTCAGAAGTACTTGTTTGATGATAATACAAAGGAGGTGGTACCAGTAATAAAAGACAAAGCAGATGCTACAAAGGGAGTAGACCGGTCGGATGACGGCGTCGGCATAATGCAACGCATATTTCTTTATTTGTGATTAACTGCCGAAGCATTAAGAACAAGGTTGATGAATTTGCATCTCTAGTTGAAATGGTAAAGCCGTCTGTTATTCTCAGTACTGAATCCTGGTTAGCAAATGAAGTTGCTGATGGTGAAGTATTCTCAGAACGATTTAAGTGTTATAGAAAGGACAGAGACTTGCATGGTGGAGGTGTATTTATTCTTGTCGATTATAAAATTTCTTCTTCTCAGATAAATGCTGGCACCGATGAGTGTGAGGCTGTATGGTGCAGACTGACGCTTAATAATAGCAAAGATTTAACTGTGTGTTCATTCTACCGCCTCCCTGATTCATCCGTTGATGTGCTTAGGCAGTTGGCAGTGACAGTTGACGCAGTTCAAACAGACTTCATGGTAGTTGGAGGTGATTTCAACCTGCCTAATATTGATTGGAGTCATCAACCTCACTTTCACTCTTTTTCGGGTCGGTCCAGTCAGGAACAGATCAACTTGGTTGAATTTTTTAAGTTACGTCAAACTGTATTGGAAACGACACGTGGGAACCATATCTTAGATTTGTTATTCACAAATAAACCTGAATTCATCCGGTCTACTCACGTGCTACCTCGAATAAGCGATCATAATGCTGTGCTTAGTGAAATGAGTGTTGAACATTTAAGAAGCATTGGAACAGCAAACAGACGAGTATATAACAACGAAAATGCAAATGTATGCGAGATAAATGAAGCGTTGAATCAGTACCGGACCGTATTTGAAACATATGCCGACTACACTGGAGTAATTGAAATATGGCCTATATTTAAGGAGAAGGTGTTTGGGCTGAGGCAGCGCTTTGTTCCGGCGTGGACATTAACGAAAAGAAGTAAAAGTAAACCTTGGTTTACTCGGGAGTTACGCGGTCTAACACGCAAAAGGCAACTCGCTTACAGTAAACACAAAGGAAAGCCGACACGTCATCATTGGTTGAAGCTGCATGAAACTAACGAAAAAATGAAAGTTGCAGTGGTAGCTGCAAAGCATTCATTTGGGATTTCAATGGAGCCGAAATTAAAGGATAATCCGAAGAAATTCTGGAAACATGCAAAGAGAAATGGAAAAGATACTGTGACTATACCACCACTTGTGTCTGGTAACAGGTTCATTGGCGATGACGTAGGAAAAGCTGAGTTCTTTAATACTTATTTTAGCTCTGTTTTCAGCTGCGCATTGCAACAGAGACATGATATGAGTTCCTTAAATTTCCAGGCGGTGGTGAGGGAAATGAATGATGTTGTTATTCGCACTAATGGCATAGAGTCTCTGCTGCAGAATCTGAAGATTGGTAAGGCTGGGTGTCCTGATGACTTGCCAAACAAGTTTTATAAATTTTGTGCACAGTCAGGTGCACCGTACATGAAGGTTATTTTCTAAAAATCACTTGAGGAATCCTGCCTTCCAGATGACTGGAAAATCGCAAGCGTAGTGCCAATTCACCAATCTAGTCCTCGTGACAGCGTCTCAAATTAAAGGCCAGTATCACTAACTTCAGTTGCGTGCAGGACCCTTGAACATATTTTGCATACTAGTATAGTAGCACATATGGACGCACATTCATTGTTTAATCCTCGGCAGCATGGTTTTCGAAGGGGCCTATCTTGTACTACGCAGTTGACTAAATTTGTGCACGAGCTGGCAGAAGTACTGGACAGGCGTCTTAGCGTGGACTGTGTGTTCTTGGATTTCAAAAACGCATTTGATACCGTGACGCACTGTTTACTAATAAAAAAATGGCCTTTTACAATATCAGTACTCAAGTAATATCATGGGTAGAAGATTACCTACGCTTACGTCAGCAGTTTGTTGTTGTGAATGGTACTCAGTCACAGAAGGTGCAAGTTGTGTCCGGTGTTCCGCAAGGCTCCGTGTTGGGGCCACTATTGTTCTTGCTGTACGTGAACGACATTAGTGACGGAATAATGTCTCAAATGAGGTTAACTGCGGACGACTGCGTTCTCTATAGAGTAGTCACTTGTGACCGTGATGCTGAGATTTTTCAGGAAGACTTGAACAGAATCTGAGAGTGGTGCGACAAATGGAATATGAATTTGAATTTGTCTAAAACTGTTCATATGAAATTTACAAGAAAAAAAAACCTTGATATGCAACCGTATGTTATTAGGAATGTAATGTTGGAACCATTACTGGAATTTAAATATTTAGGTGTTTATTTTACTCCCGCTTTGATTTGGCGCCGTCAAGTCGATTATGTCACTGCTAAAGCATGCAAAATCCTGGGATTTCCTCGCCGAAATGCAAACACTTTTCCACAGTCATGTCGGGACATCTTGTACAAGACTTATGTGAGGTCAATTCTGGAATTCGGGTGTACGGTTTGGGACCCGCATACTCGTAGAGATAAAGATAAGCTGGAGTGGGTGCAGAACATTGCCGCTGGTTTCGTATCTGGCATACGCGGGGCTCAATACAGTGCATCGCGTACGAAGGAAGCACTCAACTGGGAATTACTAGACATGTGCCGTAAGAAGTAAAGGCTGCAGTTTTTCCATGCTATTTATTATTCAGCTCTTCGGGCTGATCGCGAAAAGTTTGTGAAAGAGCCTTTTTAGAGATGCAATCCTGTTGACCATGATTTTAAGGTCCGCGAATTTCCGACAAAAACTGAATTGTTTATTATGTCTTTCTTTCCTAAAACCATTAGAGAATGGAATAGACTGCCGAGTGATGTTGTGAGGGTTGAATCAAATGATGCTTTCTTTTTGATCTTGTAGATTGTAGATGTGTATTGCTAAGGGCTTTGCCTTTTTTGCGTTTTTTTTCGTTTTTCCTCTTTTGTTATCACTTTTAACACTGTAAAGGAGCAGAGGTGTCGTATGTATTTCATCTCCCCCCCCCCCCACCACTGGAATGCCTTGGTGCTGTGGCTTCCTTAATAAATAAATAAATAAATAAGTAAATAAATAAATAGATGTTGGTGTCGAGCGAGCAGGCATCGCTCCACTCCCAGATCACGAAGCCCGGAGTGCAAACTTAGCTGGCGCAGACCTCCTAGATATGCCTGATGTGTCCACGCCACTTCGCGATGGGTGTGGATCTCCAAATGCAGCGGTAAGCAACGATGAGCTTGCCGCCATGCAACGCTAGATAAAGGGGGGGCTAAGTTCAAGTTCAAGTTCAAGTTTATTGTTATGACATGTACAAAAAACGGGCTTACATATTATATACAGCATCAGGAGGTCCCAGAGTGAGAAACTGCCAGGGGGACCTCCTATCATTAGTGGGTGCATAAGAGTATTAGAGCAGCAAGTAGAGAGTGAACAAACAAACAAAACAAAAGAAAAAACGCGTTAAAAATACAATTCGTAGGGAACAAGTGCAAATAAATAGAAGACAAATAGATATATAGTAAAAACAGCGTTATACAGTAATATCACAATAAATAATCATAAGCAGGAATATCTAGTAATCTAACAAAAATTGGGCTCTTCTGCATATTACGAACAAAGAAAAATACAGAGTGTTTTACAGAAATATGAAGCCCAACGATACAATAATAGAAGTAATGCAAAGAAAATGTAATAAATATGAAAATGTTTTTATGACAAATGAAAAGATGCTTCTGCTAACAGTATTCTTTTCATATTGTGTTTAAAAAACTGCAATGAAAGAGATGACTTAATATTAACAGGGATGCGATTCCAAAGTGAAATACCATGGAAACGAAGCGTAAATTTACCATAGTTAGATCTGATTTTAGGTAATAGAAGGTTATTGCGTTCTGCAAACCTAGTATTATTTTTGTTCATGAGGTTATCAAAAGGAAGACAATCTAAGGTTATTTCACGATGAAAGAGACGAAATGTAATGAGTGACAACTTATGATAGAACAGCTGTTGAGTGGGTAAAACGTTAAGACCTTGATAGATAGGTAAAGAATGGCACCGGAATGAGCTAAAGGTCATTAATTTTATTGCCTGATTTTGAAGACGTTGAAGTGGTTTGAGATGAATGGCATATGTATTACCCCATGAAGATAAACAGTATGATAAATGACTGTTAATATAAGCATGATACAACGATCTAATAATATGAGGGTTGAAGAATGCGCGTGTTTTAATGATAATGCGGATGCCAAATGAAACCTTCTTTATTAGCGAGTTCACATGGCTATTGAATTGAAGGTGTTTGTCGAGAGTAATACCCAGAAATTTAACCGTATCAGATGTCGGTATTACGTAAGTATTTAACGAGACAGTTATTGGAGAAGAAATCGGTGTTTGTGGATTATGAAATAGGACAAAGGTTGTTTTTAAAGGATTGATTTGAAATTTATTATCAGTGCACCAGGAATACACATTGTTAAGATCAGTGTTAAGTGTGTCTTGAAGTGGGGTAAGCGATTTCTGTGATGAGTAGATGGTAGTGTAATCAGCATATAACAAACGGTTACAATTGCTAAGTACATTTGGTAGATCATTTATAAATAATAAGAACAAAAATGGGCCTAGTATAGAGCCTTGGGGAACGCCACAGTTAATTACTTTAGTAGAAGAGAATTGGCCATTAAGATACACCACTTGAAGCCTGTTAGACAAGTAGCTACGAATAAGATTTAAAGGTGGGCCAGTAATACCAAAAGATTTGAGCTTATACAGAAGAATAGAATGATCTAGAGTGTCAAAGGCTTTTGTTAGATCGATGAATATGGCCCCTGCAACAAACCCTTCGTCAATAAAGCGTTTAATGTTATCCGTGCAGTTAATTAATGCCAATTCCGTCGAATAATTATGCCGAAAACCAAATTTGAATGGAGAAAGAAGATTAAATTTATTGAGATAGTGCATTAGACGAGTGTAAATAAGTTTTTCAATGGCCTTACTAAAAAACGGCAAAATGCAAATTGGGCGGTAGCTATTAATGTTTTCACGAGAACCCTTTTTGAACACAGGGATTACTTTACCCTGTTTCATCAAATCAGGAAATATGCCTGTGCTAAAAATTTTGTTAACGATATCTGCAAAAAGAAATGATATGTCTGCCGCAGCCAGTTTTATTCTAGAAGGCTGAATAGAATCTAGGCCAGGTCCAGTAACATTAAGAGAAGAAATTACCTTTAAAACTTCTTCGGAAGAAACTGGTCGAAGAAAGAATGACTGAGGGCAACGTGGGAGATGGCGTAAAACACTAGGTGATAGCGTGTTCTGGCAAGTGGCAAAATGATCACTAAAAGTATTTATTATGTCAGCCTCGGTTGTGCATTCCTCGTTGTCGTAAATTATCTTTTTAATGTCCGTGTTAGACTATGTTATATTAAGAAATTCTTTAATAAGCTCCCAATTACGCCTGGTATTCATACCGTTCTGAATTATCCGTCTTTCATAATAGTCCCGTTCTGCGCGTTTAAGGATAATAGAAAGGATATTGCTATATTTCTTGAATTTAGTTCGCAAAGCTGTGTTGCATGGCTGCAGTCTCACCTTTCTGTGAAGATTATTCTTTTTTGTTATAGAGCGCAGCAACGCATTTGTAATCCATGGATTTCTGGGAGACGAGAATCTTTGCTGAAAGGACACATGCATTGTGCACTCATCGATATAGTTTGTTATTGTTGATAAAAATATCGAGTACGCCCTGTCAGGACACTTCTCCTCAAAAACGCTCTCCCAACAAGTGCCTTGTACCTTCTGTTTAAATAACGTTTCTTTGAAAGAATTTTTGAAATATTGGTGACACTGCGTACGTTCTGCGACACCCAGAAGGAAAAACAGAGGATAGTGGTCAGAAATGGAATAATCTATTACTCCAGTGGTGATTAATCTTTTAATCTAGATTATCTCCAGTGAATAATCTATTACTCCAGTGGGATAGTGGTCAGTAATGGAATAATCTATTACTCCAGGAATAATCTATTACTCCAGTGGTGATTAATCTTTTAATCTAGATTATCTCCAGTGAATAATCTATTACTCCAGTGGGATAGTGGTCAGTAATGGAATAATCTATTACTCCAGAAGATGATGAGGAAAATATATGATCTATCAATGTGCAAGAACCCGAAGTGTCGCACCTGGTTAGAACATCGATTAAGGAAGAGAAACCGTAGCTAAATAAGCAGTTGGTATAATCAGAACATGACTGACAGTTGGGATTAAGTATGTTGATGTTAATGTCACCACAAATGATGACGATCTTGTTTTCATTGGTTAAGACGCTGAGTATTTCTTCTAGCTGCGAACAAAAGTACGAATACGACGATGAAGGGGAACGATAAACGGACGCCAGGATTGTATTCCGGTTATTGAAGGACAAGGCATTCCGGTCGAACTCCAGCCAGACAGACTCGCACAACAAATTGTGGAACGAAAGATCATGACGACGAGTGTACGAAATCGACGAATTCACAAAAATGGCAGATCCGCCACTTCGCTGAACCCCACGGTAACTATATTCACTGGTATATCCAGGCAGACCAAATAGATTGCCATCTACTGGTGTTAGCCATGTTTCAGACAGGCAAATTAACAAAAAATTGTGGTTAAGTTAAGTAAGGAAGCTCAAAAGGTCATCATGATGTTTGCGCATACTTCGAATATTGCAGTGAATGAACGAAAATTTGTGCGATTTGTCGGGAGACAATGTTTTCACCTGACCACATGAAAACATGCTTCTATTCATGGTGAGGATTTACTTCGGAAAAACGGGAGTGCAGGCGCACTGATTATGTAAAGATAGCCAGATCGCTTACGCCTGAGATGCGATAAACGCGGCTATTCTCAGTCTTTCTAGCTTTGATTGCGCAGTTTTCAGTCCAGAGGAATCGCCATCCTTTAGTCTTCTTCAATTCGAGAGCTTGCGCAAAAAGCCGCTTGTTCTCTGTTATCTGTAAGAAGGCTAAGTGGAGAAGCGCGAATGGCGAGACTAGAAATGAAATGGCTTTATACTCTGTGCTAAACCTTGCATCATACAAGATGTGGACATGCTCGGCACGATGCGCTGCAGTGACTGAAGGATGCTAAGAACTCGAATTAGCCTTGACTTGAGAAGGGAACGGAAGAAACTGGTACATAAGAAGCCAATCAATGAGTTAGCGGTAAGAGGAAGAAAGAGGAATTCCGCATCAAGCTACAGAACAAGTATTCGGCTTTAACTCGGGAAGAGGACCTTAGTGTGAAAGATATGGACGATAATCTTATGGACATCATTAAAGACTGTGTAATATAGGTCGGCGGTAACTCCGTTAGACAGGATGCCAGTAAGTTATCGCAGGCGACGAAAGATCTGATCAAGAAACGCCAATGTATCAGTGTCTCTAACCCTTCAGCTGGAATATAACTGGCAAAAGTTTCTCAGTTAATCAACAAGCGTAAGACAGCTGACATAAGGAAGTATAATATGGATAGAATTGAACATGCTCTCAGGAACGGAGGAAGCCTAAAAGCAGTCAAGAAGAAACTAGGAATAGGCACGAATGAGATGTATGCGTTAAGAGACAAAGCCGGCAACATCATTAATAATATGTATGAGATAGTTCAAGTGGCTGAAGAGTTGTATACACATTTATACAGCACCGTTGCCTCCCATGAAGATAATGGAAGAGAGAATAGTCTATAGGAATTTGAAATCTTACAAGTGAATCTTTACAAGTCAATCTTTCCAATGTAAAGGGGCAAGGCAGCTGGGGAGGATTATGTAGGATCAGATTTGTTGAAGGATAGTAGGCAGATTGTTCTAAAAAACTAGTCGCTTGTATACGCAATGCCTCATTTCTTCGAGCGTACTGGAATCTTGGAAGAACGCTAACATAACCCTAATCCATAAGAAAGGGGACGTCAAGCTCTTGAAAAATTATAGACCGATCAGCTTACTGTACGTTGCCTACAAAGTATTTACTAAGGTAATCGCAAATAGAATCAGGGAAACCTTAGACTTCTGTCAAGCAAAGGACCAGGCTGGAATCGGTAAAGGCTACTCAAAAATAGACCATGTTCACACTATGAATCAGGTGATAGAGAAATGTGTAGAATATAAGCAACCCTTATATATAGCTTTCATTGACCTAAAGTCATGGAGGCATTACGGAATCAGGGTGTAGACGGGCCGTATGCAAAAATACTGAAAGATATCTACAGCGGCTCCACAGCCACCGTAGTCCTCCATAAAGCAAGCAACAGAATCCCAATAAAGAAAGGCGTGAGCAAGGAGCTCAGCAAGAGGCTCTGCACAAAAGGAGGAAGGAGGCCATTGCATTGGCAACCTGCATGTTTTATTAAGGGAATGTGCGCAAGGACAATAATGTGCAGTGGTCATTTCACTGTCCTGAATGCTTGGAACAAGACTGGTAGCAATCGTCCTTCAATAGCGACTTTCGCTTCCTACGTTGATAAACAAAATGATTTAAAAAGTGCTTTTAAATTAAAAGGAAGCAATGTCAGTATTTCAGAGGACTTTTCTGAGGATGCGAGTAGAAAGAGAAAGCATCTATGGCAGTTCGCGAAATCGCGACAACAAAGTGGCGACAAGATCAGTCTTAAGTACGACACTCTTATTATAAATAGTCAGAAGTACTTGTTTGATGATAATACAAAGGAGGTGGTACCAGTAATAAAAGACAAAGCAGATGCTACAAAGGGAGTAGAACCGGTCGGATGACGGCGTCGGCATAATGCAACGCATATTTGTTTATTTGTAATTAACTGCCAAAGCATTAAGAACATGGTTAATGAATTTGCATCTCTAGTTGAAATGGTAATGCCGTCTGTTATTCTCGGTACTGAATCATGGTTAGCAAATGAAGTTGCTGATGGTGACGTATTCTCAGATCGATTTAAGTGTTATGGAAAGGACAGAGACCTGCATGGTGGGGGTGTATTTATTCTTGTGGATTCTAAAATTTCTTCTTCTCAGATAAGTGCTGGCACCGATGAATGTGAGGCTGTATGGTGCAGACTGACGCTTAATAATAGCAAAGATTTAACTGTGTGTTCATTCTACCGCCTCCCTGATTCATCCGTTGATGTGCTTAGGCAGTTGGCAGTGACAGTTGACGCAGTTCAAACAGACTTCATGGTAGTTGGAGGTGATTTCAACCTGCCTAATATTGATTGGAGTCATCAACCTCACTTTCACTCTTTTCGGGTCGGTCCAGTGAGGAACTGATTAACTTGGTTGAATTTTTTTAGTTGCGTCAAACTGTATTGGAACCGACACGTGGGAACCATATTTTCGATTTGTTATTCACAAGTAAACCTGAATTCGTCCGGTCTACTCACGTGCTACCTGGAATAAGCGATCCTAATGCTGTGCTTTGTGAAATGCATGTTGAACATATAAGCAGCATTGGAACAGCAAACAGACGAGTATATAACAACGAAAATACAAATGTATGCGAGATAAATAAAGCGTTGAATCAGTACCGGACCGTATTTGAAACATATGCCGACTACACTGGAGTAACTGAATTATGGCCTCTATTTAAGGAGATGTTTGAGCTGAGGCAGCGCTTTGTTCCGGCGTGGACATTAACGAAAAGAAGAAGTAAAAGTAAACCTTGGTTTACTCGGGAGTTACGCAATCTAACACGCAAAAGGCAACTAGCTTACAGTAAACACAAAGGAAAGCCGATACGTGATCATTGGTTGAAGCTGCATGAAACTAACGCAAAAATGAAAGTTGCTGTGGTAGCTGCAAAGCATTCATTTGGAATTTCAATGGAGTCGAAATAAAGGGTAATCCGAAGGAATTCTGGAAGCATGCAAAGATAAATGGAAAAGACACTGTGACTATACCACCGCTTGTGTCTGGTAACAGCTTCATTGGCGATGACGTAGGAAAAGCTGAGTTCTTTATTACGTATTTTAGCTCTGTTTTCAGCTGTGCATTGCAACAGAGACATGATATGAGTACCTTAAATTTCCAGGCGGTGGTGAGGGAAAAGGATGATGTTATTAGCACTAAAGGCATAGAGTCTCTGCTGCAGAATCTGAAGATTGGTAAGGCTGGGTGTCCTGATGACTTGCCAAACAAGTTTTACAAATTTTGTGCTCAGTCGGTTGCACCGTATTTGAAGATTATTTTCGAAAAATCACTTGAAGAATCCTGCCTTCCAGATGACTGGAAAATCGCAAGCGTAGTGCCAATTCACAAATCTAGTCCTCGTGACAGCGTCTCAAATTATAGGCCAGTATCACTAACTTCAGTTGCATGCAGGACTCTTGAACACATTTTGCATACTAGTATAGTAGCACATATGGACGCGCATTCATTGTTTAATCCTCGGCAGCATGGTTTTCGAAGGGGCGTAACTTGTACTACGCAGCTGACTGAATTTGTGCACGAGCTGGCAGAAGCACTGGACAGGTGTCTTAGCGTGGACTGTGTGGTCTTGGATTTCAAAAAGGCATTTGATACTGTGATGCATTGTTTACTAATAAAAAAAATGGCCTTTTACAATATAAGTACTCAAGTAATATCATGGGTAGAAGATTACCTACGCTTACGTCAGCAGTTTGTGGTTGGGAATGGTACTCAGTCACAGAAGGTGCAAGTTGTGTCCGGTGTTCCGCAAGGCTCCGTGTTGGGGCCACTATTGTTCTTGCTGTACGTGAATGACATTAGTGACGGAATAGTGTCTCAAATGCGGTTATTTGCGGACGACTGCGTTCTCTATAGAGTAGTCACTTGTGACCGTGATGGTGAGATCTATCAGGAAGACTTGAACAGAATCCCAGAGTGGTGCGACAAATGGAATATCAATTTGAATTTGTCTAGAACTGTTCATATGGAATTTACAAGAAAGAAAAACCTTGATATTGTCACGTGGTGGTGACGTTGAAGGAAACAGTAGCAACACTGTGAACGAGAAAACTAAATTTTATTGGGCGAACCTGTGCCCACAAAACAGGCTACACTTAAAGCACAACGATAGCGGCGAACACAGTCGGCGATCGTCGAAAATCTGATCAGCGGGTCAAGCGCGTCGGCTTTTATACAGCTATCATCAAATGTTCCAGATTAAACGCTGGGACCCGCATGCCTTCTAAAATGTTCTACACCATTCGTGTCAAGTGATGAAATCAGATAACACAACGTTTGGCGACAACAGACAGCGGATAGAAGCATCGATAACTTTCCAGAAATTTCGGATACATGCAGGCGCGTCCCGCGCTGTGCGATAACATTTGTTAGGCGACAAAACTTGTCGCCCGATAAAGACAAGTACACGTGTCAATATGCAACCGTATGTTATTAGGAATGTAATGTTGGAACCATTATTGGAATTTATTTATTTAGGTGTTTAGTTTACTCCCGCTTTGATTTCGCGCCGTAAAGTCGATTATGTCACTGCTAAAGCATGCAAAATCCTGGTATTTCCTCGCCGAAATGCAAACACTTTTCCACAGTCATGTCGGGACATCTTGTACAAGACTTATGTGAGGTCAATTCTGGAATTCGCGTGTGCGGTTTGTGACCCGCATACTCCTAGAGATAAAGACAAGCTGGAGTGGGTGCAGAACATTGCCGCTGGTTTCGTATCTGGCATACGCGGGGCTCAATACAGTGCATCGCGTACGAAGGAAACACTCAACTGGGAATTACTAGACATGTGCCGTAAGAAGTTGAGGCTGCAGTTTTTCCATGCTATTTATTATTCAGCTGTTCGGGCTGATCGCGAAAAGTTTGTGAAAGAGCCTTTTTAGAGATCCAATCGTGTTGACCATGATTTTAAGGTCCGCGAATTTGCGACAAAAACTGAATTGTTTATTATGTCTTTCTTTCCTAAAACCATTAGGGAATAGAATAGACTGCCGAGTGATGTTGTGAGGGTTGAATCAAATGATGCTTTCTTTTTGATCTTGTAGATTGTAGATGTGTATTGCTAAGGGCTTTTCCTTTTTTGCGTTTTTTTTCGTTTTTCCTCTTTTGTTATCACTTTTAACACTGTAAAGGAGCAGAGGTGTCGTATGTATTTCATCTTCCCCCCCCCCACCACTGGAATGCCTTGGTGCTGTGGGTTCCTTAATAAATAAATAAATAAATAAGTAAATAAATAAATAGATGTTGGTGTCGAGCGAGCAGGCATCGCTCCACTCCCAGATCACGAGGCCCGGATTGTAAACTCAGCTGGCGCAGACCTCCTAGATATGCCTGATGTGTCCGCGCCACTTCGCGATGGGTGTGGATCTCGAAATGCAGCGGTAAGCAACGATGAGCTTGCCGCCATGCAACGCTAGATTAAGGGGAGGCTAAGGGAGCTAAGTGGAGAAGCGCGAATGGCGAGACTAGAAATGAAATAGGCTTTATACTCTGTGCTAAACCTTGCATCATACAAGATGTGGACATGCTCGGCAAGATGCGCTGCAGTGACTGAAGGATGCTAAGAACTCGAATTAGCCTTGACTTGAGAAGGAAACGGAAGAAACTGGTACATAAGAAGCCAATCAATGAGTTAGCGGTAAGAGGGAGAAAGAGGAATTCCTGATCAAGCTACAGAACAAGTATTCGGCTTTAGCTCAGGAAGAGGACCTTAGTGTTAAAGATATGGACGATAATCTTATGGAAATCATTAAAGAGTGTGTAATATAGGTCGGCGGTAACTCCGTTAAACAGGACGCCAGTAAGGCATCGCAGGCGACGAAAGATCTGATCAAGAAACGCCAATGTATCAATGTCTCTAACCCTTCAGCTGGAATATAACTGGCAGAAGTTTCTCAGTTAATCAACAAGCGTAAGACAGCTGACATAAGGAAGTATATTATGGATAGAATTGAACATGCTCTCAGGAACGGAGGAAGCCTAAAAGCAATCATGAAGAAACTAGGAATAGGCACGAATGAGATGTATGCGTTAAGAGACAAAGCCGGCAATATCATTAATAATATGTATGAGATAGTTCAAGTGGCTGAAGAGTTATATACACATTTATACAGCACCGTTGGCTCCCATGAAGATAATGGACGAGAGAATAGTCGATACGAATTTGAAATCTTACAAGTGAATCTTTACAAGTAAATCTTTACAATGTAAAGGGGGAAGGCAACTGGGGAGGATTAAGTAGGATCAGATCTGTTGAAGGATGGTGGGCAGATTGTTCTAAAAAACTGGTCGCTTGTATACGCAATGCCTCATTCCTTCGAGCGTACTGGAATCTTGGAAGAACGCTAACATAACCCTAATCCGTAAGATAGGGGACATCAAACATTTGAAAAATTATAGACGATCAGCTTACTGTAGGTTGCCTACAAAGTATTTACTAAGGTAATCGCAAAAAGAATCAGGAACACCTTAGACTTCTGTCAAGCAAAGGACCAGGCTGGAATCCGTAAAGGCTACTCAACAATAGACCATGTTCACAGTATGATTCAGGTGATAGAGAAATGTGTAGAATATAACCAACCCTTATAGATAGCTTTCATTGACCTAAAGTCATGGAGGCATTACGGAATCAGGGTGTAGACGAGCCGTATGCAAAAATACTGAGAGATATCTACAGCGGCTCCACAGCCACCGTAGTCCTCCATAAAGCAAGCAACACAATCTCAATAAAGAAAGGCGTGAGGCAGGGAGATACGATCTTTCCAATGCTATTCACAGCGTGGTATTCAGAGACATAGATTGGAAAGAATTGGGGATAAAAGTTAATGGAGAATACCTTAGTGCCTTGCGATTTGCTGATATTACCTTGCTTAGTAACTCAGGACACCAATTGCAATGCATGCTCACTAACCTGGATAGGCAAAGCAGAATGGTGTGTCTAAAAGTTAATCTGCAGAAAACTAAAGTATTGTTTATCAGCCTCGGGAAGAGAGCAGCAGTTCCCGATAGGTAGCGAGGCACTGGAAGTGGTAATGGAATACATCTACTTAGGACAGGTAGTGACCGCGGATATGGATCATGAGTCTAAAATAATCAGAATAAGAATGGGCTGCGGTGCGTTTGGCAGGCATTCTCAAATCATTAACAGCAGGTTGCGATAATCCTTCAAAAGGAAAGAGTATAACAGCTGTGTGTTACGAGTATGCGCCTACGGCGCAGAAACCTGGATGCTTATGAAAAGGGTTCTGCTAAAGTTGATGACGACGCAAAGAGCTATGGACAGAAGAATAATGGGTGTAACGTTAATGGATAAGAAAAAAAAACTGATAGGGTGAGAGAACAAACGCGAATTAATGACATCCTCATTGAAATCGAGGAAAAGAAATGGGCATGGGCAGGGCATGTAATGAGGAGGGAAGATAACCGATGGTCATTAAGGGTTAGGGACTGCATTTCAAGAGAAGGGAAGCATCGTGGGTGCTGGCAGAAAGTTAGGCGGGTGGATGAGATTAAGAAGTTTGCAGGGACAATATGGCCACAATTAGTGCATGACTGGAGTAATTGGAGAAGTATGGGAGAAGCCCTTGCCCTGCTGTTGGCGTAACCAGGCTGATGATGATGAAGAATAAGGGGGCTGCAGCCCAGGGCCTCACCTTGGACAGTAGGAGAAGGGGGCTCATATGTTCTAACCTGCTTAGTATATGGTACCATGCGCAACCCAACTTCGAGCGACAAGTATGAAGCGAGTGTATCAGCATGTGTTTAGACTGACCATTTGGGCAGAGCTTGTCGAGCTGCAAAAACAGGAATCCCTCGCCACCTGGGCGGTGCCACCTTTCTTACGAAATGAGGTGGGTTTGCTTGGAAGAGTTCTTATGGTTTCCTGTCAGTCCGTCTCTCCAGTGCTGTCTGGAGAGAAGGGGCAAGGGGCAAACACCTAGAACATGTAATGTGGGATGAGGACCTAAATCTCCCTTGCCCCTCGTCACCACCACGCCACCTTCCACCTCTCAAATAGTTCTGCCACTCTCCTTCTCACAGATAGGATGCGCTGCAGTACCCAACAGTGCCACCCATTCCACTTTTCTTTACCGTGATGGTAATTTGGGCAGAGGAGGATGGGTCTGATAGCAGATGATGATGAGTCTGATGGCAGAGTCTAGGTAGGAGAGGAAAAAAAAAATGTTACACGTGCTTTTGTCCGCTTGCTGTGGGGCATGGAATGTTCACTGTTTGGGTTGGGGTTGTGGAAGAGTGAAAGGGGAAGTTGGAGAGCCTGACACCAAGGCCTTTCTCCAGCGCCCCTTCTTTCCTATTGGCTGCGCACCCTCGTGCGCGCTCGACGGAATACTTAGGTCAGACTGGCCGCCGAACTTTCCAGAAAGAAGTAGGAAAAGATTACTCAGAGGCGACGGAGGGCGCGTAACTTCGCCCGCGCTAGGAGTCGCCCTCTCCCTTTCGTTCTCGCGCGCGGCTTCGGCGGGGCGAAAGAAAAATTGAAAACCTCCAAGAACAGACGATTGCTTCTAGCCAATGGGAAGACGAGACCAGAACGGGAGAAGGAGTGAGTTTGTACAGAGAAGCAGGGAATTCGTACAATGAACTCTATGCGTATTGGAACGCCTGCTTTGGCGTAAGTAACGGACAGACGCGGCGCGCATCTATAGAAGGAAGTTTATCGCGGGCTGCGATTCAGCGCCGAGACGCCGGTTCAGCTTACTTAGGCCCACCTTCTGAAGAGCTCCCGGGGGACACCCTGCTCTCGGCGAGCCACGGACCATCCAGGCAGCGTGTGCCAGTCATCGAGACGGCCACCGTTGGACACATGCGGTCGCGTCGGACTGACGAAGTGCCGAGTGAACAATTAGCATCCATTCATGCGAAAATGCTCGGTCGGAAGCACCAAAGTGGCGCGTCTAAACGAAAAGCGCAGTTACAAAGAGAAGAGCGTGAAAAGAAGCTACCAAAGATGACAACGTACCTACTGAATGCAGCTTCCGCAGAGCAGTATGATCGCTCTGCCGAGAGTCCGTGTCAACCTCCCAATAGTACCGACTACGCTCCTGTGGAGGGCTCGCCAACTCCATCACCACGGTTTCCTGGCAAGAAGCAAGGTTTGACTCATCTTGGTTGTCTGGATCGTGTGAAAATGGTGCCAACCTCGGTCGTCCATATTTCTGAGCAACCGACGCTTACCGAGCCCTGTCCTGTTCCTGAGTCAACAACGTCTTTGCTAGATGGCCGTGCCGCTGCCACAAAGCTCCAGTTGTCCGGTCCTGCAGGCCCCATTTCTACTACTACTGATCAGCAGGTGCCAAACCTCCCCAATGAGCCTCCTGCTGACCAGCGCCAGGAAACAACACTCCAAGAACCGGCTCACTTGTTTCATGCTTGGCTTCAAATAATCATGTTCCCACCCACAAAGTGTGCCTCGAGAGGACAAATGATACGGCTTCTCGTTGGGGCAACAGAGAAGTACTGACACCTCAGCAGCAAGAGGATGCGTTGCGAGATGCTCCCAAATCACACTGCTAAGTGGCCGGACGTTATTACTGAAACTTTCGGAGTGTGTGCCTTGAGAAAGGGCCATTTTATTTTCAAAATCGGGCAGAAATTTTCTCTCTTCCGAAAGACAATACACATCCCAGAAACGCTATTTGTCACCCCATCTTTTCGTGCGAAAGGCTGTAAATAGGGAGGCATACGAGCGACAACAGTTAATGTACTCGTAGTCCAAAGGTTCCGTTTACTGTATCATCATCATCATCATCAGCCTGGTTACGCCCACTGCAGGGCAAAGGCCTCTCCCATATTTCTCCAACAACCACGGTCATGTACTAATTGTGGCCATGTCGTCCCTTCAAACTTCTTAATCTCATCCGCCCACCTAACTTTCTGCCGTCCCCTGCTACGGTTCCCTTCCCTTGGAATCCAGTCCGTAACCCTTAATGACCATCGGTTATCTTCCCTTCTCATTACATGTCCTGCCCATGCCCATTTCTTTTTCTTGATTTCAACTAAGATATCATTAACTCGCGTTTGTTCCCTCACCCAATCTGCTCTTTTCTTATCCCTTAACGTTACACCTATCATTCTTCTTTCCATAGCTCGTTGCGTCGTCCTCAATTTAAGTAGAACCCTTTTCGTAAGCCTCCAGGTTTCTGCCCCGTACGTGAGTACTGGTAAGACACAGCTGTTATACAGACACAACTTGAGACACAACTTGAGGTAAGACACAGCTTGAGGGATAATGGCAATCTGCTGTTCATGATCTGAGAATGCCTGCCAAACGCACCCCAGCCCATTCTTATTCTTCTGATTATTTCAGTCTCATGATCCGGATCTGCAGTCACTACCTGCCCTAGGTAGATGTATTCCCTTACCACTTCCAGTGCCTCACTGGATATCGTAAACTGCTGTTCTCTTCCGAGGCTGTTAAACATTACTTTAGTTTTCTGCAGATTAATTTTTAGACCCACTCTTCTGCTTTGCCTCTCCAGGTCAGTGAGCATGCATTGCAGTTGGTCCCCTGAGTTACTAAGCAAGGCAATATCATCAGCGAATCGCAAGTTACTAAGGTATTCTCCATTAACTCTTATCCCCATTTCTTCCCATTCCAGGTCTCTGAATACCTCCTGTAAACAGGCTGTGAATAGCATTGGAGATATCGTACCTCCCTGCCTGACGCCTTTCTTCATTGGGATTTTGTTGTTTTCTTTATGGAGGACAACGGTGGCTGTGGAGCCGCTATAGATATCTTTCAGTATTTTTACATACGGCTCGTCTACACCCTGATTCCGCAATGCCTCCATGACTGCTGAGGTTTCGACAGAATCAAATGCTTTCTCGTAGTCAATGAAAGCTATATATAAGGGTTGATTATATTCCGCACATTTCTCTATCACCTGATTGATAGTGTGAATATGATCTATTGCTGAGTAGCCTTTACGGAATCCTGCCTGGTCCTTTGGTTGACAGAAGTCTAAAGTGTTCCTGATTCTATTTGCGATTACCTTAGTAAATAGTTTGTAGGCAACGGACAGTAAACTGATCGGTCTGTAATTTTTCAAGTCTTTGGCGTCCCCTTTCTTATGCATTAGGATTATGTTAGCGTTTTTCCAAGATTCCGGTACGCTCGACGTTATGAGGCATTGCGTATACAGGGTGGCCAGTTTCTCTAGAACAATCTGTCCACCATCCTTCAACAAATCTGCTGTTACCTGATCCTCCCCAGCTGCCTTCCCCCTTTGCATATCTCCCAAGGCTTTCTTTACTTCTTCCGGCGTTACCTGTGGGATTTCGAATTCCTCTAAACTATTTTCTCTTCCATTATCGTCGTGGGTGCCGCTGGTACTGTATAGATCTCTACAGAACTCCTCAGCCACCTGAACTATCTCATCCATATTAGTAACGATATTGCCGGCTTTGTCTCTTAACGCATACATCTGATTTTTGACAATTCCTAGTTTCATCTTCACTGTTTTTAGGCTTCCTCCATTCCTGAGAGCATGTTCAATTCTATCCATATTATACTTCCTTATGTCAGCTGTCTTACGCTTGTTGATTAACTTCGAAAGTTCTGCCAGTTCTATTCTAACTGTAGGGTTAGAGGCTTTCATACATTGGCGTTTCTTGATCAGATCTTTCGTATACTGCGATAGTTTACTGGTATCCTGCCTAACGGAGTTACCACGGACTTTCCTTGCACATTCCTTAATGATGCCCACAAGATTGTCGTTCATTGCTTCAACACTAAGGTCCTCTTCCTGAGTTAAAACCGAATACCTGTTCTGTAGCTTGATCTGGAATTCCTCCATTTTCCCTCTTACCACTAACTCATTGATCGGCTTCTTATGTACCAGTTTCTTCCGTTCCCTTCTCAGGTCTAGGGTTATTCGAGTTCTTACCATCCTGTGGTCACTGCAGCGCACCTTGCCGAGCACGTTCACATCTTGTATGATGCCAGGGTTAGCGCAGAGTGTGAAGTCTATTTCATTTCTAGTCTCGCCGTTCGGGCTCCTCCACGTCCACTTTCGGCTATCCCGCTTGCAGAAGAAGGTATTCATTATCCTTGTATTATTCTGTTCCGCAAACTCTACTAATAACTCACCCCTGATATTCCTAGTGCCTATGCCATATTCCCCCACTGCCTTGTCTCCAGCCTGCTTCTTGCCTACCTTGGCATTGAAGTCGCCCATCAGTATGCTGTATTTAGTATTCACTCTAGCTGTAGTGGATCCGATTCCGCCGCCGCCGCCGTGAGCGTCTGCACAACGAGCGGATGTTTATGTTCGCGGCGCCGGCCTCCCCGGCGTGGAAGTCACGTACAATAAAGTTTCAGTTTCACCGCCGCTCGGCTGCTCGCCGGTCGCTCTCAAAGTTCGTTCTCTTCTCTCTGCGCGCGTCTGTCTATAGCGCACGCATTTCGCGCCCCTATAGCTTGGTGACCCGGACGTAGCAAGCTCACGCAATGGACGACGAAATGAACACTACAGTACTCAGCAACGACGCCCCGGCTCTTCAGCCCCAGTCAACAGTGCCAGGCGACATCCCTGCCCCCAGCGCTGCCATGGACGCCATTTCCAATGCCCAGCTGCGGCTGCCGCCGTTTTGGCCGAAGAATCCCGCCGTGTGGTTCACGCAAGTAGAAGCCCTCTTCGATCTGTGGCGCATCACATCGCAACGTGTGATGTACCTCCATGTCGTCTCAGCACTTTCCTCCGAGGTAGCTGGTGAGTTCGACGACGTCATGAGAGCGCCACATCCGGCCACGCCCTACGACAATTTCAAGGCCATAGTGCTCACACGCAAAACCGTGTGCGAGAGAAGCCGCTTGCAGCAACTCCTCAACGCGGAAGAACTCGGCGATCGCCGACCATCGCAGCTATTACATCGGATGCGACAGCTACTCGGCGACCGTACTCAAGACTCCGAGAGTCCACTATTGCGCGAGCTGTTTCTGCAACGCTTGCCTCAAACACTTGTCGTGGTTTTGGCAGCTGCGGATGATGTGCCTCTTGACAAACTGGCAGAGCTCGCGGACCGCATGAACGACTACTCCGGCGCAAGATCCGCGGTGTTCTCGACCACTGTCACATCAGACCTCGAGGCCCGGCAATCTCGCCTCGAGGAGAAAATTGACATGCTCATGGACACCATGGCAGCAATGCAGATGGACACGCCTCGTCGCTCTCCACTGGCGAGGGGTGGCTCACGCTCGCGTTCCCGTTCCCGCCCAAGACACACTTCTGACGGCTTCTGTTGGTACCACACCAGGTTCGGCGCCAGCGCTGCAAAATGTCGACAGCCTTGTCGCTGGCAGGGAAACATGGAAGCGAGTCACTAATGGCGGCGCGTGACTCAACCGCTACGGGAAGCCGCCTATTCTACATCACAGACAGGATCCCAGGCCATCGCTTTCTTGTGGACACTGGTGCAGAGGTAAGCGTCATTCCTGCCTCTCGCCAGGACCGACACCGTTGTCCGAGGACTGCGCCTTTGCAAGCTGTAAATACATCCACAATCGCAACATATGGCCAACGCTCCCTCACTATTGACCTGGGCCTGCGTCGCATATTTCGGTGGATTTTCATCCTCGCCGACGTGCGCTTCTCCATATTAGGTGCGGACTCTCTTACCCATTTCGGTTTGAACGTGAATCTCCGGTCCCGTCAACTTGTGGACTGTACGACCAGCCTCTCCGTGCAAGGTATCCTCGCACCGCTGTCCGCCTCTACGCAACCAGCTCCGCATTCGCCATCATCAGAATTTGCCTCTATCCTCAGTGAATTTCCTGAACTTACCAAACCTACCAATTTGGAACTTCCAGTGTGGCACACTGTGACGCACCACATCGTCACCACGGGTCCTCCAGCGTTCTGCAAGCCACGACGTCTTGCTGGAGACCGCCTCGCCACAGCTCGCAGAGAATTTGATCACATGCTGCAGTTAGGCATAATCCGCCCATCGTCAAGCAGCTGGTCATCTGCCCTACACATGGTGCCCAAGCGTGACCCCGGAGATTGGCGCCCTTGTGGAGACTATCGTGCATTGAATGCCCGCACCGCTCCCGACCGGTACCCGCTCCCGCAAATTCACGACTTTGCTACCACTCTTGCTGGAACAACCATATTTAGCAAGATTGACCTAGTCAAGGCATATCATCAAATTCCTGTGGAACCAGCGGACATACCGAAGACTGCCATCACGACACCTTTTGGCCTATTCGAGTATGTCCGCATGCCATTCGGGTTACGGAACGCAGGCCAAACTTTCCAACGCTTCATCAACGAAGCCATACGTGGTCTGCACTTCGTCATCGCCTATCTTGATGATCTGCTGGTGGCGAGTTCTTCACCAGAGCAGCACGCTGACCATCTGCGGTTGCTGTTTTCGCGACTGCAGGAACATGGCTTAACAATCAACACAGCCAAATGTGTCTTTGGTGTTGACAACGTCGAATTTCTTGGACACCTTGTCACACCTCAAGGAATCAAGCCATTGGACAGGAAGGTTCAAGCTCTGAGGGATTTTCCACGTCCAACGTCACTTCGCAAGCTCCGCGAATTTCTCGGGCTTCTGAACTTCCACCGTCGGTTCCTGCCGAATATAGCGCGCATCATTCTACCTCTGACCGACATGCTGAAGGCTCCAAAGGCACCATCTGCGATTTTGGAGTGGACATCCGAAGCAGACGCCGCCTTCCAAGAAGCCAAGAATGCCCTGGCACAAGCTACCCTCCTAGTGCATCCCCTAACTGACGCGCCCATGCGGCTCATCACCGACGCCTCCTCCAGTGCCGTTGGTGCAGTTTTACAACAATTCCAGCACAATCTGTGGTGTCCACTCGGTTTCTTTTCACAGAAGATGAAGCCGGCAGAAACTCGATGCAGCACTTTCGACCGCGAACTCCTGGCTGTCTACCTTGGCATTCGCCACTTTCGCCACCTTCTCGAAGGTACCGTGTTCCACGTACTGACGGATCATAAGCCACTAACATTCGCTTTCCGTGGAAACCACAGCACACACACGTCCCGGCAAATTCGGCACCTGCATTTTATTTCCGAATTCACGACCGACCTACGGTAGATCGAAGGACCCGTTAATGCGGCTGCCGATGCCCTGTCACGTGTCGACGCGCTTTCCACTGCTGCTGTGGATTTCGACATCATCGCAGAGGCACAACACTCTGACAACGAGCTGCGTGACCTGCGTGCAGGGTCCACATCTCTCTCGTTTGCTGAGGTGCCACTGCCGTTCTCCACCGGTACGATCGTCTGCGACATGTCAACAGGCTGTGCCCGTCCATTTGTGCCTTCCTCGCACCGTCGTCAAGTTTTTGGCAAGCTACACGACTCGAGCCATCCTGGTGTTCGCGCCACTCAGCGCCTCATCACCTCCCGTTATGTGTGGCCCGGCATCAACGCAGATGTCCGCCGCTGGGCTCGAGAATGTCAACGCTGCCAACATGCAAAAACGACCGGCCACACCAAGTCACCACTTCAACCCTTCCGTCTGCCCGACTCTCGCTTTGACCACGTTCACATCGACATTGTTGGTCCACTGCCTTCATCGCGTGGTAAACGATACATCCTCACCTGCGTTGACCGCTACACGCGCTGGCCTGAAGCGTTTCCCGTACACGATATTACGGCGCCAACCGTGGCGTCCGTTTTCGTAGCCGGTTGGATATCTCGTTTCGGCTGCCCCAGCGTGGTAACAACCGACCGCGGACGACAGTTTCAAAGTGAGCTCTTCAGAGCGTTAACAAGCATCCTCGGTATCCGCCACATCCACACAACTGCATACCATCCGTCAGCAAATGGTATGGTGGAAAGGCTTCACCGCCAGTTGAAAGCCGCCCTCATCGCCCGCGACGCTCGTACTTCATGGGTCGACGACCTGCCGCTAGTTCTACTAGGTATTCGGTCGGCCATAAAAGAGGACCTCGGGTGTACAGCTGCCGAAATGGTCTACGGGACGACACTACGTCTACCCGGCGAATTCTTTGCACCACCCGCAGTCCCCAACCTCTCGCCTCCTGCCTACGTTGAGCAACTTCGGTCGCTCTTTGAGCGCTTGCGACCTACATCACCTCGACAGCGCTCCACTTACGACGTTTTCGTAAGCAAAGACCTAGCTGCCTCAACTCACGTTTTCGTGCGCCGCGAAGGCATCCGACCCGGCCTCACTGCACCGTACGACGGCCCGTTCGAAGTGCTACAGCGCGGAGAAAAGACTTTTACTGTTTCTGTGAACGGCCGTGAGGACGTCATTTCAATCGACCGTGTGAAGCCCGCGTACATGGCAAACTTGTGCGTTCCTCTTGCACTCCCCAGTTGTTCCCCGCCCGATTCTCCCCCATCCGTACCCTGCCCCGTGAGCAAGCACGTGTCCTGGGCATCAGCGCGACAGCAGCAACCTTTGTATCTACGGGGGGGGAGCCCTGTAGTGGATCCGATTCTGCCGCCGCCGCCGTGAGCGTCTGCACAACGAGCGGATGTTTATGTTCGCGGCGCCGGCCTCCCCGGCGTGGAAGTCACGTACAATAAAGTTTCAGTTTCACCGCCGCTCGGCTGCTCGCCGGTCGCTCTCAAAGTTCGTTCTCTTCTCTCGCGCGTCTGTCTATAGCGGACGCATTTCGCGCCCCTATACTACCCATCGCCGATCGCTCTCAAAGTTCGTTCTCTTCTCTCGCGCGTCTGTCTATAGCGGACGCATTTCGCGCCCCTATACTACCCATCGCCGATTCCACGTCTTCGTAGAAACTTTCGACTTCCTGGTCATCATGACTGGATGTAGGGGCGTAGACCTGCACAACCTTCATTTTGTACCTCTTATTAAGTTTCACAACAAGACCTGCCACCCTCTCGGTAATGCTATAGAATTCCTGTATGTTACCAGCTATATTCTTATTAATCAGGAATCCGACGCCTAGTTCTCCTCTCTCCGCTAAGCCCCGGTAGCACAGGACGTGCCCGCTTTTTAGCACTGTATATGCCTCTTTGGGCCCCTAACTTCACTGAGCCCTATTATATCCCATTTACTGCCCTCTAATTCCTCCAATAGCACTGCTAGACTCGCCTCACTAGATAACGTTTTAGCGTTAAACGTTGCCAGGTTCATATTCCAATGGCGGCCTGTCCGGAGCCAGTGATTCTTAGCTGGTATCACGTCTAAACTATTTTCGATTTCAAGCAACCACAGTGCTTTCACCACGCATGGCTTTCACCACGCACCATGCAAGAGCAGAAGAAAAGGTTTGCGCACATTAAAATAGCGTCGAGCACCGGAACTACGCGGCAGCATGGCTCGCCCGCTCTAACTCGAGCAGCACAATTGACAAGGCGCTGGTTAAGCATCTTGTCACTGAGACCGCTTACTGGACAGAGGGTTTGAAGCACGTGGTCGTTGTAGTTAAGCTTCTAGCTGAGCGCAACCTGGCGTTTAGGGTCAGTGAGGAGATTTTTTTTCACCTACAAGCGGCAATTATATGGGAGTGCTTGAGGCCAATGCTAAGTTTGATCCCTTTCTAGAGGAGCACATCACACGCTATGGCAACAAAGAAAAAAGGTCCCCCCTTCGCATCTGTCAAGAACAATTTGTGATGAATTTATCGAGCATATGCCAAAGGCTGTCGAGGAACGTCTCATCGACGAAGTTAAACGCGC
The DNA here is from genome assembly GCF_038994185.2 of Dermacentor albipictus. Lineage (NCBI taxonomy): Eukaryota > Metazoa > Arthropoda > Arachnida > Ixodida > Ixodidae > Dermacentor > Dermacentor albipictus. Next base: position 6,411,943 of record NC_091824.1, read on the forward strand.
AAAATACTTCTCTTGTTGATTCGACTCCAGACCTTACTCACTTTGATCAGCTGTCAATTGTTTTGCGATACTATTTAAATGGGAAAGTGTACGAACGCTTTCTTGAATTTGTCCCGATTGCATCGCATACCGGCTTGTATCTTTTTGATACCGTGATGCCCTTTGACGGCCAATGCCATCTCAATTGGTTATTGCAGAGGCCAAGCTTGTGATAATTCCAGTAATATGTCAGAAAAAATACAAAGGACTAAAGCCCAAATCAAACAACTGAACGAATTATCTGTCTATGTCCCGTGTGCTCGTCATTCACTGAACGTAGTTGGCGCGTGTAGCGTTGAGGTAGTCAAATTTTTTCACTGTAATTTCGAGACTGTACGTGTTCTTTGCTGCCTGACCTAAGCGATGGATGTATCTTTTGGACAGCATGGGCGGAACTGGCCAGCAGCTTGTTCTGAAAAGTCTCTCCTAGACCACGTGGTCAAGACACGCTGAATCATGTAAGGCCATTCTGAAAATTTTCAATGCAGGCTTCTGTTGCCTTGAAGCTATATCAAAGAACGAGGAAGAAAACGGTGACACTAAGAACGAAGCGCAATCTCTCTTCATGAAAATGACAAAACTAGAGACTGCATTCATGGTGATTTTCCGGAGTGAAATATTGGAGCGCTTTGACAAAACGAACGTAGCACTTCAGAAACCATGCCTAGACATTTCAATTGCTGTAGGCGTGCTGAGCTCTCTAGTACGCTTTGTTAATTCTTTGCGACCTCTCTTTGAGACCTTCGAAGAGAGAGCACGCACGCTACGTACCAATCAGTGTTATCAGGATGAGGGCAAACGCAACGTTTTGAGTAAGCACGCGGACGGGGAAAGCGATAGTGTGCTACAAGATGAAAAAAGTATGCCGTAGAGACCTAGAATGTCGTATTTGACAGTGTAGGCTCTCCTATGCGAGTGCGAAAGGCCACCTACACTGAACTCAGCGAATGGTTCGGATTCTTAAAATTGCGAGAAAGGCCTCTTTGGCACAGCAGGCTGACAAGTTTGCAAAAACCTACATAAATGATTTGGAGCCAGCTTTGTCCGCTGAAATCGTCCAGTTTGCGAACTTTCTGTACAACTATGTGTGCCAGGACACGAGTCCCCTGAGAATAATGAAGTTGCTGCACGAAAGAAAGCTCATTGATGTGTTTCCCAACCTTTCCATTGCTTTGCGAATGTACTTAAGCATACCCGTGGTAAACTGCGAGACCGAACGATCGTTTTCCAAGTTGACGCTGATAAAAAATCACCTCTGTTCGAGCCTCCTTGACAAGATGAACTCGCTTGCTATCGTGTCCATTGAAAGTGACCTCCTCCACGATCTATCCTTCGAACAGACTATTTCTGATTTCGCCAAAGCGAAGGCGCGAAAGATGCCATTTTAAAAAAGGACTGTTCGCGCCATACATGAATAGATTCAATAAGCTTGTTGTGTCGCCTCCCAGCCTCCACGTTTCCAATGAAACGCTGAGCAGTGTAATTCATGATATGCAAGTCTTCGTTGTGCGTCTCTTGTTTAGTCTTCTTGTGATATTTAGCGTGCTTATAAAGAACTGATTTTTTTTGTTGTTTTTGATAGTACCACGTTTATTTGGTGTCGTCCTTGCTTCTCTTACCCTTAACGAAAATATTTTCAAATAATGTTTTGTAATTACTGTTGGTAATTTTCTTCTGTATTCTAGTGCATTTCTATGGTGTTTCTATTGCCTTAAGTATTGTACATATCTATTCCACATTTAGAGAGGAACGTGCAGAACGAATACTGCAGTCTGATGCTTGAATTTTATTATAGAATGTTTTGGATACAACCATGCGCCTCCTCACGGGATTAAACTTTGTGATGCAAACAAAGCCTAGCTTCAGCATGATCGACATCTGAGCTGTGTTGTCTTTTCTACGTTCTTGTTCGTCTTGAGTGCACTAAACTTTTCCTTAAAGCCTAGCTTTTGCTGAAAGCAGAATGCAGATTAATCACAAAGTGAACATATGGGTTGGTAACATAAGCAAGTTTTGTTGTTTTGCTTATAACGACAACAATAATATTAATCCCGCTGATCGCACATCGTCTTTTTTATTCGGTGGACTTAAAATGAAACATGGCATATTTCCAGTAGAGTAGCAAGCGACAGGTGGGGGGGGGGGTGTACAGTATGGGCAAAGGGCGCATGGATGCGCATTAGCCCAAGGCCCCCGTTTTTCTTAATCCGGCCTTGCCGCCATGGAAGAGGGGCGACTGCCGCGAACCAAACCCGCATTGAGGAGCTACGCGGCTGTGGCTTCCATCGCCGGCGGCGAGCGGGGAGGGAGCATCGAGTTCCCGCCCGCTGCGAGTCCCGTTATACGAGGTGGCCAGGTAGCCTCGGGTCGCGTCCAGTTGGGCGAGGAGCTGCAGGTGCCCCAACCCGCCCAAATCCCGCCGGCAGGTGTTACTAGTGAGGGAGAGTGATTTCAACTGTGGGATAGCATGCGGCAGAGTCCGCTGTTTCGAGTGCAGTGAACTGGACCACATTGCTCGTTACTGCCCCAGACGTCCCCTCCTGCAGTGAAACCGGGATCGGGGTCGGCCACGACAACACGTCTGACCGAAGTGATTGTCGCCCCCTCCGTGTGTAGTGCGCACTTACCCGCGGGTGCATTCGCGCCGTTAACGATTGTCACTATTGCCGGTCTGAATTTGCCGTGCTCCTCGGCACAGGGCCCAGTGCCTCTTTGGCGACGAGATTTCGACCCTCTTGCAGCAGCGCACTTTCGCTTGCGTGAATGCCAAGCAACCTTTAACCTAGCCAGCGGCTCTGTTCCTGCTGGCGGGGAAGCGGGGCTGTAAGTTCCTTAAGATGGGCGAACGAGGCCCTATCACTTCATTCATTTGCCTGGTTTGAGTGTTCCCGTGGTTCTGGGTCATGACTTTCTTCGTAAGTCTAATATATACTTACTTATACAATACTGCGGACAAGAAGTCCAAGCAGGGTGAGCAAAATACAAAGATTATATACGCAGAAGAAAAAGATGAAACAAATGTGTAACACGTTTTTCACGCAAAATGTTTGGCCGTAAGGTAGACGATTAAGAAAATTTTTAACTTGATTACAATACAACTATAATTATTACACGAAATAACGAGATTATTTACACAAATGATATACAGCTCACGGGCGAAGCACCGTGGTAGACATCCCGAATGGAGGCTATAGGATGGGACCGTTTTCCTCTTTGAGAATTTTGGCTGACCCTCCGGCTCCTGCATGTGTTGGCCCGGGTCGAGTGACTGCCCCGCGTGGTGTGTTAGATAAGGGGGATGAGCCCTTTCCGGCGCAGGCTGCTGCGTGTGCTGCCACGCAGATGTGAGGGAGGGTGGCCTGCGCGAGGTGGCGCGTTGCACCCTTTAATGGATGGTGCTGTAGGGTTGGACTTAAACAGAAATCTGGCATGTCCGATGTCCGAATTGCTGTTCAGCTTCGACGAGCTGTTCACAGAAGACCCAGTTTGCACTGACATTGTGCGCCACAGAATCGAGACTGGGGATGCGAGTCCTTTGAGGTTCAACCCCAGGCCAGTTAGCCTGTCCGAAAGACAGGCTATTGATGGTATGCTTAACGAGATGTTGGCGACCGGTGTCATCAAGCGTTCCGATAGCCCCTGGGCATCTCCTGTCGTCCTGGTTCCTAAAAAAGATAGTAGTTTCCGCCTTTGTGTTGGTTACCGACGACTGAACGCACTTACCCGTAAAGATGCCTATCCTTTGCCAACCATCGAGTCAATTGTGGGCAGCCTAGGTTCAGCTAAGTATTTCACGACTCTGAACGCTACTTACAAGTATGGATGGATGATCAGGACAAAGCAAAGGCCACTTTCACGTGCCATCATGGTCTTTTTCAATTTGAGTGGATGCCCTTTGGTCTGGGCAGCGCCGCAGCCACATTTCAGAGGCTAATGGATCGGGTTCTGGGCGATGCCAAATGGTTCCATGCCATGTGCTACCTCGAAGACATCGTGATCTATTCACAAACGTTTGAGGAGCACACTCCTCACGCAGGGGACATGCTTTGTAGACTCTGGTCAGTGGGTATGACGTTAAATCCGGCAAAGGCTCAAGTGGCGCAAACTCGAGTGTACTTGCTTGGGTTCACCCGGGAGGGAGGCTCGATTGAGCCGAATTCGGAGAACCTTCCCGCTTCTAAAGATGTATCCGGTGTCCGCCGCTTCCTGGGAATGGCCAATTTCTATCGGTCATTTATTCTATCCTATTCGAGACTCCAGGCACCGCTGACAAAGTTGTTGGGGAAGTCTGTAGCGTGGCGTCGAAGACCGGAGCAGGAGTAGGCGTTGCGCGGCTTGTGCCGAGCCATCGTCGAGACAGCGCGTCTCAAATTGCCTGACCTGACTGGGAAATTCGTTGTTCAAACTGACGCGACTGACTTGGGATTGGGGGTTGTCCTCCTTCAGGAATTCGGTGTTGTCCTGCACCCTCTGACTTTTGGCAGTCGGGGGCTGCTTCCTTCGGAACAGAACTACTCCGTTACAGAAAAGGAGTGCTTAGGGATTGTGTTTGCATTGAGGAGGTTCGACGTCTATTTGGACGGCACTAAATTTGTCGTGCAGATGGATCACAGCACGCTCAGCTGGCTCATAAGGCTTCGCGATCCTGTGGGTTGGCTGGCACGCTGGGCACTTCTAATACTGGACTGCGACTGTGCGAGTAGGAAAGGGGAGCACAGACGTCGCCGCAGATGCGCTTTCGCGTGCGCCGCTTCTCCACCTGGCTGGTGCCGGAGGCGAGTGGCGGTAGACGTAAGCCGCCGACGCGCCCGCCTGTGCGAGCGGTGGCATGGCCAAGGAAGAAAGGGAGGCTATTTTCGCCGCCCCCCCCCCTTATAGTGGAGAATGCGGCAAAAGAAGTGTTCAGCGTTGCAAAGCAGGGCGGTGACGAGAGTTCTCCCTTAGTGAGCGAAAAAGTTGGAAACGAGCCAAAGGGGAGCGTAGTGATTAGATTGCTCGCTACTGGAGGTAACTTGACCGTTCATGGCTGTGCCTTTAATGAATATGATGTCACCGCACATGATGCTCTCACGCGTGTGCAGAAAGGGCTAGCCGCCGAAGGGCACCCGTGCACCGCGACACAGTGTAACAAGGCATTTGAGTATCTCAAAAAGGAAGTAATGGAACTGCCTCTCCCTCTGAAGGGACCGCGATTATATTCAGTCGAGAAGAGCTTCTAAAGGCCCAGCAGGAAGATTCATTTCGCTAGGAAATTTCTGGTAGAGTAGCAGAAATGGAGCGCCGCAATGTTACTGGTGTCGCAACGAGCGTAGAAAGGTGCGGGCCAGCTTGTACTGCTGGTATTTCTGAAGATTCCTACCTGTTGGAGCACGATGGGCTCGTGCTGAGATATATCGCTACTGAGGACGAATCTATTGACCAGTTTCAGGTGGTGCGGCCAAAAGGACGAAGACGCGTGCTATTGCACTACGCTCACGACGAACCACTGGCTGGACACCTGAGTAGCTAAAGGTTTTCCAAGGCTCGGTCACACTGTCACCTGGCCCGGTAGGAAGCGCGACCTTGTCCGCTATGGCCGGACTTGCCCCATCTGTCAGACGGTGAAATTTCGTGGTGGCTGACCGTCGGGTTTTATGAAGCCGATTGACAGTCAGTGGCCTGTGTAGTTTGCTCCCTGCGACCTAATTCGACCTTTTCCAAAGAGTAAGCAAGGTTTTCACCACCTCTTCGTAGTGCTCGGTCCCTTTACTAAGTGGGTGGAACTATTTCTGCTCTGCAAGGTGACGGCCGGAGCAGTGTTGGACAAACTAATGAAAGTTTTCACGCGCTTCGGAGTTCCGGAGCGTCTCATTAACGACAATGCGTCCTACTTCACTTCTCAGGTATTTCATGAGACGTGCACATGCCTTCAGATTCAGCATCGTATCACATCGTCACGTCAATGCTCACGGCCTTTGCACATATGGGCTTATTTACGTCTCTCCGCACGGCGTCGGTAATAGGCCCCGAGAAGGCGAGCTTCACGACGCAGCATGACGGCGTACTGCGATAAGCCTACCACAGGTTCCAGCACAGAGCCGAATGGGTCGGCCAGCCCTGGTCGAACAGTTGGGAAGTCTCCCAAGAACACGAGACGTCCAGGACCGTTAATACATTTATTGGTTACAATATGGCCGGTACCTACAAAACTGCGCCTAAACACACGGAGAATACTCGGCGCCCGATGGCGTGGGGACGGCAGGTTCCACGCCGCGTCGAACAATGGTTTGCGCACGCGGGCCGTGATGCGTTTGCAAACACTACCCAGTGCTTAAGTGTAAACACTACCCAGTACTAGTGCAAACACTACCCAGTACAGTGCAAACACTACCCAGTACTAGTAAGCGGCGGTTCGGACCCGCAAAATCTGACGCACGAAGCGCCTCTGACTACCGCAAAGGCGGAAGGCAAAGTCACTCAGCAAGCCACACTTACGCAAACAGGCATAGCACGTGAACGTCCCAAAGCCGGAGGCGTTGTGGACACAAATAGCTGGTCACTCACGTACCTTGCCGCTTCTCTCTCGTGACCAGCGCTAGTCCCTGCCACTGCCTGACACTCCCGCGCACCGCGATCCTCCCCAGTCGGTGCATCCTCCCTACATCACGCCCCACAACACAATCAGGGGGGGGGAAGGGGGGGCAGCGTAGCATGACGAAGAGGCCACGGCACCAGCGTGGGGTCGAGGGGCAGGCATTTTGGCATTTCCTCGCAATTGCGAATGAGTCCGGAGCCGGAGGCATAGCAATGACTGTGCCAGGTAGACCAATGTAATTCCCACAATCATCATCATTATCATCATCATCATCATCATCACCAGCCTGGCTAGGCCCACTGCAAGGCAAAGGCCTCTCCCATACTTCTCCAACAACCCCGGTCATGTACTAATTGTGGCCATGCCGTGCCTGCAAACCTCTTAATCTCATCCGCCCACCTAACTTTCTGCCGCCCCCTGCTACGCTTCCCTTCACTTGGGATCCAGTCCGTAACCCGTAATGACCATCGGTTATCTGCCCTCCTCATTACATGTCCTGCCCATGCCCCTTTCTTTTTCTTGATTTCAACTAAGATGTCATTAACTCGCGTTTGTTCCCTCAACCAATCTGCTCTTTTCTTATCCCTTAACGTTACACCTATCATTCTTCTTTCCATAGCTCGTTGCGTCGTCCTCAATTTGAGTAGAACCCTTTTCGTAAGCCTCCACGTTTCTGCCCCGTAGGTGAGTACTGGTACGACACAACTATTATATACTTTTCTCTTGAGGGATAATGGCAACCTGCTGTTCATTATCTCAGAATGCCTGCCAAATGCACCCCAGCCCATTCTTATTCTTCTGATTATTTCCGTCTCATGATCCGGATCCGCCGTCACTACCTGCCCTAAGTAGATGTATTCCCTTACGGCTTCCAGTGCCTCGCTGCCTATTGTAAATTGCTGTTCTCTTCCGAGACTGTTAAGCATTACTTTAGTTTTCTGCAGATTAATTTTTAGACCCACTCTTCTGCTTTGCCTCTCCAGGTCAGTGAGCATGCATTGTAATTGGTCCCCTGAGTTACTAAGCAAGGCAATATCATCAGCGGATCGCAAGTTTCTAAGGTATTCTCCATTAACTTTTATCCCCAATTCTTCCCAATCCATGTCTCTGAATACCTCCTGTAAACACGCTGTGAATAGCATTGGAGATATCGCATCTCCCTGCCTGATACCTTTATTTATTGGGATTTTGTTGCTTCTTTATGGAGGACTACGGTGGCTGCGGAGCCGCTATAGATATCTTTCAGTATTTTTACATACGGCTCGTCTACACCCTGATTCCGTAATGCCTCCATGACTGCTGAGGTTTCGACAGAATCAAACGCTTTCTCGTAATCAATGAAAGCTATATATAAGGGTTGGTTATATTCCGCACATTCCCACAATACCTATGCGTATACATACGCGGAAAACTTTCGCAGCCGAACGAATTGGAAGGCTCCGCCGCCGCGTTTTCTGCGACAAAAGGTCCATACCGCTACTTGCGTTTAAAATAAGAATAACGTGGACGATGACTCTGCAAGACCAACGACCACGACATCACTTCTCCAACTTGTCCCACAAAGCTAAAGGCCACTCAGGAGGTTCGTCGCGGGATTCATAAGCAATGGCCTCCGCGTGCTGCCACACCGCCAGTGCCGAGATCTAACAGGTTTGCGGCGCTCCAGTGGGATGACGACGACTGGCCAGAGCTCTCCGAGCCTGACCCGCCTGCATCCCATTCCCAACAGACTTACTGTGACAAAATCAGCAAAGACCGCCGTTGCCCGCTGGTTACACAGAAGCAGAGCGTGTCGGAAAATCCGCGTGATGCTGTGGCAGCATTTGACGATCAAATTGCTCGCCTTTTAGCGGAGGTTTGCAAGCTGCGACAACACCGTGAACTACTTGCGCGTCGCCGGCGTGCAATGGAATCTGACACCGCTACAACTTTAGCAGGATGCTTTGTTGGGAAAGTTGGTTGATTGTAATAGGAAACATTGGTTGCGCTTTCTAGACAGTCACATCTGCGCCTGTCCTGTCTTCTTAGATGTGATTTTCTAAAAAGCGCAACCAATGTTTCCTGTTACCGCTACAACTGTCGATATCGCTGCATCACGGTCTCTGTCACGCCCTGCTGTATCGTTCACCGATTCTACGAGGTCTTCGGCTCTGTTGACGAATAACTCTACAACATCGCTTTTGCGGTTCATGATCAGCCAGTTATCCAACCTGACATCTGTGAGTTTACAATGCCTGGACTCGTAATCAAAATGGCGGGTGCAGGTGTTTCTGGTGTGCTGCAATAGAACTGCAGAGGACTCTCCACGAAAGTGGGGTGCTTAAACGCCGTCTTCGTATGAACAAGCTGCAGGTGTGGGTCCTGTTACTACAGGAGACCAACGCCTTGCCTGCCATTCCGGACTTTAGCGGATACGTGTCTCCTTCGATGATTGACCATCGCGAGCACACAGCTTCCCCTCCAGGAAAGGCGGCAGTGTATGTTGATACGCGCTATCCCGAGGTCTGCATTTCTCTTGAAAACTGGTGTAACACATACCAGGAGGTAGTGTCAGTAGCTGTGTAGTTACTCAAGGCAACTGTTGTGGTAGTGTCATAATACGTAAGACCAGCCGGTGGCTCTCCTTCACGGATTAATCTGGGTTGGTTACTGAATGACTGTCGACAATACCCAGCATGTCCTATTTTAGTTGGTGGTGCTTTCAACGCCCCTCACCCAGATTGGGGGTAGCCCACATGTAGCGCCCGAGGTAGGCGTGTGCATGACGCCTTCGCGGATGCGTTGTTTGTATTACTAAACCATCCCGATTCACCAACGCGGGCAGTGCCTCAAGCTCGTCGTACAACATACGCACCGGATCTTACGTGGTGGTCGGGTCCCGGCATTCCCAATTGGCTCCTGGAGCCCGACTGGCGAGGTAGTAACCACCCTATCATCATCGGCCTTCATCCATCGCAGGCCCGCTGATTGCGCCGCAAGTGTGCTGTGGTCAAATGGGACACCTTTCGTTCGGTTCTCCAAAATACCTCTGAGGACTCGTCACCACTAGTTGTTGACCGCATACAAAGCGCGCTCAATGAAGCTACAACCATCAGCTTGGTAGACATCGATCGGCCGGCACAGGATATCGGCCTGCTCAACTTGTGGGCTGCTCGCAGACAAGTTGAGGTGGCAGCATCCCGAGACCCCAATTCTGCACAAGCATGTACAAGACTTAATTTCCTTACTGCTAAGGGCCGAATATATGAACGCGACCTCTCGCGGTGGCACTCGCATATGAGGTGTGAGCGGTTTTCATCCAAGACATCGAATGCTTCTCTCTGGCGGATGTTCCGTGCCATGGAACATGGCTGCCGCCATCCAGAAGCGGCGGCCACAGTCTGCTACGCTGCTGGCTTGTCGCCGGATGATTTCGCCAGAGAAGCATCATGGAAGTTTTTCGTCCAGTACGACGTGTTGCCTCAACCAACCAATGATGCTTCCTTGGCAGGCATTCCGGCACATATCAAGAAGTTACCATCCACAGCTGACTCCGAGGCAATTGCAAGCTCTTTCACCATGCCGGAGTTGTTTGCAGCGATAGATTGTACCAGTCGCAAGACAGCACCCGGTCCAGACTCTGTTACTTATGAGGCTGAACCTAAGTTATGCTGAGTTGTGCTGACAACCTGACTTATGTTGTGGTGCCTCAACTTCTCGACACCATTAACAGGTATGGCTAGATGGCGTTGTCCCTCCGGGCTGGAAATCGGCTATTGTGATTACGATTCCGAAACTAGGCAAGCCGCCGACTGATTTTGGAAACTACCGACCTAGTTTTCCTAACGTCAACGTTGTGCAAGCATGTAGAGAAAATGCTAGCCACATTACTCTCGTGGTGGCTACAGCACCACGGTTTATACCACCTTCCTCAAATTGGCTTCCTTCCATCCATACTTACTGAAGATGGGCTGGCTGTCTCGGCATCCTCAGTTTTACCGTCAACTCGTAGTCACACTGTCCGTACTGTCCTCGCTATGGACATCGATAAGGCGTATAATAACATCAGTCATGCTGCCATCTTGGATTCAATTGACATGCTGCATTGACCCCCTAAAGTACGGAATGTTGCCAAATCATTCCTTGAAGACCGCCACTTTGCAATTCGCCTCAGTGGTGACACCGTCGACTCATTTGTCCCCATTCGCGCCGTACCCCATGGATCCGTATTGTCATCCACATTATTCAATATCGCTTTCATCCCGCTTGCATGGCGCTTACACGATGTTCCCGACACGAAGTTCTTGTACGCTGATGACATCACGGTTTGGAGTACTCATCCTGACCTGCATACTCAAGCCACTGCCTTTCAATCAGCTTTAGATATCACGTCGACTTACGCTTCTTCTGTCGGCTTTAAGCTTTCCGTCAGCAAATCTGCTCACATGCCAGTCGCCAATCGCTGGGGCCGGCGTAAACCCTCTGATACACCCATTCCTCTTCATCTGTCCGGAACCCCACTACAACAATGTTTAACAATAAAAATTCTGGGTCTGACGGTCCACGAGTCGGGAACCGTAACTGCTTGGCTCTACGGAGCTGAAAAGCAGGAGGTTTAGACGTTGGGTCTGATTAGGCGTATTGCTCCTGAAATGGGCGGCGCCAGCTCATATTTTGTGCGACAATTTGTGAAGGCGATAGTGCAACCACGCCTTGTTTATCAAACCCAATTCCAGCATTTGACGAGGGCGCAATGAGATACCTTGAAGCTGTTAATCTCGAGGCAATGAGGGTCATAACATGCCTTACCGGCATCACCCCGATCGTGGCCTTCCAAGAAAATGCACAGCTGAACACACTCGATGAGCTGGTCAAGCAGCGACGGGATGCATGCAGCCTTAAGGCCAGCTTTTCCCACGCAGCGTATGCTCTCAGGGCTTACGCTTTCTCGAACTCCCTTCTACCCCCACCATCGCCAGTTCTCCCTCCCTGGAGATTTGTACAGCTGAGTGATAACAAGCCAACAGATATTCGTCGCCAGACAACTCAAGCGGCGGCGTCACTTCGTGACCGCAATGTAGCTCAAGAAGGCCACCTACCACTTGGCTCCATCGTGCTTTACGTTGATGCATGCATTCAGGAGAGTGAAACGACCACTGCACTTTATTGCCCTCGCGAACCTGCCCTTAATTAGACGTCCTAGTTTCCAATGCAATAGCCTCCTTCCTCCTTTTGTGCTGAGCTCCTTGCTGTTCGAGAAGCGTTGTGCTTGGTGGCCGCCTTTCCCATGGCCCCACGGCCCGCATCGCCATTCACACTGGGGGACTCCAGGTGACGCGACTTCTGCGAGGCGTAAGTCACAGCCCTGAAATGTGACAAGAGATTCATATTCTGGCGGCGCACATCCCGCAGCCAATATCTATCGATTGCATCTCACGCGACCATCTAATCTTCCAAAGCCATGCGGATTCGGCGACCCGTCTACCGACCTCTCCATCGTCACTGCCTCAGCTCTTTCACCTAGATGATGCCACCCTCGTTTTAACAAGAAAGGAGCACCTCGGGTGCCGCACACGTGTTCTCATATCTCCGTGTGCGGTAAACTTCCCCCGCGGTCTTTCCCGTGCAGAGGAGGTTGCGCTTCGGAGGATCCGGGTCGGGGTTGGCCTCACTCCGGCCATGACTCGGAATTGTCTGCACTTTCACCAGTTATATCATCGCTCTGGTTGTTCAGTCTGCGAGTCGCGAAATCCTGAAGCCGACATCGCCCACCTGCTCTGGGTTTGCCCCGCATTGAAACCGACGAGGCTGCGGCACCTCGCAGCAGCGGGACTTTCACCGCATAATCCGAGTGATTATACTGCGTGGACGCAGGGACCATACTATCGATCCCTCTTGGGCTTCATTAGATCCGCAAATCTTTTTTTTCATTCATTTAATCATTCTTATTCACGCCCATCCCGTACCTCTGTATGCTCTGAGGCAATTACCCTCGCAATAAAAAAGAGCACCCGCTTCGGTCACATCAATGGGGGTATCTCAGGAGGCACATATCGGCAACGCGCTTCCGAAGGTTCTGCAGCCCATTTAGTAAATATTACATGCCTAAAAACGTCTTTGATTTATCCGCGATAGATGTATGATGGCAATGGGTAACTCAACATAGAACGATTTCTAAACGGTTCTGACCTTGTAGTTCCGGAATCTGACGTGCGCAGGTGGCCGTGAACTCGGCTAGGCAAACTATACAGGTGGTCTGACAACCTGGGACAGCCCTTCAAACGGGGAGTGGTCACAATAATGGGGAAAGTGGTCGCTTCTCTCACCCGAAAGGTGAGGAGACAACCTAACGTATGCAATTCTCACAATTCGATTGTGTACTCTCTCGAGATGACAGCATGACCCCAGTGTTTTCCGTGCACGCCAAACAGGCTAAGCTAGGTGATTTCTTTATATCCTGACGCTCCTGGTATATTCTAATATGGCCATCTCTCGAAGGGAGTGATTTCGCTAATACAATAACATATGCAGTGCTCTCAAAGTATGCGCTACAGAAATTCGCGAAAATTTTCACGTGAAAACTCAAGCTAGTTGGTTATTCATCTGCAGACAGCAAGGGAACTTTGGACATAGATAAATTGAGGCCACAGCGCAACGTGTCGTTCTCGTATGTGTCTAGGCTGTATCTGTGTATTTGGCGCTATTCGTTCCTTAATGAAGGAATTTTCATTAGACATATGCTCCTGTGTACCGCTCATATTTCGCCGGAACGTAGGTAGATAGCGCTTGTCCGTGTCAGCACTTTCTACCTTGTTTTATCTACTTCGCATTTCAAGCCTACCAATACAGTCTACAAGACTCGTCTACTGGCGCAGTGCGGAAGCTAGTAAAGAAACATCCTCTGATGATTCTTGTGCGTGAGTTCCAGGGCATTCGCCATATCGGCCAATGTGCATTGTCAAGAATTTTCTTGCGCGTCACCGATCTCAGCGGCGTGCGGATGTTAGGAGAGATGGACTCGGGAGACGCACGTCAATACAGCCAACGTATTTTAGTTACCGCAAACTCAAAATGGAAAACTCAAAACTCAATTGGCTAGAAATAAAACTCCACTAAGGAATAGTAACACTTGCATAGTCTACATTTGTCCTTATCCTCGTCTACCTTCGTCCTTAGTGGTTCCTAGGTGAAAGTCGGGCAACCCTAACCGTCAGAAAGGAGTGTTCTTACAAACTTCTGTCGTCTCACGTATCTCCCACTCTGATGCCTGTCGGATTTCGCTCATCACCGATGCCATAGAAATTGTCGCCTTCATGTACGCCGCTCAACCTGTCCGTCTTTGATACCGGTGTCCCGAACTGCGTCGCTGACTAGGCACTCCGACCTGACTGGCTAGACCTAACACCGGGTTCTGCCGCTACTTCTTCGAGAGCCGACGAGACAACCCGGGGACTATTATCGTACGTGATGGTCTGCCTCTGAAGAGGAGTCCTTCCTGGAGTACCCGGCACTGTCGTCAGAGGCTCCAGAGGCTCCAGCGAGATCCAAGGAGCCTCGCTCGAACGTCGCCAAAGTCGACGGCCGTACCCTGGAATGCCACCGTCACGGACTTGACCGAACTTGCTTGGCTCCAACACTCCATGGCTGACGCTCGAACGTTCTTGGCCCTGAGCCACGTCGATAATGCCAGCTCAGCGCCGCTTCTCTCCCGATCACAGCTCGGGTGACGCACCTCGAGGGCTCGTGCCGTTTGGCTGATCCGCTCACATCGTCCTCTTCCTTTCTTTTTGCGCCGCATGCCTCTTACATATGACATGGGTCCCCTTTTCAGGAGTTTTTTCTCCAATAAAGTACCTTCTGCCGGTCTTTTTGACGGCGAAATTGACTCTCCCGCTGTTTCTTGGGCGCTTTTTCTTGCGTCATCGTGGCCCACAACACATCACCACGCTGTCACGCACGTTTCTCCACATGCACAGTTCACAACGTTCACGACTTCATTGTTCCTACCACTTGCCATTTCTTCACTTGTTCGTCGGCGTTATTTTTATTTACTTATTTAGAGATACTGCAGCCAAGAAGGGCTATTGCAGTGTGGGTGAATACAATATGTAGCAAATACAAATCACAATATCACAATACAAAAGAAACATATGTGAGAACATGGCTAAGTGCAGTACTCAAGAGCATCCCCAAATTCTTTATGTGGTAAACAACGAATGGAACCAGGGAGGTCATTCCAGAGTTCAATAGTCCTAGGGAAAAAACTCTATTTAAATGTGTTCGTGCGGGCAAAAAAGACCGATAAGTATTGCTGTTTCTCGTGATTAGGGGCTTTGCACGGGGCAGATATGTGCTAGGGGAAGTATAGTGTGGAGAGTGAAATAGAGAGTGCAGAAGTTTCAGAGAATTGTAGTTACGTCGGTGGGAAACAGGAGTTAAACCGAGCATATTCAGATGAGGTGACGGTGAAAACATTGTCATGGCGGCGGTATATGAAACGAACCACCATTTTCTGAACAGATGAACTTTTATGGATGTGCGAAATTTTGTAAGGGTTCCATATGGCAGCCGCATATTCAAGAATAGGTCTTACAAGTGTTTTGTATGCAATGAGTTTAGTTTCTTTCGGGGCAGTACAAAGGGTTCGGGTTAGGTAAACAAGCTCTTTTGGTGCTTTTTTGCAAGTTGCTAAAATATGTTCTGAGAAGGATACCCTTGAAGTGAAAAGGAGGCCTAAATACTTACATTCATATGCGCGCTGCAGAAAAGTGGATTTATAGGAGTAATTGAAATATGAGCAATCAGCATGCTTGTGAAAGGACAAGACGACACTTTTTTTAAAGTTAATGTTCATTTGTCGGGTTTTTCACCATTCACAAAAAACTTATAAAATATTAATTCACAGTGTTATGTTCGCTAGGTGCAGAAGTTACATTGTAGAAAACGCAGTCGGCAGCGTAAAGCGGAATTTTTACTGAAACAGGGTTTGTAATGTCATTAATATAAAGCAAAAAAAGTAAGGGCCCTAAAATACAACCTTGGGGTGCTCCAGAAGGTGTTCATGCGAGAGGAGGGTTGAATGAATTAAAAGAAACGCATTGTGAACGATCATAAAGAAAATTATGGATCCAGTCAACAAGAAGAGGGTTATTAAGGATAAGGCTTAGCTTATGTAACACTTTAGGCTGCGGTACAATAATGCGTTGGAGAAATCAATGAAGACCGCATCTACATGTTGACCTAAATAAAGAGGAAAAATGATGTCATGTGTAAATTCAGTTAATTGAGTCACTTAGGTAAAAGCACTACGAAATCCATACTGTGAGCTGCATAAAATGTTATTATACCCGAGAAAAGTGATAATGTGTTCATAAATAACCTGATCAAGCAGTTTGCAAGCATGAGAAGTTAAAGAAATGGGTCTTTAATTTAGGAAGGATTTTTTCTGCCGAGATTTGAACGATGGAATGACTCTAGCCCATTTCCATGAACAAGGAAATGTACAAGTAGATACTGATTCCCAAAATTATTGTGAGGTATTGATGCGTCCAAAGCGCATAACGATGAAGGAACACATTGCTGACGTTGTCTGATCTGCAGGATTTTTCGGTGTCAAGATTTAAAGTAACGTTGAGGACTCCTTGCTCAGATATTGCAACATTGTTGATTGCACAGGACACGTTAGTTGTCGTGGAGCAGCAAGGAATTTCGTCATTGTCCTGTGTAAATGCTGACTGAAAGTATTAATTGACTGCTTTAACTGCTTTAGCAATAGCTCCAGGATCATTTATTTCGGCATCATCTAATTGAAATGTCTGGGTGGTGTTTTTCATAAAAGAAACTAACTCCATAATTTTCGTGAGGTATTTTTCATTAAATTAGGTAGAGTGAACTGATAATAGAAGCTCTTAGCTGCATCGGTCTTTCGACGAAGTTCTTCCAACATAAATTAAAACTGGTCATTTGTTTCGCCATTCATGTGGCGCTTCCAAAGTGCTCTGGCTACTCGACGCTTCAAATGCAGTATTTCCCTTGTCATACAAGGAGGGTCAAGATTTTTCTTTTCTGTATTTAATGGCACATAGCGCTCTATGCAAGTATGAACAATGTTTTCAAAATGGGAAACTATAGTATTGATATCCCGGGTAGAGCATAACCGGGCGAATCTGTCGAATTAAATGCTTAATGTATCAAGTGTGGACGTATCATCTGCATGATTATAATAATAAAAACTGGTATATTCATCTATACATAGTCGCGCCTTCAAACTGAAAGAAACATAGTAGCAATAACAGCTTTGTGATCGGAAATACCGTCAGTTATCTCACACTCAAAGCCATTTGTAAAGAGCTGTGCATTTAGGAAAATCATATCTAGTATGGCGGACTCTCTAGTAGGATCAGATACAATGTGTTTTACTTCAAGGGATACTGAAAATTCAAGCAACTCTCTAGAAAGAAAGACATTATTACCAGTTAACGATAATGAAGCCCACGAGACGTTAGGTACATTGAAGTCCCCTATGCAGATAAAGTTTGAAAACCCAAAACCGCCCTCTTGGATGAACGCGTTCAGGTTCGTTATTTCATTTGAGGCATGCCTGAGAGGTCGGTAAAACGCACCAATATTACATTCGTTTTATTAATGTGCACCTTACACCAGATCGCCTGAATTTCACGTGGGGATTGTAGCACAGAAAACTGTAATTCTTAGCGCAAAAACGAAGCAACGCCGCCACCTCTGCCCGCTTTTTTGTCTACTTTTAAGACATTCCTGGGGGGTTATCTCGGAGTCATAGAGGTCGCTATGCAACCAGGTCTCAGTGACGCCGATAACATGCGGGGAATGTGATGCCACCAAAGAGGAAAAGCTCGAGTATTTGTTAGACAGGCTTCTGGCGTTAAGATTTATTATACAAAGTTTATTATGCATGTAATTCTTAAGTCAAGGATTCTTGCTCTGGGCGAGCGGTAAATGACGGTGAGGGGTAGCCTCACGAGCTTTTACAGGAAAGTTAAACAGTGTCCCACTTGTAGATCCGATTATCAATAAACGCATGGTCGTACCTGAGGTTTACCACTACCCATTGTTACGAAACGGCGCTGTAGCATCCCAAAGCTTTTTTACGGATGGAGCGTACGTTCCAAAAAGAATCTTCAGATATGCGTCACTGGGACCCTTTTAGTTTATATCCATTCTTCAGAGCACTAATCATTTCATGAAAATCCAGGAGCTTCACAATGACGGGGCGAGGTCTCCCACCTCTAGGTCTACCAAGCCTATGCAAATCGTTGAATTTCAGGAAAATCAAGCTTGAGTACGTCACTAAAAATTTCTAATGCGATTGCAGTGATTCATTAGCGTCATGCTCAGATTCTGTTAGACCATGAAGAACGAGATTTTTGCGACGCGAGCGATTTTTTAAATCATCATTTTGGGAATAAAGTGTGTTAATAGTGGATGACATTTTCTTAATCTCGCTCTATAGGTTATCGTAGTGTGCTGCGCTAAACGTGTGCGCCGGCTTCTCAAGACCAACTATGCGTTTTTCCATGCCCTCAAATCGAGCGTCGATAGATTTTCGCATGTCTCCTATATCCTTTGTTATCTTATTTTGCCCAGGAAGAAGCTGAGCGAACATTTCAGATACCATAGATCTAGAATCATCCGTTTGAGTGGCGAAGCGCTTTGTAGGGCGCGGGTTTGTTTCAATATCGCCACGCAGTAGGAGGCTGCTCATGCAGTAAACAAGACCAACACATACAAAAATATAAGTACAAAGACATTCGTGTGGGCAAGGCATCAGCAATAAAAAGCGGTTGTCAGATCGAATAGAATGAGTGTTATTAAGGTAACATACGTGCGCGAAGAAGAACCATCATGCACTTTACATGTGTACACTTATTCGTCGGCGTCATACTCTTGATATTTCATCACTCCAACGCCCTACTCTTAAAATCCGCGATAATACTGCTATAGCTCGCACCGCACTACTTCTGTCCGTCTGGGCAATCTGAAAACACTTCCTCGAACTTGTGAATCAAGCCTCTTAACTCCTCTACTTGTAATGCCGCTAGCGCTGGGTTCAATCTAACACTCTCTACCGCGATGGTCTTCTTATCGATATAAGTGTACACCTACCAGTGTTCCTTCTCTTTGGCAATCACCACGCAACTCTACTCCTCCCCCCGTTTTCCCCCTTTTCTATCTTCTTTCTTACCCGTCCCTTACCCACCGTCTTTTGGCATACATCACATGGTCTAGCTTACCGTCTCAATCATTCTGCCCCCCGATCCAACAGAACTCTTCTGTGGTCTTTCCTAACGTGTTCTTTATTCCGTGATAACCTGCCATTATACTATCGTGCCCTATCTTCAGTACTGTATCCCCGAGTTCCTTCGGGATGATCAACTGTGACATTTCTCTACCTGAGCCGAACACACATTTCCGGTATAATAAGTTGTTCTTTAGAAACTACACTACTGTCCTACTCTTTTTCGTTCGCCCCAGTTTCGTATCATTAGTTCACGCTTTCGTATTGACTCGCCCTTGTTCTGTAGTTGTTTTAGTTCTGCAGTGGTTATATTTAATCCCTTAATGGTTGTAACCTGCAATGCTGTCAGAGGTTTGGAATTATGCTGCTTGCTCGTGTTTGTGCTGCAGCCGCTACACCTTTCTCTCACATACCCTCTTTTCACGCTTCTGAGCATTCTTTCTCTTCCGCGTCCTTCCTTTCCTCCTCCAACTTGGGTATGGGTCGTCTGCCTTCCTGACACCAGATGCATTTCCCATATTCAAATCATAAAGAGGGTCATAAGCACCAGCAGGGAGGGACAGGTGGGCGCCGCCCGTGGCTGCGTCCGCTAGAGTGAGCGTGTGCCCCTTAAAAGGAAAGGGCACGGGGTGCTCTCTCCTCTCCTCTCTGCGCTGCGCGGGCCAGGCCTTCACTGACACGTACCAGAGGGGTGCCAATACACCCTCCTGGCACGTCCAGGTCATGACACCAGATGCACCAGATGCAACTAGGGAGAGCAGTCTGAAAACACTCCGTGTTTTCAGACTGCTCTCCCTAGTTGTGGCGGGCGGAACAGTCGTTGAAGCAGGGAGTATCCTTGTGGCTGGAGCACCTGGCTGTGTAACCCAGCGTCGGCGTCGGTTGCGGTGGCAGCTCGAAGGCGTGATTGTAGCAGACGGCTTGGCCATCCTGAGCGCTAGTGTGCTGTAACTCAAGTTATCGACGAAGACGACTTTCGAGACAGAATGACTGCGGGAAGACAGTCCCTGGATACCGGCCGCAGCAGCGCTAGCAAGAGTAGTAAGTGCTGACAGCAATCGTTTCCTAGAAAGGGCGAGAAGAGATGGGAGGCAGAAGATGGAGGGTGGCGAAGCTAGCTGGACATGGTGTTCGTCTTCTTTTGCACGCGCACACACTATAGCCATCCACAGCACGTGCCCTTCGGCTTGCAATGGATCCAGGCGCAGGGAACCCAATGTCCGAGACATCCAATGTCTCAAACCTCTCCCTCATGTGACGCTCGCGTGGTCGCACGCCCCCGCTTTCCGAACACATACGTAGCGAGTTTCAAAGACGAGACAGCAGAAGAATGAGGGCTTCAAGCGCGCCTCTACAACTACGCACAATGACGATGTGGGGTAAAAAGCGCGGCACTTTGAAAACAAGGCTACGTACACGAAGGAGACTGAACCTATTCTTCGAAGAAGAACAAATACAAGCACTAAACAAAAGGCAAACGAAAGCACATGGGTTTTTTGACGTCTAGTCAGGGCGGGCTGGAATCGTGGCGCGCCAGCCTCTATGGGGGTAATCCCTATAGACAAGAAAGCACAAGCTCGCAGACACAAAAAACAAAAGTAACGCGTTTCTTTTACCAGAAAGGTCTGGAAATGCGAGGGCGACTTCACAATGGCGGTCGTCGTCTGAGGAGGTACCGATTCGATGGCCGAAAGCGGTCGGAAACACCGGTCGTGCTCTTTTCCCCGGAACACCCATGATCGCTGGGCTTCGGCGCCGCCTCGTCTGGCCTGCAATGGTAGGCTTTCAAGCTGGCAATGTGAATGTGGCCCCTGGTTCTCTCCGCCTGAGGATCCGTCAGCTGATACACAAGTAGTAAAACTCGTTTCTCCAATCGGTACGGCCCCAGTCATTTAGGAACCAATGCTACGGAAAACCCTTTGCTGGCGTCACTACGAACGTACTTGCGTTTAAGCACCAAGTCACCGACGTGAAAACAGACATCGTGAAGACTCTTGTCATACTGAACCTTCTGCTGGGCTCGGGCGGCTCCCAAGCTATCCCTTGCTCTAGAGAAAGTGCGGGAAAGCCGGGAGCGAACCTGCGTTGCGTGCGAGGAAAGACTCCTGGCACATTCTCAACCCCTGCTTGACCCTGCGTAACAATGGTTAGCGGATTCGCCAATTCACGGCCAAAAGTGAGGAAAGTGGGGAAAAATTTGTGGAGCGGTTTCTCGCCCTCCACATGGCAAACGCGAGTACGTTCACGTGGTCTGCCCAATCCTTCTGGCTCGTTGCAGTATACGACAGTGCAGCATGTCCACTCCCAACGACTTGGCCTTTCGACGCTACACAGAATGGAAATACCCCGTGCCTCGGCGCCGTTTGGGTGATAGAAGCGACTACTTCCACCATTATTGTGTCCCCTCCCGACTTTAAGTACTGTGCAAGGTCATCGGAACACTGTATAGTTTGCCTAGCCGAGTTAACGCTGCCTGCAAACGTCAGATTCCGGAACAACAAGGCCAGAAATTTTGGGAAATCGTTTTATATTGAATCACCCAATCTCTGAGCCCGAACAAGCCGCCAATAGAAACTGACCCTGTCCCAACTCTGTCTATGAGGCTAGCTTAGGAGGATTTTTGAGGAACTGTCAGCAATTCTTTGGGATATCATCGGCCTTAGCGAGATTAGGAGCACTGGTGTGACTTATACAGAGGTCACCCAGATAAGAAGCAATAGGGGGAAGATTTTTAATCCATCAGGACATAGCAGGCAACATTGATGAATTTTACAGCATTAATGAGAGGGTAGCAGTAGTCGTAATCAAACTTAACAAAAGGTATAGATTGAAGGTGGTACAAGCCTACGCTACAACATCCACTCACGATGATGATGAAGCAGATCAGTTTTATGAAGATGTTGAATTAGTGATGAGAAAAGTACAAACTCAGTATACTTTAGTAATGGGTGACTTCAGTGCAAGTGTGGGGGAGAAGCAGGCTGGGGAACAAGCAATTGGAAACTACGGCGTCCATTCTAGGAACGCTAGAGGAGAGATGCTTGAAGAATTCAGATATATGAGTAAGCTTCAAATAATGAACACCTTTTTCAGGAATTGTAGCAACAGAAAGTGGACCTGAATAAGCCCTAATCGCGTAACAAGAAACAAAATTGATTTCGTACTTTCTGCCGACCGCACCATAGTGCAGGATGTAAAAGTGATAGGTAGGGTAAAGCGCAGTGATCATTGATTAGTGAGGGCTAGGATTAACTTCAATTTGAAAAGAGAAATACCAAAATTGGTCAATAAGAAGCAGGTCAGCCTAGAGGCAGTAAGGATAAAAGCATTGCAATGGAGGCTGGTATTTGCGAACAAATATGCTGCCTTAGAACAGAGAGATGATGATGACAGAGAGGTAACGAATGAAACCGTAACTAGGCTGGCTTCAGAGGCAGCAATCGAAGTGGAAGGCAAGGCACCAGGCAACCAGTAGGGAAGCTCTCCCATGTAACAAAGCACTTCATAAGGAAACGGCAAAGAATGAAATCGTTGAACTCATTATATAACAAAGAATTCGGGGAATTGCCAAACTTATCATCAAACGAAAATAAGTGATATTTGAAACTATAACCTGAGAAAGACTGAAGAAGCCATACAAAATGCACGCGGCTTGAAATGATTGAGAAGGAAATAGCATAGGACAAAGCAAGATGTATGCACTCAAAGACAAGCAGGTTAATATCATCAGCAATATCTAAGGTATAGTAAATGCAGCAGAAGAGTTCTATACTGACCTGTACGGTACCCTGAGGAGTCAGAATACCTCCATTAGAAGCAGAAATGAACAGGATACAGAGACTCCTCGTATAACTAGCGATGAGGTGAGAAAGGCCTTACAAGTCATGAAAGAAGGAAGAGTGGCAGGAGAGGATGGAATAACGGTCAATTTAAGGAAATATGGACGAGGCATAATGCTTCAAAAACTGCCAGCTTCTTACATGAGGTGTCTATCGACTGCAAGGGTCCCAGAAAACTGGAAGAATGCAAGCATTATACTAATCCACCAAAAAGGAGACGTTAAAGAATTGAAAAATTATTGTCAAGTAGCTTACTCCCAGTATTATGTAAAATATTTACCGAAATTATCTTCAATAGAATAAGGGAAACACTGACTTGAACCAACCGAGAGAACAGGCTGGCTTGAGGAAGGGACACTCTACAATGGATCCCATCCATGGCGTTAATCAGGCTATCGAGAAATCCGCAGAGTAGAATAAGCCGCTCTATACGACTTTCATAAGTTACGAAAAGGCATTTGATTCAGTAGAGATACCAGCAGTCAAAGAGGCAATACGTCATCAAGGAGTACAGTACATATACGGAAATACCTTGGTAAATATCTACAGAGGGTCTACAGCTACCTTAAATCAACACAAAGAAATCAGGAAGATACCTATAGAGAAAGGGGCGAGAAAGGGAGACAATATCTCCAATGCTATTCACTGCATGCTTCAAAGAAGTATTCTACCTACTAAATTTATTTATTTATTTATTTATTTATTTACCCACAGCGCCACAGTGGCATTACAGTGGGGGGTTGTACAAACGAAAAAAAAAATATTACAATGGCAGTCACAATGACAATGCAAACACTTCAGTGTCAGTAATATTAACAAGAAACGTGGAACAAGAAACGTGAACAAGACGTGGAATATGTCAGCAGCCTTCGGTTTGTGGATGGCATTGTTGTATTCAGTCATACTGCAGACGAGTTGCCACAAATGATTGAGGAACTTAACAGAGTGTAAGAGTGGGTTTGAAGACTAATATGCACAAGACAAAGATAATAATGGATAGCCAGGCAAGAGAACAAGATTTGAGGAACGCCAGTAAGCCTCTAGAGTGTGTGAAGGAGTACGTTTATCAAGGTCAATTAGTCACTGGGAACCTTGATCATGAGAAGGAAAGTCATAGCAGAATAAAAATGGGTTGGATCGCGTACGGCAGACATTGTCAGCCCCTGACTGCAAGCTCACCATTATCATTGAAAAGGAAGGTGTACAATCCCTGAATTTTACCGGTGCTGACATGTGTGGCAGATACTTGTAGACTGACAAATAATAAGACCAAGTCAAGGACCGCGCAAGGAGTGAGAGAACGAAGAATTCTAGGCACAACGTAGAGCGACAGAAAGAGAGCTGTTTGGATCCAAGAGCAAACGGATATAGCTGATATTCTAAAGGACATACTAGAGAAAAAATAGAGCTGGGCAGGTCATGTAATGCGCAGGTTTCATAACCGTTGGACCATTAGGGTTACAGAATAGGTACAAAGAGAAAGAAAACGTAGTCGAGGACGGCAGAAGACTAGGTGGAGCGATAAAATTAGGAAATTCGCGGGTGCTAGTTGGAATCGGTTGGCGCAGGACAGGGGTAATTTGAGATCGCAGGGAGAGGCTTTCGTCCTGCAGTGGACATAAGAGATGATGATATTGATTATGATAATGATGATGATGACTACATTGACTCTCGGTCGACTCTTATATTTGCCCTCGTGCTTTGTCTGTTTATGACAATAAAATGTCGTACGAATTTCTTTACCAGAGTTGCCATATGTTGCATATGGTTGCCATATGTTGCATATTATTAAAATTGTTGCTGATTGTTTGTACAAAAGTAGCTGTGGGCCTTTGTTATGCTGCCTCTACGAAGAGTAGCTTTTACCTACCGATTCCTTCATCACTGTGATGATGAAATAGCAATTATAGAATTTGAAATATTGTCCTTGTGTTGCTCCTGACCACAAAAGGATGCCGCGATTTCACATGGTATAGTTCTTTAGGCAGCTGAGCAGTGTTAAGCACTTTTTGTGCGCTTGTCAGTGTTTATTCTGCTCAAGCTGTCTATGCCCCTCCATTGCAGGTAAATGAGTAGTGGAGGCAGTGGTTTGTTCTGGACAGCGGTCGCGTAGAGCATGCAGCGATATCAAAACTGTGTTTTTCTTTCCTCTAAGATATTCACTCTTTGTCTCGTGACTTTCTTATGTTTGTTCCCAACCAAGAGAGCATTTACCAAACCCTTAAAGTCACCCTATGGCTGTATGCTGATCTCGAAGCAGACATGCTTTTCTCAAGCATGCGCTTTCAAGCGCGAGAAGTCCGGTTATTTCTCGCTGTTATTGCTCAGTAAACCAGAAATGTTAATTAAAAATCTATTGATAAAGCGTACGTACATGTCAACAGCAACATAATGCGGCAAAAATAAATATGGTGGAAGTCAGTAAAAAAAAGAAAAGAGAAATTTATTTCTCACCCTTGGTCCGGGAAAGGTCAGGACTGGATACTCGGGATATGGTAATGGCTCAGGGGATGCCGCTCCGTGCGTAGGTTCCTGTTCAAAGAGAAGGAGGAACGGAAATCGGCCATTGCTACACATACGCCGTGGTGCTAGAACGACAATCTCATGGCAGTATTTGTTACTGATCTTTATTTAAGTGTTATGGTGGCTTGGCACACAAGCTACGGTGGTCTTTTTCGTTATAAAGTTGTTTCATGACTAACATTTCTTCCCATTCTTTCATATTGATGCCTGAATGAGGACAATAAAACTGATAGAAACGGTGATATGTGTCGAGTGATGGTAACTTACAGGATACTCAGGTTGCTCCGGGACTGGCACTGTGACTTCCCGCCCACTTCCTGAAAAATTGGAGCGGCAGACGTTAAATTAGGGAGTTGAGGAATTCCCTAAGTTATCTATGTTGCAACAGGAAACAAATGCAAAGTATCGCATCGCAACTTCTCGCGTCCTCTGCATCGGCCCCAACTGCAAAGGTGCGCATTTGAGTTCGTTGTTTGATGACTTCAGAAGTAGCTATCCGCTGCCCAAATGCAGAAAATTTGCGATGCATGCGTGACCCGTCCAACTCAATCATTCAAAAAAGAGTATGTGTATGTGTATGAGTATGAGTACACTACATATTTGCCTCTTGAAAAAACTTTGCATTTGGTTGTTGGTCCTCGCGTCTTGTCTATTCGCCTCAGGCACTGCTGCTTTGCTTCTGAAGAATGGTGTATTCTATGACGACCGGAGGCGAAAAGCTTATGCTCCGGACCACCACATGATCCACACCCCGGATCATTTCTTGTTATGCCAGCGCCGCACGTGGGCATATGGATGTCATGTGGCGGCGGCGTCACGTTGCATTCACGCATTACAGCGCTGTGTGGTTTTTGTTCTTCGTATCACGTACACATTAAAAAATTTTATAATATCAGGTTTTGCGTGCCGAAACAACGCTCTGATTAAGGCATGCCGTAGTGGCAGGCTCGGTAAATCTGGACCACTCGGCGTTCTTTAACGTGCACCTAAATCTAAGTACACGGGTGTTTTCGCATTTCTCGCCACCGAAATGCGGCCGCAGTAGCCGGGATTCCACCCGCGACCTTTTCAAGTATTTACTGTGTTTGTGCGCAGCATTTTCTTGTGATTGCTGGTTTCATAATAAAGAACGTGCCAACGTAAATCAATCATATCCAGCTGCAACAGAGAACATCAGTCCCCTTGTCTTATTAACCAGCTTGCACAGCACAACAACAATGCATCTTAGTCGCCGTGATGGCGTAATGGCTCTGGCGTTGTGCTGCTAAGCCCGACGGCTGGGATCGAACCCAGGCCACCGCAGCGAAGGCATTGTGACTAGGGTAAACACGACCGCTTACTGTGCATTGGGCGCGCGTTAGCGAACACCAGGTGGTCAATATGACTCCACCGCCCCATCCTTTACTACAATGTTCCTCCTAATAATATCATGGTTGTGTCACTAAAGCCTGAGAATGTATAATTTAATTTTAGCAGTGCACGCTAGGGTATCATACGGTATCTATGTCTACTGCAGTACGAAGGCATCTCCCTGCGATCTCCGATTACCCCAGTCCTGCGCCAACCGATTCCAAATAGCGCCGGCGAATTTCCTAAATTCATGGCTCCACCTAGTCTTCTGCCATCCTCGACTGCGTTTCCTTTCTCTTGGTATCCATTCTGTAACACTAATGGTCCAACGGTTATCTAACCGGCGCATTACATGACCTGCCCAGCTCCATTTTTTTCTCTTGATGTTAATTATAATATTGTCAGGTGGTCGTGACGTCAAAGAACACAGTAGCAGTACTGTGAAAAGCAAAACTAGCTTTTATTGGGTGAACCTGTGCCCACAAAACAGGCTACACTTATAGCACAACGGTAGCGGCGAACACGCTCGGCGATCGTCGAAAATCTGATCAGCGGGTCAAGTGCGTCGGCTTTTATAGAGCAGTTATCGAATGTTCCAGACTAATCTTTCGGACCCGCGTGCCTTCCACAAAGTTCTACACCATTCGCGTCAGGTGATGAAATCAGATAACACAACGTTCGGCCACAACAGACAGCGGATAGAAGCATCGATAACGTTCCAGAAACTTCGGATACATACAGGCGCGTCCCACGCTGTGCGATTACATTTGTTAGGCTGCGAAACGTGGTTGCCCGATAAAGATAAGTATACGTGTCAATACCCCCCTCACAGGGAGACGTGGATTAATGTCGTAGTCTGGTTCGGGAACCATGGTCGTCGGGGTAGATGCGGCGGAACAGTGGCGTAGCAACAGGGGGGGCCGGGGGGCCGTGGGCCCCGGGTGCACGGGGCCAGTAGGGGGGGGGGGGTGTAATATACGTCTCAAGACACCTGAAACTTGTCGATATCCTCGCCTTCCTCGACTACACCCGGCGGGGGGGGGGGGGGGGGCGACAGAAGAGCTAAGGGCCCCGGGTGCCAGACGACCTAGCTACGCCACTGCGGCGGAATCCGAGAGGACAAACGCATTGCTGTTTTCCAGATTTTCCTCGATGTATGCGATCGTCGTGCCCTTGTTGATGTGCTTGAACTCCTGGCTGAAGTTTGTTAGCAACACTTTCGTGTTTCCTCCGTGCAGTCGAGCGATCCCTCTTGCGACGCAAATTTCACGGTCTAGCAGTAGACGTTGGTCGCCTTCGATGACGCCTTCTACGTCAGCGGGTGTTTCGGTGCCGACCGAAATAACAATGCTGGAGCCAGGCGGGATGCTCACTTGATCTTCGAGCACAGTCAAGGCGTGGTGACTACGAGGGTTCTCCGACGGTATCGCATGGTCTTCCGACAGAGTTATTCACTGCGACTTCAGGTCGATGACTGCGCCGTGTTGGTGGAGGAAGTCCATGCCGAGAATGACGTCTCGTGAACACTGTTGGAGGATAACGAAGGTGACAGGGAAAGTCCGGTCATGAATGGTAATTCTTGCCGTGCACATTCCAGTCGGCGTTATGAGGTGTCCTCCCGCGGTGCGAATTTGAGGGCCTTCCCACGTAGTCTTAACTTTCTTCAACTGAGCGTCGATGGGTCCACTCATGACGGAGTAATCGGCTCCTGCGTCCAGTAAAGCGGTGACTGCGTGGCCATGGAGAAGCACATTGAGGTCGGTGGTTCTTTGTCTGGCATTGCAATTAGGACTTGGCGTCGGATCACGGCTGCGTCGTGTTGAACTGAAGCTAGAACGTTGCGTCGTCAAGTTGCCTTTCGTCGCCATACTCTTTGCTTCCACATTTCGTCGGAACGGCGGCGTGTCGTTGTGTCGTCGAAGTAGTTTATTCGGCTTCTTCGTCGGCGGCGGAGGATCTTCGTCAGTTCGACGAACAGCAACCGCACCTCCATCGGTTACTGCTTTTAGTTTTCAGGATATGGGCTGACGGACTGGCGCTGGGCTGGGCCAGTGTATGGTCGGCGCTGCGGCGACAGGTAGCGGCCTGGCGACGGCGAACGGGAAGGTCGTCGAGGGCTCCATTGAGTGACGGCGAGGTGGTCGGCGATATCGCGATGTCGTTCTCCAATCTGTGGCCGCGGCGCGTTAACGGCGAAACCTCGCAGTCCCATCTCCCGGTATGGGCATCGGCGGTACACTTTGCCGGCTTCTCCGCAGTAGCCCCGTTTACATGAATGCGACAGTAGCGCATCGCATTTCCAAGCGCATTTGGGAAAGGTGATGCGACGCCGTTTACATGTAGTGCCTTAACTCTCGCAAAAACGTAGCGCCACATGGTGCCGTATAAGTGAAGTTCAACCGACTTCCGGTGCAACTGGTTTCCGGTTGTGGGCCGAGTGCACGTTGGTGGTTGAGTGCCGAGAAATAGACAGTTTTAGTTTGGCGTACGCAACTTATAGCGTACGCTATACGCTATAGTGTAGCGGACGCGAAGCAGCGCACGTTTTTTGCAGCTTTAGCTGGCCAGCGAGATCTTCTGATCTCGGAGGCCATTAGTCGTCGTTGCGGCTATTTTCCGACTATAGCGATAGGTAGCGCTGACATCTCGGATGTTTCTTTCATTAGGTTTTGCCTCGTTCGAAACGAGAAGCGATCTCGAAAATACCACAAGGTTATCCATAATACCCTGTCGTCGAAGCGGCCTGAGACTAAGCGAAAGCCGTTTACACATTCATTTGCTGCGAACGAAGTGCATTTTACAAAAGCAACGCCAAATTCAATTCGAAGCGGGCAGCCGGGACCGCCGCCATGTTGGTTGGTAATTCCTTCCCATCATTCCTTATGCGACGATCCTTCGTTTACATGCCCCGCGAGAGTCGACTCGCGCCCGTAAATCTACCCTCGCCTGGCGCATTAATGCGATGCGCCTTCCTAGCGCATTACTGCTGTTTACATGAATGTGATGCGCTAGAAATGCGATGCGATGCGACACTGTCGCATTCATGTAAACGCGGCTAGTGGTAGCAGAGCGGGCGGTGGTCGGGGGCGCGCCAAACGTAAGTCTTCCTTGGAATGCCGCGTGGCTTGACGGGTTGGCGTGCTGGCGGCGGGGGTGGTGGTGGACGACGGAACTGCGTCGTCACTGGGCCCAGCCGTGGGCGCGGAGGGGGAACGTGACGGTGGGCTACAGCGGCGTATGTCATCGCTTGCGGCTGAGGTTGCGGCGATTCAGGGGCTACTCCAAGTTGTTGTTGGAGCTCATCACGCACGGCGTCGGCAATCGAAGTCACTTGAGGCTGTGATGACGGGAACAGCTTCCGTAGCTCCTCCCGCACGACCGCTCGGATAGTCTCGCGCAGGTCGTCGGTGGCCAGTGACTGAATTCCTGCGTAGTTTGTAGAGCTCGTGCGGCGGTTGAATTGCCGGTTCCGCATTTCGAGTGTCTTCTCGATGCTGGTGGCCTCGCGAAGAAATTCTTCTACGGTCGTCGGCGGGTTTCGTATCATTGCGCCGAAAAGTTCTTCCTTCACACCACGCATAAGTAGCCGGACTTTCTTCTCCTCGGGCATATTCGGTTCGGCGTGGCGGAAGAGACGGTTCATTTCTTCCGTAAAGATGGCAACGTTCTCGTTAGGTAGCTGTACTAGGGCGTCCAGCATAGCTACGGCCCTTTCCTTGCGCACGACGCTTGTAAAGGTGCGCATGAAGCCGGTACGGAACAGGTCCCATGTTGTCAATGTCGACTCCCTGTTCTCGAACCACGTTCTGGCGGCGTCTTCGAGGGCGAAGTATACATGCCGCAACTTTTCGTCGGAGTCCCAGTTGTTGAAAGTCGCGATTCGCTCGTACGTCTCTAGCCAGGATTCCGGGTCTTCAGTTGCTGCTCCATGGAAGGTTGGTGGGTCGCGAGGTTGGTGTAGGATAACGGGGGACACTGGGGCAGCCATTTGGGTTATCTTGACCACTATCTTCTTTGTCGTTTCAGGCAGAAGTCCGTGCTCTGGGGGCAGTCTTTGCAGTCTGCGGCTAGCACGCTGGCCTTGGGTGATGTCGGTTTTGTCCTCGGGCTTCGGGCTTGGATCGCGGCTTCGCGGGGGCGTTCGGTACATGAACGCACAAGCACCTCCACCAGATGTCACGTGGTCGTGACGTCAAAGAACACAGTAGCAGTACTGTGAAAAGCAAAACTAGCTTTTATTGGGCGAACCTGTGCCCACAAAACAGGCTACACTTATAGCACAACGATAGCGGCGAACACGCTCGGCGATCGTCGAAAATCTGATCAGCGGGTCAAGCGCGTCGGCTTTTATAGAGCAGTCATCGAATGTACCACACTAATCGTTCGGACCCGCGTGCCTTCCACAAAGTTCTACACGCTAAGAAAAAAGAGAGTAAAAAGTGAGTCAGAGCAACTTGACTCTCTTTTTTCTTACGAAGACCCATTTTCGCGCGGGTACAGTCACAAAACAAGAGTCAACATTTGTGTGTGGGTCGTTTGACTCTTAATAGAACGCGAAGAGTCGTCGTGCAAGATTGCGACTCCTCTGATATTCGAGATGAGTCTGGCGAGAGAAAGATTAAAATGCAGGAGAAGAAATACCAGATAACGTCTTCTGTTTTAGGCAGGCCCTCGGGTTCCTGTCCTGGTTGTAATCAGTTCAGTTCAGTTCAGTTTCTTGCCTTAAAGGCCCCCATTTCAGGGGGTGTTACATTAGGGGTGGGATACACTTGTAGTGAGGAAAACAAACAGCGATGGTGATTTAACATTGAAGGTGATCTTTTACGCGTTCTTGAAAAGCAGGTGTTGAAGCGATGGTGACGATGTCATGGGGTAGGCCGTTCCAGTCCGTGGCTGCTCGAAGAAATAACGAAGCTGAAAACGTAGTAGTACGTGATAGTGGGCGGGCAACTTGAAGGGGATGACTGGTGCGGTGAGATATGCGTGATGCGGCGGCGATATACGGTGCTTGATTGAGAGGAGAATAAAAGAATTTGTGGTAAAGGGTGAGGCTAGCAATGCGACGAAGAAAAGAGAGGGGTGACAGTCCGGATGTAGCTTTCAAGGATGAAACACTGACGTCATAGGAGTATGAGGAATGAAAGAATCGGGCAGCACGATTCTGCACAACTTCCAATGCGGTGATTAGATATGCTTGATGTGGGCTCCAGATGGGGGATGCATATTCTAATTTGGGTCTTATAAGTGATTTATACGCGAGCAATTTAACATGTGGTGGGGCAAGACGAAGGTGACGTCTTAGAAAACCGAGTGTTTTGTTTGATGCTGAAATGATGTTACCGACATGCGGTGTATCATTCTTTCGTCAAGCTTGTCATGTTCTGCAATTACATCGAACTCTAAATATCGATTTTCCTTGAACATGTTTGTTAATATCTCACACGCTTAAGCGATAGCTGGCTTCCTATGCTAAGGAAGACCCGGATTTGTCACAATGGATTCTGACCATAAGTAAATGTAAAAAATTATAGCATTGGCTACTAAAGAGAGCACAGCAACGAGATAACAAGTTCAGTAGGCGCACTCAACAGTGTCGATTGTAAATGTAATTGCGCTACGTAAAGTTAAATTTTGAGGATCTAGGTTCCAAAATCAAGATCTTGTTATGAGGCGCACGGTAATGGAAAACTGCAGATTTATTTTTAGCAGCTCGGGTTATTTAACGTGCACGGAATGCACAATATACGCGCGTTTTCGCATTCTGCCCCCATTGGAATGCGACTGCTGCGGTTTTGATTGGACCCGTGACCTCGAGCTCAGCAGCGCAACACCAAAGCGACTGGGCTACCGCAGTGCGTTGCGTTCCGCGACCAGAAACAAACATTAGCGTACGCAGCACTGCTTTTGAACCCCCCAGAAATTTAAAAACAAAAATATAGCAGTTTCCCCGCAATGCCGCATGAACCACTGCACGAACAACTGCACGAACTAAGGTTCGTAGCTTCATCGCCTGAATAAACTGCAGTAAACAATCGCTTACTCCGTAAATTAGCAAGCACGGGGTCACGCGCGCACGTGCAAACATGAACAGATTTCACTCAATGACCGCGAACACTCGCTGCCACAGCGTCGGCGTGATGAAGGGCGCGAACAGAGCGGACAGAACGCTTCTGCTGCCTCGTCCTTCAAAGCGTCTCCGAAACTTGAAATGGCGATATAGAAGCGCCTTTCCTCTCCCCCCCCCCCTCCCCACTTTGCACCCATCGGAAATTATCTCCAAGACAGAGCGAGAGTGGCGCCAGACCGGGCTAGAGCAACGGCCAGAGGAGAAGCGTGCTAAACCAGCGCTTCCTTTCCCCGGCATGCGCGCGTTTTTATCACGCGACCACCTATAGATACTTGGGGCACCCATCCAGGCACTATACATCTCGGCTCGCCCTCGTACACTTCCTTTAACGCGCACAGCTAACCGCGCAGGATAGGATCTTATCGCACTTTATACGTAAGCTCACGGCAACACCGACAGATATATTTCGGCGGTTGTGTCCATATAATTGCTATCGCAAAATTCGCAATACATAGAAAATTTTACTAAGGACCAACCACGCTGCTTCGCCATGTCGTGATAGAGCGGTGAACGATAGTTCTAGAAAATGTGTTGCTAAATCTCCGCCAAATGACTACGCTCGCATTTGGTGACAGCGGCACACAGTCGCAAGAACTTGTGGAGGAAATACCGGAGTTCTGGCAGTTTCAGGTGCACTAGATCATTCAGTAACATGAGCGGCTTTGTAGTTCTACCTTACATCAGAGCAAACTGCACTCGACAGAAATCAAGGGCAGCCGCACCGTTATAGCTCAGCAAATTAGGGACAATTACGCCGCGTCCTCACACTTCGAGCACGCTCCGACAGCCCAGCGATAGGTATTTAAAACACAACCACACTCGGACGAGAAAATTTTGCTTCTGCCAAGTGAACGTAGCGGGAATTTCAAGACGCGTGTTAAATTCATGGCTGTTTCATTCGTAAACATTACTTAAGTGACGCAAAATTATCAGTGAGCAAAACAGTTTTTATTTCAACGCAAGGAAACAAAACCGAAACTAGCGCAACTGTTTTGCCCAGTTGTGCAGATACAAAATGATCCAAAGCCGAAGCCGTCAATAGCATGACGCCATTTTGAACTTGTGCTGCATCACGCGCGAGTACGTTGTCGTTGAGTGGTTCTGAAATCGCTGCGTTAAGGGCGACTGCAACCAAGCGTTGTGGCAAGTTACGGTGGGAGGTTCTGTCCGTGCTGTGTGATTGCGACGAGGGGACCACCGCCAGCAGCAGCGTATCGCCGATTTCGTCTTTGCCGACATCGAGCAAGTGCTGCGGTTTGCACTGCATCTTTCATTGTGATAT
The DNA here is from genome assembly GCF_038994185.2 of Dermacentor albipictus. Taxonomy (NCBI): domain Eukaryota; kingdom Metazoa; phylum Arthropoda; class Arachnida; order Ixodida; family Ixodidae; genus Dermacentor; species Dermacentor albipictus. Next base: position 6,445,930 of record NC_091824.1, read on the forward strand.
GGGAGATCGCAACGGACAGAGACGACCAGATGCATACGAACGACTACCAGCGGAGAGTGACCTGTACCATATTTCTCTTAACGTCTCAGGTAAGCATATCAGCTTTTGTTCCGAGTTGACAAACGGCGCGTACTCGGCGCTTCCGGTACGGCTACATTTTGCGCGATGTTTCTCTTGGCAGTTCACAGACGTTTCTTAGGCATGCGTGCGCGTATGTATGCGGAAATACTACTGGCAGACGGAAGCCTCAGGAGAAACACCGTTCTTAACGACTCTAGTGACGAGTGGCCTGTCGCATCGAAAAATCCGTAGAAAAAATTGGAGGACGCTTAAGCTTCGCCTTCAAGAGTGGGACGCGACAGCGTTCCCGTCGACCCGCCAAGGGGTATAAGACAATGCGCTACGGCACAGCGATCACTTACGATGCGCCCCGCATCGGACTTAGCGCCCACCTATCACGCGGTGAGCGTCGAGCAACGCAGCGTTCGGCGCGGCAACGAAACGTGCGCCTGAGCGAACGGAACGAACCAAAGAACTCGGTGTCTCGGAGGAGAAACGATCTACGCCAGCCAAACGTCGCGATGGGCACGGGCAGAGAGATAGATAGTAATCTAAAGAAAGGACCGGGAGCACGGCGAAGCGTCGTCAGGGGAGAGGGAGTCCCTCGACGCACCTGGCAGCGGTCCCAATGCGCGCGCGGCGCGCCTCCTGTCGGGGCAGCGCCGTACATTGAGAGGAGGGGGTCTTCTGTGTTTGCCGCAAGATGGCTCTGCGTGTGCGGAAAGCGCAGAAGAAATGCAGCGGAAACGCACTTCGCAACTCCTGTAATTGTGACTTCTGTACGTTACATGTTCATAATTACCGATATACACTGCAGTATAACTTTCCACGGCTCGTTTCGAAGGCAACACCGCATTCACTAGAGGCGCGTTCGCACCGCTTGGAAGCATCGAACTCGTGGCTGAGTGGTAGCGTCTCCGTCTCACACTCTGGAGACCGTGGTTCGATTCCCACCGGGCCAATCTTGGAAGTTGCTTTTTATTTATGAAGCGCCTGCCATGATTTATCGCTCACGGTCAACGCCGCAAACGCCGACGCCGACACCCGACGCCGACGACACCGGCTTTTCTGCTACACGAGCTCCTTAACGCTATCGCGTTAATATCAAGTACTGCGTAACTTGAAGTGCAGATACAATACTAGCACCAGTGTGACTTTCGCATGGCGAAGACAGGTAATCGAAAGGGCAGCTTGTGTATTCTGAAGATTTACTAGCGCTTTAGGTATATTGCCGCGAATAATAAAAGCGCTACAACGCTGTATGGCAGTGTCAGGCGATGTGGCAGCACAGATATTTTAAGAGCGGTTAAGCGGCTGCATGCACAAGCGAACAGACACAGCGCTTTCAAAGCGCTGAAAGAGAACAAATTTTTTGTGCATTTGGCTGTAAGTAGAAAACACATTAGCTCACAATCTAAGCCTATATATAATGTATTATTTTTACGTAATCTTTATTTTCACGGTTGTAAAAATTTAAAAGCATGAATATGCTGCAACATTTATATAGTAAATCCTACTACGCTTACAAAACCTGGCTGTGTTATGTGGTAAAATAGTACTATTGCTACAGGATTTTTTATATTGAGTCCGGTGGTTTATGAAAAAAAAAGGTCCTTGTATGTGTAGTTTTATGTTAGTGCGTATATTTGCCCAGCAGAAATGAGTTTATTGCAAAGTTGTACCTTCCAGTGAGCTGCATATGAACCCAAGTTTATCCTGTCTTGGCTATTGTAATGTGCATACAACAATTTTAAGTATATACAGCTGTAGTTGGCTTAGTCGCTGCAACATATTTTGTAAGAGTAGAAGGCCATTTATTATTTTGCTGCTTCCATGCAGAAATACCTTTTTTCTTGTAGCAAGAAACGCTGACAGTATTGAATGAAATGAAGTGTGTTGTATTTTTCTACTAACTTAATAAAGGAAATTTCGTCTGCCGTGTATCGGAGATTAATTTACCTTCTTGTACTAAACAATGCATTATGTCCTCGGCTACTGCTGTTGTCCTGTGTATTTTTATAATTTTGAAATGTATTTTATTTTAGGTAATCAAGAAATGGCAACAGCCAGAAGTCACCATCTTACCAGCACGTTATAGGTGAGACATATCGTAGCAGGCACTTTTGCATATCTCATTAGCATATGATGCTATTTGTTGCAACTTTTGTGTCCACTCCTGTCTTTATGCATTTTACTATTATTGTGCAAAGGGTAACAGTTTTACATTGAGACAGAGTAATCACCCAAAGGGGAGACATGGCTGGAGGAGACAACACACACAAGCCTCCTTTGTCCGTATCTTTATGTTGCGCAGTTACTCTGTCGTTATCTACCAACAAGCCCAACTTCCTCATCAGCTACATTTACTAATGATCCGTTATTACAGTTTCATTGACATAACATTGAACGTAGAGGTACACAGGAAGACAAGAGACTTGAACTGATGAAGAGCCGTAGAACAAGGACCGCTGGAGCCAATAGTTCGACAAAGAGAAGGAGATTTTTCTTCTCAAAACGTTTGCTCCAATGAATTTTCTTGTTCTATCACTATTTACAGTTGAAAGAAAGCATTATTCCTCTTGCTGAAGTATTATGCATTATGGCATAAAAATTAGCAGGGTGAAATATGACGAATGTCAAAATTCTTGTATATACCAGTGCTAAAGCGAAAGCCAGGAAAACAAGATGTAGAGAACCACATTGTTATTTTTCACTGCCCAGTTTAGCCAGCTTTATTCCGAGCTTGCACTTTGTTGCATTAACGACCACTGGAATTCGTTAATTGAATAAGCTTGGTGATTTACTTATATTAAGAGATTTTGTACTTGTATTAATGCAGCTTAACATAATGCATGTAAAAATAATTTACAATGACATATTTAGGTGGCAGGCTTGCAGTTGTCTAGCAGATCACTTGATGGTATGAGCTCAGGTTTCAACCGAGCTTCCATGCACAAACCGGTTACACATTTTTTGTTTCATTGTTTGGATTTTCATAAACATAAGTACCGTTTCTTTTTTGTCGGGCTTCTAGTTGTGTCGTAGGACCTAACTGTTTACCTTTATATGTATTGGTAGCCATGTTACACAGACAGCTCAGTTTTATTGTAAATCATGTCATGGTAGGACTAAGAACATTTGTGCAAATTTGTTGCAGGTACACTCTGGCGGCTCCTAACCCTGTGTCCTCCCATCACCCTGTCCTGACTACGTCCACTAGGTAGTTGGGAGCCTTTGGCGGCTTCTGCCACTGCATCCTGCCGCCACCATGTCCCGAAAATGTCCACTAGGGAGTTGGCAGCCTTAGTGATGATGCCAGCAGGCTGACAGCCGACAGAAAGATTCAGGTAAATACCTGTAATTAAGCGACGTCTTTTTGAGTGAAATGGCTTGTAGTCACTCAGCAATGAAAGACGTAACTTCGAAGCAGTTTAGACTCCCTGCTATCTGTGCAGGGATGCTCAACTCCATGCATTTTGTCTTAGCCGCCAAGAGGCTATGTGTATTAGACGAAATGCGATGCAAATTTTCAAACTGCAAGAGACCACTTGCACAATTTTTTTGGCTTAACACAAAAACTACTTTGATGAAGTTTTACCAATTTAAAAAGAATACAATATACTCTCATACATGCTATTTGGCATAAATTTACTAGGGCTGCCTCAATGATAAGTAGGCCGATAAACGTACACCAAAACTGTCTTCTTTTCCAAGTTCATCCTCCTCTCTGCACTGCTGCATAATGTATCTTTCTGATACCATTCTTGCACACAGCACAAGTCCTAAACACATGGATTGCATAAATTTGCAGCTTTTGCTGTAGGTCACTTTTGTGAAAATAAAGTTAATAAGCCATTTTGTCCATCTTTAATCAGCCATAATAAACTGAGCAGTGGCTAATAAGCAGTCAAGCTTTTGGTGTAAGGCCTCTCTTCGTTGTTAAAAATTTGGCCCTCTTAATGAAAGAACCAAATTTTTGGCTGTCATTTTATGATGCATACTTTGGTGCATTACACGAAATTTGACATAATGTTTATGGCAGTAAAATTTTTTTTGCTTTAAGTATTGCGTGAAATTGAGATTTGTTCTATATTGAAAGGCCCTCAGTTTTCTAGAAGAAATTCCAAGTGGTTGTGTGCCAGGTTGGAACAGCTGGCATGGAATAGCCTACTTACACAAATAGGGAGGGTCATGTACACTTGACTTTATGTTAAGATACTATTATTGATCCACAAAAGACAAATTGAAGGATTCCATCTTATAAGCAGCTCTTCACATTCATTTCCACTTTTGCACATTTATATACCTTAAGTCTGGTGACTTGTGTCTGTTTTAACGCGATAGCGTTAAGGAGCTCGTGTCGCAGAAAAGCCGGTGTCGTCGGCGTCGGGCGTCGGCGGCGTTGACCGTGAGCGATAAATCACGGCAGGCGCTTCATAAATAAAAAGCAACTTGGCCCGGTGGGAATCGAACCCAGGTCTCCGGAGTGTGAGACGGAGACGCTACCACTCAGCCACGAGTTCGATGCTTCCAAGCGGTGCAAACGCGCCTCTAGTGAATGCGGTGTTGCCTTCGAAACGAGCCGTGGAAAGTTATACTGCGGTGTATATCGGTAATTATGAACATGTAACGTACAGAAGTCACAATTACACGAGTTGCGAAGTGCGTTTCCGCTGCATTTCTTCTGCGCTTTCCGCACACGCAGAGCCATCTTGCGGCAAACACAGAAGACCTCCTCCTCTCAATGTACGGCGCTGCCCCGACAGGAGGCGCGCCGCGCGCGCATTGGGACCGCTGCCAGGCGCGTCGCAGGACTCCCTCTCCCCTGACGACGCTTCGCCGTGCATCCGGTTTAGATTACTATCTATCTCTCTGCCCGTGCCGATCACGACGTTTGGCTGGCGTAGATCGTTTCCCCTCCGAGACACCGAGTTCTTTGGTTCGTTTCGTTCGCTCAGGCGCACGTTTCGTTGACGCGCCGAACGCTGCGTTGCTCGACGCTCACCGCGTGATAGGTGGGCGCTAAGTCCGATGCGGGGCGCATCGTAAGTGATTGCTGTGCCGTAGCGCATTGTCTTATACCCCTTGGCGGGTCGACGGGAACGCTGTCGCGTCCCACTCTTGAAGGCGAAGCTTAAGCGTCCTCCAATTTTTCATCATCTGCTATGTGCAGATGGTAAACTTCAGATTTGCCCTATGGTACAGAATATTTTGGTGCTAAATATATGAATATGTGTTTTTCAGGTTGCCTCGAAATTTTACCCAAGCCATGCTGCACACTCGGGCCAGGCCTCTTGCGAACGACGTATAACCAGGCTCAACGCATCAGGGTCGAGGGAGTCCGGAGATCAAGGCAACCTGCTGTGCAACCAGCATGCAACCTTTGGTGACCCCTCTACATGTGCTACCTATTTCACAGCTGTGCCTCACCTACCATCTATCCAAACAGCATCACCGGCTGTGATCACTTATCGAACATGGATGAATGTTGGGGTGGAGTGATTTGAACAGACATTCTATTTGTATCTTCCAATTGTTTGTAAATATTTCTGTTATAATTCATATGTGTCTTTAGTATCTAGTTTTTAATAGTTCCTTTCTCTTAGAATTCTCACCATCAGCCCCTGCTATTCTAATGTATACCTGCCTTTAAGCCGCGTTTCTCGTAGTTCTTTCGTACTTGTGGATGTAATTGATAGGTTAATAATTCTTGTTGTACGGAAGGCTAAAATGCGAACTTACGGCATTTTTTCTTCCTTTGATGATCTACAGCACTGCAATGTGTTCGAAAAATGTAACATAACACGGACTCTGGTGCAGGATAAATTTAAGAGCAATATAGAGTACTTATTTCAAGCACCCATTACTTTTTAAAAACTCAAGGATATAGGAGCACAAAAAAGAAACTATTGAACTAGAGAAACATTGGTTCCCCTCATAAGTCTGGTAATAATGTGACTTCTTTCACTGCAAAGATACTGGTACTCGCATACAAGGTTTGAGACATGAAACCTATGATACCCTTGGCATTTCTCAGTGCTTATTTGCCACACTGACGAATGTCAAAGGCAGCATAGGTTTCATGCACACATTGGTTGTATTACACCTTTTGAGTATTGCATTTCTCAAACACACAGGTTTGCAGCAGTGCTTTAAATAGCAGATGTATTTCCTAATTTTCAGAATTTGTTAGTGCAAGAGTAACGCTACAGATCATGTAAAAATAATTTTACAGAATATGTCCATGGATGTATGTTTCTTCTGATGACGTAGCAGTGCCATGTGGTCGGGGGATGAATGTCTATTTAAGATTTAAATATTGGCTTCCAGGCCTGGGTTAGTCTCCTACACTGAGTATTCTAGGTCAAAGCCCAGTTACTAGAGGAAAGTGAATAAAACTAGGAATTATAAACATCAAAAGATCTTGTTCGGGACACTAATGTAACAATCAGCAAGGTTCTTTGTGCATTCATTTCCAGATTTGCGAGATTATATTTTGACTGGTTTCATTAATGCGAGAACAAATATTTGTTTATTCTCATGCTAGAGTTGGCTGCCCCCATTCGCATACAACGCCTTTACAGGCTAAAAATTAAGTGTATTAATAGGCTGTTTTTCGGTTTTGCGCCCTCAGTGTTAAGGGATGCAAACGGTGACATACAACAGAATGCAGAAAAATGTCTAAGGAATGCAAGCAGGGCATGGGACGTTTTAGACAGATGCATGCGTGTGCTATTTATAAAACTCCCTATGGTGTGCCTCAAGGCATATTGTAACCCTTTGGTAGAAACACTGACACCCACTTATTAAGGGGAAATGCTCCTCGAAACAACTTTTTTAATTTGTACTAGAAATTTGAATGTACTGCTATTCATAGGGAGTTTTATGTAGATTTGAATTGTCATTGGTTTTTGTGTAGCTGGCGTTTAGTTATGTCCTACATAGTGGCAATATATTTTTATGGGCACTTGTGTGTAAAAGTTTCGCAAATGGTTTCATGCTGTATCTTATTTAGCTAGGTGTATACCGCAAAGTGGCGATACCTATCCAAACAGCTTGTACAATTACTGGAATTATGCAAAAAATATTAGGCCGCTTTAAATAATTTTTAGATTGCAATTTCAATTAGATACTGGTATTCTGCTTATCTTGAAGAGTATGTATGCCAAATTTAATTTGTATAGGACAATTATAAAGCACAAGGTTATTCTCATGCTATTGTGAGAAAAAATTATTGAGGTATTCTCAATAATTTTAGTAGCAGGCCTGCCTGCCTGCCTACTAATCTTGCATACTTCTAGTAACTTTACGTGCTGTTTGAATAGATATCGGCACCTTGCAGTCTACAGGGAGCTGAGTTAGCTGCAGCACACTGCTTTTTTGTGAAAATTTAATACACAAGAAAGTGCCCGCAATTATCACTGTGTATTTTGCCGTTGTATAGAACATAACTCAAGAAGCAGCTAAACAAAAACTAATGGAATATATGAAATCTGCATGAAGAACTCTACAATTGGCTCTCTTTTGAGACCTCTAGTACAAATAATAAAAATATTTCGAGTAATATTCATTCAGCAAAACGTTCCCCTTGCTACAGTGACCTACAACATAGCGACGCAAAGCTTAAAGCAAGTCCTCTGGTCGAAGCGAATATGGGCTGTCTTCCCAAGGGCTTCTGTTACGGACGGTGAATTTTTCTGCATTTACCACAAGTGCAATACTAAAATGTTTGTGAATGTGCAATTGGTATTGGCACACTAACAGAAAAAAAGACAGTTCTGTGAAATGTAGACTTGAGACGTGACTTTGTTGGACATTTAAATTTTGAATCCATATATTTGTGTTTTGTAATGAGTGTTTCACTGGTGACTGCCACTAATTATTGAACATAACTGCTTCATGACAGTGCGACAATTTTCACTAACATAAATTTTAGCTGTGGCAGGCATTAGAATTACAGTACTCAATAACGTCTACTTTGTAAGAACTCAGACTAGCACCAGTTCTGAGATACATATACCCAAAAAGTAATGATCAAATAGATTTCTTTTCCACATAGAATTGTCCTACGAGGCTTACAGAAGGTTTTTTGGTAAAGTAATATCCGAAAGAGCAAAGCATGTTCCACCAAGTATGGTGACAAATATTTCAGAGCTGCCAGTCTGAGGACTCCTACAAACTAATAATACCTTCAGCACTGACTAGCTTCAATAATGGGATGTCAGTGTTTTGCTAAAATTAATGAAACTTCAATTATTGTGATCTTGTTTAAGAAGACATATGTAATTAACATGCAGTTCTAATCTCTGTCACTTTTGTAAATATTTCCCAATTATTTTTTCAGGCTACGATTTTTGGTAATAATGGTATTCATTGCAGAAAGAGCTAGTGCATGGCATTTATTGAAGAAGATACTGGTCATTGTACATTTTCTGTCTACAGCATTTGTTCTGTTCCACAGCTGTTTCTTGAAATCTGAAATGATGTACCCATCACTTTGTTAGCGATAAACAGGGAAATCTGTCAGTATGTTTTGTTTAAAATGGAGCTGATCAACCCAATAGTTAGGCTATTTGCTAATTATAAATTACAATGATAATAGTACAGGACCATAAAAACAGACTGATGCTGCATAACAGCTGTGCCCAGCTACATCCACGCAGCTTTGCCACACAATGTGCATGTGTTCAGAACAGCCAAATGCTCCAGAGAGAAAGCAACAGTAACTAATTGTTCGTCATCGTGTACAAGCAGATTATGCGCTAGATGTAAATTATGCTCAGTAAATACATAAGTCAGTCATGTGAGGTGTCTCACTTTAGGTTGCAAGTTGGAACTTATTGCAATCTTGGTTGTTTTTATTTTGTTTCCTTTGTGAGCATGAATGACTTGGTTGCCTTGGCACATATTGTCAAAACTGTTTCTTCATCACTGGGAATCACAAAATTTCAATTACACATAAAATTTCCAGTTACTGATATGGTCGACTTCGAAGTTAATTCTCTTATCTACCAAGTAGTTTTATCATTCATTGAAACATATCCATGCAATGCACAATGGGAACCCAAATTATAAATATCTGTTCTTGCTTTCTACCCTGCTCTACAACATTATGAAGATGCATTGCAAAACTATAACTTCACAATTGTCCCCCATAACCTGAGTTTCGCTTAGAATTTGAAAAAGAAAATTGACATCCTGCTATAGTGTGAGAGTTGCTTTGGGCACCAAGTGAACTGCGTAGCACCTGTGCTAGAGTACACAACAAAGCAGAAAATCGCACCAGATTGGAATGGCAGTGGTAAGTTAAGAACAGATGTTTTATTTCACGCACCATTAATGTGGCTTATCATCTGCTCCTGTTTTGTGGGAACGTATACATTGGGAAGACAATTTTTTGCACCAATCTTACCTTAGCGGGACACTTGAGAAAGGTAGAAATCAAGAACAGGTATTCACACTTTGTTGCCCACAGTGTATTATCTGAATGTGTTTCACTCTACAAAAGACTACTGTGGTAGATAATCATAAAGACCAAGACAAAAGAATTAAAAGAAGTATGTGTCAGTCATCCTTCCATGATCTCCCGTGTTTACAGAAACACTTCTTTCTGCATATGTGCGAAGCCGTAGGGAAGCATTACATAACTCAGTCATGCTTTCCAAGTTAAAAATCAGAATAAGGACGATCACAAGAACATTGTTTGAGTGATTTGTAAATGTGGCACCTAATGCAACTTATTTACGTATGTGCTGAGGGTACATTACAGCCAGTGCATAATCTGTCTGCTCTTACAGGATAGCTTGTGATGAGTAAAAGAAGCCTTCCTCACATCTTCCTCTTTGTTTCTTTTGCAGCTTGGTGCACCATTTGTATTGTTACAGCTGCATGCATGCAGCTGGGTATAGTATGTGTTCTGCTACCTCCCTTGTCCTCATTATTCATGTGTTATCTTTGCCGTAACAAAATACAGCTACCTGTGCTACATATTTTGTCAGCGTGTTTGCATTATGGCAAGTTTTGTATTAGTGGTTATTGCAATCTGCGAAATTGTATGTCAGCTATTATACTTCGTCTTGAAAAGTATGTTTGTCAACATAAATAAACAATTAGTATAAATTTTGCTCTATTTATTTTTGTAATATTATCCGTTGTGAAGCTTTTATACACTGTTGCATGTTGTATGACAATAAAATTGATGCAAAACTTTTTAATGTGGTATTTTTCAGATCAATTTTCAACTGACGCTAACACGCACAAGTTGTGGGGGAAAAGTGCCAACAAGAGTACCATAAGGTAAGACAGCTGTTCTTACTGTTAGATTGGATTATCAATTGCCAACAAGTTGTTTTCAGCAAGCATAGTATAACGCATAGATTATGTAATCTAAGTTGGAAAATTGTTTTTATTGCACTTGATTATCTGGGTATCCTTTGTACATAAGTGCGGCCTTCTTTATTTGGTATGCGTAGCTTACTTGCTTAAAATGTTAAATCGTAAGTTCTAAATAAAAACACGTCTCGAAGAACAGTGAAATAGGTTTAACTTATAAATGTTTTGACATTAGAGACCTGTGCAGTGCTGAATTGAACTTCTACATGAGTTACATAATATTTTGGGGTCTCATTATTTCTGAGTTGCATTGCAGTGTCATGCATATGCACCTGCAGGCTACATATTGGATGTTTATTTAAGACTGTTTTGCTTGGTTGGCTATTGATTCCAGTTTAATAGTAATGAGAACTGTCTTGCTTTCATGGTGACTCTGTGCTGACTAATACATTTGAATTTTCCAGAAGACAACAAAGGGTGATGAAATGTTAACATTTTGTTGCTAACCTGCCACGTCCTTTTTGGCAAGATTGCTATGGGTTCTTTCTTATATGTTGTCTTTTCACAGTAGCCATCTTGAGAACTAGCCGTAGTCGTGTGTACTTACAGCAAAAGTTGGTGACACATTTTGAAAAGCGGCTCGACACTGCCATCCGAGAGTCAAACGACTTACATGGATTAGTTACTTTACTCCATTTACAAGAGTCCTGCACCATGCACTAAGGGTAACTTGACACACACTGCTGGAGTCATCAGACTCGTCAAGAATAGTTACCCGAATCCTTCAGCAGTGGTCATGTCACCTTAACAATTCTAAATGAGTCGTTCGACTCATTTAGAATTGTTAACGGACTCCCTCAGCACTAGTCTTGTAACCCTTTTGAGAGGGTATAGGCGACTATTACAACAGAGTGTGCATGACTATTGTGTGCGGAGTCACGCAAACACCTTGTATTGAGCACAGACAGTCTCGGGACTCTCTGCCGAAAGAGAGTTCAGGTGTCTCCCACAAAGTGTGTCGTATACGTGGCGAGTCCAGACTCTCAAAATAGAGTAAGAGGCACTCTTTTTTTTCTTAGTGTGTACACCATTCGCGTCAGGTGATGAAATCAGATAACACAACGTTCGGCGACAACAGACAGCGGATAGAAGCATCGATAACGTTCCAGAAACTTCGGATACATACAGGCGCGTCCCACGCTGTGCCATTACATTTGTTAGGCTGCGAAACGTGGTTGCCCGATAAAGATAAGTATACGTGTCAATATTGTCTATACCCGTTTGCTCTCTTATCTAAGCCACTCACTTTCTGCCTCTTAACGTTTTGCCTAGCAATCTTCGTTCCATCGCTCTTTGCGTGGTTTTCAACTTGTTCTCAAGCTTCTTTGTCAGCCTCCAAGTCTGTGCCCCATATGTCACCACTGGTAAAATGCACTGATTCTACATCTTCCTTTTTAGTGATAGTGGTAAGCTTCCAGTCAGGAGATGACAATGCCTCCCGTACGCGATCCAACCCACTTTTATTCTTCTTTAAATTTGCTTCTCATACGTGAAGGTAAACATACCCCTTCACACACTCCGGAGGCTGACAGGCTATCTTCAACTCTTGTTCCTTTTCCCGGCTATTCATCATTGTCTTTGTCTTCTGCATATTAATCATCAACCTTACTCTTACACACTCTCTGTTAATGTCTTCGGTCATTTAATGTAACTCGTATTCATTGTTAGAACAATGTCATCGGGAAACCGAAGGTTGCTCTGATATTCACCGTCGATCCTTACTCCTAAGCCAACGCAGTTGAATACTTCTTCCAAGCACGCGGTGAATAGCATTGGAGAGATGTTTATCCCCGTCTGACCCCTTTCTTCATAGGTATATTCTTGATTTCCTTGTGTAGAATTAAGGTAGCTGTACAACTTCTGTAGATATTTTCAAAAGTATTTACGTAAGCTGTCTGTACTCCTTGACTAAGTAATGCCTGTGTGACTGCTAGTATCTCTACTGAATCAAATGCCTTTTCGTAATCTATGAAAGTCATACACAGAGACTCATTGCACTCTGCGGGTTTCTCGATAGCCTGATTAACGACATGGATGTGATCCATTGTAGAGTATCCCCTCCTGAAGCCAGCCTGTTCTCTTGGTTGACTAAAGTCCAGTGTTGTCCTTATACTAATGAAGATGATTTTGTATATATTTTGTATGATACTGCGAGAAAGCTAATGGATCAATATTTTTTTTTCAATTCTTTAACATCTCCCTTTTTGTGGCTCAGTATAATGTTTGCATTCTTCCAGTTTTCTGGAACCCGTGCAGTCAATAGACACTTCGTATAAAGAGGCGCCAGTTTTCCAAGAAGTGCGTCTTCTCCACCTTTGATTAAATCGGCTGTTATTTCATCTTCTCCTGCCACTTCTCCTCGTTTCATATCTTGCAAGGCTCTTCTGACCTCAGTGTTAGTTACAGGAGGACTTTCTGTATGCTGTTCATTGCTGTTTCTAATGAAGGTATCCTCACTCATTTGGGTATTGAACAGGTGAGTATAGAATTCTTCCGCTTCTTTTACCATATCTTCGAAATTTGTGACGATATTACACTGCTTATCTTTCAGTGCATATACTTTGGTTTGTCCTATGCCAACTTTCTTTCCCACTGATTACAGGCTCCGTCCATTTTTTATGGCATCTTCAGTATTTCCCACGTTATAGTTTCGAATATCACCTATTTTCGCCTTGTTGATCAGTTTTGACAGTTCCACCAATTCTGTCTTGTATCTTTGGTTGGACACTTCCATTCTTTGCCGTTTCTTTATTAAGTTCTTTGTTACTTGGGAGACCTTGCCTACTGGTTGGCTTGGTGCCTTGCCTTCCACTTCTATTACTGCCTCTTAATCCAGCCTAGTTACGGTTTCATTCATTACCTCTTTGTCATCTTCATTTCTCTGTTCTAAGGCTGCATATTTCTTTGCAAATACCAGCCTGAATGCCTCTGCTTTTACACTTACTTCCTCTAGGTTGACCTGTTTCTTCTTGACCAATTTTACTCTTTCGTTCTTGAAATTGAGGTGAATCCTAGCCCTCACTAACCTATGATCAGTTCACTCTACCCTAGCTATCACTTTCACATCCTGCACTAGGCTGGGATCAGCAGAAAGTATGAAGTCAATCTCATTTCTTGTTTCACCATTACGGCTTTTCCACGCCCACTTTCTGCGGCTACACTTCAGAAAAAGGTGTTCGTTATTGGGCGCTTATTCCTTTCGGCGAATTCTACCAGCATCTCTCCTCTGACACTCCTACAATCGACGCCGTAGTTGCCAATTGCTTGTTCACCAGCCTAATTTTTTCCCATTTATGCATTGAAGTCGCCTATGACTACAGTATTCTGAGTTTGCACTTTTCTCATCACTAATTCAACGTCTTCATAAATCTGATCTACTTCCTCATCAACGTGACTGAATGTTGGAGCGTAGGCTTGTACTGTCTTTAATGTATACCTCTTATTAGGTATGATTACGACTACAGCTAGCCTCTCATTGATGCTGTGGAATCCTCAATGTTTCCCCCTATGTGCTTATGTATTAGGAATCCTACCTCGTATTGCTTCTTATCTGGGAGACCTCTATAGCAGAGAACATGTCCGTTATTCGGCAATGTACGAGCTCCATCAGTTCTTCTAATCTCACTAAGGCCGATGATAACCCAAACAATGTCTGATAGTTCCTCAAAGAGTCCTGCTAAGCTGGCCTTTCTCGAGAGGGTTCGGGTGTTAAACGTTGCAAGGGCCAGTTTCCATTGGTAGCCTGTCCGGACCTAGAGATTCTTAGCACCCTCTGCTGCATTAGAGGTCTTACCACCGCCTTGGTCAGATTCTCCGGAGTTGCTGGGGGCTGATGGTCATTGGGTAGTTGAATTATTAATGTGGGATGGAATAGCCGAATGCAGCGCCAGGGAGGGCAATTCCTGTTCTGGTGAGGGAGTGTCTTGTTGAAGCTTAGTGGGCCTTCCTGATTTGGTTGTACCTGGAATAATATAGCGCCACTCGTCTCCGTATCTTTTGTCGGTTACAGGCGTCACTCCAAGCCTGCAGATGTTGTGCTCTGAAGGAGGTGAATTTCAGCAAACTCACCATCGTAAAAAAATTCTCATAGAGGGATTCGAACTTCCGAATATGACAACCGAGCATTCGACATAGCTCAGTGAGATAATCCCATAGGCGGCGAGACTACCTTATCGCCGATAAGTACCGCCCACAGGGCCGTACATGCCTAGCAATTTCTTTTGTTTATCAGCGGTAGAAGTGGTTTTCTGATCGCGATGGGTAACTCAATATAGAACGATTTCTGAATGGTTCTGGCTTCGTAGTTCTGGAATCGCAAGTGTGCTGGCGGCAGTGAACTCGGCTAGGCGAACCCTACAGGCGTACCGACAACCATTCACAGTGGTAAATACATGCTTGTGATCTACAAGAGTACAAACGGAAACCCGCGAAAACGAATATAAGTGCTAATGTAGAATAAATAACTAGACGGAAACTACGACATTTTAAAATGAAAATCTGCATATGAACTTTGCAACTGTTGATGTTACGTTATTTATTTCCTATTGTTTGCGTGCTACTGTACACCTTCTCTTTACTTTTTCTCTTCCTTTAGCACTGTAATTTTTCTTTTTTGTTTTCGGTAGGGGGGAGTGGCTCTCATTAAAATGTCAGCACGAGGCATGTCGGTAGAGTCAAATTAAGTCTATTTAGTATATCTGAAATGCCTTAAAACATGCTTGAATTATCCACGGTATACGCGTTTGGATGATCTCGGCTGGTGGCATGGCATAGTATTTTTCAATGGTTCTAACATCGTGGTTTCGGAGCCTCCCGCACGCAAGCAACCATGAATGCGGCTAGATACACCATCTATTTTCGGAGGAATTGAACACAAAGCACTTAACTATGCAAATTAAAAATTACCTTGCAACTTAAAGAAAGTAAAATCTAATCTTGACCAATCAAACAAGCAAAACCCAGTTGAAAAACACAACAGGAAATTTTACCAGTCTGTTGTATTTTGGGACGTTGTTTCTGTAGTTCTGTTGTCTGTAGTTCCGTTGCCTGTAGTTCTGTTGCCTGTAGTTCTGTTGCCTGTAGTTCTGTTGTCTGTAGTTTGACGTCCTGTAGTAGAAAGTTCTGTAGTTCTTGATCAATATTTAATTAAAAATTGACAGAGACGTCCGTAAGATTATGTAAATTTGTTAGCACAAAAAAGAAAAACATAAAAGTAAAAAAAATTTAAAACGTCTTTGCCTAGGATTCGAACATGCGACCTCTCGATTCCTAGCCCGGCATCTTACCACTGCACCACCCCTGACATGGTCTTCGAGTGTACGTTTTCGCCATGTGAATAGTACGACGTGCTGATGCGCTGATGTTTGCATTTGCATTTTGAGAGCCAAGATCCGCTATCACTCCACCGCGTCAAGTGCCGCATCTCTAGAAGAGCAAGAGTGTTCGTACCATCGACAAGTACATCGTGCAGTGCTAGAACATCGATTTTGATGTACGATATCCATATTAAATAAGAAATTCAGAAATAGACAACGTTGACTTTTAGGGTTATTACTGCTAGTTTCGACAGTTGTCTCTCGTTCTTTACACTTTTGAGCGCGCATATAATTCGTGTGTTCAATGCAAAATAGCTACATAAACATTCGTGGATGAGAGTTCTTTCTGACAGCATACTGGCTTCTCACGGCAGCACTGTATCAGATTAATGAGACCCGAGCGAGACAGCTTTTCACGCAACTTTGTGGAACAACCGAAATCTTCTTTTCCGCTTCGCATAAGCTTGTGAAATATTCCTGGGAAATTAACTAATGTGTCAGTGTAACAGCACATGTAAGTCCACAGGCCTGTGTGCCACATCTTACCAAAAAAAAACGGATACGCAGCCATTCCCGCAGATGGTATGATTTTGATCAGCGGCCGATTTTGAGGAGGCCGGTAGGGCGTTTCTGGTGCCGCGTCGTCACGGCACAATTATAACTATTCGCCACGTCGACTTTAATACCGGTGTCGGTGCCATCGGTGTCAGCATTGCCGGCTTCAGAGAAGTGCGATTGAATACCGCGCAGGAGGAAAGTACAGTGTACGCTACCGATGCAAAAACATACAATTTTAAAGGACCGCGACGGGAAGCGCTTCTGTTGCGACTTCGGAACTCTTGGCCGTCGCGACCGAATGTTTCTGCTGCGACGTCAGAATTGGTGTCCTAACGTCGGAGTCGCTGTCAGGATATAAAGCTGTTGTTCCGACTTCAGAACTCTTGTTGTCGCGACAGAATGCTTCTGTTGCGAAATCAGAATTTCTGTCGTGACGTCAGAAATGTCTCCCAATTAAGAAATGTGAACAACTTCTGTCGTACAACAGAATTTCTGTAGTTGCGACAGGAATTCCTTTTGTCTTTTTCAACCGGGTACTACAGAAGCTTGTCGCATCACACAATTTCAGTGCACTTCTGTTGTCATCATTGGGTATATGTTGCGGCGATAGGTTTCCGTTGTGGAACAGTTCTCTGTAGTACAACAGAAGTTTGTCCATTACTTCAGGAACACTTCTGTTATGACAACTGGGGGCCTGTTGCAATGATAGGTTTCTGTCGTACAACAACATTTTTCTGTAGTACAACAGAAGTTGGTCGCATTACATCAGGAACACTTCTGTTGTGACAATTGGGGGCCTGTTGCCACAATAGGTTTCTGTAGTATTTCAACAGCTCTCTGTAGCACTACAGAAGTTTTTCTGGTTACTTCAGGAGTATTTCTGTTGGGACAACAGGGTGCCTGTAGTGATGACAATTTTTTCTGTAGTACTACAAAAATCTGTTGTAGAGCTTCAGCTTTCTGTTGTAACAACAGACATACGACAGACTGTACTTCTGTAGTAGCAACAACAAATGCCTGTTGTACATCAGAAAAGTCTGTCGCTCCATCAGGAATCTGTAGTTACTACAGAAAAATCCTGTTGTACAACAGAAATGTCTGTAGTACTACAAAAATCTGTTGTAGAGCTTCAGCTTTCTGTTGTAACAACAGACATACGACAGACTGTACTTCTGTAGTAGCAACAACAAATGTCTGTTGTACATCAGAAAAGTCTGTCGCTCCATCAGGAATCTGTAGTTACTACAGAAAAATCCTGTTGTACAACAGAAATTTCTGTAGTACTACAAAAATCTGTTGTAGAGCTTCAGCTTTCTGTTGTAACAACAGACATACGACAGACTGTACTTCTGTAGTAGCAACAACAAATGTCTGTTGTACATCAGAAAAGTCTGTCGCTCCATCAGGAATCTGTAGTTACTACAGAAAAGTCCTGTTGTACAACAGAAATTTCTGTAGTTGCGACAGGAATTCCTGTTGTCTTTTTCAACTGGGAAAGTAGGGAAAGGAAAGCGCGAAGTAATTTTTACTGTTTAAGCCTATTCCTATCTCGATTACTCGTAGATTATGAAACATAATGTTGGGGAAGGTTTTAAGGATTTTGATCTATTTGCACAATAAATCAATAAAAGTACTAATTAAACATCGCAATAAAGTTTCACACTTTTTCCCTATATGCATGCACATATGACAAATTCGAACTGCATCATAATGGCATCATTTGCTAAAAAGCGAACAAAGATTTTGTCGATAAAGCCACACACTACCGTAAGGCTCGAATTACACATAGCATCAACTAGAATTGCTGCGGAGTCCTATCGCTGTGTGTAGTATCGTTATCTGGCATACTAGGTGTTCCTTCGATACGTGAAACTCCATAGACCTGAAGAAGGGTAAAAGAAAGGACACCGACCACTGAAAGAATACAAGAAAAGACGTTTCGGCTCCCCTGACGGGAACCTTATATTGTAGTTCCACAGAAAAAGTTTTTTTGAAGGCACTGAACAGTTGTCAATGATTAATTATTATCATAATTATTATCATGGTATTCCAAATTCAATGGAATATACGCGAGTCAGAGACATCGCTCACGGGACAGCGATGCCATCCAATGAGTCGCTATGTTGACGTGCCCCTTTTTAGCGCATGTTGGCAGCCACGGGAAAAGTGCACACATACCCGATGCAGCTGTCATCACTTCAGCTGCCATCGACACGACAAAAGATTTAAGCATCCACGACATACAGTCCTATCTGCGGCGAGTGCGCGAGCATTATATAAATGTTAAAAACATCTGAAGCGATCGAAGGAAGTCTTGCATGGCGATGTCAAACAGTGCATGCGAGCTAATAATTTTTATTTGCCAGAGTCGTGCGCATGTGTGAGTTGCGAGAGAGACGTGGGGGGCGTTTGCATGAGACGTTTGCGATATCTTGGAACGTTTTGCTGGAGGGTCTCGCTTCTACTGTATGTTTGTCTAGGTACTACGGTGGAAGGTGCGCTATGCACCCGATTAGGCACGGCTTAAACTTCCATCCAAACTGGCTCATAAAGACCGATGCGGAGTCCGTAATGACTTAGTGGCAGTTGTGTCTCGTCAATGGTTGGCCCGTGCGACTTGGACACACGTGACACAAGGTTTGCCGCTTCGCAGAGCATCTTCGGCGGTCTGGCAGTTCCGGGGTCGTCAGCAACAGAAGGACTATGCATCACATGGGGACACTCTGCGTGTGCGTCACCAAGCCATTAAACTGCATTAAAGTGTAAGCTTCAAAAAATATTTTACAATAAAAGGAATTCGTAGTAAGCATGTGCCCTTATTCGCTGGCTGCGGACGCTAAATCAGCATCTGCCCATGGGACTGTGATCATCTTCACACCCTTGAGTTCATTTTCTTCTTTGCTGGCACGGTACATGAATCTGTATAGCACTACAGGCAATGGAGGATCACACACGTCCTCTTACATTTTTTTCCTAATTCACTTGGCTTAAGTACTCCATTGAAAAGTGCATGGGCAAAATCCGGCTGGCGAAAACAACTTCTCCCAGATACCCAGGCAAGCCACAAAGGATGCAGTTTGTTTTAACAAGAATGCCCGCCAAGAGTTAGCCGACTCTATTCGAAGAAAAGTTCATGGTTACTGCCGATCAGACTGCGGCATGTGGTCACAAAATCCCACTTTCTTCTTCGTGCAGGCACTTCTGCTAGGTCTCGCCAGAAGGCTTGACCCAGAATCTTGCTTCGTCACTAGCATGTGTCTCTGTGCGGACAGATGCGCTACCACATCTCACATAGTTCATGGTGCAACTCCTTTCTTCGTTGAAGCCGGCATGACAGCGCCATCTGCTGCAACTGCGTGACCGGACCTGCCTATAAAGGATCGTCCACAGAGCTATACTTTCAGTGGGTACGGAGGACCAGACTGCGACATGTTGTCGCAAAATCCCCTTTTCTACTTCGTTGAGGGTAATCCTAGCTGCAGTAGCTTTCGCAGTGGTTATCGTGGCCTTCCAGTCTTGCCTTGCCCACAAAAGGGTACTATGGTCGCGCATGATGTATTGTCTGTGTGTGCGCTACTTCTGTGTTGGGATCTGTAGCATACTCCAGGCCATTCTACTGCAGAAATGCTTAAGAAATTGTTGGCAGGGCAAAAAAAAAATTTGCTGAAGAAATGACTTCTCTATGAAAACAGCAAGAGAGCATGGAAAAAGTCTTCTGTGGTCTCACTTTGTGCTTTCTTGAAATTGAATAATGAACTGACCATATCTATTCACTCGAAAAATTAATTAAGGTCTTCAAATCTAAATTAGCCGATCTGCAAGACCGCACTGGATATTAAAATTTAGTTAATTTTGCAATGCAGGAAGATCCTAATGAGAAAGACTCGGATTTAATGCAAAAATTTCCAAACGCCTTCTTTGCATCAAAACTACAGGTAGCATGCGTACCTATTGGTAGAATTCATCGCTTAGCAGACATGGAAATCCTAGACCACTTATAGTTCATGTTCAGGACTGTAATGAGAAGCAAGCAGTGTTTAAGAACGCACACAAGCTCAAAGGGACAAAAATATCCACCCAAAATCATTACTCGCGTGAGACACTGCACAAAAGAAAGCAGGTATGTGCAAGTGCTAAGAAAGAACGGAATAAGGAAAGAATGTTTAACTCATTAACGACAAGCTGCCCGTAAATGGGGAGCTCTTCATGTGGGACGAAGACGCCCAAACCAGAAAAAAGGTTCCTTTCTTCCGTGCAACTTCTAAAACGGTCCGACCTGTGCAATCCTCTAATAATCAACTTAACGTTAATAGAATAAACGTGCGTAGCGTCGCTAACACATCAACAGAACTAGAAGCCAACTTGTTAGATTACAATCCCCATGTTAATATTATCACGGCTATCCTGGCTTCACGACGACATTGATGACGTTGATGTTTTTCCACCCTCCGTCCTGCTAGAGGCGGCGGCGTTGCTGTCTTGATAAAATATGGCATTCGAACATTTCTTATACGTCACATAGGTAATCACGAAAGTGTTACTTTGAAATTGTTCTGTTCAGGGCGCGCTTTTGTCTGTGGTTTATAGAGCACCGGACACTCCACCGCGATTTATGAAAAGTCTACGCTATAATTTAATGTCAGTTTCTTGTAAAGAAGTAATCACTGTTCGCAATATTTATTTACCTTCCGTTGATTGGCATTATTCATTTTCAAACACAGATCAGTGTTCTGATATTGGATCCTTGCTTCATATTATGCCTAACCTGGATGTCTATCAAGTATTACCCGAGCCTACGCGAGCTTGTGGTACATCCTCTTCAATCCTAGATCTTGTTTTTGTTCCTAGGACAACTGAAGAGTATACACTCTCTGTGAATATCAGTATTTCTGATCATGCAGTCGTGTTGTTATCGTGTAGCATTGAAAAACCTTGTATTGCTCTCTCTCTGAAATAGTTTCTGTAAAAGATTTTTTCTCATGCCAGGGATGAGAGTGCCCTGGATTGCCTTGAACTTAAATTCAGCAGCTTTGAAGACTCATGTGTTATTACGCTTTCCAATCAATTTAAACAGATATGCACTTACTATCGAGATAATTTTGTACCAAACAAACTAATAAAACATAAAAATCGATTCCCTGGCTAACGAGCGACGTCTTACGTTTCAAAAGAAAACATAAGTGCATTAAAAAAGACGATCTGCTTCACACATTGATAAAGCCGCTCGCCCGCCGTTTAAGGAGGCGTTGAAACTTTCCAAATGGCATTATTTTCAAAATAACCTACCAATGTTAATTGTTTATCTTGATGGTCACCACTAACGTCATTTGCCAGTTACTAACGGGGTACCACAAGTTAGCGTACTGGCACCACTCTTATTTTTTATTTTTAATAATCATATGCTTAGCGCTGTTACTGAACCCATACACTTTTTAAAACAACCACCTCACATGTTCGGGGACTTGTTGAATCTGAACAAAAAGTCTGTTGACGAGATACAACCCGATGATGTTCGAATTGTTGACAAGGCGGCCATTGCGGAAAATATTACCTTATATTTTCACAGCGTGTTTTCCATCCCTTCTGAAATAGTCAATCACACCCCTGTATCGGACTCTGATCTCGAAGATAATGTATCACTACAAGGTTTTGTGATTGTCCTTCTTAATGTGAAGACTAAATCATCACCTGGCCCTGATGGTCTTCCAAATGCGTTTCTTCATCGCCATGCTAAAATGCTCGCTCGACTCCTTGCATAATATTTTGTAGATCAATATCATCTGCGTATCTGCCTGCTGACTGGCGAACGGCGAGTGTGGTGCCCATACACAAGAAAGGTGACACACCGCTGATTTCAAGTGATCGTCCCATATCTCTTACTTCTTCGAGCTGTACGATGCTTGAAGATATTGTCGCTAACTGCAAAATCAAGTTTTTAACAGATAACAACGTTCTCTCCTCTTTTCAACGTAGTTTTAGGAAGGACTTTTCTACGGTCACACAACGAAACACAGTAATTCGCAATTTTGCAATTGCTATCGACAAGTCTAGTCAAACTGGCGTCATATTTTCCGACTTTCAGAAAACATTCCACCTTAATTCACATCCAAATTTAATCTTCAAGCTAAAATTCATTTGCCTTCCCTCTTTCATAATAAATAGAATTTCCGACTACCTAGCGCAATGCACACAGTCGGTTTATGTTAATGGTCACCACTCGCATCGTTTTCCAGATACTTCCGGGGTACCACAAGGTAGCGTACTGGGACGAGTATTATTTTTTTTTTATTTTTAATAATCATATCTTTAGCGCTGTTACTGAACCAGTACAAATACGCTTGTTCGCCGACGACTGCATTTTGTTTCATGATATTATTTGCCAAGAGGATCAGGAACTTTTGAATACTAACCTTCATAACATTTATTCATAGTGTAAAGCTTGGGACATAAAGCTGAATGAAGATAAACAGTATACATGCACACAACCAAGAAGAGACGTAGATAGGCGTTTACCTACAGTCTTTCTACTCATCCTCTCGTTGAAGTAAATAAATATATATACTTAGGTGTGACTACAACTAACAACCTAAGTTTGAATTCTCAAGTCTCAAGTTCATGTGGGGCCTAATTTAGCAAACTTTGTATAGTGCGTCATAAATTAAAGCAAGCGCCCCCAGAAAGTAAACTGCATGTATACAAATTAGTCATTATGGCGCAAGTAGAATAGCATGCACAGTCGTGGATCCACATAATAAGCACAATATTATTGCACTGGCAATGATTCAGCAAAAACCAGTTAAGTTTTATTTTTTCCAAGTACCCCGCAACTAACCAACAACTATCATGGACAATCATGGTATACAGAAATTATAACTACGGCGGAACATTCATAAACCTAAATTTCCTTTTCTACTCAAAAATAACAAACTCTCGATCCGTCCTGCTCCATATACCCGACCATCACTCGAAAGACAAACCAGATACCATCCCTCTGAATCTTTACCTCCCGATCAAACAAGAACTAATGCCTTCAAGTTTTTCTTTTTCTCCCGTACTATTGAAGAATGGAACGCAGCTACCATTATCATTCTTAAGAAGCACTGACTCAATTGATCTGTTTAAATTTTGATCGCCTGATTTCTCAACTGAGAGGCCAGCGTTTTGTTTGTTTTCTTCTTAATGCATGTATGATAATTACTTTTTTTATTTTACCACTCCTGCTTGGGCTCTCATGGGCTTGAAGTATATTGTATGTAAGTAAATAAATAAAATGGGTGTTTTTGACATCTGCTAGGAAAAGAAGGCGATTGGCCAATTTGTGCAGAAAAAGCTCAGCCAAGCCCGGCCCACCTTTACCTACTCGAACGAACGCATTATAGCGACGTGTCTTTTCACAAGTGCAACCCCGAATGTCTACTGGAAACACTCAGGGAACTTTTTGTATATTGACTCCAGAGCACTGTAGCACATGGAAGAAGTACCACAGTCTGCTAACAAGAAATATATTGCACACTCTGGCAAAAATAGACACGTTCAACCCATTCCAAGCATTCAATTTTTCGCGCAGGTAGGTGTACAATTGCCTATGTTGTTCCTACAAAGTGTATGGAGGCTGCGGAATATATTACTGGAATAGTAACGAAGTTCGTGTTCGCGAAAATGCCTGAATTAGCAGGCCACTTAGCGAACGAGACTCCCAGGCACTCTCGCCATTTTACGACACTTCTGCTTACTGCACACACCTTTTTAACACATTTTACTATTTACTGCTTGCGGGACGCTGTCGTAATCTGCACAATATAAGAAAATATCACCTGTGCAAGCGAATGGTTTCACCACTGAATTACGCAGCTCCAAACCTTGAATATTTTTGTTCTTGATAACACTAAAAAGGAAGGGTTCAATCGACAATAAAAAACGAAGTTATCAGAGCCTTGGCTCACCGAGCGTCCCATTCGGATACCCTCGCCTGTGCTAACAATCACCCGCCGTGGTTGCTCAGTGGCTATGGTGTTAGGCTGCTGAGCACGAGGTCGCGGGATCGAATCCCGGCCATGGCGGCCAGATTTAGATGGGGGCGAAATGCGAAAACACCCGTGTACTTAGATTTATGTGCACCTTAAAGAACCCCAGGTAGTCGAAACTTCCGGATTCCTCCACTACGGCGTGCCTCATACTCAAAAAATGGTTTTGGCACCTAAAACCACATAATTTAATTTTTTTTGTTAACAATTATTTGCGTCGAATATTCCCTATATACCACAGCTACGCAGAATATCGAATTGCACGACCAGCATTGGCATAAGAATGTACCTCGTGCGGAACTCTGTCAATTGCTTTCTCCACATCTACTGGGACCACGGTCAAACCAGTCTCCACCACATCGCAGCATTTCGAAAGATTACGACTACGCCACCGAAGACGAGTGCAGGATTCTAGAATATATAAAGGGCCCGTCACCAGGTCTGGCCATTTTGAGCTGACAAGCGCTGTGCATACAATGCGCGCTTACGATTGCGTTAGCTAAGTATTACATCTCTATGCACCGCGGAAAGAGCTGAAATTTCAAATCGAACGCGGTTTGCCCTCCTCCACGCGGGCGCCGCGCTCCCAGCAGGAGAGCCGACGTGTATCGCACAAGTGCGCCTACGTAAATCGCACTGCTGTGTCGTCGCTCGTAGTGACACGTGTCTTCGAGAATCATCTAAGGTAACATCTGCCATTTGTGTGATATGCAGCTTTAACACACGAATTCAAGTTTAGAGACATAATAAAGCACACAAACCGAATGTCCGCGTGTTCTTGCTTTACTTCGCACAGCAGCAAGAGATATGTACCGGGTGGCCCTTTCTGAAAGGGTACACGCGAGCATGTGGCCGGCGGATGTAAGGTGCCTCAATGCCAGCGCCACCGCGCCTTTGATTGACCGCCGCTGCTTTCTGGCTGCGCCAGCTCCTTGAATCACAGCGAGCGGTCGCGATTTCTTGGTGCCAATCTTAGATCGAGGCACCGTGCGCGCGGATGCTTCGCTGAGGCTTCTACCGGCTGGACAGGGTTCAGCCGCATGACTGAGAAGCTTGTCACGTGCATCGAGTCGACATGACGGGCTGTTGGGTCCCCAAGTGCGCCGGATCAACGCGTAAAGGGCTTCGTTGTTTTCGATTCCCCTGGGACCCCGAGCGAAGGAAGACACGCGAAGCCCAAGTAAAGCGGGATCACTGGGAGGCAACGGATAGCTCTCACACTTGCGAGGTGTCAGGACAGCTTAGTCTACCGCACCGTGTTTTTCTTTTAAATAAGAAAGCATTCCATGATCGTCGCTCACGTGCATGCGTTTGCTGCCGAACTAAGCACTGCACCGATGCTGCCCAAGTAGAGTTTGGTTTGCGAGCGCCTGTCACATTCGCTTTTGTTTCTGTTTTCAGCGGCGCAGTCTATGCGAACACTACCCCGATTTTAAGGATTGAAGAAGATGCTTAGCCGCGAAATAATATTATATGAGCTACAAATCGTCACGTAGACCACCTATTTTACACTTTCACTGGAAGCACACATCGTGTGTGTATCTTGTTTATTTTTTTTTCTTTTATTCCTTCGGTACTGATTATCTGAGACTAAAGAAGGCAGAGCTTCGTCTTGGGAGAGCGGCTGTTGTGTACGGGGCAAGCGAAGCATTGTGATTTTCTCTGATTTCTCAGAAAATATCTTGCGTATCTCAGGGTGTTAAATTACATAGTTGGTTTTTCAAAAAAGACTTTTATTTATTTATGAATACTGCGATCTTGTACACAAGATCATAGCAGGTGGGAAACATTGTGTGAGATACAGAATTACAGACACAAAGAAAACAAAATTGCACATAGAGATTCAACAAGAGAGTACAGCGACAAGGTCAATTAACAGCAATCAATTCAAATGCTCTTGAAATGAATGTAATGATGTCTGTCTGACAACGTCATCCGCGAGGTTATTCCAATCAGTGATGGTCCTTGGAAAAAAGGAATATTTAAAACAATTAACTCTCGGATTTAATGGTGTTATAGAAAGAGAATGGCGATTTCTAGTTTGGTACCCCGAGGAATAGGTAAGGATATTGGAGGTGTCAACTTTGAGATTATTATTAATTAATTGATAGAAAAACTTTAAGCGACATATGCAATTTCTGTTAGGAATAGAGGGTAAACCGCTTTTCTTGAGGAGGTCACTGACTGATGCTCGCCCGTAAGTGTTATATATAAACCCTACTGCTTTCTTTTGGATTCCTTCAAGTTTATTTATGTCTACCTTTGTAAAAGGGTCCCAGATAATTACTGCATATTCTAAGATTGGTCTAATAATAGTGTTGTAGGCAAGGAGGCGTGTACCAGGGGTTGCTAGCTTGAGCGAGCGTCGTAAGAAAAAAAGCTTTCGGAGAGCGTTTGCTGAAACATAGTCGACATGCCTGGTCCAAGAAAGGTTATCAGAGATCCATAGACCTAGATACTTATATTCTGTGACTTCGTGAAGAAAGTTATTATTAGCAGTGTAGTAATATAGAAGAGGGAGCTTTTTAAGTGTAATTCTCATAAATACGGTTTTTTCAAAGTTAATTGACATTTGCCACTTCTCACACCAAGAAACTATTTTTGCAAAATCATTATTCAGCCTAATTTGATCATCAGTCGAACTTATTTTCTCATACAGCACGCAGTCGTCGGCATATAACTTAACACGTACTCACAGGTTTTTAACAATATCATTAATAAATATTAAAAACAGTAGGGGGCCGAGGACGGATCCCTGGGGAACACCAGAATCGACAGGAACGTAATTGGAGCAAGTTTTATGCAGTTCGACAAACTGACGGCGATCAGATAGGTACGATTGTATCCATGGTAATATCTGTTTATTATTTATAATAAAACTGAGTTTATGAAGCAGTTTCTTGTGCGAAACCTTATCGAAAGCTTTTCGAAAGTCCATAAAGATAACATCAGTTTGTTTTCCTTCGTTGATTGCTGTCGCAAAATGATGGATTGTTTCGACCAGTTGAGTGCATGTGGAATACCCTCGTCTAAACCCGTGTTGAACATCTGCCAGTACATTATGCTCGTCGAGGAAATTAGTTAGATGCTTATGAATGATGTGTTCCAATAATTTGCACGTTGTCGAAGTTAATGAAATAGGGCGATAATTTTCAATACACGTCTTCTCTCCACTTTTATGCAAAGGCTTAATTCTAGCAGTTTTCCAATCACATGGTAGAACACCTTCTTTCAATGATCGAGTGAATAGGACGCACAAATACTTTGAACACCACTCTGCATACTGTTTAAGGAAGGCATTCGGAATATCATCTGGTCCAGGTGATTTCTTAACATTCAGTTTTAATAATAGATTAAAAACACCCTCTTCAGAAATTATAATATCAGGCATGGAAGGAAGGGACATGCTAAAGGGTGGGAGACGCCCGTCATCTTTCGTGAAAACTTTCTTAAAGGTGTTATTAAATGCTGATGATACCTGGACATTGTCACTTACATGTTGTCCATTTATAATAAATGCATCGGTAGAACGAGAAACTGGTGCAATTGACCGCCAAACTTTTCAGGTGCAGTTTTTATAAAATCCGGAAGTTTTTTATTGTAGTATTTTTGTTTATCTTTCAGAATGCATTGTTTTAATTTCTCTGAAACTTCATGAATTTTTGCCTCTAAAAAGGCTGAGCTTGATTTTTTTATTCTTTTCTTTAATCGCTTTAGCTTGCGCTGCAATTGCAAAGTTTCTCGCGTAATCCAAGGATTGTGATTGTCTGACTTCTTGCATATCACTGGTACAAAACGCTGAATGCAGTCACGAACAATGTTTTTGAAAACAAGCCACAGGTCATCCACGCTACAAGTGCTGTGCAGAAAACTATAATAATGAAGATCTAACATATCAATAACCGATTCATTGTCAGCACGGGCAAAATTCGGAAAGTGTCGAATATATTGAATATATTTGTAGCGGGGTGCTCGTAAGTCGATGGTCATTCGTGCTCATCCCGATCGTAGTGACTACTGCCATCATCATCATCAGCCTGGCTACGCCCACTGCAGGGCAATGGTCACTCCCATACTTCTCCAACTACCCCGGTCATGTAATGTACTATATGTGGCCATGTTGTTCCGGCAATGTTCTTAATCTCATCCACCCACCTATCTTTCTGCCACCTCCTGCTCTGCTTCTCCTCTCTTGGGATCCAATCCGTCACCCTTAATTACCATCGGTTATCTTCTCTCCTCATTAAATATCCTGCCCATGCCCATTTCTTTTTGTTCATTTCAACTAAGATATCATTAAGTCGCGTTTGTTCTCTCACCCAATCTGCTCTTTTCTTATCCCTTAACGTTACACCCATCCTTCTTTCCATAGCTCGTTGCGTCGTCCTCAATTTAAGTAGAAGCCTTTTCGTAAGCCTCCAGGTTTCTGCCCCGTACGTGTTTACTGGTAAAATACAGCTCTTATACACTTTTCTGTTGAGGGATAATGGCAACCTGCTGTTCTTGATCTGACAATGTCTGCCAAACGTACCCCAGCCCATTATTATTCATCTGATTATTTCAATCTCATGATCCGGATCAGCGGTCACTACCTGCGCTATGTAGATGTATTCCCTACACCTATCGTATTCCACACCTATCATAAACTTCTGTTCTCTTCCGAGACTGCAAAACATTATTTTAGTTTTCTGCAAAATAATTTTTAGACCCACCCTTCGGCTTTGCCTCTCCAGGTCACTGAGCATGCAATGCAATTGGTCCCCTGAATTACTAAGCAAGGCAATGTCATCAGCGAATCGCAAGTTACTAAGGTATTCTCCATTAACTGTTATCCCCAATTCCATAGAGTTTCTCACTACATTACATACAGGGAAATCTGGCGCTGCGGCGCTGTAGTATTCATGGGAATGCCGGTATATTGTGGATTCGGATTGCCATCGTTCTCGTAGAGACAGGACACCTTGAAGACGCGCTTGGCAAGTACCGTTCCGTCTGTCACAATGATTCATTTTCTACTAGAACAGCAGGTGAAAAGCTGTTTTGTTTTATTATTACGCGATAACATGTTTTGTTTAACTATGACAACTTGTTATTGTGTGTACGACTACATGTTACGTAAAAAGTATCAGCGGGCCGCTAAAGTTGGAGCACAGACGACTAGGTTCGCGCTCGCTTTGAAACAGTTGGTCGTCTGTTCTTGCTTTTCTTTGCTTGGTCATGCATCATGGGTGAGTAAAGATGTAATATGCGTGAATGGAAATATTTTATGAAGATTTTACTTTGATAACGCGTTATTTGCGTAGCCATCCTCACGTTTTAAACGAAGCCTCTTATAACACCAGCCAACACGAGCCTCGCAGACACATATACCATCAGTCCCATGATGCCACGGTGCTCCCTTAAGAAACTCGCATAGACGGTAGCGCCAGATTACCCTCTAGGTGTTATAGTGAGAAACTCTATGCCCAATTCTTCCCAATCCAGGTCTCTGAATATCTCTTGTAAACATGCTGTGAATAGCATTGGAGAGATCGTATCTCACTACCTGACGCCTTTCTTTATTGTGATTTTGTTGCTTTCTTTATGGAGCACTATGGTGGCTATGGAGCCGCTATAAATATCTTTCAGTATTTTTACATACGGCTCGTATAAACCCTGATTCCGTAAGGCCTCCATGACTGCTGAAGTTTCGACTGAATCAAACACTTTCTCGTAATCAATGAAAGCTATATATAAGCGTTGGTTATATTCCGCACATTTATCTATCAATTATGTGATAGTATGAATATTGTCTATTGTTGAATAGCCTATATGGAATCCTGCTTGGTCCTTTGGTTGACAGAAGTATAAGGTGTTCCTGATTTGCAATTACCTTACCTAATACTTTGTAGGCAACAGACAGTAAGCTGATCGGTCTATAATTTTTCAAGTCTTTGGCATCCCCTTTCTTAAGGATTAAGATTATGTTAGCGTTCTTCCAAGATTCTGGTACGGTCGAGGTCATGAGGCATTGCGTATACAGGTGGCCAGTTTTCGTAGAACAATCTGCCCACCATCCTTCAACAAATCTGCTGTTACCTGATCCACCCCAGCTGCATTCCCCTGTACATAGCTTCCAAGGCTTTCTTTACTTCTGCTGCCCTTTCTTGTGGGTTTTCAAGATCCTCTATACGATTACGGTACGGTACTGTGACGGTCTTCAAATGCCTGTGTACGGCGTGCCCAGTTTTAATAGAGCTAAGGGGCATCATGGGGCCAAAGTGTTTCGGCGCTTTCTGGCATGGTGTCTGTTGTAACCGGTGTATCATTTCGAAGCGTGTGAAGCGAGTTAATACAGCACAACTTCTGCGAAAATTTATTTTTAAGCACTATAATGGGCTCCCTTCACTTACGGGGCATTTTTTCATATCAATTTATTGGGCAATAATCACTTTCGTTGTTTTACTTGTACTTAGAAACACTTTAAAGAGGACCAATGCGAGGGAAATCGACAGGATGGGCACCATCTGTTAAAGTTAACAGCCCTGGCCACGCTGTTTCAGTTTCGACGTGAGTAATAATTGTACTGTAGCATAATATATCCGCAATCTGTAGTGGTCGCAATGCAACATTTTTTTTTCTTTTCATATCAGCTTGCCTTAAGCGAGGAAGACCTCCAGCGAAGCGGCCTGCCGCATGTGTACGTGCTGGTACAGAAAATAACCCTTCCTCAAGTATTCCTCGTTTAGTTGACCTTGACGACACCGCAGAAGTCAGTTGAGATAGTATCTCCTCTTTGGGAGAAACTGCGATTGAGTGTGTGTCCACTGAAGACATATCGCTTTCGGCATGTGTGCTACGAAAAGCTCTGCAAGACATGAAAAAGAAAAAAAAACACTGAATTGCATGAAAGCTTGTTGTCAGTGAAAAAGAAGTTGAAGACAATAACCAGAAAGACAAATCGGCTGGAAAAAAGCAATGCTACGCAGACCAAAAACCTATAGTTTTTGAACGATAATCAGAAGGCTGCCTTGGAAATAAAACGACGAAGAGGCAGCACATGGAGTGCAAAAACTATAAAGAAAGCATTGCAGCTCAGGTTTACCTGTGGCTCTCTTCCATCACGCAGAACGCTTTGCAGACAGCACCTGTCATTTATGCCCGGTGTCTTGACTGACATCTTAAGCATGATGAAAGTAAAACCGGCTGCAATGTGTCACATCGAAAAAGATTGTGTTTTATTCCTGGACAAAATGGAGATTCTTAAGGGTGTCGAGCTAGACCGAAGTGGTGATGGCTTTCATGGCAAGACGACGCTCCCTGAAACTAACCAAGCAGCAAACCACGTACAGATCTTCATGGTTGATGGCCTAAAGAAGCGCCGGAAGCAGGTAATCGCCTATCACTTCAAGCGTGCTTTTGGGAATGGAGAGAAGTGGAGATACATTGTTTTCCATTTACTTAGGCTTTGTAAAGATATATAATTGCACGTGCTTTGCGCGACATGTGACATGGTGAGTTGCAACCATGCAATGTGGCGAAGCTTTAACCTCAAAAGATCTCTCGATTTTGTCAGTACGTGCACGGTTCCCAATCAATGTGACAATGATATGGCGCTGTTCTTTCTGCCAAATCCTTCGCACATTCTAAGAAATGTTAGAGGGCACCTCGTAGGGAAAGATTTGATGCAAGTCAGTGACGAAATAGTGGCGAAGTACAATTTACCGAGCAGAGATGTGTCGATTGAGTACGGTGAAGCAGTGCTAAAGTTAGACACGGAGCAGTTAAAAGCGGCTCCCAATCTGCATGTACTCTCCATGTTTCGAACGGCCACTTGACAAAGATGAAAGCAGGTGTGGCAGTTCAGCTCTTTCTCGAAGCCCCTGCAGCTATCAGGTACCTTGTGCAAAGGAAGAAGCTACCGCGCGAAGCTGTAACAACAGCCTGGTTTTTGTAAACAATATTCAAGTGGTACACAATCATAAGTGCATGGCACCATGTTGTTGCTTTGAGTTTGTTAAATGAAATTAGATATGATAGGGCCATTTCAACGCAGAAACTCGCCATTGAAGTCGTTGAGAGCTTAGGCATTGGCATCAAAAATGTGTGGAAGCCATGGCAGGCTGGGGTGCTTATGGCCACTGCTGTCGAGCTTCAACTGCATAATATTCTGCTCGAGAAACGCGGTTACATATTCCTCTTGACAGGAAGGCTGGCACACGATTGCCTCGATGCCCGTGAAACTCTCCCGTGCCCCGTGCATATAATGTCAAAAATGCGCTTAAAATTGTATCAGTTAGCCAGTTCCTCAAAGTACCTAAAAAGTCAGGTTGTGAAGCTGACGACAGTAACTACTTGGCGAACTCCTTTTCTACAGAGATACAAGAGGTGAGGGCAGAATTCCAAAACCTCTCGTACGCAAAGGACGGCACAGAGATCAAGCCATTGTCTCCAGTAGAAAGTGACATCGTTGTGCACTGGGCAGGCTATTTGGTGAGGTCCTTCATCTCTGCAAACAAGCCCTGCTCTAGCTGCACACAAACCCTGTCTGCTGATGAGCCTTCTGATGAGCATGCTCTCGTGCAGTTGAAGGAGTACAAGCAAGGCTCCAGAAATGTGGTATATTTGAGCCGTACAGTACTGCACTTTGTTTCTTCCCGCCAAAGTGTGTTCAAGAAATTTTCAGAGGGAGAGGACATTTGTCGTTTGAGTTACCCAATCAAGACTTTTACGAGTTTTAACGAGCGATCGGCTTCGCTACCACATAGTGGGTGCACTAGCCACCCAAGCGTAATGCGAAAATTGATGTGCAGTTTTGTTGTCATGCGACTGCGTATCTACCTGCGCTGGCTAAACAAGCTTGATGATTCAAATGATGATTATGGCAGTAAGATTGTGGCTGGGGCCAATTTGCCTAAAGTGACTTGCTTTGCAGGTTACACCACACTATACATTATCGTTGCTATCAGCATGTTTCAGTTCACTGCAGGAGAATAATCTGTTGCATCTCTCTACAGCATCATAGGCTATTTTCGAAGTGAAAACATTGCTAATCTGTGTTTGACTGTCTTAGTTTCATGTAGAGTTTTTGTACGCGATATGTATGCAGTGTTTTTTTTTTCAATATATTATGGATTGTTCTAATGGTTATTTAATAAAATTTTCTGTACTCGACATCGATGTGTTTGGCTGATGTCATGCATTCGATGGTGGCTGATGTATTCTGGCTTGATATCTTGATTATCATTGCCTGCGGTTACGTTTTATTGTTGGTATTCTTGTTTTAAATTTATATTGTTTGTAATAAGCTTGGTGTACTCACTTGAAATGCCTCCCCCAATGTAATGAATAAAAAAAACTCTCCCTTTACGGTGTTGTGTGTGTCGAGCCTACCTTGGGAATTTTTTTTCTCGTCTTTCAACATGACCTTCAGGTGCTACACCGTACATATAAAGTTTCATGTACATATCTTTTTCATGGTTGACTGTACTAGACATTACTAAGCAAGTGTATTTAGTGCATCATTTGGATTCTTTTGTGAACTACGCAAGA
Source organism: Dermacentor albipictus (assembly GCF_038994185.2). Classification (NCBI taxonomy): domain Eukaryota; kingdom Metazoa; phylum Arthropoda; class Arachnida; order Ixodida; family Ixodidae; genus Dermacentor; species Dermacentor albipictus. Next base: position 6,479,810 of record NC_091824.1, read on the forward strand.
TTGACACTGACAAGTTACGTTAAATGTTTCTCTACCGCACTAATTAAACCTTACTTTCCCATCGCAGTTATTTTCACACCAGCTTAATCCTATAACCACACAGTTTTGCAGGCAAAAAAGGAAAATTGCGCGTAGATATTGTTAGCTAATTGAACCGCACGCAAAGAGCACACGACACGCTTGTGAAACTAACCGCCGTGCGCGAGTGGCTGGCTACTCTGTAGGAGGCGTGACGTGTAAACCAAAATACAACAGCGAAAAAGAGAAACAACTTCCACACGCAGGGGGTGGCAAACCTAATATACCAAGCAACGAAGCGCAAAAGAATGGTGCGTCTCTCAAACATACACACGGTATATTGAATGTGATTGAATCAGGCAACTTGAGACATCTTCCCGATGCCATACATTTACGTCTTCGATGCAACACAAAACAATTGTGCCTCTTCCAAACATACACACGGCATATTAAATGTGATTGAATATGGCAACTTGAGACATGTTCCGGATGCCTCACATTAAACGTCTTGGACCCTCGAGTAGTTAATGGCTGTTGGTTATAAAGATATGCAGATGCGATGGCGATAAAAAATCATCATCAAGGCAAAGTGCTTGGAAGCGCGCCGCGAGCAACACTATTTATGAACGCAAGCGTAGCTGAGTCTTAACTCGTGTGACTGAATATGGTGGCGCTAGGGGGGTTGTTTCACCCTGAATGGCGGCGCTGGCATCGAGGCACCCTATGCGGAATAGTGTTCCTGTATATGTTCTCGCAGGGAGCAGAGTTGCGCATAACATTTCTCGCGCCGCTCGCACCACTGTTCGCCGAGCGCTATCACGTGGTGGAAAATGACGTCAAATAGTCAACTGCACGCTGCGAAGCCAACTTTACGGAAACGGCGCCAACTCAATCTGTCAGTGCCATCGAAATTGCAATCAGCGGACCGTCGAGTGTGCGTAGCCACGATCGGCTCCGGGTTGCAGGTAGGTATTCAAGAATATTAAGTTAATCACTTTGGTGAAGTTCGACGAAGCACATAACTTTGACACTTGTATTTCAGTATGACAGGTTGCAGTGCACCAAGATGCGCAAATCGCACGGAAGGTTGCAAAGCTTTTTACGAGGTGCAGGGCGGACGGATGAGGCAGGCCGGCTCCGAAAGGGACCAGGATATGCGAGGTGCGTTCGCCGTGTTTGCAGGGGTGAGTTCGGCTTGTTTACACTAAAGCAGCATTTATCTCGAGTAACACTCCTGTACACAGTGAAATGCATACGCCTGGCATGAGAGGCTGTTCACTTGTGGAATTCTTCGTGTGTATGTGCAGCGCGACACAAACGCGGTACAAAGAAAAGACGACACGTATGTGTCGCGCTGCACAAATACGCCGAGAACGTTGACTTACCAACTCGCTCAATTTACTGTATTGCTTGTACGATTGTTCTATGTGGCTCTAGAAAAGTGCTTTCAAAACAGAGTGTACTAGCAGGTACAATTTGATCGCTGCACCCTGGCTTTTCTCTACTTCGTTTTTTTTAAATATTTTGTCGGCATTGTGATTCTTCATGTAAGGTCGATTGATGTGCTGGTGTTCATTGTTTTGTAGTAAGCTAAAACACTGTGCGCTCCCGCTTATGAGACAGCTGTGATAGCTTCAGCATTTACCGCCCGCAATATGTTGCTTTTTCGATCAGCCTTACTCGACTTGAGGAGTGTCAAATTATTTTTGTAGGTTTAATAAGCGCTGTCTTAGAGTAAATTAACCTGAGTAGTATGAACGCATAAAGAATATGCGCTGTAATACTACAGTCTGCAATGTGTCAATAATTAATCTGGAAATTTGCCATCTTATGTGATCAGTCTAATAAATATAACCTGTTGTTACTCTTATTAACTTGTTGCCTTTCCAGTGGCTTCAAATTCTGCCCCCCAAGGTTTCAAGTACCAGCACTCATCCCCTGCTGCCAGAAGTCATTGCTCATTCTTCCCTTGTACAAAATAAATTTCATCTAGAAACTCGTTCATCTTGAATCTTTTTCCACTTGCAGATTTGCTACTGCAAAGCAGCTTTTAAGCTTGTGGTATGAATTGTAAAAATGAGCCTTGCATAAGATGTGTGGATGTGAACATTTGGAATGCGTTTAAGTTTACGTGTCTGCATCGCATATATCGATAACGTGCAGATGCTGTGAGCGACGTTTAGTGATGAATGACGGTCATGGTTAACGCTCACTGACATAACTGCAGGCACGATAGTTCTCTTGGCGACAATCATTATTCGTCGGGTTTTGGCAACCGAAATGGGCTCACATAATTGTCTGCCCCACGTGTGCGAAGTTTTCTTTAAACACCATTTAAAACATTTCTTGCCTTCCACCTCCGCGAGAAAATATCATATGCATGCTGAAAAACATTGCACCGCCTACTGCTGCAAAGTAATGCACGTTTGCAGGCGAACTTTTGAGCTGTTCTAGCCACGGGCGTAGTCAGTATTTTATTTGGAGGGATCGAGTGGGGTCCTATTTCTTACATGTACACTCGTGCGTGTGTATGTATGTGTGCGTGTATATATGTACATACAAACCAAACATTTCGGGGGGTTGGCCCCTCTCCGGTTATGGCAATCGTTCGAGCTTAGTCTGCATTAAAAAGTATCATCTTGCTCAGCGTTTTCGAACAGATGCCGCATGCAGCTTGCGACCAGCAGACAAAAAAGCGAATGGAACATCGCGCGGCATTTGCCTCCCGCGCGCGCGAGGAGTGGCTCCACTGCAGAGCTGAAACATCAAGGAACCTATGTGCAACTATGCTCCCTGCGGAAGCATGTACAGGGACACTATGCTGGATGGATGGTTGGATGAATTGATGGAAGGATGGATGGATGGATGGATGTTATGAGCGTCCCCTTAGGAACAGGGTCATGGGTTGCGCCACGAAGCTCTTGCTATTATACTGCTTAATGTCGTTCCTAGGTTAAACAATAAAAATTTTAAAAGTGCTATGAACTCCCACAATCAAATTTTCTGATCCCCTATTGCGAACTGTGCTTTTGTATGTCTCCATTTCTTGTCGTTTCCCTACTTTTCTTCCACCAATCCTCCAATTGCCTCTTACTAATCCCTATTGCGGGCATGTTTACTTTTCCGCTGCTCTCGCTGAACCCAACGGCTTCAAGGAGGCCAGTGGTCCCTAAATCGACGACTGGGTAGATGTCTTCATATTCTAATAAAACAGGCTCCATAGTTTCATTAGCTTTACCGTAGCAAGCACATGCTTCATCTTCCTTCTTATATCTCGCTTTATAGGTGCGTGTTCTAAGGCATCCCGATCTCTCTTCGAGAAGTAATGAGCTTCCCTTTGAGCAATCATGAACTGTTTCTTTCCTGATTTCGTTTTTTCCTCTTAAGTAGTTACTCATGGCATGTTGATGATGATGTATGGGGTTTTTTGGCGCACGGGCCAGATATGACCAAAGAGCGCCATACACATGGTGATCGGTTTTCAATGGATTGTTCGTGAAGTGAAGAAATGTACTTTGAATGGTGGATGTGGCATGGCTGTAAATAGGCCTAAAATCAGTCGCTCTGGATTGCGTAAAATAAATAAGTATTAAGACAATGACGATGACCAGAGGTGTGAACTATGCAACTGTCATGTTACACGCGGATGATGAAACAAAACATGTAGTGAATGCAGCACTGATGTCTCACGAGGGCCCTTGAATGCAAGAGCTTGGAGACACGTGCTATGCTAATGTAACAGACGCAGCAGGAGCCTCTGCTAAGAGGCCGTACTACGTAACACTTGGTCTGATAATGTGCAAAGTTTTGATGTCATTTATATAATTTAAAACTGATGTGGTGTTGAATAACGGGTTCGAGCCGAGAAATTGTGCAGGATGTAATGGGATATGGTGTTGATACGCCAAGGGAAAGTGCTTTTTTCTCGCGCATTCTGTTTCCCTACATTCCACGAGGACGTGGATGACCGTTAGTCTCTTACCACATCTACCACATGTAGGAGGTTCCTCACCAGTCAGCAAGAAGTTGTGTGTACTATATGTGTGCCCTATTCTTAGTCGACAGAACGCGACATCAGTCTCTCGTAATTTTGCTATAGGTGGGGCGGGGCCTAAATGTGGCCTGATTAAATGAAGTTTATTCGAGGTTTGCGAGTCCCAGAAGTGTTGCCAATAATCTCTTAGTTTTTTGCGAATAAAAGGTCTTAAATCTATGACGGGGACACCTACAGAACAGTTCAAATCTTTTCTTGCTGTGGATGTGGCGATTTCGTCAGCGAGCACATTACCCTCAATGCCTCTGTGCCCTGGCACTCAGCTTATAATGAGACGTTCATTACACCCATAGACAGCGCACAAGAGCGTATAAAGATAATTAATTACAGGGTTCTTGTGCTTTTTAAGCGATACTAACGCCTTAACAACGCTCAGAGAATCGGTATATATAATTGACTTTCCTAGTTTTAATTGTTTTATCTGTTTTACAACTGATAATAATGCATAGGCCTCCGGCGTAAAGATACTTTCCTGCGCATGCAAGATGCCAGAGTCGGAGAAGGACGGACCAACTGCTGCATAAGAAACGCCGGCTTGTGACTTAGATGCATCGCTGTAATACTCCGGGCAGCAATACTTCGACCGAAGTTAAGGAAGTGCATTCGAATGTGCATCTCAGAAGCATGCTTACTGACTTCAATAAACGACATGTCACATGTCACATTCCGGGAGCTGCCACTGCCATGGCGGTGACAGCTTCGCTGGATGCATTAGATGGTGTTCTACAAGTGGGACAGACATTTCTTCACTAAGATTCCTTATACGGAGCGAGAAGGGCTGCCTGACTGTAGGCCGATTATTAAAAAGTGTGGCACAGGAAACATCATTTACAATTGCGTAACAAGGGTGTTCAGGATTCGAGTTTACTTTGAGAAAATATGTAAGGCTGGAATATGACCTCTGTAGACGAAGTGACCACTTGTTTGATTCTACATAGAGACTTTCTACAGGGCTTGTCCTGAAAGCACCGGTCGTAGGCGGATACCTAGGTGGTGCACAGGGTCTAGGATTTTTAGGGCGCTCGGTGTTGCAAAATGATAGAATATAGCACCATAGGCAAGACGAGAACGGACAAGGCTCCTGTACAAGCTTAGGAGACGTTTTCGATCAGTTTCCCAGGTTGTGCGAGACAGAATTTTTAAATTTTCATCGTTTGCAAACATCTTGCCTTCAAATATTTGAGATGGGGGATGGAAGTAAGCTTGGAATCTAGAATTATTCCCAGGAATTTGTGTTCACTGCTCACAGATAGTTGCTCTCGATTGATAGTGAGTTTCGGCACTAGTGGTATGCCTCTTCTGCTTGAAAATAGTATACACGTGCTTTTGCGGCAATTTATTTTAAAGCCATTTGCATCGGCCCATTCAGATAATTTGTTTAATGTGAGCTGTATCTGTCGCTCGCAGATCGCAATGTTTAAAACCTATCTGTATGTCATCGACATATACAGAATAAAACAGTGAGCGTGGTATGACTGCATACAGGGAGTTCATCTTTACAATAAACAGTGTGCAACTAAGCACACCCCCTTGCGGCACCCCAGTCTCCTGAGTGAATGTTCTAGATAAAGCGTTGCCCACTCTCACACGAAACGTGCGGTTGGATAAATAGCTTTTGACTGTGCTTAACATATTTCCTCGGACCCCCATCGCGTAAAGATCTCGCAATATCCCGAAGCGCCATGTCGTATCGTATGCTTTCTCTAAATCTAAGAATACTGAGAGTAAGAACTGCTTATGTATAAACGCATCTCTGATGTTCGCCTCAATGCGGACGAGGTGGTCTATTCTCGATCTACCTTCTCGGAACCCACACTGGAAGGGGTCTAGTGTTTTGTTATTTTCTAGGAAAGAGATTAAGCGCCGGTTAATCATTTTTTTATACAGCTTGCACAGACAGATTGTTAGCGCTATTGGCCTGTAGCTGCTGGGTAAGGACGGGTCTTTGCCTTGTTTAAGTATCGGGATGACTATGGCTTCTTTCCATGAGGACGGAATGCACCCAGCCGCCCACATGGCATTGAAAAGAGATAGGAGCGTCTTCAGTGCTTCAGGGTGGAGGTATTTAATCATTTCATACATAATGCGGTCGCCGCCTGGCGCCGAGTTTTTGCAACAAGCGAGAGACGCCTTTAGTTCCGCTAAGTTAAATGGACGATTGTAAGCTTCATTCGAGGAGTCTGTGTTTAAGAGGCTGTCTCTCTGCACGCTCTTTTAACCTCAGGAAAGATTTTGTGTAGTGCGATGCACTTGAAACATATTCAAAGTGTTCACCTAGACTATCCGCCTGAGCCTCCAGGCTATCACCGTGGGTGCTAACCAAGGGTAGAGGATGCGTCTACCGGCCTATTAATTTATTCACTCTTGTCCAGACTTTCGTCTCGTCCGTGTAGGAAGTTATGCCAGAGATGTATTTCTCCCAGCTCTCCCTTTTAGCACGTCGGCGTGTTCTTCTACCCTGAGCCTTTATTTGTTTAAAATTAATCAAGTTTTCGGCGGTTGGAAAGTCGCGAAGTCGTCACCAAGCTTTGTTCTGGTTTTTCCATGCTTTTTTACATTCTTCGTTCCACCATGGGATGCGACGCTTATTCGGCATTCCATTAGTTTCGCGAATGCATTTTCTCGCAGCCTGAATTATAAGGCATGTGATATACGCCACAGCATCGTCTATATTGAAAGAATCGATTTCATCCCGGATTGTGTATGTTAGTTCGCGGAAAAGTTCCCAGTTAGCCCACTCGATCTTCCACCGGGGAGCATGTGGCAAGGATTCATCTTGTTTGGTCAGGTTTAATATAACTGGGAAGTGGTCGCTTCCAAAGGGGTTCTTAAGAACGGACCACTCAAGGTACGGCATTAGAGTACTCGACACTATGCTTAAATCTATCGAGGAGTATGTATTATGTGCCACACTGTGGTACGTCGGATCCTTTTTAATAAGTATACATGCTCCTGAGGAAAAAACAGTTTTCAATTAGACGACCTCTTGCATCGCAACGAGAGTCTCCCCACAAAGTGTTGTGTGCGTTTAAATCTCCGACAACTATGTACGGCGCGGGAAGTTCATCTATGTAGTTTTGAAATTCGCTTTTCTTAAGTTGATAATTTGCAGGAATGTATACAGAGCTGATAGTGACCAGCTTATCAAACAACACCCCTCGGATAGCAACTGCCTCTTGGGGCGTACGAAGTTCTACTTCCCGGCAAGCAACACCTCTGTCTACAATGATTGCAACACCGCCGGATGAGACGAGGGTGTCATCGCGGTCTTTACGAAATATAGCATATTGTCGAAGGAAATTTGTTTCCGTATGTTTGAGGTGTGTTTCCTGAACACACAGCACTTTTGGAGTATACTTGTATAGGAGTTCTTTGATATCATCAAGATTGTGCAGCAGACCTCTGACATTCCAGTGTATTATTTGCGTATCCATGTTGAATGTGGTTTATGTGCTGTGTGTTAAAGAAAGGCGAGTTACCTCACGGAGCCCTTTGAGGGCGCCAAGATGCGGTGCTTTTCTTTTTGGGAGCTATTGCGAGAATCTCGCCGCTGCTTAGGCGCTGGCGGTGCCGTCTGGCTGGTTGTGTCCATCACCTCGGAAGAGGTGCTGGACAAGCGCTCTTGCGAGCGCTGCGTTCGAGGAGAAAGCCTCGTCTCTGTAGACAAGACCTTTGAGGCCACCTGCTCGAAGGTAGATGGCCCCTTCTGATGGGTTGGCGTAGCAGCGCTAGCTGCAGCTGCCGGGGGGGGGGGGGGGCGGGAGGCGTCACTGCCGCCTCACTGGGTGTGGGTCGGACAGTCGCCGGAGGCCGTTGTGGCGCTGCCCCCTGACGCGCCACAGCGGCAAAGCTGCTCTTGGGCAGGTAGGAAACCCGCCTGCGCGCTTCTTTAAATGAAATATTCTCTTTAACTTTTATCGTCACGATTTCTTTTTCTTTTTTCCATGACGGGCACGAGCGTGAGTATGCGGCGTGCTCGCCATCACAGTTGACACAGTGTAGAGCGCTTTCGCAATTTTCAGAAGTATGATCGCCGCCACTACATTTAGCACATGTCTGCCGGCCTCGGCAGTTCTGGGAACTGTGTCCGAAATGCTGGCATCTAAAGCATCGAAGAGGATTTGGGACATAGAGTCTGACACGTAGCTTTACATAGCCTGCCTCCATTGTCTCGGGCAGGATGCTTGAGCCAAAAGTGAGTATAAGATGCTTTGTCTTGATTTCCTTACCGTCACGCCTTAGCATGATTCGCTTGACATTGATAACATTCTGTTCGTTCCAGCCTTCCATCAGTTCGGCTTTTGTCAGCTCCATTAGATCATCATCAGAGACAACACCACGGCTCGTATTCATAGTTCGGTGCGGGGATATAGTGACTGGAATTTCTCCAAATTTAACTAGATTAGGAAGGCTTTCATGTTGCTTCGCGTCGCGGAATTCCAGAAGGAGATTTCCACTAGCCATTTTTGATGCCTTGTAACCTGCACCAAGTGCTTCGGTAAGACATTTTGACACAAGGAAAGGTGAAATCATTCTCATCGTCTTTTCAGGTTTGTCGGAATGGATGACGTGGAATCGGGGAAAGCTTTGTAATCTGTTGCCAAAAAACTTGAAGACATCTTCGGTGCGCCCTCGTTTCTGAGGGCGATCAGAAAGTTTAGGGAAAGGAGTTTCCATGAGAATATATAAAAATTCAGCAACAGTGCCGACCACCCACCACGGAGCCCAACGAGGGGACGCGGCAGAGCTTGCATGCAAGTCTGCACGACGCCAGTCGTACGCCGCCACTATAACCAAATATGGTGTACCCAAGGTTGGATAGCCACACAGGGGTAACCCTTGCCGCCAAGAAGAAGGAAGTAAATAGAAAAGAGAAGAATACAGGAAAGGTGGAAAGTAAGGGAAAGACGAAGGTTGTAGGAAGAGAGACAGGAAAAGGCGACTGCCGATTTCCTCCAGTTGGGTCAGTCTGGAGGTGCCGTCTATGTGAAGCCGAGGCTGAAGAGATGTGTTGCCTCCGCCGGGGGGCCTTAAAGGTCCAAACACCCAGCATCGGCTCAACCCCTAGGATCCCCTTTTCCCCAGACACGGCTAAGCCGCGCATGACTACACGCTGGAGGGTCCAACCCTCGTGTGCTCGGGTCCGTGGTGTCGCAACACACCAAACGCCTCCTTGCGCAGACGCCCCTGCGGGGTACGCATGGCATGTTTCTTTTCCATTGCCGCCACCCATGAGATTAGTTCGGTCTCTCTGACTTTCCGCTTGACGTTCTTTGTTGCTGTGTTGCCAACCCTACAGGCCGCATACCCAGTGGTAAGATTCCTAGTTTTTTTCCTCCACTGTGAATCAATGTTTTTCCTCTAGAGGTACCCCAACACGCTCTGTGAACTGCTTGTGTTTGCCCCAGTATCCGCGTAGCACTGACTTATAGCGCTAGTCAGGCGTTCTCGTGCACAGCGCACGAAATCATGTTATTCTATTTATTTATTTTATTATACCCTCAAGACCGAAGTATTACAGAGGGGAGTGGGTAAAAAAAACATACACAAGTAAATAAACAAAGCAGCAATAAACAACAAATGTGATTAGTTAATTGCATCCGGGAGTAATGATGTCTGATAAGGCCGAACGAAACTTTGAGTTGCCCTTGATTGCGACAACTACGCCGGGAAGGTGGTTCCATTCCTGAGAGGTCCTAGGAATGAATGATTCGTTACAGGTTCTGGTGCGGCACTGAATGATTCCAACCTTATGGCTATGGTCTATGTGCGAGGAAATGTAGGTAGGAGGTGATATTAGATTATCGCGTAGGTACGAATTGTGGAAATATAGTTTATGAAATAAAACTAGGCGAAAGCACTTTCGCCGGGCTGTGAGAGGAGCAAGCAGCAAAGAGATTTTCATGGCAGTTACGCTTGATGTACGGCTGTAGTTGCTATGAATGAAACGTGCGGCATTGTTTTGGATTAGTTCGAGTGATTGAGTAAGGGCTTCGAGGTGCGGGTCCCAGATGGATGAAGCGTACTCCATTTTACTCCTAATAAGCGTTTTCTATAGAATTAATTTTAATGATGTAGGAGCAGAAGAAAAGTTTCGGCGAAAATAACCTAGCATGCGATTAGTATTGTTAATTATGTTGTCGATATGCAACGACCAGGAAAGTGATGAGGTTATGTGGACGCCTAGGTATTTATACGAGGTTACGACCTCCAGGGGAGTATCATTAAGGTAATAGTTCGGTGGAGGAATATGGCTGCGAGTTACACGCATACGTTTACATTTACTTACGTTAAGTTGCATTAACCATACGTCACACCAGTTAGAGATAGCGTTTATATCGTCTTGTAAGTATTTGTTATCAGATTTGTCCGAGATTTCACACAGTCATCTGTGAAAAGGTAAATGTTAGAACAAACGTCATTGGGTAAGTCGCTAATGTAAATTAAAAAAAGAAGAGGGCCTATAACAGATCCTTGGGGCACACCAGAGTCTACAGGATTAGATGAGGACATATGATTTTCAAACACAACATACTGTGACCGATTAAAGAGAAAATGTTCAAGCCATGCAAACAGGTGAGGATCAAGATTAAGTTTACTAAGTTTAAATAGAAGTAATTTATGGCAAACTTGGTCAAAGGCCTTGGCGAAATCAAAGAAAACACAGTCTGCGAAAGAACCTTTGTCGAGAATAAGATGAAGGCTGTGAGTAAAAGAAAGAAGTTGGGTTTCACATGACAAGTTTTTTCGGAAACCATGTTGTGCTTTTGTAAAAAAATGAATTATTGTGTAAGTGCTTAGCTAAATGTGAGTACAGAATATGTTCAAGAACCTTGCAAGGAATGCTCGTGAGGGAAATAGGGCGGTAGTTGAGTGGCGAATGTTTGCTACCGGACTTATGAAGTGGGACCACCTTCCCGACCTTCTAATCTGTAGCCGATGGGTAGCGATGGGATGTAAGCCGATGGGTAGCTAAGGATTGCTGAAAAATTTTCGAAAGCAGAACAGATGAATAAACAACAGTATTTTTCAGGAATTTCGCGTTAACCAAATCAGCACCAGGACTTGATGACAACTTAAGACCTTTAATTACATTTTCGACCCCAAGAGGTTCAATGACAATAAAGTCCATAGGTGGGTAATTGCAAGACTCGAGCGTTGGAAGCACAGGATTACTACATGCGATAAAGTTGTTACAGAACACAGAGTTAAGGATATGGGGACATACATCTTCGGGTACCAGTGAACCGTTGGAATCAATCAACGTGATTGAATTGTCTTTGGAAGGGTTAATAACACGCCAAAACCTTTTAGGGTCATTCTCAAGCATTGTGGGCAAAGTGTGTACTTGGAATGTCTTTTTGGCAAGTTTAATAGCTTCTGTGTAAGTACTGTTTGTCTCCTTATAAGCGTTCCATTTCGATGCCAGTGAACATTTATTGGCTATTCGATGCAGTCATTTTTTTCGGTTTTAAAGCCTTTTTAACTTGGAATTGAACCAGGGTTTCTTAACATTGCAGGATATTACGCTTGATGGAATAAACTTGTCGGTGAGCTCATGCATCTTATTTTTGAAAAAGGTCCAGTTCTCATCAACCGTGCGATCATCAAATTGGCTTAGGAAAGGTACAAGAAAATTAGCTAGATCAATATTAATATCGTCAAAGTTTGCCCTATCATAGTGGTAAATTATTTTTTTTTCAACAATTGGTTTTATCACAGGAGATAATAGGTTGAAAGAAAGACCCAGGTGATCGCTTAAGCCCGGTAAGCATGACACATTGGTAACTATGTCAGAATGAGAGCATAATATTAAGTCAAGGAGGTTAGCGGCGCTTTCCGAGATCCTCGTTTGTTCTAATACTAATTGTGTTAGGGAAAACAGAGAGCAGAGATCAAGAAAGTCGCTACTTTGCGAAGAAAATGGATAACAGTGCGGAGGTTCAGTAGTCCCGCATATGTTGGGGAAATTGAAATCCCCCAATAATATGAAGGGGTTCGAAGGATGCCGCAAAGTAAGGGTGTTAAGCACATCGTGAAGCTCAGTGGTGAAAGTGGATGGGTAGGATGGAGCGCGGTAGCAGACAACGATCGTAATTTTACGGTAACCGATATCGACGCACGCACACACAACTTCCAGGTTACAGTATAAGTGGACTTGATGACCTTGCAGGGATTTTGAAATAGCGAGTAGTACGCCTCCGCCTTTGCGATTAGTGCGATCGCAACGGAAGGTATGAAATCGAGACAAGTCAAAGATTTCAAAATCTTGCACATGGGGTCGCAGCCACGTTTCTGTTAATGCAATGATACCAGCATTACAGCTATCGATGAGCGATTCTAGTTCCACGCGTTTGCGAAACACACTTCGAGCGTTTGCAACAAGCACGGAGACTTGTGGTGTTAAAGATACGCCATTGCCCTTTGCGCATTGCTATGTAGCAGGATGATGACGCAGAGTGTCAGGTGTGCTTGCGTGATCTGGAACATTAGTTTTACCTTGCTTAACGCTGTCAGTTGTTGAATCATACATAAAACATTGATTATCAATGAAAAGCTTGTTAACACGTAGTTTAAATGAGGGGGAATTAGGTTGGTTTTTACCAAATTCGAGAAGCTTTTTTCGAGCGAGCCTTGTCGCAGGCGAGAAGTCCTCAGTTACTGAAATGTTACTATTTTTAAGCTGGCTGCGCGACGAAAGTATGCTCTCCTTAATTTTGAAGTTTGTTAGTTTCATTATAACCGGACGACATTTTGTGTTTGAAAAAGTCCCGATTCGATGCGCCCGTTCAACTGAGTTTGGTGGCAAGGCATTTCCCATAGCTGACGACAGGGCATCCACGGTTTTTTGTTCAGTTTGCAGCCATGATTCATGGGAATCGGGTATGCCGTTAAAAACCAAGTTATTCCGCCTTGACCTGTCTTCCAAGTCGTCTAAGCGCGAGACTATGGTGTCCTGCTGCTTTTTTGACCGTTCAGCGCTCTCTTGAAGTATGGCGATATCTTTGCAAAATGTGTCTAGGGCTTCAGATTTTTTCTCAAGTGATTCAAGACGGCGGAAAATATCAGTGTGCTTGCCTTCGATTGCGTTTTGGCTGGCTTTCACATCCTTCATATCTGATTTCAACTCGGACTGACCTTTGGCAAGCTCGACTGTCGACTTCTTTATGTCTTTTAGCATTAATAGCACTGTACCCATTTGATCCGACTGGGATTCGGGAAGACTACTGAACACAGAGTCATCTTGAGCCGACCTCTGCACCCTTGGAGGCTCCGGGCTTTGCTCGACATCACCGCATTGCAACAACAACAGCGCCACGTCGCAGCAATCACACATAGTAGCATATAAGAGAAGTGGGCATGGGAGCAGCAAAAGTGAGCGATTATCACTCCGTTTAGCATACAGGGTCAAATTGTTACGCTCCTGTGGAGCGAAGAAAAGTTGCCCATGAGGCATAGTGCAACTAGTGCTGCTCGCATGCCCACTGAAGGAGTAGTTCATCAGCAAGCTGCTTTTGAAGGGGCTGGGAAAGGGCGGTGAATCAGCCAGTGACGTCGTCCCAGAAACGATGCGGTGTCCATCTAGCGGTACATCCAGGAAGGATGGAAGATTATGGAGGCCACACGTGCCGGTGACGGGCCCTTGATCTTGGACAGCATCGACGCGTTCGCCCATGGTAGGCCCGTTTGGACGGGCGCAGAAGGTGAAACAAGAGCCAGCATCAGGAAAATCTGTGGAGCGAAGAAAAGTTGCGCATGAGGCATGCTGCAACTAGTGCTGCGCGCATGCCCACTGAAGGAGTAGTTCATCAGCAAGCTGCTTTTGAAGGGGCTGGGAAAGGGCGGTGAATCAGCCAGTGGCGTCGTCCCAGAAACGATGCGTTGTCCATCTAGCGGTACATCCAGGAAGGATGGAAGATTATGGAGGCCACACGTGCCGGTGACGGGCTCTTGATCTTGGACAGCATCGACGCGTTCGCCCATGGCAGGGCACGTTTGGATGGGCGCAGAAGGTGAAACAAGGGCCAGCATCAGGAAAATCTGTGGAGCGAAGAAAAGTTGCGCATGAGGCATAGTGCAACTAGTGCTGCTCGCATGCCCACTCAAGGCATTTGTGCGCGAAATGAGACAAACGCAACAGCCTGCGCGTGTCGCCATCAGCTGAAGTGAACCACGCAGCAAAAGAGGCGAGAAAAAAAGAAAGAAATGAAGGTGGGGCCCGTGACGTAAGCGTGATACGATCTTCGAGCTCTGGTATGGGAGATCGCAGGAAAGGAATTTCGCATACGGAGGCTATATGGGCAAGTGGAAAGAGCGTCGCCCTCACCTCCTCAAATTATGGGTTCACGGCGCTGAAATATTTCCATTGCGACTATTAATGAAGCAATTTGAAAAATGATTGAGGCAGAACGCTCCTTGGAGGGCACGTAACAACTTCCAGCGTATAACTGAAATTTTCTATGTGGGCTTGTGAGCGGCACTGTAACCATGGTCATGTCTTGCAGCTCGGCTAGGGACAAATGGAGCTATGGTACTGTAGTGCCTAGAGAAAGGTAGATCCTGAGAGTCCGCAAATGTCTCTCTCGCCACTGATGCATGCGCAGTACATGTGGGAAAATTCTAAAAAGTACCCCAGAACAGTCCCACCAGCTGTGCTTCGCGGTAACGGTAAAAAAGAAGTGTCGGAAAGTTTGGAAAGAGGCACCAGAGGAGGCCGTAAGGATTTTGAGAGAAAGCGCAATTCTCGTCCCGTGCTATTGACAATTGGCGCTAGTTATTGCTGTGAAAAATACTAGCTCGCTGGTAACGTACAAGAAAGCAAACACCGAAGCGCACCACCAAGCGCATCACGCTGCTGTGCGCCGTCTCCTCGGGGGTGGTTTTAGCATTCGTCCATCACCGCTGCACGTCGACGCGTATGATGAACAAAACCAATTTTTATTTCTATGCGTTGTATGCACAGTTCAAAAGGGCTGATTCTTGGGCTAGTTGGTACGGTTGACTCCTAATGGCAAAGCCTTTAGCGCAATTCAAAAAAGACAGGGACGTGGCAGAGACACAGCGCTGTCCTGTGTCTGTCACGTCTCTGTCTTCTTAAGTTGCGCTAAAGGCTTTGGCAGTTCAAAAGTCAGCAAAATCTTTTCCATTCTGTTTCCCAGCGAGCGCTATTATCTACAGACTCGTATGGTTAGCTGTGAAAGGAGCAGTGTTCTGTGGACCTCGCGCTCGTAGTGCGGCGCCATGGGCGGCCCCGAACGCGGCAGCGCAACAACAGCGTGGTTGGCACGCTACCCGAAGTTGTTTGCGGCGGCTGCCGCGCTCTGAGAAATGCGTCGCGAAATGAGTCTCACGTGAAGTTTCTGTTGCTACGGAAGGATAAGCACGATGGAAGAGTACTGCAAATGAAACAGTTTGGTTCGTGGTGTTGATTTTGTACGTGGCAAATAATGTTCTTATATTTCGTGAGGGAAGGAACAGCAGTGCCGTTGATCCGTCGGACATTTTCGGAAGGTCTGTGCCCAAATAAATAGCGTGCAGTACAACGTGCGATTAGAAGTGACCCACAGTCTCCTTGCTACGCATTCCAGTTATTATCGCAATACCTGTTTTGTAGTTTTTGCGCTTTAGAAAGCGACTTGTTATTGTCAGCTCACTTGATAGAATATGGTTATAACGGCGTGTTTTGAGGTAAGGACACAGAAAGAATGTAAAAGAATGTGTCCTGTCTTCAAAACGCGCCGTTATAACCATGTTCCCACAAGCCATCAACCAACTAGCCCATCTAAGTCTCTTAATCCCTATCGCCAGCTTAGCGCATGCTCATAGCGAGTGGCATGTACGCACGCCAGATGGTGCCGCCTGCTCTATCAAGTCACTTGCTGGCCCCTGCCCAATGCCTTCGACGTACTTACTTCACCAGCTGTCGCTTCCAGTTCTGTCTTGAATCACCACTGACCAACATGTCACGGCATCGAAAAACTGTGGGGCAAGCGTCAACGAGTAGGATGAAAGCGAGCTCACAGCGTCACATATGGTCGTAAACAAAGGCAGGAAGCTGAGCGCTCCGGTTGTTGCTCGGGCTTTCTGCATGGAGTGGCTCGAGTCTCGATACGGTGCAAGTTTACTAACAATAATAAAAAACAATGGACTCGAATATCCCCTAATATTATCTTAAAAAGCCAGCAGCACAACGCGTGCAAAAAGCCGCCGTGGTTACTTAGTGGCAATAGTATTGCCCTGCTGAGCACTAGTTCGCGGGATCAAATCCCGGCCCCGGCGGCCGCACTTTGATGAGGGCCAAAAGTAAACGCACCTGTGTACTTAGATTTAAGTGCACATTAAGGACCCGCAAGTGGTCAAAAGGAATCCGGAGCCTACCACTACGACGTGCCCTAAGATCAGTTCGTGGTTTTGGCACGTAAATTCCATAACTAAAATAAAGATAGCGCGTACAAAAAAGACGCTTTTGTAGTAAGAAAACACGTCTTTTCGTACACTTACTATGAGCCTCGCACCATTTGCAGAGAAATAAAGAAAATCAAGAAATGAGAATCGTGCGGTAATAGTTCTTTTTTTTTATCGCGTGGGGAATAGTACCAAGAAACATGTTTTAAAAACGTCAATTTGAAATCGAAAAAAGCTGCGGCACGTTCTCAACCGGAATCTCGTGGAGTTGCCGTGAAGTTTAAGAAGGCTTAAAACCATGCTGATTTCATCATTGTCAGTTGAACACGGTTGGTCCAAACGGATAAAAAAATCGTCTTCATTTCTAAAAACTTTATCACGTGCGTGTTCTTAAAATAGTTGTCGAGGGTTATATCCATTTCAGAATGAAATAGGTCACATAGCAGAGGCGCTAAACAAGAACCAATACAGATGCCCTTCTTATTTAAGTAGAGTTGGTTGTCATAAAGAATAAAAGTACTTTTAAGATAGCCTTCCAATAAGGCCCGAAAACTGTCAGGACCTAAGACCGATTGCGTTTTGGACTTTCCATTCACTATGTGCGTTGAGGCGTTCTTTGACGGCAACAAACAATTCACGATGCGGAAGACAGTAAAATAATTCTTCTGTATCCACAGAAAACCGAGAATCGATGTTTTGGTGTACACGAAAAAAACAGATGGTATTGTGGAGTTCATAAATAGAAAAAGACCATCGAATTTGAGTTGTTTGAGGCAATTCAGCAAAAAGAACCGCTAATCTTGAGTTGCCAAGTCCCACGTTCTATAACAATGGCCCCGAAAGGGGTATCAGGCTTGTGCGGTCTTGCACTAAAGAACACAAAGAGCGAGTAAATTTGGATTTTCTCTGCTGTCTTTGCGTTTTTGCTGTCTTTGCATTGCTTTTTGTTTTGTTTGCTGCCTTATTTTGCAGGTTCTTTACAAGTAGGAACTAAGATCAAGCAAGATAACAGACACTGAACAAGAATATGCATAACAAACAGCATAAGAGAAACCTTTTGACAATCATGATCTGGCTGGTAAAAACGAGGGATGAATGTTATGGTTTATTGACAAAGTGCCGAAAGAAATGATGAAACCATTGGACAGTCGACTGTTGTGGCAAGTAATGCGTTCAGTACGGAAATCGTGCGTGGGATAAAAGAATTTTTAAATGTGTTGGTCCTGCAGAAAAAATCACTAACCTTTTTGTTGTGATAAGAGCGCGTGCAGTGCATGGCTAGCCGGTAGAATATATTATGTTTATCTATTCCTAATTGACTGTTATAGAGTACCAAGAAAAGTTTCATTTTGTCCCGGTAACGCCTTATGGCAAGGTTTTCCAGTTCTGCAGCTTCTAGAAGAGATGATGGGGATGTGCGCCAGCTGTACGAATTGAAGATAAACCTGGATGATTTTCTTTGGACTTACTGAATTTTACGGACGTTGTGTGTGCGGATCACAGACAATCGCAGCGTATTCTCGAATGGGTCGGAATAATGTTTTATATGCTAAAGGATTTGTTTCAGGTGAAGCGCATCCTACTGATCGCCTTAAAAAAGCCTAGTTTCTTCATTGCTTTATTATAATGTATGTTACATGTTCATTCCACCTAAGATCTGATGTTCTTACTGCTCCCAGGTATTTTTACGCAGACAGGACTGATGAAGACTGGTTGTTAATGCTACAAGTAGGGGTTAAGGGATACTATTTGTGAGTAATGGTCATTGCAACAGTCTTCTTGAGGTTAATGGTCATCTACCATTTCGAGCACCATGCGTCCTATAACGTAAACTTATTCCAATATGTTTCTATTCCAATCTCCTGACGTCAAATTTGCGTAACCACCGACGCAAGCACCGGGCGGTCACCCGCACGGTTGTCTGAACAGACCAATAAAACGCTCTCCTCGTTCATAGGAGGTCACTTTTGTTTGCTTGAAAAACGAATAACATTGCCTACACTGTGCGGCTTGTCGCACCTAATTGGCTGACAAGAGGTGAGGAGAATGCTCAAGTGGAGAGGGATTCACTGGGGCAGAGCCAGTGCACTGAAAAGCGATAACCGGATGAAGAGGGTGGTGCCGGCGTCTGCGATTGGTCAGCTTTCCGTTACTTAGCTTGTGGTGGATGGTCGAAAATCACTGCGGCATGCAACGGAAGCTTAATAATGACGCTAAAACTGACCCTCAGCAAAGAAGAGTTGGCAGAATGAGGTGGTAAACGTGCCGAAAGGGCTCAAAAACGTTACACGGCCACGCAAAAAATTTTATTACACACAAATACACCCATGCTCTCTGGTAGATGCGAGTAGCCAGCGTCTCAGCGACCCGCGGCAGCCATATTTTATTCGTTTCGGAACGGGGCAGCCTGCGGCTATTCCGAAGAAAATTCAGTTTTTTTCGGCATATTAATGCATCTTTATCGCGTACACGTCATTTGACACGGTGAGTTTGTGCGGTTTTGTGACGTCGCGTTATACGTAGGTGAAGTGGGTGCAGCCCCAAAACTTTTTACCAATAGCCGAGGGCTAATGGCGAAAAGGGGTCGAATCAGAAATAACTGTTTTTCTTTTTTCTTTCAAATATAGCATAATCAGCGTGTACACTTCATATCAGATGGAGAGGTAATGCGGTTTTTGTGACATCGCGTGACAGACAGGTGAAGTGGGTGTGGTCGAAAAAAGCTTTTGACCAATCGTGGAGGGCTGATAGCAGAATCGGAATAGAAAAGTTTGGAATAGTTTTACGTTATAGCGCCCCATGTTTGTATTGTAGACAGCGAGGTGTTTCAATCTTCCTGACTGTTTGAAATGCGTATTCCGTTGTACAAAATGCAGTTATCGGCAAAAAGCTTTATCTTAATGCGTATGTCACTGATGACGTCATTGATAAATATCTTCCGAAAATTTATGAACACGCACGACCTTGTGGGACGTTAGGCTTTTTCAGTCTTCAAATAGTAGGTTCAAAGTAGCAGGAATATTATCCATTAGTGCTTTTAGTCTGTGTGATTTTTAGAGAGAATATGGCTTTTGTAGGACAGTCAGAGCATGACCCCGTGTTTGAGCACATGCGGACAGGTTTGATGACAGAAGTTTGATCGATGTTTATTGATTTTATTGCAATAGCAAATATATGGACGCTCCAGGCGCAATTTCGACATTGTCCTCGCCGTCGCCGTAATGTGGCGTATAAAGTCCAAGAGCTATAACACCATCGCCGTATGATGCGTACGCGGGCTCAAGTGTGCGCAGGCGAGCAGACGATCGCGGCTCAATCTCGCGCACGCAAGGGACGAAAACGGGCAGGATGCGTTGCCGTCCCACATGGCAACGTGGCAAGGGAGGGACGGGGGCGTTGCACTTCCGCAGAAGCTTCGGCGCGGCTATGCGCGGTCACGCGGGCTTTAACTTGAAAGCGATCTGCTTTAGGGGCACAGTCCAGGTGGCACGACGGCTCATAGCTTTGCGTGTGCTGTGTTGTCGCCGGTGAGTGTGTTGAATCGATAGACAGCACGAAGGTTCCTTCGCTCCCTCCTACTGCCCCGCTTTCTCGCATTAGCGTTTGCGCTGTGAGTGTCCGCGGTCATCGAGTGTGCCGTGTTCACGTTTGCCCGTGCGCGCTGACAGCATGATTGGTACTTTAGTTATAAGCTAATCTTCATATGTTTATATGGCCGATGAAATTACTACCTTTACTCCTTACTGCTGTCTACTAATTTCCTATCGCAATGAATGCTCCGCCTTTCGTGCGAAACGGCGACTTTTGATAGCGAAAGGTGCAGATGACTAACCTTCCGTAGTTTTTTTGGCGTGCGGCAACAGAAACGGACAACAGACGGAGCGATTTCTGACAAACTCATGCGCAATGGGTTTCATTGTTTGCATTGTGTGTGATCATGTACTGGTGCGGTGCGGCGGCGCAGATGTCAAAATGTGGAACAGATTAGAACGTTCGCAGGGAAAAATAGCGTGGCGCATATGTTATCGCAGTATATAAGCAGGATAGGTATCGTCGCTAAAGATAGCTGCGTTATCGATGGAACGGACACGTATGTTTCGTACACCCGAAGAACAACATGCGTATGAGAAGGGCCGGAGGTAGCAGCAACGAAAATGTGAACGGCGCCGGCGCGTTACGACCACCGACAAAGAACGTTTCCGCGATGCTGAACGAACAGATGACAACCATTCCATTTTGGGAAGATGGAATGGCAGCGAAAGCACTTTGCTTTACGTTTGAGAGGTTTGACTCTCGTCAGCTTTCACTGCCATTCCATCGTCACAGAGTGGAATAGTTGTCATTTTTTTAAACATTGCAGACAAATCACATTTCGCATTTAAAGTGGTATGTTCTGTGGGTATCGGCCTTTGCTTGCAGCTACGTGCTTTGGAAGGTTCGGTGACAGCATTAGAGGAAGCCAAGTGCTACATATGACAAGAAAGGCGGTAAAGCGTGCAGGGATCCCATCAATGTAGACGAAGTGGATGTGGAGAAATATTAGGCAAACGAAAATGGAGGATCTCCGGAATGAGAATGTGAAACGGATCGAAGAGCTGAAAATGAGCTCAAAATGGAGCGTGATGCACGGAAGGCGGCAGAAAGAAATTCCGAACAAAAATTAAATTATAGGGTTTTACGTCCCAAAACCACTTTCTGATTATGAGGCACGCCGTAGTGGAGGACTCCGGAAGTTTTGACCACCTGGGGTTCTTTAACCTGCACCTAAATCTAAGTGCACGGGTGTTTTCGCATTTCGCCCCCATCGAAATGCGGCCGCCGTGGCCGGTATTCAATCCCGCGACCTCGTGCTCAGCAGCCTAACACCATAGCCACTGAGCAACCATGGCGGGTGATTCCGAGCAGCCTAGGCAATACTGAAAAGGGCCGCCATCACAAACGAATATTATAGCGCCGACAGAACACAGGCTTCCAGCGGGGCAGGACCGCAACTGCCGACAAAGCGCATGGAATGCGCGGAACGTGCAGTTTGGCTAGCTGGAACAAAGGTTAGGTACATCGAAGCTACCACAAAGGAAATGCAGGAATGCCCGGGTCATTGCCTCGTGCCGAATCCGAATCACGCACAAAAGGATGAGAAAGGGCAGCAGGGAGAGGCTTCTGCAGGCGGAGAGAGTGACAATTTGCTAATCAGCGTTCACTCAAATCTGTCTAGGTGCTCAGAGGCAATTGTGGAGCGGGCGAAAAGGGACAAAAGAGCGGCGGTAGAGCTGTTTCCAGGGGGGACATTAGGATGTGTCATGGAGCAAGCTAGAGAAAAGCTCACGGAGAATGCACAGACACGCAACATTGTAGTACTAGCGGATGGCCAAAATGTCGTGCTATACAACAAAGGGGCATGGTAGCCCAAGCGTTTGGCAAAGGGCGTAGATGTCCTTGTTAAAGGACTTGCGTGATATGTCCCCTCAGGTGCGGATTGTGGTATGCGCGGTGCCTTAGGTACCTGCACGTGACAGTAACGTAAAAAGAAAGCAATTGCGGTTAATAATTTGGCATTTGAGCATTCAGAAAGGTTTTTAGGTTGTTGAAATCAACAGGGAAGTGAGGAGGTATGGTGGTTTTCAAAGAGACTGAATCCACTTCAATCACATGCTCGGACGGGTAGTGTGCTGGGTCACTGGTCGCAATTGCTTTTTTGTGATGCCCATGTGGGCACTGGGGAGACCAAAGAAAGCAGTAACGAAGAAGGTCCCCTAGGGCAACATCAGACTAGCATCACCGAAAACTACAGCAAAACGAGAAATAAAGGAGCACGCCGTGCAATAGGTTACATAAATATGCCGGGTGGCAGTAGAAAGGTAAAGTGGTTAGAAATTGAGGAGGAGTTAACTGGAGAACAAATAGGTGCGTATGCGGTTACAGAAAAGCACCTTAGAAAATTAGAAGAGGCACCAATGATTGACAGTTACGTTTGCGAAGAGTGCAACAACATAACACAGTATCGGGTATGATGCTGAAATTATCCTGTCGACTGACATGAATGCCCACATAGATGATATAGACGGTTACACCGACAACAGCGGGAATTTATTGCTAGATTTCTGTAGGCAACGTAACCTCGTTGTCGTGAATGGGATGGATAGATCACGTGGGAAGGCGCAAATATGCAATCCACCATCGATTAATGCTTGGTGACAGATGCGGGCAGGCCACTGTACAGAACAAGGTCACTTAGCTGCCATTTTTCCTGGAGACTTCGCTTCAGCGGGTCATGGCCCCTTTTCACAACTGCTTCGAGCGTAGGGAGGTAGCCTGCATGCCTCATTGCCATGTGTGACCTAAACCACAAAACCTGCCCGTCCAAGCGGAAGCGTATCATCTGCTTACCAATTTGCCTCCGTTCCTGGGCACGAACGTATTTCTCGCCTGGCAACCTCGCTGCACTATCAGTGCCGCCCCCCCACCCCAGCTGCTACTTAGCTCAGCACTGTTTCTCGGCCAGTCGGGGCACGCCATCGTAAGGAACAAGGGCCTGCAACAGCCATTTTTCCTGCAGTTTAGTTACCTTGCAAACGCAAATTGCTTCCGTTCTGACGATTTTTTTTTTCTAATTGCGATGCCTTGCCACCCGAGTCGATTGACGGTTGTCGCAATGAATCGTGGAAGTTTCTTTGCTTCTGTTACCTTACTGTTCACATTTTATCGCTTCTGCTTGTACTGTCCGGAACACAGAATCGAACCCCGGCCCTGTCACATACTCACCGCTCCAATTGATAAGGGGATCTATTGACGGCAAGCAACCGACGAAAAATGAATGCCATCCCAAGGGAACAACTGTCTCGGCGCCAACAGCTCGGGATCTGCGCTCGCGTCGCATCGATGACAGCACCGCTCTACTGCTTGCTTCCTGTTCTTCTTCATTAGAATAACCCCGGCGGCGAAGAGGAGCCATCCTGTCGACTCAAGGCGAGGAAATAACGAGAGGGACGTGATGCGGCTTGAGGCGGCTGACGTGAACCGTGTCGCGACCAAGGCGGCGCTTATTCGAGGAAGGGTTGACCAGTTCAATGGCATACGTGACGGCAGAGCGGCACTCGATGACGCGGCATGGCGTGTGGTACCTGGCAGAAAACTTGGGACTGAGGCCAGGAGAGGAATGGTAGTCTGAGCCAGTCGAGGGATTCAACGGCAAAACTCTGCGCATGCTGATCGTTGTCACGGCGATCTTTCTGGAGGGCTTAGCAGTCGGACATGAACAAGTGGGCCAACTGACGACACTCCTCTGTATACTGTGCGACGTCAGAAATTGAACTGAATTCAGATGCGTCCGGCCAGTAAAGTAAAATTGTATCAAGTTTTGAGGAAGGTTCACGGCCATATAGAAGCAAAATGGTAAAAACCAGTCGTGGAAGGTGTCGCAGGGTTACATGAGTATGTATCGAGGTAGAGAACGAAGTCAAATTGGAATGGTCAGAATCGATTTACATCGAAAGCACATATACAAGCGTGCGCTTAAAACGTCCGTGAGACCATTGGTTTCAGGGTGGTAGGCAGTAGATGTGCGGTGAATGATACGGCACGAATGGGGGAGGTTTTGTATAACACTGGACAAAAACACTCGGCCTCTGTCGCTAAGCAGTTCCCGTGGTGCACCATGACACAGTATGAAACGACGCAATATGAAGGAAGCGACGTCAAGCGTACCAGCCGCACGGAATGGAACTGTTTCTGCGTATCGCGTCAGATGGTCGACCACGACATTTATGCAGCGATTTCCAACAACAGAGCACGGAAGCGGTTCGTAAAACTCGATGCCAATGCGTTCGAAAGGGTGCGCTGGACATGGTAGAGGCTGCAGCTGGCCGGGTGTATGGGTAAATGTTCTCCGTTGTTGATATGTAGAACAAGACCGTATATATTTACGGGCAAATGTGTACATCCCACTCCAGTAGCAGCGTTGGCGTAGCCGCTCATCCGTTTTCAGCCCCCCAGCGTGGGCATGTTGCGGATCAGCATGCAATTGGGCACACGCATCGGCCCGCAAGTGCTTTGGTATGACTAGTAGCCAATTACGTCCGTCGTCCTGGTAGTTCCGGCGGTATATAAGGGCATCGATTATTGCTAAATGCATGGCTTGGCAACGAAGGGCACGGGGCTGGCTTGTGGGGGAAGAGGCGCTGAGAACATGCAAGGGCATGCAATCCACCGGTCTTAGCTCAGTTCCGAAGGCACGCCTGTGATGGTGAGAGCACTGAGGGAAAATTCGACAGCAGAAGGTGGGCCTTCGTCGGATTTCACGGTCGATCGAGAGAGCGCATCCGCGTCAGAATGCTTGCGCCTGGATCGGTAAACAACGCCAATGTCCAATTCTTGTATAAGAAGAGCCCAAAGACCGAGGCCACCAGAGGGATCTTTTAGGGAAGATAACCAGCAGAGTGCGTGATGGCCTGTTACAATGTTGAAGGGGCTGCCGTACAGATAGGGGCGAAAATTTTTCTAGCACCCATACAATTGCGAGACATTCTTTTTCGGCGACCGAATAATTTGCTTGTGCCATGGTGAGGGCATGGCTTGCATATGCTACAACATACTCACGGAAGCCGAGCTTGCATTGCGCGAGAACTGCACCAAGGCTGATACCACTGGCACCTGTATGCATTTTGGTTGACACAGCAGGATCATAATGGCGTAGCACAGGTGGTGAAGTAAGTAGGTGGCGCCACGTCGCAAAGATGTCATCGCAGGTCGGTTTCCAATGAGAAAGGTTGCTGGGGTCAGCAACGAGCTTCGTAAGCGGAGCTATGGTCGAGGCTAAATTGCGAACGAAGCGACGAAAATAGGAGGCCAAGCGGACAAAGCTTCCAAGGTCTTTGATGCTAGAAGGCATCGGAAACTCGACAACAGCCCGTAATTAGTCCGTGTCAAGGAGAATTCCATACATAGAGACTATGTGGCCGAGGATGGTGAGATGGTGAGCTCCGAAGTGACATTTCTTCAGGTTCAATTGATGGCGTGCGTTTATAAGGCAGCGGAGAGTTGTGCGTAAACGAGCGATATTTGAGGCGGAATCAGGGGATAACATGACGTGATTGAGATAGCAAATACATATCTTTCATTTCAGACCATGTAAAATGCCGTCCATCATCCGCTCGAATGTTGCAGGCGCATTGCAAAGCCCGAAAGGCATCACTGTAAACTCGTACAGGTTATCCGGTGTAACGAACGCCGTTTTCGGACGATCACATTTCGCCATAGGGACCTACCAATATCCCGATCGCAAGTCGAGGGAAGATAAAGATTCGGCACCTTGAAGGCAATCTAGCGCGTCGTCTATTCGAGGAAGAGGATAAACGTGTTTGCAAAAATTATGTTGAGGCACCGGAAATCCACACAGAACCTAACAGAGCCACGTCTCTTTTTCACCAGTACAGCAGGAGAGGACTAGGGGCTGCAAGAAGGCGCGAAGACTCCGCACTGAATTATGTCGTCATCTTGTGCCGTAATTACACGACGCTCCGGAGGTTACACAAGATAGGGGCGCTGTCATAAACAAGCTTGAGTCCCAGCGAAATGCAGAATTCGTGTCGAAGGGCAAGAAGATGCGTACGTTCAGCCGGAGCGAGGGCGCTGTCCATGGAACGGTGAAAAGAATCCGAGAGCACGGCGTCAGACGCAAGGTGAGGTGTCAGGGCGTTCGGCTGATCTTTTGCCTCAGACTCGGAGGGATCAAGGGTCACTATAACATTAGCGTCTATGGACTGCTCGAGGCCTAGCGTTTCATTACGGTACAAAGTCAGAGGGCCTGAGTTGGGGTTGCAAACAAGTAGTCCAGGATTATCCTCATGACGCGCGAGGATGGCAAATGGCAGTGACGTATTGTGGCGGCGACAAAGTATGTCAGATGGAGTGAACAAAATGGCGGCATCAGGAAGGGCTGCACAGGAAATGGGAACAACGAGGGCACTGTGAGGTGCCAGGTCAGTTTCGACGGCAACTCCAAGCTTGCTATCACCAGGAGCGGCCACAAAGGTGGAAGGCGTCTATCAAAATACAGAGAGCTCTGCCTGAGTACGAGCGAAGTGGATAAGGGCGGGATTACACGGCAAAAGATGCCACCCAAGGATCCCATCATCAGAACACGAAGCAAGCGCAAGAAATTCAACGCTGTAGATCACGTGTTGTATGAGCGATCCGGCCATACATGCTGCAACGGGTTGAATAGGTTGTGCGCTCCCAGTGCGGAAAGAAAACCCTGAAGGTTGCATCGTCACATTACGGATGGAGCGGTAAAACTGCTGGCTCATTACGGAAATAGCGGCACCAGTGTCAACAACCGCGAGTGTTCGTACACCTTCGACAAACACTTCAATAAAACTGGCAGAAGACAAGCGAGGACTTAGGAGGGTGGGAGGGTGGACGACGGTGCAGCTCGTGCCTTAGAAGCTCCGACAGTCAGTTTTCCACCTCAAGAGTGCTTGACCGGCATTGCATACGCGAAAGAGAACAGTGGCGCGGTGGAGGTGACCGACGAGAAGGGAAAAGCTGGGCATCGGAAGTCGGCTGGCGATCGCGGGAGCTTGCTTCCGGTCCATGCTCTGGCTGCCTGCGTTAAGGAGGTTGGAAGGAGTAACTCGAATGTTTCGTTGCACTGGTGGTCACCGCGAAATGCCGGCGTCCGAAGCGGGCAACAAGACCCGGAATCCGCAAGCATAGCAGATTGGGCCATTGTCTGCAGTCCGCCAACGATTTACCTACTGCGGTGGAGCCCCGACAGGCTGGTGGTAGAATTGATGGTTCAGGGGTCAACGCCGGCAGAGGACGTAAATTCATGACGGCATTCGCATACGTCAGTAGCGCAGCGACATGAGTCGGCGGAGAGGCAGACATCACCGCAAATGACAGTGGCGCGGCGACAGGAGTCGAGTGGCAGACAAACGCCAAAGCCTCGGTGACCTGCTTCTGTCTCACCTGTCGCATGGCCGGAGACATATAGTGCGTAGCCGCTTGCGTGGCTGGACAGAACGAAAGCTCATGAGTAACTTTTTCACGCACAATATCTTTGATTCTTGCCAGGAGTGCCGTCTGTCGCCGCCGATGGTCAACGTGGCGAGTGAATTGTCTGTCGACGTCTTGTGTCGGTAGTTTCTGGACTATTATCGATGGTTCTATCGGCTCTCTCTTGTTACAGAAGCTTGTGTAATCTGAAGGCATGTGTGTGCGACGCGAATGATGTAGAAGCTTCTGGAGGACACGCGGGCACCAGTGATTTCTCTAGAACGTTCGATGGCTCGTGTTGAAAAGCCGACGCGCTTGACAGGCAGATGAAATTTTTGGGCGATCGCTGACTGTGTTCGCCACTATCGTTGTTTGAGTGTAGCCTCCTTCTGAGGGCACAAGTTCGCCAATAAAAATTTTCGTCATTCACAGTTTTGCTGCCTTCTTTCACCGTCAGATGCTACAACTTGACATCTGGTGGAGGTGCTTTACGTTCATGCACCGAACGCCTCCGCAAAGCCGCAATCCAAGCCCGAAGCCCTAAGACAACTCCGACGTCACCCAAGACCAGCGAGCTAGCCTCAGACTGCACGGACTGCTCCCGGAGCACGGATTTCTGCCTTATACGACCGGGATGACCATATCCAGCTCAACAACCACAGCGGCAGCCCCAGCGTCCTTCATCGTGCTTCAACGAACCAGGAAGCCCCCTACCTTTCGTGGAGCTTCGTAGGATAATCCAGAAACCCGGCTCGAAACCTTCGAAAGAATCTGAACTTTCAACAACTGCACGTCTGAGGAGAAGCTACGCCATCTGTAATTCCCCTTTTAAGATTCCACGAGGACTTCGTTCGAGAGTCGGGGGTCCACTTTTACAACGTGGGGCCTGTTCCGCAGTTGCTTCCTGAGAACCTTCACGAGTGTTGTCCGAAAAGCAAGGGTCGAAGTTCTTCTAGAAACTGGAGGGCAACTACCCAGTGAGACCATCTCCATCTTCACGGAAGAGATGACCAGTCATTTCCGGCACGCCGACCCGGAAATGGTGGACGGGAAAAAGTCGGCTTCTTTATGCAAGGTGGAAAGCACGAACATTTCGAAGGGCTGATTCGTAGCCCACCGCAGACCATAGCTGAGCTCTTGACAGAGGCAACGACGATTCAGAAAACTCTGGAAATGCGCCCTAGGCAAAATATCTGCCAAGTGCTCACGCAGCAGTGCGCAACCGAGGTACTGGGCTCCGGTAACCTCCAAGAGACCATCCGAGCCATTGTGAGCGAAGAACTGCGCAAGATGTTTCCTTCATCACAACCTCGGGTGTCCTGAGTTACTGACATGGTCAAAGACGACCTTCGACGGTCACTGGGCGTTTTCGAACTGCAGCCCGAATCGCTGCTTCCCGAGCCGGAAGCGATGATCTACGCTGCGTCGCCCACCGTCAAGGTGCACCTCTCCACCCACGCCAGGGCCCTGTAACACCGTAACTCAATCGTCCACCGCCGCCACCTCCAGCACGCCCGCCCGTGGCCCAGTGCAGCTACGCAAGGTACACGGATATTTGGCAATGCCCAGACCACCGTCCGCTCTGTTATCACTACGGAGAAGCCGGTCATGTGCACCGCCGATGCCCATAGTGCGACTTCGGACTGAGAGGGTTCTCCGTAAACGCGGCGTATCCACAGCTTGGGAAGCGCCCACAGTGACATCGCCCGCTACCTCGCCTCCACACAGTGATGTCTTCAACGACCGTCCCCTTCGCCATCCCCAGCCCGCTACCTGTCGCCGCAGCGCCCACCATACGCTGGCCCAGCCCGGGACCACTCTGCAAGCCCATATCCGGAAAATCGAAAACAGCAGCCGATGGAGGTGCGGTTGCTGCTCTTCGAAATCACAATGCTCCGCCACCGACGAAGGCGCCGATGAGACTATCTAGACGACATAACAACAACACGCGGCCATCCCAAATAAGCCTGGAAGCAAACAATGCACCGATAAAACACCTGATGACGCGACGTACAAGCCACCCGTCAATGCGACGCAGTCGTGATCCGATGTAGAGACCTAACTCAAGCGCCATTAAAGAACCACCAACCTCGAGGTGTTACTCGACGGCCACGCAGTCACCGCAATAGTGGACGAAGGAGCCGATTAAACCGTCATGAGTGGATCGACAGCCGCCCAGTTGAAGAAATTTCTGACTCTCCATGAAAGGGTCCTCAAATTTCGACCCCTGGAGAGCAACTTATAACGGCGACTGGAATCTCCAAGGCAAGAATTATTGTTGACGAATGGACTTACACTGTCACCTACATTTTCCTCCAACGGTGTCCTCGAAAGGTCATTCTCGGCATGAATTTCCTGAACCAAGACGGCGCAATCATCGACCTGAAGTCGACCACGATAAAGCTGTCGGAAGACCAAGCGACACCGCGGGACAAACTTCGTAATCCCCACGCCTTGAGTGTGCTACAAGATCAAGTGAACACACAGCCGCGCTCCAGCATTGTCATTTCCGTCGGTACCCAAACACTCGCAGATGCAAAAGGGTCATTGAGGGCGACCAACGGCCACTGCTCGATCGTGAAATTTGCGTCCCAAGAAAGATCGCTCGACTGCATGGAGGGAAAGCGAAAGTGATGCTAACCAACCTCAGCCAGGAGTTCAAGCACATCAACAAACATACGACAATCGTGCATATCGAGGAAATTGTGGAAACCAGCAGTACGTTTGTACTCTCGGATTTTGCCGCATCTACCCCAATGACCAAAGCTCCCAAACTAGACTTCGACATAAATCCAAGTCCCCCATGAGTAAGCAGCAACAGGTCAGATGTCTTCTCCGACGTTACAAAGATTGATTTTCGACATCATCGAGGATTCGACAGACGCCAGTCGGAAAGCATCGCGTAATAACCGAAGAGTGCGCTCGACAACTCCGCCAATGCTCTTATCGAGTTTGGATGCGAGAACATCTAGCTATTAGGACAAGTCAACAAAATGCTGGGCGACGACATCGTCCAGCCATCGAAAAGGCCGTGGCCATTTCCTGTAGTGTTGGTCAAAAAAAAGGACGCAACCCTACGTTTCTGCGTCAATTATCGTCTACTGAACAAGATCATGAAGGATGTATACCAACTTCCGCGAATAGACGATGCCTTGGATCGGCTCTGCAACGCTAAATACTTCTCGTCTATAGACCTCAAGTCTGGCTACTGGCAAACAGAAGTCGATGAGGGAGATAACGAAAAGACCACCTTCAGCACGCCAGACGGCCTCTATGAGTTCAAAGATATGCCATTTGGGCTGTGCTCAGCGCCTGCAGCGCTCCAGCGCATGATGGACGCGGTTTTAGCATGATTGAAGTGGCAGACCTGTCTTGTGTTCTTGGAAGGCGTCGTCGTCTTCGCCG
The DNA here is from genome assembly GCF_038994185.2 of Dermacentor albipictus. Taxonomy (NCBI): domain Eukaryota; kingdom Metazoa; phylum Arthropoda; class Arachnida; order Ixodida; family Ixodidae; genus Dermacentor; species Dermacentor albipictus. Next base: position 6,510,687 of record NC_091824.1, read on the forward strand.
CAAATTTCGACGGCCACTTTAGGCGGCTTGCGACCGGACTAGAGGCCCTCAAGTCATCAGGGCCCACTCTGAAGGCCGAAAAGTGCCGCTTCGTTTACGACGAGCTTCTGTTCCTGGGCGACGTCATCACCAAATCTGGAGTCCACCCTGATCAGCAGAACATATCTGCCATCGCTAACTACCCACAGCCAACTGACAACAAGGGAATGCGCAGATTTCTTGGTTTGTGTGCCTATTACGGGCATTTCGTCAACTTTGAATGAACTTTTCGTGCATCGCCTGGCCATTAACCTTTCTCCTGAAATCAGACGTCAATTCAAAGTGGCAAGTGCCGCAAACCGCAGCCTTCCCGGAGCTTAAACAGCGCCTGCAGTCACCACCAGTGCTCACCCACATTGATGGACCTTCACGAGCAGCATGGTCATTCTCGCGGTACTTGTCCGAAGGAAAGACGGATTTGAAAGGGTCATTGCTTGCGCTAGACGGTCGTTCTTGAGAGCGGATGTCAATTATTCTACGACAGAAAAGGAATGCCTTGCCATCATTTGGGATACCATGAAATTGCTCCCTTATCTGTATGGCAAGCCCTTTAAGGTCGTAAGGGACCACCATGCCATGTGTTGGCTGCGAAATTTAAAGGACCCAACTAGACGCCTCGCGCGATGGAGTCTGAGACTCCAGGTATGTAACCGTCGTCTATTAATCCAGGTGGTAGCATTCTGATGCCGGTTTCCTATAACGCGATCCCATTAACCCGCACCCGCAAAACAACAAGGATGATGACGCCTTCCTAGGAACAGTAAGCGCGGAAGACTTCGCTGAACAGCGGCGAGCAGATCCGGAGCTAAAAAGCCTCGTCGAGTATTTTCGAAGTCCACATCGACATTGGCCTTAGGGAATTAGGGCGAGGGACGATTTTTCTTGTTTTGCCCTGGAAAACAATGACGACATAAAAAAGAACTTCTCACCAGACCGCACAAACTACCTTCTTGCCATTCCCTTAGCACTCAGCTCAAAAGTACTGCACGCCCTTCATGAGGATACGACCACTGGCCATCTCGGATTCTCCCGGATGATATCACGGATACAGGAAAGGTGTAATTGGGCGTGCCTGAGCGCCGATGTCCCCGCTTACATCAAGACATGCCGAGACTGGGAGCGATGCAAGACACCGCCGACAAGGCCAACGGAATCGTGCCTGCTTCCCGACCATTTCAGCATGTCAGGATAGATTTGTTGGGACCCTTTCTGGCGTCAACATCCGGATATAAGTGGATCATCATGGGTACTGACTCCCTCACCTGCTACGCCGAAACGAAAGGTCTGTCGTAAGGAAGTGCGGACGAAGTTCCTAAATTCTTCGTTGAGAACATCCTATTGCGATGTAGTGCCCCAGAAGTCCTCATTACCGACAGTGGAACGGCCTTACTGCAGAGCTCCCCGAAGCCATTCTGCAATAAGGCCATTCAAGCCACAGTTGGACGACTGCCTATCCCCCGCAGACGAATGGTGTTACGGAGTGGCGGAACGGGACCTTCGGCGAAATGCTTCCGATGTACGTCGACGTCGAGCACAAGACGGGGAGTGCCCCCCTGCAGTATGTAATCTTCGCTTACAACACGGCGGTGCAAGAAACAACGCAGATCACGTCGTTCACGGTAGTTTACAGAAGAAACCACACAACGACCCTCGACGCTATGCTGCCGCACGTCACCGACAAACAAAATCTCGAGGTCGCCGTCTATCTCCAGCCCGTCGAAAAAGCCCGACAGCTCGTCCGTCTGACAATCGAGCACCAACAGAGGACCGAAAGCCGGCACTAGAATCCCCGAGGACGCTACGTGGGCGTTACGTTGGGTCTGTACTCGGATACTCTGACGAGGACTTAGCTGGAAACTGTTACGACACTATTTCGCACCCCACGACATCATCCGACGTATTGCCGCATTGGACTATGAGGTCGCGCCAGACGGATTTCCGCAACCACGGTGGCGCCGTGCACGACCTGACGTCGTCCACGAGGAGAGCTAGTCCTAATGGCCAACTGGAACGAAATTTGACTTGGGCTAAATTGACTAGAAATGGCTATCGTATACTTTCAAAGTACTCTTGGCAAAGCCGCAGGGCTGGTAATCGCCTAAATTTGTTATTCATCATCATCATCATTATCCTAGTTACGCCCACTGCAGGGCAAAGGCCTCTCCCATACTTCTCCAACTACCCCAGTCACGTACTAATTGTGGCCATATTGTCCCTGCAAACTTCTTAATCTCATCTGCCAACCTAACTTTCTGCCGCCCCCTACTACGCTTCCCTTCCCTTGGAATCCAGTCCGTAACCCTTAGTAACCATCGGTCATCTTCCTTCCTGATTACATGTCCTGACCATGCCCATTTCTTTTTCCTGATTTCAACTAAGATGTCATTCACTCGCGTTTGTTCCCGCACCCAATCTGCTCTTTCCTTATCCCATAACGTTACACCTATCAGTCTTCTTTCCATAGCTCGTTATCAATTTTGTTAGTATAATTTTGTTATTAGCAGCTATTAAATAGCGTATATGCTGACGACGGGTGCACTTGGCGGCAAAGTGGTAGCGATGTGGCTATGGCGAATATTGAATGACCGTACGCAACTGCTGACCTCCCAGTTGCACCTAGGCAGCCAGGCAACGCCTAGGCAGCAAGTGCAACGCGCACCAGCCAACGCGCACAAAGCATGCAGAATGCGAAGCTGCACTTCAGCAGCACTATCACTTACCCATCAATATCTGCTTGGCAAACGCTTTCTCGAGTTGACTATACATAATATATGCAACGATGGCGCACGAAAACCAATGTCAACGTTCAAAGGTTAGTTGTATGTAAGGGCGATATTCTCGAGCGATCAATTCCCGTAGTGCATCATCTTCAAGATGTTTCGCGCGTCTCTGCATCTGACGCGTCGAAGTAAACAAAGAAAATCCTTTCTGACACAGCACCAGAAACCAGCAGAAACCGCTTGCGGCATTTGTCATGAAGGAGAACGCGACGCGGCGGCCATGGTGCAGATGCAGCGGCATGCCATGCAGGAATGCAAAGCCGCCACAAATAAATGGGCGAATATTTATCACGGCCGAAGTCTGGCCTCCCTGGCCGTGAGCTTATGCCCACATAGCACCGAGCCTCTCTAGTGCGGCCGTGCCAAGCATCAGCTAGTTAGCACCCATCACTACAGATGGCGGCAGTTGTCTGGTCGGTCTGATCGGTCGAGGAGTCCGGCGCTCGGCGCTTCCAGCCTGCCAGGCAGCGCCCACCTTAAAAAAATTTAACTACGGAGTTTTACGTGAGAAAACCACTCTCTGATAATGAGGCACGCTGTAGTGGGGAGCAGCGGACATTCGGACCACCTGGAATTCTTTAACGTGCACCTAAATCTAAGTACGCGGGTGTTTTCGCATTTCGACCACATCGAAATGCGGCCGCCGTGGCCGGGATTTGATCCTGCGGCCTTGTGCTTAGCAGCCCAACACCATAGCCACTAAGCAACCACGGCAGGTGAGCGCCCATCGGAACATCGCCCCGAGGGCTCCGTGGTGACTGAGCATGCGTTAGCTCAGAGAAGGTGAGAATGCAGAACGATTTTGCTTTACCAGATGTGACGGCACATTGTTGTTCGTTTTTGTATTTTTGAAATAACTACTCTCGTACTCAGAAGGCTGAGACGGCATGACTTGCGTCTGGTTCGCATGCCATTCCTATGCATGATCTTGTGGCTCTCCTTTTTTTCGCATATTTTGAAGCTTAGGGTTACGGACACTGCGGTGGGCCAGGCATGATGACGTTTGTTGCCCAGCTGCCGGTGCTACTACGACACACTTGGAGCAAAGGTTAGTGTCGTGCGATTACCCGTTCTCTTGCCGACAGTTGTAGAAACCGGTTGCGCATTCGAGCTGGGGTAGATCTGATGTGGAGATTCAAAGCAACACGCGATGGTTGTCGCAGGCCTCAAGGTGATCGCACAATAATTGACTCGTTCGTGCCTTCAACAATTCCTACTGCAGTTCCTACGCATTGCACCGATGTAAAAAAACTGCGGCAGCTTCTACGCGCCAGCAATATATGCACTCAACTAGTGTGGATGTCTTCCTGTGATATTTATCTCGTGCGCAGGTCTTTTTTTCTCCATCCGTATAGGATGACCACGCTACGCGCCTCTTATTTACCTATGCAACAAATGGCTTCATTTAATTATCGTCATCACTGCTTGCACTGACCGCTCTAGGGGCGTCGTTGCATTCGTTGCAGTGAGATAACGAAAGCGTATTTCTCTCACTTGAAACTTCTTAGCAGCTCTTTTCTGAGCCGTGGCGTTAAATCATACAATGTGTACTTTGTGAGCGAGCTGGTAAACTAACGCACTTTACTGCTGCTGTTGCTTTTACGGGAACTTTAAAAATTAAAATATATGCATGAGTATTAATCCGTTCACCAAGCTTTCCACGTCCGTTGCTATCGTTTATAGATCATGTGCGTAGCTTTGCAACTGTGATCGACATTATAAAAACAAGAAGGCAGATTACACGAATAGTGCGTCTGCTTTATTTGCTGCCTGTAGTATGAGGAGTATTTGCTTCTAATTGTGGCAGTAACGTTGTGAATTGTCCTCGGCCCAGGTCTTTGGCTAGGTGCAAATTTGCCTAATTTGTTTCACTATGCTACTACTGCCTTTACAGCTTATGCTTATTTCCTCTGCCTGCACCTTATATTGTTGTGCTTATCAAAATCTGGCCTTCCTCGTTGACGACAAATGAACACAAGTACTGGTTGCTGTCGGTTTGCTCAGTATGTATGTATGTATGTATATACATTTGCTTCAAGGGCATGCTGCTGCTTCTAGTGCAGGTATTGCTCCTGTAGAAGTGGATTTAATCAGTAGCGGTTAGAGCGATGTATGAAACTAGAGAATTATTCTTCTGAAAAGTTGGCAAAGCGTGTCCACAATTTTAAGGTATGGAGATGCTTAACCATTTAAATGTTTACTAAATAAATGTTTTAAGTTGCCACAAGGTATTACATGCATTTAAAATTGCAGTTTCAAAAGACAGAGAAGAAGAACAATCCAGAAAATTTCATTCCAGGTGCCTTGAGGCAATAAATTGTAGAAAAAGAATTATATTGTGAGCTGCCAATGATTGTCGTCAGCTCCAGCCCATTTTTCTATACAGCTATGTTGTCTATTGCTTTGTTGTCTGTTGCCATCACGTGCTTGTTATGAAAAAACAAATTGAGTCCCGTCATTCCCCTGATTTTTCTTGCGCATAAAATACAAATGTCTAGATTTGGCAGCTTTGGTGCCTCGTGGTAAAAATTGAGGGTTTATTGGCCAGTTGCCTGCTTCTGAGATCATGTGCTATGTAATGCGGGTGTTTTAAAGGACACTTAACATCTGCCAGCATGTCTATGAGTCCTGCTTCCTAGCACTCCTAAGACTACGCTTAGTATAGATGTTCCGCTACCCAAGACAATGGACACTGGAACAACCGCCACTGTAGCGTACATGGCATCGCAAGACAGAAAGTGTGGGTTCAGCTTCGTTGTATCTTAATGCAAATAATTTTCAAGATCTATCTCCAGTTGATGCCTCCCCTCTTTTCCCTTGTCCTTTTGGCCTTGCACTCTGCTGCAACCTTTTAGATTTCAATGCTAAAATGATTGATACAAAAATTGATGCTAAGATATTATGTGTGGGTATCATGGCGGCAATAATTAGGTGGACCTGAAACTAAATGAAAAATTGGCACGTGTGTGTAGGAAAAACTGTGCCTGGTGACCTAACTTACTCAATGCTAAACATGAGGTCCTTGCCTCAAGGAATTTGGTCTTAAGAGCCTCAGACCCTTTTCGTGATCTCATGACTGTCAACCAGAGCTGATAGACAGTCACGGAAGTTGCACAAAAAAGAGTGCCTTTCTTGGGGAACTGAGAAGTATGCTATACAGCATCAGTTGTCCTATGAGCCGGGGCACGACACCGCACGCTGCACCATGCTCAACCCGCTGCTGACATTACAGGTTCTGCTGTTCTGGCTGCCTGCTGCTGAATGCCCCTTCCCTCAAGTCCCGTCAACCGTTCACAGTGCGGAGTGCGCAGTCAACAACCGTGTGTTCGGCACGGCACTCAACGACGCTCCGAACCTAGCCCGGAAACCACTGCTCGCCTGGCAACCCATTCCTTCATCGACGTCATCAATCACCGGACACGTCCACCCAGCATATATACCACGACCCGCCACAAATCACCTGAGGCACGACCCCGCATGCTGCACCATGCTCAACCCGCTGCTGACATTACAGGTTCTGCTGTTCTGGCTGCCTGCTGCTGAATGCCCCTTCCCTCAAGTCCCGTCAACCGTTCACAGTGCGGAGTGCGCAGTCAACAACCGTGTGTTCGGCACGGTACTCAACGACGCTCCGAACCTAGCCCGGAAACCACTGCTCGCCTGGCAACCCATTCCTTCATCGACGTCATCAATCACCGGACCCACCCACCCAGCATATATATAACGACCCGCCACAGATCACCTGGGGCACGACACCGCACGCTGCACCATGCTCAACCCGCTGCTGACGTTACAGGTTGGTTACCTGAACAATTCCATTGAATGCAAAAGTAGCAACCGCTGCTGCGGTGTCTTGCCCCTATGTGATAAAGTGGCGTAGCGCTGTGCAAATGTGTTGTGACTATATTATCCCACCTGTTATCCCAACTGATGTTATACCTATCAGGCGACGTAGAGCTCAACCCAGGACCACCGACATTATTTGATAATTCATCCGTTCTAGAAGCCCTCAAACGCCTTGAGGACACACAGGTCAGCTTATCAAATGAGCTAAAAGAATTTAAGGCTACGCAAGACAACCACGAAAAGCTTATATCCGAACTGAACAACCGCATTTCTTTGTTGGAATTTGCTCATAAGGAAGAATCAGCAGATTCGAAAATAGAAGAAACCAACGAAATAAAACGAGAGCTTGCAGTCCTTCAGGTCGCCAATATTGACGCAAACAATCGTATGCGAAGAAACAACTTACTTTTTTTGGCCTTAAGGACTGCGAAAAAGAAAGTTGGGAAGAGTCCGAAAAACAGGTACGAGCCCTTTGCTCTACTGAGCTCGGTGTGGAACTAGATACTGGTAGTATAGAACGTGCACATCGACTCGGAAAATACTGTACGGATAAACAGCGCCCAATCAGTATTAAATTAGCTCCTTTTACACAAAAGAAAACATTCTGTCGTGTGGGCCCAACCTTAAAAACACGGTCTATGCAATCAGAGAAGATTTTGGCCCTGAAACTCGCCTTGCTCGGTCCAAACTTCTGCAGTTCATCCACCCCAAAACATGTGCCTTGAAACTGCGACTTGATAAGCTGCATGTTGGAAAACAGTGCTTTACGTACAATCCCGCTACTGACACGGTGACGGAATGTACGGCACGTGTTCCCAACGCTGACAGTTGTGAATGACGCGCAAAGAATCATGTTCACAACTAACGTCCTCCATCTTACCTCGACATCTATATCGCATTTACCAACATAAGGAGCGTAATCCCAAAGCGTGACCAGCTTCTTAGCTTCATCGACGACATTGACGCGCACATTAGCATTCCAACTGAAACCTGGCTAACTGAAGATATCCTCGATAACGAAGTCCTTCCCGCTAATCTTAACTTCACCATGTACCGTCGCGATCGCAGCAACCATAGAGGGGGCGGTGTTCTAATAGCTGTGAAAAATACATTGTCATCATCCTTAGTATACCACGACGACGTACTCGAATTATCATGGGTTTGTGTTCATACCTCATCTTTGAAAGCTATAATTATCATTTGTTACCGGCCACCCGATTGTGGGACATTTTTCATCAACTCACTCTACCGTAGTTTAGCGTATATCAGGGATAGCTTCCCCAAATCACCTCTTTTTCTATTTGGCGATTTTAATTTCCCCCAGATTAACTGGTCTCTACTTAGCGTACCTGGTAAATCGCAGTCCAGTGAGCCCAAGCAATTCCTCGATCTAACCCTTGATTTCAGTCTCCATCAAGCCATAACACTTCCGACGAGAGGGAATAACAACCTTGATCTCTTGCTGACGTGCAGTCCTGAAGACATTAAGGGTGTAACGGCTCTTCCTGGACTAAGTGACCATGCACTTCTACACATTTCCATATCATTACTGCTGAAAGTTAGATCGACCGCCGAAAAGATAATCTTCAATTACAATAAAGCGAACTTCGATGCCATCAACGCGGAACTTACACTGTTTTATGAGCATTTCCGCGAGTCTTATCTATCCAGAACAGTTAACCATAACTGGGAATTATACAAAACAGCAATGATAAACCTTAGAAACAAATACATTCCAAGAATAAATTTTAGGTCCCATCATAGCAATGAGTGGTTTACCGTAAGCCTGAAACGTCTCCTAAACAAGAAAAAACGCCTTTATCGATCAGCAAAGAAATCTAACTCCCCTACTACATGGGACCGATGTCATCAATGTACAAAAACGTACAGTGAAAGCTTAGCTGCTACAAAAAATAAATTCTTTTCCATCGATCTACATAGAATCCTACAGACGAATCCCAACAAATTCTGGCGCATTCTATCCCCTAGGTCTCGCCAGAATCAAATAGCGCTTATGGGAACTAATGGAGAACCAGTCGAACTAGATCAGTGTGCCAGCATTCTGAACCGCTTTTTCGTCTCGGTGTTCTCTCCTGTAAGCAACTCTACCGCCATAACTTCATCAGAATCCTCATCAGTGGCGATGCCTATGATTCAAATGGATACTAACGGTATCAGCAACCTTATTGCTTCTCTAAAACTGTCGTCGTCAGCAGGCTGTGATCATATCAATAGTAAACTACTAAAAAACACGTCAACGACTTCGGCTCAGATACTACAATTGATCTTTACCCAGTCTTTACAATCCGGGAAGTTCCGGATGATTGGAAAATTGCCCAAATCATCCCAGTTTTCAAATCCGATGACCGCAAATTAGCCTCTAATTACCGTCCTATTTCCCTAACCAGTGTGCCGTCAAAATTACTCGAACACATTATATCCACTAACCTAATGACATATCTTGAATCTAACAACTTTTTATATTCGAACCAGCATGGTTTTAGGAAACACCTTTCATGTGAAACCCAGCTTGCAGAGTTCATACACGATTTGCTCAAATCCATGGATGCCAACCTCCAAATAGATGATATATTCCTCGATTACTCCAAAGCATTTGATCGAGTCGCACACAATCATTTACTACAAAAACTTTCATCACTAGGAATACCCGTCAACCTAATCCGTTGGATCGAAAATTTTCTTTCAGGGCGCAAGCAGTTCACTTCTACAAATGATAGCCACTCTCCTCTTTCCAATGTAACATCGGGAGTCCCTCAGGGCGCCGGCGTGTCACCACTACTATTCCTAATTTACATTAATGACCTCCCTTGCAATATAAAATCGGAATTACGGCTTTTTGCCGATGATTGCGTCATATACAAAGTGATTAGGGCAACCAGCGATTCATCTTTCCTTCAGTCCGATCTTGACACTGTCTCCTCTTGGTGCGATAAATCCCTCCTCTCCTTAAACATTAACAAATGCAAATCCATGTCTTTCACCAGAAAACGTACCGTCAATCTGTACCAATACAGTATTCGCTCATTTTCCATTGATTCCGCATTATCCCACAGATATCTTGGCCTCCATATAACACCATCGCTATCATGGGTAACTCACGTTCAAAACATCTGCGCTACAGCCTCTCGCACACTCGGATACCTGCGCCGTAACTTGAAGGCCGCATCCCCCGACATAAAAAAAACTAGCATATATAACGTTCATTCGCCCAAAACTAGAATATGCCTCATCCATTTGGCACCCATCACAAGCGTACCTCGCCGCTGACCTTGAAGCCTTGCAGAATCGTGCCATCCGATTTATATCATCATGCTATTCAAGAAAAACCAGTATTACCGCGCTGAAGCACTCCCTGGCCATCCCATCACTCGAGTCACGCCGCATTATATCTCGCCTCTGTCTTCTTCATCATTTCTACTATCACCCACGCACGAGACACGAAAAGCTGCAACCACCGCACAGGACGTCTAGCCGCCTAAGCCATGACCATAGCATCGCACGCATCAACTGTCGCACCTTAGCTTTAAAGCCATCATTTTTTCCGGACGCGATAGCACTATGGAATGGCCTGCCAAATACCATCGCATCATGCACTAACCGCAAATCATTCCGGGATAAACTAAATGACCATTTTTCATGAGGGCAAAAGGTTCCGGCCATATTCAATTCGGCACTCTGAACAGCTGATTATTTTTTATTTTTACTTGTTTCCCTTGTGATGCCTTTTTCACTGTATTTTTCTCGTGTATTAATTGAGTGTTTCATATATATATCTATATCTTTTTCTTTTTTTCTCGTGTTTCAATCCCGTGAATTTTACTTTGCATAGTATACGCGTGACGAGAACATTTTACTGTTACATAGTCTTTTTTTTGTTATTGTTCTGTTTTGTAAATTTAATATATCTCTTTTTCCTTGATTTTGCTCTACCCTTATGTAATGCCTTCGGACCTTTAAGGGAAAAATAAATGAAATGAAATGAAACTGCATGTACAAACTATAGCCTGTACTTTACCTTGATTTAATTTCACATCTATTTGAGAACTTCCGAAGCCACTTCACAAGTGCACGCTGAATGTGTTGTAGCCTCTCACAGGATCATGACCCATATTTCTTTCTACACTAAAATGCTAGAATAGGTGCTTGGGCTTGCTGGTTTTCCATCCTGGTGTTAACAGAACAAAACCTAGACGGGACATGGTATGAGACGACGACACCACAGCTCTTGGAGTGTCGTCTTCTCGTCTTGTGTCCCGTCTACGTTTTGCACTGTTACACCAGGACCAAGAATCCATCCGGTGACTGAAGTTGCAGAACTTTGAGTCTACCATTTGGAAACGATTTTTATGTGCACTCAGGAGACAGCCCTCCAAGCTGGTTGACATGATTTTCAGTGATCCTAGCAGCAACACTTATCGGGTGGAGTTATTGACTTGCATTATACAAATTTTTCATATCTTCTCGAATGTACTGTGGTCACGATTAAACTGCACTGTTTAAAAGATGTTGAAAACAAAAAAAAACTACTTATTTGCCCTAGTATAATGCATTCTGCAGTCTGAGAAGTAAAGACATCATAGTCGCATCATTCACAAACGCTTTAGCTGCTCATAATATCATTGAAGTGCATTAGCACAGCCTCCATGTTGTGTCTGTGAAAACATGCTCCATGGTGCTGCACCATTATGCAGATTCGCTTTGTCAGAGCCCCAGCTGTTGCAATGTGCTGTGCTGCGCCGCAATGCAACATGGTTATGTGGAAAAGCCGCCGTTGTGGCACTTGTCTTGACTGTAACACAGGTGAACCATGTGGCAAAGCCACCGCAATTGCAACGGGCTACATTACAAGGCATTAAGGTGTGTGGGAAAGCATACTTACTAAACATTGCATGCGCTAAGTTTGCGCATTTTTGATGCAAAGAATTCGTTCTTCATACCAAGCACTTTGCAGTAGGCAATTCTAGGTCGCGGCCTTTTCAATCTTCTGCATAGAAAAAAAAATATGTGTGACAGTGCGCCCGAACTTGTCTCCCAGCATGCACAACTCGATGCTCTAACCGTTTAGTCACTGTCGTGCACATACTTCTCTCTCGCCAATGCATAGCTGGGCGTATGGGATGGTGGCGCATGTTTTATGGTGCATAATATGTGTCGCAACATGTGTCTATATAGAAGTTCCTTGTCAAAGTGGGAGCATGTCAGTCTCTCCCATTCTTCCTTTGTAGCAGGAGTTTGAGGCGCTTTGTTAGACTGCACCACCTTCGGGATTCGCGCGAATTTGCAAGTGCCCGGAGTACAGCAGTTAGCACAGGGACACTGTGCAACATTGTGCTACCTTTAGGCTGTAATGCTTCTTCATTGGAGTACAAAATGAAACGCAGATACAACAAACATGTTATAATCTATGCAAGTGGGTAATCAGAATCGATGAAACATAGACATCTAATGCATTGTTGTAATCAAAATTATGCAAAACGTGTTTCCCTTGGCAAGCTAGAAGTAGCAGATTTTGCAAGCGAGTTCTGTAGGGAGGCCATCTGACAGCCTGTATCTGTTGTCTGTGTAGCGAGGATAAAAGTAATATGTGCTCGTTCAGCGGAGAACGTTGACAAGAGGTGTATGCGCAGAAGTGTCCGACACTTCTCTTGATACTTCATATAAGGCTTGTGTACTTCTTGTGTCGCAGTGACACATACCCATTTAGGAGATGGGCCAAGAATAGGTACATACCCATTTGCGCATACCGCATAAGCCAGGTTTTGCACTTGGCAAAGCAGCAGCCACCACAAAGTAGGTGGGAGGAGGCAAAGAAACCTTCATATTATGACTATGCCTTTGCCTTCGTACTCTCCTTACGAACATTGTCTCATACTTGAAATGACTGGCCATACACAAACACATTGGTCCACAATCCAATGTTTGGCAGGACCCGAACCAATGATAGATAGCCATTTTACCTGCAAAATGTTTTTTCTATCATAAATCACCAGTGTGTGGGACCTACACACGTTTCTTTTTGAATTTCTCAGGCATTTGGTGGTAGGGACCGGTGCATTAGACAGAAGTCCTGCTACACTGCAGCAATGTTCAGAATGTAGGATGAGGTACTCTATTTGGCCGTAAGTTGAAGGTACAAATTACATTAGTAGTTAAAATATAATGGCCAGTATTGAAACTACACATGCACATCAAGGCTGAGTTACATCGTGAGAATACAGAAGAGCAGACACACACGGTGGTCACTTGAGCTGGCATTCTGTGTACCTTTATTAACAAGCCCAGCTATACACTGAAGTAAGGCATATTGTGGAGCTAGTCAGTTCATAGCATTAGAAAAATTTTAAACTGCGCGAGGAAGACAGGACGTGAACAGAAACATAGACGCACACACAAAGTACCGACTTCCAGCTGGTTTTATTTCGTGAAGGCAGGTAATTTGTAAAGTTCTTCAATAGAGAAAAACAAGGAACGATTGCAAAGGAATCGTGCACGAGGCAGCGATGAAAAATAGCAATCCTACATGTGCAATAAGAGTGCACGAGTGTCCCAATGTGACCATGTAAGAATTCTATTTCTTCCCTTGATAGGAATAAAGAAGGTGAGCTAACGCAGTTGTCACCCTTTTTAGTGATGTGGAAGGCCTAGATGACTTTCCGTTTTTGAGTTTGCCTTTAAAAGGAATTTAGCCCGTTCCAGATAAGGCAAGCAGCTTTTGCTGTCACAGTTCTTGCACTGCAAGGGGAGATTCTCAAGGAAGGAAAAAAAATTCTTAGATGGACACATTAAGACTCTCCGCAATCCTAATGCAAACATGGCCTTGTTATTTTTGTCGCTGCCACGTGCACGATTTCTTTGGGATTGCTCCTTGTTTTGTTATTATGAAGTACCTTATTAATACCCTGCCTTCACGGAATAAAACCAGTTGGAAGTCTGCGCTTTGTGTGTGTGTGTGTGTGAATGTTTCATTTCATATCCTGTCTTCATCGCGCAGTTTGAAATTTTTCTAAACCAGCCATTGATGAGTAAACAATATTGGAATGTCAGCAGGGCAGTAGCGGTCTAGTGCCATAGGGTTGACCTCGTACAGAGGCGGTACTATGTTAAAAACCTGGAAATGCCTTAAATCGCGCAATTAACCCTTATCCCTCAGTTTTTCGCAGCTACAGAGCACTTGACCACTGTAGCAATCAGACATGCTCCATATCGGAGAGTGCCAGGAATTGCGAGATCGAGACAGGCTGCCACTCGACGTACCTTGGGACAGGTGACACCTGAAATTCGTCCAAATATTTCTATAATTCACTGAATAAGCCTTTCCAGAAAGAGAAACTTTTGAAGAGTCAAGTTGTTACACTCGAAAGGAAACTAAGTAGTGACTAATTTCTTTTGTTTTGCAAGCCAAACAAATGTGACATTGCTTACTAAGTCTTGCTTATCTACATCTCCGATACAAGCATATGCATTCACATATGTTTTCAAACAAATCTATTGTGTTGAGCCATGCTTCTGGTAATGCGACGCAAGATAAATGCTATGTTGCATGGCTCTTTGGTCACAACTCACTAAAACTTAGAAAGTGTCTTACAAGAAATCATTTATCTTGCGTCGCATTACAACAAACATGGCTCCACGCAATAAGTTTGTTTGAAAACATATGTGAATGCATATGCTTGTTCTATCGGAGAGCTAGATAAGTAAGAGTTGGTAAACAATACAATACGTGCAATTTGTTTCGCTTGCAAATCAAAAGAAGCTGGTCACTGATCAGTAATAGTGTTCTTTTCAGTGTAACAAGAGTCAAGTTGACTTTTCGAAAGTTTTTCATTCTACGGAGGTTTAGATAGTAAAATCTCTTAATGAAAAATCTTAATGTTTACCTGCACTTTACATCTTTCCTAGTGAGTTCATGGAAATTCAGGTCAACAGGTACCTTTTTCCCGTCATGTGAACATACTGGAAGTCATTCTGTGGAGTTCTCTTTAAAACCCTAGCACTTAATTTCGACCTGCCCTCCTTCTATTATGACTGGATTCCTTGTTAAAAAGGTAGCAATGAACAGATTCGCAGCTTTCTGCTCACAGGCTAGTAGGTGGTGGCTGTTTTGGTGATGGTGAGTATATCTCCATTTTTTTGAAAGGCAATGTAAGCTACAGTATTTGTAAGCACTCCGCGAATTCGGCCCGCTCCTAAGCACCAAACCTTTTATGTCTAAAAAAAACAAACAAACGTCCAGTATCCTTTTTTTACCTTTTAGTAAGCTTATCATATAGCTGTGGGTTAACATACGGGTTACCACACACTGTTAACATACAGGTTTGGTTACAGAAAAAAAAATAATTCACAGTGAACATTGCTTGGATGGTGAAAAACATGTGAACCAGATCGTTTTATTTTTGGCAACGACTTTTTGGGCATAGGATGCTAAGCATATGGTGATGTAGCAACACTGCAAAGGCTGAATAAGATGGAGGCCTGCCTCTGCAACAGAACATCTGTGGATATTGTGTGAATAACTTTTTCCATGCTTTTTCACCATCTGAGCAAGAATACAAGCAGTGATGCACCATAGGTAACTTCCCTGGTGCATCATCGTGTGCTTTCTATGCTCCACTTCCGTTAATTCTACCCTCACGGGACCGACGAAACTGATCTAATTGTCCAACGAGTTGAAGTACGCAAGATGTAAAAACATGCCGATACGCTGTCGATTCATTCGGCTGTATGTGCTTGAGCAACACGCCTCCAGAACCAACGCATGCCAAGATTCTATTTGCCCAAGATAAAACTAAAGTAGAAATTACTTAAAACTTGGAACCAAACTAGAAACCTAATGCGTATCTGAACTTTTAGAATGGCAGCCGATTTTTTAGTCATCTTCGCCGTATTACAGCCATAATATGCGATAAAGCGTATGAATGCCACAAATGCAGTTTTATTTTTACACTCGATTTCACAGCGTAGGCAATTTTCGGCTCAGTTTCCTTCTAAAACAAAATGTGCCCGTTAGAATCAGGTAAATACCACAATCGGACATTGTCAGCTACCGTTATTGCTGGAGAATCTTCTAATAGGCGTTTCAGACAGGAGATGGCGTTGTTTAACGCATTCACTGTCCTCTAAGGTGGACTGAGACAGACGCTGCCATTAAAAAGGGTCGTTATTGGGGTCTGGTAAAGTTCGCATTATGTGGCGAATACCAATTTAAGGATCGAAATAATGAATGTTTAGGCCCACAGAAATTATCATGGGCGCCAGCCGGGACCTTTGGCCAGCACCTAATTAACCGAAAAATTCAATTAACCGGAGTTGGAATAATGGATGTTTGCTGTACACCTTTTTCTGTTCGACAAGGAGTTGCCATTTTAATGTGTCGTTTTCTTCTATCAAGGTTGCAATGCCGCTAAATTTAGCATTTGTTCAAATCATCCATTGTCCAAATTAAATGTACAAGTTACAATGTAGGGGCAAACTTTGAGACTTGTTGTTGGCTGTAGTATGTGCATAGCATGTGGTTGTCTTTTCGGAATGTGGTCATACTGTAAAATAAAGCTGCATTTGTTTCAAATAAATTGCTGAACTATGGCTTGTGTGTTTTCCTGTGCCCTCTGTTTTGACTGCGATTTTGGAAACGCAGTGAGTGACTACAGACTGAAATGCATGAGGCTTCCTTTATCACGCCAGGAAACATTTAGGCTTGATACGGATCAGTAACCCCTCCCACACACATACATTTGTTGTGTACAAACAAATCAAATGAAAGGTAATGACCTGTTTTCGTGAATTTTAAAACCTGGCAGTGTTAAAAACAGAGTGAAGCTGCAGGAATACAATTTACTGTAAGGCGAAATGCGAAAACACCCGTGTACTTAGATTTAGGTGCACGTTAAAGAACCCCAGGTGGTCCAAATTTCCGGAGTCCTCCACTACAGCGTGCCTCAAAATCAGAAAGTGGTTTTGGCACATAAAACCCCATAATTGAAAAAAATTTACTGTAATAAGTACTATTGCTAAAACTCATGCATGTGCATAGTACGTGCTTGCAGCACTGACTATGCCTTGGTAGAGCCCTGAATCAGGTTTCGCTACACTGCTTGCTACAGCATTGCTGCATTTTGCAACTTGAGAGGAAAACTGCAAATCATCTCTAAAGCTTTAGTAGCGCAATTGACAGCTGTTTTTGGAGGTTTGATGCACTCCTGGCCAGGCACTTTTCGTCCTGTAGGCAAAATAAATGGCCGCCTTGGACGCCATTTCGGGAAGAGCACGGCGTACCTCGAAAGTGCCCTCGCAATGCTTCACCAGCAGGTTTTACCAGCGATAGTGGAGAGGGGCAAAATAGTTGGACTTTGCGTGGTGCGGCACCATACCCTGAAATGCTGCTGCCTCTGGTTCCTATTTACAATGACGTGCTTCTCGACTTCAACGCGGAGCAACCCCATTTTTATAAAACTTACTTTTGAATCATACTACCAACATTGTGTGCTGTGGCTATATATGATCACTGTATAGAACCGGGACAAACATAGCACGTCTAAAAAGTACAAATGCAGGCATAACTGTAATTAGTCACCTACAGTCATGAGAAATGCGTAAAATCCCAATTGGCCAAGCTCATTTAGACATTGCAGCGTGTAAATAGTCCTGGCAATTTTTTTTTGAATTCGTGTGCAGCTTTCAGTCAGTGAGTTACCCTATAAAACTTCAAATTTTTTTAAATGCGCAACGAATATATGCTTAATGCAAACATTTATAGATGTACCAAAGGCAGTATGGCTCCATGATCCGGTGACATCATTGCTTGGTAGTCCACAAACAGATCATGCATGCTCCAGTTGCTCACGAGTAAGCTATGCAATTATTAGGTAATAGAAAACTGAGCATGGTAGGACCTCTCTGCACCACCACAATTGTCTTTCTTTTTTGTCTTGGCACACATTTGATGTGTGATGGGAGGAGCAACTTGATAGGTGAAGGTGATGGTCTATGTTCCCTGAGAAGTGGCATTATAAAAGCTTGTAATGCAGACTCATTTTCCGCTGAATGCAAAGAAATGGCTGAGAAGCATTGTACTGCTGTGGTAGCAAGTTCGATCCTGGCCATGGCGATTGCATTCGGATGGGGTTGGAATACAAGAATGCTTGTGTACTGTGGAGTGGGTGCATATTAAAAAATCTCGGGTAACCAAAACGAAGCCGGAGTCTTCAACTATGGAATGCCTCCTAATTGTATCGGGGTCGTGAAACACAGAACACCATAATTAATTTAATTTTGATGTATATGTTTGAGGAGAGTCGTATGAAATTTGATTTATTGAAGCATGTTGTGGCACACACTAGGAATCGCTCAAAGCAGACCCAGCTTTCAGTCGTATGGTGTGGTCGTAAAAGCTACCATGCGCAACCAGATTATTATAAAAACATTAGGTACAAATGGTTAATGTCTATGCCCGTTTACATGTAAGCATGAGGGACACATGTTTAAAGGCGTCATCTAAAGCATGTTTAAGTATTTATTGGTGAATATAAAATGGCCCTATAATAAGGCAATTATATGGTAAGGCAACAGGAAGCTACAATATTTCTGTTGTGCACTCTTCCTATAGAAACAATATAGGGCCACAACATAATACTTGAGCCTAGTGAAAAATTCATTGGAGACGCTTGCCAATTTGTCAGGTTTACTATTACTAGAACATATGAGGGCCAAGCATATTGAAATTCATGGCGATTGCACCACTTATTTGAAATATTTTTTATTTTGTCATTTTTCCAGAGTAAAGGTTGTCGAAATCTGCTAGGCTGAGTGTTTGGTTCCATTTGAATGCAGCATAAATCATCTTTAGCGAACTAGACCCCTCTTTACCGATAGGCAGTTAAGTAGATCAAAGCAGATGCTGTCAAAGTTCATGCGACAGAGTGTTTGGAGTGGGCATTCCTGGGTGATGTTGCCTAGTAGGCAGTTGTGAGCCTAATGCACAGAGCAGCTATAGCATATCTAAATCAGCATTTTAATAATTTTCACATAGCACACACCTTTAGCAGGGCTTGAGCAAATTCTGGTTCTAATCTACTATAATTTCTACCATATGGCTACTGTCATCACATGTTTATGGTTCTAAAATTTATTCGCATTGTGTTCAATCAAAATCTTTTTCAAGTACAACAGAAACAGTATCACTGGATTCTCCAGAATTCTCCATCTGCGGGGGTGGCTGGCTGACTGCCGGATATGAGATGCTTGGCGAGCTGGCATTGATGTCTAAATCTCAACTGCTCTGCAAGCATACAAAATGGGCCTCGGGATACACTCTTACCACAAGAAGCGAGACTAGAATGACGAGGCGAGACTAGAATGTTGCCTGTGACATATAGCACATACCAACAAGGGAGAGTTGGCTAGGATTCTCTATGAATACAGCATCAGATTGCTTTACATTCCCACTAACGTTACATAATACTGATATGTAATAAAAATAAACAATGAAGTAACGAAAACACTAACAGGTCTAATTATGATTGAGCCACAAGGAGAGAGATGGAAACATTTGTGCTAAATTTAAGAAAAAATGTGTTTAAGATGTCATCCTGCCAGCAGCAACAATATGATTATGCATATCAGAGGTTAGACACATTACAGTATTAGAGTGTTAGAGGTTAGAGACACACAGAAGAGAAACACACACCACAGAGCCCTACTTTCAACAATAGTTTCATTCCCTTGTCAGTGGAATGGGTGTCTCTTCAGAACGTTGCGCAATCCAACCTCTATTATGCTATATAATCAAGCCCAGTCTTCAACCTCGACATGATTATGCACAAACTATCATTACTCTTCACGCACACCCCAAGCCCCTCACATCATTACCTACAAGATTCCAAGGCCAACATACGATAGGAGGTACCTGTCAAACTTTTTTTTTCGAATGAATACCTCTAGCAGAAAAGGAGAAAGTGTTTCTATTCCACGTCTTCACATAAAAAAGTCCGCAATATTGTTAAATCCATTTTCGCACATGGAAGAACGCACAAGAAATGGGATGAAGACAATTGAAGAAGCACTCTTGTTCTTATTTCTGTTGCAATACAAACCTGCACTTGCCAATTCTAAGGTGCAAGTGCCGAATTCGACATTGTAGAATACTAAATGGCATCAAATCACGTGGATGCTGGGCCATGCGGGTCCGGAGGGGAACGAAAGGTCCAACGCCCTAGCTCGAGCGCTAATCAACCAAGCGGGGCAAGACCAATCGTCTCATCAATCCCCACCCTTTACCTTCATGCCCCTGCCGTCCAATTACTGCAACCGACTCGAGATCCAGTGACTCAACCGCAGGGTTTATCCTCCGCCTCACAGAAAGCTCAGCATTGAAGATGCAGTAGCTCTCCGACTTATTCAGGTAAGCACATTTCCAAACCTACACAGATACAGTAAAATGCTCCCACATACATATCGCGGCATCTTCCCCTGGTGCGGCGACACACGCCCTACACTATTTCACATCTCGTGGGGGTGCGGGGGCAAACCTTAACCCTTAAAGACGCCTAGCACGCCATTTCAGCGGTGGGAGGTACAGCTGACCGGTGATACCCTGGCGGGACAAGAAGCTTTCGTCCAGCAAGTACGTCGAGCATATATGGCCAGAGGAGTCCTGGAATGAGGACACCACCCACTCCACCTCAAGAGCAACCACCTCGATGGTCCGAATAAATGTTTTCTCTCTCTTACTAAATGGCACAATATACTGTTATGACGAACATGGAACAGATATTCCAAAGAAGTGCGAACTATTTGTCATCCAGTACTGCAAGGAGGGATACACTTTTGGTGCTCACAGAATTTGGCCAGTCAGAAGGGTATGGCGCTAGATAAAAAAAACTACAAGACGACTATGCAATGTATTGCCAAAATATCCGAAAATTAAATGTGTGCAAATCCATAGTGACCAGGAAAAGAGACACATTTATTGATGATTGAATGAAATAAAAATGTTCCGACAGTTGAGAAGTGAATTCTTTAAACTTTCTAGAGGCATGCAGATAAAGACAGTCAGTGTGCACAATTACATGTGACACATACTGCTGGATCTTGACTTGAACTCATTGCAGTGCTGCAGGGCAAATACCACACTCATACTTCCGAGAGGCGTCAGTCACGAAACTGAGTTGCAAGGAAAACTATCGAAATACTTCAGAAGTTCAAGCATCTGACCGAAAAGTTGTTTAGCATGGCTAGAGGAAATATAATTAATTTCAGAAATACCACAATTCCAAATGAACTGGCCCAATTCTTTGATTTTCAGGAGACAACAAATTTTTGATAAAACGCTCTGCGAGTTAATGCAACCTGAGGAAGCGCAAATCTAGGTCACATGGAACCAAAATATATAGTGGCGCATGTAACACTGCAATTTGCTATCTCGTGAACTCGAGCGAAAACTTAAAATTGAAGAGGTTTGCTTGAAAGGAAAGCTATCACGGCCGTAACGCTGCTGCCCACCGCGAGTCGTAAGAAAATAAAGGTGCACTGAGAAAGTCAATAAGACATAAAATAAGCTACACGATTAATAGACACTTCGTCGATATTTGGAGCAGATCATTAGTGGATATCAATGTACAGTCGATAACAGCGAAACACATTAACCGACTGACTGACAGAACTAAGGCTCACAGGATAAGTCTTCATCTACGCTGATAATGCAGTACATATTCTGCAACTAAATTGCCCGCCATGCGCAGCAACCGCACTCCATTGAAGTCGCCAACACAGCAACACATCATTTGTTATTTCTGGACAACAAAAGCCAAGGTATTCACCTGAGTACAGCGGTGGTTTACCTGTCGGTTTTCAAGCCGTTAATCTAGATATCGCAAAAGCAAATGTGACGGAGTCGAAGCCCACGACTGCGTAAGCCAAACTGCGCTCGTATGAATATCCCGCCAGCTTGGACCCTTTCCAGGCGCACGAAATCACGCGCAGAACACCTTGCAGCCGACACAACGGCAATGACTAATAGACGTTCGAGAGTAGCTCTTTCAAAAAGAAAAAAAAACAAGTAACAGTGTGACGTCACATTCTGGGAAAAAGAGTTGTTCTCCTTCCTCACCTTGTCTTTGCTCACGTATGCGCAGCGACCACGTAGCCCTCGGAGGCTACGCTTGTCGAAGGCGCAAACGCACCACGTTCGCCTCGGTGAACCCGAACAGCATGCTGCTGGTCAGCCAAGCTAGCGCGCGATTGAGCCTCTCCCAGTTGCTGCCGCTTGCGATAGGACTTGTTCTTTTCCCACGCCAGCTACACATGACTGTAGAGCGTCCAATTTTCGCCAATTTAGCATAACTGTTCTACGCATTAACTTGGCCACGCCAGCATGCTCTTCTTCGAGCGTAGGCAGAATGCATTGAGGCCCTGCTGTTGAACATCGACAACCACATAGAGAAAACCGGCTGGACTAGGAGAATGCTTCGCAATAGGAAGACATCGCGCGCGCGCGCAACAAACTTGTCGCAGCGTACTGCAATACGTGTTCACTCATACACCGCAATGAAATACAACCAGGGAAAGTGGACAGCACGGGCGCTTCTCCTCCACATTCTTGACTGTGCGCCACTTCCACCGGGCGATAATGGCGGCGTTTCTTTTTAGCTTGGGTATGAAAAACGTCGAATTTCGCGAGCTCTTTGTGACGGATTGAGCTGCACTTCAAGCGTGAGATTTTGCGCAGAGGCTAGTGTATGTCTAGATTATCTGAAACTAGACTTCTTACGCGGTCAAAAATTTTCGTGAGGTTGGCGCCCAGTTGTACGCCCGCTCACGAACTTAAGAGACATTGTTTTTTTTGCTTTGTTGTTGATGTGTTTCCTTTTATATGCGGGGTTTTGTTTGGGCTGTCGTGTTTGTCGCATCACGACGATGCTTATTGAGGGCAAGGGGGAGTATTGAGAAGTGTACTTGCTTATCTTTGTCGGGGGTGATTGCTTTTCTACGTCTAACAAATATTGACACGTGTACTTATCTTTAGCGGGCGACCACGTTTCGCCACTTAACAACTGTAATCGCACAGCGAGGGACGCGCCTGAATGTATCCGATGTTTCTGGAAAGTTATCGATGCTTCTACCCGGTTGTCTGTTGTCGCCGAACCTTGTGCTATCTGATTTCATCGCGTAACGCGAATGGTGTAGAACTTTGTGGAAGGCACGCGGGTCCGAACGATTAGTCTGGAACACTCGACGACTGCTCTATAAAAGCCGACGCGCTTGACCCGCTGATCAGATTTTCGACGATCGCCGACTGTGTTCACCGCTTTCGTTATGCTATAAGTGTAGCCTGTTTTGTGGGCAAAGGTTCGCCCAATAAAAGCTAGTATTGTATTCCACCGTACTGCTTCTTTCTTCGCCGTCACTACCACGTGACATCTGGTGGAGGTGCTTTACGTCCATGTACCGGACGCCCCCGACAAGCCGTAATACAAGCCCGGACCGCAAAGACAACACCAGCGCCGTCCCGGAACATCGAGCAAGCCGCTGTCTTCAACAGCTGCCCCGGAGCACGGACTTCTACCTGAGAAGACAAAGAAGATTGTGGCCAAGGCAACCCCAATGGCAGCCCCAGCATCCCCCATCGTGCTGCAGTAGCCCAGGGAACCTCCGACGTTCCGCGGATCAACATTCGAGGACCCGGAAACCTGGCTCGAAACGTATGAGAGGGTCGCTAAGTTTAACAGTTGGGACAGCGACGACAAGCTGCGGCATGTCTATTTCGCATTGGAAGACGCCGCCAGGACGTGGTTCGAGAATCGGGAAGCCACCTTAACGACGTGGGACCTTTCCCGCAGCGGCTTCTTGCACACGTTTACAAGCGTCGTGCGAAAACAGCGAGCCCAAGCTCTACTAGAAACCAGAGTGCAGCTGCCAAACGAGACGATCGCAATCTTCACGGAGGAGATGGCCCGTCTTTTCCGGCACGCCGACCCGGAAATGTCGGAGGAGAAAAAAGTTCGCTTCCTGATGCGCGGCGTCGAGCAAGACCTTTTCGCCGGACTTATTCGTAACCCACCGAAGACTGTGGCTGAGTTTTCTGCAGAGGCATCGACGATCGAGAAAACTCTGGAGATGCGCACCCGGCAATATAACCGCCAGGGGCACACGCCGCAGTACGCCATCCAAGGACTATGTTCGGACGACCTTCAAGAGACCATCAGGGCCATTGTGCGCGAAGAACTGCGCAAGGTCCTGCCTTCGTCGCAGCATCAAGTGGCCTCTATCGCCGACATCGTGAAGGAAGAGGTGCACCGATCCCTTGGAGTTCCTGAGGTGCAACCAGAACCACCGCAGCCGGAAGCAATGACCTACGCCGCCGCCGTCGCCCGCCGTCAAGGCCCCCCTGCGCGACCGCGCCAAGGTCCTGCAACACCGCAATTCCGTCGTCCACCGCCGCCCCCGCCAGCGCGCCCACCCATCGCCCAGCGCACCTATACGAGGAAGACGGACATCCTTATCCTTATCCTCCAACAGTGTTCACGAGACGTCATTCTCGGTATGGACTTCCTGGACCAACACGGCGCAATCATCAACCTGAAGTCGAAGTCAGTAACGCTGTCAGAAGATAAAGCAATGCCGCCGGAGAGCCCTCGTAGTCACCACGCCTTGAGTGTGCTCGAAGATCAAGTGAGCGTCCCGCCTCGTTGCAGCATCGTTATTTCGGTCAGCACCGAAACACCCGCTGACGTAGAAGGCGTCATTGAAGGCGACCAACGTCTACTGCTAGACCATGAAATTTGCGTCGCAAGAGGGATAGCTCGACTGCATGGAGGGAAAACTGAAGTGTTGCTGACAAACTTCAGCCAGGAGTTCAAGCACATCAACAAGGGCACGACGATCGCGTACATCGAGGAAATTCTGGAAACAAGTAATGCGTTTGTCCTCTCGGATTCCGCCGCATCTACCCCGACGACCATGGCTCCCGAACCAGACTACGACATTAATCCAAATCTCCCTATGACTAAGCAACAGCAGCTCAGAAGTCTGCTTCGGCGATACAAAGGCTGCTTTTCGACGTCATCGAGGATTCGACAAACACCAGTCGCCAAGCATCGCATAATCACCGAGGAATGCGCTCGCGCACTCCGTCAGAGCCCTTACCGAGTTTCGGCGCGAGAACGTGAAGCTATAAGAGAACAAGTCGACGAAATGCTGCGCGACGACATCATCCAGCCGTCGAAAAGCCCATGGGCATCCCCTGTTGTTCTGGTAAAGAAAAAGGACGGAACCCTACGTTTCTGCGTCGATTATCGTCGTCTGAACAAGATCACGAAGAAGGACGTATACCCCCTCCCACGGATAGACGACGCATTGGATCGGCTCTGCAACGCTAAATACTTCTCGTCCATGGACCTAAAGTCTGGCTATTGGCAAATAGAAGTCGACGAAAGAGATCGCAAAAAGACCGCCTTCATCACTCCAGACGGCCTCTACGAGTTCAAGGTTATGCCATTCGGACTGTGCTCGGCGCCTGCAACGTTCCAGCGCGTGATGGACACGGTTTTAGCAGGATTGAAGTGGCAGACCTGTCTCGTATACTTGGATGACGTCGTCGTCTTCGCCGGAAATTTCGACGTTCACCTTAGGCGGCTGGCAACAGTACTAGAGGCCATCAGGTCATCAGGACTTACTCTGAAGCCGGAAAAGTGCCGCTTCGCTTACGAGGAGCTTCTATTTTTAGGCCACGTCATCAGCAAATCTGGAGTCCGCCCCGACCCGCAGAAGACAGCTGCAAAGTTCCCACAGCCCATCGACAAGAAGGCAGTGCGTAGATTTCTTGGCATGTGTGCCTACTACAGGCGATTTGTCAAGAACTTTTCACGCATCGCTGAGCCGCTGACGCAGCTAACTAAATGCGACGTCGAGTTCAAGTGGGAAACGCCGCAGCCCGAGGCATTTCAAGAACTCAAACGACGCATGCAGTCGCCGCCCGTACTTGCGCACTTCGACGATCACGCCGATACCGAAATCCACACTGACGCCAGTAGCCTAGGCCTCGGCGCCGTCCTGGTCCAGAGAAAAGATGGACATGAACACGTGATAGCTTACGCTAGCCGGTCGTTGTCAAAAGAGGAAGGCAATTATTCTACAACCGAAAAGGAATGCCTCGCCATCGTTTGGGCAACAGCGAAATTTCGCCCTTACTTATATGGCAGGCCATTCAAAGTCGTCAGCGACCATCACGCCTTGTGTTGGCTAGCGAATTTAAAGGATCCCTCAGGACGGCTGGCACGGTGGAGCCTCAGACTACAAGAATACAACATCACCGTAACATACAAGTCCGGACGAGAACATTCAGACGCCGATTGCCTATCCCGCGCCCCCATTGACCCGCCGCCGCAAGATGACGAGGATGACGACGCCTTCCTTGGAATAATAAGCGCGGAAGACTTCGCCGAACAACAACGAGCGGACCCGGAACTTAAAGGCCTCGTCGATTATTTGGAAGGGCACACCGACGTTGTCCCCAGGGCATTTAAGCGCGGATTATCTTCCTTCACGCTTCAAGACAGTCTACTCGTGAAGAAGAACTTCTCGCCAGTCCGCGCCAATTACCTTCTTGTTGTCCCGTCAGGACTTCGTCCAGAAGTATTGCATGCCCTACATGACGATCCGACCGCTGGACACCTCGGATTTTCCCGGACACTATCGAGGATACAAGAAAAGTATTATTGGCCGCGCCTGACCGCCGACGTTGCCCGTTATGTCAGAACATGCCGAGACTGTCAGCGACGCAAGACACCGCCGACAAGGCCAGCCGGATTACTACAGCCAATCGAGCCTCCTTGCCGACCATTCCAGCAGATCGGGATGGACTTGCTGGGACCCTTTCCGACGTCAATAACCGGAAATAAGTGGATCGTCGTGGCGACGGACTACCTCACCCGCTTCGCTGAAACAAAAGCACTGCCGAAAGGTAGCGCAGCCGAAGTGGCGAAATTCTTTGTCGAAAACATCCTCCTGCGACATGGCGCCCCAGAAGTCCTCATCACCGACCGAGGAACGACCTTTACAGCGGAGCTCACCCAAGCCATTCTGAAATACAGTCAGACAAGGCACAGGAGGACACCGGCTTACCACCCGCAGACGAATGGTCTTACGGAGCGGCTGAATAAGACCCTCACCGACATGCTAGCGATGTACGTCGACGTCGAACACAAGACCTGGGATGCCGTCCTGCCGTACGTAACATTCGCTTATAACACGGCGGTGCAAGAAACAACACAGATCACGCCGTTTAAGCTGGTTTACGGCAGGAACCCGACGACGACGCTCGACGCCATGCTGCTCCACGTCACTGACGAAGAGAATGTTGACGTCGCTAGCTATCTCCAGCGCCCCGAAGAAGCCCGACAGCTCGCCCGCCTACGGATCAAGAACCAACAGAGGACCGACAGCCGACACTACAACCTCCGTCGACGCTTTGTTGAGTACCAGCCCGGTGACCGTGTTTGGGTTTGGACACCGATACGCCGACGAGGACTCAGTGAGAAACTACTCCGACGCTATTTCGGACCCTACAAGGTCATCCGACGTATTGGCGCTCTGGACTATGAGGTCGTGCCAGACGGCATTTTGCATTCACAGCGGCGCCGCGCACGATCTGAAGTGGTCCACGTGGTGCGCCTTAAACCGTTTTACGGACGCTGACGAAATTCCTTATTTTCTTTTGTTGTTGTTTTCTTTGCTAAGGGTGTTTTTATTTCGCTTGTATGTAGCATCGGGTCGATGCTTTTTAAGAGGGGGGTATTGACACGTGTACTTATCTTTATCGGGCGGCCACGTTTCGCCACTTAACAACTGTAATCGCACAGCGAGGGACGCGCCTGAATGTATCCGATGTTTCTGGAAAGTTATCGATGCTTCTACCCGGCTGTCTGTTGTCGCCGAACCTTGTGCTATCTGATTTCATCGCGTAACGCGAATGGTGTAGAACTTTGTGGAAGGCACGCGGGTCCGAACGATTAGTCTGGAACATTCGACGACTGCTCTATAAAAGCCGACGCGCTTGACCCGCTTATCAGATTTTGGACGATCGCCGACTGTGTTCGCCGCTTTCGTTGTGCTATAAGTGTAGCCTGTTTTGTGGGCACAGGTTCGCCCAATAAAAGCTAGTTTTGTATTCCACCGTACTGCTTCTTTCTTCGCCGTCACTACCACGTGACAATATGATCACCCAGCGCAGGACGCAACTCCGCGTATCTAAAGTTTCTCGAAATTTATCAATCTTGCAGTCGGTGTCGGGCTTTTGGCACGATTTAACCGTCACTTTTCATGCAGGAACCCTTCTTCAATGCAAGTGTACTCTTGTACGTCAGGGCGTAGCAACACCACCAACAGCAGCGGCTGCCTGCCACAACCTCATCAATGCCTCAAGTTCCTGGCGCTTCAACAGCTGCGCAGGACGGGGCTGCATCACGTGAGGCCTTCAGCAGCATCCATGAGGCGCTGCGTTGGCCACGCCCTGGGCAGCTAAGCTACATAACCACCAAGGAATTTATGCCCCTTCGCTGTCGGTCGCGGGCATTTGACACAATTTAATTGTCATTTTGTTCTGAAGGTGAGGCGCGAAATTGCACTTTTCATTGTGAACTATTGTTTTTGTTTGCCACCGACTGCACTTTTGCTTCATTGCGTATGTCCTGTGCGTTAATCATGACGGATGAGTTTGTCTGCGGGAAATGTATGAAAGTGTTGCCTGCTGAAAGGAAACTTCTGATCTGGACAGAGTGTGTTGTTGTATTTCCTTTTGGCGAAAACTGTGCTGGTGGAGCAGAAAACGCAATCTGAGGCAAGGGAGCTGCCAAGCATGAAACATGGCTTTGCCGGGACTGTCGCTCCCAAATTCGCACGCCAGCCGACGGTGATGGGGCGCAAAATTACAATTCGCTCTCAGAGCTAGCCGCTAAAATTGAAATTGCCTATAAAGGATGCTATAAGCTCTCCTGTTCTCAAAGTTGATGAGCTTTTGCAACTCAAATCGAGTCTAGTAGTTGTTCAACAATCGGTTGATTCCGTTCAAGAATCAATTACCTGTCTTTCAAAAAAGTATGAAGAGGTCGTCGCTAGTGCTGCTGCGCGACAAACCGCAGTGGATCAATTTCAAAAAGAAGTTCATGCCTTAAAATCCACTGCATCTGATCAATCAGAAGAACTGGCGAGCTGTGGCAAAGAAATATATGATGTTGAACAATACAGCAGAAAGTCTAACTTAGATATTCATGGTCTGCTGCAAAAGAAAGGTGAAAAGCTTCCGCCTATCATATCTGATTTGGCAGAAAAGTTGAAAATAAAATACACGGAATCTGAGATCGAGGCTGTTCATCGCCTTCTTGCCAACCAAGATTGCCCGCCAGTTATGCTCGTTAAATTCACTTCTGTTGCACTCAAAAATGCGGTGGAGCTGTAGAGGTAATTTAAGGGAGCTTGCGGAACATGATTCAATCTCTCAACTTTATTTTGCAGACAAGTTGACCACACATGAGAGAGAATTGTGCTGGGCAGCTCGCCAAAAAGGAAACGTAGAACTGTACAAGTTGAATGAATGAATGTTTGGTTTTATTGGCGCAAGGGCCAGATATGGCCAAAGAGCGCCAGGCCAGTGTTGCTGAATTCGCAATGTAGTTATGAGTTCAATGAGGTTCATGTGATGTGGCTGTAAATGGGCCCTAAAAATAGTCGCTCTAGAATGCGTAAAATTGATCTCTTATAAGAATATGTCGATGATAATGTCATGTTCTATGCGCTATAAATTCAATCGTGAGAGAATGATGCATTATAAAAGATATGTGAGATAGTAAAATTACCTGGAGCACAACTGCCTCGCCAAAGCCTTTGAAACACAAGGGCCTGGAGGCAAGTGCTATACAGTATGACTATCAAAGCGGCATCCTCTCAAGAGAGGAAGCGCTACGAATGTATGGGACTAATAACGTGTAGGACAACTTCTCTGAGGAAACCTAGCACTGTGTTTTTATTAAAAAGCGGTTCTGGACCGAGAAACATTACAGGATGTAGAGGAATGTGTTGACAGTATGCTAAGGGAAAATGTCTCCTTCTCTCAGATTCGGCTTTCCGACACTCCAGGAGGACGTGGAGCATGGTCAGCCTCTCTCCGCATCTGCCACAGGTTGGTGGGTCATTTCCGGTGAGTAAAACGTTATGGGTGCCAAATGTGTGTTCTATTCTAAGAGGACAGAATAGGACATCTGTCCGGCATGATTTTATTGCAGAAGGCCAGACCCCTAATTGTGGCTTTATTACGTGCAGCTTATTATTTGTTTCCCTGTCCCACAAGCGTTGCCAGTAGCTTCGCAGTTTCCTGCGCAAGAAGGGCCTCAGATCTGTGACAGGGACTGCAGCGGTAGGATAAACAGAAAACGATGCAATTGATGTGGCCATCCGGTCCGCCAGAACGTTACCTTCGATGCCCCTATGACGCGGCACCCAGCATATAATGACATGCTGGTTACATATATACGCTTTACAAGACGGAATAGAGTGAATAAAGAGAAAATCAGACATCCACCCGTTCGTAGCAATTGCTACAAAGGAAACCCAAACGGGTTCCTCGAAAGAAAAGCCTCATAGCTGAAGAAAAATTCGTCCTGCTCCGGGACTCGAACCCGGGACCACCGCCTTTCCGGGGCAGCCGCTCTACCATCTGAGCTAACCAGGCGGCTAGTAGATGGCAGGGCGAAGTCGAATTTGTCGACAACACTCTTTCAACATTTTCTCTTTATTCATTGCTTCTCTCCACCTTGCGGGTTTCCGCAGAACTATTACGTCAAGACGGAATAGAGTTCATTGAGTACTGGATTTTTGTGCTTACAAAATGACATCAAAGCCTTCACAGCGCTTAGGGAGTCCGTATATATAACAGGTTTTTTGAGTTTTGTTTTACTTATATGCTTTACAGCCGACAATAGTGCGTAGGCCTCAGCCGTAAAGGTTCTTGTTTCCGGATGCAGTACATCGGATTCCGAGAAGGATGGGCAGATGGCTGCATATGACACCCCCTCGCCTGACTTCGATGCGTCTGT
The DNA here is from genome assembly GCF_038994185.2 of Dermacentor albipictus. Lineage (NCBI taxonomy): Eukaryota > Metazoa > Arthropoda > Arachnida > Ixodida > Ixodidae > Dermacentor > Dermacentor albipictus. The sequence goes on from NC_091824.1 coordinate 6,541,453, forward strand.
GTAGAACTCCGTGCAGGAGTGTTTGTATTGGAGTTCCCGGAAATGCATCTGGATTTCAATATCTGGAGCGTGTTTTGTAGCTTGCATGAAAGATATATCGCATTGTATCATCTGCCACTCCCAAGGAGGTAGCAGCTTAGCTGGAGGCATTAGGCGATGTTTGAGGAATGGGACATCCATTTCAACACTAAGCTCCCTCGCACGAAGTGACAAGGGCTGTCTTACAGAGGGACGATTACGAAAGAGTGTATCATCTGTCATATCGTTAAGGGTATTAAAACACAGATCTTCAGGATTAGAGTGGACTTTCATGACGTATGTTTGGCTGATGTATGTTCTCTGGAGATGGAGTGACCACTCATTTGATTCGAGATACAAACTTTGAATGGGACTTGTTCTGAAAGCGCCAGTGGCCAGTCGGATTCCTAAATGGTGAACCGGATCTAGCATCTTTAGTGCGCTCGAGGCTTCAGAATGATAAATCACGGCACCGTAGTCCAATCCTGATCCGACGAGGCTTTTGTGAAGATTCATCAGACATTTTCTGTCGCCGCCCCATGTTGTATGGGATAAGATTTTCAGTAAGTTCATTTTTTTAAGCATTGCACCTTGAGATACTTTATGTGTGGAATAAATGTTAGTTTAGAGTCAAGTATGATACCTAAGAACTTGTGCTCTTTGTTCACGGGGATTTGCTGACCATACATTTCGATGTTGGGCTCTGCAACGAGACCTCTCTTGTGAAGAGCACACAAGAACGTTTGTTCGGGTTCACTTTAAATCCCTTTTTGTCTACCCATTTAGATAATTTGTTCAATCCCTGTTGCAGTTGCCTCTAACACACTGCAAGGTTGCAGGATTTGAAACCTATTTGTATGTCATCTGCGTAAACAGAATGGAAAATGGCTGGTGGTAATGAAGCGCGGAGCGCGTTCATCTTAATGATAAAGAGAGTGCAACTGAGTACGCCTCCCTGGGGTACACCAGTTTCCTGTGTGAATGTATGCGACAGTGTATTACCTATTTTCACCCGGAATGTATGGTTTTGTAAATAACTTTCGATAATGTTTAACATATTGCCGCGGATGCCCAATGCCGACAGCTCGCGCAATATTCCGCACCGCCAAGTTGTATCGTACGCCTTCTCCATGTAAAGAAATACGGATAGGAAGGATTGTTTATGTACGAAAGCATAGCGAATGTTTGATTCGATGCGCATGAGATGGTCGGTTGTAGATCGCCCTTCCCTGAAGCCACATTGATGTTAGTCAAGCATATTGCTGGACTCTAGAAAATGTACGAGACGGCGATTGATCATTTTTTTCAAAAAGCTTGCAAATACATCTCGTAAGCGCAATAGGACGGTAGCCGGTCAGCAGCGAGGTATCTTTACCGTGCTTCAAAACAGGGATAACAATCGCTTCTTTCCATTTAGATGGGAGGTACCCGGCAGCACATATAGCATTGAAAAGTGCGAGTAGCGTTATTTGAGTATCGTTGTGGAGATGTTTATGCATATCGTACATGATCCTGTCAGGCCCAGGTGCACAGCTGTGACATGCCACCAAAGCAGCAGTCAATTCGGCAATCTTAAAAGGCTGGTTATATAATTCGTTCTGTCTGCAATTGCGGTTGATGGCCTCACGTTCTGCTATTTGTTTGTGCTTTAGGAATGCCTTGGAATAATTATTTGAGCTGGAAATGCGCTCAAAATGTTCCCCGAGTGAATCAGCTTGATCTTCTAAGCTATAGCTTTCATCGTTTACTAGGGGCAACGGATGAATTTCTTGTCTTAATTTCTTAGCCTTCTAAGCCCGTCCCACACTTTAGCCTCTTGAGTATATGAATTTATAGCTGAAAGGAACCTCTGCCAGCTTGCCCTCGTTGCCTGTCTTCGCGTTCGTCTTCCCTGGGATTTAATCTGTTTAAATTCTACTAAATTTTCGGCAGTAGGGCATTCGCGTAGTTTGCCCCAAGCTTTATTCTGCCTCCTCCGTGCCTTTCTGCAATCGTTGTTCCACCAGCGGACCCGTCTTTTCAATGAAGTGCCATTTGTCTGAGGGATGAATTTCGCTGCTGCATCAATGATAAGAGCAGTAAAATATGATACGGCATGATCTATGCTAATATCACCTATAAAATCTGGTAATAGGTAGGTGGATTCTTTAAAGCATTCCCAATTAACCTCGGCTAGTTTCCAGCGAGGAACAGGTGGGGGGGTGTCATGTTGTGTTACTAAGGTTAGAGTTAATGGGAAATGGTCACTTCCAAATGGATTTTTAATTACAGACCACTCTAAATCAGGGAAGATAGAACCAGAACCGATAGACTTGTCTATGGAGGAGTATGAATTATGCTGTGTATTGTAGTAGGTCGGTTCTTTCTTAATAAAGAGGCACGTACTGGAGTTTAAAAGGAAATTTTCAATGAGTCGACCTCTCGCGTCGCATCGTGAGTCTCCCCACGCCGGGTTATGGGCGTTAAAATCTCCCACGAGTATGTAAGGCTCGGGGAGCAGGTCAATGAGGTTCTAAAAGTCCGTTTTTTCGAGACGCTGGTTTGGCGGTATATAAACAGAACACACTGTTGCTAATCTGTGAAAAAGAATGGCCCGAACTGACACTGCCTCTAGGGTCGTATTAAGGGCGACGGGTCGGCAAGCGACATATCTGTGGGCTACTATTGCTACACCACCAGAGGCGGTAGCCTCGTCGCGGTCATTCCGAAAGATAGAGTAATTACGAAGGAAATTCGTGTTTGTAGGTTTCAGATGTGTCTCTTGAACACACAGCAACCTTGGATTATGTTTGTGTAACAGTTCGGTAATGTCGTCGAGGTTACGTAAAAGTCCTCGTACATTCCACTGTAGTTTTTGTGTTTCCATTATGATAAATGTGTTGGGTGCTGTGTGTTTAAGAGAGAAGAGTTAGCTCACGAGCCTTTTTGAGGCGCCGTGATGGGAGTTTCGTCTCTTTTGGAGTGATCGAGAGTGCCTCGCCGCTCCTTAGGCGCTGGTGGCGCCGTCTTGCTGGTGGTTGTGTCCATCGCCTCTTGTGAGGCGCTGGACAGGCGCTCTTCCGAGCGCTTTGTTTGGCGTGAAGGCCTCGGCACGTTGGAAAAAGCCGTTGAGGTCACCTGCCCGGAGGTAGATGGCCCCGTGTGCTGGGTTGGAGTAGCAGCACTAGCTGCATCCGCCGGGAGGTTGGATGGCGTCACTGCCGGCTCACTGGGTGTGGGTCGGACAGCCGCCGGAGACCGTTGTGGCACTACCCCCTGACGCGCCACTTCGGCAAAGGTGTTCTTTGGCAGGAAAGATACCCGCCTGCGTGCCTCTTTGAACCTTATGTGTTTTTTTTACTTTAATTGTAACTATTTCCTTTTTTTTTCTTCCGTGATGGGCACAACCGAGAATATTCAGCGTGCTCCCCTTCACAGTTTAAACAATGGAGAGAGTTTTCACAAGTTTCAGAGGTGTGCTCATGAGCACTGCATTTCGCGCAGGTTTGGCGGCCTCGAGAGCTCTGTGAACTGTGACCGAATCGCTGGCATTTGAAGCAACGCAGGAGATTTGGAACACATCGCCGAACACGGAGCTTGATATAGCCGGCCTCTATGGACTCGGGCAGAACACTTGTGCCAAAATTAAGTATCAGTTGTTTGGTCTGAATTTCCTCATTATCACGCCTCATCTTAATTCGCTTAACGTTGATGATGGTCTGCTCACTGAAGCCCTCCAAGAGCTCAGCCTCAGTCAGCTCCAACAGGTCATCATTGGAGACTACGCCACGGGTGGTATTCATAGTACAATGCGGTGTTACTGTTACTTTGGCGTAACCAAATGATACTAGATTGGGTAGCTTTTCATATTGCTTCAGGTTACGGAGCTCCAAGAGGAGATCACCGCTTGCCATTCTGGATGCTTTGTAACCTGTACCAAAAACTTGGGTCAGAGACTTGGACACGAGGAATCTTGAGATTTTTCGCACGAGTTTGTTTGGTGTTTCGCAGTGGACTACATGGAAGCGAGGAAAAATTTCTTTTTGACGGGTGAAAAATTCTAAGACATCATCGGTGTGCCCCCTCTTGAGGGAGCGATCAGGTAATGGTGGGAAACAAGAAGCCATAAGAGATTGTAATTTCGGCAGTAACGCCAGGCCCCCACCGCGGAGTCCTACAAGGGGACGCTGCAGGGCCTGTGAAACACGGCCTGCAAACGCCAGCTGTACATTACCACTATAACGAAATATGAAACAACCTAGGTTGGCTATTCACACAAAGTTAACCCTTGCTGCCTGGAAAAATTGGAAGTAAGGAGAAGCCAGGAGAAGACAGGGAAGATGGAAAGTGAGAGAAAGACGAAGATTGGAGGGAGAGGGAGAGACAGGAAAAGGCAACTACCAATTTACCCCGTGTGGGTCAGTCCGGGGGTGCCGTCTACGTGAAGCAGAGGCTAAAGAGGTGTGTTGCCTCCGCCGGGGGGCCTTAAAGGTCCAAACACCCAGCATCAGCTCAACCTCCCGGATCCCCCTTTCCTCGGACACGGCTAAGCCGCGCACAGTTAGACGCGGGAGGGTCCAACCCTCGTGTGCTCCGGTACGTGGTGTCGCAACACACCAAACGCCTGCTGAAGCAGACGCCCCTGCGGGAAACTGTACAAGTTCGTACAGGATACGCATGGCAAAATTTGCGCCATGAAATCTGAGGGATCATCTCTTGTCCGCATATCAGAGCATTCTCTCCTTGATAAGCTGGTTCAGGAGGAGGAAATATAGAGAGAAGTCAGGGATGCTAACCAGGAATGCGTCTGGTTGACTACCCCACTCTTGGGGACGGAAAAGAGGCAATAGAAAGACAAGATAGAGGCATGTAGATAAAGACAGATAGACGCTAAGGTGGGCTCTGGTGAGGCAGTCGTACTCTAGCCAATTTTAGCATCTCGCATATTTTGTATATTGCATCATTCTTTCGCAATGCATTTTAATGCTCATAGCACAAGTCATTAGTCATTGCCATGGTTTTATTACACGTACATCATATGCAATTTACATAAACTATTTTAGGCCCCTTTACAGCCACGTCACATTAACCTCACAGAACCGATCAGTCCACTGCGAACTTATTAACACTAGCATGGCACTACTTGGCCATACCTTGCCCTTGCGCTATTAAACATCAAACATTCATACATAATTCAGAAAGATAAGATAGAGAGAGGGAAGGGAGGGGGATGAAAGCCGTGGTGAGCTCGCGCACGCACGCGGTGGGCCTTAGCAAGTCAAATACGTTCACATAGACCAGTCACCCCTCAAGATAGACAAAAGTGCCTTCATAGCCTTGTGGGCCGAAGAGGCGTAGACGGGCTTCAAGTAGCACCTGCACAGACAACGGCCGATCGTCGTGTCGTCGCAATACAACAGATAATGTTTGTCTTTCCGACTGAAATCGATTACAATGGCACAATAAATGTTCGATGTTCTCTTCTATGCCATACACTGCCCGTCACTCCAACCGAACTAGTGTACGTCTTCGTGAAAGCCACTCCCAAGCACAGCCGGTACAGAAGTGAAGCGAGCCCGGCTGGAGGTCGGAATTGTAGCGAAGGGTTCAGTTCGTGCAACCTGGTGTGCCTTATATTTGGGTTGTTCCACTCTGTTAAAGAGAGCTCGCGTGCGAGGTGACGAAGCTACCTTGCAGCGTCTGTCCTGGAAAGAGGAATGAGAACGATGTCGCGTCATTCATGCGATTCTCGGGTACCTTTGTCTCCTTGATCATTTCCAGTGATCCCGGAATGGCCAAGTAACCATTAAAAAATAATTTCATGCCCTTTCTGTCTGACGATTGCGTATGTTGGCTGTTCGGCCTTTTTTAGAAATGAACAATTCCTTTGACCTTAACTAATTCCACAAAATGAACGATGCATTTCATAATAGTGAGAGCTTGAATGACTTCATCAGTTTATCAAGTCAAGGGGGACAGTCCTTCATGGTTTTACACGTTAACATCCACAGCATCTGTAAGCACTGAAACGAATTCCTTGGCATCATGCAAATTACCGATGCTGTCGTTGATGCGTTTGTACTAACCGAAATTAACATTCATAAAGCGCTCATTTCTTATTTCAAACTACTTGATTGCTCTAGTTTTGCTCTAACGCGTTGCGTCAGTAGGGTGGTGGTGCCATGGCTTTTGTACATGAAAGATATGCGACGTCATCTGTGCTATCAAGTTTCACCTTAGCCGAATGCCTGGCATTGCATATTTCCTTGCGAAATACAAATGTAACCGTACTTTGAATTGATAGACCACCTCCGAAACTGCAAATATTTTTGTAAATGAACCGCAGGCGTTTTTTACTGTCCTTGCCTTCAACTTCACTCTTTTGTCTGGCAGGCGATTTCAACATAAACACTTTATCTCTGTCGCAACCGATTGTTTACGTTTACTTAAATGTGTCAGATAAACGGGGGTTCTTCCGACTATGTGTTCTTGTAAAAGAGAAGAATACCTTGGAACCGAGCAAGTGACGCCATGCATCGATCGCATCAACGTTAGCACTCCGTTTTAACGCGATAGCGTTAAGGAGCTCGTGTCGCAGAAAAGCCGGTGTCGTCGGCGTCGGTGTCGGCGTCGGTGTTTGCGGCGTTGACCGTGAGCGATAAATCACGGCAGGCGCTTCATAAATAAAAAGCAACTTCAAAGATTGGCCCGGTGGGAATCGAACCAGGGTCTCCGGAGTGTGAGACGGAGACGCTACCACTCAGCCACGAGTTCGATGCTTCCAAGCGATGCAAACGCGCCTCTAGTGAATGCGGTGTTGCCTTCGAAACGAGCCGTGGAAAGTTATACTGCGGTGTATATCGGTAATTATGAACATGTAACGTACAGAAGTCACAATTACACGAGTTGCGAAGTGCGTTTCCGCTGCATTTCTTCTGCGCTTTCCGCACACGCAGAGCCATCTTGCGGCAAAAACAGAAGACCCCCTCCTCTCAATGTACGGCGCTGCCCCGACAGGAGGCGCACCGCGCGCGCATTGGGACCGCTGCCAGGCGCGTCGCGGGACTCCCTCTCCCCTGACGACGCTTCGCCGTGCTCCCGGTTTAGATTACTATCTATCTCTCTGCCCGTGCCGATCACGACGTTTGGCTGGCGTAGAACGTTTCCCCTCCGAGACACCGAGTTCTTTGGTTCGTTCCGTTCGCTCAGGCGCACGTTTCGTTGCCGCGCCGAACGCTGCGTTGCTCGACGCTCACCGCGTGATAGGTGGGCGCTAAGTCCGATGCGGGGCGCATCGTAAGTGATCGCTGTGCCGTAGCGCATTGTCTTATACCCCTTGGCGGGTCGACGGGAACGCTGTCGCGTCCCACTCTTGAAGGCGAAGCTTAAGCGTCCTCCAATTTTTATCACGTTCATTCGGCTGTAGTCAAGCACAAACTGGCTAACCACTATTTTGTGGGCTCCCACATTTATTTGCGCATGCGTTAAAAGGTATCATCCAAATACATCCAGGTATCAATTCTCGGCATAGCCGAATTCGATAGTTTGGGTAATTCCTATGACTGCATTTCACTTGTGGAGGGTGCAACCGTAAAAAACGTTTACATGTATTTTGTTAATGCTCTCGACACATATAAATACAGGGCACGGAACGCCATAAAAATTTTAAAAACGCAATAATATGTTGCCTTGGCTTACACCGGGGATTCTTAAGGCGATAAAAGAGAAAGGTAAACTGGGGGAAAAATTCAGGATCTCGCCTTATAACAACGCTCTGAGGAATTTATACGAAGTTCATAGAAATAGGGTGACTGCGTTGCTTCGGTCAGAGAAGCGCCCATATTAGAGTAAATCATTTTACGAAAACATGCAGAACCCTCGAAAACTGTGGTCGACAATTAATCAGATATTCGGTTGCCATACAGGCCAATCAGTCGACGTTCTTGGCAAACATTTCGATCATTTGAAATCTGCTGGTACTGACTGCAATGTTCACTTCGCTAAAGCATAGTCGATTACGCAGCCAGCTCAAACTCATGGTTCCGATAATATTATGAACTCAATGTCCTCTGCATTCCTTCCTTCCATCTCTGCTTGCAGTTTGCGCAGCATATTGATCAGTTTCAAACAGAAGAAGGCACCTGATATAGATGGCACATCTATGTACAAGTTGCAACGTGAATTTCCCATTGCAGAAAATATGATTTTATTTCTGCGGAGCGGGTATATTGAACTCGGTTTTCTTCCAGATGAGCTAGCAATTGCAGCTAGAATTGCAGCTAAAGATTACACAAGAAGAGCTCATTTAAGCAGGTTGACAACTACAGGCCGATTTCAATTTTAACAGCAATTAGTCAAATTCTAGAAAATCACTCAGCCAGAGTGATGACTGACTTTCTTCCCAACAAAAACAATTTATTCTCAACTTCTCAATTTGGCTTTCTTCCTGGGAAGGGGACAGTACTCTTCGAACGATTAGCTGATTTAATCTTCTCTGCTTTCGATAACAACACGGTAGTAACGGCTCTTTTCCTGGATGCAAGCAAAGCTTTTGACTCCGCATAGAGCGCAGGCATTACTCTTGCGCAAACTAGAGCTTTTGGGTTTTCGGGGGCTTTAGCCAAATTAATAACTAAGCATTTTTTTAATTGTTCACAGGTATTCAAGATACGGGATCATGTTAGTTCGATGGTTTTCTTAAAATCTAATGTCCCGGAGGAAACCGTGTTATCTCCACCACTATTTAACGTTTATCTAAGTGATCTGTCTAAAGCTACATCCGAATGTCAAATGTCTTAATACGCAGATGATAGATAGATAGGTAAACTTTATTAAAATAATAATAAAAAACAGCTAATGGTCGGGGCCCTTAGTCCAGGGCTCCGCTGGCTTTTGCCATCTTCTCCGCTCTCTTTATCAGCTTGAGCTGGTCGTCGAGGGCCGAGCTGGACAGCAGTGCCTCCCATTGCTCCCTCGTGGTGTTCGTGTCTGGGTGTTCTATGTTGTGTAGTGCGCACTCCCACGTAATGTGGTATAGGGTTGGTGTGGCCCCACACCATGGGCATTCGTCCCTGTAGGCTGTGGGGTGTATCCTATGTAATATGTGTAAGTTCGTGTAAGTGCCTGTCTGGAGCCTACGCCAGGCAGCGGCATCCTCTGTGTTTAGATTTCGATGGGGTTGTGGATATAGCAGACGACGCCCTCTGTGGTAGTTGACGATTGCTGAATACTGGAGGTCGACAGGGTCCAGGTCTTCTGCAGCCGGCGGGTTGAGTGCTCGGTTATGTACAAATCCTCGAGCTGCTCTGTCGGCCTGCAGGTTGCCCGTGATGCCTGTGTGGCCCGGTATCCAGATGATGGTTTGGATGGTGAAGTCCTCAGGGTCCTCGTTGAGTATTCCGGCTAGGACTTCTGCAGCAGGTCTTCCAATTCTTCCCTGTAGGAAGTTGCGGCAGGCCTGCTGGGAATCCGTGAGGATCGTCAGTGGTTGGTTTGCGTGTAGGCCCTCGCGGATGGCTAACGCGATGGCCAGCCCCTCGGCTTCCGTAATCGTGCAGGGGCGGGTCGATGCAGCGGAGGTAACGTGGCCTCGGTATTCGCATGCCACCGCAACTGCGCCCTTGTTGTTCGTGCCATACATGGCAGCGTCCGTAAAACGGGCCGTGGTATTGAATCTGAACACTTTCTCCATGTACTGCGTCCTTGCTCTCCTCCTGCCGGAGTGTAGGTTAGCGTCCATGTTGCGCGGTATCGGGGCAACGTGAAACCTGTCCTGAACGTGACGAGGTATGTAACAGGTTTCTTGGGTTCGTGTTGTTATTTCTGGGAACCCCAAGGTTTGTAGGACCTGCCGGCCCGTGCGAGTCCGCGCAAGTCTCTGTTGTTGCGAGACGTAATGGGCTTCTGCCAGTTCGCTGAGGGTGTTGTGCAACCCTAGCGCCAATAATTTTTCAGTCGATGTACTCATCGGCAGGCGGAGAGCGGTCTTAAAAGCCATCCTTAAAAGTGTGTCGGCCTGCTTCGTATCGGACTGTGTGAGGTGGTAGTAAGGCAGGCTGTATGTGATTCTGCTCACCACCAGGCTACTGACCAGTCGCGGGGTGTCGCTTTCCTTCATGCCTCTGTTCTTGGATGTTACGCGGGAGATCATGCGTGATATCGCCTTGACTCTGGTTTTGAGGAGTGTAAGGGTGTGTGTGACCCGCTGGTTAGATTGCAGCCACATGCCCAGCACACACTGTTCTTGCCACGCACCCTGTTTTCATTTCATCAGCTGCAATGCTACAAAGTGCCATTGTGTCTGTCATGGACTGGTTTTGGAGAAACTCTATCACTATTACCAAGCAAAAAAAAACAAATCTGGTTTGTTTCCACAATCCGCATAGACGAATTGATCCCTCTCTCTCAATATTCCTTCATGGTTCATGATGCACGAATTTTCAATGCTCTCCTCTCCTACCATTGCTGAAGGTAAAGCACTTGAGAATTATCTTCGGCTCCGATATGATATGGAATAGACAGCTATCCCTTCTCTGTAATGAACTCCGGGCGTTATCATGTACTATTTACAATGGCCGCTTCATTGTCCCATTTTCTGTGCGCAATATAATCACTCATGCCCTTGGTTACAGTATGCTGAGATACAATACACCAGTATTTTGTGATTTTTCTTTAACATAGCGTTCAAATATAAACTGTGTAATAATATCACGGCTACGAAATGTGGTCTAATGTGGACATGTTAACATTCCCGGTGGTACTAGCTTGTTTTCTGCTTTACAGTAGCCTTCCTTTGACGCATTATTCTTAGACTATTACTTGCCGTCATCTCTGGAATAGTGATTTTCTGTTTTCTTTCGTGCCCACAAGACCAGTTAGGCGTCACCCCATGTTTTGTAAATCCCGATGTTTTACGTGATTTGGACGTTTTGAGCCAACTTATTGTGTTGCCGATACATTTAATTCCGTGCTCACGGAATTTTTTTTTCATATCATCAAACGTGCTCTGAAATTATATTTAAGAGAAAACTCATCTGACACAGTTTCATGTCTGTTTGTGTTCAGTATTTCTTCAAATAGCATTGGACCCCAATTTGCTGCCTTCTCTTTTCTTTCATTTTCGCTCTTATTTCTTTGCCTTTCTTTTTTCCTCACTCTTGTAGTTTTTGCTTTCCTGGAACTGATGGCCGGATACAGCCCGACAACCCTCATTGGCTTAGGCTGACCCGTTTTACCAGGTTCTTTTATCACAAATGAAGTATTTATTATTATTATTATTATTATTATTATTAGTAGTAGTAGTAGTAGTAGTAGTAGTAGTAGTAGTAATAGTATACCCGTTGTCTGTCGACACCTCACCTTGTGCAATCTGATTGCATGTGGGACGCATATTGCGTAGTACTTTCTGAAATGCGCGCACGCCCCAGCGATTGTTCTAGAACCTTCGATGAGCCATGTATAAAAGCCGTCGTGCTTGACACCCTGATCAATTTTTCGGCGGTCGACGACTGCTTCACCGCTGTGGTTAGGCTTTGAGTGTAACCTCTATTTTTGGGCACAGGTTCGCCCAATAAAGGCTTAGCTTCGCCATTTACAGTTTCGCTGCTGTGTGCTTGGCCCTCAGAACTGTTCTGACGTCAGCGCGCACGCAGCGCGCGGGGGCTATCACGGAGTATCTGGTGGCTATCACTTTCCCTTCCCCGCGGTCCGTTCTCCTTATCCTATGATAAGGGGGCAAAGAAACTATGCGCTCAGACAATAAAGCTGGCTTTTTTTGCTGTTTGCATTAGCAGGGCTGACGTCTGGTCGCTTCAGTGGCGACGAAGATAGGATGACTGGGTGAACACGCCCATGAAAGCGGATGACAAACTATACATGCCCGCCACTGTTCGAGGCATTCATTGACCAGGAATATCCTCTGGACATTTTGATTAAATCCTAACGTCCAAGTCCCGGTTGGGACGTCCAATGTCCAATAACATGAAGACGATAACTTGGGGATGTCCTATTAAGCCATCCTTCAGACATCTACACGGTTTAACTTCTTGGTAATCAACAAATCCCAAAACTTTAGTCCTAGAGTTGTCCAAAGGATGTTTTCACGGTATGTCCCATATCGGGCATATGTGGGGCCAACACGCACAATCTAACACGTACTATGCGTGATCATATCGCGCAATGTTGTCTCTTCCACATGTGCCTTCAGCGCACTATTTTCCGAAAAGACGTTTCATCCAGCAACAAGAGGCTGCTGCACTCAGGATCAAACTTCCAATGCAGACGTTTGATGTCACAGCGCTGAGGTCCGCCAAGCAGAAATTTCTAAATTCAAAACTTTAGATCGGGTAACTCCAGTGTAGCCTACAGGATGGGTACGCTAGAGTTATCGTTGCGTCATTTTTGAAAAGTGGCCAATAATAACAATAGTAATATTCATAATGATAACTATCCTTCAAACGCACTGTCCGGAAAAGGCTTGCTTGGGCTTTGTTTGCGCTTTGCTTGCATGACCGCCATTGCGAGGGCTATCGTGCAACTGCATAAGGTTGGAATAGCTCAAATTTTGTAAGCATTTGTTGTGCCGTCAGCGCACTTGCTGCACATGACGGCCGGCCATATGCATGCACGCTGCTGAATTTTAACACATCTGTCTTTAGGGCTGCTTTATTGTTCTTGCCAAATAGCGCCATGCACGTTTCTTGGTATAACGATACTTTTGCGCGACTTTTAGATAACCGATGGTCATTAAGGGTTACGGACTGGATCCCAAGGGAAGGGAAGCGTAGCAGGGGGCGGCAGAAAGTTAGGTGGGCGGATGAGATTAAGAAGTTTGCAGGGACGGCATGGCCACAATTAGCACATGACCAGGGTTGTTGGAGAAGTATGGGAGAGGCCTTTGCCCTGTAGTGGGCGTAACCAGGATGATGATGATGATGATGATGATGATGTAATTGTGTCATGATCCGAGCGCTTTCTGCACGTGATGGTTAGGCGGCCAAGCTGCTGAATTCTCACGTTACTTCTAGGCCGGCATTTTGCTCGTGCCAAAGAATGCCATACACTGGCATTTTGTCTTTGTAAGTGTGGAAGCAAGTCCACGAAAATACCCCACTCAATTTCTAAGCACATGTGAAGTGCAATATAATTGTCGGCGACTGCTGAAGCCAACCTGTAACAAGCAGGGAAGAAAGAAGTTTGGGCGTGTTGCTGGGATGCATTCAGACTGGGGCTGTATTCCTGGCCTGTCTTCATGCAGTTATGATTTTACATGACAAAAATGTTTGGTCGCCTTATTAGACTACTGCAATGAATCGTCGAAGAGCCATGCAGCTCCTTTCATAATTGCCCCTCAGGCCGACACAAAACTAGGCCAACCTTGTAAAATGCAGCAAGCCTGCTTCACTGCTAGGGCCCATTATGAGGATCGTCGCTATTATGTTCATTTATAATCAGTTTGCACATCCTATGGATATTCTAAATCCACACCCAAATGTCGCACAAACGACCTTGGGAGGTTAGGTAACAAAATGTTCCAGAATCGTCTTACATCCAGACAAAAATGTCCTTAGCACGTACGTAGGATTATGCAATCAGAATAATCCATATTTAGACATCGCTTGCGCGTCCGACTTTTACACAATGGCGTTCGTGGGACGTTCCTATGAACGTGAATTCGTGTGCGTGGGATGATCCTATGGACATCTAAAATCACGCACAGGCTCCCTACATATGTCCTGAGGACGTTCGATTGTCCCGTTTCGGATCTCTGCTGGAGATGTGTACGACTTTGGTGGTACAATGGGGAGGGCCACCGCGTTACGGACGGGAAGAAGAAACGGGCTTTACTCGTTGGAACGCGGAGCACCAACATGGTGGGAGTAATTGCCGGACGCTGCACGCTCGTCAACGTGAACGACCTTTCGTACAGCAAGGTTGTTCGCCCTCTGCAACCATACTTTTTGCTGGAGCGTAATGAGATAGTCCAGTCGTACAAGTTCTTCACGTGCAGCCAATAGCCATGCTGGCCGGCCAGCGAATTTCTCCTGGCCATTCGTCAGATTGCAAACACGTGCAATTTCAGACACAGCCTGCACAGAATGCTGCAAGATATGATCGTATGCGAATTTGCAAAGCTCCAGTGTACGTCGGCCACATTTAACGAAAACAGGCTTGAGAAGAAAAGAGGCAGAAGAAATAGCCCTGGCAGCTGAGCTTGCAGATGAGAACGAAAAGGGATAGGCGCGGCCAAGTCGGACGAAGACTTGCATGCGGTGACGGGGAAAGGCGCATCGAAGAAGGGACGCCGAACATCATGGTTCAGGTTAGAAGGCCGCGGACACAGCGCAGAAACACGCCTATTCCGCTCAACTGTATGCTACTAGTGCTGTCAACGTGGGCACCTGGCGAGGGTGTGCTTCCGTTGCACAGATAAATTGTCTACCGCGCCAAGAGTGTCACATCAGGACGTCAGTAGGCAGGGGCCGAGGGATAACGATGCCGAGGCTGATGACCTATTCACCCTGAGGACCGCTGATGACTACGTAGGGTAACCTCGGGACAGTCAAGCCGCTTGTGCGTACGTTGTAGGGGTACGGAGTTCCGATCACAATGCAGCTAGACACGAGGTAGAACCCGTTTCAATTATCATGTGGACAACGTAAATAAAACATCGGGCGGCCTCGCCTAAGCTCGAAGACTTGAACTTAGCTTGTTTCCTCGGGAAACTTCTGGTGCGCGGACAGTTGTGCCTCAACGTTTGCACAGGAAGGCCACATAAGCTGGAACGCGAATGCTACTGATGTCATTACATCGGCTTACAAAACATTACGATTTCTAAAACATCACTTTCCCTTAACTCAATCGCATGTAAAGCTGTTCGCCTATAAACTGCTAGTAAAAACGAATTTGAATACACATCTTTGTTCTGGGATCGGCATTAGGCATATCTTGCCTAATGCAGTTCTATATAGCGCTACAAAATATATCCATTTCTCCTACGCCTACAACGTCGGCATATCATACTTGGAAAAGAACCTTCCTTAGCGGTTACATCTTGTCGTCGCTGCATCGAAAGCCTCTGCCTCTTCTTAAAGTTCCACTATTCGATGATTAAGCACCCACGCCAAATTGTCTCTCCATTAGCGCACACACACCATTACGCCGGCCACATCTCCATTACGCCGGCCACATCTCCATTACGCCGGCCACAATGCATTGGTCATCCCCTGCAAGTAGCACAGCCACACTCGCGCACACACACAATAGACATCCTTACCAAAGCACCGCTTGAGCGGCGCTACGCTCAGATTTCATGTACACAGACACCATAGAGAACTGTGTAGGTTTCGCACTTGAGCCGACACGTGACCGACGTGCTCTCAGCTCGGTTGCAAAATGACCAGGCCAGGTAGACGTGCTCTCGCTCTCCGGTCCGTCCCCCTTGCAAGCACAGCCGCCTTTGTTCTGTTGCCGGCATGAGCGTTGTGCGCCAGCGCTCTGTAGTGTTGTCGTCGAGCGGTTGTGCGAAAACTGCTAGCATATACCGGTGTAAGCGGAGAGAAACATAAAGTTTAGTCTAAAATACACCATTTTCAACCTTGGTTTTCTACAGCAAGGGCTGGAATGCCCTTCATCGTCAAGTTACTGCCATTACCTGCCTGTCGCAATTTGGTCACCCTGCAACAACCTCTTTTTTTAAACATTTGAAACTGTTGTAACACTTTTTTGTTTATGTTGTATACCAACCCCTTATGTACCACCTCTACTATGGAGTTTTAATGGAGGCAAAATGAAAATAAATAGAAAAGGGACGAATTTTGGAAAAGGTCATGTAAATTATCTGGATACGTGGGCGTTCCATGAAGAAATTGTAGAGTAAGTTGTGGCTCTACTTGTAGATTCCTGGGCATGAATGCTCTACAGGATGTAGAGAGGAAATCACTTCATCTTGTTTTGTCTACCTTCTTGTTTAACTTTCGCGCTGTCTCTTCGTGATAAAAAAAGAGCTAAGAAAACCGCTAAAACTTGCGCACTATGTGCTCAAAGTCTCACACAGGTCGAACGAAAGCGCAGGTACAAATATTAGGGCACCTTTTTGAGCTTCGTTAAAGCCCTTATGTTCGTGCAAAGGGTTAGGAAAAAAAAAAGAGAACGGCGAGCATATTTGGCTTGTCAAGCCCAGTATCACGATTTCAGAATGTTGCAAAAGTTGAATTTTCCGATTTTACTAGTCAAAATCACGATTTGACTATGAGGCATGCTGTAGTGGGGCACTCCGAATTAATTTTGCCCACCAGGGGATGGGTAACATATTAGAATGCGTATTATGAATGCAGCACTCGAGGAGTACTTCTTGTTGGCCTAGTTGGTGATGTATAGTTATTAGAAGAGGGGCGTGAATTGACACACGCGAAGTAGTTGGAACTATTGACCACTAATAAGTTCGTGGTGAATAGTTACAATTTTGAGAAGAATAGGTGGTAACGTCTCTTCGCGGAAGTACAAAAAAGCTGTCGTCATGCCATCGCCATCATACCACCGTCGTCACCCTCATGGTCTTCGTGATGCTGTTATGCCGCACATGATCGCGTTACTGAAATATCTTTTGAAAATGCCATTTTTAAGTACATTTTCGCCCTTACAAAAGCTTACTTAATTTGTTTGCCCTTTAAAAACCTTAAAATGTGCCCGATAGATTGCCACTTGGAAAATTATTCGCATAACGTGGAATCCTTCAATGCGCGGGATGTGCGTTGTGTTTTTGCCTTTGTATTCGGACAGCTGCTGAACTGTGACGTTTATGAAGCTGTACTCACCTGTGCAGACGGGACAGCACTGTCCCAAGGGTACATACTGGTCACCGCACTCGAGCCTCGGGCACTGCTCCGTATCGCAGACGGTGTTGCCAAGTAGGCACTTGCATGTGGTGCACGGGTCGGGCAGCCATTCATCCCCGTCGGCGTAGGTAGCCCCATTGAACATGCACGAAGTGCTGCTGCCTGCACCCAGAAATTGACAGCTATTGCGACGTGCACTCCAGAAGACTTGTGGTCACCCGAGGGTGCAAACAGGAAGCAAAAAATCCATAATCATAAAGCAAACTTTGTGGCTACTATAGGCAACTGTCATCATCATCATCAGCCTGGTTTCGCCAACTGCAGGGCAAAGGCCTCTCCTATATTTCTCCAACAACCCCGGTCATGTACTAATTGTGGCCACGCCGTCCCTGCAAACTTCTTAATCTCATCCGCCCACCTAACTTTCTGCCGCCCCCTGCTACGCTTCCCTTCCCTTGGGATCCAGTCCGTAACCCTTAATGACCATCGGTTATCTTCCCTCCTCATTACATGTCCTGCCCATGCCCATTTCTTTTTCTTGATTTCAACTAAGATGTCATTAACTCACGTTTGTTCCCTCACCCAATCTGCTCTTTTCATATCCCTTAACGTTACAACTATCATTCTTCTTTCCATAGCTCGTTGCGTCGTCCTCACTTTGAGTAGAACCCTTTTCGTAAGCCTCCGGGTTTCTTGCCCCGTAGGTGAGTACTGGTAACACACAGCTGTTATACACTTTCCTTTTGAGGGATAATGGCAACCTGCTGTTCATGATTTGAGAATGCCTGCCAAACGCACCACAGCCCATTCTTATTCTCCTAATTATTTCCGTCTCATGATCCGGATCCGCCAAGCCAACTGTAGGCAACTGTAGCACAAAATAAACAACGCAAGCTTTGTGTGCCACTACCGAAGGAGAACTAGGACACGAGCGAATTTATTTTCTTTATTTTTCTTATAAAGAGCGTGAGTTCACTGCTTTATGCTTACACACAATGGCATATATCGGGTGTCCCAGTTAACTTGCACCAACATATTAAAAAAAACCATGAGCTCCAGAGAACTCCTACTGCCTGCATAGTAGCGGCACTCGTGTGCTTTCGCAGCCAGTATTTTTTCATCATGAAATATTAATTATTAGGTGGTTTTAATTTGTGAACCTTTTCATTATTGCTTGAATCGCGAACATCCCAATTCCAAATTTGTCGGGCACTTTATGTCACCTTCGAATCAAGCATTTATTTCGTGCTGAAGTGTGGCGTGTTTTTTTTTTTCAAGAAAAACCAAAGCCCGCGAAATACGCGAAAAATGAAATACATGCGTGCTTGCGCGCCGCTACTGTAGTCCCATCAAGCAACCTTTGAAAGATACGCGGCTGTACTTATTAATCACAGCACCGTATATGGCTTCGTCATGTAGGATAGCTCGAGAGGTTTCGCGAACCAACTACGCTGTAAACACAAATGAGCCCATATGGGCGTTTTAACAGTTGATAAGCCATTCTTCCTCCCTAGTATAAAATGAGTACTCCCACGAGAAGAAGCAAAATAAGCTAGAACCATTATTGTACCCCCGACCACATTTGAAGGGGCATTGCGGTTGTAAAATTGGAGTTTCCAAGGAATAACGGTGGTGTACGGGAAATCGGGAGTGTTGAAATACACCCATGTCTGAGACGAGCCAAATAGAGAAAAGAATGACTCAGCCGCGACCAACAAGGCAGTCAGGCGCAGCGACAATTTCAGTAGGAACATTTCTGCAGCCAGATTCGAAATATCCCGCGCAATTTGTGTTGGCGTGGTTCTTCTGTTCGGAGTGGCCGCGCCTTGGATGTTATGAGCGTCCCCTTTGGTGGGTTGCACCAGCAAGCTCTTGCTACTATACTGCCCAATATCCTACCTAGGTTAAACAATGAAAAAAGAAAAAAAAATACACTATGCACTACCACGCCCAAATTTTCTGATTCCCTATTGCGAACTGTGCTTCTGTACGTCTCCGCCTTTTGTTGTTTCTCTAATTTTCTTCCACCAATCCTCCAATCGCCTCTCACTACTGTCTATTGCGGACATGTTTGCTTTACCAGTGCTCCCGCTAAACCCTAGGGCTTCAAAGAGGCCAGTGGTGCCTAAATCGACCGCTGGGTAGACGTGTTCACATTTTAATAAAACATGTTCCGTCGTGTCCCTAGCTTCTTCTTCCTTCTTATATATCACTTTATAGGTGCGTGTTCTAAGGCATCCCGATCTGTCTTCCAAAAGGAATGAGCTTCCCTTTGAGTTACAATAAATGGTTTCTTTCCTGGTTTCTTTTTTTCCTCTTGAGTAGTTACTCATGGCAGATTTCTTTTCGATTGCCACCACCCATGATATTAATTCAGCCGCACTGACTTTCCGCTTGATCTTCTTTGTTACTGTGTTGCTCGCCAAACATGCTGCGTACTTGCTGGTAAGCTTCCTAGTTCTTTTCCACCACTTTATATCAATGTTATTCCTTCACAAATACCAGAACACTCTCCCAGCCCATTTACTTTCTTCCATATTCCTCAGTCGTTTTTCATAATTACTTTCACTTTGAGCTTCCCTTACTTCAAACTTGTCCAGTTCATACAACCCTGCACAGCTTCATTTGTATTCTTCCCATGAGCGCCCCATGCGAGGCGACCCACTCACCTTTCGTTCCCGTCGAGTCCTGATTGTACCCCTGATTTAAAGCAAAGGACCGCATTTCCAAAGTAAGTCCTGGAACCATTACACCTGGAATCTCGGAGGACGTCGTACCTATTGTATCCCCATAGCGACCTGTGCTTCATTATGGCTGCATTTCTCTTCCCCTTTACTGTTATGTTTTTTTCCTGTGTTTCCATATATCCATTGTCTTCGTTTTTCCATATACCAAGGTATTTATGTTCTGTTACCCGAGGTATTTCTTGGCCCTGTATCTCCGCTGTCTGTTCCCTGTTTTCATTGAATACCAAAACACCTGATTTTCTAGCATTAAATTTCAAACCTAAATTGTTGCATTCCTGTCCACAGATATTAGCCAGACGTTGCAAATCACTTTGCTTGTTAGCAAGCTACACAATGTCGTCCGCTTAAAATAAACCTGGGAGTTGCAGCTCTATTACTGTACCCGCCTGTTTGTATGAGAGATTAAACCCGATATTACTTCCTTCTAGCGTCCTCTCCATCCTCAACATGTACATCATAAACAGTAGTGGGGTAAAGGGTACCCCTGCCTCAGTCCCTTGTTGATAAGAACTTCGTCCTCGCTCCTCATCCCTTCCCATTCAACGCAAATGGTATTTTCTAGGTAAACGTCTCTCAACAGCTGTAGACAATCGTTACCGAAGCCTTCCCCTTTCAGAATATCCCACAAAATGTTGCGGTCTACGTTGTTGTAGGCTCCTGTAATGTCTAAAAAGCCCTCATACAACTGTCTGCTTTCTGTTTTTGATATTTGAATACACTGAGTAAGAACAAACAAGTTATCATCCAAATTCCTACCTATTCTCAAACTATTCTGAAGCTCTCCCGAAATGTCATTATTCTCTGCCCATGCTTGAAGCTTTAATTTGATTGCCTGCATTGCTAGCCTGTATACAACCGATGTAATGGTCAACGGTCTATACGAGTGAATTCTGTCTTGCTCCCCCTTACCTTTATAAATTAAATTCATTCTACTTTTTCGCCAACTATCTGGTATTCGCCTATCTTTAAAGGTTTTTTTCACTGCTTTCACCAGAGCTTCCTTACTTTTTGTTACTAGTTGATTTATCAGGCTAACGGGAACCTCGTCTACCCTTGTGGCTGGGCGCTTAGGAGGACGCCGAAAGTTGGAGCTACGCTCAGAGAAGCAGAAGCCTTCGGAGCGCGTACGCACGTTGAAAGCCTCGAAGCAGCAGCCATTTGCCAGCGACGGTGCGTTCTTCTACCGTGGTCGATGTTTCTTACAGCTTTGCACCCCCAAGAGCCCACGGTAAGTGACTTTGAACGATTATTACACGTTCTGTGAGTGTGCATGTGTTCTAAGTGAGGAGACACGCTGATATGACTTATTGAAAGTCTCAGTAGAACATGGCGCGACAGTTGGCCGTCCAGAACCATTTTGCACGATCACTGTGTTTCTTCGAGCTTTGTCCTAATCGAGGCGACTTGAGTGCTTACAGTCAAGCGAGTGTACTTAAAAATTTGGATTTAACATTATGAGGGACTTGGGCGCGTCTTTAATTGGGTGGATGTGAGCATTCAACATGTTCCCCGAAGCGCAAGCCACTACCACAATAGTTACGTGCAGTGCGAGGTGAGCTAAGCTTCGCCGCCTAACCACGGCCTGAAAATGTGGCGGCTCATTAAGGGTTTACTGCGGTGCGCATGTGTGAGTGTTTGTACAGCGATCATTTGAGCGAGAACCGGCGGCGCTTCTTTGTGCACGGTATCTGCTAGCGTGCGCGTACGTGGCGCCAATCCGCAGCTCGTGCTATTGTGTGCAGTAGGTCGCTCACTAAGCCCGCATTGTGCAGATTAGCCAGTACGCTCTGTGCTATCGTCTGTGTCTCTTCGCGCCGTCGTCGCTGATTGTGCAGCCAGTGCGCGACTGTGGCACGTAGCACAAGGTAAATGTACCTGGTAGCGAAGCTTCCATAGGAGCCCATACGTTCAAAACATGGCGGTCCATCGCCGGTTCATGGGGCTTAGCGCCATCTGTATGTGGTGGGAACACTTCCGGCGGAAGAAAAAATAACGTGACGCCATGTACGTTAAAAGCAGAAGTGACGTCATTTTGTTTTCGAAGGCGCGAAATTTGTTTTGTTGTTCTTCCTTTGGAGCTATATATTCAAATGCCCCGCCATTCGACTTGATGGGCGTTTCGAGCTTTCAGCGTGGAAAGCGATGCAGGAAAAGGCCAGCCATACGGTTGTCGAAATCGCATCCCTGCACAGAACATACTTTCTTTGGAGACCAACGAAAGCTTTAGGTGTAGAGTGCTGATCCTATTGTCGGACGCCAAGCCCGTCGGCCAGCGCAGTCGCACGAAAACAACTACACAATTATCTGGCGGTCGTAACCCACTACTTTTGGTTCAGTAAAGTAGAAAGTTGGGCTAGTTGGTGAGTGATCATCATACCTTGCTGGTGAAGCAGCGCACAGACACGGACACAGTGAAGACAAAAGGCAGCGAGTGTCGTCTTTTCCTGTTTGTCTTCACATGTCTGTGCGCTGCTTCACCATCAAGGTATGATGACCACTACTTTTGACTGAACAGATTAAGGAGCAATGAAGCTACCCGCGTCACCAAATTCAGGCAAACTTCGACAAGCAAGAAAGCACAAATTGTGAGGGGGGGGGGGTATTTCAACAGGTGATGCGAGTGCACCTTTCTGCCCATTTCAAGACGTGCATTGCACTGCGAGTGATAGTGGCCTCAACGCCCCCTGTAGCGATGGGCGCTGAAAATAAATGCATTTATAATAATAATAAAATAAATGTAATTTCTTAACTCATCACGAATATGTGAAATTGACTAGGAATTTTATTTTCGTTGAATTAATCTAACTGTGTCTCGTTTGAATTAAAAAACGCGTTTTTCTTTCTTCTTTCCCAATGTTTGTTCCCTCCAAACATAGTCGCGCTTCAATCGCTGCTCCCATAAGCCCCCATGCTGATGTCTGTGACAATCTGTACTGAACCGCTTCTCGCCCGAAGCTTCGCGACCTATTTGAATCGACCTTGCGTAGCATATAGAGCCTCGCCCGTCGACTTTGATCTGCGGGCGTGAAATGTCGGCGGTGCGTTTGTGGCAATAAAAGCGTGTGGTGAGCTTCCAAAGGCACTACGGGTCAACGCCGCATGAGCTGCCGGTCAGCGTATAAGAAACTCTTTACAGTAAGCGTACTGCTTGGCGGTAACAGGTGTCCTGCTTGGGTTCAGATTACTGGATACGCCGTCACTTGAACCGCGGCGGCCAGAGTAGGTGAGTACCAGTGGTGCCGACACCTCGGCGGCCAGAAAACGATGCATGTGCCGTGACGAGATATATCGATTTACGCGACAGCATTGCCGGCGATAGGTCATACGGGCGCGTCGCCCCATGACTGTGTTCTTTGCTGGAGGCCGCCACTACGCCTGCCGTGCACGTGCTACGCTATATCTATGCAGTCGATGCTTGTGCAATGTTGTTATGCAACAGCTGGCGCTGTGGACTGGATACCTGGACTTGTTTAATGGTTAATTACTTTGCTGCTTTGCCGTTGCGTATTGGGTACAGATATTGAGTTTTGAATTCTAGGTGCCAAATTCACACAAAAATGTGGCGCTTTTCAACTCGGAATCATATCACATATCCCAGCATCATACTGTATTGCACGGGTATTAATAACAAAATTTCTGGTACTTGTGAAAAAAAAGGGAGACCGATCAACCTGCATCTGTGAGAAAAATGTGCTTCAGGTCCGCCATTGTCCATTATAAAGAGGTACTACCTTGGTATTCAATGTCAGTAACACTCATAACTTATGCATCCTTTTGAGTGAAATAATTTGTCTTAGAAGCCATTCATTGTAATGTATCAGTAAACATCTCAGAGCTTAAGTAATGCATAAGTGCATGAGTTGGGCAAAGGTTTTAGTTTGAGAATAGCAAAGCTATCAAGATATAAAATTTTGGCAAGCTTTGTTTAACAATAAGCTGACCAATATACAAAACCTAATGTAGCAGCAGATGTTCTCCAAGATAAACTTGCGACCAGCTTTTTCGTGTTCAATGTGATCATTGTAGTGTTAAATTTTTCTAATTTATTTCAGGGCTACGGCTGCGGCCGTTTCATTGCCAGCTGTGAGGATGAAGCAGCTTCATAGCCGGAGATCAGACGCCTCCCATCAGTTTCCGTTTTCAACAATAGAGGCCTTGGTATGTTCTTCCCTAGATTTTACTTTTTTTACCCTGTATGTTTTAATTGCCATGGCTCGTTTAGCGACATCACTTAGAGTTATTGGTGTGACACTTGTTCCTTGGGACGTATGCAGGTTATCCCACGTAACTTTACCAAAGTTAAAAAAAAATGCGCATAGGCCACCTAGCTGCACAGAACCTAGGTAATGTTGTTTCGTGTCTCTTGGAAATACTTAGATTTTCTGCAGTATGCCTAATTACCTAATTACTTGATCTATTAATCAAATTCTCCAATATTATAATCAGATAAAAAGTTTGAATTATAATAATGCAGAGCGACGTGAAAATTTCCCAGTACAACTTTCTGTGGCTCAATATGTGCTACATGATGTGTTTCTAGGAGCATGAAAAGAAGCCTGAGAATCCCGCAAAGTGCCTTCTGTGCGTGCGTGCGTGCGTGCGTGTGCGTGCCTGTGCGTGCGTGCGTGTGTGTGTGCGTGTGCGTGTGTATGTGTGTGTGTATGTGTGTGCGCGCGTGCGTGTGTGCGTGAGAGAGAGAGAGACAGCACCTGTGTTGTGTACTTCTTTCAGTCCTCGTCTTTTGCACTGTACGAACATGTCAACCTCGAGTGGCCAGTGCCACGGCAGTTTTGCATGTATTTGAGTGCTTGCCCTGTATAGGCATGTATGTTCCAGTAAGAAAACAAAATACTCAAGGAGCCCAACTTGATGTATTTCGGGACGATGTATAATGTAAATTACTATGTGACAATCAAATAAAAGCTGAAAGAAGACTTCACAGTAGACGTATGCAGGTGTGTGCATCAGCATAGTGACGAAAACCTCGTGCAAGCTTAGAAAAATAATTCATTAGGTTGGTTTCTGTGATTCCTCTCTATCACATTATTATTGCAAAAATGTGCTCCCTAGCATTGCACGATTAAAAACACAGTTCAAATACGTCGTTTGCTAGCACCTTCACATTCATAGAAACATAGAGAGGAAGGGCTAAAAATTTGCTTTACTTCTCTGGCCTTCATTTTAGGTCCTTCCCATGTTTGCCGAGCTTCTTAAAGTATCATAGACTCCTTCCAGGTTTTGCAGGCAGCTTGAGCGCATTGTGCCAGATTGTGGAGAGGCCGCAGACGTGCAAGTTGCAATGTGCAATGCAAGTTTCTTGCATGATGCATTATGCTCAGTACCAATTAGATTAAGTCATCATTTTAGCTAAAATCTGTGTTTTCCAGACAAGGAGTGGGAATGGAAGCACTGTAGCCGCCAACATGCTTCAAATACATTTTCGTTTTTGGATGCAGATATTCATCGGATTCGCTGCGTGGGAGAACCTGATCGGCGTCGCCCATGCGCAGGTGCTGGCTATTCCGGCAGCAAATGTTGGAGGTACCAGCTCGCCCGACGGGTCGACTGAGGACCCGTTTCACTGTGAGGCCACTGAAGCCTTCTTTCATGCCAGCGAACCATGCCTCGCCGAAGCGCTGTCATTTCTGGCTGCCGAATCGACAGACGCATCAACTCTGGCACGCCTTAAAGTAGCTGGAATGGCTGGCGCCCCATCAGTGGGAATGGAAGCACTGCAGCCGCCAACATGCTTCAAATACATTTTCGTTTTTGGATGCAGGTGAGAACAGCACCTAAACTTTTCTGTAAAAAGTCAAACAATGTTTGGCTGATAGTGCTTCCAGGCCGACAGGTGTTGTTACAATTAGCATGTGAATGTGTTCTTGTTTCCAAGCTTTATGTATGTCCGGCAACGTAGAGCTAAACCCTGGACCCCCTAAAGAATATCCTAACCTGTTTAAGAAGGAGTTGCTACAGCTTGTTAAATCGCAACACGGCAAATTTGATTATAAACACGAAGAAGTAATGACTGCCTTGAGTGAAGTCAAAGCGGCTCAATATTCAATGGAGCAACGAATAGCCGATATCGACAACAGGCTCTCGGCAGTTGAACAATGCATTGGAACATCTGATGGCCAACTGGGTGAAAGCCTCGTGCCGCAAGTGGTGGTATTGAACCAACGGCTCAACGAATTTGAAGACCGTTCACGTCGCGAAAATTAGAGACCTTTAGCTCAGCTGGTTTACGTTTCGTTCCGCTCGCGGTCTCCACCGCTGCGCCAGCGGAGCGGCACGCGAAAAAATTTTTTAGCGCGGCGGATCACTCACCCGCCCGAGGGGAGCGTTCTGCTGCCCCACCTAGTGGTCAGAATAGGAGTTACTGAGAAATGAATTTGGATTACGCTTGTTTTTAGAATGCAATATGAATAAAGGGAAAATGAGACATCCACCTGTTCGTAGCAATTGCTACAAAGGAAGCCCATACGGGTTCCTCGAAAGAAAAGCCTCATAGCTGAAGAAAAATTCGTCCTGGTCCGGGACTCGAACCCGGGACCGCCGCCTTTCTGGGGCAGCCGCTTTACTATCTGAGCTAACCAGGCGGCTAGCAGGTGGCAGTGCGAAGTCGAATTTGTCGACAACACGAAGCAAAGGCAAGAGTTTGACGTAGTAGTTCTGCGGAAACCCACCTTGCGGGTTTCCGCAGAACTACTACGTCAAATAATGCAATATATGTTGAATAAACGTATAATAAATGTTCTCAGCACATTATTTGTTAATAATGTACTGAGTTTTGTACCGGTCAGCGCCGCAGTCGCCGTCGTCGAAGCAGAACTGCCGGTGTTCATGTTCGGGGCTGTCATCTTGCATTTCCCATACACGCCCGGGCGCGCTTATGCACGCTCGCCGCTGCGTATACCCTCCGCTGGGGAGTGCTTTCTAGCGGGCGTAAACGCTGCTCCGTAAAACCGCTGGCCACCTCAGCGTTGTGCGCATGCGCAGTCGCGTCTCCGCTCGTCCGCTGCACTCCGCTGGCCGTAAAGCCGCTGGGCTAAAACTCTCTACCTAATATTTCATGGGGTAGCAGATACCACTGCGGAAACTTGGGCGCAGTCAGAAGAGAAAATTTGCTCGGTTTTAAATTCAGCATTAGGCATGAACCTTAATGAAATCGATGAGCGGGCCAATTATTGTCAGATTTTTATCGTCTAAGCTAAGGGAAACGATTCTTTCTTCTAAAAGTAAGCTAAAGACAACTGGTGTTTCCGTAAGTGAAGATTTTTGTAAGGCAACTAGAGCTGTCAGAACTAAACTGCACGACTTTTGCAACGAAAGCGGTCAATTTTTCACTGTGAAATACAACAAGCTATATATTAACAAAAATGTTATATTTACTCTCCTGATAACGACAGTGTCTGTGAACTTCAATTGGGCAATGTTCCCTGCACTGCTGAATTATCGTCCACTGCTACTAACCACTATTCTGAAGCGTCTTTTTCTTAACAGAAATTAGGCACCGGCCACGCAGCCAACCATGTCGTGATTTCTCTTTTTTTTTATCGAATGTGCGAAGTGCAGTTAATAAACGTGACGCTCTATTATCTATTTTCGATCCATGTGCCGCTGACGCGGTTGTATTGACCGAGACTTGGTTGACCGATAAAATTCTTAGCGAAGAGCTGTTCCACTGTTATAAGAATTACGTTGTTCACCGTCATGACCGCAACCTAAAATCAGGCGGTAGTGTTTTAATTGCCGTCGCCGACAATATAGTGTCTTATAGGATTCCACTTGCGTCGTCTTTAGAATAGATTGTGTTGGTATTGTTATAAACCACCAAAACACATTGCTTTGTGCCTGTTATCGGCCGCTAAGTGCACCATCTACTTTTTGCGATGAACTGCATGACACTCTGAATTTTCTTGTTTCAATATTTCCACACTCACCCTTGCTCCTTTTAGGCGACTTTAATTTCCCCAAAATAGGGTGGACTTCGGTATCGCCCTTTGTTGTCGGTACGTCAACAGAAAATCAATCTTTCCTTAACTTGTGCCTAAACTTTATTAACTTGTTTCTACGCCAACGAGAACTGGCACTACTTCATCTAACACTCTAGACTTGATCCTTGTCACTGAACCAAACTTAGTACATTCTTCAACTTGTTTCCATGGACTAAGCGATCACTGGTTTTTGCATATTCTTTGTAACAGGCCCCGTTAGATGTCAGAAGAACAATGCAAAATTTATTACAGATTATGCGAGCGGGGATTACACTGCAATTAATTATGAGCATGCAGTATTCATTGATGGCTGTATAGCAGAATTTTTCAGCCGTACCGTGGAAGAAAATTGGAACTTGCTTAAGAGCAAAGCCACGTCCCTTGTCGCTAAATTTGTGTCACTGCGCAGACTTTTCGGAAAGAAATGCTCTCCTTGGTTTTCCACGAAACTAACAAGACTGTCAAACAAGAAAAAACGCTTTTTCCGTGTTGCAAAACGCAGTCAAACATCTACTCGTTGGAATGATTATTCTAGTGCGCTCCATGCTTATCGTACCGCAATAAAAGAAGGGCAGGATGTTTTTTTAATATCTATCTACCTTCACTCCTTTCTACAAATCCGTCAAAATTTTGGATCACTGTTCAGATAAAAGAGAAAAATATCATATCTCTTACAGATACGGATGGTAACGCCATGAGCAATGCAGAATATTGCGGTGTCCTAAATGACACTTTCGCGCAATCTTTTTCTATTTCCTGTGTTGATACAGTGCCGCACATGCGCAAAGATTTTCTCCCATAGATCCACTTGTCAATTTTGCGGGGATGTTGAAGTTAATTGAAGATTTAAAACTATCGTCTTCCTGTGGTGCCAACGAAATAAATTCTAAATTTTTGAGGAATACTGCAGTCTACTCCTCTATATTTTTTATGTACCTTTTCACCCAATCTATTGAGTGCTCAATTTTGCCCGCAGACTGGAAGGTGGGGAAAGTGGTCCCTCTGTTGAAATCAGGTAACCCGCATTATCCTATCAATTACAGACCCATTTCACTTACCAGCGTGCTTTGCAAAATCCGTGATCACGTAATATTTTCCAATCTTGTCTCATTTCTTGAATCCAACTCTTGCTTCACTTCATCTCAGCATGGGTTTCGCAAAAACTACTCCTGCGAAACACAACTAATATCGTTTATACATAACATTTCTTCCTCTTTAGACAAAGGCCAAGTCAGTGACTGTATCTTTCTAGATTTTGCGAAAGCGTTTGACAAGGTGTCTCATCATTTAGTGCTTTTTAAACTTAGTACTTTTAATATTGACCCTAATATTCTGAAATGGATAGAATATTTTCTCAACAACCGTGCCCAGTTTGTAACAGGTAACATTTCCGTATCCCCGCACTGCGCCGTGAAGTCAGGTGTTCCTGAAGGCTCCGTTTTGGGACCGTTATTATTCCTAATTTATATAAACGACTTACCTGAAATAGGTAATAGTTCTATTAAACTTTTTGCTGACGATTGCGTTCTATACCGTGAAATACCTAATCAGCATGATAACTTTATGCTTCAGAAAGGTCTAGATAACATTTCAAAGTGGTGCTCACAATGGCTAATGTTCTTAAATCCGAATAAATGCAAAATTATGTCTGTCCCACGTCGCTCGTGCTCACCAACTCCTTTAGGCTATATTATCAATGAAACCAACCTTGAGCACGTGACTTCCTATAAATATCTTGGAATCCAGCTAAACAGTAATCTTTCGTGGCATGCGCATATCGAATATATCACGAACAATGCAAACAGATCTCTTGGCTACATTCGCAGGAATTTCTCAAAAGCCACACCCCATCTGAAGTTACTGCTCTAACAAAACACTAATTAGACCGAAGCTAGAGTACGCGTCATCTGTCTGGGACCATGGTCAAAAAACACTAGCAGGTAAAATTGAGTCAGTTCAGAACAGGTCAGCACGCTACATCCTTTCTAATTATTCCCGCACATCTAGCGTTTCTTTAATGAAGTCAAACCTTGGCCTTATTAACTTGCACATTCGAGTAAAAATTTCCCGTCTCTGCCTTTTTCAAAAAATGTTTTACCAAAACAGCTCACTTAAACAAGGCTTGATTTCAGAGCCTGCGTACATGTCGTCGCGTCTTGATCATCGACTTAAAGTGTTCATTCCTTTCTGTCGCACAAATTTTTTCTCTGTCTCATTTTTGCCGAAAACCAGTGCCGAGTAGAACCGCCTTCACCCCTCCATCGCCTGCATCAAGGAGGCATCATCTTTCAAGACTGCAATAACTGATATATGTTATGAATTTATCACCTTAATAGTATTAATTGTTTGAGCATGTACTTTTTATTATTATTATTGTTCGCAGCCCCTCTGTAGCGCCCTTCTGGGCCCTGAGGGTACTGTAAAATGAAATAAAATAAATAAATTAAATATATCAATGTTTTTCGAAAGAACTGCACTTTTTACGAGTTGCTCATTCTCTAAGTCTACTGTTTGGTGTTGTAAAATGTATGTATGTTGGACAGCATAGTGTTTGGCCTTCAGCTGAAGGTGGCGTGTTTGCATGTGCGTAAAGCTGCAGTAAGTGATATGTGAAAAGATAAGGGCTAATACGATACAGCCATGCAGAAAAATATACATGTAAGCAAACTGTTTGATGCAATCTGAAGAAAAGTAAGCAAAAATATAAGAATGTGCTTATATGACTAACAGTACCTATGTTTCAGGCGCATGGCCTTCTACCGCCATATTCCATACGAGAACATTATTTACCACTTTAAAACTATTTGCGCTGTTTATGTCTAACTGCTCTAAATTCGAAAATTTTCATTGCACTATGACGGTTTTGGCCGTGACATAAGTCAGTGCCAGAATTAAATTTATAGTTGTGGCCGTCCTATGTGTGATAACAAAAAACTATTTTGGAACCTGGTGACTGTTATGCAGTATGCTTAGTGTCCGTATTAGAACAGTCACTTATATTTTTATTGTAACCATGTAGGAAGTATGTATGTACACATGTCGAAGCCATGGACTGTGTAATCTTAATTGAAGGTGTTATTGTGTGGAGTAGGTGTTTTTGTAAGCATTGTCTAGAATTTGCACTAAAGGTGTAGTGGAGCCAAGCGGAAATGTATTGTTAAGACAAAATGGCTAAAGTACATTCTTAAGTCTTAAGCACATTTGGATGACTTTACAGCATGTGGTAAACCAAGAATGGGAACTGAGGTGCTTAATTTTGTTCATAATTACCATATGGTACCAA
Organism: Dermacentor albipictus; assembly: GCF_038994185.2. NCBI lineage: Eukaryota > Metazoa > Arthropoda > Arachnida > Ixodida > Ixodidae > Dermacentor > Dermacentor albipictus. Next base: position 6,572,312 of record NC_091824.1, read on the forward strand.
CATGCAACGAAGACAAAAGAGGAAGAAAAGTGAAGTGCACCAAAGGGCAACTCGCTCCTGATGGGAGCAGCATTCACATCTGCATGATGCATGCAATCTTTTAGTTAGAGCAGCAGCGGTCCGCCTGTTCACTTTGTTGCACAATTGTATTGTTTATGTACTAAGACTGGCCCTGGAAGTGCTAGGCAGTGCCCCTCGTGGCATTGGTGCTGCATGCAGCACATCCTTCTAACCAAAGGTGTCATGTATTATGTGAACCTAAGTTCTTTTGAATTCATCTAACCCACAAAAGTTCCATTTGAAAGGATGTGCCCTATTCGCCACCATTGCCATGAGATAGCACTGGCTGACAGTCACAGGGCGAGACGTTAGCCTTGCTCAGCTATTATGCAAAACTATTTTACATACAAAAGTGGTAGTTAGTATGCATGCCAAAAGCCTCACAGAATAAAATTTGTTAATTTAATAAACGATTATTATTTTGCTTTAACTCAGGATGCATTTCTATCTGCGCTGCACCCTGTGGCTGACCACTCCAACAATCTCGGCAGAATCGTTACACAGGTGTGTTCTTTTGTGATTCTCAGTGCTGATATTTTGTAGTTTACGTTCGATGTAAATGCACAGATCGAATGAAAGACAGGTTAAAACATGAACTCACAGGCACTGTATCCCAACGTTTGTTAGGAAGGAAAATCTTTGTTACATGTTGTCATTATAGCAACGCAAGAGAGAGTGTGCACATCAAACCACCAGTACCTAGCAAGCAACAGCATTATACCGCAGAAGAAGCCAAAACATCACGTGGAAACCTACACTAAACTAGGGACTGTACTAAGATGTTTTGGAGGCTTAAACTATTTCTGAGGTTTTTCTGTCTAATTGCTTGAACTGAACTGACGTGTCCTGCAAAACAGTGTGCATTCGCATTTGACACAATCTCCAGCAAAATGTGAACAAAGGGCTGCCATACTCTAAGGGCCTACTATTGAAGTAGCAACCAGTCTTCCCAGTGTACTGCAGCCTCAGGAAAATGAAATGTGGTACACTGCACCACATGCACACACAAAAAATTTTATTCCACAAGCTTGTGCAGGACTGGGCAACTGGTGGTTTGTTCGTGACCAAAACAACTGTGTACATCAAGACTGCATGGGGAAGCCACCATCTTTTTCAGTCAGTGCAACAGTCCATAAACATGGATTTCCATGAACATTTTGTCTGCCACACTTTTCTATGTCGTTTTTTTTGCACTCTTGCTTTGATGGCTGCGAGACATTTCAGGCTGGCTGAAGAGACAGTGGTAGCCTAGTAGCTTGCCTCGCAAAGTTATTTTAATTTTTAAGCGCCAGCTTGCTTTGGACAATGCTGAATATCACATCAAAAGGCGCGGGATTATTGACACCATTAGAATGACTTTGAAAGAAGTTTATGAGGGTTATTTTTTAACTCTGATCTGTCTGCTGAGACCAAATCATGTCAGCTTTTAATGAAGCAATGTTCAGGCTCGAAAACTGCAAGGCTGTGTGGGTACTCAAACACCATCATTGCTTCAGCTAGCTGAAGTTGCTCCATGATATCAAGGCAGAAGCAAATGACATGGCAAAGGAAAGGTTGGTGGACAAAGGACTCTTGGTGACAATGTAGGGTCAAGGGCTCTCGCGCTAAGAAAGTGTGTTCCTGATACAGCGTGAATATAGTGTTAATGCTGAAGAACAAACTGGCACAGTCTGCCTAGTCCTACACAAGCACGTGCACAGAGAGTGATGCCTGTAGACTTTGAGGGCCACCACTGGAGGGATCAGCTGCTATTGCTGTGACATAGAATGTGGCATCAGATTACTATAGTTCACACCTTTGCTGCAGCTCGCTGGCTGGGCAATTGAAGCCTCGATTGTAAGGTTGAAAAGTTTCAATTACAAGGCAGCAATTTTGTTTCCAACTCTTACAGCATGGTTCACTACTCAGTGCTGCAGTACTGGACGTATTCGACCAAACCTGGTGCCAGTTCTCACGAGTACCAATGTTCACAGCTGCCGCTAGACACTTAGTTGATAAAGTCACTGAAAATGAAATATGGTCATTGAAAGAGACATGAAAACGATGCACACAAGGCTTGTAGCGTGCTCACTTGGTATGACATCAGTCAAAATACCCTGTGTAGAGATGCTGGCAGACGTGCAGCAGAAGTGTGGTTGAGGAGACAAAAATATAAGCTGTTCATGTTCCACATATAACCGACAGATAATAAATCATTGTTCATCAAGAACTCTGGCAAAAGGGGCAAGCCACACTCCCCACGACGAATGCTATGAAAACAGTGCTGTTATTGCAGCAAAATTGTCTACAGCCCTTTTGTGAAAGATCATGTCAACTGAATAACAGATATTAAAGCATCAAGTTGGTCCAATAAAAGCATTTGTTACTCCACACACCAGACTGGGACGTAAGGTCTAGGTTGTTTTGTAGCCAAGATGCCCACAAGCAATGCCTAAAACATGTAAACACCTGGAAGTAAATGTGATTAAACTGCTGCCATGATTAAACTGCTGATTAAACTGTATAACACTTCACAGATGGTACCATACAATATTGCTTTCTATGCCACGGAAAGATTCCAGCACGTGGGGGCCACAATTCTCCTAGAGGCCAATACAGACACAGGGTGCCAGCAAGCATAGACTAAGGATTTTTTCATGTGCATTGATGTAGTCTACCACATTTAGTTTTCTTGGGGGTACAGTCACATTGGGGTAACAATTTTCTGCCTGCATATTCATCGCAGGGAGCACTGCAGCCAGCTAAAGCGAGTTTCTTGTTCGCACCTTGCCAAAGATGTAGATTTGACCTATTTTTCTAGGCACATTTGTTGGGTTCAAGAAAGAACACAGAGTAACCTAAGAAGAACTTTATTTCTTCTAGATTTAGGGCGTGAGGCCATGTGTTAACCTTTGTTTTAAATATGTTACCAAACCTAGAAAGATTCTTTCTTGAAAGTCTTCTCATATCAGCTCGATGCACTACCCGTCGTTTTCATTCTGAGTGTTCCAGTCGCAAGGAAATCACACATATATTTTGATTTCAGCAACTCTTGTGACATTACACAATTTGTTTTCATGTTGCAACCAAGCTTATCGTTTAAACATATGCCTTTCTTAGAGCATGAAAAAAACATCCTACATGAAACAAGGCAAAAATGGCTGCTTATGCATTTGTACGATATTCCAATTGAGATGGGTGAAAAGTAATAAAATGTTCTACTTTCATGATTTTTCTACCATGCGTAGAAATTTTCCTAATAATAATGAAGCAAAACTTTTTGCACTAGCCTATTACAGAAACAAAAAATGACAAACTGAGCTCTTAAGGGAGCTCACACAGGGGCCCAGTCCGTGCGTGTCTTCTTTTCTAGCGCAGCCGCCGCTGCACATGGATGTGAGCACAGCTGAGCGCATCTGAAGCCTGCACACCCTGTTCTAGACGTGATATTCTGCGTGTAGAAAGAGTGGAAATGCTGACATGGCATGACATTATGTGCACAGTCTTCGTACGTGTTTAGTACTGGGCGCTGCATAATCTTTATTTTCAGAGATGCATGGAAGGTAAAGAGAGGGAAAGCATTCACCTGCACTACCGGCACCTTTCATAATAGTGTCGTCCCACTGGGTGTGACAGTATCAAAGAGGACTGAGTGGATGCGAAAGCAAGGCTGGGTTTGCTTCATACTACCTATGTGAAGGTATCGTTAACACCATGAAACCATATCTTTGGTCGCTGGCTCTTAAATTCAATTTTTTTTGTCATTCAGATTTGCTTTTTCTGACTGCGGCCCTTTCCGAGGGAAAACAATCCATTTGCGAATTTCATTACCGGTACTTGAATAAACGGTGGAATCTCAGTACAACAAACCAAATTGCTGATTTTAGTGGATTCGTTATGTTGGGGTTCCTTTGCACATGCCTCCAGAAAAAGCCAACTATCGTCTGCTCAGACTCCCCCTCGCGCGTCCATGTAGGAATAAACTTCATTTTGCTTGGCCATGATGCTTATCGGTGTAGTAGCTGTCTTATGTCCACCCTACACATTTTGTCGGCTACCCAAAAACCTAAACGAACAGCTGTATTTTGGTTATGTTCCTTCACTAATCAAACAAGCATGTGTTTGCTAGGATCCCCATAATATTGAGTTAGCTGGTATGCTTCAATGTATTCAAAATAGGGCAGTTAGATTTGTAATAGGAAGTCATAGTAAACGGCTTTGTATTACTGAGAGTAAGGGTAAGCTGAAATGGCAGGATTTAAAAGACTAGAAAATCTCTTCAATTAAAGTCATTTCACAGCATATACTGTTCCAAACAAATTCCTATCAGGCTATCATCATACCTCACAAGAAAGAGATTACACTAAAAAGGTTTATTAATTTCTTTTTACTTATAGGTGATGCTTCACATTATTTTTTCCTTGGACCAAAGGAACTGCAAGGGTTTTCCACCTGCAAATTTTTGCATAGTTTTCAAAGATAATTCCCTCTCTGCTTTGTGTGATTGATTTGAATGTAAGTTACAATACACAGAATGTATATCCCCCCTGCAACGCCAGTAGAGGCGAAGCAGGTACTAAATGAATAATCACAAAAGAATTTTGCAGCAGGCAAAAATGGCATGTGCAATAAAGATATGCATAGATGTCTCGTCGGTGTTGCTATCAGACAAGAAATTGTGTTATCGAGGGACTGAACAAAATAACTAAACGTGTGCTTGCCAAACCTTAGCTGTCATTTGCACCTTGATTGTGACTTAGCTACCAAAACAAGTTTGTTTTGTCTTGTTCTTTTTCTGTTAAAATGTACTTTATTCTTTCTTTACTTTCGTTTGGGTTTTTGTACCTATATCACGTGCACATGTGACCAATAATGCCGTCTGGAAGTTAGTGGTTGTTGGTATTTCTCAGTGCCTGTCGTTTGTTCAATGTGTGTACTAAAGTAAATTGAGCACCAACCAGTATAAACCAGTGTGTTGAACTTGTTTTCTTGTTTTAGTACGAATGATCTGACTGGTTACGTGCCCAAATAAACAATTAAATTATGAAAACAAAGTTCATCAGAACATGACATTCGTTTGACCCATATTTACCCTATTTCAACTGCAGAACCCACATGTTCAGGCATGTAGATTTAAGTAGAACAACTCTTTTTGCGATTATTAGTTCTGAATAGGTGAGAGCAGTGCTAAGGACGCAAAGTCAGTCCACGTAATAGAGAAATGGCATGGCGCACTGTGCACTGACTGATAATTGATCTGTTTTTCCAACAGACAAGCAAATATTCAGTAACACCTTGTCAAAGCCAAGAAAGCACATAAAGAGGCAGGGGGTGGACACGTACAAATGTGCCGTGGTTGCAGGTCTGTTAACAAGCATGCCACTTTCCTGTAACTTCAAAAACAGGTGCTGCGCTGACACATTCGTATGTTTTTTTTATTTTGTGGGATTTGATTAGTTTCTGGGTCAATAGTTGCTGCTTTCGCTAACATGTTTCACTTGTGAAATTCAGGCCGTCATCTGCACTGTTTACAGTGTATGTACCCTAATGGTCACATTATAGTGGTGCTTAATTGTGAAGGCTCTCATTCAAATATAGACTTGTCTGGTCTACATATGCTTGTCTAAATGCCAAAGCAAGAAGATATACTATGTTTGTGTCGGAAGGAAAGAAACTGAGGCTGGTGTCTATTATTGCACATAAATCTACGCTTAGTTGCGCTAACATTTTTGCATAATTTCAACAACTTATTTGGTGCATTTCTGTAACATTCACACTCTGGCTTATCCACATAGGTGTAAAGAATACAGGCAAAAAAGTAAAGTATTGCAGTGGATTTACCTAGCTCTTCATTATTGTAACTTTGGCAGCGTTTCTTTTTGGAAAAGCATATACTCAAAAGCATATTTTGACCTACTAGGCTGCTGTTTGTGAGGCTTTGCAAGCACCACTATAATGTGACAAAAGCAAGCAGTATGTGGCCATTTGGTTACACAAATTCTGGTGTAATGACACCACAAAAAATAAACGATGAAAGATATGTACGCATATGACACAAGCACCGGATCTCACTTCAAGCTTTAATATGAGGAAACAGGCAATATTTAATAACACGTGTAGACATGATATGATATCTGTTAAAAGAAATTTTTTTATGCAGTGCAACTAATGGATCACTGATACATTTGTCATTTTTAAATGTTACAAGCCACAATTACCTTGCATGTTGTCAGGTTGTAATACCTCACTACAACGCAAGTTTTGTTGGACACAAGACCGCAGTCGAATTCTTTGCAGTATTTAACATTGTGTGAGAGGGGGTTGTTTCACACAGATGACTCATACTCCCTCAATCACCCTGATTTCCCATTAATAGAGCATCCCATCAGGTGCATTTTTCATCCACATACATTATTTTCTACGACTGCTTCCTGCTTTGGTTTTTTATAGCGTTTAGAAAGCATTCCAAAGAACTTAACTATTTGTCTGTTCTAAAATTAAATCTGTTGTCAGCCAGTGCTATGTGTCATTACTGTATACGCCCTTACTTCGTCAGTGTCCTTCGCGTTGTTCCCAACTAAATATAAATCACCAACTAACCATTTTTTTTTCAGATTATGAAGAGAATACTCCTAGTATGTATCTCATAAGAAAATGTTTTTTTTTTCAATTTTAGGAAGAAGTCCGGCTGACCCTAAGCCTAGTGTGAAATGAAGAAATAGCACTCCACATCAATTCATGTCTACTTGTCGCCATAGCCAGTCTGTTAGCTTATTTTTGGTTCTTCCTATTGAATTCTCAAGAACGGTACCAACTCTGTCATTGAAAACAAATTTTTACACTTGGGGACGCAGCCATGCACAGAGCTTTTGAGATCATTAATATCTTTATTTTTTAAAGAAAGTGCAGCTCCTGCGTGGAGCAATAGGCTGAATAAGACAGTAAATGAAAAGATGGCCACATTAGTCATCAACAATTGTCTAACAAAGAAAGTCTCCAGCTGGAGCCAACATCTTTGCAAGGGAACCAAATGGCTCCAGCCTGAGACATTTGTTGTTCAACCTGGCAAGTCTCCTTGTCGAAATATTTCCTCTAGCCTGAGACCTATATCCGTTCCACCACCCTCGACCAACAATACGCCTATACATTCGGCAACCCATGGCAAGGTAACAAATTCACATTCAAAGAAGGGGAATGTAGTGTGCACCCTGAAAGGTAGCATGAACTGTATATTATAAATGAAATGTAGGTTTGCTATGCAATTATTTTATTTTGATGCCCATTTTATAATTGGACAGCATGATTCCTCAGAGAGAATAATAATTCGAAGTTCACACAATTTCATCCCTCTATATCCGTTAAATCTGGCCTAGTTGCTGCACTATCAGCCCCGTCTGCAATTGCATAGCAATGTTTTGAGTATGCATCCCATTTCAAAAGAATAGTTAGGCTTCTACCTCAGAATGTCTGCTACTGCGTTGCAGACCGAATTTTATATCTAGGTGGTGACTGTGATGCCATGTGCTTTTTAAATAGACCAATATGCTATTTGAAGTGCAATTAAATGCAATCTCAAATGACCTCAGCTCGGGGGATGACACTATTGGAGGCCAATGCGGTAAGGAGGATTTGCTTTATGAAAACAAGGCACTGAAACGTGAGAAAGCATGAATCATTTTTTCTAAAGATGCTACTATTGGATATGATCATGGAGGGTACTTGTTTGCGGCTGCATTTGCAACATGTCACGTTGCTGGCTTTATATATTGCACTGGGTACAGTGAAATGTTGCTGCTTGCACAATATCAGCTAAACATGGTAGGAACTTTAAAGTGTCCATGCAGAACACAACTCATCCACTATTATGGACAATAGTGGAATGTCGATAAATGAAAATCGCTTTTAAGCGAAACTGCCGCTTAAACAGGACACCATCTTGATGGTTGGTTGGCCCTCTGCAATGTCTCTCAGTAAATAGAACGCCTGGTAAATGGAACCAATTTCTCTGGCCCCTTGAGGCTCCATTTTAAGAGCGTCTACTGTAAAAATATAGGGGGGTTCCTGTTTGGAACGTTCGCGAATCTAGTCGCAAACAGAACCGCACTTCAGTGGGAGCGAAATGCAAAAGCACCCGCGTACTTAGACTTATGTGCATGTTAAAGAACCCCAAGTTGTCCAAATTAATCCGGGGTTACTCACTACGGCATGTCTCATAATCAGAAGGTGGGTTTTGGTTTGTAAAATACGATATTTTTAATAGCTTGCTCGGAAATACAGCCCAATAACTACACTAAATTATGTAGGTTGTTTGTGTGATAAGTCCCAATTTCTTAATTTACTACTTTGTCATTTATTATATTTGTGTGCTAGTCCATGCAAAATACCACTGATCGACCTCATTATATAAGCCATTGTTAATTTAGAATGCCTTAGTGAAGGAACTTAAACTTACAGCACAAACACCTAAGACGGACCACAAAAGGAAGATACGACACACACTGGCGCTAACAACTTCTTTATTTCTTCGTCGTCGATGCAATATAAACCCTAGGCCACACAACCGCGCAGGCACTCAGATTACATTACCAAGTTCTGCCGAATTATCACACACGCAAACGTAGGAAGTAAAATTCAGATGGGTGCAGGGACAAATATATCTCACTGATGCAATTACTGCCTTGCCTTTTTATATTTGGTAGGCCTCTAAGGCAAGCCGCGCATGCTCATTCTTGCTTTTGTCTAGAATCTACGTCCCACAAAGTTGTGCCTCACAATTGTCGCAAGAGTTTATATGCGCAACAAGGTGCGCTCCTCTATCTACACTCTTGTTTATTTTTCGCGCATATTCCCTGAGTTGATCATTGACGCAATGCCCTATCTAGCCAAGCTATGGCTTACCACATGAGAGTGGAATGGTATAAACCACGCCGACAGCGCGCGACACGTATGAAGCACCATGCCGAATTTGGCATCCTCCTCTGCTCTCTCCGAGGGTGCGGGAGCACAGGTTTAAACGCTTGTTCGGCGCAGAAAACGCCAAAGAAACACTATGCCTGCAAGCAGCTTTCTGGAGTTGATAGATGAGCTTATGTGTTTAAGGGACCACCAGAGAATATGTGCAAAAATTAAACAAGAATGCAGGTAGAGGAGTGCACCTTGTTGCGCATATAAACCCTTGCAACAATTGTGAGACGACTTGATGAGACGCCGATTCTTGGCAAATGCAAGAATGAGCATGCGCGGCTTGTCTCAGAGCCCTACCACATAAGAAGGCAAGGTGATAATTGCATCAGTGACATATCTTTGTCCCTGCACCCATCTGAGTTTGACTTCCTACATTTGCATATGTGATAATTTGGTAGACCTCTGTAATCTAATCTGTGCGCCTGAGGGGTTGTGTGGCCTAGGGTTTATATATGCATCAACGACGAAGAAATGAAGAAGTTGTCAGCTAGCGCCAGTGTGTGTCGTATCTGCCTTCTGTGGTCCGTCTTAGGTGTTTGCGCTGTAAGTTTAAGTTCAGAATTATGTACCAACTAGACCCAAATGAAGTTTTACAGTTAGTCAAGCAAGCTCACTATATAGTCTGTGCAAAAGTGTGGAGTGTCAGTACAAAGTAACAGTTCAAGCACATTGTTATGTAGCTACAGTTTAGTATGAAACGAGATAAGATTCCTTAGCATTTCTTTCATTGACTAATTTCCTTGTGTTAGGACATGTAGAATACTAGTAACTGGCATGCTTACAACGTACAGGGGTCTTTCTATATTCTAGACAAATGTTTTACTGGCGCAGAAATGTGCTTTCTCCTACGCCTGGAAGTGAACATATTATATTTCTTACATTTCGTGTCTAATTAATTTTCTTCACTGTCAGCGTGTGTGTCGTGCATTTTTCCTTTCAGCAAGTAGCAACTGCTCTCGAAGACGTTTGCTGGCCTCGGAGGCACTGCCGATAACTAGCATTTTTGGTAGGATGACTGTACAAAAGCTTTGCAAAGAGGGGCTGTGAGATCAGCGAAAGGAAAAATGAAGACGTGCGGTAACGGGTTCATTCGCCATTGGACCACGTGTGCGCGTTACTTGGTCGATTCAGCGGTGGCCCTGTGCCGTCGATTAGACCACATGTGGCGAGCCCGTGGTGAAATGCTTCGTGGCGGTACGCCGCGCCTATGCAGCAGCAGACGGAATACCGCAGACCACAGTGTCGGACGCCGGCGTTCGCTCCGAGCAGGTACGATGCCTGCTCGGGTGGCAGCTCACGGACGGCCGAATTCCCTTGAGCCTTGATTACCGGTGTTCGACATTACGGCCCGCGGTGTTCCATCTGGTGCTGTGTATGAGCGTGACCCACGCAACCAAGCATTTCGCTACGTGCTTGCCGCACCTAAACTAAAATGTCTTTAATTCCTTCACAAAACTCCCATTGTACCTCCCAGTCAAATGGGGGTGAAGTGGACGTATTACGGTACTCCCGTTGTGTGCCCAAATAATGCCCACGTCAATGGGAGTTGTATCGTACGCCCATTAAATGGAAGCAAAAAGATGTACAAGAGGAAATGCGCTAAAGGACAAGCACAAAACGCCCATCTGGGTGTTTTTTGTTTACAGTGTAGCGTGGTGCAACATTCGTCAGCATCTGCGGACGCAAGAATTATCATGAGGCGTTCGGGATACCTTTATCATTCACGTACCATTAAAGAGAGCTACAAAGTATATTCAGGGAATGTTAAAAAAACAGTGCACCAAAGAGCACGAGGAAAGAAAAAAGGCAGCTCTCGGAATAACAGAAAAGTGCTACTCAGGAGTTCATTTCCATAACAAAATATACCATAAACACGTAAGGCTTCTTAGCCACCGAAGAAGAAACCACGAAAGGTGCAATTGGTTTAGCCAAGTACCCTTTCTGTCTCTTGAACTCTGGAAAAGAGGGAAAACAAATAAGTTTTTTTTACCTATTTCGATCATCGTCGCAAGCCTCTTTTATGTAATGATATGGTTACATCATGAAGCTGCGTTAAACAGTCATGTTTTACACCAGTTTTGAGCGTTTATTTTTCACTGCCACTTATACCTCATGCTCAAACAGGTAACCGTCTGATGCCAATACAGTATTTGTTTCTTTACAACGCTTGTGCTGTTGCTGCTTTAACTAATGATGTTAAAATATCATGGCAGATTCCGCCTATTTTTGCCTTTAGGGCATCCTGTGTGGTAGTTTGGCTGCTATACACGCGATATTTCACGTAGCCCTCCAAGAAGAGTCCAGTGGTGTCGTGTCTGGCGACCGTGCAGGCCAGTGTACAGGTCCATGCCGGCCAATCTTCTGTCCACGAAAAAGCTTGCCGAGCCGCGCTCGAAGCTGACTACTACTATGTACAGGAGCACCATCGTTTTCAAAGGAGATGTTCCGACGATGTGCAAGTAGAGCACTGCAAAAGACGTCGTTCACGGGGCAGTCCAGGATGTAGTTGACGTAGTTTTGCGTCGTTAGTGCGTTCTATAATAAGATGGGTGCAATGATGTTGTCATCAAAAATATCGCACCCCACATTAACCGACCACTGGTAGTGGTATCGTGTTTGTGTCAGCCAGTGGGGACTCTTATCCCTCGCGTTGTGATCATTAACTTGTGCGTTTTTGGAGCGCTTCGGCTCATCCGTTCAAAGCACGCGAATGAGACAGTCTGGTTCTTGTTCACGTTTCGCGAAAATCTAATTGGCAAAGTCAAGTATGGTTACCAAATCTCAGTCTTCAAGTTTTTTGATGAAGATATACATGGAACGGGTGCACATGACCTTCTTTATACCCTCCAAACTGGTGACTTTGCTGCTAACGCTCATGGTAGTGTGCGCCGGAGGCCGCAATCTCAAAGAATATCAAAACATCCGTTTCCGCTACTTGAGCTACCGTAGCAGTCGCGGTCGCTTTCTTGTGAGGCTACCTGCCTCGCAAGGAACTTCGTACGTTCTAAGTATTGTTGACGAACGAGGGTGTCCTCCCCATTGCCACATCCGGAATAGTTTGGCTGCCTTGCTCTTGTCGCCGAGCGCCGCCCCCAGAGCCAAGACCATTTTAGCCTTTTGATCATTCGCGAAGGGCATGACTGTCTTCTTGAAGAGTAGGTCATTGCAGTGGTACCGTGGAGATCTCCTGTTATTTTTTATAGACTGACATGTCAAGCAAAAATAATTCACGTATTTGACAACAGCATACGCTGGCCTAGAGATACGCCAAAACGCATTAGATGGACATAACCTTGGCAAGGTTTGGTTCGGTTGCTAAAGGGAACAATAGAAAAAGACGTTCGGGGCACGCCTGTCTATAGAACAAGACGAGTGCAGAAAATTACAGTTCTCCCCCTCCTCCTACGGCTCCGCTACGCTCATCAATGTGTCAGCGACATGTTCTCATCATGCCGCGACCATCCCGTACTGATCCCGCGACCATCCCGCGACCAGCCCTGTATTCAGCTGCCGCCGCTACTAAAGCCATGCATCTGTGCCTATTCGCTTGGGAGCGCTTGAGTAAAACACGTTGCGGGGCTACTTGGGGCATAACTTTCAACTGATGAAGCGCCAACAACAACGGCACACTAAGAAGGAACAAAGACAGGACAAGGCGCTACTTGCAACTCTTTATTGAAGCCAAAGGAGGCTGATTATATAGTCATGGGGAGAGGGGGACGAAAAAATAGGAACACTGATTATGTGAATGCACAAGCGCGAGGACACTGAATATCTATATCAAGGGAAACGCGAATAACGAAATTCAAAAACTTGTCTAAATACACGCTTTCGTTTGTGTAAATATTCAGAGACGGGGTGCTGACACAGGCGTCCCCCCTTTTCTAAATCTGGTTGGCCTCCAACGATTCACGCGCCACATAATCTTTACTCTTAAACATGATTGTTGTATCATGAAGCCTTGCTGCGCAAACTTGTTTATTCCCCTTCCCGTAGGCCTTGCAATGAAGCGGCAAATTTGAACCATAACCATTTTTCAATGAAAGATTGTGCTCCAGCAGGCGTTCATTATTACATCGGCCAGTTTGGCCGATATACTCTTTCCCACACTTCCGCGGTATGCGGTATACGACCCCTCCTTCACACTCCACAAAAGGGTTTCTATGTTTAATATAAAACCCTACTTTCTTAGAGTCATTCGAACCAGTCAGTCGGCAAAAAGTAGCAAGTTTTCGGGGCGCGGCAAAAAACCACAAGAATTTTGTATTTCATTACGACATGTTTAAGACTGTGCGCCACTTTGTGAGAATACGGTATCACCACTAGTCTAGCTTTCTTTTAGAATGTTTGACTTTCTTCAATGCTTCTTTTTCTTACTCTTTTCTGCTTTTTCAATAACGCCTTCGAAACGGCGCTTAAAGCCAAACAAGGAAAGCCAGCCTTCCTCAACTTCAAAATCTGTTCGTCAAAGCTTCCTTGTGCCTTCTGGCAGTGCAATTTCTTAAGGGCAGATTCGAGGCACACAGTGGAAATCGTACGTTTAACAGTATTGGAGTGTGTAGACTCATACGGCAACAATTCCTTGAGACGCGGAATCGGTACATCCAGCAGGAACCTTCGTCATTAAGGTTTATGTCAAGATCTAAAAACTGCAAGCTGTTATCCTTGGCTAGTTCAAAAGTAAAATCTAAGCCTTTGCCTTTGTCTTTAAAATCAGATAAAATGCCCCGTACAGTATGCGAGTAAGCCATGGGGGATCGTTCCGTCAGTAAAATTAAAAAATTATCAACGTACCTAAAAACATTGAGCACTTTGCCTCCGTCAAACACCTTAATTAGCGATCAGTCGATGCCCGCAAGGAAAATGTTACAAAGTACAGTAGCCACGCAAGAGCCAATACAAATTCTTTTCTTTTGCACTTAAAACTAGCATTGAAAACAAGCAGATGTTGAACGCAAATAAAACTCCAGGAGTGCTATGAAGTTATCCACAGAAATTTCCGCGGTATTCTTAAAGATACCTGCCCGACCATCTCAATGCAGCTCAGGAGGACAGCTAACAATTCTTTTTGCGGAATAGAGTAAAAATGATCAGCAATATCTATTGAAAAAAAAGCATCCTAGCGACTTGGTTTCACGTGAAAAAGCCATGATGTCAAGGCTATTCTTTACCATGAATGGGTCATTTATAACCAAGGTGTTAAGCAGCTTTAGAAGGTAACGGCTAACGTTCTTTTGCCAGGAACCTTTTTCACTGACAATACATCTGAACGATATATCATCTTTGTGTGTTTTTGCAGTAAAGAATACGTATAAACAGTTTTCCCTGCATTTCTGGACACCATTAGCGAGCTTCTGTAGGCCAAGGCCTTCACACAAAGATATGGCATGGCTCTTTTCCTTACCTGGCTTCAGTTTCGTTAACTAGAAGTTCCTTTGTTTGGCATATAAAAGTTTTCATTAAACATGCCCGACGGCATGGCTACAAACCCTCCTTCTTTGTCGAGCTGCAGGAGTCGAAAGTCATTGACCTTGAAAAAATTCCCGATATGTTTTGTTGGGGTTCCTTGGCATAGAGGGGATGAACGTAGGACAAAGGAGAGTAGCATTCGCACGTTCCACGCATAATCCCGTCATACACACTCGACGGACAAGCCTTTTCATGTTGACGAGCGTGACGATAAGGCACGCCGTGTCTCCGGCGTTTGGCATCCGTTCCATTCATTGCCACATAAAGCGAATCGGAACAGACTGCACAGCCTCCGAAGGAGATCCCGATGGGCAATGGCCAGAGGAATGACGCAGGTCGGTGCTTGTAGTCGTCGTTGGTTGTCACACAGTTCTCTTGAGCACGAAACACAGTGGGCATTTTTCCATGTCGCTAAACGTCTCGGTCCGAGTCTAGATGCCTCAGAAGGGTCTGTAACAGTTTCCACTTCATAGCACGCGTCCGATGAACTGCACCGAGACTCAGCCGCTCAGTGAACAAGTGCGAAAGAAATCCTCGCTGAGCTCCGGCACGCTAATTTCATATTTAATAGGGGCAGTTATACAGAACACTCAGCGGTACTAAATACAGACCTGAAGTTGTTAGACGCTTTCCAAGACAAGACTGTGTAGACCAAAATAACACCCTTTCACTTCCTACATCAGGAAGAAAAAAGAAGCACGAGCTTCATGAGACGTTTGAAGCTGATTCTCGATAGTGGTTTCGACACAAGCCATCGGCATTGCCATTGAGTGTTTTCTTTTTCTAGCATATCTCAAAGGAAT
The DNA here is from genome assembly GCF_038994185.2 of Dermacentor albipictus. Lineage (NCBI taxonomy): Eukaryota > Metazoa > Arthropoda > Arachnida > Ixodida > Ixodidae > Dermacentor > Dermacentor albipictus. The sequence continues at coordinate 6,587,587 of NC_091824.1, forward strand.
GTTGCTACAAAGGGAGACTCCAGTGTAGTCACGAGTTCGACGAAATACCGTCTGGTCCTTGTAAAGGCGTGGCTACATACAATAAATTTACAACAAAGCTCAATCTCGAACCACTAATAATTCAAACGACAAATAACACAATCAATGGATTATCTTTTGTGACGTCACGTGTTGGCTATATAGGTGACGATTTCCTGTCCAACTCAGTGAACAAGGAACCCGTACCTGGTTCCGAAACGTCGAATTATTCATCAGACTTGGTCAGCGACCATGATTCCCTTCGTTTCAATGCCTAACCAGACAAACTTTCGTCGAACCCTTGATTTTGTTACCTACCGGAGTACATATGCACAAGACGTCGTTGCGAAGTTAAGTCGATTTGTCTCAGTCACTTCGAAAGTAGCAGCGTTCATGACGCACCTGGACTTCAACCTCCTACCGTGTAAACGGGAGGACTTAATGCCGAGGTGTCTGCGATTAGGAAGACCAGTTAGTTACCATGTCGTAGGGCCACCAGATTAACCGTCAGGCTGAGCGGAAGCTGCTACAAGCACGTATTCTGTAGCGCCGTGAAAAACTCCGAAAGTTGGAAACGCATGCGTTTTTTTGAAAATCGGCAGCTTGAGCATCTGATGCGAGAGGACTTCCCAGAGGTGCAACTCCACGCAAACTACATGGCAACCATGAGAGAACGTCTTCATAGAACGTCACAAGACAGGGAACTACAGGCACTCCACCCGGATGTGTCACAAGACGCACAAGACGTCATCATTCTATCTTCGTACATTTATTGAACCTATGCTAGCAAATGGCTGTGAAAACCTTCGCGAACTTCCTACGCGGATAACTTTGAACTCAAGGACATTGATTGATTTATGTTTTACTTCTATCGCAAAAGATGAGACATGTTCTGGAGTGCTCAGTTCGGGTATAAGTGATCATCTGCTGTTTTTTGTCGCATTGCCATTTCGTGTGCGCCCCGATAACAAACATTACTTGATGCGGGTCATAAATAATCACACTATAGGGGTATTTCAAACTTTACTTTCCAATGTAAATTGGTCTGATGTTTATGCTGAAGAAAATCCTACAGCATCATATGATGCATTTCTGTCCAAAGTGAAACAAATATGCATTGCAGCATTCCCCTCCGTCCCTGTGGTCAAGCATAAAAAAGCTAGAAAGGAATGGGTAAATCAACAACAATACAAGCGCATACAACACAAAGACAAATTATTCAATAAATTCTTAGGGACTTGCGACCCTGACATGCTCAAAGAGTTTAAACAAGTTCGAAATAAGCTGAGCAGTGATCTCAAGAAAGCTAAATTGCGGTATTACGCGCATCAGTTTGAAGCCTCTATGATTCATGGTCGCAAAACGTGGGACATATACCGCGAACTGATAGGGTCATCTTCACCGAATGCGCCACACAAAATTGTTGTAACTGGAGACACATACTGTGGTAACGAGGCAGGCAGTTTATTTATTAATCATTTTGTTAATGCTGGTGCTACACCTTCTACATCAGCTTTTTGCACTGAACGTAATATTCGAACCTATATAAAATATCGCGTCAACAAGACTATATTTCTTAAGCCTATGTCTGAAACTGAGATTTTTTTCTGTTCTTAATTCCTTGAGTAACAAATCAGCTGCTCGCGAGGATGACATTAAAGCCCAGCCTATTAAAGCAGTTGCTCTCATAATCTGCGGCCCCATGGTACACATTTGTAACGGTATATTATCAAGTGGAATTTTTCCTAAGACAATGAAAATAGCTCGTGTCGCTGTAATCTTTAAGGGTGGGAAACACAATGACGAATAATTATAGACCGATTTCGGTATTGCTGGTACTTTACAAAGTGACTGAACGTATTATGTATAAGCGTCTAGTTTTGTTTTCTGGATAAAGGCGTTATCTCGGATAAGCAATATGGTTTTCAGAAGAATAAATCGACCGAAATGGTAATATTAAGAGTCCGAGATGCAATTATAAATAACATCGAAGAAAAAAAACTTTACCATTGGTATATTCCTAGACTTTCGCAAGGCTTTTGATAGCACAACCATAATATATTACTAGAGAAACTCCAAGTATATGGCATTAGATGCATAGCATTAGAACTTATGCATACCTAGCTTGAATCTAGATTGCAGTACACTTCCTTGAAAGGGTACAGTTCTGAAAAGAGCATGATTAAATATCGGGTACCAGAAGGCTCCATTTTAGGGCCGTTATTATTTATTATTTACATAACTGACCTAACTAACGTTCCATTGACAGAGGAAATCACAATGTACGCTGATGACACTAATGTCTTTTTTTCCGGAACAGCCCTTCACGAACTAGACGTTACCGCAACCCATTGGTTACAAGAACTTAGCGAGTGGCTCTATCTAAATAAACTTGACTTAAATGCAAAACAAACGAAATTTACAGCTTTTTTATTCCAAGAATAAGCAAGCAGATTACGACGTAAAACTTTTTTATTCTGGTTCCCAACTTGAACATGTCTCAAGCCATTCGTTTCTGGGCGTTACATTTCACAAAGACCTAAGCTGGACAGAGCACATAATTAAGGTACGCACTAAGGTTGTACGATCTGTTGGCTTGCTACAACGGATCCGATGCTTTGTGCCTATCAGGCTTCTCATACAACTGTACTTTTCGTTTGTGCATTCGCATCTTACCTACTGCCTCTTAGTATGGGGAAACGGTAATAAAACAGATATAGAAAAACTGGCGGTACTGCGACGCGAGCTGTTCGGTTGCTGAACTTGTTCGAAACAACACATAGGATCTTCTATGCTAATGATACGCTACAACATTCCTAACATTAAAGACTCTTACAAAACAAAGATCTGCATACGGCTATTTAAAGAGATCTCCTGCACCAGTGAACTATTTTCAACTCGTTACCTGAGTAGCAGACACAGGATACAACCTACGTCATACATCAATAGTAATAAAGAAACCAAGGACAAAATATGGCACGCAAACGATCGAATATCAAACCATGTCTTTATGTAATACTGTCACAGCCTAGTAGGAGACGAGAAAGCCGGTGTCGTGGACGTGTAAAAGCACTTTATCAGCGCAGTCAACATGACGTCGTTGTCGTCTCTGTTTTTCTACTCGCGCGCTACTTCAGTGTCGTTTTCATCGCCTGGCACATACCCGCGGCGACCATAGAGGATGTGGCATATGCCCCTCCTTTAAAAAGGAGGCATCGTCCCGACGTGCCAACGTCCAAAGGCTGTGCCCTGACGCTGCAAAGTTGAGGTCATGAGGAAAAGTATGGCTTCATATGAAGCACGTGCACAACCTCGGGCAGATGCCACTGGCGTTTAGACCAGTTATGGCTGTGGGGGACCACTTAATAATTCACATCGCTGAAGTGGCGAAGAACTGTATACGGGCCAAAGTATCTTCACAGGAGCTTCTCAGACAACCCCCGCCGACGAATCAGAGTCCAGCCCCACACCTGGTCACCGACGTTGCATGTGACGGGTCTGTGCCAAAGATTGTAGTGTCGGGCATCGTATTTCTGTTGTTCTTGGATTCAGAAACGCGCAAGCTGCCTGGCTTCCTCTGCGCGTTGCGTAAACTCTACGGCACCAGTCTCGTCGTCACCGCACTCGTTTGGCAGCATTGCGTCCAACATGGTTGTCACTTCGAGGCCATAAACGAGGTTGAAATGCGTGGCGCGTGTTGTCTCTTGGCGCACCGTATTAAACGCAAATGTAACGTATTGCAAAATCTCGTCCCAGTTATTGTGGTCGACTTCGACGTACATACTCAACATGACTGCCAGAGTCTTACTCAAACGTTCTGTCAGCCCATTGGTTTGGGGATGAAAAGCCCTGGCCTTTCGGTGAGTGGTACCACTTAATCGCAAAACGGTGTCCAGAAGCGCAGCCGTGAAGGCAGATCCTCTTTCTGTTATGACCACTGCGGGAGCGCCATGCCTTAGGACGACGGCTTCGATGAAAAATCGCGCTGCTTCGGCTGCTGTTCCTTGTTGGATAGCACCTGTTTCAGCGTATCCAGTAAGGTAATCTGTGACGACGATTATCCATCTATTTCCGTTAGTAGACAGTGGAAACGGACCTAAAAGATCCATGCCAATTTTTTCGAACGGCGCTTGCGGTATCTGGACAGGATGCAGCAGTCCAGCTGGCTTTCCGGGTAGGGCTTTGCGGCGCTGGCAATCCAGGCATGTCTGTATGTAACGTTTCACGATCGCCGCAAGTCTTGGCCAATAGTACTTTAGCCGAATTCTTGCCAATATGCGGGTGTAACCCATGTGACCAGCAGTTGGCTCGTTGTGACAGGCATGTAGGACTTCGGCGCGAAGAGATGCGGAAATGACGAGTAAGTAGCTGCCGCAACTAGGTGAAAAGTTCTTTCTATAGAGAACGTCGTGGCGCGAGCAAAACGAAGACAGCCCTCTCGCGAATAACGTCGACACGCTGCTTGTTCTTCCCTCCATGTAATCGAAAAGAGGAACCAGTTCTGCGTCCTCGCGTTGGTGGCGAGAAACAGCGACAGTATCTACCGCGCCTAGAAAAGCCACGTCATCATCGTCGTGCACTGCAGTCTCAACAGGAGACCGAGAAAGGCAGTCGGCGTCGTTGTGCCGTTTCCCTGATTTGTAGACAACCGTGAAGTCGAACTCTTGGAGCCGAAGACTCCAGCGCGCAAGCCGAGCAGCTGGATCGCTTAGATTGGCCAGCTAGCAAAGTGCATGATGATCACTGACAACGGTTTAACACCGACCATACAAATATGGTAGAAATTTCAGGACGGCCCACACCAGTGCGAGGCATTCTTTTTCTGTAGTGGAATAGTTAGCCTCCATCCTTGATAGCGTCCTACTGGCGCAAGCAATCACTCTTTCGGTGCCGTCCTGCCGCTATACAAGCACTGCACCAAGGCCGACATTACTAGCGTCGCTGTGAAGAATCGTAGGAGTGTCGTCATCAAAGTGTGCGAGCACGGCAGGCGTCTGCAGCCACTACCGTAGGTCGTGAAATGCCCGTTGCTGGTCTTCGCCCCACACGAAGGGGACATCTTCTCTGGTGAGATGTGTTAATGGCCATGGGATGCGCGAAAATTCCGCAATAAAGCGTCGGTACTAGGCGCAAAGGCCCACAAAACGTCGCACGGCCTTTTTACCTGATGGCGTTGGGAAATTACCAACGGCAGATATTTTATTAGGGTAAGGTAGGACACCATCACGACTAACAACTTGACCGAGAAATTGAAGTTCTTCAAAGTCAAAATGGCACTTTTCAGGTTTTAAAGTTAGGCCAGCTGAGCGTATTGCTTCAAAGACCGTCTTTAGTCTCCGTAAGTGTTCCTCGAATGTGACGGAGAAAACAATCACGTCGTCAATGTGCACCAGACAGGTTTGCCATTTGAGGCCCGAGAGTACGGTGTCCATTAGTCGTTGAAACATTGCTGGTGCAAAACACATACCGAAGGGGAGCACCAGAAATTCATAAAGCCCGTCGGGCGTCACGAAAGCGGTCTTCTCACGGTCTCTCTCACCAACTTCTACTTGCCAGTAGCCGCTTTTCAAGTCCGTCGACGAAAAGTAACGTGCGTTTCATAGCCTGTCCAGTGAATCGTCGATACGCGGCAATGGATAAACGTCTTTCTTTGTGATGTGGTTAAGTTTTCGATAGTCGACGCAGAAGCCCAGGCTACCGTCCTTCATTTTCACCAATACGACAGGCGATGCCAAAGGACTCTTAGATGGTCGAATAACCCCGTCCTTAAGCATCGTCTTCACTTGGGTTTGTATTGCCTCGCGCTCCATCGGTACTACACAATAAGGATTCTGCCGAATTAGTCTGGCGTCGGCTTCTGTATAATAGGGTGCTTAGTGAGCGGCGTCTGGCTGACGCGTGACGTTGATGAGAAGCAGCTCTTAAACTCATCGATGCGCTCAAGAAGGCTGTTGCGTTCGACGGGCGACAAGGTGGGACTGATGTCAACCGCAGGGGCAGGCATAGCCACGTTGGACGTCGCGTGCTCCACTGAGAGGCAGTCTTGTACTGAGGTAAATTCGCCGAAGTAAGCAACAGCCGTGCCTTTAACAAGGGGTCGATATTCCCTGGTAAAATTCGTGAGCAGGAGTTCGGCACGTCTGTCGTGTGCGTTAATTATGGCCCTGGCGATGGAAATGCCTTGACTCAATACCATTGCGCCGATGTGTTCGGTGACGCCAGTCCCGGTGTTCAAGTTGTCGCAGATAGCAGGTACGAGGGAACAGCTTCGTGGCGGAAGCGTGACATCGTCGTCGGCGATACCTAAGGGGGGTCGCTGGTTTCCCGCGGGGTCGACGTCATCTGAACTCGTAGCTAATGTGACGACGAGGTTACGGACATTAATAACTTTACCGTACTCTCTCAAGACATCCATCCCCAATAGAAGTTCCTTGCAGCTGTCAAAGAGAATGACGAGGGTGGCGACGAAGGTTGCACCGGCGATTATTATTCTGGCTGTGCATTTTCCAATAGGCGTCATCAACTGGCCGGCGGTCGTTCTGATGTTGGGCCCAGTCCACAGCGACTTCACTTTTCTCAGCCTGTCGGCCAGCTTTTGATTTATTATGGAAAAATGGGAACCAGTATCGACGACAGTGGCCACTTTGTGGCCGTCAATGCAAATGACAAGATCGGCGCTGACGGCGTCGGTTACAGGGGGTGTCGTTGGAGTCGTCGGAGCCTTAGAGTCGTCGGTCGTCGCTGATGGGGGCTGTTGCAAAGTTAGACGGTTTGCAACCTCACTCCCAGAGGTCGCTGCCGCTAGTTTTCCACGCCTCTAGTTTCCTGACGCCTCTAGGAGCACGTCTAAGCGTCAGGAAAATCGCGACGGGTCGGTGGGGTGTAACGAGCCGGAGATGATGAACGTGATCGAGGCGTCGCTGAACCTTCCGGCAGAAATTTTGTAGTATTTTCGTCGCAGGCACGCGCAGCATCAAACACAGGGTAATTGCAGTTTGGAAACCTTGGATACCCAGCAGCGCGGTAGTGGCACGCGGTAAACATGTCCTGCTTCGCGGCAATGAAAGCACAGCGGCCGGCGGTCAGCGGTGTGCCACAAATCGGTCTTTCGAAGCGGGTAGTCGGCAGGGGGTTCGCCGTAAGATCGAGGCGCAGCGATCGGCTGGCGGCGATAGGCATAGCTGACGGCGGCTGTGACTGTTCAAAATAGGGGCGTCCGGTGTGGCGGTGATGGCTGCGTCGGAGTAGTTGACGGTGTCAGCAGCATCGCAGTGGCGGGAGGTGGGCAACAAACAGCTTCCGCGTAGGTTAATCGTGGCGGCACCGCCTGCCGGTCTGACGACGAAAAGGCCTGTCGAACTTCCTCCCGAACGATATCAGCGACAGAAGCTACCGCTGGTGCCATGAGAGAAATACCGAGCTGCCGGATCTCCTCTCGCGCAATCTCTCGGATGACTTCACGCAGAGACGTGTCGCAGCTCTCAGATAGAATTCAAGCATTCACCAGCGAGTTCGTGCGACCATATTGACTTTTGCTGCAGTGCCCATTGTATACCGGTAGCCTCCTTGGTGAATTCGGCCACTGTCGTCGGTGGGTTCCTCACGAGTCCGGCAAACACTTGCTCCTTCAATCGGCGCAAAAGATAGCGTAACTTCTTTTCTTCGGCCATCTCAGGGTCTGCTCTGCGGAAAAGGCGGGTCATATCTTCTGCAAACATGGCAACGCTTTTATTTTGTTTTTGAATAGGGATTCGAGCAGTCGCTGCGCGTTGTGTTTTCTGTCGCTACTAGTAAATGTGTCTAGCAGCTGGGTGTGGAAGGCATCCCATGTGGTCAAACGTCTCTCCCGGTTCACAAACCACGTCCGCGCACTGTCTTGAAGCGCAAAATAGACATTAGCCAGCTTTTGCTGGGAGCCCCAGTCGTTGTAACTGGCGACATGCTCAAATTGCTCCAGCCAATCTTGGGCATCTTCAAAAGCGTCACCATGGAAACTTTCTGGGATCTTAGGATTCTGTGGCGTCACCTGCGATAGAGTTGCAGTAGCCATGGCTGAAGTCGGTAGACGCGTTCCTGCAGGGTCCTGCAAAGGGTTGAGCTCGGGCGTCAGGCCTAGCAGGCGGCGACTGTACCGGTGAACAGGAGTTTCGACGAACGCAGGTGATTCCGTGTTCGATGTATGGCTCCGCGAAGGTGTGCCGAGCATGAGGCAATCCTACCCAACGCCTCCACCAGTGTCACAGCCTAGTAGGAGACGGGAAAGCCGGTGTCGAGGACGTGTAAAATCACTTTATCAGCGCAGTCAACTTTAATACAAGCACCAATATTCCTCTACCCGTCGCTTATACCGGAAAAGAATACAGGGAATTAGAGAGCGAAATTATGGAATCTGAAAAACGCGCTGTCCTAAACAACCTCAATACTACAGCGGCGGCTGGCGAGGACCGCATCACTAATAAAATGCTACGGAACCTAGACGATCAGTCGGTTACCGAAATCACCAATCCTTTCAACATCCACTGGAATGAGGGAACTATACCCACCAGCTGGAAACATGCAAACGTAATTTTCATACCTAAACCAGGCAAGAAGCTGGAGCTAGAGAATCTCCGCCCTATCTCCTTAACCTCTTGTCTGGGGAAGGTTATGGAACACGTACTTCTTAACAGGCTAAACGAGTATACTGAAAGCAATGGGCTGCTGCCCCATACGTTGATAGGCTTCAGATCAAATCTGTCAACTCAAGACATTATGTGGCAAATTCAGCAAGATATCCTACACCCGGGTCCTATAAGAGCCACCCGTACAATTCTGGAGCTGGACGTGAGTAAGGCGTTTCACAATGTGTCACATGCTTCCATACTCACAAATCTAGCCCAAATGAATGTCCCGAAGCGCACTTATAACTTTATTTCAAGCTTTCTCAAGGATCGCACTGCAGAAATACATTTTGAGGACATTAAAAGCCGACAATTTCGATTAGGTACAAGGGCCACCCCTCAGGGCGTTGTCCTCCCCCCCTTCATTTTTAATGTGACTATGCGAATCCTGCCTCCATTACTAGAAAAGATCCCGTATATTATACACTCCATTTTTGCCGATGATATCACCATCTGGACCAATAGCGGTTCCGATGGAGAAATCACGGAAGCATTACAAGCGGCCGCGGATACCGTACAAAATTTTGTGCGACGGAATGGCCGAGAGTGCTCGCCAAAAAAAATCGGGGCTTCTCGTCATGCGAGATAAATCAACCAAACGCGCCACCGAAAGCGACTCCACCTCACCTATACGAGTCAGCATGGAAGACGGCCCAGTTCCACCCGTTCTGACTATAAGAGTTCTGGGCATGCTAATCTAGCATAACACACATAATTCTGAGGCGATTGCCCGATTACAGACGACAACCCTCCAAATATGTGGCCTAATCAGACGAGTAGCCACACGACACCGCGGTATGAAGGAGGCAGGAAACGGCCATCTGACGTAGGCTTTCCTCATCAGTCGAATTGTGTACTCCTTCCCTTACTACCACCTACGTTTTTCTGACAAGGAAAAGGTTAATAGCGTCTTTCGCACAGCCTATAAAGCTGCCCATGGTCTCCCGAGGTAATAATAATAATATATGGGGTTTTACGTGCCAAAACCACTTTCTGATTATGAGGCATGCCGTTGTGGGGGACTCCGGAAATTTTGACCACCTGGGGTTCTTTAACGTGCACCTAAATCTAAGTACACGGGTGTTTTCGCATTTCGCCCCCATCGAAATGCGGCCGCCGTGGCCAGGATTCGATCCCGCGACCTCGTGCTCAGCAGCCTAACACCATAGCCACTGAGCAACCACGGCGGGTAGGTCTCCCGAGGTACGCGAATACTGAACGATAACTTGAGCTAGGTATATGCAATACCCTAGACGAACTCGTGGAGGCCCATAAAACAGCCCAACGTGAAGGACTCTCCAGCACCGCAACTGGCAGGGTCATTCTAAGTAAACTCGGGCTGAATCCAGTTATGAATTCAGCAGGAAGAACAACATTACTCGGTACGGTCAAACGCCGTTTGGTTATAAAACCGTTACCCAAGAACATGCTCCCTGGAAGACACGACAGGAGGCGGTCTGCCAGAGCCAAGGCCCTTCAAAAAAGGTGCAAAAGCAACCAGCAGACCACTTATGTCCATGCAGCAAAGCAAAATCACCAAACTTACGTGGTGAGGTTCGTGACCGGAGAGGGAAGTATCCTCAACAACGCGACCATAAAAACAGTATCCACCGTGGAAGCGGAAGAGACTGCCATTGCTCTGGACACCATGAATCTCTCCGTGCAAACTATCATTAGCGACTCAAAAAGGGCAATAGTCAACTTTTCGAGAGGCAGCATAGGCGTCTGTGCAGCGCGAGTCCTACGGGACTTTACAAATGAAAATACTGTACAACTCGTATGGCTCCCTGCCCGTTCGGGGATTCAAGGGAATGAGGAGGCGCACTGGGTAGCCCGAGGTCTAATCAAACGGGAGCTGTGCCCCTCAGACTCGGATCCCATGAATGAGGCACCGACGGCATACCACGAGATAACATACTAGTACAAGCAAAAAAGACGAATCTACCCGCCACCAAACGCAAGCCTCACGCGAGCGCAAGCCTCAATCCTGCGTCGAATCCAAACTAAGTCGTTCCCCTGCCCACATGGGCTGGCCATAATTACCAACGGGCAATGGAACCTAATATGACTAAATTGCACAAATCAAACATTGGCTACCCAAAATCACATTCTTTGGTGGTGAGAGGGCTTACCCCCTCTCAGGTCACTCCTGCCAGCTCCCTCACAACAGACGTGGGAGGAGCTGCTCAGAATGCCGGATGAAAAACGACAAAAAGCCCTCGTTGCCTGGGCCGAAAGGGTTGCTCCTCGTGAGGGGCCATCCTGGTACTCGGGCCTGCCAGATAACTGAGCAGAATCTCAATAAAGTTGTTACCACCAGTCAATGCGACATCGTTTTCGTCTCTGTTTTTCTACTCGTGCGCTACTTCTGCGTCGTTTTCATCGCCTGGCACATACCCGCGGCGACCATAAAGGATGTGGCAGTACGTACCCTAACATTGTTGACGAAGCTATAAATTCTTGAGCAATTCACAAATTTAAACATGCAATACGAAATATAATATTGTCTGATCATTGTGTTTAACGAATGTTAAAAAAGTTTATTTGTTTAATGTCAATAGTAATGTTATTATTGTTCTACTCTGAATGTATAACTTTTGTTAATAAGAGAATGTTCTTATTTTCGCTCTGCTGTATTTATTTAGTTACTTGCTATTTGGCAAACGGTTGATACTTATCAATGTGTTTAAAATTTTGCTGTAGATAGTTTTGAACTTTTGTGTCTTATTAGTTGTACTTTGTTTTATCAGTTGAGTGCTACTTCTGCTGCTCCAGCGAGGTAAAGGCTTTAGTCAGGAGGATTATGACCTGCTTTTGCCTTACGTTGCGGGCAAACCTTATATTTGTGTTGCCCAAATAAAATGAAAAAAAAAACATCGACCGAGAAGGAGGCTGTGGTAGGGTATCGTGGTTTAAATTTCAACACGGAAACACCGCCAAGGCCAAGAGATGTGGTCTGTGCGGTAGAATTTCTGGTAAGTCAACTTCCCTCTGAAGTGCAAGAAGAAGCCCGCACCCATGCCATTGGTGTTCTTTTCGGTATGAGGAGACAGTGCAAGAACGCATTAATCAGTTGCGGAGAAATAAGCCATTCGAAGCATACTGAATAACACTAGCATCGCCCTTCTATCCTCCGGCAAAGGCAACGCTACGGTCCTGCTAGATAAGAGCCACTACCGCAATAAGATGCTGGCTCTTCTCGAAGACCATCATACGTACCCTCCTCTAGCGTATGACCCTACAAGCACAGTACAGACCAAACTCCAGAAATTGCTGACCAGGCTGTTCAAGTTGGTCGCTCCGCACCACGTGGGTCTCTATCACCGTTTGCCCTGCACGAACGGATCAGCCCCTGCAATCTACGGCCTGCCAAACGTCTACAAGCCTGACGTCCCACTTCTTCCTATCGTCGACTTCACCAGATCACCGCTCTACTGACTATCGTAACCTGCATCAAGTGTTGAGCCCTCTTGCCAATAAGACCTCTGCGCACATCGAAACCTCATCCGCATTTGTAGCAAAGATAAACATCACGGTGAGTGAAGATGACGTCATGGCCTCGTTCGACGTCACATCGCTTTTAGCTAGTGTCCCAGTGGATTTGGCAGCAGCCACGCGCAAAGAATCCCTATAAGCAGACAGTGGCCTTCCTGGTCACACGCCCTTCGACGTCCCCAACTTAGCGAACTGCGGCGGTTTTGCCTTAGCAACACGTATTTCTCTCATGGTGACAGCCTTTATCAGCGAACGTATGCCACGCCGACGGGAGCATCAGTGTCAGTTACCACGGCCAATCTAGTAAGGGAAGCTTTGGAAGGGAAGGTGCAGGCCACATTCAACCCGGCACCTAAAGGTTTTTATCCCTACGTGGATAACTGCTTCTGTATTTTGAAGATTCAAGACATACAGCGCTTCCTAGACTGCCTGAATGCTCAAAATTCACACATACAATTCACCGTTGAACACGAGAAGGACAACGTGTTGCCTTTCGTGGGTGTACTATTTCGTCGGGAGGGTTGCGCTCTCGCCTTTTAGTATACAGGAAGCCTACGCACATAGGTCGTTACCTCAGGTTTAATTCTTGTCATCCTGTCGGCCAGAAGACGTCTGTAGTGTCCTCCCTAATAACACGTGCCATACTAGTCTGCTCAGGTAATGATGCCCTGAAAAAGGAATTATGGACGATCCAACGTGAGCTAACCCGCAACGGCTACCCTAGTCGTTTTATATGCAGGACCGAGAAGCGGATATTACAGCCAAGCTCGGAGAGCAACACGACAATCTGTTCACGTGCAGCCATCCCTTACGTCCAAGGAATCAGCCAAGCACTGTCGCGCGTATGTTCAAAATACGACTTCCGCATTGCCCACATCCCGACCAGCAAGCTCCGGAACCAGCTAATGAATGTGAAAGACAGGTTACCTGTTGAATCATTCCCAGGAGTCATGTGTAAGGTACTATGCGCTGATTGCCACAAAGTATGTTTTGGTGAAACAGGGAAGTTCTGCAGACGCCTGAAGGGCCATAAATGTGACGTAAGAAATAATAGTCACACGACGAACGCCATTGCCGAGCATGCGAAGGAACATAATCACAAGATTGACTGGGACAATGCGACTGTTGTTGCCAAAGAAACGAACATGTCATCCCGATGGCTGCTAGAATCGCTAATCATTCAATCGACGCCAGCTACGATGAACCGGACACCACGGACTATACCTGCCATTTACGCACGTTCGTTACGTCACGTACTGGCTACATATGTCACGACGATTTCCTATGCAATTCACTGAACAAGAAACCCGTACACCGTTCCGAAACGTCAGATTATACATCAGACTTGGTCAGTGACCGTGATCCCTTTTATTTCCATGCCCAACCACACGAACTTTCGTCGAACCCTTGATTGTGTTTGCAAGGATTCACTGACGGGCTAGTTGGTTTATTAGCAGAGAAAGAACAGCGCTTCAAGTTGTTAGCGCAGTGTGTCTTTAGTTCTTCCTTTGCGTCCAGTCTTGAAGCGCTGTTCTTTCTGTGACTTTGCAGATGTTTTTTTTTCTGCGTCAGTTACGCTTTCCAAGAGCATTTATTTGCAAAATATTGTTCGCATAGCTCTTACAGAAGCACGTTTAATCGAAATTTCTTCGCTCGGCTAGATAATCTCCACGATGGGCTCCAAGCCGCTGATTTCTTAAGCCACCTAAGAGCAGTTATTGAAAACTCAACTAACGTAGCTTCGTTAACTACCCACACGACTTCTACACTTACTCCCAATCTAGAGGCTGCCAATCTGAACACTCATATGATAAGATGATGTCGCCAACATTTGTATTGCTTTAATAATTTTGTTTCACACAGATAAAAGCAGCCAGTATTTGACGGTGCAGTACGCTTCTTATAAAGAAATATGGAAGTTTGCAGAAGTTACCTTGGCACAAATGAAGTTCGTGAGCTTAAACACATGTGCCCAACCACGCACTTCTGCCTTTACAAAGGATTCTCCAACATTATGCAAGAGGCACCTCAGTGCTACGGTATATCCCACAAGGTGTGCGAGAACGTTGTGCGTGCTCCCGATTATATTTCTGAGCGTTGGTGGCATCACGCTAAGTTCCCTGGCATCATCAGGAATAAAAACAGATGCCTAGCGGAAAGCGTTCAAGGCATCTTCTATACTTTGTAACATGTGGCACAGCGCGGACAAGTAAGTTCGAACTAACAGTACTGAAATATTAAGATGATGGTTTTGCTGCATATATTTTGGCTGTCTGATATCGATATCTAAATAAGAAACTACTGTGATTTTTGTGACAAATAATGCTGACATACGTACAGTCACTTGAAATTTGGGCTCTGATACCAGGTTCCTTGGTGGAACTAGGCCCTGGACTACAGGGCTACATTGAACCACGAAATGCCGGCTTGATAAATACCAGTAATAGGAAAGTGTTCAGCTCTTGATTATTTGGTACGTCGGCACCACTCTGCAGTCTTGGGGACCCCTTTACCATGAGCACTATGTTTATACTAATATTTGAAGCAATTGTACGCTATATTTCGCTTTTTTGAGTGAGCTTTCTTTTGCGTCCAACCACTGTTCCAAGGCTATCGCTTGGCTCAATACGCGACTGCATGTATTTGAAATATCCATAAAGTTGTCACGGATTCAATAGCAAAAGAGCGCTATCTAATCAGATTGCGCGCGTGAAGCTAATGCTGGCTTACGTTCTCGATGCATTTGAGCGCCCGAGTTTGCGCTGCAAGCTGCGAGCATTGCAACCGAATGAACCCATGCCTTCATCTGTAGCTCAGATTCAAAGGAAGCGCTACCTTGCGCTCAGCCATTGTGCTTTGAGTGCGATTTTTTTTTCAACGCAAGCTCGCCTTATAACCCACCGTGGTTACTCAGTGGCTATGGTGTTCGGCTGCTGAGGTCACGGTATCGAATCCCGACCACGGCGGTCGCATTTCGACGGAGGCGAGATGCCAAAACACCCATGTACTTAGATTTAGGTGCACATTACAGAACCTCCGGTGGTCAAAATTTCCCGAGTTCTCCACTACGGCGTGCCTCATAGTCAGAAAGTGGTTTTGGCACGTAAAACCCCCTAATTATTTTTTTAAAACTCACCTTGAGATGAGTTATAGTCGTGATTCACTCTTTTGGAACTGCCTTTTTTTTCTTGACATCATTACAACGTGACAGTATAAACGTGCTACATATTTACTGAGTGCATACTGGGAAATGGACTAGGACTCTTGTGACGTGTGCGTTTGCACATTTAAAGCAATAATTTATTATTCGTAACTTACTTTTTATTTTAGGAGGTTGTGAAAGGCAGCAACCTTATATTAACAGGATGTCTTAAAGGGACCCTCAAACGATTTTGACGATATTGTACAAACGTACTGAGTCGTTAGAGTAGGTCGTTCTGATCATTAATTAACGCATCTAGGTGCTCCGCGTAAAGCATGCAATTTATTATAAGGTTTCAAAAATGTACATTGCTGCCAATCACAACACACTGCTCGAAGAAATTTTCAGCCCCCCTATCCGTATGAGTTAAAGGGAAGCTGAAACACTTCTCGAAAAAAATGAGTTTTCTGCGGCATTCTACAGTTTTGAGTCCCCTGAACACGAATATCTCGTTCAAA
The DNA here is from genome assembly GCF_038994185.2 of Dermacentor albipictus. Lineage (NCBI taxonomy): Eukaryota > Metazoa > Arthropoda > Arachnida > Ixodida > Ixodidae > Dermacentor > Dermacentor albipictus. The sequence goes on from NC_091824.1 coordinate 6,603,420, forward strand.
AAGGGCGGAAACAAGCGCAAGTGGCTGTTTTTTCACGAAAACGCGCACCAGCGCCTCAGGGTATCGCGCGAACGCCGCTGTTGCCCGTGATTGGTCGGAGCCGCTGTGACGTAAGTGGCGGCAGTCGCCGGTCGGCGCCGCCGTTTCAGAGCGTAGCACGCTGTTCTATTCTGGCTTCATAGCTGAGTTGTAAGCATTATGGAACGTTCTCGCTGTCTCGGACAGCTTGTATTTTCACCGTACATGTTCGAACCAACAGCCGTTACGAAAAATGATGGCGGCAACGGCGGCAACGACGATGTTGAGTGTGCCAAAAGCGAGAGCGATGTGTGCACCTTCTCGCGCGTTGGAAATCTTAGCTGTTACGTATGCTTTTTTTTCATGTAGCTGCACGTTCCAATGACGGGAGAAAATATGCGCTAAAGTGTCACTGGGAACTTGCTGCTGGAAGAATGCCGAAGCACTAACTTCTCATTAGATTGTAAACACGGGTACAATTCCGCGATGTTAAGCACCTTGCCGCTGCTTGTCTAAAGTCCCGTGGTTTTCTGAGCGTTGATACACGATCGCGAACATAAGTGCCGCGCTTCAAAGCGCGCACATGCAGTGCTGCGAGGTACAGTCATGGAAGTTGCTTATCATACACATCCAGATCGATATGGTCAGGGGGATTATATGTGCAATATTCAGAATATGGTTCGACGACTTTGGGATTGTGGCTCCATCAAGAATCGGTATGCGTGCTCCATGCTAGTGTTGACATAAAGATATTAGGCAGTTTTAGCACCGCCGTGTCGTAAACATGATAACTGCAACCGTACTTCGAATGCAACCGCACGTCGAAAGGTCCGAGCACAGCACAGTTGACTTCGTCGGCACGAACTTATCTCTCCTCACCGCACAGCGCTGCAAGCTTCTTGTCCTTCGGGAACCTGTGAAACACCACATCGTCTCGCCCGCGTGTGTTCGCGCAGCCGAATGCTGCACAGAACGAGGGTATGTTGGGCGCCCTTGGCTGTAGGCACTCACGCAGCACAGAAGGGAAGAACAGTTTACGAAAATCGCAAAACAAACGTGAGCGGCGGCGGCGGCAAATCTCTCGTAGCGTCGTTCAGTAAAGCGCAGGACGGAAAGAGGCATGCCAGCGCATGCCAGCACGCCGGTCCGGCAGCTCGGTCCCCGCCAGTGACGTCACTCTCGCCGGTTCTCTCTGGCAACCACCTCACCCGGCGCTCCGGGAAGCGATGGGGGCGTGTCCGCGGGGGTGATTTAGAAAGCGATTTCCGCCCCTTATATTAACAAAACGAAGAAAAAAAATTTCGGAACCGTAAATTATTAGGTCTGTTCTTCCCAATCCCAGCAATTCATGGAAATTGAAAACCGTTTCAGCTTCCCTTTAAGTCACCCCATTGACGTCAATAGGGCGAGCTATCCGATTGGCTGCCCAGGGCACGTCATCTATAATTTTTCCACCTTTATGGTGAACAAATTAAGTTGGTAATAGTTGGAAGGTTAGTTAATTTGTTTCTATAAAAAGAAAGCACCGGAAACGGAATGCACAAGAACTATTTGTCGCGACACTTAAGCACTTCCGGCACACAGTAAGCGTCGTCTGCTTCTGATACGACGTGTTCCTTTTTTGCGAGAGCTCTGTGTTTAGAGTCGGTCTCAGTCTTTTCGTGAGAACCATGATTCGACTTTGTGGCATTGTGGACTGCAAACGTAGCGACTGGCAATATGTCAAGCTGTGACATAGCATCGGATTGTCGCTATCCGATCGGCACCAGGATTTGCACGTTCGCGGCCGTCACTTTACGCCAGGAGATTACGCACGCAATAGCGTTTCGCGAGTTCGAAATTAGGGTACAAGCTAGTGCAAGAGAACAGGGCCTGGCCGTTTCAGCGTGTTGTTTCACTGGATGAGCAGAAGCCCATATGTCAATAATCTGCACGATGCAGTCACCTGGTGGCACAGAGCTCAACCACATACGGTAGCAGCAACGAAATGTATTCTTTGCTTCTTGCGTGAATTTTTCGCAGGAGCGTAACCATTAAGACGTTGCTTTGAAGGTGTTTAAAATGTTTTACACTTGGTTAGAGCAATTTGAACTTTTTGTTTGGCTGATTCAGCTCTGCGCCAACAGTTGGCTGGACCGTACGGACCGATCAGGGCGCTCAGGTACGTCTACGCTAAAGTGCCTTCATCAATTTGAATTTATGTCTCCAGCCAACCGTCGAAACGCCCAGCTTGTCTGTGGTTGCCGCAATACCAGACACGTTCGGCGCTGCGACAGAATTCTCGCAACGCTCGCTGCTTCGATAGCTATCGCTTGGGGTAGACTGCCAAGCATCTGGCGGAGAGTTTGGAGAGGTTTCGCGCTCTCCCTCCTAGAGAACCGGAAGTCGATGAGACGACGTTCCATAACGATGCAGAGCCAGTGAAAGCGGAGCTTAGCCCCGATCACTCGGTGAACAAGTTGAGGAGGAAACGCTTGACTATGGAGGAGGGTAACTTGTAATCGTCCGTAGCTCGCTTAATATGAGACGTCTCATACAAATTGTGGCGCGAATTATTAACTTTAGCTGTACCCTACGCGTCTACAAAATTTCTCGGAACCGTTTCAGGGGCCCTTAAAAATAAAGAAAATTTAAAGGCTTATAGTCAGCCTTAACCTCATGTCAAGGAAGAAAATTTCAATAAAACTATTCTTGTAATAAATAAAAGCCTATCCAGCTGAAAACGTTTCATCTAAGTTCCCCTTTGCAAGCTGATACCGACATGAAGGTGCTTCGTATCGTGGGCCGTATCGTGGCCCTATCGTGGGTCCAACCGTCGAACAAAGGGTTCCTCCGAATGTTTCTCATTTCGGGAAAGCGTGTTACCCTGCTGCCCTTCACCCCGGCTCACAAATACGCATAATGCGAAAGTGCTGCGTGAAGAGCGTCGTTAGTGCAAACCCACGAACTACTGTAACTCAACTCGCTTATATTCGCTGTCATTTAGGTTTAGATAAAAATTGTGAATTTTAAATACACGCATCACGAATCCGAAAAGAGCCGTCCACCACCAACCTAGGTAGGTTCCTTTCATTTCGTACTTCGTCCTAGCAGCTAATAGTAGCTCACGGAGCAGAGCCCTTAGTGTGGAAGGGGCAGAGAAGGCACTGTATGCTATCTCATCACCCGCCGAAAATTGCACGCTGCGCTACTTGCCATCCCTAGAAAATTGTATATGCAACGCCAATCCATTTGCAACACAGCAACGTCGTTCAATGATGGGAGAGTCTGTTGAGAAACAGGGTCGTTATGGAGATGAAGACAGCTATTTTCGTCAGCAATGAATAAATGAATGAATGAATGAATGAATTCATTTACTGTGAAAAAGAAGGAGTCAACATCGGCGTAAGCATGTATCAGCACATTAGGAAACGAGTGGGCGACAAAAAGAGTAAAAGTTGGAGGCCGGGTGGCAGGCGAAGTCAAAGTTTAAAGTCGAGAGAATATAAGCTACAGTTGGTGAAACTGATCCAGTTACAGTGTAGATGTGTGATGCGGCGAGTAAATAATCAGTCAACGGCCAGAGTCCGTCCTTTGCGGTAGTATGAGCACCCGCCGTTCTTGGTAATAAGCATTTACTGAATACCAATCTTGGAAATTACTTATTCATCGGTTATAACACACCTCGCCGCGTATTCCTTAGTGGCAAGCTCTGTGGATTACAACTGCGCTATCGCGAAAAATTACGACCATGCCGTGACGCTTGCGGTTACGGGTGTTATACTCGTAACTCTTGCGATTGCGAGAATACTATAAACATAGGTTTACTGCAAAAGTTATAGAACAGACAGTTTAGAACAGCGTTTCTCGCTTTACATATTCTCAACGCAAGCACCTTTGCAGCATGTTATGGTGTGCGCTCCTTCAAGGCAGAGACGCGAACGCTAACATAAAAGAGAGAGAGAGAAAACATTTATTTGTCTTGAGATTGGGCGACTTCCTCGCAGGGTGGAGCCCTTAGTTCAGGGCCCCATTGGCTCGCGCCACTCTGCGTGCCCGCCGGATCAGCCGTCGCTGCTCTTGCGGGTCTGAGCTGGTCAGCGCAGTCTCCCAGGAGGAAGGTGAAGGTGAAGGAATAGGGGAGTAACCCGGAGTGTAAGGGCACTCCCAGGGGGAATTATATACTGTGGGCTTTACTCCACAAAAGGGACAGTATGAGGGATATTGTGTGGCATGGAAGAGGTGGAGATAAAGAGGCGGGGAATTGGATTAGTTTGAAGTTGTCGCCGCGTGACGGCACCTTCTCGATTAAAGGAATCATGTGGTGGAGGGAAGTTTCTCCTGGTATCTGTGTAATATTGCAGAGCTTCAGTGTAGTTCAGGGGTTCTGTCTGTGCGTCATCTGGGTTAGACAGCTTTTCCAATGACGCCCGGTTAGCGAGCTCTCGGGCTGCCATATTAGCACGTCCATTAACATGGAGAGAAGCGTGTCCAAGTGTCCAGACGATACGCATCCTGTGTAACTCTGTGGGGTGTAACGATGTAAGGATGCGGTATGTGTAGAGTGTCCCCGTCCCTTGTGCCAAAGTCCTGCAGGCGGTCTGTGAATCAGTGACCACTGTGATGGGTCCATCCGGTGCCGGTATGGCTGAAGTGTGTACGATGGCTAGGGCGATAGCAGCCTCTTCCGCCTTGGCACTATCCACAGTGTTGAGCGTGGCCGAAGTTCTCAGAATGTCTGCACTATCTAGTACGACTAGACATAGGGCGCATTCCTGCGGGTAGCGGGCCGCGACGGTGTATAGGACCAGTGTGCTCGGTGTGTCATCGCCAAAAAGTCGAGCCAGGGCTTGTGCTCTAGCCTTTCTTAGGCCTATATGACGGTCAGGGTGCATATTCCGGGGAATCGGGGCCACGTGAAATTTGTTGCGAATGCTAAGTGGAAGAAGTGTGCGGTTTTCCTGTTGTGGGTTTCTTGGTGTTTGGTACCCTAGCCGGGATAGAATGTGGCCCCTTGCATTGTTCGTTGCAGATGTTGCAATTGGCTGTTAAGATGACCTTCAACTAGTCCGCGGATGGTGTTGTGCACTCCCAGCCGTATTAGGAGCTGCGCAGACGCATGCTGGGGTAGTCGCAGCACTGCCTTTAGTTCCGTACGGAGGAGGGTGTCCATCTGGTCCATCTCAGTTTGAGTAAGATTATGATAGGCGAGGTGGTAGGTTAATCGGCTAAAACGAGGGCTTGCACAATTCGGAGTACGTCATTTTCTTGGAGTCCTTGTCGGCGGTTTGTAATGCGCTTTATCATGTGCGTTACTTGGGTAAGTCGTTGGCGGAGCACGTGTAGGGTATGTGTGGCCTTCCCGTTGTGTTGTATGTGAAGGCCTAGTACACGTAGTCAGTCTACCCTTGGAGAAAAGTTTCCATTGAGATGCAATATGATGGCTGTTAGAATATCGGCCTTATTGCGTTTTTGAATACAAGCAGGAGCTCCAACTTCTCAGCTGCGCATGTGAGTCCTCCGGCTCTTGCATACTCTTGTATTATATTTGCGGCTTCCTGTAGTGCGTCTTGAATGGCGCCGTGTGACTGTCGTCACCCAGGTTGTAACGTCATCGGCGTACAGGGCGTGCTGCACCTTCGGAAGTTTGTCGAGGAGCGGTGGTAGCTTTGCCATCACCACGTTTACAGGCTGGGTGAGAGAACCGAACCCTGGGGAGTTCCTCTGGTGAAAAGTTTTATGATATCCGACCGAATATCACCTAGGCCACTGGTGGCTGTGCGGTCAGATAAAAAGGCTCGGACATAGTGATACATGCATTTTCCACATCGGGAGAATGCAAGATTGTTTAGAATGAGGTCATGTGAGACGGTATTGAAGGCCCATTTGAAGTCCGACGCCAGAATGGCTCTTGTTTGAGCTTTACTTGGACCATCCACAACGTCCTCCTTAAGTTGTAGGAGTTTGTCCTGCGCAGACACTTCTGGTCGATAGCCGAATAAGGTATTGGGGAAGAATTGGTTCGTTTCGAGGCGATGCTGAAAGCGATTTAGAAGTACGTGCTCGAAGAGTTAACCAATACACGAAGTCAGGGAAAGGGGTCTGGGATTTTGGAGTGACAGCGGTTTCACGGGTTTCGAAAAAATGGATATCCATGCATCGCCATTCCTGTGGAAGCGTTCGGTTTTTCCAATGGTCGTTGTAGTATGCAGTGAGTTGCCCTATGGCCTTGTCGTCGAGGCTGCGTAGCAGTGCATAGTGAACGACGCCTGCTCCGGGCGCCGTGTTACATCTGATGCCATGTAGGGCTGCCCTCACTTCTGTCTGTAATAACGCCGTCCAATTGGGTTTCTTCCTAGTGTGGATAGTCTTTGTACTCCGGTAGCTGACCTGTAGCAATGTATCTCTTTTGCAGTGTTTGGAGGAGCGCGTCATCGTCCATTTCTTCCTTGTGGATGATAGTGCGGACGGTGTTCGTTGTGTCCGTTTTTCTGTGCATTGGATTGAGTAGTGCTCTGAGGAAGGACAACGTTTTGGAACTACTTAGTGTGCCATTAAGGCGGTTGCAGAGGTTGTGCCAATTGCTATTGGTGAGGCTAGTGGCGTATTCTTCAGCTTCTGTTGTGATCCGGTCGATTCTTTGTTACAGCCTACGGTTGTGCCGCTGCCTCTTCCATCGTTTGTTCACGCCTCTTGGAGTATCCCAGAGATGGAGAAGAAGTCTGTGCACATCCGGTGTCTCCGTTTTTGCAGTAAAATGCTTAGTGGCTGCTTTAAAACCTGCTTGTAACTGTTGTGTCCACTAGTATAGAGAAGGCGCGTCGTGTTGTTCAGATTTGGTTCTGTTGTGCCGGAAAGCGTCCCAGTTCGTTATTTTAATTGGACGTTCTGGGGTGCGTATGGCCACCAGTTGGACTTGTTTGGCTAGAATGCTGTGGTCACTGGCCAGATTTCCCATTTGGCTGTTCCAGGAGCATTGAGTCAACCGCTAGACCATTGTTAGGTCAGGGCAGGTATCCCTGCTTACGCTGTTGCCCGTTCTGGTTGGTGTATCAGGTTCTGTCAGCAGAGTGAATTGATGAAGGTTCATGGCATGGGCTAGACGGCGGCCTTTTGAAGTTTCTGTTTGGCACCTCCAGGCTGGGCGGGACGCATTGAAATCACCCAGAATAATCCATTTTCTGTCTTGTTTATTGGCGGCCGAAAAAAAGTTGTCCGAAGCCGTCTAGTTGCGATTTGGGTGCACTGTAGATATTCAGTAAAATCAAGCTGGTTTCATATCGATTCCTAGGTACAATTTCCAATAGCACATGCGGAATATGGGAGCTCTCGAGCGTGTGCTCGATCACTGATTTGATTGGACACACGGGTGGCAGCTAGTGGTGGTTTGGTGGTGTCATGCTTGTCGGTGTATGCATTGTGTCCAGTGAGTGTGGGAGTGCCGTGTACTTCTTGAAGTGATATTACGTCTGGCGGCTGAAGCTGTGTGGCTAGGAACTGTATGAGGGAACCCTTCTTCCTTCGGTACCCTCCATAATTCCATTGCCACACCCGAAAGGTGGTGGTAGTGCGCCTCTTAGGTTTGCTCGCCATGATTGGTTGACACCACCTCGCTGGTAAGGGCAGGTGTTGTATGAGCAGGGCGGATATAAGGGTGTGACATTATTGGTTCTCGAGTGACGTTAGTGTCATGTGAGAGTGAGTCGTTTTGATGGCGGAAAGTTTAGCTAAAAGTTGCACTGATGAGTTGTTTCATGTCAGTCATGGCTTGTTGTATGACCTGTTGTAGCATGTGCTTGACATCAGCCATGATCTCTTCCTTTATTTTTTGTATCTCCGCTCTCAAAAAAGTCGCCATTTCCTCTATCATTTCGCACCCTTCTTGTTTGGTGCAGGAATTGTGAGGGAGTTTCTCAGGTTCGAGTGTGGGTCTCTGGGTGAGTGAAAGCGTCGTTGTGGGAGACAGTTTGTTTTGTTTGTTTCTTTGCTGTGCGGATGGAGGTGAAGGAAGGGAGGAGGAAAGAGGGGGAAACTACGCTGACCAACTTACCTCTGTCACCTTCCTGGTGTGATGGTCGGGTGTTTTCGTCCACGCTGCCTGAGATTCCTTCGGTAGCTGTTTCTGCTGCGTCAGGCTGCGGCTCCCAGATCGGCTTCGACCTTACGGTTGCTTCTGGTCCTTGGAGGCCCTGCGGACCCTATACCTACTGCGACTTTGGGACTGGCTGTGTCCCCGGGATCGGTAGTGGGCTCGACCACGTTTTGCATCAGTAGTCGTAGGTGCCACACCACTGAATGTCGTAACCTTGCAGGACTTCTTGTCGAGCTGGAGTTGTTGCTCCGCCATTTTCTGCTGCTCTCGTAACACGTGGCTCTTGTTAAAGGGTTTGCGTTGCCATAATGGACATGTAGAGTCAGTGATGGGGTGCTGACAATCACAATGAAAACATTTCAGCGTGCAATCATATCCTTCGGAGGGGTTGGAAGTTCCGCACGCAGCACATCGGGGTTTATCCGGGGTTGGGCAAACATCCGCTCGATGACCCGTGAAGAGGCACACGCTCTACAGCTGCTGTCGGGGTTTATGAGTGTAGCACCAGTATTCTCCTCCGTAATAGTAGATGTACCGGGGAACCCGAATGCCAGAGAACGTGCTGATGGCCATGGCTGAATTTCCCATCATTCTTGCATACAGGACCTGACCCATCGGTGATCGGATATTTGTCATCAGGGTCGTCGCGCTGTGTTCTTTTCTACGTCGGAGATGACTCCTTTGCAGGAAGCATCCCGAGCAGCCACATGGGCCTGAACCTCGTGCTGCTTGTTTTCCAGGCATACAGACTTGCTCAGCTGCAGTCGTGCCGCTAGCTCATCGTCCGATGTGCTGACCACTGCAATGTTCTGCTCTCGGTGTATGCGGATGGTTAGCTGGTGGAGTGTGCTCTCCTTTAATTGAGCCGCCGTGCCTATAGCTCTGGCTATAGAGTTCTGCGGCCACTTACCGAGGTTCAGTCTATCTCTCGGTTGGAAGACCACTTTCAAGTCGTCGATCGGTAGCGGGGGCAGCTGCGAGCTCTTATTGCACTATGTCAGATGGAGGTGGTCCTGCTGTGCGGGTTCGGTGTTAAGTGGCAAGCTCGACGTAGCTTGGACCTGTTTCTTGCGCTTTCGGGCCACGAGAAACCAAGTGCCGTCTTCGTTGTCTTGACTCGGTTCTTGATCCATAGCGGCGTCTGGCGTGGTTTCGTCCAGTGCTGCGGCAGGCAGGGGGTCTCAGGCAGCCATCTTCATGGTAGCAGTGCAGGGTGCAGGAGAGGCACGCGATGCTGTCACGCCGTAATCGCGGTGCCTACGTTAGGCCTAGCGCTGCGGTCTGCTCGCCTCAAGATGCCCTGGCCGAGGTCTCACCGGATCTGGGAGATCTTGGTCTCAAAAGATTTCACCCGTTAAGATCCGTCGATTGGTGGTAAGCGCGTTGTAGAAAGAAAACAGCTGTGAGGTGCTCCAAGAGCCGGAGCCCATTCGCAGTTCATCCTTCACACGCGGGGTGAAGGAGACACAGCAGGGTGCCGTCTTGGGCCTCGTGCCAAACATATCCAAGCCAACAATCTATTAGCAGCCACGTTGTCGTTTATATACAAGGAGGTAATATGCTTAAACTTTTTTAGTGCCAGTCCCAGCCACCGCCTACGGGAGCGCGTGAAACCGCCGCCGGCCATATTGCTAGAGCAAAAAGAGCGCGGCTACAGTACGGGGCCGCATTATGCGTGCGGCGTTCCCTGCGCTTGCGGTTCCGTGATGAAAAATAAAATGAGTCTTCTTTAAGAAATATATCCGTCCGCCGTTGTGTGCTGGTATCGTAAAAAATTGTCATGGTGGCAGGTGCCTTGTTTGCTGAGTATAATAAGTTTCGAAAACTGAAAAACAGTCGCATTTGCTGTTTTCATCATTCAGTAACCTGCCGCGTGAATCGGCACTGTGATGCCCTTTCGTCGATGCGTGGTGCTGGCCCGTATTGGTAGCGACATGCTTTGTACTTGGAACCGAGGTTTGCGCCCGAAGTCCGAAGGATCATCCTTATTCATGGGTTGAAGTTGTTATCCAACGAAATTTCTGTACTTGCCTATGCAGATGACATAGCCTTCATCCGTGCAGTCTCTACACGAAAAGTGTAGAGACTGCGGTTGCGATAATGCAACAGTATATTGCAGGTTCTGGTGCATCAGTGATCTTTGATAAGAGTTCAGGATCTTGGTCCGGCCTATGGTGCATGACGCCAGCTCACTGAGACACGCCAGCGCTTTTTCCTTCTTCACAAACTCTCCCGTTTGCTTACAGAATCAGAAGGGTCAGGACTAAAGGTGCTGGCATGCTCTGACTGAGGCCTTGACCTCTGTACAATCTGCGCTTCAGCGAAGCAATCAAGACAGCGTTAGAATAGGGAGAAAAGGAAAAAAAGAAGTGGGGGGATTTGAACAATGAATTCATGAGGCAAATTTGAGAAAATAATTCTAAACTACAAGCTAAGAAAAAACAAGCACATGTGCAACCGTAAAAACAGCATGAGCAACACAGTTTGGCCGAATAATAAAAACATAATTAGCCATATTTGCACTACTGCTATTTCAGTTCTTAACATCACAATTTCTAACAGTACACATTCGGGAACAAACAAAGGAATCAGGAAACAAAAATAGACATAGTTTTTCAGTATGTCTTACCCATGAAAACGCTACAGTGTTCATTGCGCTGAAACTGGCATGAATAAGCATTTAGAATTCACTACGTAAAAACACACAAAATTCGCATGACAACCGTACATCACACCAACGAGCTACGTATGGTTACATATACTTCTTTTATACAATTTTATTCATGGCGATTGGTTTATTAGGTCTAACATTTCCTTGTTTTCATTTCGGAGCTTTGTAATTTTATACCTCAAGCGTTGCATCCGGTATTTGTTCTGATCTTAGGTAGTTTATAGTTTCACACGAAGGTTGCGGTCTGTAGTCCTTTGAAGGTAGATAGACTCAAAATTTGCCTAGTTTTCTTTTTTTCTTTGCGTGAACACATAAAGTGAGAGCTTCTTTGTATGAAGAAGATTTGATGGAACTAATTTATACTTCATTTTATAGGAAAATATGGTATCATTGAAGCGGATGCTTTCAAGAGCACGATCAGATCTTTTTGTAAAATCTCGCAGTTTACTTAAATTTGTCGTCGTTGTAGAGCCCCAGCAGCATTTTAGATGGGACTGAGTTAATGCTTGATATATAACCGGTTTGATTCTGTTAGGAATTAAAGTACCTATTCTCCGTAGGGCGCCAATTGTTCAAGATAGCTTACTTTCGAGGTCGGATATGTAGTCATTCCACGATAATTGTTCCTGAAAAAATACACCGAGGAACTTTATACTAGTCGTCCTTTCAACTACTGCGTCTTCAAAACGCAGGTTGAAAATTTTATTTAAATGCGAGTTTGGAGCTTTCAATATGACATATTTCATATTACTTGTATTTGACTGTAACTCACTTGCACCTAGCTATAGTGATAGTTAGCTTTCAATTCGGCCTGTTCCAAATTTTTACTATGAACAAATACATTCGCATCGTCGGCGAAAGGTACTATCTGCTCAGTATGGGGTATGTTACAGATGTCATTCACATATGAAAGAAATGAAAGGGTACCTAATATCGAGCCTTGTGGTACTCCCGTTGGGATTATGCTGTGATCTGAAGAACACCTGTTTAATATCGCGTACTCTTTGCGAGTTTCTAGATAACTTTTGATTAACTGATAGGCTTGGCCCCTTGAGCTAGGCCTTCAGTGTATCCGATATAATACACTATGGTATTCCAGGGGATGGTACGGAAAACGACAGGGGCCTCTCTGATACGTATAATGAGAGCATCATAAAGAAAGTGCTTGAATTAGAACCGGTAGTAATGAACTAATCCATAGTCTTGGCAGATCAGTTGCCCAATAAAACACGACTTATAATACTCTATAATATTTCTGAGGCAAGGCCGAAATACTGAGAAATTGCTATAAATTAAGGGAATAAAGTTCGCGGCGGGGGAAGATTTTTCACCTAATGTTCGCGCTAACAGAAAGAAACTATGACAAGGGCTTAAGCAAAGCAAGCGGCCGGTGAAAAATTAACTTGGATTTGACGGGTTAATGATAATTAGCAAATTATTTGGATTGGATGAGGGTGCAAACTGCATTGCGCCAATTAACCGCAAGCCACAACAAATAAACGAAGAATCACAGGTGCGCGCGCTGCGTTTACGCAACACTCAGACGCGAACCTAGTTCGCCAACATTAATACTCGCAGCATTAATCTAGATGTGACGACGAAATAGAAAGCGTGGGAATTTCCATAAAGAAATCAGTTGATAGTGCAGTTGATGTCCACGCCTATTCGTTCTTTCTGTGTCCATGTTTTTTTATTTCATCATTTATCATTAGTACAGAAGGAGGTCCTGGAGTTGCAAGAGCTGTCAGGGGGACCTCCTATTAGTAATTTAACATTGCATGAATTAATATATTTTGGCAACATGGCAACGACAGACATCAGAAAACACGAAGTTAATGAAAAAAATAAACAAATACAAAAAGTTGCTTACAATAATTGAAGTTCAAAACACAGCAAATGAAACAGATACAGCGTATGAATAAATAAATATGTGGTAATTGACACGTTAATGAAACACAGGAATGACACATGTGAAAGAACACGGCGGTATTGCAACAGATAATTAAAAATAAATATATACTTACAATACGCAAAGTACAAATGTTATATAGGCTATGCGACAAAAAATTTGAAATGTCTAAGAAAGGATTAAAAAGAAGCATGGAAGAGCCCATGGAACGCAGTTCCATTGGTTCTGCTGCTGCAATCTTCCAAGAATGAAACAACTAGCTGAGTTAGACATCCTTTTAACAGAAAGCTTTTCGCCGAATATTGCATCGTTTATAAAGAAGTTAACTTTCGTTCCGATCATACTGTCCTCAAGAATTCCTTGATGTGAATGTCAGAACGACATACGAAATGGAAGATTATTTTAAATCTAAATAAATCAGCTTTGCTAACAATAACAAGCAAACATATTACACCATATTTTGCCTACAACATTGGTGACACGCAACTAACCATAGCCAAGCAACAGAAGCACCTTGCATTAGTTAAGTTACATCGTTACATAAAATATGTTACATCGTCCGCCTTAAAGAGAATATTCTTCCTCAATAGGCGACCCCGATCTGCCCTGCCTAAAACAAAGCTCTTAGCCTACAGTACTCGACCTATACTAGAATATGCAAGTGCAGTTTGGTTTCCGCCCACAAACAAAGAAAAGGCGTTAGGTTTGTCTGCAACACATATAGTCCAATCGATTTACCCTCAGAATTATTTGAAAAATCTGAACTCTTGATAATAAGTAATCGCGCTAAATTGGCATGCCAAAAAATGCTGTTCCAACTCCTTCATAAGCAGTTTAAGAGCGACAGTTCAAGATTTATATCTAAACGCGAAACTTAACAATAACGGCACATAATCTGCTAACGTTACAAGAATTCCGTTTCAAAACAAATTATCTAAAATATACCGTCTTTCTACAGGCAATTAGAGAAAGGAATAGACTACCCGAATGTATAAGTACAATAAATAAATTTTTAACATAACTGAAAATCACTTACGGAGTACCCATAGTTCAGAGCTTGTGTGCTTTTCTTATCTACTAGTGCAATCCTTCAATAGGATCATTATGTGCTGTACCTCTTCTCGTTATGTTTTGCCCACCTGCAGTAATCCCCATTGAGATTGGCAGAAAGTAAAAAATAAAATATACCAATTATATAGGGATTTCCATTTGTAATCAAGGCATCAAGCAATTAGTTATTCTATGAGGAAATACGCGCAGGTCTTGGGATAATATTAGAAGCACCATTGGCAGTTTTAACTGAATCAAGTTCTTTTTGCTGACGTGTAGATGTCAGCAAAAAGTTTTGTTTGTTCAGTTAGACAAGTTATATTGAACCTACGCTTAAATATAACTTATCCAGCCTAACTTCACAGCTAGTCTGTGCATACTCTATCACAGTTGACTACTTATCACATCTACTGGGACCACTGAACAGCCTCCTCAATTCTACGGTTGCATGATCAAAATCGCGCGAATTTTTCGGTCACTATTCACAACGCATACTTGCGTTTCATGCGGACATTTTCTGGCGCTTACTCACGTTTCTTCCTATTGTCCGTAGAGGACACAACTTATATGAATAACAAAATGAAACTTGCGCAATTTATGCACTCACAAGAACCTTTAAAAAACCGCGTCTGCTATTAACTGCTTTCATGCACGCTTAATCGAAAGCTCTGAACGCTGCCGGCACCAACACACACGAGCGACCCATTCTGTTTCCTTCTGTCTGCACAGGGCACATGCCAATGCAATCGTACCCACGCTTCCCAGTGCAAATGAAGCACTCGCTGAAAACCAACACGCTTAGCCTGAGAACTTCGAAAACACTTCTAAAAAAGTTTAAATAATACACGTGCGCATTACTACAGGCCTTTGACAAAGAAGATTCACGCTTCAGGTCACTAACGAAAAAAGAAAGCCTATATATCTACCCACTAACGATGACTTCGCGAAAATATAGCTCTAAGCGAAACACATATTTCAAACCTCAGGGCCTCTCAAACGAAAACCTAAAGTAAGCTCATAACTGACTTATTAAAAGAAATTGCAGTCAAAAATCACGAAAGTTCTCGAACGCTAAAAAAACACACAATAGAACACTTGTTTCTTCGGAACCTTTCTTTTTGCCTATCGTTCCGATTGTTTATGACGGACTCATGCTTTTGAGGTTTACTCGAGGTGGTCATCCACAGAGTCTATTCTGGCTATCGGGGAACAACAAAAGGCCTGATATTTCGTCAGCTCTTTCCAGACATTGCAGCCCCTTGCAATTTGTGTCCTGGTGAAGTGCTTTGATCATGACCACGTCTGTCCGCGTCGCTTCCCTCTTCCACCTCGTCTCATCCTGCCACCTTGAGCTCTTTCACAATACATGCTGCACAGTGAAAGAGAACCACTGGGACCTTAATAGTCCCGTGCCTTTTCTCCCCGATCGCGGAGCATCGATCTATGACTCGTTTTATCCGGTGGTCGGTACGCACTTCAATTAAAAACGTTGTCAGCGCCAATCGCACCTTTCTTTGCTTTCCGCCCCACTCGTGCTGTTTGACGCTTCTCACTTTCTGAAGCTGTGTCGAGCAGCCTACCGCATTCTGGTTTTTACAACTTTGCCTTCTCCGGCACTTCTTTCTATTGCTCACTGTCATACCATCTTGTCGCGTCTCGCGCTGGCCATTACTCATCTCGTTGCGGATCACTGTCTGACAAGCTCAGTTTGAGGGACTTGTACCTAGATCAGCCCTTTTCTTGCCTCGACTGGCGGACAGCTTAACCGACTCTGGAACGATGCAGTCGTGTGCCTTCGAGCTATCCAGCTCGCACTCTTGCGAAGAGCGCACAACTTCCTCTCCAGCTTCCACTGCGCTCCAACATGCAGCCCTGGCTCGACATGGGTGCTCGTGTCACTCGGGCCAGTGGTACTAGCTGAACTTTGTTGACGAGCTCGTTAACGATACCTGTGACGCACACTGATGGTGACTGAAAATTCAGCTGGACTAGCGATCTCTACAGTGCTCTGTTGGCACAGCACCTCGTCGCTCTCACTGCGGCCTTCAGCGGCCTGTGTTGCCACTACAGATTTGAACGTGATGCGGACCTCACAGGCACTAGCCTCTTAGGCTCTCGACGAAAATATTCGCGCGACTTCCTCCCACTAGGGTCAGGCTAGAACACATGCTATGGGAATGTCAGGGGGTAACACACTATAATGAGAGTCAGACCTTCACCGACCGCGCGCGACGGCAGGTCACCGCTGCTACTTTCCCACGCAGACTGCACCAGCCCAGCTGCCACAACGAAAACCCGGCGACGCTCGAAAGCCATCATCTCGCCGCTGCAGCTGCACCCCGGAAGGTTTTTCCCGCTGTAGCATCGGACACCATACCACCAATTCCAGAAAGCTTGCACCCTCAGTAGTCTTGACGCGCTCTTCAATTATTAGGCACAGTCAGGCACCGGCTCCTCTCCTACTGGACGCTCTACCACTCCAGCCTCCTGACGGGTCCTCGGAGCATGGAAACTAGATACTTCTTGACCCTTCGGTGCCACATCTCCACTTTTCAGGCAAATCTTTGGCCAAAGGCACAGTACTTCGCGCCACGATACGTGACACCTTGTCCAAACAAGCCGAAGCGACCAACACAGCTGAAATCATCATCGAAGATTTTCTGATGTGGCCGAAATCTACCTATTAGAATAGCAAGAGACCACTGGTTTCGGTGCGGAAGCAGCTGCACCTGTTTAGGAACCAACGACCTCCAGGTGGGCAACGACAGCCCTCTTGCAGTAATCCACAAAACAGTGACCAAGAATTGCCCTTCGTTCCTTCATCATACATTTATAACTCGGCGGCACGCGGCATTTCGCCTAGTTCACGCGATTCGAGTGCATTAGCGATGCTGCGAATATGCACCCGCAGAGTGAGCAGATGGTTTCGCTGCTTGCACGGCACATCAATGCGGCCGGCCGCTCTTGAATGTCTAGGATCTCATGGTGCGCTTCCTCATCGGCGGCCGTCCTGAAACAGCCAATGCCATCCACCAGAGCTATCTTTAGCGATTTCTCATTCCAAGAGCCCTTTGCGGCAGCGTGACCTAGTGTCATGAAAAAGTGCCTACTGGGCATGGGCGCGACGAAAGAAGTCAGAGGAAAAACATGCGTTCTGGCGTACAGTCTGATTGGATTGGATAAGCTTTATCAAATGTCCTGCAGGACGCACGTCAGCGCAGAGTGAGCGTCTCCCTCGCTCGGCTGTTTTATTACAATATGTGTGTGTGTGTGTGTGTGTGTGTGTGTGTGTGTGTGTGTGTGTGTGTGTGTGTGTGTGTGTGTGTGTGTGTGTGTGTGTGTGTGTGTGTGTGTGTGTGTGTGTGTGTGTGTGTGTGTGTGTGTGTGTGTGTGTGTGTGTGTGTGTGTGTGTGTGTGTGTGTGTGTGTGTGTGTGTGTGTGTGTGTGTGTGTGTGTGTGTGTGTGTGTGTGTGTGTGTGTGTGTGTGTGTGTGTGTGTGTGTGTGTGTGTGTGTGTGTGTGTGTGTGTGTGTGTGTGTGTGTGTGTGTGTGTGTGTGTGTGTGTGTGTGTGTGTGTGTGTGTGTGTGTGTGTGTGTGTGTGTGTGTGTGTGTGTGTGTGTGTGTGTGTGTGTGTGTGTGTGTGTGTGTGTGTGTGTGTGTGTGTGTGTGTGTGTGTGTGTGTGTGTGTGTGTGTGTGTGTGTGTGTGTGTGTGTGTGTGTGTGTGTGTGTGTGTGTGTGTGTGTGTGTGTGTGTGTGTGTGTGTGTGTGTGTGTGTGTGTGTGTGTGTGTGTGTGTGTGTGTGTGTGTGTGTGTGTGTGTGTGTGTGTGTGTGTGTGTGTGTGTGTGTGTGTGTGTGTGTGTGTGTGTGTGTGTGTGTGTGTGTGTGTGTGTGTGTGTGTGTGTGTGTGTGTGTGTGTGTGTGTGTGTGTGTGTGTGTGTGTGTGTGTGTGTGTGTGTGTGTGTGTGTGTGTGTGTGTGCAATTTTAAAATGTACCAGCACTCACGTTTGAATTGTTGTTTTATACACTTTAAAATGCTTTTAATGCCTACTATAAGTCTGTGGGTTCATGAGATACCCATGAAGTTCCATCCTTTGACCCTTCTAAAAGTGGCAACCCCGATTACTGATATCATGATTAATGAGCATGGTGTCCTGAACCTAATACTAGAGTTAGAAACTGAAAAATCCACCAGTCCTGATGGTATACCCAATACCATCATCTTTCAAAAGTCCCTGAGTACCGGCATTGTTCCATCCTAATAGAAGCTGGCCATAGTACATCTATTATTCAAATCTGGTAATAAACAGCTCTTATCTAATTATAGACACATTTCATTACGATCATATTCGTGTATGATGCTAGAGCACGTAATTCATAAACATATAATGGAATTTCTGGAATCTAATAACATGCTTTCCAATTTTCAGCATGGTTTTAGGAATGATTTCAGCACCTTAACACAACTAGTTGAATTCTCACACGACATTCTCCTTGAAACCGGCACCCAGGTCGACACTATATTTAGAGATTTTCCCAAGGCTTTCGATACTGTATGGCATTCTAATCTCGTAATAAAGCTTAGCATGATCTTGAAAATTCTCACTTGGTTAGCTGGATTGCCAGTTTCCTTTCTCATCGGTCACAATTCGTATATTATAATTTAACTGGTTCTTCTTCTGTTGGCGTGTCATCTGGTGTACTCCGAGGGTTGGATCTTGGTCCTTTACTATTTTTATTATACATTAATGACTTACCTCGAAACGTCACTTCGCACATACGCCTTTATGCGGAATACTGTGTTTTGTATCACGTGATTGACACACCAGAAGATCATCTTGAAGTAAATTCCTCATTTGTCTGCTTCTGCACCTGGTGAAACACTTGGCAAATGCAAATAAATTTTACTAAAACTGTGATAATGTCATTTTCTAATAGTGCCTCTCCTTCATTGATCAATTATCCTTTCATCGACTTATGCTTGCACAGGGTCTCGGAATACAAGTATCTTGACGTCATATTTATTACTAACATGTCCTGGTCAAAACACGTTAATTTCATTTGCACTAAATCAATCGGGAAGCTCGGATATTTCAGGCGCGATTTCGATAATTCTCCGAAGGAAACTAAGTCACTAATGCATAAAACTTCAATTCGCCCAATCCTAGATTATGCTTCTCCTGTCTGGAACCCTCATAAGCAGTGCGACATTAACTCCATTGAGAGCATACAACGAAAATCTATTCGGTTGATATATCGTCACAATGATCACTATTTTCCACCCTCTCGTGCCTTATCTTCTTTGAACCTAACCCCTTTATCCATACGCCGTCACATTGAGTCATTGAAGTTTCTGCATGGCATCGTCAATTTTTCTTATCGTGTCTCGCATCCCATATATATCCCTTCAGACATTCCTCGGTCAAGTACGAGTCACCATAGCCTTCATATTAAGCCTTACTTTGCCCGAACTAATAAATTTAAAAACAGCTTTCTCCCACGTACTACTGCATTCTAGAACATAATTCCCGGACCAATTAGGTCCCTGCCACTAAACGATTTCATGTTAAAAGGTAACTACACCTGATTTTATGTATTTTCTTGTTGTTGCTGTGTATTGGCTCATTCTCGTTTTGTGCTGACTCACAGTGTTGCTGTTATGTTGAGCTTCATTTTTTCAATCTACCTTATTTCTTTTGAATTTTAATATGTTATTGTTTATTTGTTTTTTGTATGACTTCTATTTGTCTAACCCACTCCTGCAATAGCCCCACAAATGGGCTACAGTATGTATAAATAAAAATAAAAATAAAAAATACATTGTGGATGAAGTGATAGTCCCGATATAAGATTCGGAGACGGCTTGAAAGAAATTTTTCGTTTGATTTTCTATGGGGAACCAGCGCTTCAGTTTCGAACTGTTCGACGAGTTTCGAACAGTGCCGTCTTGCGGACATCGCGCGGATTCTTTCTTAATACAAACAGAAGAAAATGGCCACCGGCTGTACGTTCGGGGACTAGCCAAAGCAATGAAAAAAATTCACCGACGGTTACGGTAACCGCCTCATGCAAAATTGAAGCACACTTATATACGTGTATTCATTTCGCGGTGTATATTGGCTGGCGCGGGCAATCTGCCTCATGAAGCATGCTGCAAATGGTGCGAAATGTGGCGCTACTCCCTCGCTATTTGGGAGTTCTCGAGAGGTGGAGCGTGGTTGACACGCGGGTGCGATGAGGATAGCTATAGGGGCTTGTTGGTATGACATATCGTATTGTGTTATAGCGCAAGCTGAACGACAAGGACAACAGAAAGGCAGATCTGACACATACAGCGCTGTGTGTGTCAGATGTGCCTTGCTATTGTCCTTGTCATTCAGCGTGAGCTACAATACAATAAGAGGCGGGTCCGATTCTCAGCAGCCGCCACAGACAGAGCTGCCCTCATACAGCGCTTTGTTTCCATGGAGACGATGCGCGCTACTCTAGCGCCATTCGGTGTAGCCATGGTTGCCACAATGCCATGTTGCGCTTTTCTTGTGACGATTTCGCCATACCCTTCTGCTCCACTTTCCGCATCGTGGTGTCGCTGGATCCTTCTCCTCCACTTTCCTCATCGCACCCTCTCGCCTACATCCTGATTTTGTTTTCACTAAATCAATCATTTATTTCAGTATCAAAGGCACTTGGTGGGACAGAGAAAAAAATTAAATTATGGTGTTTTACGTGCCAAAACCACTTTCTGATTACGAGGCACGCCGTAGTGGAAGTCTCCGGAAATTTCAACCGCCTGGGGTTCTTTAACGTGCACCTAAATATAAGTACACGGGTGTATTCGCAGTTCGCGCCGATCGAAATGCGGCCGCCGAGGCCGGGATTCAATCCTGCGACCTGGTGCTCAGCAGCCCAACACCATAGCCACTGAGCAACCACGGCGAGTAAAAAGTGGCATCTGGGTACACAGAAAAAAAATTAATTTGGCAAGGTCGGCACCACCGAGTACTGGCAGACAAGGCAAATGAAAAATGCAGCACGTCAACAGAAATAATCCAAACAGTGTACAGAAGTTAGGTGTATTCATTTTACGGTTTTAAATCAGTTGTTACTGTGATTAATTCTTTATTCTTCATTGCCGCTCTGGAAAAAATACAAAACCGTGCTGCCAGGTTCGTCTTGGGGCGGTACGGAAGAAAGGAGAGCTGCACTGCAATGAAGGCTGAGCTAGGATGGGAATCACTTTCTGCCCGCCTCAATAAACTGAGATGAAAATTTCTATATTCGATTTACTACAATAAAACAGGAATTAATAGGGAAATTTACCTACGGAAACCTCATTACATCTCAAAACGAACTGATCATAGTTGCAAAATCCTCGAGTATCCTGCCAAGACGAACATGTATGCCAACTCATTTTTTGTTCGAACAATTAAACAGTGTAATAGGCTGACTGAAAAGCAAGTGCATTGTGTGAACGAAGATGTATTTTATTCCATGTTGTACCCCCCCTGCTGTAACGCCTTCGGACGCTGCGGGGTAATTCATGAATAAAGAATACAAGTAAAAATATAATAGCAAAACATTGTGTAGAAGAAACGCTATTAGACACAAACACGTTCACAGGACTACATGAATACCGCATGAGACTACACATCGTGTTGGAAAAGTGAAACACTGAAAAAAAAACAGGAGCATGACAGCAAAGCAAATAAGACAAATAGGTGTGGCATTGTGTTATATTGGAAAATCTGCATTATTAGGAAGCGCAGCTATCTGATATTTCAGCATCTGAGTGCCGTACTTTGTACGTGTTCTAGGCACCTTCCAAAGTTCACGCATTCTGCAACGAACATGTTCGGACATGCTCAAGCTCGCATATTTAGGACTATTCAATAAGAAATGAATTGTTATTTTTAAATCGGAATTTATAGCGTTTATTTAACATTGTGGGGTAATGTTCCTTGACTTGTAATAGATTTAGAGCCTTAAAGATTTGTTCAATGTGTGTGTCGTATGCAGCATTAGCCATGTTGTGAAAGGCTTTCTTTTAAAGTTCCTGATTGAGAGTTTGTGTTGTCGTACCCCAGAACAAGTAGCAGTACGATAATGATGGTGCATGTCTCTTGTTTATTTTTATTCATTTATTCAGTATAACCCGTAGGCCCTCCGTCGGAGGGTATGCAACGTCGTCAAAGGTAACATGTAAACAGGTGACAACACCATATAAGGTAAAAAAAGCGGAAAATGTTCACACTCTAAAAAAATAAGGCTAACTTGTGTTAAACTTTCATGTTATGCAATGTAGAACAATGCAATGGTTATACGATACAAAGCGCTGAAATTTAGTGCCACGAAACAGTTTCTTTATATTAGGTAAATATAAAAACAAGAAATAAAAAAACAGCAACAGCGATGAAAAGGGAACGAACACGGTTCATGAACATTCAGGGCATGAGATACGACCGAATAAGTTTGTGAATTTGATTAAGAGAAAGTTTCGGAATAGGGGCCCCAATAGTTTGGGGCCCCAAAAGGCTTTGCGGGCGTTAGCATTGGGGCAAGCAGCAGTGAAGAGTTTTAGAATAGGGCTTTGCGTTTGCGGATAGCGTCTTGCGCTTGTAGCCAAGCCAGCAGTTGGACGAACGACGAGGTTATTGCGGTTGCGCAAGTTACATATATAGAGAAGCCAACGGACGTAACAGATCGCGGGATTACGGGTGCGCTGTGACGACTGCAGGTTCAGCCGTGCTACATCTGCATTTTACTGGGACACAAATTAATTACGCCTCTGAAGTTGCGGGTATCGACAGGGCTTCTGGCGAGCCCTCGTGCTTCTACGTAGCTCTTGAGACGAGTGGTCTTCTCTGGAGCCTTCTGTGGGAGCCTTTGCTGGACTACCCTCGCGGTGGATCGGAAAGTCCCGCAGGTGTTCTCTTGTGCGTGTGAGTTCTCGACCATCTTCCGTTCGCAGGATCGCTGAACGGGGCGGGTTGACTGGCTTTAAAAGAATACCAGGCGACCAGGTTCGCTGGAGGGTGTCGTACGTAGTGACTGGCTGACCTAGAGAAAGGGGCGGTAGGTGCATCGTTCTGTGGTTATAGTAGACCTGGCGTTGACGGATCTGCTGGAGCCTGCTGTGAACGGCTTTACTTGATATTGCCTCTGGCACTAGGTGACTGGTGGGCAGAGGCAGCAAGGTCCTGGTTTGCCGTCCCATGAGTCTCTGCACACGTGACTTTAGCATATCATCTCTGAGGGTGTTGCGCCATTGGAGCAATGCCATATGAAAGTCAACTCGGTTGCGTGAACCTTTCTTTAGAAGTTTTTTGGCTTCTTGTACGGCTCCTTCCGTCATACCATTAGAGCGGGTATGATACGGACTTGATGTAACATGGGCAACGCCTAGCTGCTGCAAGAAATCTTTGAAAAGCCAGCTGCTGAACGTTGGGCCGTTATCGATGCAGATCTTAAGCGGTAAGCCATGTGTGGAGAAGAGCTCTGCACATCATGAGGTCAGAGCGCTAGCAGTGCTCTGACGGAGTTCCCGGATCTCAAAAAAGAAAGACTGAAAGTCCAAAATTATGACAAATTCACGGCCCTCATGAAAGAACAGGTCCATACCAACGAATTCCCAGGGCAGCTTTGGGATGCGCGTGCCTTCATCTTTTCCGCTCCCGGGTGCACAATGTCAAGCAGCAGCATGATTTCTCGCTTTTTTGAAGATGGCCCGGCTACCTTGTTGCTGCGAAAAACGAGGCCGTCTAGCGTGTGCAGCTCTTCTTTGTAGGAACAGTACTGACGTACAGTACTGTCCTGGCACACTGTACAGTAATGACGCACAACGAGTTTATTGCGGTTGCGCAAGTTCCATATATAGAGAAGCCAACGTGACGTAACAGACCACGGGATTACGGGTGCGCCGTGACGACTGCAGATTCAGTAGTGGATGGATGGATGGATGGATGGATGGATGGATGGATGGATGGATGGATGGATGGATGGATGGATGGATGGATGGATGGATGGATGGATTGATGGATGGATGGATGGATGGATGGATGGACGGACGGACGGACGGACGGACGGACGGACGGACGGACGGACGGACGGACGGACGGATGGATGGATGGATGGATGGATGGATGGATGGATGGATGGATGGATGGATGGATGGATGGATGCAATGGATGGATGCCATGGATGGATGGATGGATGGATGGATGGATGGATGCCATGGATGGATGGATGGATGGATGGATGTTATTAGCGTTCCCTTTGTCACGAGGCGGTGGGTTGCGCCACGAAGCTCTTGCTATTATACTGCCTAATGTCCTACCTAGGTTAGACAATAAAAAATAAAACAAAAGCACTATGATGTACCACGCCCAAAATTTCTGATCCCCTATTGCAAACTGTGCTTTTGTACATCTCCGTCTTTTGTCGTTTCCCTACTTTTCTTCCACCAATCCTCCAATCACCTCTTACTAATGCCTATTATCAACATGTTTGCTTTACCACTGCTCCCGCTGCACACAAGGGCTTCAAGGAGGCCAGTGGTGCCTAAATCGACCGCGGGGTAGACGTCTTCACATTCTAATAAAATATGCTCCGTCGTTTCCCTAGCTTTACCGAAGCAAGCACATGCTTGTTCTTCCTTCTTATATCTCGCGTTATAGGTGCGTGTTCTAAGTCATCCCGATCTCGCTTGGAAAAGTGATGAGCTTCCCTTTGAGTTATCATAAATGGTTTCTTTCCTGATTCAGTTTTTTCATCTTAAGTAGTTACACATGACAGGTTTCCTATTCATTGCCGCCACCCATGAGATTATTTCAGCTTCTGTGATTTCCCGCTTGACCTTCATTGTTGCTGTGTGGCCCGCCACCGCATACTTGCTGGCATA
Organism: Dermacentor albipictus; assembly: GCF_038994185.2. NCBI lineage: Eukaryota > Metazoa > Arthropoda > Arachnida > Ixodida > Ixodidae > Dermacentor > Dermacentor albipictus. The sequence goes on from NC_091824.1 coordinate 6,628,036, forward strand.
CTTCCTAGTTCTTTCCCTTCACTGAGAATCAATGTTTGTCCTGCACAGATACCTGAACACCCTCCCAGCCCATTTACTTTCTTCCGTATTCCTCAGCCGTTCTTCATACTCAATTTTACTGCGAGCTTCCCTCATTTCAAACCTACTCCAGCCCATATCACCCTGCACAGTTTCATTTGTAGTCTTCCAGTGAGCGCCCAATGCGAGGCGGCCCATTGGCCTTTGGTTCCCGTCGAGTCATGATTGCATCCCTGATTTAAAGCAGACAACTGCATTTCCAAAAGTAAGTCCTGGAACCATTACACCTTTCTACATACTTCGGAGGACCTCGTACCTATTGTATCCCCATAGCGCTCTGTGCTTCATTATAGCTGTATTTCCCTTCCCCTTTACTGTTATGGTTTTTTCCTGTGTTTCCATATAACTATCGCCTTCCTTTATCCATATACCAAGGTATTTACATTCTGGTACCCGAGGTATTTCTTAGCCCTGTATTTCCACTGTCTGTTCACTGTTTTCATTTAATACCATAACACCTGACATTCTAACACTAAATTTCAAACCTAAATTGTTGCCTTCCTCTCCAAAGATATTAGCCAGACGTTGCAAATCGCTTTGCTTATTAGCTAGAAACACAATGTCGTCTGCATAAAATAAACCTGGGAGTTGCTGCCCTACTACTGTACCCACCTGTTCGTGCGAGATTAAACCCGATATTACTTCCTTCTAGCTCCCTCTCAATCCTCACCATGTACATCATAAACAGCAGCGGGGATAAAGGGCACCCCTGCCTCAGTCCCTTGTTGATATTAACTTTCTCCTCACTCTTCATCCCTTCCCATTCAACACAAATGGTATTTTCGAGGTAAATCTCTCTCAAAAGGTGTAGACAATCGTTACCTAAGCCTTCCCCTTCAAGAATATCCCACAATATGTTGCGGTCTACATTGTCGTAGGCTCCTGTAATGTCCAAAAAGGCCACATACAACGGTCTGCTTTCCGCCCTTGATATTTCAATAGACTGAGTAAGAGCAAAAACGCTATCATCCAAACGCCTACTTATTCTGAAGCCATTCTGAAGCTCTCCGAAAATGCCATTATTCTCTGCCCATGCTTGAAGCTTTAATTTGATTGCCTGCATTGCTTGCCTGTATATTACCAATGCAATGGTCAACGCTCTACACGACTGAATTCTGTCTTTCTCTCCCTTACCTTTATAAATTAAATACATTCTACTTTGTAGCCAACTCTCTGGTACTCGTCTATCTTTTAAAGTTTTTTCCACTGCTTTCACCAGAACGTCCTTACTTCTTGGTCCTAGTTCATTTATCAGCCTTACGGGAACCTCGTCTAGCCCAGTGGCTGTGCACTTCGGAATTTTCTCTTCCGCTTCCTTCCAGTTTAAATTTGTCAGCACCAGCTCCTTTTCCACTTGGGTCTCTTTCAAGCTCTTTTTTTCTTCAAATACAACCTCGTCATTACCTTGGGAAGACTTTGCTGTTACTTTTCGGATGTAATTTATTGCCACTTCTCCTTCCAGTCTGTTTTCATCTTCGTCTAGGATATGTTGTATTGTTGTTGACTTCCTGCCTAATAACTTTATGAGGTTCCAAAATATTCTAGGTGCGGCCTTCTTTTTCTCACGTATTTCTGACAACCAACGTACACTTTCAACTTTTTATGTTGCTTGCACCAGTATTTGAGTCGTAAACGTTTTTTCTCAGTATATTTCCTATTTACTGGTTACTTCATCCTGCTGAAACTCCGCCTTCTTCGCCTGCCTGTGCTCTCAAGATGCTTTCTGTCGTTCGGTGATCGCTTCTGGTATCTCCTTGTTCCACCAGCTTTTCGGTTTCCTTGCTCCTTTCCAACGAACATGTTGTTTCTCTTTCCGTATTTCTGTCGTTATTACACTTAGAAGCTCACCATATTCCCACTCTTTACTTGGACATTTGCCAAGTTCTTCCTCAACTCTAGTGACTATGTTTGCTATTTGCTCAGCGTTGAAATTTGGACTGGCCATTTTGACCGACCGCCTGACTGAGTAAACTTTATTGAAACCAGTAACAGGTGGTGGCTGGGGCTACGTCTCACACGTGGGGACGTTGGATGTTGCCTCTTCGCCGCCTCACAGGCTTTCTGGGTCGCCCAGAGTTGGTCGTCAAGGTTGTAGCTACGCAGGGCAGCGTGGCCTCTCAACGAGAGGGTCGTGGCGTTAATGTCGGGGTATTGCTACATACAGTCCGAAAGCATGTGTGGAAGTGCGGCTGGCTTTATCTTGCAGATATGGCTCGTGGGATTGGGGTAAATGTCTGGGTAGATCTTGTTGTAACGTTGTAACGAGGGGTAAGTATTGGTTTGTAGCAGGCGGAAAGCTGTAGCCTGCGCTCGAGATAGTTTTGTGGGCCGGGGAAGGTTCTACGCTATAAGAAAAAGGACTACACAAGATCTTTGTAGCGTGTCAGGCGATCCCTACCAGTGGGGGCAGCCTCCCCGTCTCCCACGCGGTTGACTATGCCTCGCGCTAGGGAGTAGGTAACCTCGTTGAGGTTGGGGAGGGGCAGGTGGAGGGTGCCTCCATGAGCAGGGAACTAAACGAGTGTAATCTGATGGTCGGTTGAGCGGGGTGCTTGTTGCAAGATGCGCAAGGCTTGCTGTGAAATACGACCGTTGTTATAGTTGATAACGGGGGATCGGGAGTCAGAGACGATGGTATGGCATGGTAGGTCTAGTGTGGCTAGCGCGAAGGCCACTTCTTCAGCTTCCTCAGCGTGTGGGGTTACTAGGTTGATAGCATGGCGGAGAGAGCCTTCACGCATGGTGACGGCTGCAAAGCGTGTACCGTGGCGATATTCGGCGGCGTCGACGAACACGTCGAAACATATGTTTTCAACGTGTTCATTCCAGTTGGGGTTACTAGTGATTGTTACGCCAAGATATTTCAGCTTTGTAGAACGCGTAATTACATTATTATTTACAGCGTACGAAAACATCAATGGAGTTTTCTTTTTTGTAACTGTCATGCAAACATATTTACCAAAATTGATATGCATATGCCATATTTCACTCCAGTTATAAATTCGACATAAAGCACCATTTAGTCGTTCTTGACCAGAAACACTCTTAACGCGGCAAAATAAGAGGCAGTCATCGGCAAACAACCGCACTTCAATCATAGGATGTACATCAGCTGCAATATCATTAATACAGTAGGAACAAAAGTGGACCCAAAACGCACCCCTGAGGTACACCTGATGATACAGGAAGGAACGAGGAGCATTTGCCATCTATTTCAACAAACTGTTGTCTGTTGTGTAAGTAAGCCTGAATCCACTTAATAATTTTCGAATTTACATTATACCCATCAAGCTTTTCAATTAGCTTGCTATGGCTAACCCTATCAAATGCCTTTGATAAATCCAGAGCGATGACATCAACTCGTTCGTGACAATTAAGGACTTCTGCAAAACAGCGTATTGTTTGAAATAATTGCATGACAGTTGGCAGACGCCTTCGAAAGCCATGTTGTTTGTTGTAAAAAAAATGTTACAGTTTTCAATATGTTCTAAGATTTTGCAAGCCATACAAGTTATGGAAATCGGGCGGTAATTCCCAAAGTCTAGCCTGTCTGCAGCCTTATAAAGAGGCACAATCCTCGCTAATAACCATTGACTTGGTAATGCATCATTTCTTATTGACAGAGAAAAGATTTTACCCAAGAAGCATGCAATCCATTCACAGTATCACTTTAAATACTCATTCGGTATTTTGTCAGGGCCAGGAGACTTTTTTACGTCCAATTTTAGCAACATGTCCACTATACCTTCTTTAGAGATAAAAATGCTATCATTAGTATGGTCCTCGCATTCTAAATCTATTGCAGTACTCTCATCTTTTCGGCTGAATACAGAACCAAAAAAAGTGTTGAATTCTTGGGCAATAAATTGGGGATAATTGCACACGGTATCATTTACAACTATTCCATTTATTGAAGCCTTTGATCGGGCGACGTATCGCCAAAATTTTTGAGGTTATGTTTTAAGGTAATTAGTGTTGTAGCGAAAAAAAGACGTTTTAGACGCTGTCAATTTCTGGCGAACTTGAGTGCTAAGGGCCGATATTCTGTCGAGATCATTGAGTTTTCTTTGCCGCGCACAACGTAGCTGACCTTTTAAATGTATTAGGTCACGAAAAAACCATGGATTGCTTTATGTAAACGCTTAGCTCTTTTGGGGACAAACAGAAATAATGAACTGGTCACCACCTCTGTAAAATACCTCGATAATACATCTACATCATTTTCTTCGGGCATACCGTGTAAAGCCAATTATAAATAATCTAAGACGGTCGTATCATCAGCTCGGTTAAAATTATAGACATGAGCTATCGGTATTTTATTTAAACATTTTATATCATTAGAGTGGCTACGACCATATTGTGCTCCGAGATTCCTTCCCCCACTTCAATATTATATTCAAAGGTACTCTCTGATAAGAATAAGAGGTCTAAAATGGCGCTGGAATTTCCTTGAATTGGCGTAGCTTTCTCGACCACTTGAACCAAGCCATGCTTCACCATGATTTCCCGCATAAGTTCCGCATGTTGCCTCTCATGTGTCCCAGAGATTCTTGCATCCCAATTTACTCCCGGTAAGTTGAAAACACCCACCAAAATAACTTTACTTCTATCTGTAGTTATTGTTGTTAAATGCTGATCAACCTTCTCGAAGAACTCAATGAGGCTTCCCGGGAGTTTATAAATTACACCGATCACCAACGCAAAATGGTGAAAAAACAACTTACACCATACGCTTTCATGCGCATAACTTGACGGCAGAACTTCATATCTAAGTGATTTTTTTAACTAACTGTGCAACCCCTCCGCCTCTCGACGCCCTATCTGTAGGCAGCACGTTATATGCGCCTGCAAAAACTTCATCGTCCACGATATCCTCATGCAGCCATGTTTCAGTTATTCCTAATAGATGTGGCTAATGTAATAGCGACGCGCATTCACGTTCGTCAACCTTTTTCACAATGCTGCGAGCATTTACGTTTCTCATCCTGAGCTCATGCTCCTTTCCTTGTCGGTCTTGGCCATGGGGGCCGGCTTCGGCGTTACTGCGCATCCTCACACTACAGTTAGACTCGGCGTCCGATGTATAGGGGATGTCGATAATGAAACATGAACAAGCCTTACCTTATATCCTTCATTTTTATCAGTTTTATCCGATTGCCAGAGCAACTTTCTTTTTTGAAGCATTTCGTACGGGTAGTCGTAAGCGATACTTATCTGCGTGACTTTCAGTTTCTTGCAGTTTTTGAAGATAGGTATTTTTTCATTGTAGTCATACAAGCGTAGAATAACGGGTCGATCGGGGTCATCCCTTCTTTTATGAAGTCTGTGACTTCTTTCGACAGACGCCGGTTTGACACCAAGCTGTGTGAAAAATATGTTCTTGATGACCTTATCTTCTAAGTCTTCTCGCGTGTCGTTAACACTTTCCTTTACACCAAACACAATCAGATTGTTACGCCGGGCTCTGTCTTCAATATCTCGTATTTTTGTTGTTGACGCTTAACAGTGCTTTCGAGATTTTTAACGGTAGCCTCAATATTTGCCAACTTCACATCTTGGTCGGCAAATAAATCAAGCTTCCCTTCAATATGCGTCTGACGTGCTAATAGTAGCGTTTGTTCTTGCAAGATTGTTTCATGCAATTCTTTAATAGGAGGACCCGGGTTGCTTTCTGTATCCCCGGCCAAAAGGAGTTCTAGGGGCGACCATAGTGCATGCAAAAGTCAGGGTCAAGGGTAAAATGGAGCAAGACCAAAAACATTAAAAGAAAAGAAACCAAGACGTTTCTGTATCATATCTGGCACAGCGCTGGCTTCGCATCTACCGCACGTGTAACGCGACCTATATCGGTATCTCATATGACACATGGTGGTGAGGAACCACATCCTCTCCCAGTTAGTGTATAGATACACGGCTGTTGAATAAATGGGGACGCTTTCCGCTCTCCTTGCTTGGAGCCTCTGGTCATGTCTCGCCTGCGGCACCGCACGATACATGGTGTCGGAAATGGGATCAACGCCGACGCCCAATGTTGGTGGAACGAAGGTTATACTACAAGACCAGTCCCATGGAATTCCTGAAGCCACCAGGCCCGCTGAGCTCGGCTGGTTAAATTGCCAATAACTGACAAGCATTCAAGCAAAAATTCGAATTTTTTTTCGCCGCATCAGAACAGCCAACCGGCAAGCCTCGAACGGAATCATGCAAGACAGCACTTCTGCTGAGCGTTGCAGGCGAGGAAGCCATAGAGATCTTCAACACGTTCAGCTTTGGCGAAGATGAAAACAGGAATGACTACGCCACTGTGATTGCGAAGTTCGATGCATATTGTGCGGCTCTGCAGAACGAAGTCCATGAGCGCTACGTTTTCCTTTCGCGAGTACAGGCCCCAGTGGAGAGTTTCAAACCTTTTTTGCGAGACTTAAAGAACCAAGCATCAGCATGCAACTTTGGCTCCCAAATGGACACAATGATTAGGGACCAAATTATTTAAGGAACTAACGACGAGAAACTTCGAGAAAGGTTCTTGCGGGACACTACGCTGAATTTACTGAAGGCTGAGCAGGTTGCTAAAGCAGCTGAAGTGACAGCAGCGCAACAAGAACTTGGGCACGGGACGGAAGCCGCATTGACGTGATGCGTAAGGAACACCCAAGTAAACAGAGTTGCCCAGACATTACATGTGTCCTAAGTGAGCACGTATGCACCCGCCACGAAGGTTTCCTGCATTCGGGAAAACATGTCGCAAATGTCAACGCCCTAATCATTTTGCTATCTGCTGCAGGTGATCTGCCGATATTGGCGAACTTCAGGCCGGTGAAGATATTTTTGACAATCTGGACGTGTCAAGCTCCGCAGCAAGCCAGCACGACTGGACAGTTGTCGCCCAAATCAAGAACGTACCACTTGAATTCAAGGTCGATACAGGAGCGCAAGCAAGTCTACTACCTTTCGTATGCTACCGTAAAATTCGCCCGAAGCTGCCCGTGAAACCGAGCAGCGCGGCGTTAAGTTCGTGTGGCGGAGGGGTTATCAAGCATGATGGCGTCATTAGTACAGAATTAGCACTAGGTGGTCGTTGCGCCGTCCTCGACTACTTCGTAACGTCCAAGGAGCATCAGGCCATCCTGGGCTTACAGGCTAGCGAAAATCTTGGACTTGTGTCACGCATACACGCAGTATCTCGAAACAGTTCTGAGGAAGACGCAATGAAATTTCGCCACTTGTTCACAGGAACCGGGTGCGTGGAAATGGTCTATCGAATGGTTCTACGTGACGACGCCACGCCAATCGTCCAAGCAGCCCGACAAGTACCGCTGGCTCTACAGGAACCCTTGTGAGAAGAACTGGGATGCATGCAGCGCGCAGGCATCATAACCAAAGTCACCGAGCCCACAGATTGGGTAAGCCCATTGGTCATTTTTAGAAAGACGGAAAAATTCGAATATGTATCCATCCCAGGAGGATTAACCAATGCATCAAGAGAACATTACACAATGCCGCGAAGGGAAGACATAGAGGCAGAGTTAGCGGGCGCTACAGTTTTCTTGACTCGAACGCTGGTTTTCACCAAATTCCGTTGGACAACGAAACCTCCCGAATTTGCACCTTTGCAACGCCATTTGGGCGCTACAGATTTCTACGCATACTGTTTATTATAGCCTCGGCGCCTGAGGTATTTCAGAAAACGCTAAATGAAATTGTTGAAGGCCTTCCTGGGGCCACAGTATACGTTGATGATGTACTGGTGTGGGGCTCGTCGAGGCAAGAGCATGACAGGCGCCTGCAGTCGGTGTTAAGTAGCAGAACGCGGCGGCCTCACATTTAATCCGAACAAGTGTTCCATTGGTGTCGGAAAAATCGAGTTTCTTGGTGACGTCACTGACCAGGAAGGCATCAAATCAAGCACGTCATTGACAAAATCAATGATGCCAACTCCACCGCCGACCGACAAGCTCGCAGTACAAAGGATGCCAGGAACCGTGAATTATTTCCGCGAGTTTATGCCGTCACTGGCCCAAAGGCGACGCTCCTCAGAAATCTTATAAAGCAGAATACTGCGTTTGACTGGACGCCTAATCACGCTGAAGAGTGGAGGCAGCTTTGCGAAAGCTTTAGTAGAGCACATTTACTAGCCGTGTTCGATCGAACAAAAGCAACAAATGTGTCATGTGATGCATAGCAAAATGGTATCGGCGCAGCGCTTTTCCAGTGCTACAAAGACACATGGAAGCCAGTCGCGTATGCCTCGCGAGCACCAAAGAGTGCGAACAACGTTACTCCCAAATTGGACAGGAGGCGATGGCGGTGGCATATGGGTGCGAGGAGTTTAACCATTTTGCCTATGGTCGGTCGTTTATTCTTGAAACTGATCACCATGCCTTCGTCGCCATCTCGTAGAAGGTCATTGGAGACATGCCCAAGACGTTGCAGCGGTTTTTCCTGCGCTTTCTTCGTTATGGCGTAAAACTTCACACCAGGAAAGCAACTGCTTCTCGACGACATGCTGTCACGTGCAACGACGGAAAACGACGTCATCAAAGACGACACTGAAGTGCACGCAGTAAGTGCCTCTTCAATTGTCACCGATAAGCCCTGGAAGAGGTTGGCTACGGAAACTACCCAGGATGAAGAATTAAAGCAAGTTCTTGTGGACTTGGCGGTAGAAAAAGCACTCCAAGGTCAGTGGAAATCTTTTGAAGGACAGCTTTCTCACGTGAATGGAGTCCTCTTAAAAGGGCGCAAAGTTGTAATTCCGGCAACGATGAGGAAAGAAACTTTCGAACGCATTCATCAAGGCCATCTGCGCATCAATAAATGCAAATCACGGGCCAGGCATCTCCTCTTCCGGCTAGGAATAAACCGTGACAAAGAAACTTTCGCAAAGTCGTGTTCTGCATGCAAAACGTACGCGTGCCGACAGCCCCAAGAGCCGTTAAAGTTACGCCCAGTACTTGACAAAACGTGGCATCGTGTCGGCATCAATATTTTTGAACATGGTGGACGATCATACCTGTGCGTCTACGACGCATCATCAAACTGTCTTGAATGAGAGCTGCTAATAGATACTACCGCGAAGACAGTCATTGAAAGAAAAAGTGCGATTTTTGCTAGATACGGCTTACCAGTTGATGTTTGTTCGGATAATGGCCCGCAATTTTCTAGCCATGCTTTTGCTGCATTTGGCCGAAGGTGCGACTTCAACCACAACCCTTCCAGCCCTCAGTACCCCAGTCCAACGGTCTGGCGGAAAAGGGCGTGCAAGTAGTTAAACGGATTTTAAAGAAAAGCAATCGAATTAATCACGATTTTTGGCTTCCTCTACCTAATACATTGACTAAAGACTTAAGACTAAATACATTGTGTTCTCTAGTCCATATAAAAATTCATATAGCTTAAATGAGTTACGAATAGGCGCAAACCCCCTCGAACGAGTCGATCAACAGGTATATCTTGGTATAACCCTAGATTCAGCTTTCAATTTTTATCCTCACATAATTCGAGTAAGCAGTAAATTGAGACGGGCTTGCTTTATCCTAATAAAAGCTAGAAAGTTCTTCCCGCTTCGCACATTAAAAATTTTGTATTATTGCCTTTTTCAAAACAAAATGACCTACTGCGTGGAGTCCTGGGGACTTACGTATAACACGTACTTAAATCAAATAGTAATTTTACAAAAAAGAGCACTACGAATAATAACACATGGTAAACACACAGATAGATCCGCTCCGCTATTTCGTCACTTAGACATTACACCGTTCTTTGCTATGCGGGATTTCAAACTAGCTTGTGTGGTTATACATATACTAAACCATAACATCCCACTATCATCATCTGTTTTTGTATATCCATCCCGTCCAACTAGAAATTTTTTCAGTTGTCGATTTAACCTTCCAGCTGTTAATAATGTGTATGGTAAAAGAACTATCGCCTATGCCACTGCTAAAATTTGGAACCAGCTGTCTGCTAACTTAAAAGTAGGTCAATTCTCAATCGCCGATATAAAAAAATTTTTCCGAAGCCAGCAATATTCGACTCCTCTATAAGTCTGTGTTTTCTCTTTGATGCATTCTTCCTTTTATTTTTTATTATTATTTTTTACTTTTTTGTTTTTTATGTTGTCCTCCGAACTATTGTATAATTTCTTGAGCATTTCGCCTGCCTTTGTGTATAACTGTTGTATAACTGCTGTTACGTGAATCCTGTGTAAAATACTGAGTTGTCTCGCAATGATTATTTTTTCGCACTTCCTGCATGGGCCCAAGTCTAGCCGAGAAGGCTAAGGGCCCAGATGATTCACATGTATTTTTGATTAGCCGTTTGAATAAACTGATTTTGTGATTCTGATTCTGATACTTGCCTACAGATCTACTCCATTGGAATCCGGACCATCATCTGGCGAAGTACTTCAAGGAAGACGACTACGGACAACGTTGACTGACGTATGGCCATGCCCAAGTCGCAGCGTACAGAAGCATCGTCAGAGCAACCATTGCAGCCGACAACTACCACCGCTCAACCCTCGAGACACGGTACGCATAAAAGAAGGGGCTTGGGCAACCAAAGGACAAGTCTTTCAAGCTACGGCATATCCCCGGTCGTATATTATTATGTGAAGCATATTACGAGAGCTCAACCGAGCTCCTCAGGCGCGGCGGTGTCGCCTTCAATGACCTTTGACCCCATGCCATACCACGTGATACCGTGACGTCACGACAGAGGAGAAACGGGGCTCCAACTCGCGCCGTCGCGCGCGGCGTCGCGGCGGTATATAAGCAGCTGCGCTTGTTTCTAGGTGGCTTTGGCTCAACTCTTGCAAGATGGGCTGGGTGGGAATCGAACCAGGGTCACCGGAGTGTGAGACGGAGACGCTACCACTGAGCCACGAGTACGATGCTTCGAAGCGGTACAAAAGCGCCTCTAGTGAATGCGGTGTTGCCTTAGAAACGAGCTGTTTCGCACATTTCGTTGCCGCGCCGAACGCTGCGTTGCTCGACGCTCACCGCGTCCAATGCGGGGCGCGTAGTCGCTGCGCCGTAGCCCATTGTCTTACATCCCTCTGCGGGTCGACGGGAACGCTGTCGCGTTCCACTCTTGAAGGCGAAGCAGAGTAACGCATGAGTTGTTTCTTCGTCTAGCCGAACCAAATATAGCCAAGCAACAGCAGTTCACTAGGCTAAACAGCGGTTCAACAACTAAAATAAAGGCTAGTATGCTTCGCATCCTGCGCTTAACCTTAGCTAAGCCACAGCCATTTTTAATTACTGAAGACGCCACATTCCTGCGGCGCAATCGGCGACATCTGCTTCCTACAAGAAAAGCTTTTTGACAGAGAGGCCTTTGTGACTCCGAGGAGGACCTCCGCCAAGGAGCTGACGAAAGACCTTCAGCATAGAGCAGCAACGATGCCGCAGAGTCACCGGCCACAACTGGCAACATTCCCGCCTCATCCAACGCTCCTGCAGGCTTGCAGCAGAACCAAGAACCTGCGATCAGAAGGTGACCCCGAGAACGAAGGCCCCCGCAGAGGCTTACTTATAATCGAAGCTTTGTGCAAGTTCTCTAAATTGCGTTATAAATGTTCGTTTCTACTAACGTTCTTTCCTGTGTTTTTTCTCCTCCTTTGAAAGAAAAGGGGATGTATCTGGCGCAGCCCTGGCTTCGCATCTACGGCACGTTTGACATGACCGATTCCGGTACCGCATATGACACGTGGTGAGAGAACGCACCCTCTCCCACTTAGTTTATATATGCATGGCTGTTGAGTAAACGGAGACGCTTTCCGCTCTCCTTGCTTGGAGCGTCTGGTCATGTCTTGCCTGCGGCACTGCACGATGCAGTTTCCGCTCCCATATGGGGGCCTTGTTCACAATGAAAGTAAACGAAAGGGGGGTGTGTTTTTGGCCGGTGTCCATTTTCTCTTGACTATGAACAATCCCGCCAGACTAGTTTTCGTTGAACTCTTGATAACAACACAACTAGATCAGTGGTGCTACATTGCGCAATAACTAGCTTGCAAATAAAAGATGAATGTGGATGGGTGGTCACAATCGAAAGAAAATGTCATGGTATAGAGTGCGGGTGTAATGGGTGCGGTGGGCTTGTCCGAAGTTCAATGATACCATAGAAGGCGCACATATTTTCAAGGCGCATGGATTTCTGAGATCCTACCCTCCTAGACATGTACGAAGGGTATAGCTCCTACATTGTGCAAATGACACAACTTAATACAACAGGTAAATAGCAGGAATGCGCAGAATTAAATTGACAACGTACTGCTTCTGGAAAGAAGAACCGCCACTCAAGGGGGTAAGCATATCAGTACAGCCCTGCTGTCTCAGTCTTTCTCTGATGCAGTGTTCCTGAAACAAAAAACTTCGGCAGAGCCACTTTAGGCTCCTTAGGTGCGGAAATGCAAAACATTCTACCGTTTCTAGACTTCGGAACGTTACGGAAGTGCTCATTTTAAACATTCATGACGTGGCACCACCTCCTCCTCATTCGCTGCACCGCTGCGTGCCCAATCAAGCATGCATTAGGCCACATCTTCGGTCAGGCAGAACCGTGGAGCAGCCGAGGCGTCGGGGAAGCATGCTTTGCACCCCGGATGCCTAGGTTCTATTCCCCCACAGACCCCAAGTACAAAGTTTTCTTTTCGAAGCCATTAATTTACTTTGTTTAGCGGAACCACGTGTTAGAACTTTGACGCCTATCTGAGCATTTTCGACGTGCTTTTGCTCATCGCCATCGGCAATGTTTGACGCCATCTTTCCGTCGCGTCAACTATACGACAGATTTTTGCGTAATGGGGCAAGTGAAACTTCCGTACTAAAACACACATATGTTACTGCATTATTAGCATTTCTTTACAGAAATTGAGAAACACCAGCTTTTTTTGCTTTTTTTCGGTACAGCTCAGGCGTTCACTTTCAACCCTACTAGGTGGTCACTGCCACATTGGATCCAGATGGCAGAGAGAGATTTTAGTAATAACAAGAAAACAGAGTGGTCAACGTCAGCTGATGCACTCTAGTCTGTTACCCTGCACTGTTGAAAACGGGGATGGTGTTAAAGCATCAGGATGCATGATGGTGAAAAGTGGCCATAGAAGAGCCACTCGTCTAGTTTCACGTCATGCAGGAACTTCAAAAGCGTTTGTTGTTCGCATTCAAGTAGCAGTCTTAGGCCTTGGGCCAAGAAAAGAATCCTCCGACACTGATTGCCACGAAACGCCGCATAGGGAATTATCCAGCGTTTGTCGCTCCTCCACATATGGTGGGCATTCACATATGTTTTTCAGTGTTTCAGAAATCTGACAGAAAAAAATTTTAACAGGCCAGCCAAGTTGATATTATTGGTATGGCGGGCAAAACAGAGTGTTGAACCGAAACTTTCGTTGTTCTGGTTTTCGTTCCGGCTTCAGCAAAAAAAATCTTTCAGTTCCTATTCAACTACGCAGCAAAAAACGGACGGTTTGAACAAATTCTAACGGATTCCGGTCCATTTGTATAACCGAAAAATATTGTTAAAAAAAGAGTACATTTATTTTGTACAAAAGATTGACGCTGCTGCTAAGATGCACGAAAACACGACTTGTGTTGGTCTTGATGAAGGCTTGCCTTGGAGCTAGTTGGAATATCAGATTATAGTAGCAGTTCTGTTTCACAATCTCTACAGTATTTACAGCTTTATTGAAGCGGTTCATTAAATGCTAGATTTGTAAACGTGACTCGAAATTGATCTCCTTTCAAGTCGACAGAGCAGTATCATGGAGTCTAAGGCACTGTGCATTGATTGTAGAAAGCAGGATGGCGATGCAGGTGTATGGGCCCATAATTACAACACATCTTGAAATACATGTAATATTTATATCCCGATTTTTCATTAGCACTTACCAAATTAGTTTTATGGAAATTAGAGTATCCGGTAAATATACGCGCTACTTTATTAAGAAGACTACGTACTTGGGACGCACCGGTCAGCCTAAATTAGCTGACCTTGATGAAGACAAGTCGGTTTGCTTTTTTGTTCCTCATTACTGCTCATCGTTATATGAACATGCGGCTTGTTGTAATTTATTGCTTTATTGCGACAAACATATGTAAGCTGCTAAAGTGGAAGCTTGGGCGAGTTGGTATGCCATATGAATACAACAAACCCCGGCCCTCAGTCCCCAGCAGCCGCGAAGCAACTGACCATGGCGGTGGTCAAATCTGTGACGCTGCAGAGGGTGCTAAGAATACCTGGCTCCGGACAGGCCGCCATTGGAATCTGAACCTGGCAACGTTTAACGTTAGAACGTTATCTTGTGAGGCGAGTCTAGCAGTGTTATTGGAGGAATTAGAGGGTAGTAAATGGGATATAATAGGGCTGAGTCAGGTTAGGAGGATAAAAGAAGCATATACAGTGCTAAAAAGCGGGCACGTACTGTGCTACCGCGGCTTAGCGGAGAGACGAGAACTAGGAGTCGGATTCCTGATTAATAAGGAAATAGCTGGTAACATACAGGAATTCTATAGCATTAACGAGAGGGTGGCAGGTCTTGTAAAACTTAATAAGAGGTACAAATTGAAGGTGGTACAAGTCTATGCACCTACATGCAGTCATGATGACCAGGAAGTCGAAAGCTTTTATGAAGACGTGGAATCGGCGGTGGATAAAGTCAAAACAAAATACACTATACTGACGGGCGACTTCAATGCCAGGGTAGGCAAGAAGCAGGCTGGAGACAAGTCAGTGGGGGAATATGACATAGGCTCTAGGAATAGCAGAGGAGAATTATTAGTAGAGTTTGCAGAACAGAATAATATGCGGATAATGAATACTTTTTTCCGCAAGTGGGTTAGCCGAAAATGGACGTGGAAGAGCCCGAATGGTGAGACTAGAAATGAAATCGACTTCATACTCTGCGCGAACCCTGGCATCATACAAGATGTAGACGTGCTCGGCAAGGTACGCTGCAGTGACCATAGGATGGTAAGAACTCCAATTAGCCTAGACTTGAGGAGGGAACGCAAGAAAGTGGTACACAAGAAGCCAATCAATGAGTTAGCGGTAAGAGGGAAAATGGAGGAATTGCGGATCAAGCTACAGAACAGGTATTCGGCTTTAATTCAGGAAGAGGACCTTAGTGTTGAAGCAATGAACGATAATCTCATGGGCATCATTAAGGAGTGCGCAATAGAAGTTGGTGGTAACGCCATTAGACAGGAAACCAGTAAGCGATCGCAGGAGAAAAAGGTCTGATCAAGAAACGCCAATGTATGAAAGCCTCTAACCCTACAGGTAGAATAGAATTGGCAGAACTTTCTAAGTTAATCAACAAGCGTAATACAGCGGACATCAGGAACTATAATAGGGATTTAATTGAACAGGCTCTCAGGAACGGAGGAAGCCTAAAAGCAGTGAAGAAGAAATTACGAATAGGCAAGAATCAGATGTGTCCGTTAAGAGACAAAGCCGGCAATATCGTTACTAACATGGATGAGATAGTTCAAGTGGCTGAGGAGTTCTATAGAGATTTATACAGTACCAGTGGCACCGACGACGACAGTGGAAGAGAGAATAGCTTAGAGGAATTCGAAATCCCACAGGTAACGCCAGAAGAAGTAAATAAAGCCTTAGGACCGTAGGAAGTAAATAGCCTTAGGACTTAGTAAGTAAATAAAGCCTTAGGAATAAAGCCGTAACAATATCTGCTTTCATCTGCTTTCAGATATCTGATAAGGACTACCCCATACAGTTCGAAAACTACAGGCATCACATACTAAACCGTACCTACGCCAGAGGTGGTGGTCTAGCAGCATATGTACGAAATAATCTAAACTCAGAGAAAATTGCAGATTTCGCCCTAATTTATCGCAACGTTGAATGCCTCACTATTCGTCTTCAAGCAGGAACATTTTCAGTAGTCTACAGACCACCCTGTGGGAACAAAAAAAAATTATTTTCCTTTGTGGATAAGCTGCTAGCTTATCTTAGCGGCACCGCCCAAATGTTTGTCATACTAGGTGATACGAACATAGATATGATGGCTGAAAATACAATAACACGAGAATATAATCAGCTGCTTTACTCTTACGCATGCTCGAATATTATAACCTTGCCAACACGAGTTACAGCACACAGCCAAACCTTATTAGATGTCTGTATCACTAATGTACATGATTCCACTGTGACTCCTGGTGTCATGTCCTCTGATATAAGCGATCATCTTCCAATTTATTGTTTGCTGCCTTGTTCGCAGAAATACAAGCCTAATGCGCCTGTATATTCCTACCGCCTCATTGATACAACGACGCTAGCCTATTTTCGCTTATTCGGGAAAAAAACTGGGAATCTGAGCTAACTGAAAGTGACCCAAATAAGGCATACAATTCATTTTTCGATAAACTAATCACTTGCTACGACATAGCCTTCCCACAACATAGGGCTACAAAACGACACAAAAAAATTAGAAAGCCGTGGATAGATGTAGTGCTTTTTACGAAAATCAAAAACAAAAATAAAATGTACCATACATTCCTTAGAACTAGAGACATGAATGAATTAGCCAAATTTAAGGAGTACCGTAACCAAGTAAATTCAGAATTAAAAAAGGCAAAATAAAAATATTATGGGAAGGTGTTCTCGCGCATATATACGAATCCAAGAAAAGTTTGGCTGGAAATTAAGAAAATATCTGGAGGAAAGGCTAGCCCTCAAGACCTACAAATAGCTTCGGTTAACGGCACTCTTTCGGGTGAAGAAGCCGTCTCTATCCTAAACACGCACTTTGTTCAATGCTGCAGCAACATTTGTGCAGCAGATCCAGAAGAGATAGGGCATACTGGGAAACCGTCTCTACAAAATTCTTTAATGCTATTTCCGGTGACACCAACCGATAGTAGAGAGCGTGATCAAAAACTTTAAGTCAAACAGTGCTGCAGGTTTCGACGGTATCATGGCATCTCCTATAAAATATGTGTGTGACATCATCTCTAATGTATTAGCTCATATTATTAATAAAATGTTTGAGTCCGGAATTTTCCCCAGCAAACTTAAAATAGCCAGAGTCTGCCCGGTTCATAAAGGCGGTGCTGATCATAGTGTAAACAACTTCCGACCCATATCTATACTACCTCTTTGTTCAAAACTTTTTGAAACTGTTCCAAACACTCGACTAGAAGGTTTCTTAAGGAAATATTCTATTATTAGTACGGCGCAGTACGGATTCCAAAAAAATAAATCATGTGAGGATGCGCTCTTAAATATAAACCATCAAATACGGCAAAATATAGAAAACCGTTTATACACGGTAGGCTTATCTCTGGACCTACGTAAGGCTTTTGACAGCGTAAATCAAGGTATATTTCTGTACAAACTTTATGACTACGGTATACGTGGTACAGCATTAGAGTTAATGAGAAGTTACTTAACGGATCGTTACCAGTTTGTTTCATATAATCAGGCCACTTCCTCACTTCTCAAAATACAGAATGGCGTGCCACAGGGATCCATACTTGGTTCTATGTTATTTAACCTATGTATCAATGACCTTCCTAATATTTCTTCCTCACCTAGTATCATCATGTACGCAGACGATACTAATCTTTTCTTTGCAAATTCTTCCTTGCAATGCACACAAAAAGAAATAAATTGTTATTTAAATTTATTATCTGAATGGCTGTACATCAACAAACTACAATTGAATATCAACAAAACGAAATACATAATATTTAGACCGATAAACAAGCCATTGCCTGTTAATATAACTGTTCTATTTCAAGCAAAGAGGCTAGAACAAGTAACAACGCAAAAGTTTTTGGGGGTATGGTTCCAAGAAAACCTCTCCTGGGACAATCATGTCAATAAGCTTTGCAATGATCTTAGCAAAGTAGTAGGCTGTATGTATAAAATAGGTGATTTAATACCTTTATGGCTAAAGAAAGCAATATACTACGCCCTTTTTTACTCGAAGCTAACTTATTGTGTCTTCATCTGGGGAACAACTACAACAAAAAACTATGATAAGTTATTAAGCTTGCAAAAACGAGTAGTCCGAATTTTTGAAAATTACCATGGTAGGCAGCGTGACTTACCCACACACAATCTCTTCGACAAACTTTTATTGATCCGAGCCAATCAAGTATTTTATTATAGATTACTCTGACATATAAAAAAACACAGGCTCCATGTTGTCAGCATACCCACTTCTTTTCGATACCCATTACGTTATCAAATCAAGAAAATACCATTCACGCGTACTAACTACGGCCGTCAGGATATAAACTATCAAATACTTAGACTACTAAACATTGTTGAGCAAAAAATTGATTTCTGTGCGCCTAATTTTAAGCAATGTATAAAAAACCTACTCATACACTATCAAATTATTTACACATAAATTGCTCTCGCACTAAATTTTTTCTATATATGTATACCTTAATCTGCGCGGTAATATGATTGCACAAACAAAAACTGAAGCATAAATGTCTTTCACACATAGTCATTGTATAATGTACACATTATCTTGTTTATTTTTCTTTTGTACATCGTACTTGCTTGTTTCCTGTTATATTTGCTTTTCTTTTCGTACATCGGATCATCATGTAAGCCGAACGCACTTAGGAGCAAGAGCCCCTGTCAGGCCAAATGGCCTTTAGCTCTTGTTTCCTCTTTCTGTAATGAAGAAAGGAAATAAACTTCAAACTTCAAACTTCACTACTGTGCCTGTAGATACATTGTGACATATAAGCTAGGGCTGTAAGCCGCGCGTATCATAGAAAATTCAATATTATCAGAAAACCCGTTGAATATTGTGCTTTCTTTCACTAGCACATTTATGTTATGTAGAGATTCCTATGAGTCGATCCTCTATATGAAACGTTCAGATATAGATTGATTGTTTCATTAGGGAAAACGTGGGTATTGAATAGCATTATTTGTTAGTGAACATTCACTTCTGCAAAAGACGATTTAATTGGTGGAACAGCACCGAAAGATCTAAAAAAGAACGAAGTCCCTTCGCAAGGGCCCTGACTGCGTGTCATATGATAATCCCACCGTTAGTTTTAGAACTGATATGAAATTACTAGAAAGAATACGGTCATGAAGCATGTATGAAAGAAAAGGCGCAACGAAACGCGGCACTTAAAAACTTACTGCCAGGTGATCCGGGTATACTTTGCAGAAATCCGGATCAGTGTCCAAAGCTTGCTTAAGGAGATTGATGACTGGCACGGCTCTGACACCTTTGAGGCTGACACTCTATTCCAAAGAGAAGTGTTCTTGTAATAGTGCACCAGACGCTGTTTGTGGTGCACCAGTCGGAAGTGAGTCGACTTCATCCATTTCGTACAGGAGTACACACATTATATACCCAGCACTCAGGCAGGATTATACGAAAGCTACGAGCAGCCCTCCATGCCGGAAGCTTCAAGAAATGAAGAGAGGGGAAGCCACAGCACAGAATACTGGACACACGGAAAATATTTCTGCAAGACGTCTTCGTTCAGGCATCTTAACGGGCTTTATCCTAGTTTAACTTTTCTCGCCCATCCCTTAAAAGTCATGGTATGGACGCACGGGTCGGAAAAGATATGTTAATCATTTTGCGTCTATTGCAAATTACGTATGATTGCTCTAACAAACGACCACCCAGCTAAGAACCGCTTCCTCATTTCAATGATTATACTTGCGTCTCCGAGCATCGGGGAATTCATTGATGTGCGCCAATATCATACGCCTGCGAATGTAATATTAACATGTCTCCTTCTCGACAAGGCACGTTGAGATTGTACTAATGGTGCTGCTTGTTCGAAAATCACGGGAATATGGTGTGTCTTTATGAATCCGGTAGCATAAGCCAGCCAGAAGTACACGCAGTGGACGGATGAAAAACTTAAGACATGGTGACCAGCCTAAACCAAAAACCAGCCTTTTTTTCCCATTTTACTTAAGAGTGGAAAAAATCTTACCGTGTGGTTCAGGTTCAAGAAAAATATAACGCTTGTTTGTTTCGTTTTGCGGTTTTTGGTTCTGCTGTAGGCGGATACCCTGCTGCGAAATTGATAATACCTGCGTGATGTCTGGTTTACTGAAAGTAACTTGGTAACATCTGTTGCAGGCGTTTAATTTCGTCTAATATCTTTTATGTCCCCCTGAATGCGTTTCTCTCTCTTTTTTTAGCAGAAAGGTTTCTGGGACTGAAAGCAATTCTGGAGATAAATAGACGCCATCACGGTAAGCCTGGTGTCGACAGCCACTGAAATTGCATTGCAACATAAATGGTGCGGTGTAGCTCAGTGACCTTTGTAAACGGTGGCGAAAGCAACGAAATAACGCGGCGCTGTAATTGGAGGGAACAGCAGGTACGCATGGTAAATATAGACGCGCTTGGTTAGGTATGGGGACCGGTCATGCAAATCTCAGCTAAGTAAGACCGAAGAAGAGGAGCACCCACCGTCGTCCGTCTGGTTGTTCTCGATGACGTAGTCATAGTCGACCTGGGGCTTGGCCGCGGCGTCCGCCGTGCCGGCCACGACGCACAACAGCAGCCCGAGCGGCGTGAGCCCGGCGGTGGCCATGTCGTAGTCGGCGAGATGGCGGCGCACCAGCCGCGGACCGCCGCTTTTGAAGCAGCTCCCGGAGGGAAAGCGCGCGGCCCTCTCTCGCTCTCTCGGAGCCGACCTACGAATGAAAATATTTGACTCCCGCTCACGATTGGCCTGCTTCAATAGCGCAGGGAGTACGGCGGTGCATCTTTCTTAAAAGAATTCACTCGATTGGCAGCTCGTCTTGTACGCAGAGCGAAAACAGCTAAGGAAGGTGCAGGAAGGATTGACGGTTGGCGACGCCACCTGCGATTTCCCACAGGCTGCAGATACCGGTGGCATTAGCCACCACCTCGTTATTTCTCGATGAAGAAGCATTTAAATCGGTGATGACGACAGCAGATACTCAACGCTGTGTGTTATCAGAACCATTTATGCGACGAGACAGTATCTACGCAAGAACACTCTTATTCCATGAATTGTAGCTGTCGTAGGCCGCAGTGATTGGCTCTCTTAACGCTTTCCCTGCAGCGGGAATTTTTCGTCATGCACTGCAATTTTTTTCGTGATTGCGGCATGCACAAAAAGTGCTCAAAAAAACTCAAAAGTAACACAAAAAAATAAACAAAGCGACGCTGAGCTTCAAATTGCTACACCATGAAATTTAACAGCTCTTTCCTTCTATTACCCACATTTCATTTTTCCTGTTTCTTCATCCAACTGCATTACAGTAATTAAGGCTAACTATACTTCAGTGATTTTTCATGTATAGCTTCAGGTGTCGGGTTTCTTCTCTAGATGACAGGTGAATTGGGCACTTGCGCAAATATGGCATATATAACACGTTTCTACCCAAAAAGAGTGCAAACAGAATTCGAAATCAATGAATGTTCAAGCTGTTTTTCTTTAAATCTGGCCATTTAGATTACGATAGTACGAAACTCAACACACTTACTTGAATAAGCATAAGCGATGTAATAACATTAACATTAGTGGGTATTCGATGTGGCGATCAATCCGAACCGTACTTGCTCCAGCGTCTTAAAATTGCTATTGTTCATGTAGGTTAGATTAGCCAAGCTTTAATGAAACTTTTGTAGTGCAAAACTAACCGCATGAAAAATTGTATGTTGTTCTTTGTCACCGTAATTAGTGAGAACATGATGAGGGCTAGTTGGTACATATTTAGAACTGAGGGTCAACAGCGCGAATAAACGGATGACATGAAGAAACAAATACCACAGATAAGCGTTTGTCTATGGTATTTGTTTCTTCGTGTCCTTGCTTTATTCGCGCTCTTCAACCTCAGGTACTCATCCCAGAGAATTGTTGCTTTCAAGAAAATGGAGCTGGTCTTACAGGGACGCAATCGCATCAGGGAAGAATGGAGCTCTCCAATCCAGACTGAGCACAGAACATTCACGGCAAACTTGGGCTGCTCAGAGAGCCCACAATGCGGCGGTTAGGCTCGCCTACCACACCCCATGTGGGACGGCCCACAGCTCTGCCCGAGCCCAGGATGGCGTCACGGGTGGTAGGCAAAATTTTTCCTTCTCGCAGTGGCTGTCATGACAATCTTCTGCGATGAGCACTGAAGCTGAAGGTGATTGTGATTGACACCTAAGATTGCGATCGATAAGCTCGAACACGACCGAATGGATCTAGATCAAGCAAAATCACTGTTATAAATCTCCGTGTGAGAGGGGATCAATCGAAGCACCAGGTTTATTTGCTTGTTCGCTACAGTGCAAACCACTGTTCAAATAATTAACGTAATCAAATGCAGTATGTGACGTACAGAGCTTCCTACATGCTATACGCTGTTTTAATCACGCAAACGTAAAAGTGACCGCATTAGTCCCGGCGTTTGCCTTGTGTGTTCACGTTCTAAATTAATATGTTCATCTTGGAAGCAGCAGGACACTTGCAAGGCAGCAGCGAGTTAGTTCGACTGGTCTGGAGAATTGCGAAACGCCGCAGATTCTATCGGCGCCGAACGTCTGCCATTTGTCGCGGTTCATTGCCAGCCCCCTCATTTGCCGCCGCTGAAAGCTAAATCCAACTGCATTGCTTCATGCGATTTTTACGTTCAACCTCACAACCACTCACCGCCATGACGAACCGCCTCGACAGACATGCACAACACACACGTGCAAAAAAACAACACTCGTGATACACGAAGCTGTCAGCCTGTGCCCAACACGCTAGCGGCGTACTTTTCGCCCACCAAACACTCCTGCGTGCACCGGAAGATCACGTGACCGAATCCTCGCGACGTAGGCCGGGAGTAGTCTAGTAATTCACCTTCGCAGACTCGGGAAATCGACCAAAAAAAGGAGTGCCTATGATCCTGATGATGCCAGGCTGGTCTCTTGGACAAGGTCCTAAAAACCATGTCCGAATTACATGCTCTACTTGGACAAGACTTGCTATACTCTAAGATTTTGTGGCATAGTCATTCCGCGATTGCTTTTTGCCGTCTGCTCGCGAGAGATGCACAAATGGAAAGTTCCTACTCTGCCAGCCGTAACTTTATTCGCAAGCGTCTTCAGATGTCTGTATTTTGCCATCGCGTTAGATATCGCCGCTTCTCAGCAAAGGCCGTAAACAACGTCTGAAGTCGTATGATTACCGGACAAGGTTCGTGAGATAATAATGTAGTTAGAATTCTTCAGGAACATCACTCAGTTTGCGGCATGTATGCATGTATGTATGTATGTATGTATGTATGTATGTATGTATGTATGTATGTATGTATGTATGTATGTATGTATGTATGTATGTATGTATGTATGTATGTATGTATGTATGTATGTATGTATGTATGTATGTATGTATGTATGTACCTAAGTTATTTTACACAAACCCGTGCCACTGGTACTGCAACTCTGGCGTGTGCCGCTCTTCAGTGGCTCTCTTTCACAACAAATTTGGTCAGTTAGTACGTGCTGCTGTTCATGAACCACTTTGACACTAGATTGGGTCCCAGAGTAAGTGCCGCTTGTAATAAACTACACTAGACACAAACATGTATGATGTCAGGCACGATATTTGTTTGGTCTTTGAGACCTTGTCCTCTATTAATGTAAAAGTTTTGTTCGCGTATGAGGAAGTTTATCACATCCTCATATCATGAGCCATGGTATACCCTGCCATTCTATTCTCGCACCAGTTCTTTGTAATGTGTTCACCAATGAGCTAGCTTTTTTTATTACAAATGTCAATCTACTTCAGTAGTCTCCCATTACTACACTCTAATGACATCCTCTCTGTCAACCAAACTGTTTTCTATAATTTGGGTATATTTTTTTCACCTTATTAAATAATCAAATTCTTCCAGGTATAATTTCTAAAACATGCCTGATAAACGCTAAGGTAACTAGATTTTCTTTACACCATAACCTCATTTTATCTCAGGTGCGCACCAACTATTTTAAACAATCAGTTCATTTTTGAGTCGTTTCGATTTGAAATTCCATGCCTCTTTACGCCAAGACATTGCGCTAACATCCATTAAAAAGAAAAAGCGTCTGGAAAATTTTCTTCTGGCAGAAAATATTTCACATTAGTTTTTTCTTTTCTTTTTCCACTCCTATTACTTCCAATATTCCGCTGTTCCAAAACCTTCGTCTTTTATTGATGGTAACGTATTTTTCGAAGGTTGTTGTTCTTTAGATTGTTGCATGTTTGAGTGAAATTTGTTGCTATATTAATTTGCTGTCCGGTACTGTCAATTTCGTTTAGTTCCTTTAGTTTTACTGCATTTTCTCGTTGCGATTGTATAATTTCCTGCTTTAGATTTATTGTGACTCCCAAATTCACAAGTATATCTTGTTTTGTATGCGGCATTACTTGCTTTCTTCCATGTTTCCTTGTATATGATTTCAATGCGATGCTCATGGTTGCTTTAGAAAAAGCATAGTTTTAAATAGCACGAGGTCCGAATACAGTCCTCGACTATGGGACCCCCTTCTGTATAATATTGTTCTTTAGAACCTGTAATCCATTACGAATGAATCAATTTCAATTATGATGTGGAACTGTGCACTCCTGATAAAGACGTTAATAATTATCATACTCTGAAACGTGAGTTCATTGGTGGAATGGTGCCGTTCTAATCGCGCACCTAAAAACAAAAAGAAAACAAAACGTTGTTAATGTATTTTACTCTAACACTGTGTCCCGTTCAACAAAATGTATATAACAAGTGATGTAGGCGTTCATATTGATGGTAACCTCAGGTTCAGTGAGCACTTGAGTGCCCCCAATTCGTCCCATATTTGTGCTCATGGCCGCGATAAAAAATAGTGCCGAGTGTGAGAAGAATCACGCAAGGTGCTTCTGTAAACGCTCTTTATGAGTTTTATATAAAGTTCGTTTATATGGTGGCAAATTATGCATCATCCGAAAAGGCCGCTATTGAAATGACCACTTGCGAGAGCCACCTGTCTCTTAAGAATGGCAGCTGATGGCACATGCTGAGTAACTGCTAAGCTTGCACGTATGAACCATTGCTGGCGACCATAGGCACGCGACTGAAAAGCAGGCATACCATGGCACATGGAGTGGCGGAGGCATTTCATATCTGAAAATTTGGTGCCAGGTACATCAGCATCCCTTCATTGTCGCTTTACGCGAACGAGTATGATTTCTTTGACGGCAGAATATGATAACCTTGGTGTCAGTTTGCTAAGTGATTTTTTGTAGTGTTGTGCACATGTGTGAGGTTATGTGTATTGAAGCGCGCGCAGGTTAAACAGTTGCGTGTCTGTGCTTGTCCGTCTCTTATTTTGCGCCTACAACCGTTTCTAGCCATTGAATATTTTAGCCTTAACCTATGTGCTTCATTTTGCTTTCATGGTTTTGTTTCCCGAGTAAATCGTAGCCTAAGTGACCCTGGTTATTTCATCAGATTGCTTAGATCCTTCGTTGCCGGTGAACAGGAATATCGTTAGGTAGTGTGGAATAGCATTGGCGTTTTTTTTTTCAGGACAAAATAGGAGGAGTTCTACGCAGATCTCTTAATTTACTTTGCGACAGGTACTCGAGACATTCTTATTAATAGACACATGCTTGCTCTGGACAGGTACACCATGAGAATATTGAATTGGAGACGTACAACCCTCGAACTTGTATTTTTGCAGAAGTGCATTCATGGACTCATTGAATGTTCCCGCTTGCTTCTTTCTATTTGTTTCTAGTTTTCCAAAGAGCCATATCGGCGGAATTGTGTGCTTAGAGGTACAAATTTAGTAACATGAGTCAAATAATTCGTTCCTAATGTATATTCAACAACGTCAGTAATAATCCGATGCTTGCAATAATATAACGCATATCTCTGTTTAAAAAAATACTATTGAATTATACTTCTAAGTGTTCTCATTTTGTCTTTTTTATCTCTTTTGTGTCTTTCTATGTATTTATCTTCAGCGTTATGCGCCACATGAGAAGGCTTAATGTATGCTGTTCTTGGTTGCGTAAGTAAATGAATAAATTCAATCCAATAGGCTGCCTTGACGCAACCTTGGATAAGTAGGCACGTGTCACGAAATCTGTGCTGCTTTTCATAACACAGACGCCATAACACTGGCCCATCCGATGAACCCACAGAGACAGTGTGGATGATGGTGATGATTTATTGGCATACCCTTTGAAACAGGACAGTGATACACAGTAACCGAGGCTGCTTGAGGTAACCAGGTATGCTTTACACGCTTTTCATCGTAGGATTTTCGTATACGTCTCCTTAATCTTTTTTTATCTTCCTCAAAGCTTCTATACCTACCTTGTACAGCTACCACTGCATGTAACACACCCTCTCATATGAATTTCTTTCCTGCTTTTTTTTTTCACTTATATTCTAAGCGGCTTTTGGTTATCTGGACCGCTGACCAGCTGATGTATCCGTCCACATTAAATCCAAGCGCTTCTGGAAAGGGGACGTTACCTACGGGTCTCAGGGGGCGAACTCCTTCGCATTGCGTTAGCATGTGCCGAATAGTCTCCGCACTTCTGCTTCAGCGTACACATGACTCATCTTGTTGGGAATATTTCCTTCGGTATGTGTTTGACCTGATGCAAAATGCTCGAGAATCAAATAGCAAGGCACTTTGTGTTATAGTGCTAATTTCCCCATCTAATTTATTTCTTCTTATTCTTCGAAATCTCCATGGTGTTTTGTATCTCCATTCTTTGCTTCCAGCTCACTGTGTCTATCTCTCTCACTTTCTTTCTGATGACTCCTGGTTGTCCATTTACACTTTCAATTACCCCGTTCTTGGTTGCCAATTTCTTGACCTATCCCTTCACTCTGTGGCCTCGCTTTATAGGTACATATATTAGTGCACGCTAGCCACATATCAATTTTATTTCATGTCGCTGAGACTTTCTTTAAAACTCATCTTGCTCTGTGCTTCCCTGACTTCAAGAGAGGCCCAAGCATTGTTACCCTGCACTGCCTCATTTCTGGTTTCCGCATGGTCTCCCAAGGCCAACCACCGATCTTTGGTTTATTTTCAGTTGCGACAAAACGTCCGATTTTAAGCACTTCGTACCACTTGCTACCATTCAGGTTGACACCATTACTCTTTTACAGATTGCACGCGCCACGTCATATTTATTCCAGTCCGAAAGATCTCATCTATGTTTAATAATTGCTGCATCCCACTTCCCCTTTATTTTCAGATAATCTTCGTGCGTGCTAGAGTAAGCATTTCCTTAGTTTATGTATACGCCTAGGTATTTATATTCGTTGACTACGGATACGAGCATCCCCTTTGGAACGGCGCGGTGGGCTGCGCCACCAAGCTTTTGTTATTTTGTCGCGTAATGTACTACCTATGTTAAAAACAAAAAAGAAAAGGGAAAAAATACATGCGCTGCGTTCCCACAACCAAAGTTTCTCAACCCCTGTTGTGAACTTTGTGTCGTATGCCTCCGTTGTTTGTCGTTTCCCTACTTTTCTTGAACCAATCTTCCAATCGCCACTTCCTGATTTCTATTGCCGAAATGGTTACTTTCGCCCAGCTCTCGCTGAACCAAAGAACTTCAAGGAGGCCAGTGATTCCTAAATGGACCACTGAGAAGATATCTTCACACTCTAAAAAACATGTTCCATCGTTTCGCTAGCTTTATCGCAGCAAGCACATGCTTCTTCTTTCTTATTATAACTCGATTTATAAGTGCGTGTTCTAAGCAGCAGAAATTTAGCAGGAACTAAGCAGAAATTCGAGCAATTTGAGAAAAATGAGCAGCCCTTGGAGATATCATAAGTTGTTTGTTTTCCTATTTTATTTTCTCCTGTTAAGTAGTTACTAATGGCAGGTTTCTTTTCCATTGCCACCACCTATGAGATTATCTCGGACTCACTGACTTTCCGCTTGACGTTCTTCGTTGGTGTGTTGCTCACCGTGTACTTGCTGGTAAGCTTATTAGCTCTTTTTCTCCATTGTGAATCAATGTTGTTCATGTACAAATATCTGAACACTCGGCCAGCCCATTTAGTTTCTTCCACATTCCTCAGTCGTTCTTCATAATTTTACTGTGAGCTTCCCTCACTTCAAAACTTGCCTTTTTTTATAGCTTCATTTATAGTTTTCCCATGGGCGCACAATGCGAGTTGCCCCAGTGACCTTTGGTTGTCATCGCCTCCTGAATGTACCCCTGATTTCAAGCTAAGAACCGTATTTCCGAATGCAAGTCCTGGAACCATTACACCCTTCCACATACCCAGGAGTACCTCGTACCTATTGTAGCCCCATAGCGCTCTGTGTTTCATTATGGCCGCCTTTATCTTCCCCGCTCTTGTTATTGTTTATTCCTGCGTTTCCATATATACCTCGTGAGGCTCATAGCGCGTGAAACGGCAAGGATGAAAGGAAGATGTGAAACACACAGGTCGCTATCTTGCAACAATATTTATTTCGAGCAAAGGGCCCAAACGTATATTCAACTTTTTCGCATACATCATACATGCGCTGTTTGCAAAAAAATACCTTCACACGATTGCGCATGTAAGCTAACTCTTTGCAGGAAATGGCAATTAATGGTTTTGGCACACAGTTATCCCCAAGCCTATCAAACATTTCTGCTTCGATAATTTCGCGAGTTAGTCTCCCTCGGGCTCTTCCCACAATAGAGCAGTCACTGAATGCTGGAGCACTCGTCGAGTGGTCACCATCATCTGCCCCGGCTGCAGCGCACTTCTAATGCCTGCTGTGAGCGTCAACGAACCCACCCCGCTTTTTGCTACATTATGCCGGTGTTCCTTTAAACGCTCGTTGAGGCACCTTCCGCTTTGCCTTACGTAATTTTCCCCACAGTTTAAACGAAGGTAGTAAACTGCTGCTCCCGCATCCGCGTTCGTGAGGCTTATAGCACTTTTCACACGCTATACGGCTCACGATGTCTTACCAACAAGCCCAAATCACCGTATTACTCCATATACCTATTGTATTCGTTTATCTAGACACCAAGGTACCCATATTCTTTTACCCGAAGTATTTCCTGGCCCTGTATTGCCACTGTCTGTTCACTGTTTTCATTGAACACCATAAAACCCGGTTTTCTAACGCTAAATTTCAAAACTAAATTGTCGCCTTACTCTCAACAGATATTAGCCAGACGTTGCAAATCACTTTGGTTGTTAGCTAGCAACACAACGTCGTCCGCATAAAATAAACCTGGAAGCCGCTGCTCCACTACTGTACCCTCCTGTTTGTATAAGAGATTAAGCCTGAGATTCCTTCGTTCTAGCGCCCTCTCCATCCTCACCATGTACATCATAAACATCATTAGGGATGAAGGGCACTCCTGCCTCAATCCCTTGTTTATATCGAAATTCTCCTCGCTCCTCATCCTTTCCCATTCAACGCAAACGGCCTTTTCTAGGTAAATCGCTCTCGAAAGCTCTATACAATCGAGGCTTAAACCTTCCCTTTCGAGAATATCTCACAAAATGTGGCGGTCTACGTTGTGATACCCTCCTGTAATGTCTAAAAAGGCCACATATAACAATCTGCTTTCTACACTTGATATTTCTATGCACTAAGTTAGGGCAAACAGGTTAACATGCAAACGCCTACCTATTCTAGAGCCGTTCTGAAGTTCTTCTAAAATGCCATTATTCTCTGTCCATGCTTGCAACTTTACCTAAGTTGCCTGTATTGCTAACCTGTATATTACCGATGTAATGCACAACGGTCTATGCGGGTGAATTCTATCTTTCTCCCCTTACCTTTATAAATTAAATTCATTCTACTTTGTCGCCGGCTGTCTGCGATTCGCCTATCTTTTAGACTTTTTAACCGATTTCAACAGAGCTTGCTTACTTTTTGGCCCTAGTTGAATAATCAGTCTAACAGCAACCTCGTCTAGCCTTGTGGCCGTACGCTTAAGAATTTTCTCTTCGGCTTTCTTCCAGCTGAAATTTCTCAGCACCAGCTCCTTTTCCATCTGGTTCTCTTTCATGAACCTTCTCTCCTAAATTACAGCCTCGTCATTACCTTGGACTGATTCGGCTAGTATTTTTCGTATTTAATTTACAGCCGCGTCTCCTTCCAGTCTGTTTCCAGCTTCATCTAGGATATGTTTTGTAATATGCCAGACTTCCTGCTTAATAAGTTTATGTGGTTTTAATATATTCTAGGTGCGGCCTTTTTTCTCACCTATTTCCGACAACCAACGTTCACTTTCACATTTTATCTTTGCGTCACCAAATATTTGAACCACATACTTTTTTCTCCCCGTATATTTCCCATTTTCTGGCTACTTCGTCCTGCGCCAGGTGCACTTAATTTGGCTGCCTATGCTGTCAACATGGTTTCTTTCGTTCGAATATCGCTTCTCGTATCTCCCTGTTTCACCAGATTTTCGGTTTCTTTTTTTCCTTTCCAAGGAACGTGTTATTTGTCCTTCCGTTTCCTGTCGTTATAACGCTTAGAAGCTCACTATATTCCCTATGTTGGCTCGGCCATATGCCAAGTTCTTCCTCGACTCTTGCGACTATGTTTGTTACTTGCTCAGTGCGCAAACTTGCACTGGCCGTTTTGCGCTGCTTGCTCTCTTTTCCAACTGCATATTCCATTCTCGAACTGATCCGCTTATGGTCCCTCCCTATGGTGCTATAGACTTCCTCATCAATAACCATTTCTCTCAACTTATCATAAATTCCTGCTCTTTTAAGACTGGTACCAATGGTTGATTGCCGGTTTCCCACTTGGCACATGGTCTGCCCCTCACACTTTGGTCCTGTATTCACGATAACGAGGTTATGTTGCGCACAAAGATCTAGCATTGATTTCCCGTTGCTGTCAATATAGCCAACTAGATCCGGTATGTGGGCGTTCATGTCAGTTAATATGATAATTTCGGCATCATTTCCTAAACCCTTGATATGTTTTTCTTTTATTTACAGAGCACTGCAGGCCAAGCAGACCCATGCAGGAGGCGCTACAGTACAAAATAATATATTCCAAGCAGGACAGTGATAACACACACACAAAAAAGATACAGGTACAAGAATGTCATCACTTAAATACAAGGACTACGAATGGAAAAGAAAATGACCTAGTTTCTTCGTGAAATCCGGGGACAGAAAAATGCTTTGGGGAAGGCAGTTCCAGTCTGATACATTTCGTGGGAAAGAAAGTGCGCTTGTATATATTTGTTCAAGCATACAATGGCGCTAGACTAAAATAATGCATGTGGTGTGCTCTCCTCGTAGAAATACGCTGGATGCAAGAAGGTAGCGTAAATTCTGTTTTCCAAGAAAGACGGTTGTGAAGAAACATGATCCGATCAAATTTTCTGCTTGATTGCAAAGTTTACATATTATTTTGCTTCGTTGTAGGAGAGGGAGAATCTTGCCGTCGATATTTTCCATAAATTAATCTGACTGTCCTTCGCTGAACCCGGTCTAGTTAGCTGACATCTTTTATTGGTGAAAGGTTTCCATATTATTGAAACGTATTCCAATTCTGACCTAACGAAATTGTTATAAGCTAGATGTGTGATATTTATAAGCGCTGACGCGAGTTTTATCGTCAAAAACAATAACTTTTTACAGCTGATGTGCAAACATTAGAAATGTGGTCACACCAGGTGAGATTACTATTATGAGTTACGCCGAGATACTTATACTTCTAAAGTTCTGAAATGAGGGTGCTTTGTAGCATATTGGGAACACTGCTTTTTGTTTGTAACACGCAGAAGCAGTTTTTTTCCTTATTCAGTGTCATGCCCCACTGTGTACATCATTCGTCAATCGCACCTGTAGTTTGCTGCAACAAATGATGATCCTTATCGCAAGAAATTGTCTTAAACACTGCACAATGGTACTCGAATAATCTAATAAACACATCATCCATAACCACATCAACAAAATTATTTATATAAATTAAAAATAATAGGGGTCCCAAGACACGTCCTTGCGTAACTCCTGAAGTGACACTCAGAACACTTGAAAAACAGTTGCCGACTTGAACTAACTGTCCCGTATATTTGAGTCAGGCACCAATGCATTGAACGATAAACCCTAAAAGCCCTATTGATTCCAAATGAAGCAGATGTTTTCCTAGAGGAGGCTGGTCAAAGGCTTTGCAGAAATCTATAAAAGTAACATCGAGCTTGCCTGACAAGTCCACCTCATGAGACGAAACACACACTGTTGACACAACCTGTGTAACGCTAGACATACTCTTTCGAAAAGCTTGGTGATGAAATGATAAGAAGTCGTCTTCCGATGAAAACCTTTGTATGTAGCTGACAGTGACATGTTCTAACAATTAGCAGGATGCA
Source organism: Dermacentor albipictus (assembly GCF_038994185.2). Lineage (NCBI taxonomy): Eukaryota > Metazoa > Arthropoda > Arachnida > Ixodida > Ixodidae > Dermacentor > Dermacentor albipictus. Next base: position 6,660,444 of record NC_091824.1, read on the forward strand.
CTGGTAATAGAAACATGCACGCATGTAATTAGTAACTGATGACGGATCACCCTTTTTATGAATACGTGCAACACGTGCGTTCCGCCAGTCATTTGGTATCCTACTTGTACCCAGGGACAGTTTAAATATACTGGTCAGAAATTCGGATACTTGTTCAGCATACCACATCAAAACCGCATTAGGAATGCCGTCCGGCCTAGAAGGCTTTTTTTGGATTATGGCTAAGCAGCACAGCCTTAACATCTTCGATATTACTAGCCGATCTGCTGCGTAAATGTGCAAGTTCTGAGGCGCAAACTACTCATTTTCTGCAAAGACGCTTTGGAAATAGTCATTGAATTCATTTGCAATTTCTCTTGCATCCTTGAACACTAAATCACCTGCATTTATTTTCTTTATCTTCTGTTTAGTGTTCCTGAGAAGTAGCCAAACCTTTTGGGAGTAGGTTTCAATGAATTCACCGATTCTTTTCGAGAAATACTTATTCCTGGCCCACTTGAGTGTAAGATATAATTCTTACTTTACTCTTTCAATCTCTAATTCGTCTTTTTTCTGTTGTTTCTTCAGCTTCTTAAGTTTTCTTTTAAGCTGGGTGATGCCAGAGTTTATCCATGGTTTTTTTTCACGCCTAAACTTCTTTCTCGCAAAGATAAAATTCTCAATAGTATATTTAAGAGTTTCTCTAAAGTATTCACACAATCTTTCAACTTCGTTAGAGTCTGTAATAAGATGAGAGCCTAAATAATCAATTATAGCAACGTCATCCGAATGGTTTTAATCCTTGATCAAATTTTCCTTCACGGTTTTGACAGGTTTACGAGCAGTCGTCATCCACGAGAAGTGTACTAGCCTGTGGTCGGAAATATCAGGTTCGAATGCGACCATTCCTTTACTGAAGATCTCGCTAAGAAACAGAAGGTCCAGAATGAAGTTTCTGCGAGCATTGAGCTTTACCATGTGCTCAAGGCTAAGGGAGAACACACAATCTAGAAGAACTTCTGCCGAGGTACCATTACCGTAGCACATATTATTCCAGTCGAAGGTGGGCAAGTTTAAATCACCCGCTAAAATTATGTGCTTTCCCCACAAGTTGAAAAGATGATCATACAGCTCTTCCATAAACGATTCACCAGAATCTGGGGCCAGATACAGACTGCAAAGAAAAAATGCTACATTCGAAAAAAAGAGATTCGCAAGAGCAAACTTTGATGGTGACTTGAACGTTGAGTGCCTTGTGCTGTCGCCTTTCTTGTGCCTGTTGTTTTGCGCAAAACAAAGTATTCATAGACTCGCACCAACTAGCCACCAACGCATTGTGCAGATGCTGATTTATCTGCTCTACAACAGCAACGTCAATACCACACTTAGTACTGACGGCCACCCCGCCACCGCGCGATACTCTATCTCGTCTGTAAACCTAATGGCCAGGTGACACAATTTCATCATCTCTCATTGAATCTTTTAGCCAAGTCTTGGTAATGACGTGGATGTGGATATCGTGCAGCAGAAGTGCCTCAAGTCTATTGGTTTTGTTCACGGCACTTCTCGCGCTTACGGATATCAAGCACAACTGGCTGAATCCCTGTAACTGGCTTTACTGAAAAGTGCTCATTTTCGATACCAGTTCCCGTGAGTTCAAGACATCGTCTCATTTGAAGTACTTGCATCTACTCGTAGCTTGCCTTGTATCAGCGACACTTTGCGACCACTCTTTCTGTCTTGTGCTGCACTCTGCCAGAGCAGCTTCCGTTTGCGTAGTGTTTCTGCGGGGTAATCATCTTGCAAGGAAATACGCGTTCCTTCTAATTTCGTCACGAAGCCATTTCCGGGGGGGGGGGGAGGTGGAGGGAATAACCACTCCTGTTTTGATGCAAGATGGGCAAGACGAGAATGTCGTTTCCAGTAGGATCATTGCTGTCGCTGGGAAGTTGAACTGGTGCGAACGGCATTTCTGCGGCTGGCTTGACTGCTCCTTTGGACGACAGCAGGCGAGCCTTAATGAAGAAGACAAAACCTATCGTGAGCAATCTGTCACCAGTGCTGTCACCGTGCCCATATCACCACTTAAGCATTGAACTAACTCTCGATTTTTCTCTGTGCGATTATTTCCGGTCCAGAAATACGTTACGCCCAGCCAACTTTTATTTGCACTCATTGTACCTATAAACGAAAGATGATCTTAACATTTTCAATATACTCTTTTCCATATGGTTCCCTGATGGATGAGCATTCCGACTCCCCCTCCCTTGCTTTCTGATTTAGTTCTGTTGAAGCCATCCCAAACATAAATCTCGATCTCTTCTCAATTCTCAATTCCAAGTCCCCAAGGTGCATTTCTGCAACCACATAAACCCCTATTTAACTGCTCCTCAATCTCCACTAGCTTTTCCTTTCTTGTACCGCCCGGCATATTTATGTACCTTATCTCGTGGCGACCTCTCTTGCTTGTTTTCCTCCTTTTTATGCTATTGACGGCGATGTTGTTCGGAGGTTATGAAGAAGGTCCTGTAGGGGACATTCTTCATAACTACCTATACTGGCCTCCTAATCACTCGTGAGCTACCTAAAAAAGCAACCATGCTACCAGCAAGTCCCCAGCCCACTTCTCGTCCATGCCTGTAATTGAAGTGGATCCCGTCTCTTTCAAAACCACCACACCTTCTCACTTCCCTGCTTATACTTTGACGACTTTGAAAACTTTCTCTCGGCTTTTGTCTGTATAACCTCATTAGCAGCCACTGCGGCTTTTTGTGCGTGATTTTAACGTATAAGCACCTCCGTCATGGTGCACACCACGATCTGTACATGAGGGGATAGCTCGCGCAAGTCGTCTACTCCCTTCGCCAAGCGCTGGGCTAGCCCTGCCCCTTCTTGCTTAAGACGTCAGTCAGCCCACCTGCTACTACGACAAGATTGCGTAGTGGGCATTTTCCATGAGCTTTGCTTTTCCTCACTCCATGACAGAACCCAGTGTCCGCCCTGACAATGTCCCTACCACCACTTTTTTATCGCATTTCACCCTCTCCACAATCGCTTCTGAGCACCTAGCCAGGTTTCAGTCACCGGCGATCATCACCGTTTTACTGTTTCCGACTGCCGAGGTCTCTTACTACTTGCCTTCTCTTTGGGATTCAGACTTGACATGGGGCATTGACCCCTGTGTTCCTGCTTTTCATTTGTAGCGGCCTCAATTTAGGTGCAGCTCTTTCCAGCTGCCCCCTCCCCATGATGCACGCATTCCACGTGCTTTACTGACACTCCCAGCCCTGTCATGTCACGAGACTGTGTTTCATTGCCACGACCATTCTCATTCACCATGGCGGCCTTGTTCAGGTTTTCCTCGGCTGCTTCAAGTCTTTTTCCACCACCTTCCTGCATCAGGATCCACCAGGCTCCCGCTTCTCGTGCCTGTCAGCCAGGATCACGGCCAGCGACCAAGTCAATTTTGCCAACTGCATAACCGGCAACACGAGAGAGATCGGCGGACACTAGCCACCATCAAGTGAGTGTCATATTTACTGATTTCTGCAACAGCCGCACAGTCGCCTAGCTAAGCCTAACGCCGAACGAGCGGATGCAACCCCATGGCGGGTTCTCGCGCCACTCGAGCATATCTGCGAGCATATCACGGGCGCCTGCCCACGCAGCGACGAGCTCTCGAGATGAGTGAAGCAGCAGTAGAAGCAATCAACACACCAAGAGAACAGCTGAAAGACACAAACACAATGCAGATGGACCCGACTGAAGTAAAGAACACAGAAAGTGCCTGGAATTATGACGCAAACAGCGGAAGAACTATTGAGCGCGACAGCATTTGGATTACGAGGGGCAGAAAAGGCAAGAAGGACGCAGAGTATCAAGCGACACAAGAAAGCAACCCAGCCAAGCAACAAACGAATGGAAAGCCACCACCACCGCAACAGCGAAAGCCCCGAATGCCGCCTTTACCAGTCGACGACTACAATGTCGTATTCCACCCACAACCAGGCCTCGAGCTTGCAAAGTGGAACAATGTCGTCATTATGCACGCCACCGGAAGAGCCAGCGGTTTCTCGCAGCAAGACTTCGGCGAAAAGGGGTGTGTTCAAGTGCAAAGAATTGAGAACCTGATTATTGCAAGCACGGCCGACTAGGAAGACGCGAAGGAACTCGAAAATATCAGCACAATACAACTTGGCGGCACTCTTTTCACTGTAAAAGGGAACACGAGAACCCCGGACGATGAATCCATAAGCGTAATGAGCGGGCTCTTGCCCGGCACGAGTGACGAACTCAAGGCAAGTCTTCGCGCACCAGCGAGGTACACCATCCTCCACGCTCGTGTGCTCGGGCAGTCGTCCGCGGCCGTGATCTTTTTCCAAGGACCGCACGTTCCTTATTTTTTTTTTTTTTTTTACAAAGGAACTGTTGGGCCTGTAGCCAAAGGCTAGTGTAGGCCCATAGTCATATTTGTAGTAGCAGCTACAATGTCATGCGCTTATCTAGTTTTTTAATGATACAACCTAATACAGTTAGGTGGATACATACAATCAAAAACATTACAAAAGAAAAACAGTGCATATCAATCAATGGTAATAAAACAGAACTGTCAGGAGAATACATGCACATACACAATGAAAAAACCGAGATAGCATATTATACGTAGAAGTGACACATTTGCAAGGGTCTGTGTTGAAGTGTTTAGGCTTTTTGAAAAGATTCAGCACAGTATGAAACAGGTGGAGAACCAGACTGACAAAAAATCACGTACTTTTTGATAGGTATAGCTTTTTAACAGTAGACAGCCATTAACAGACATTAGCATTAACAGACATGTAGCTTTTTAACAGTAGACAGCCAGTAACAGACATTACGTCCGCTTCCAGAGTCTCGATTTTCGATGCTGACCCTACCGCAAGTCAGTGCAATACTGCAAAATTTTGGCAACACGGGACACCGCCAGGATGCCTGCCCGAGACCATTGCCAGCCTTCTGCTCTAAACGTGGCAAAACCGATCAACTACCTGACCACGAGTGCAAACCCGCATGCAAGTTATGTGGAGAAGGGCAAGATACCGAAAGCAAAGATTGCAAAAAAAGACTGAAATCCAACCCGCCGCCATTCAACGTACGACAGCAACGCATCGACATGCTCAAAGTGAGAGACAGGCGCTGGAGCTCAGGCGGCGAACAATTCCTACAACTAGGATGCTCAACCACCAGCTTGAGGGGCAGTGATGTCAGCATCCCCAAACGAAGTAGATCGAGATCTATACTCCCATCACCTTCCCGATCACGCCAATGCTCGCACTCGCCCAAATGCGTGAGCTACGCGGATGTGGTAAGCGGATCGAGTGGATCGAGAACCACGAGCAGCTCCAAATTCTTGTCGGCCGAAACTGTGGCCCTTCAGGCTCTCGAAAATAAGGTGCAAATTCCACAAAACACGTTGCACAATCAAAACAGTCAACTACAAAGCCAACATGCCCTCATCGATAAGCTGATCCAATGTCAACAGATACAGCAAGACAACATAAACAGGCTTCTACAGAAGTGCGAGGAGCAAAAAGATGTCATTGATAAACTGCTACAGAGATGTGCGAAAGTCCAATAGAACATTGCACAGCCGCGACCCTCACTTCCCGACGCAGATGTTCAATCCGTAGTTGACGCAATATTCCAAATCCTCCAGGAAACTTTCATGAAAAGTACCCAAGACACAATTGAGCAAATCGTCCAGGCAGCAATAACGAATTTCGCCGCAAGTATAGCCAATAAGGTCACCACGTTAGACGCCAAGGTGGATGGACTCGCAGCGCAACAAAACAACTTCATAGCCCACATAAAGAAGACGTTCGTAACAAAACAGCACCTCAACACGTCACTAAATGACATTCAGCCCGACAGAAAGCGGCCGCGAGCAAACGGCCGAAGTGCCTCTCGTTTAGTTTCACCTACCCGCGTGCGCCGGCAGGGAACAGAAACAACAGAAGAGGGCGGTCCCTAATCACATACTACAAATGCGCTCTCAACTCTCCGCGTATGGCAGTGGAACTGTCGTTCCTATCGACCACGGCATGCTAACCTGCAAGAATTTGTCAAACAAGACCCACCCGAAATCATAGCGCCGCAAGACACAAATACCCAAAACGTACGGCTACAAGGGTACAATGCCCGCGTACAAACAGTACGCACGGCAATCCTAACCACGAATAATCTCACTGTACAGGAATTGGAACCCGTCCATACACCGATCGAACACACCTTAATCGAAATCATACCGGAGAGGAAATCGCTCAAGTGCGTATTCGCAGTCAGTGTGTACAGCCCTCTCACAGACGCCCTTTCAGACTTCGACCACCTTGTCTGAGAAATTAGGAAGTGCACCTATGGTCATCAAGTCGTTATAGTAGGGGACTTGAACGCCCCAGACACGGTCTGGGGATACCAGACCACCACGAAGAAAGGAGCCCGAGTGCACGACACTGCACGACAGCACAGAGTCACCATGTGGAATGACCCACTCCAAACAACGAGGATAGGTAATAGTGTCTCCAGAGACACAAACCCGGATCTCACTTTCACGCTAAACGTGCCCTCGGCAGAATGGAGCCAACTCCCAGAAACCCTGGGCAGCGATCACCACATCCTCCAACTAACCATGGCTCACACTCGCAAGACCGCTAGGCTTGGAACAGCCCTGTAACGGAGTGGAAGTCATTCAGAGACCACCATCGAGAACATAGATGGCTGGCTGGAGAAAGTCCTCGACACGGCAGAACGCCACACGAAAACAACATAGCTGAATGAAGTAGTGCCAGCCGTCGACACGCACCTCCTCCACCTCTGGGATGCCAGAAGAGATCTCCTCAAGAGGTGGAAGAGACAGAAGCTAAACAAGAAATTAAAGAAGTGAATTGCCCTCCTCACCGAGCAAGCACAGGCAAACGCGGAGAGATTAGGAAGACAGAACTGGCACGCATTTTGCGACAAACTCCAGGGAACCCTCAGTACAAAGACTACGTGGCGTCTCCTGCGCGCCCTTCTCGACAACGGCGCTACGAAGACGCAGCAGCGACAGAACCTCTCTAGGCCCGTGCGCAACCACGCCGGATCGGAAGAGAACCTCCTCCGAGAAATTCAGAAGAAGCTGTGTGGTGACCCACCCGTTAATACGACGGCACATGACAAAGTTTACGGTGGGAAACCAAACCCTGAGCTTGACCAACCCTTCAGGCATGCTGAACTTTCTCCAGCACTATCGACGCTCACCAGAAACACCAGCCTGGGCAAAGATCGGATCATGAACAAGCATTTTCGGAACCTACCGCAGCAGGCTACCGCTGCCCTGCTCCAGTACTTCAATGCACGCTGGGAGAGAGGAAAGCTACCGGCTGCATGGACGCACTCGGAGATTACCATGATCCCCAAACCAAATAAACAGCTCAGCATCGAGAACTTGCGCCCAATTTCACGTACCTCGTGCGTAGGCAAACTTTTCTAGAAAATGATTCCCAACCGGCTAACCTCGTACCTCGAAGAGAACGGATATTTTCCAAACGCTATGTTCGGTTTCAGGCAGAACCTGTCAACGCAAGATGTCTTCCTTTTACTCAAGGAAGACCTCATCGACCACCTGAGTACCACAAGCAAATCATCGATTTAGCCATCGACGTAAAGGGAGCTTTTGACAACGTCAGTCACGAAGCTATCCTCTGCAACGTTGAAGACCTGGGCTGCACTTGCCGGGCATACGACTATGTCAGGAATTTCCTCACGGGCCGCACGGTCACCGTTGGAATATACAACTTGCGCAGCGACAGCTTCCGACTACCTAGCAAAGGCACCCCGCAGGGTTCGGTCATATCGCCGTTGCTCTTCGACGTCGCAATCATCAAACTACCCAGCCTCCCTGACACGATAGCAGACGTAAGACACGCTTTCTATGCAGGTGATATCACGTTATGGACAAAGGTCGCAAACACTGGAGCACAAGAAACACGCCTACAGGAGGCAGTAGATACCATCGAGAGCTACTTGCACAAATGCGGCCTCCGATGTGCTCCTGAGAAGTCCGAACACCTCTTCCTCAAGTCAAGAACGAGAGGCAGACCACCCGGCTACGATGAACCCGATGCTAACGTCACCCTCAATGGAACGCCCACTCCAAAAGTGGAAACCCTACGAGTTCTAGGGCTACACATACACAAAGACGGGTCCGAGGCGCCCACCCTTCCGCGACTACAGCGAAAGCTATCACAGTTCACGCATCTCGTCAGGAGAGTTGCAAGCCACAGAAGCGGACTTAACGAACAAGACATGCTACGCGCGATGGAAGCACTCCTCACCAGTCGAATAACATACGGCAGGCCCTACCTCGCACTGAAGAATATAGAGGTAGAAAAAATTAACATTCAAATACGGAAAGCCACCACAATCGCCCTGGGCCTACCATCTACGGCTTCGACTACGAGACTTCTCAAGATGGGCGTACACAACACCTGGCAAGAGCTAGCTGAAGCTCACAAAGCCAGTTAATTAGAACGACTGAAGCTCACCCCCACCAGAAAATCAGTGCTGCAACGGCTGAGCTACGGTGAAACCTTTATAGCCACCACGGACCGAAAAGAAAGAATTCCTTCAAACCTCCGCTAATTCCTGTGCATAGCCCCAATTCCACGCAACATGCACCCCACGTACCATAGCGAAAGAAGACAAGCCAGAGTGGATGCTCTACGGCGAAGACGCAGGCAAGATCCGGACGCCAGATACACCGACGCAGCCAAATACCCGCAAAGAAACCCCTACGCCCTGAGCATTGTAGATTCTCAGGGTAGAGAGCTAGCGTCTTCCACAGGCCGTGCACAAAACCCCGAGACTGCAAAAGAGAGGGCGATCGCCCTAGCAACTACCACGTGCATGGAGACAGCTGTCATCTCCGATTCTCAAGCAGCCGTCAGGAACTACGCTAAGGGTCGCGTGTCGACAGAAGCACTGAAGCTATTGAAGCACCGCAGTACTCCGATCCCCTACACCTGCGTGACATGGGTTCCTGGGCACCAGGGGCTGGAGGGGAACGCAGCGGCACATGCCGCGGCCCGAGGCCACACCTGCCGGGCCAACCCTTCCTACTCTCGAGACGTCCGGTCTGCGCCAGTGGAGGCAGAGACAGTACCCATCACGTACTCAGGGATCCCTCAACATCAAAGGCTGGAATGCAGGGTGTACCCACCACCTCACCCAAAGCTCAACAAAGAAGAACGCACTACACTCAGAAGACTGCAAAGTAATACTTATATCCACGGAATCATCATGCATAGATTGTACCCAACTCTACGAGGATACCACTGCCCAATGTGTGGCGTACCGGACACCTTAGCGCACCTGATCATCGAATGTCCACGGCATCTAGACAAAGACGCATTGCCTTCACCGCGAGACTGTTGCAACGCCAGGCAAAGCAGCGAAGCAGCGAAGGCCAGAGGTTTCCTGGAATGAGGAGCCCTCCCACCGAGAGTAGAACCGGGGCTTACTCCAGAATCCTGTTTCCAAAATAAAAGTTTATTCCTCCCCATGCTGGAAATGCTCCATTTTTTTTACGCAGCATTGACTCCACAGTGTCTGCCGATTGAGTCAATTTCTTCTCCATTCTCATCCTCCTCCTCGCCCAGTTTGAGGGACCCCCCGCATACAGCATGCTTTGCCGTGTTTCTTGCCATGCATTGCGCTTAGCTTTTTCTAATGCAAACACCCGAAGCTTTCAGAGCACGTGCCTTCTAGCAGAAGCATATACGCACACCATCTAAATCCTTAGAAAGCCACAAAGTAATTCTCCCCAATGTTTTATAGCAACAAATGCCGCACACACTTAAGGTATGATACTTCTTCGTACGTGTACAACCACGCGGCCACGCTCTCACTTTCCTGCCAAAGCAATATTCCCAGTGCCAATGCGCGCACAATAAAACCACCAATAGACATTAGCATTGCCACTTGCAAACTAGTATTTAAAAGCTATGGAGATTTAACGTCCCACATGGTTGCGCATGGCGCGAGAGGACGCTCCGACTATTCTGCAAAGCCAAATATACACGAAACACACACGCGCACACGAACAAAAAGAGAAAAAGTAAACGTAGCCAATTCCTTTTTAAAGGCTAAAGAAATCTGCAAATCAACAACAGAAGTAAGTTCAAAGCTTGCACAAAACCTTTTGTTTTCGTCGCCGACACGAAGCCCTGAAAAACACGCCCGTACATCGCAAACATCATTCCCCGATTAGGGTGTCGGTCTAAGAACCTGCCAACTAGGAAGGCTTTCCTAATACTAACTTATTTAAAGCATATTGTTACGGTGAAGGGAAGGAAAAAGTTGGATTGCACGAGAGGAAGACGAAGTCTGGCAGTTGCCTGAACGCCATTAACCTCAGTTGTAAATATACATTATTTTACACTCGTGGGTCTGCTTTCTTTCTGCAATATTTTGGTGGAGGTGCGGGGTACAATCACGGAACTTCACAGCGGACGTCATCTACCTGCCGCCACAATGGCAAATAAACCGACACAAGCGACAACGCCTCAGCAGCCCGTGCCAACGGTCATCCTCACTCATCCGCGGGAACCAGGGACATTTTGTGGCACGGACAACGCCGACATCTAGGATTGGCTTACGATGTACGAGTGAGTGTGCGACAACAACAAGTGGGATCCAACAGTGATGCTAGTAAACATGATATTTTATCTAAGAGGAACTGCGAAACAATGGTACGACACACACGAAGCTGACCTAACGAGCTGGGATGTCTGCAAAGAAAAAATGCGAGACCTGTTTGGCAGACATGTCGGTTATCAGCTGGCAGCAAAAAAAAAAAAATTGCGTGCCGCACTCAGACGTCCACAGAATCCTATGTCCTGTACATACAGGCTGTGCTGGCCCTCTGTCACAAGGATGATAACATGACCGAGGCAGACAAGATTGGTCACATACTGAAAGATATTGCAGACGATGCCTTCAACCTCCTGATGTGTAAGGATTGTGCCACTGTGGATGCAATTGTAAAGGAGTGCCGGAGCTTCGAACAAGCCAAGGGCCGCCGCGTCGCTCAAACTTTCGACCGATTACCCAATACCACCACGACATCTTCTTGCGAAGACCGGCCGCGGTTCGTTCAGCCCGCAGGACAGGAACATATCACGTGCATAGTTCGCCGTGAGCTTGAGGCCATGGCTCCGGCTCCAGTTGGTCCCGACTGGTGCCCGCTATCTCCCTTATACAAGCGGTCGTTCGGGAGGAAATAGCAAGTCGGGGCATTCCATCTCTCTGCTCGGTCCGCCATACAAGCACCTACTAGATTTCTCCGGCCGCTCGCTCCAAGACGCGAAGCTTTCCGCCATCCCGCCGAAACCCAGCTGACTGGCGCACAGCGGATGATAAACCCATCTGTTTAATTGTTCCTGTATTGGACACATCGCCCATCATTGCCGCGACCACTGGTCGTCGCCTCTTCGGTGGTCGTCTCCGAGTCACTACCGCCAAGTACCAGACAATCGCACTTTCTCGCCCTATATGCCGACTAGGAACATCAGCGCCGACAGTGCTCCACCAAGATCTAGCCGCTCCCCGTCTCCGCAAGGTCGTAGGTCCCAATCTCCTCTCGTTCACTGTTCTTCGTCCTCTTCTGCAACCGGTCGCTTCGCTTCGGGAAACTAGGTGGTGCAGCTCCCGGAGGTGAAGCTGCAACAAATCCTCTGTTGACCCTGCCTACATGTGGAAACCTACTGGACATTGAAGTTGATGACGCTCCTGTTAGACCACTCGTTGATACAGGAGCGCAGCTTTTAGTTATGAGCGCTGCTCTCCACCGAAGGCTCAAAAAGGTTCTCACACCCACCGTACTGGGCACGGTGTGAGTCGCCGATGGGAGTACTTCACCTGTCCTTGTAATGCGCACAACACGTGGGACCATTGGGGGCATTATACCGTTGTCCTATTTATCGTCCTTGAACACTGTCCGCACGACCTAATTCTCGGCCTCGACTTCCTTTCGAAACACTCTGCCCAAATTGACTGCTCCGCAGGTGTTGTGCAGTTGGATCTGCCGCTTCCTGCCGACACCACAACTTGTGCTTCACACCGCTTATGTTCTGCTGAGTTTTTAAGGCTGTCTCCACAAGCGGCTACAAATGTCCTCCTGACGCCCTGTCCTCCCGTACCTGATGGCGAGTACGTCATGTCGCCGTTTACTGACGTGGTTGTGTCGCGCTATATTGCCCTGCCGAGCACCTTAGTCCAGATCCGCGATAACTGCACTCACATGCCCATCCTCAATTTTGAATTTTCGTCACATGTGCTGCCACACGGTATCGCCATAGCACATATCACTCCTTTGGAAGAATTTGAGGTTTCTTCTTCGCCCTCTGTATACGTCCTCAGTGCCAACGGACCATTGTCACCCACTCCTCCGTACTCGACGCCTACGGACGATGTTACTAAGATGATCGCCCCTGAACTTCCTTCCGAGCAAACAACAGCTCTTTGTCACGTCCTGTCATCTTATCGGGACATCTTTGATTTGGACGACCATCCACTTGGCCAGACATCTGTTGTCACGCATCGTATCAACACCGGCGACACCAGCCCCATTCATAGGCGGCCGTATCGTGTCTCCGCAGCAGAAAGGACCACCATACGGAAATAAGTAGACAGGATGATGGACAAGGACATCATTGAACCTTCATGTAGCCCGTGGGCATCACCAGTTGTCTAAGTAAAGAAGAAAGCCAACTCGTGGCGCTTCTGCGTTGGCTACCGTCACCTCAACAGGGTAACAAAGAAGGATGTTTATCCCCTGCCTCGCATTGATGACGCTCTTGACTGCCTTCATGGATCCCAATACTTTTCATCAATTGAACTTCGCTCCGGTTATTGGCAGAATAGCGTCGATGAGATCGACCGCGAGAAAACCGCCTTCGTCACACCGGAGGGTCTGTACCAATTTAAAGTGATGCCCTTTGGATTATGCGATGCACCAGCGACATTCGAGCGCATGATGGACTCTCTCTTGCGTGGCTTGAAGTGGTCTACATGCCTCTGTTACCTCGACGATGTGACTGTGTTTTCGCCGAATTTGAGAGCCATCTGAGGCGCCTCAGAACCATACTCTCCGTGTTTCACAGGGCTGGCCTTCAGCTAAACTCCTCCAAGTACCATTTCGGTGACCGTGAAATTAAGATGCTCGGCCATCTCGTAAACACCGCAGGAATCCAACCTGGGGTGCTATGCAGGATGCGCCGAGTTTGGCGAAACTCGGGATCTTCACGAGCTCTGGCGACACCCCAAGATGAAAGCACGAATGGTACCGAGACACAGTTTATCTTTCGACAAGCCTCCAGTTTCATTGGTTTATCTAGATTCACTCTGGCTGGCTATCATTCCTTGGGCGTTGCCTTCTGGGCGGTCGACAAACTGGGGCTCACGTGATCATACCGTCGGTGCATGGTCGTGCCTTCTTTCACTTGTTTGTCGTTCCACCGAGTGCATTACATGCAGAAGCAAGTTGTAAAACAAATGCATTTAGTACAATATTATTAGTTACTTTAACGTGGTTTAGAAGCATTTTGAAGCTTACGAGATGTGCACTGAATGCGTCTTAGACTAATTTGTAATTTAGTACGCTTCGCATTATACCACGAGGGAGCGCTGTAGTGGCGTCATCACATCCATTCACCGGGCAAGCATGGCGGCTAAGCATGAGAGAGGCCCAGTGTAAACAAACCCGTACAACGAGCTTGCAGTGCGCGACGTAGTCATCAGGCTCGACGAAGGCCACTATTTCTTGGATAGTTCTGTTCCTCCGTGGGCAATCTTCCCGTGCACCCGGTAAGACTGCCAATAGCTTCGGCGATTTTACAGATCGCAACGCGCACCTACTGTTCACGGCGAAGTGCTGAAGAAACAACTTGTCCGGTGCTGCTTCTGCGAGTGCGCTGAGTTCCTCCACTCTGCGTGACTGCGAGCGTCACGAACATTACATAGTGTGGGCAAAAGGTAGACATCCTATATAGCTACGATGCGACGAGGTGGTACCGACGATGGATCTCGCTACCAACACAGTGAAGGAGACTTCGACAAACTGCAGATAAGTATATTTCTACTGTTTCATATTTAGCATAATAAGAGTGCACGGATTAAGTCACTTTCGTAGTAGCGAACTGAATGTCCAGCAGTTTAAAGAAGGCAGTGAGAACCAATGAGTGTTCGTGCTTTTACGTGCAAGTGGGCCCGCGAAAATATGGAATAGATGAAGGTTACCTTCACTAACTTGGTGAGGCAACAGAAATTCATGAGTGACATTAAGCTAGAAAATTTATGGAAGAGTATCTTTATTCAAGTGAAATATCAATAGCAAGTACTGATATAAAGCAGGAAACTTATACAAAAATTTCATGGGTTGAACAGCACATGGAAGGCATTACCGAATCGTGATCGCCACGTTACCGATATCCTTGAAAAAAGTCTAGAATCATTGCATTCCACCGGTTATGCAATATGGGACATAAACCTGGAGGTTAACAAAGAAACATGAGATGTCAAGGACTGTGTAGAAAGTGAAGTAACAAAAATTGTTGCAGATAGCATTAAGGCAGGAAGACAGTGGCGTAGTAAACCGTGGCAACTGATATGCTACTTGAGATTAAAAAAGAAAGGAATCGGCAGGCAGGCCATGCACGTATTCGATCACTTGTTGCCAATTCATATCAGGTGATTACATAAGCATTACAGAATGAATGTCAAGGAGAGAGAACTACAGCCAAGGATGGTAGAAAATTGCGTAATGGGACAAGAATATGATGTTTGTAGGCATAGGATGCAATCGGCTCGTATAAGACGGGATTGTAGGGTGAGGTATTTGTTTTGCAGCGAACAAAAATAGGTTTGTGGTGCTGACAGTAGAGACTCGTGAAGGTGCAGGGCCACCTCAGCTGCTGGCACACTAATCAACATGACAATTGGCTCTGAAAAAGAAAACCACAGTTTTGAAAAATAAAGCAATGTTGTCCCAACGCATTGTTTTACTAAGCATACTACACTAGAGGCTTCCACATTTAAGGGCACTTAGTACTAATAGTGCAACGAGCATTTTTCTTTGTAAATAATGGTTTGTACGTGGCTGATTCATTCCAATACACTTTTTTGCAGCAAAACATTCTGCTGCTGGAGCCACTCAACCGCCTGGTGGCAGTAGGCGAGCGCCAGGCACGTGCTCTTGAGAGTGTGGCAAAGGTCCAGAGGGCTGCTCCGCAACAGTAGTATCGGTGCCCTCACTGCTCTCCTGTCGAGCCCACAGAAGGCACCTTATAAAGGAGCTTTCAGTTTAATATTTTGTTTATTATTCAAGAACATGAATAAAATTATTGCAGTAAACATTGTGCTGTGCATATTAGGAGACTTGTAACATGCACTTGGTGTCCCTTCAAAATAGGCAAAAACATAAGACAACCTGTGCCACTGTTGGACCATGTAAATAAAAAATACACTAATGCAGCATACACGTCATCATGCTGTTTGTTCTTTCTATGTGCAAGAATACAGTGCGTGTTCATTAGCCACAAGATGAACGGTGTGTGTAATTCACAATGAAGAAAGGAAACAGCAGGAGCTTAATAATGCTATCACCTATAGACTGTGCATATGACTGCAACACTCCCCGATTCAAATGTGCCATTACATGCATGTTCGATACCACATATTTTTTAACATTGTCTTATAATTGCATGTACCATATTTCACACTAAATCTTAAGCCCTTGCATAGCACACTTCTGATGTATCCATTTCATAGGCCAAATAATTGTACACTTTGTCCTTTTGTGTTGTATGAAAAGCAGCATCCTTTACAGTCGGATAAAACTTCAGAAGACAGGAGAGGCCCCACCCAGATGACCAAAGCGCAGCAGCTGATTGCCTACATGTCTAAAGAAATAGTCCCTCTCCAACGAGCAATAGTAGTCTGTCTGGGGGCACGATATCAGTCTCGAGTGCGTGCCCATTGGTGCAGGCTTGTGTTCACCTGCCTTAAAGTGCAGATTCTGCAACCTCCTAAAGTTGTATCCGACTATAGAAACACGTAATGCCTTGCACCAGTTGCATAGACTTCTGCAATTTGATAGCACACAATGATCAGGAGCAGAAATCTATAAAGGCATCCAAGCAAAGCTGGCTGACCACACTTCCATTATGAGGGGTTGAAAAAGGTCTCGCCAAATATTCCCATGACGTCCTTGAAAAAGAGGTGGTGTTTGGCACTTCTTTGGAATCAAAAATAGATTACACTGAATGTTGTGTAGTACGTCAAAACAAACTGAGCTTGGTTATTTGCACAGCATGTAATGGGAGGTCGAGCTTCACATAGGAAACAAACTGCTCTGTCCAGTACAATTTTGAGGCCGGTATGGCACCTATTATGGCACCGGTATGGCACCTATTATGTCAACAGTGTCTATATACAAATTACACTTTTCACAGGCCATTGATTCCACCATTATTTTTGTGTGATGGTTCTTTCAATCAGCGCTTGTATTACATGAGCAGGTGGATTTGAAAGCAAAGCTTTGTTTGCAAACCTTCCGACTTCCATAAGTGTGTGGCAAGGCACTGGCATGTTGTCGAATAGCTCACACTTCCTCGGTCCTGCACCAAAGAAGCCCAATGCTCTATTTTAAGTTGGATCGCACAACAATTCAACGGCACACAAAGAAGTGTAACACACACAGCAAAGCATTCTGCTGTGTGTATTTCTCTTTGTGTCCCGTCGAATTGTTGTGCAATTAAACTTCAAGCTTCTATACAAATACACCGTCTTCAACCTCACCAATGCTCTAGTTATTAGGCCACAATGGTGCACATCTTTGAAATTTCCCAACACAAATTAGTTCTCCGAAAAATCACAAATGTTAAATTTTGCAGCACAGCTGTATGTATGAACGTGCCATATTCTTTACCACTAAACTCACAGGAATCAAAGAGGCAAGCATTAACCAGCCTTGCTGCTGCCGTTACCATTATCATCATGACACCAATGGAAAGACAGTGCCACGTTTCAGTAAAGGGAGTGCTGAAGGGAAAGGTGTGACAGTGAGGGCTTACAATAAAAATAACAGTTACGAGACATGTTCAATGCCAATATATGCTGCATGTCGCTCAGCCTACTTTGGCAATGCGGCAAGTGTTTACTCGTTTGGGCATATCACGTTTTGTGTAATCATTGCTCTAAAGCTGTACAAATGGTCTATTTGCTCTGCAAGTTTTATTTTTATCATGGTAGGTTAAAGACCCACTTTTCATTGGCATCTGCACCACATTTCTCCCGATATGTAATAATGCCTTGGTGGTTCATGACATCTTCACGTACAGAGAGTTCTGCAGAGTATCGGATGTGCATTCTTCTAATGCTTAAGGATTAGAGCCCCATTATGAGACGAAAATATACAATTTATCCATCCAGAATAATGCCGCCCCCCCCCAAAAAAAAGAAGATGCACTGAACCTCTGGCACATGCATCAACAGTGAACAGAGCAAACAATCTGAAGTATTTTCTTCATGCAAGCCAACACACTAAGATTCTCAATGCATTTTCATTTCGCCACAAATGCATAGGCACAACCGGCTTGGCGCAACATCCACATCTCGCGCTGCAACAAATTGTGCAATGCCTCGCTGTTTAATAGTGCGGCCGATAGATTACGCATGACCAAAATTCAGCATTTTGCATACTTAGTAACTTCACCAATGAAGAACCCCAAGTTCTTTATGAGATTAGGATTCATAGGTTACTTCATACAATTAGTGATATCCATTTATCTATTTATACTTAACCCCTTTCCCAAGAAAGTGAGCCATTTGGAAGGCACTCTGACAGATAAGTAGAACAATCGACAAAAAGTGATCAACCAGCGAAAAAGTCTGTTAATCACAGTAACGCTGACATTGAAGGCGCCTTAATTCCTACGTACGTTCCGTCGACACACCCGACTACGTTCGTAATGTTCCCACGAAGTGGGAAGCATTCTTTTATATATGCCCGCTCCGCCGCAGTATTCTGGAAAGCTAGCCACCGCTTACGCACTGCCGCATCGATAAGCGCGTCAGACACATCTCTGACACAGTGGCTAACAGTAGTTTGATGGCGTCCGATGTAACGCTCGGCGCCGACGCTTTCCTGAAAATTCCCAGTCCCGTAGAAACGGAGGGCACAGATGACTTGCTCTACGACGGTGAGTGAATGAAGCCCGCCACGCTGTCTCCGCAGACGAGAGTCTTCGCCAAGCTCGTCACACAGCCAGCACACTGATGGCTTCGACAGGCGAAAATGACGCTGAAACTCTCCGTCGGTCATGCAGGTGAACGGGTCCGGACGGTCATACTGACGCTTGCTGCCGCTGGATGCAATGAAACAGGCTGCTGCTGCCGCCGCCATGTTCCCGAGTTGAACTCGGAGGGGGTTTCGCGATGTACGAGTTTAGCACGAGTTCGCCTGTCAATCAAAACCAGAGGTCACGCCCCGCGCGAGGCATGTAACTATTGCGCGCGCACCCACTACAGTTGGGCCACGCCCAACTTATCTTCCGGCAACAGTGACGCGGTGTCGAGCTGAGAGGCATCAACAATCTTGACCGCCGACATAAAACACGCACAACGCACTGTCATCGGTGATGTACTGAGCACCACTATCGAAAACAAAGCGTTGACTGTCGCTGGCATACATCTTCTCGGGCTGAGATGGCCGCACAACACGGTTTCATTGCCTGCATTGCGGCGCGTAGCACACAGTAAATAATTATCGGCACGTCACTGCAGGTGCTTGCAAGGCGTCGAGGCGTCGAGGGGGACGACGATGCTGAGGAGTGCTTATTGCTGCAGTCGTTTCAGATGGCTGCTCTGTCATCGGTGATGAAACGGAGCCACAACGTCGTAAACACGATCAGCGTCCGAGAATCGCTTACTCTTCTAGGCCCAGTGCAATGGCATTTCTTCATCACAAGCACTGCGCACTCAACAGTTCCAACACCTCTCTCCGTTCGAAATCTGATTTCATAACTGCACACAAGAGCCCTCACCTGCCAAAACGCGAGTGCTGCGGTGTCGTTACGATATCCATCTGCGATCGCTGCTGGCTCCAGCAGAGGTTCTCCGCAAGCACCTTCGACTGCACAACACACTCATATACTGCGTACATGCGCTCAGAGGCGCCTTCACTGGGCAAGCGATGACAAGCGATGAATTCTGTCGCTGGGGAAGCACGCACGTTTCGCAATGTTTCGCAGAGGCTTCGCGCACAAAGATAAACTGGTACATTTTCACTGAACTGCGTCACTACGCACTCTAAAATAACATACCGCCATTTTACAGCGACAGCTGTTGTGTCGGTTTTAGTTGGTAAAGCGGTGGCCTTAATAGCCTAGTGAAGCGCCTGCGATGAACAGCCGTACCGCGGCGCTGCGTTTCTATTCCCCTAATAGAAAAAGAGTGGCCATGACCCTCCATGGATCATGACCGACTTTATTGAGAATATACTGCAGCGCCCCTAGGCGACTTATCACCGTATGAACGCCCTCGTGCGTGCGACCCGCTTCAATGTACCGCTTCTAAGCTTTCGCCTCCCTGTCGCCACTCACGGCAAGAAGTGCAAAATTCAATAATTTGCTCTATCTCCGTTTGTCATCACAAATTTCTAGCATTGAAAACGAAAAACAGATACCTAAAGAAATAAAAATATGCGTTATTTTATTTGTCGTATTTTAACGTATTCGTTTGAGTGAAAGTGTAGGTGCAAGAACGCGCCGCATGTACCCCGTTCGCATTCGATGGAGGATAGATAGATAGCGCCCGAAAGATGAGGCACGCCCTTGACGCGCCCGGGAAAGGAGTGGCAAACGGCTCACGGCGAGTGTGCTGACAGACAGCGGGGCAGTCACGGTATCGCTAAGTTGCGATAATCCGTTGATAACAATACGCGGCGCTGGCGCGTTTCGTTGTGCAGCCTTCTGCGCTTGAAACGTGGAAGCAGCGTGCCGCGCAGGGTGCGCTCATGTTGTCATACGCGACTTTTCGTCTACATATTTTTTTGCCTGCACCTTCGGCCCGTTCCGCGCTATCTCCGTTCACTGACTGCCGTCGAGCAAACTCGGGCAAAACTCGGGTGAACGAGAAACTCGGCGCATCCTGCATAGCACCCCTGATCCACAGAAAGTTCACGCCGTGCAAAATTTTCCTGTACCTTGTTCTACAAACGATGTCCGTAGTTTTCTGGGTTATGCTCTTATTTCCGGCGACTTGTGAAAAATTCTGCCGACATAGCTCACCCTCTCACTGACCTTCTTAAGAAAGACGTCTCTTTCTCTTGGGAACCACTGCAGAAGGAAGCCTTCTCTACCCTGATGGAGCGACTTACAACTTCCCCGATTTTGTCGCACTTTAACCCTTCTGAGCCCACTGAAGTATGAACTGACGCGAGTGGTCATGGCATCGGCGCTGTCCTCGCTCAGCGTCAACAGGGCCAAGACCGTGTCATCGCTTACGCTAGCCGCCTTCTTTCCACGCCCGAGCGAAATTACTCCTTTACTGAAAGAGAATGTCTCGCGCTCGTATGGGCGGTCGCGAAATTTCGGCCGTACCTTTCCGGTTCGAGCTTCTGCGTCGTAACCGACCATCACGCCCTCTGCTGGCTCTCCTCTTTGAAGGACCCAACTGGACGACTTGCACGTTGGGCCTTGCGTCTACAAGAATATACATTTTCTATTATGTATAAATCAGAGCGTCTGCATAAAGACGCTGACTGCCTGTCCCGCAATCCCGTGCATCAGCCGGACGATACCGATGCAGACTCGGACATCAGTGTTCTATCCCTCTCCGGCTTTTTCCATATTGGCGACGAGCAGCGCAAAGATCCTCTTCTTCGAACGCTTATGGAACGCCTAAGCTCCTCGCCCAATGACCCGTCCCTCGAGATGTGCACCTTGCGCCATGGAACTTTATACCGTCATAGCGTTCGTCCTGACGGTCCGGAGCTCCTCCTAGTCGTTCCCAAGCACCTTCGAATAGCCGTGCTCCAGCAACTTCACGACGCTCCTACTGCTCGACATCTGGGCATCACTCGTACATACGACCGCCTGCGGCGACACTTCTTCTGGCCCGGCATTTATCGTCCTGTGCGCCGTTATGTCGCTTCTTGCGACCTGTGTCAGCGCCGGAAGACGCCTGCTATGCCTCCCGCTGGTTTTCTGCAGCCAATTGACATCCCTACATAGCCCTTCGTCTGGGTGGGCCTAGACCTCCTTGGCCGCTTTCCAATTTCCATCAAACGAAACAAATGGATTGCTGTAACAACTGATTATGCCACGAGATGTGCCATTGCACGAGGACTACCAGCCAGCTGCGCTACAGATGTCACCGACTTCTTACTATACGACGTCATCCTGCACCACGGCGCCCCTCACGAGTGACTGACTGATCGGGGCCGCTACTTTCTATCGAAGGTCGTCGACGATCTGCTCCGCTCCTGTTCTACAGAACACCAGATTGCTACCGCGTACCACGCTCAAACGAACGGCCTCACCGAGCGCCTCAACCGCGCGCTAACTGAAATGCTGGCCATGTACGTTTCCGACGATCACCGCGACAGGGACGTCGCTTTACCATACATCACTTTCGCATACAACTCGTCCCGTCACGGCACTGCCGGATTTTCACCATTTTACCTGTTGTATGGCCGCGACCCCACCTTGCCCTTTGACACGTTGCTACCTTCCGCAGTACAATCAACCAGAACTGGTTACGCTCGCGGTGCTATTGACTTAGCAGTCCAGGCCCGAGAAGTCGCCCGTCATCGCCTCACAGTCTCGCAAGTTTCTCAGAAGTGACGCTACGACCTTCGGCACCGAGACTCACATTTTTCACCTGGTTCCCTTGTCCTTCTCTCGACGCCTTCACGTCGGGTCGGCTTGTCGGAATAACTACTTTGCCGTTATTCCAGTCCGTACCAGATCTGACGTCAACTGTCCGACGCGACATACGAGATCGCCCCAGTCGGCCAGCCTTCAGTGCCTCCCAGCGTCACCAGCGATATTGTTCACGTCGCCAGGCTGAAGCCCTATGTCCCCCCATTAAGTGATGCTCTATAACTTGCACCGGGACGGAGCTACTCCGCCGGGAGGGTGATGTTACGGTGAAGGGAAGGAAGAAGTTCGATAGGGCGAGAGGACGACGAAGTCTGGCAGTTGCCTGAACGCCATTAACCTCAGTTGTAAATATACTATATTTTACACTCGTGGGGCTGCTTTCTTCCTGCAACAATATGAGCAATTACGCACCACTCAGAACACAGAGTGTTAATTGAATGAAAATCGTCAACCATCGTCAATTGTTTCCTTGATGAGCTGCATACATTCGATACATTCCATTCCCCGTACCAGGACGAATTTTTCTTGAACTGCGAGGCTTTCCTTTTGAACAACACCTATGGGGTTTTCTTTGTAGAAGTTGCTACGATTGCGTGGATGTCTCATTTTCCCTTAATTAATTCTCTCCACCTTGCGGGTTTCCGCAGAACTATTACGTCATACTTCAAGTCGCTGTTCACAGCCTTGCAACTCCAATCGCGATCGCCGCCAGGTAAATTACCCAGCCGGACAACCTAACAGGTACTTCTCTTTAACACATATTTCACTTTTGACTGCAAGCTTTGCAGATTTGCGAAACCGGCACTGAATTTCCATAATGGTCAGTGAAGCAGTTTTGCGATGGACTCGCTAGAAGGTTATGCCCTTGCTTCCTTCAAGCGTGCATGAAATGTCCACGCTTCGTCACAGACTGCTATCACATAAGCCACAAAGAGGCTGTTTCTTTCTTCTCGAAAGATTCATCATCATCAGCAGCAGCAGCAGCAGCCTGGTTACGCCCCCTGCAGGGCAAAGGCCTGTCCCATACTTCTCCAACTACCCCGGTCATGTACTAATTGTGGCCATGTTGCCCTGCAAACTTCTTAATCTCATCCGCCTACCTAACTTTCTGCCGCCCTCTGCTACGTTTCCCTTCCCTTAGAATCCATTCCATAACTCTTAATGAGCATCGGTTATCTTCCCTCCTCATTACGTGTCCTGCCCATGCCCATTTCTTTTTCTTGATTTCAACTAAGATATCATTACCTCGCGTTTGTCCCTCACGCAATCTGCTCTTTTCTTATCCCTTAACGTTACACCCATCATTCTTCTTTCCATAGCTCATTGCATCGTCCTCAATTTAAGTAGAACCCTTTTCGTAAGCCCTCAGGTTTCTACCCCGTACATGAGTACTGGTAAGACACAGCTGTTATAAACTTTTCTCTTGAGGGATAATGGCAACCTGCTGTTCATGATCTGAGAATACCTCCCAAACACACCCCAGCCGATTCTTATTCTTCTGATTATTTCACTCTCATGATCCGGATCCGCAGCCACTACCTGCCCTAGGTAGCTGTTTTCCCTCACCACTTCCAGTGCCTCACTACCAATCGCAAACTGCTGTTCACTTCAGAGACTCTTAAACATTACTTTAGTTTTCTGCAGATTAATTTTTAGACCCACCCTTCTGCTTTGCCTGTCCGGGTAAGTGAGCATGCACTGCAGTTGGTCCCCTGAGTTACTAAGCAAGGCAATGTCATCAGCGAATCGCAAGTTACTAAGGTATTCTCCATTAACTCTTATCCGTAATTCTTCCCAATCCAGGTCTCTGAATACCTCGTGTAAACACGCTGTGAATAGCATTGGAGAGATTGTATCTCCATGCCTGACGCCTTTCTTTATTGGGATTTTGTTGCTTTCTTTATGGAGGACTACGGTGGCTGTGGAGCCGCTTTAGATATCTTCCAGTATTTTTACATATGCCTCATCTACACCCTGATTCCGTAATGCCTCCATGACTGCAGAGGTTTCGACTGAATCAAGCGCTTTTTCGTAATCAATAAAGGCTGTATATAAGGGTGGGTTATATTTTGCACATTTCTCTATCACGTGATTGATAGTGTGAATATGGTCTATTGTTGAGTAGCCTTTACGGAATCCTGCCTGGTCCTTTGGCTGACAGATGTCTAAGGTGTACTTGATTCTGTTTGCGATTACCTTAGTAAATACTTTGTAGGCAATGGACAGTAAGCTGATCGGTCTATAATTTTTCAAGTCTTTAGCGTCCCCTTTCTTACGGATTAGGATTATGTTAGCGAAACATCATAGGAGGATAAAGCGAACATACACTTCATGGTGTAGGAGCGCATGGATGGCCGACTCGCGTTCCTCGACAAGCTAAGTGAAGCGAATGAGCCAATGCCGTAGAAGCCCACTCCTGCTAGCGCATTGATTCAGTGCGAACTGCCAATCATGTTGAAGTTCCTGCGGCACCCTATTGTCACGAACAGTTCGCGTCAAAAAAAGGTAAAATGCATGGTCGACATCGATCATAACACCGTGATGGGTGCCAACTCACGCACGTGACATTTTAGCGTACTCAAAAAAAAAGAAAGCCAAGCAAAGCGCCTTTGGTGTCTGCTTTTTTATTCTTTTTTCTTCGTTTTTTTTTTTTACTTATTTGCCGTTTACGGTAGATTTTTTTTTTCGTATCGATGCTGCAACTCTATTAGACCAACGGTTACCGAACCAAATCTAATTCTCGTTGTGAATGTTGTTGCGCTTTTCAATCTGTAATTAAGATATACCAACTCACGCAGCAACAATTTCTGACCGACAACGCAGTGCATTGATTTCTAACATTCCGGCGGCCACTCTTCTAAGTCTGCAAAGCGCCGCGTCAGTCGGCCCATACCATTGGTTGCTCTATAGACGTGAAAACGAGCAGTATTTGCGTACGGGCCACTTGCCAAGGAACAAAACGAGTGGCCCACCCTCGTGAAGGACGCATTCGAAGGGGCGAAGGCACAGACGCCGACCGCACCCACCAATTTTCTACAAAAGACTCCGACGATTGGCTAAATTACTGGTCCCACAGAAGGGGCTACTGAAATTACTTTTCCTTTGCGCATCTTTTGTTGTTTTTCTTGCGCTATTGCGGCTGCCGTAATATTATCGTAAGATTATCGAGTTCATGTATCGTGTTCATTACTTCATGTTCGCAAATATTATGTGAGGTTTCGTTAACATAACAGACAGCTTGATGAAGTACAGATTTCTGAGGCGTATATGTATTTCCGAGGTCAGACATATGAACAGCGCTGCTACTATAAGAAAGAAAACGGCACATCACTGCTAATGATGCAGCCGTATTATGAAATTCATTCAATATCACATTAGCACGCCTCTATTAGGGGTGATGAAAACGGCAGTTGCTGAATTATGAGTCTTGAAGGAGAAAACCTTGAGGTCTCTCACACCTAAGTGTTCTTTTTTCGCCATCAGCCCGCCAAGTGAAGAGTTAGGTTTGTGACTATATTAGCTGAAAGAACACACTATAATTATTTTAAAAACTAGAACAGGGCCTCTCTGCGCAACCTCGTTTCCTCGTAGAAAACTCCTCATAGGCTCTCAGAAAGGGACCTAAATCTCCCATGCTAATCTACATGACTGAATCTTTATAGCTCTACCATAATGCTCTGAGCGCTCCTTGGTGCTCAGAATGTTCATTTCTTGATTGTGTCTTATGTTCTACAAATATATCACTAGCAATATGTTGTGCCAGTGTAGCATAACATACTGATCATAATTTTCCATAAGCACTACTGAGCACAAATTTTGGAAGTTTGACGACAATTGCTCAGTTTCGCGGGACGTTAGCGGTGAGTAATATTTGCTAAACATTTATTCAAAGGAATCGGTTTCTTTGGTAGAAGGACTGGTTTCTCTAGCAAGCGCTCTTTTTCTGCTTCAATGATATAGCGAGTACGATTAGCATTCATTGTGAAGTTCACCCTGTTTACTGTATTATCTAACTTTTTGATAATAGCCAGTGACCCAAGCTATCTAGTAGCTTGGCGCTTTAGGTATGTCCTGGCAGCCATCTTACCAAGCAGACAGCACGGACTTTTGGGCATGATCCCGAAAGAGCGCAAAGTACTATTTATCCCCAGCACACCGAGCCTGGCGCTCGCGTGGTAATTGTACGTCACTAAGTGGTACCTTCCGCAGCTGAAATATTACATAACATTTTGCACAAAACATGTTTGGCATTAAATTCCCACGTAATTGGTTACGGAGCCTTATCAAACAGATGTTTTTATAGCAAGCTTGTCGTTCAAAGTGAAACATAGATGCGACGCTTATTGCGGGAAAGAACCTCATTGCTGCGAACGTTGTTTAACACGCTGAGTTTACTGACGTGCTATTTCTAAATAAGAATTTTTTTTGCTCATTTTTTTAAGTAATTCATCGTCATAATAAATGCTCCTTATAACCATTGGAGGGCGCAGGTCTTCCCAAATGCAGCTATACTTGAAGAAGAGCTCTGTGGAAGCCCAGTAGGTGGCGAAGAAGTTATGAAAGGGAATAATTGCCATTCGTGACTCTGTAGCACGAAGTCACATTTCAGTGAAGTCACAATCACAATTCTTCGCTTTGACGGGGAAACTGTATTACATACTCTGATTGCATTGTCTACTTCAAAATTTTGTAATTTTTTCAAGCCACTTATCTAACGTTTACGACTAAACTTTCTTTTTGTTACTGATTCAGTAACTCCGTTAGACCAACGGTTACCGGCCAAACTCTATTCTTCACAGAAATGCACACAGCCAAATGAAATTTATTACCAGTACACGCACACTCCTGCAACCATCGAGTATAGCCATATCACAGTTGCTTCAATTTAGGAGGATGGGTTTTCAGATAAGCTTCAGTTGGCAATGCGGATTAGTGGGTCCTCGATTGTTCATTACTGTGTGTTTTATGCCTTTTTCACGCACGCTTCCAAGCCCATTCGCCCCATTTTATATCTTATTTCTATTGCCTCGTCTTTATCTCAACTACAATATCGGCCAACCTTTTTTCCTCTCAACCGACACCGTTGTCATCTAGGCCGTTAAAATTGCGGCTGCCACATTTCGGTGCAACGATTGTTTCACTTTCCTTAGGCACTTCTCAGGCTTTCTTATTATACTACAAACTTCAGTTACATATGTTAGTACCGGCAGAATGCTATTGCTGTGTGCTTTTCGAGGATATCCATAAGCTCACCGTCACGATATGGAAATAGCACCTTTGTACAATTCAACAAATTATCATCACTGGTACATTTCATGTTTTGTGTGCGTGTGCGTGTGTGTGTGTGAGTGTTTGTGTGTGTTTGTGTAGAGAGACAAGGGTCTCCTGTGACTAACTGACTCAAATACACGCACTCTAGCATATATTCTAGGAGCTAGCTGGGAGTCGTGAAGTATCGTTCCCTTGCGAGGCCATTAAACATTATGTCATTCCTCTGCACAGTGTCAACGTGCTTCCATATTACGAAAAAACTTCTGGAAGGATTCTGGAGCTTTACCTGCCAAAACCGCCATTATTCCTGAGGCACGCCGTAGTGGGATTAACTCCGGAATAATTTTGACAACCAGGGGATCTTTAACGTGCTCCAAATGCGCAGTACACGGGCATTTTTGCATTTATCCACCATTGAAATGCGGCAGCCACGGCCGAGATTTAATCCCGCG
This sequence comes from Dermacentor albipictus, assembly GCF_038994185.2. NCBI lineage: Eukaryota > Metazoa > Arthropoda > Arachnida > Ixodida > Ixodidae > Dermacentor > Dermacentor albipictus. Next base: position 6,688,102 of record NC_091824.1, read on the forward strand.
ACCAAGTGCATAGCAGCGTAACACCACAGCCGCTAAGCCACAGGGGCGGGTCACAAAATAACTTCTCAACTCTATGTTTTATTAGCGTTATAATTCACTGGTATCACATGGTGCGTACAAACACCATATCTTCAAAGACGATGCGATGATGCAGTCTTCCAGTGTTTTTTATATGGTGATTTTAATTTTTGTTCTACGTTGTCGAAGATGGTAAACTTACAATATTGTTGTCGGTTGGACTTCTAGCACACTTATATTGTGCCATGTAGTATACTGCATTCTAGTGCTGTTTAACAAGTAATCATTCTTCTGCATGCTGTCAGGGTCGTACGCGCTATAATATTTTTGCTGTATCATCCGATGCGATAGACTACGTAGTTATAATAAACTTTTATTCTTGTGTAGGGAGTGCCTAAGCTAAATATTTACATTTTATTTTGGGGTTTAGTGTGCTAAAACCACAATGTAATTATGAGGCATGTCGTAGTGCAAGAGGATTGTTTTGGAGCACCTGTTAATGTGAATCCAATTTGTGGTACGTTCTCGCATTCGATCAGCTTCAAACAGCGGTCATCTTGGCTGATATCGAACCTGCAACCTAGAGCTGAGCAGTACAACTCCATAGGCACTTGGCTACCGCGGCGGGTGAGCGAAACTGCGTGGCTTTCATGGAAACGATGGAGAAAGGCTTGGTCTTACTTGATAGCGCTATTGAGTAATATAGCTGAATACTTCTGGAAGGGACGAGCATGATCGTTCCCGTATATTTTTACTTTCCCTATCCGCTTTTCTTCGGGCACCATATTCCTTTTTCTAAGAAGGTTCTGCCTACCTAAGCCCATGGCGGTGCATGCTTGGATCCAATAACACGCATGTTCTTTTTCCGATGCTCCACTGATAGCTGGCGATAACGTTCTTCTGTAATGCCCATATCTGGCCTCATATTCCCGATGCCGGAACTTAGTTCTTCACGCTGTTCACTAGCTCATATTGTTTGACTGCTGCAGAAGGTGGACGTAGGGTATGAGTTACAGTGCCCGGATTGAAGGCTTCTTAGAACTGGTGTGACCCCCCATGCCACCACCGCTAATAAAACGTCCGTGTAATAATTCTTTAAAATCATTTCTATGGGACAGACCCTTTTGGCCTATTTGATAGTTCAAAATAGCTTTCAGCCGCCAAAGCAGGGACACGCCAGCAAGATGTGCCACAGTGGTGACCATTACTGCCACTAGCGCCGCGTCTAAATATGCGAGTACCGCAGTCTGAAACTGAACTGCATCGCAAGAGTGTCTGTGCTATAGCCCCTTCGTCTCTGCAAAAGCAGCTCTCAAGGACGTTGCGCATTCAGCGGGTGTGAAAGCAGATCCGCCGTCTCCCGGCCACCCGGAAGGACGCCGAGCAGCCGTGGCCCCAGCTTGGCCTTTCGTAGCGAGCAAGCGGCCGTTGGCCCGATGCGGTGTCGACGCCGACCGCCATACGGCTGCCATCTCTCTGCGCGTATCCGGAGTGCGCCGCCAGTGGCAGCCGAGCCTTTGTGTGTTGTTGGGCGCGTGCAGGGACATTCCGATCGTCGAAGCATTTCCCGTTCCATGCGAGCAACAGAGGCCCTCTGGTCACGGCTACGCGCTCATCGAGGCTCCTGCTATAGTTGATTGGGCGCGTCGCAGGCTCACGTCTGGCCTTGAAGCATCATCCCAGACCTTAGAAACGTTTAGGGAAAATTAACTTTACTAGCTGATGTTTTCGCATCATATCCTGCAGCCATATTTCTCTAGTTCTTTCTTTCTTTTTTACTGTCTTGATTTCGTCCAACGTTTCAAAGGGTCTACAAAGAACGCGTCAACATTACCAAGTCTATTTCAATGATATTTTTGAAGCGCACTATCGCAAAGCTGAGCATTACGTGATAGCAAAACCACATATGATTTTATTTCATTCTGTTGCAAGGCCGCAAGCACCAAAACGACGTCAGTCATTCTGAGAAAAAAGATGTCGCAGAGTTTTTAAGACATAAACCTGCCATCTTCACTGCAGCGCCGTAATCTGTAAATATTCCGTGAGAATACATTTCTATCTTTGCCTTGAAATGGGTTTTGAAGCACTTTGAACACACTAATAAAATATTACTGATGTGTCTAGAGGCTGCTATGAATGTGAGCCAAATAATACTGCACTCCATGCATGAGATCACTTATAATCACCTGTCAGGCAAAGCAAGAAATAGCATGCTCTAGGGCCTGCAATGTCGTCATGCAGCGCCACTGAACGCAGATGCACGCACCAACGCTATTGGCTAATTTCGTGATCAAGCGAACATTTTATTTATTTATTTATTTATTTGTTTGTTTATATATTTATTTATTTATTTACTATTTATTTATTCATTTACTTTTTATTTATTTATTTACCAGTGTACCCATAGCGCCTTTGAGAAGGCATCGCAAAGGGGGGGGGGAGGGGTATTACACAAAAGAAAAAAAGATACATAGTGCAGGCAGTATACGATAAAATGTCACAGTATGTTCATGTCTATAATATTACATCACGAAGCGACTGTATAGACACTTTATTTGAAGTTGTTTTCACAATATCCCTTGGAAACGCATTCCAGTCTGGAGTTTTATTAGGGAAAAATGAATTACTAAACACATTAGTTTTACAAAAAGTGTTTTCCACTTTGAGTTCATGATCAACTCTAATAGACACGTAGTCGGGCATATGTAAGTAGTTCGTGTTATTGATACCTGTTCTTGAATTAAAGATATCATGGAACAGTTCTAATCTATGAAATAAACTTCGTTTTTGTAGCAAGTCTCACCCAATTTTCTTTTTGGTCTCCGTCACAATAAAATTTCATGTCTAATATTTAAATAAAAATCGTACAGCTTTACTTGTACTCTTTCCAGTTTGTCTATGTTCGTTCGTGTCCAAGGATCCCAAGCCGCACTGGTATATTCAAGTATTCACCGTGCCCTGGAAAGATAGAGTAGAGCCTTTGCTTTGAATTGAAATTGTTTTGCGTTTCTTTTCGTAAAACCTAGAACCCCAGATGCTTTGGCAGTGATGTAATCAATGTGACGCGTCCAAGATAAATCAGGGGTGAAAAACACTGCCAAATATATAAATTCTGGCACAGTCAACAGTTTCATGCTCTGTTATCATGCTTTCATGTTATATAAATGAAATTGTTTTTTTTCTTTTTATTTAAACACGGTCAAGACGGCGGAACGACAAGTAATACCGGAGGTCGAGAAGATTTGAGTGTTCGGGCTGCTCATCCAGCGAAACCGAGTCAACATTGAAATGGTCAACAAGCTCGCGGGCAAAGCGGCTGCAGCAATGAGACTCATCAAGGGGGTGCCCAGCATAAGAGCGGGGATGAAGGAGGAGAGCATGACTGGGCTTGTTCAATCCTTAGCAGTTAGCCACATAACGAACGTGGCCGTCTTCCACAACTGGAGGTCTAACGAACGTAACAAGTTAGACGCCACCATACGCAAGGCGTATAAGGTGGTACTCGGTCTCCTCGGGAGCGCGAGCACCGAAAAATGTATGGCGCTGGGAGTCCACAACACGCTGGATGAAATAGCCGAAGCATAGAGAACGGCACAACTGGAGCGTCTATCTGAAACGAGAACCGGAAGACAGATGATGCGGGACCTTGGCCTCGAGCCGAGGGAAGGCAAGCAGCAGAAAGACGTACCTATACCGGATAGCATCAACAGAAAGCTCAGGGTCTGCCCAATCTCGAGGAACGTGAACCCCAAGCACAACAAGGCGCGGAGGTTGGCGAGGGCAAGGGCTCTCGTGGACCTCCACGCCAGAGAAGAAGGCGCCGTCTACGTGGACGCGGCGGAGTATCGAGGGAGCAGTGACGCATACGCGGCGGTGGTTGTCGGGGCATCGACGGGCGCAACGAACACCACGGCGAGCTTCCCGACTCGAGAAGCGCACCGGGCGGAAAAGGTGGCCATCGCCTTGGCCATCTCCGACCCCGGATACACTGCAGTGTTGTGACTCTAGAACGGCAGTGAAGAACTACGCCAAGGGTAGGGTATGTAGTGAGGATGCGCGCATACTGTGCAAGGCCGAAGACATCGGACGCAAAAGTGCTGTGGTGATCAAGTGGTTTCCGGCCCACATGGGCAGTGACGTGTCGGAACGCGGGAACGTGAACCACAACGCGACGGCCAACTCGGCCGCGCGAGGACTAACCAACCGCGCTGCTGCAAGCACGGCCGACTGGGATTGTTCGTCGCGGTGCAGTGCCAAGGACAAGATGACCAGGTTCAGCGAAATAGTGAAGTGGTACATACTGAACAAACAGACTATGCCGCCACCTCACCCGGGGCTTACCCGGAAAGGGGCAGTGTTATACAGACAGTTACAGCACCTGCTCACGCCGGTGCTAGCTAAGCACATGTGTCCGAGTGTGTACGCGAGTGACGTGTGTAGACTCTGCGCGAAGGAGAGAGCCACCACGGCTCACATCCTTTGGGACTGTAGCGTAAATCCGCTAGAAGCCAGCGAGAAGACGACGATCCCGCCCGCAGCTAGAGGCTGCAACGAGGAGCTATGATCAAGAGACTCAACTAAAGGCCATCCAGCAGGTCTCGGCTGCTCTCGGTCTCGGACCCGCGGAAGTAGTGAGGGACCAAGACCTCGAGGAGCACAACGCAGGAGACTGAAGTAGTGGCCGCGTCGCGGTAAAAGCTTGTCCTGCCTGCGTGGAGGGAGCCTAACCGATTCAGCAGGCATTTTCAATAAAGTTGCTCTCTCTCTCTCTCTCTCTCTAGTTTAACACATGTGCACCATTTTTTTTACGTTAAGGTTCATATGCCATCTTGAACATCACTGTGTGATCCTGCCAATGTCCCCTTGCAGTGTTGCACAATCATTTAAATTATTAATAACTATAAAATACGCAATTCAGGAGAGCACGTTGTTGGGCGAGTCGGTCGTACATACTTGAAGGGAATTGCGCTAAAAAAGACACGAACGAGTGAGGACATGTCCATGTCCATGTTTTCAGCGCAATTCCCTTCTTTAAATAGAATACGCAGTCATCTGCAAACACGCGCATAGAAGATTTATTATTATCAACAATGTCGCTGACATCAATAAAGAAGAAACACCGATCCCTGAATTCACGTCAGCCTCATCCTACTTCGCTACTTTTACAATAACCCTCAAACGTCTAAGCTGCAGATAATTTTTTTATCCACTTGGTTACTGTAGTGTCAATACCCATACCATGACAACATTTTTATTAAAAAGTCATGCTGCACAACATCAGCGCCTTCTTGAAATCAAGAAATAGGCAATCGATTGTTCCGCCTTCCCCCAATGCACTTGTGAGATCATGAGTTATTTCTGTGAGTTGCGTGACACAGGAAAATCCACTGCGGAAACGATGCTGGCAATTATTTAGCAGGACATTCTCAATCAAATATTTAATTATGTTAGAGAAAATAACATGTTCCAGCACCTTGCACACTGTACTAATTAACGACACGGGATGTAATTGGACACCAAATTTTGTGGTCCAGATTTGTGTACCGGTACTATATTTTCCCTTTTCCAATCATCGGGCAAGCAGCCCTGCTCCATCAATCTTGTAAACAGCAGATACAAATATTTTGAAACTGAGCGCGCACATGATAACAAAGCATTCGGTATTTCGTGTGGCCACTGCCTTTGTAAGTTTTGATTTCTTTAAAATAGTTTTGATTCTGTTCAGACTAATCGCAACCTTTTCCATAGTAGCATCACAACTTCTACAAAAATTCGCGAACTTGTTTGCATGAGTAGAAAATACCGATGTAAAAAACGAGATAAAGCGCACAGCTTTCTGGCGATTGTTTTACACTATTGGTTAAATTATCCTTTCCGTTTCTTTTATAGATCTGCGTCAGTTCTTTCGGGCATTTTCTTATTCTCAAGTCTACGGTTTCAAAGTAACTGGCCTTTGCTCCTTTTATGGCGTCATTCATTTTAGTTGTAAGTACTTGCAATGTTTCTCTTGCTTTTCCGTCCTGTTCAGCCACAACTCGGTTCCAAGAACGACAACGGGATTAGTCATATGAAGAAGGTTAGCGAAATCGTCAAAATTATTTGCAATGCGTCTGCAATTGACAAGCAATACATTGAGCTTGGTACCGTTGCTTCGCTGTCACCCTGATTGTATTGCTGAATCAAATGCCTCATCGTAAATATACTCCATGTGGTTGATAAACAAAGAATCATAACGCAGGATTACTTTATCACCCTCTTTGCGGTGCATTTTGTCGTAATTCCATAACATCATTCTTTTCTTTCGCACAGTCTCCGAAAAGTCCTCTGAGAATACTCGCACCCTTAAACTTATTTGCCATAACTACAGTAGTCTGCTTTTATAACTTGCAAATTTAGCTATTAGTGACCGTTTTTTCTGTGAACTAAGCCTGCCTAGTCAGTGCGCGCTTTCAATGCTAACTAGCTCTATACCTTGAAAGGGCGCACTGACTAGGCAGGTTTAGTTCACTAGCTCTATACCTGAGGAGGAAGAAGAAGTGCCTCGGAAGAAGAACGCCTATAGCTGTGGTCTCCTCAATTTCCTGTGTCTCAGACGTTTTTCGACATCAGAGGCTGTGCAAAGAGCACAACGTAATCCTCCGGGATGGGGGATAAGAATCCCACCGAAGCGTTAGACCCTGGTGGTCCACCACTGGCTGCATCGAAGACAAGGGACCGCACTGGCCCTTACGCTATCGCCCTTGAGTCTTCCGACAGCTCAACGGTTGAAGAAGTGGAATCGGACAACGATTTCACACTTGCCGTGGGTCACTGTTTGAAGAGAAATCTCAGGAGGACATCAACAGAAAGTGAATCGTTGCCCAGGCAGGACACTGGCGAGCAATTATTCACTGTTGCTTACGTCTCTACCACAGCTACCGACGATCTGAATACCTTGAACAGGCAAAGCTTAACAGAGTACATTGAGCGAATTGCGCCAGGCCAAGTCAGTGAGATCAGAATTAACGCACGGAGCAACATCCTCTCGGTTGACGTGAACAAGCCCATTCTGGATACGCTAAAGGCGGCCACACTACAAGGAAACATCCCAGTGCGCTCCTTCTTTGCGTACGGAAAAGGAACCTCGACTGGCGTCATTTCTAACGTGGACAAAGAAATCGCAGACATTGCGCTCGAGAGGCTTTTGAATTCCACCACACGAATAGTGCAGATTCGCCGCTTCGGTCAATCCCGGTGTATTAAAATAGTCTTTGACTCTGAAAGATTACCTGACTATGTAAAAGTAGGATACGTAAGACACCGTGTGCGCCCTTACGTGCCAAAACTGGTACAGTGTCAGAAGTGTTTCATTATAGGACACGTAAGCGCAGCTTGTAAGGGTGGCGTAGCGTGCCAATGGTGTGGAGGGGCCCATCAAAATGATAGCTGCGATGCTACTGCCCGAAAATGTCCTAATTGCGCCGGTCCACATGAAGCGACATCAAAAGACTGCCAGAAAATCAAGGACAAAATGTCTGTGCTTCGAAAGATGGTGCGGGACAACTCCACTCACAGACAGGCTGCTACATCGATACGCCGCCGCAGAGGCCGATCGCGACACAGACAACAGCAAGACAAGAGTACTTCCCGTTCAGATGGACCATCGGCCGCATGGCAAACTTCTGGCTTGCCAAGTTTGCTTCTGCGATCAAGATGCGGACCCGACGTACCTTCTTCGGCTCCAGCACGTGGAACACATGCGCTGCATAAAACAACGCTTCCGCCGACCAACTCTGACATTGACTGGCCGTCGCTCCCAGCCAAACAAACAGGCTTGAATGCGTCGGGTTATGTGTCCGCAAAGGTGGTTGAGAATGATAAGACAAAAAATGAAGATGTACAAAATATGCTGAAACACCTGATAACTACGATGCGTTCACTTCTTTGCGGACTACAGACGCCGGTTGCTAAAACCACGCTACACGTTCTAGATGCTTTGGAACCGCTCCTCGCGGCTCTATAATAAGGCATCATGGCGCTCTCATTTGAAAACCAATTACGAAGATGTGCAATAATGCAGTCGAATGCCAGAGGCCTACAGGGCCGCCTCGCAGACTTTCGGCAACGGATGTTCAAATACGAGTTTCCCGTGGGTATGATATGTGAACCAAACATGACGTCTTTACTACGCGTATCTGGATATGTGCCACTGTGGTCAAGGAATGAGCCCAATTTAAGCAAAGTGCTCACTTTTGTTCGTCGGAATTTAACGTGCCTTCGTAAAAACATTCCTGCATACGCTTCCACCGAGTACGTTTGTATAACGCTGAACTACAAGCGGCGCACATTCTCAGTAATTGGCGGATATATACCCCCAACATCGAGCATAGACTGTTCATATTTGCTGTCCGTACCTAAAGCTTGTGCGGGTCCCCACATAGTCATCGGTCACTTTAATGCCCACCATCCCATGTGGGGCTCTGTTTCGACGAACGCCCGCGGTAGAGACTTTTATTTGTTTACTGAACATACCTTACAGGCCCCTTGACAGAGCATTGAGTAAGGGGGGTAATAAAAAGTACAAAGTAACTTTTCAGTGTGCGACGTACGGCTCAAATTTCCAGTTTAACATAAAGGAGAGGAATCGATGATACTGTGGTATGACGACAAATACAAGGTTGGGTGGGAAAAAGGATAACACAAAGAGAGAAAAAAACAATACTGGCTGGCATTATACGCATGGCAAAGCTGGATATAAGAACTATGAAGTATACCGATTACAATTTCAACAGTAACAAGAAAAGAAACTACAACCAAAGATAGACTGACAAATATGCAGAATCTAGGCGCATAAACAGTTGGCAGGGTTTAAAATACGCACAATGGTAGGGCATGATAAAAACGCAGGAACTAATGGCGCGCACAGTAAAAACATTTATCAATATAAGGAATGCAGTCGGGCACAAAGTGGGATACTGAAAAAAAAACACGTGCAGTGGTACAAAAAATGACGGATGTCCTTGGTCTGAAAGCTGTCAAAATAACAACTAAATAAATACATGGGTGGTATACAGAACATGGCACCGGAAGTAAAACAAAATAGGAAATACTAGTGGCTAGTTTTTATTGCGAAAAGAAACAGTGCAGTAGTTGACGGAAATTATCGTGGTCTGGTTCGGATGCGATGTTGTCTGGAAGACCACTCCACAAGCGTATGGCGCGAGGAAGACCAGATGAGTTGAAGGTGTGGGTTTACCCATTTAATCGCGTGAAACTTAACTGATTATGCAACCGACGTGTTGTGATGGAAGGACCATCAAGGTGAAGCGGGAATGGTCTGTGGCTGTATGCGTATTTGTGAAAAAGGCATAAAAGGCCAATGTCGCGGGGAGCACTAAGGGGTTCAAGTGAACGATTGAGCTTAATTTGCGTTATGCTGTTATGGTTGTCATAATTGCGTGAAATGAAGCCCTATTCTGAACCACTTCAAGCATGTTAATTAAATAATTTTGGTAGGGGGACCAGATAGATGCGGCGAATTCAAGCTGTGCGCGAACGAAGGTCTGATAAGCTAGATGACGAACGTCAGTAGGACAGTTATGTAAATTTCGACGTAAATATCCTAAAGATTTTGTCGCTTTTGCGCATATGGAGGCAATATGGTGAGACCAGGAGAGGTTGGGTGTGAAATGAATAGCAAGATGCTTATAAGATGATGCCTGCAACAGTTAGTAATTGTTAATGGTTTAGCAGTAGTTGGAAATGTTTTTCTTGCGTGTGAAGGAGATAATTTTGCATTTTTCTGCATTCAGTGACATAAGCCATTTTTTACACCAGTTGGTAATGCGGTAAAGGTCGTTTTGCAGCGTTAAGTGGTCATTGGCACAGGTTACTGGACGATATCTGATGCAATCATCAGCGAAGATTCGCATGCAGGAAGAAATGTTTTCTGCCAAGTCGTTTATGTAGATTAAAAACAATAGGGGGCTGAGGACGCCACCCTGTCGTACGCACGAAGTTACGTGAGAAAGGGAGGATTGGAAATTGTTAATAACCGTGAACCGCTGGCGGAGTGAAAGGAAGTTACGGAGCCAAGATAAGGCCAGCGAGTCTAATCGAAGGGCAGATAATTTAGAAATCAGACGGCATTGGGCGACGCGGCCAAAGACTTTTGAGAAATCAAGAAAAATACAGTCAGTCTGGAGGTTAGTGTTCGTGTTGCAGTGTAGTTCTGTACTTAATTCTAGTAGCTGGGTTTCGCAAGAGAAACCCTTCCTGAATCCGTGTTGGTTGTTAAAAAAGAAATTGTTAGATTCTAAGTGTCGGTAAACATGAGAAGCGAATATGTGTTCAAGAAGTTTGCAGCAGATGCAAGTTAAAGAAATTGGATAGTAGCTTTCGGTAGTATGTTTATCACCGGCTTTAAACACAGGCACTATTTTACCGATTTTCCAATCGGAGGGCAGTTGACCTGTCGCTAAAGATTGCCTGAAAAGGTGGTATTAAATGTTAGCAGAAACGGAGACAGTGTTCTTAAGAATTTTAGAGTTAATATTGTCAATTCCGGCTGAAGTGGGTAACTTAAGGTTTTTAATTAGAAGTATTAGGCCCTCTGCAGTTATTTCGATCGGTTCCATATATGGGAAGTCAAAATCGGTTACGTATGGAACGTCAAAGTGGTCATTCCGGGTGAAAACAGATGAAAAGAATGTGTTAAATGCCCAGGTGCAATGGCTGTCTGAAAGTGGAACATGATTGTCGTCTAGCAAAGATATCTGTTGCAGATCATGTTAGGGGGATAGAAGTTTCCAAAACTTCTTAGAGTTAGATTTCAGAAGGGAAGGTAAATCACTAGAAAAATATTTCTGCTTAGCAGATTCTACTGCGGAACAGTAAGTTATCATAAAATATTTGTATGCCTTCCACGCGGAAAGCGTGCTATGTCGTTTAGCTGTGCGGCATAAACGTTTCTGTTTTTTTTCTAAGATGCCGGAGGGATTTTGTAAACCAGGGGTTTGATTTATCATTTTTGACTGTTATTAGCGGCACGTACTTATTTGCTAGCGCATACAATTTGTCTCGGTAAAGTACCCAGTTGTCTTCGATGGGACGACTGCCGAAGGATCGTAGGAATGTGTCAGTGTAGAAGGTTTCGAGTTCGGCGTTAATTTTGCTGTAGTTGGCTTTACTATAATCGCGAATTTTTTGTTGTCGGTGCTGGAGAATGGTGGCGGAATGTTAAGGGAAACTTGAAGGAGTTTGTGACCACTAAAACCACCCAAGTGTAGTAGGGCACCAACTGTTTCCGGAGCCGTCGTAAGGATTAGGTCGAGGATATTTGAACCGCGTGTGGGTTGTTTGACTATTTGAAACAAGTTGAAATCTAAGGTTAGGTAGATAAATTCTGTGGACATGCGGCAGGGGGAAGACAACTGGTTCCAGTCTCTTGTAGGAAAATTAAAGTTGCCGTAAATGTATATGGCATCGGTGCGACATGCCTTGATAGCCTCAGTGATGCTACTGCGCAGTTCGTTCACAAATGATTGGCTACAGTCAGGAGGTTGGTAACAATTGCCGATGAGCAGAGTGGAAAACTTGGTTTTGCAGGCTACCTAGGTAATTCCTATGTTAGAGTGTGCATTGATTACGTGTGATTGTAGAGTATTTTTTATTGCAAGAAGAACCCCTCCACCTCGCCTATTTGTACGGTCATTTCGGTATATGTGAAAATTGTTACGATCAGGCAGAATTTCGCTATTGGTAATGTCAGGGTATAGCCGCGTTTCGGTAAGGGCAAGTATGTCGCAGTCACTGTCGTCAAGGAAAGAACAGACCAAATCGCGTTTCAGTAGTAGGCTACTGAAGACGATAGTAGGCTATTACAAGACGATATCGATAATGAGCAAGTGGCTTGATGTGACTCAGCTTTATTCAGATCTTGCATGTACATGTTAAACTTTAGCTATCTGCTAGCTAGAACAGCTGAGTCAGTGTTGATATCATATTTGTAGGTGTTTTTGTTAATAGGCAGACGGTTGACTGATACTTTGAAAGGCTTGTTTTGGACAGCCCACTAATTGTCGCCTTGCTTGTCGTGTCACTGGAGAAAAATCTTCGCTGATAGAAAAGGTCGTTCCTTTAATTTTCATGACGAAGACAAAATGTACTGCTTGTCTTTGAAGAAGGTTAGTTTTGCAATAATCGGTCTGTTCTTTCCTTCAGTGAACTTGCCGAGCCTGTAACTCGTATGGGTCCCTGCCCATTCGGGCAATCAAGGGAATGAGGAGGCGCACTGGGTAGCCCGATGTCTAATCAACCGGAAGATGTGCCCCTCAGACTCGGATCCCATGGATGAGGCACCGACGACATACCACGAAATAACAAACTATTACAAGCAAAAAAGGCGAATCTACCCGCCTCCAAACGCAAGCATCACGCGAGCGCAAGCCTCGATCCTGCGTCGAATCCAAACTAAATCGTTCCCCAGCCCACATTGGCTAGCCATAATTACCAACGGGCAATGGAACCCCATATGACAAAATTGCACAAATCAAACATTGGCTACCCAAAATCACATTCTATGGGGGTGCGAGGGCTTACCCCCTCCCAGGTCGCTCCTGCCAGCTCCCTCACAACAGACGTGGGAAGAGCTGCTCAGAACGCCGGACGTAAAAGTACAAGAAGCCCTCGTTGCCTGGGCCGAAAGGGTCGCTCCTCGTGAGGGGCCATCCTAGGACTCGGGCCTGCCAGAACATAACTGAGCAGAATCTCAATAAAGTTGTTACCACCTTGCCGAGCCTGTGAACACGCTCGAATTTTGAACTAGTAGTCGTTATTTCTAATAGTTCAGAGTAAAAGCTTATTATTTTTACCTCGGCCTTGTCCCATTCTTCTTCCACATCATCTTCAATCCCAAAAAGAGCAGATTTGATCGTCGCTGCCTGTTTTCAGCATCGTCGCTACGAGACGTAATTTCTGCCAACTGATGTGAAACCTTGAGCAGGCCGCCGTCAGTAGGACCTTCGGTGTTTTGCTGCAATGCAATCGTTGCCTCGAGGGCAGCGACTTTAGCGTTAAGTAACTTGACCTGATTTTTAACCGTTTCTTGCTCGTCACTTACTTTTTTCAGTTGAGCTAACATTGTGGCATGATCAGCTTCTAGTTTGTCGATGCTTTTTAAGGCCGAAGCAAAGGCATCAGCTTCCGCTTTACTCGTGGGGCCCGGGATCGATTCAACATCGCATTATGTTTAGGACGTCGCAACATCGCATAAGCATTATGTTTAGGACGTCAGAACACAGGTTGTACGGAATACACAACAATCGCCTAAATTCATCGTAAAAGTCTGGTAGGCACGACACCGCAATAAGACAGGAATGACTGCACCTGGTACAGGAGGCCCCCTCATATAACTAACCTGTAACAGCAGTGGACGTAAGTCACCCATCCCAGATGCGGCGCCGTACCCAAAGCAGGCGGGCGAAGGCTGGCGATTATATGCACAACAGCTGAAACTACGTGTCGATGTTGCAGTTCCGTGTTGCCAGATTGAAGCGCCAATTTCATCCAAGTTTGGCCTCAGAAGGGTTGCAGTAGGCCAGGGAAGAGGCAGGTGATCAGCGTCGGTGAGCTCGCAGGATCCGGGGACCCAGGAGCAAACGGCCCAGGTGACCGCAGCCTGTAACAGCAGTGGACGTAAGTCACCCATCCCAGATGCGGCGCCATACCCAAAGCAGGCGCATGAAGGCTGGCGATTATATGCACAACAGCTGAAGCCACGTGTCGATGTCGAAGTTCCCTGTTGCCAGATTGAAGCGCCGATTTCATCCAAGTTTTGTCTCAGAAGGGTTGCAGTAGGCCAGGGAAGAGGCAGGCGATCAGGGTCGGTCAGCTCGCAGGATCCGGGGACCCAGGAGCAAACAGCCCAGGTGACCGCAGCCTGTAACAGCAGTGGACGTAAGTCACCCATCCCAGATGCGGCGCCGTACCCAAAGCAGGCGCATGAAGGCTGGCGATTATATGCACAACAGCTGAAGCCACGTGTCGATGTCGAAGTTCCGTGTTGCCAGATTGAAGTGCCGATTTCATCCAAGTTTGGCCTCAGAAGGGTTGCAGTAGGCCAGGCAAGAGGCAGGTGATCAGGTTCGGTCAGCTCGCAGGATCCGGAGACCCAGGAGTAAACGTGCCCAGGTGACCACAGCCTGTAACAGCAGTGGACGTAAGTCACCCATCCCAGATGCGGCGCCGTACCCAAAGCAGGCGCATGAAGGCTGGCGATTATATGCACAACAGCTGAAGCCACGTGTCGATGTCGAGGTTCCGTGTTGCCAGATTGAAGCGCCGATTTCATCCAAGTTTTTTCTCAGAAGGGTTGCAGTAGGCCAGGGAAGAGGCAGGCGATCAGGGTCGGTCAGCTCGTAGGATCCGGGGACCCAGGAGCAAACGGCCCAGGTGACCGCAGCCTGTAACAGCAGTGGACTTAAGTCACCCATCCCAGATGTGGCGCCGTACCCTTGGCTGACTACCTACCTGGCTACCCTTGGCTTACTTGGCTGACTTCATGCTTAGTCAAGGCTTGATGGTGATCAATGATGGCTAACATACCTTCGAGGCTCTTGCTACAGCAGTTGTCTTGACATCACGTTTGTTTCGAAAAGCCTGCTGTCTCCTACACGATGGTGTACTGATCCCGACACCAATGGAAGTGACCATCTACCAACATATATTCAGTTGAAATAGTTACATCCCCCAGCTCCGCACTCTGTGCGTTCTGTCGATTGGCCAACATTTCGAGAAGCTGTGACCCCTGCATATCAAGCCATCCAAGCACCATCCAATATTGAAGATGTCATCGCAACAACTTTACGTGACACAACAAAACACCTCAGCGCACCTTCACCTAGATCACATATTGATGACCAGTACAAGCGACATCGCGCGATACGGCGTCGAGCAGAACGGAAATACCGAAGGACCAAATCACCATTAAACGTCACTGCGTCACGCCGGGCTCAGCGTCATGTCCTGCGCCACCTTGACAAGCTTGACAAACAACGCTGGAGATCATTCTGTGGCTCTCTGGATCTGAGAAAACCTCTCTATAGAATTTGGAAAATGGTACGAAGCCTTCGCTCGCCTCCACAACAGCTTCACCCGTTCAGCGCTGTGGCCATACAGCAAGGCCGACGTGAAGTTGAGGTCGCCGATGACTTCTGCAAATTACTTGTGAACTCCTATAACGACATACCAACGCATTCACGACTGACTTTTCCACCATATAGTGATCAGCGTCTGAACGTGCCTTTTACTATGCATGAGCTCGGCGCTGCGATATCTACTTCCCGCCGATCAACTTGTTCAGGACCAGACGGAATTACATACTCCGCGATTTGTCACCTTGGAGTAGAAGCTAGAGAATCTCTCCTGACGCTCTACAACTCTACGTGGGACACAGCAACTGTGTCGCATCACTGGAAGTGCAGTCGCCTTGTGGCTTTGCTGAAACCTAGGAAATGCCCGCATGATCTCTCACATTATCGGCCAACAGCCTTGAATGAATGTGTATTGTTTAGTGGCGCAAGGGCCAGGGATGGCCAAAGAGCGCCATGACTGATAATGTTTTGTTAAGCGCTGATTTGTGAGTTTCGATCGTGGGATGTAACATGGTTGTAAAGTGGCCTAAAATCAATGCGTATCATCGAAGCGTAAAATTATATATAGTATAAAATTATGCTAGTGAGATATCTAGTTGTCTGTGGATATAGTACGCTTCATAAGTGATCATGACGCTAAAATGCAAGAAAATGGAAATAGCTCCTATGCCTCCGGAAGGCCTTTGAGCCCAAAGGCTGGGAGGCACGTGCTTTTTATTAATGCAGTTACCGCAGCATAAATCTCAGTTAAGAGGCTGTGCTACGGATTTCCTGGTGATATAACATGAAAACTACGTACATCTTTTAAAAATTCGAACAACGATTGATATTCAAAGAGAGGTTCTATGCCTATGAACATATGAGGATGGAGTGGAATTCGCTGCCGATGTGGTAATGGAAAATGCTTTTTCCTATTTGCGTCTAATTCCCTGCATTGCATCAGGATGTGAAGCACGATAAGTGGCTCACCACATTTATCACACGTGGGTGGATCGCCACCGGACAAGAGGTATGCGTATGTGCTGTATGTGTATCCTATCCTGAGTCTGCAAAGTGTTACATTTGTATGGCGGTTCTTTGATACCGCGGGCCAGTTGCCAAGATACGGCTTGATAACATGTTTATTTTCTGTTTCCTTGTCCCACAAGCGCTGCCAGAAAGCTCTTAGCTTTTCCTAATGAGGGCTTCAGGTCCATTACAGGGACAGTCGTGGAAGTGTTGGAAGCGTTCGTGTGGACGGATCTGGCTAGCTGGTCAGCCAACACGTTTCCCCCTATCTGTCGGTGCCCCGGCGCCCTGCATACGACGATATGCTGCTTGGATGCATAGGTGGTTAGTAATGCTGAGTAAAGGATACAATGACATGGTTTTGATATTTTTTGACAATTTTCAAAGCCTTTACGACGCTCAAAAACCTGTGGATATAACTGCCTTTTGGGTATTAAATTCGTTAATGTGTTTAACGGCGGCCAATTTCGCGTAGGCCTTTGCTGGGAAAATACTTGTGCTAGGATTCCATACACTTGAAACCGAAAAGGATGGACCGACCGCTGCGTAAGACACGCCAAAATAACACTTCGATGCGTCTGTAAAAAATTCAGGAGAGGAGTTTTTGTGCTGTAATTCGAGGAAGTGCATTTGGATATGCGCGACAGGTGCGTGCTTTGTAATGGCGACGAAAGATGTATCACAGTGTATAGGTTGCCACTGCTAGGGCGGGGGCCGTATGACCGGGGGCATAAGGTGGTATTCAAGCAGTGGAACCCTTGTTCCTTCAGCTATGTCTCTATGTCTCTAACACGTAGTGAGAAAGGCTTTGCCACTGTGGGCCGATTGCGGAAAAGTTGAGAACTGAACAAATCATTTATAGTGGAATACGCGGGGTGCTCACTGTTTGCGTTCACTCTCAGAAAATACATAAAAGACGAATATGTTCTCTGCAGTTGCAGTGACCATTCATCCGATTCAACGTACGCGCTTTCCACTGGGCTTGTTCTGAAGGCGCCTGTGGACAGGCGAATTCCTAAGTGGTGGACAGGGTCTAGCATCTTCAGAGCAGTTGGAGTAGCCGACTGGTGAACTATGGCTCCATAGTATAGTCGTGTGCGTATGATGTTTTTATATAAGTTCATGAGACATATTCTGTCACTTCCCCAGGTTGTGCTTGACGGCACCTTTAAGATATCCATTGTTTTCATACATTTGTTTTTCAGATACTTTATGTGCTGTATAAAGGTTAATTTTGCGTCTGAGAATATGCCTAAAAATTTAAGTTCCCTATTTACAGGCATATGCTCACCATGCAACGCAATTTCAGGATTAGGGTGCAGGCCTCTTTCTCTAGAGAAAACGACACATGTGTTTTTTATGGGTTGAGTCTGAGTCCGTTCTCATCCAACCATTTGCATACATTGTTAAGAGCAAACTGGACCTGTCGCTCACAGATTGCGAGAGAACTTGATTGAAATCCTATCTGCACATCGTCAACGTATGTTGAATAGAAGATGCTACGTGGTATGTGTAGACGAAGAGAATTCATTTTTACTATAAAGAGCGTGCAGCTAAGCACCCCGCCCGGCGGCACTCCAGTTTCCTGTGCAAATTTTCGTGACAGAACGTTGCCCACTCGAACACGGAATGTGCGATTAGACAGATAACTTTCGATAACATTGAACATACTACCCTGTATACCTAACTGTGAGAGTTCTCTCAATATCCCAAACCGCCACATAGTGTCATATGCTTTCTCCATATCTAGGAATACTGATACGAAAAACTGCTGATGAACAAAAGCTTCATGGATTCGCATCTCGATACGTATGAGATGGTCATTGGTGGATCGACCCTCCCGAAACCCGCACTGGTATGGGTCGAGCAATTTGTTTGATTCGAGGAAGTGTAGTAGGCGACAGTTAATCATTTTTTCGAAAACTTTGCAGAGGCAGCTTGTTAATGCTATGGGTCTGTAACTTGACACAGAGGAAGGATCCTTTCCGTGCTTTAGAATTGGAATTATAATAGCCTCCTTCCAAACAGAGGGAATCTCGCCGGAAAACCATATAACGTTGCAGAGGTAAAGGAGGGTTTTTTTTTGTGTATCGGAGGGTAGTTGTTTCAACATCTCATATATTACATGGTCTGAACCTGGGGCGGATGTATTACAACAGTTCAGTGCTGCCTGCAGTTCTGCTATGCAGAATGGTTCGTTGTACACCACACTTTTAGCTCATTTTCTTTGTAGCTTTTGCTGTTCTATTCGCGTTTTGTACTTTAGGAAGGTTTCGGAGTAGTGCGAGGAGCTCGATATGTATTCGAATAGTGCACCAAGAAAGTTGGCTTGATCTTCGAGGCTTTCTCCGTGGCTGTTTACAAAAGGTAAGGAATACGTTTGTTGCCCGTTGACTTTCTTAACTCTATTCCAGACTTTTCTCTCATCTGTGTAAGAGTTAATGCTTGATATAAACTCTGCCCAACTCTCTCGTCTAGCTTGTCGGTGCGTTCTCGTCGCCTGTGATTTGCCATGCTTAATGTTTTCCAGGTTTTTGCTGCTGGCGAATCGCGAAGCAGCGCCCACGCTTTCATCTGGTTCCTCCCCGCTTGCCTACATGCGTCGTTCCACCAGGGAACACGCCGCTTAGAACCAGTGCCATTCGCTTGAGTAATACACTTAGAGGCGGCATCAAGTATAAAAGCTGTGAAATATGTGACAGCATAATCTATGGTTATACAGGACATCTCAGTCCACGTCATGTGAGTAAGAGCTCAGTACCGTTCCCAATCGGCTGAGTCAACCTTCCAGCGGGGACCCTGCGGGAGAAGTTGATCTAAGATTATTATTACATAAGATTATTGGGAAGTGGTCACTGCCATACGGGTTATTAAGGACACTCCATTTAAAATAAGGTAAATGTGTCGGCGATAAAATGCTAAGGTGTATGGCAGAATATGACTTGTTAGCCAGGTTAAAATACGTGGGCTCCTTTGTATTCAAGAGACATGCTCCAGAAGTAAAAAACAGCTGTTCAAAGACGCGACCTCGCGCATCACAACGTGAATCGCCCCACAAATTACTGTGTGCATTAAAATCACCAAGAATCAAATAGGGCTCCGGGACCTCATCTATTAACGATTCTATGTCGCGTCTGTGAAGGTGATAATGTGGTGGTATATACAAGGAGCCGATGGTTGTGAGTTTATTTAAAAATTGGAGGACGCTTAAGCTTCGCCTTCAAGAGTGGGACGCGAGAGCGTTCCCGTCGACCCGCCAAGGGGTATAAGACAATGCGCTACGGCACAGCGATCACTTACGATGCGCCCCGCATCGGACTTAGCGCCCACCTATCACGCGGTGAGCGTCGAGCAACGCAGCGTTCGGCGCGGCAACGAAACGTGCGCCTGAGCGAACGGAACGAACCAAAGAACTCGGTGTCTCGGAGGGGAAATGATCTACGCCAGCCAAACGTCGTGCTCGGCACAGGCGGAGAGATAGATAGTAATCTAAACCGGGAGCACGGCGAAGCGTCGTCAGGGGAGAGGGAGTCCCGCGACGCGCCTCCTGTCGGAGCAGCACCGTACATTGAGAGGAGGGGGTCTTCTGTGTTTGCCGCAAGATGGCTCTGCGTGTGCGGAAAGCGCAGAAGAAATGCAGCGGATACGCACTTCGCAACTCGTGTAATTGTGACTTCTGTACGTTACATGTTCATAATTACCGATGTACACCGCAGTATAACTTTCCACGGCTCGTTTCGAAGGCAACCCGCATTCACTAGAGGCGCGTTTGCACCGCTTGGAAGCATCGAACTCGTGGCTGAGTGGTAGCGTCTCCGTCTCACACTCCGGAGACCCTGGTTCGATTCCCACCGGGCCAATCTTGGAAGTTGCTTTTTATTTATGAAGCGCCTGCCGTTATTTATCGCTCACGGTCAACGCCGCCGACGCCGACACCGACACCCGACGCCGACGACACCGGCTTTTCTGCGACACGAGCTCCTTAACGCTATCGCGTTAATAGTACGGCTCGAATGGCCACTGCCTGAAGGCCCGTTTGGAGCTTGAAATGCTGACATGCTATACTTCTGCCAGCAATGATGGCTACACTGCCAGATGATGCGAGAGCATCCTCACGGTCTTTTCGGAAAGTCATATATTGTCGGAGGAAGTTGGTGTGCTTGAAAGTTAGATGGATTTGTTGCACACACAGCACTTTAGGATTAAACTTAGAGAGAATTTCTTGGACATCATCTAGGTTTTTTAACAGTCCTCTAAGGTTCCACTGTATGATGTTATGCATGTTGAAAAAAAATGTGCTGTATGTCTCGAGAGAGAGGAGACTGACGTTACTTTACAGAGCCTTTGTTAGGCCCTGTAATTGGCGTTTTGTGTTTTCTGGAGCGGTCAAGAGAACCTCGCCGCTCCTTCGACGCTACCTGTGCCGTATAGCTTGGACTGGTGTCCATAGCCTCTTGCAAGGCACTGGACACCCACTCCAGAGAGCGATGTGTGCGTCGCGTAGACTTCATATCAAGCAACGAAGTCTTCGTCCCCACCAGGTCGGAGGTCAGCAAGACCCCTGTGGCCTCCGTGGTGCTGTGGTTGCTGCCGGAGCTTGAAAGGCAACTGGTGTGGACACTTCGAGAGAGGGCAGGGCAGCGTTGGCTGCTCCCACCGTAGGGGCGGGTGGCGCAAGCCTCTGCACGCTAGGCGTGGTCCGGGCTGCCGCCAGAAGCCGTCGTGGTGCCGCCCCCCGTTGCACCACTTCACCAAAAAATGTTTTCTATGTAAATAACGAGGATACCCTTTGTCGTGCTTCACGGAACGTTATGTTCTCTTTAAATTTTACAGTAATTATTTCCTTTTCTTTCTTCTAGGCTGGACAAGCTCTGGAGTATGCAGGGTGACTGCCGTCACAGTTCGCACAATGTACCTCATTATTATTGCAGTCATCAGCAGAGTGACCGGTCGTGCCACACTTTGCGCACATAAGCTGTCCTCGGCAGCTCTGGGATGCGTGACCAAATCTCTGACATTTGAAGCAACGTCGCGGGTTCGGAATGTGGGGTCGAACATGAAGTTTCACACAGCCAGTTTCAAGACTCTCGGGAAAAATGTTTTAACTGATAGTGATTATTAAATGCTTTCTTGCGATTTCATTGTCATTCCGTCTGATTTTGATGCGCTGCACATAGATTACGCCTTGGTCCTTCCATCCATCCAGGAGTTATTCTTCATTCAATGCCATTAAGTCTTCATCTGATACTACGCCTTTGACTGTGTTCATAGTTCGATGTGCGCTGACAGAAACAGGGATGTTACCAAAAGCTACGAGATGTGTGAGTCTGCTGTACTGTTCTTTGTCTTTTAGTTCGAGGAGCAAATCCCCACTTGTTATCTTTGTTGCTTTATAACCAGCTTCAATGGTCTCTTTCAGGCACTTGGCCACAAGGAATGGGGAAATTGCTCTAGCTTTTGTGGATGTTTGCTCACAGTGAAGGACGTGGAATTTCGGAAATGTTTCTTTGTTTCTGGGTACGAACAGCGAAGTTGCGTCGGTGCGTACCCTTTTCGAGGCATGATCCGGTGAAAACGGGTTGGAGGATCCCATGGAAAGAAGTGAGTTGTTCGGCAACGGCGTCTGCCACCCACCACGGAACCCAACAAGGGGACGTGGCAGAACATGTAAACAAGTCTGCACAGCGCCAGCAGTATGCCGTTACTATAACCCAATATGGTATACCTAAGGTAGGACAGCCACACCAGGTTAATCCTTGCCACCAGGAGAAGTAGAAATGAATGGAAAAGATGAGAAGACAGGAAAGATCAAAAGTGCAAGAGAAAGACGAAGATGAGGGTAGAGAGAGACAGGAAAAGGCAACTGCCGGTTTCTTCCAGGTGGGTCCGCCTGGAGGTGCCGTCTGTGTGAAGCAGAGGCCAAAGGGGCGTGTTGCCTCCACCGGGGGGCCTTAAAGGTCAGCCAATAGCCTTGGCAAGCTGTGTCGGTAAAGTGATGGAGCGGATGGTGCTGAACAGACTGGAATGGCTACTCGAGAAAAGTGGTGGAGTTCCTGATTTCATCAATGGATTCAGAAGAGGCCGGTCGTCCATTGACGGTGTGATCGACCTAGTATTTCTGTTCAACAGGAAAAGAGACGCCTTCGTCTGGCATGCGCAATATTTCTGGATATAAAAAGTGCCTACGACAACGTCTTCCACCATTCCATTCTTCGGGCGCTTGAAGATATTGGAGTTGGTGGCCGGATGTATGCATGGCTGCAGAGTTACCTTAGTGGCCGCACCATATTCATGTCCACTTTGGATGGCGAGGCTGATAGACATGACGTTCGCAGGGGTGTTCCGCAAGGGTGGTGTCCTTAGCCCAACATTGTTCAATCTCATACTGGTGGACCTTGCAGACGAATTACCTGAAACAGCGCGTTTCAGTACGCACGCGGATGATATCTGTATCTGGTCATCTGGGGTCACACGTCCACAAGTGCGTGCAAGGCTCCAACGAACGGCTACCATAACAGCGAAGTAGTTGAGCCATAGAGGCCTGCAACTCTCAGCAACTAAGTGTGCAGTCATGGCATTCACGCGCAAATCAATGTCACATTATCCAATCGTTGTCGACGGAATGGCGCTTCCTTTAGTCACCCACCACAGATTTCTTGGCGTGATAATAAACCGCAGTCTTTCTTGGACCAAACATGTTACTGCACTTAGGGCTAAACTTATCAACTTCATACACATTCTTCGTGTAATATCACGACTGAGATGGGGCACCTCTGAGCGAAGTTAGCTCCCAGTGTACCAGGCACTTTTTGTGGGCTACATACGCTACAGCATGCCTGTGTTATCTAACATGGGGTCAACTTGTATACGCTCGCTGGAGAGCCTTTAGGCACAAGCACTACGGATATGTCTTGGCTTGCCACGCTGCACGTCCACTAAGGGCACAATAGCGGAAGCACGGGCTTGTCCAATCGACATATACAGGTCTTGTGAACCTGTGCGAACCTACCTTCGCCTGCTAACCAGACACTCACACCATCCACTGTCAACACTTCCAAGCACCAACCTTGACTGTGGTTGAAAGCCATTGAATGTCACACAAGCATTATACCTGCAAGATTCCAGGCCACCGACATCCCCGCGACACCTCCATGGACATTGCCAAGACCACTACTGAGGCTTGAGATACCCGGAAATATGAAGAAATCTCACGTTTCCTCCATTGGCTTGAAGCTGCTCACCCTGTCCCACATATTTACATTATATAGTGGTACCGCGCAAGTATATACCGGTAGTTTGGTCAGGCCATCTGCCACAATGGCCGCATTTGTCATCCCACAACTTGGAGTTACTCGGTGATTTCGATTAGACGACAAATCAACACCTACGGCTGCGGAACTTGCGGGAATACGGGAGGCTGTCCGTTTTATGAGAACGCGGACACCCCATAAATGGACGATATTGTACGATGCCAAATCAGCGCTACAGGCGCTAAAATACTTTTTAAAGAAATGACCATACTATCTGCTCGTGCTAGAAACCGTTGAACTTCATCACAGTGCCGAGTCAAGTGACCACGTGATCCCCTTTCAATGGGTGCCTAGTCATTGTGGTGGTTTTGGCAATGACCTCGCTGACAATGAGGCAAGATCGGCCTACTCTTCCTCTGATGAAGTACGGATTGCCTAATTGCGTCCTGACACCAACTCCATGATCAAGGCACTCATGCAGGCCCTTACAAAGGCTTACAGAGCTCACTATGACAACATTCACAGGCGTCTACATATCATTGACCCAGACGGTAAATTCTGTTTGCCCCCGAAGCTTACACGGAGCAAAACATCATTGCTACACAGCATTCGGCTCGGTGTTGCGTTCGCCTGTCGCTACGGACACCTCATCGGCCAATCGAACAGCCCTGATTGTGAACACTGCCAGATGCCCGAAACAGTGCAACAAGTACTGTGCGACTGCCCAACACATATGCTGGAGCGAAGCACGTTACAGTTTCCTAGCCAGCGTTGGCAGGCAGCCACTGTCGGAGGAAGCTATCCTCGACCCATAGCCTGACACTACCATTTCAATGCGTACAATAAAAGTATTGTGATGCAACAGTTATCAGGACGTTTATTACGCGTCGGAGATGCGGCGAACCAACCATGCCCAAAGCGCGGATCACACAAGAGCGAGCCCCACAAGCGATGAAGAAGAACCCCATATGAACCCCACATGATGATTATCATGTACAGATGACAATGTATAGCTTATAAATGCCCACACTAATGCCCCCTCGCACGAGAGCGGCCATCCCGGCCGCATTTCAAAGGGGCGGCCAACGCCGCGTGAAAGGTTTCATACGGGAAACGTGCACAACCTCAGCAGTGTGGCAGCGGCGGTCATTTGGAACAATAACTGGTGCCACGCGATAACTAACCGGAGAGGTCTTCTCCAAGACTTTGTAGGGCCCGATGAACCGAAGCTGAAACTTGCCACACAAGCCAGGAGTACGAACTGGTGTCCAGAGCAGCACTTCCTCACCAGGGCGGAAGCAGACGACGCGGTGAGAGGCGTCGTAGTGCTGCTTGCGGTCCTGTTGCCGTGCTTCAGTGTTGATGCGGGCGAGCTGGCGACAACGCAGAATGCGGGACACATATTCTTCAGGGGAGGATGGGCATCAATCGACAGTTGGCGCAAAAAAAGAGACGTCAAGACAGGAAGAAGGCGAACGACCATAGACAAGGTAAAACGGCGAGTAAACGGTCGTGCGTTGAACGGCGGTATTGTAAGCAAAAGTAACGAATGGCAAAATTGCGTCCCAGTTTCAGCGATCTGGTTCGATGTACATAGCGAGCATGTCGGACAGCGTGCGATGAAATCGCTCCGTTAGGCCGTTGGTTTGCGGATGGTAACTGGAGGTAGTCTTGTGGGTGATTGCGGAGGCTCTGGGTCCTTCGTCTACTAGTTGCGAGAGGAATGCTTTTCCTCGATTGCTCAGGAGGACGCAAGGAGCACCGTGACGCAGTATTAACGCTTGAAGTATGAATGCAGCAACTTCAGACGCTGAGGCACAACTCATACAAGCTGTTTCGGCGTAGCGTGTCAAGTGGTCAACGACTGCGACAATTCATCGCTTACCGGTGAGAGTCACAGGAAGAGGACCATATAGGTCAATGGCAACGACTTCAAATGGTTGCGACGGACACGGAACCGGTTGCAGTTGTCCGCTTGGAGCTGATGTAGGGAGCTTTCGACGCTGACATAGGACGCAGGAAGCCACATACCTCCCTACACTGGCGGACAAGCCAGGCCATTAGAAGCGACCTTTGATGGGGTCATATGTTTTCAGGAAACCAAGGTACCCAGCAGCCATGTCGTCATGAGAAGCCTGCAGGACATGAGTACGTGGAGAGCGTGGCAGCACAGGAACCCAGAGTTGACCGTCAGGGTGATAGACATGACGGTACAAGACGTGGTTGTCAATCTTAAATTGTGTCAGCTGTCGACGAAGGCGGGCGTTAGGCGGGAACGAAGCTCCTTGAAGGCGGTCTATGATGCGCCGACAGTAAGAGCCTGCAAGTTGCTGAGATTGGAAAAATCTGTTGTCGTGTGTAGGCATCTCCTCGACAGTGGCCAATGAGAAAGCATGTGAAGAGGGGTCGTGCGTAAGCTTTTCACGGATGATAGTTGGAGGTCCATTGCTTGGTGTCATAGGAAGCGGACAGCGAGAAAGCGCGTCTGCATCCTGGTGTTTTTTCCGCACTTGTAGGTTATACTAAATTCGTATTCTTGCAGACGAAGGATCCACCGACATGTTCTTCAGCGTCGAAAGCCAGCACAATGCAAGATGTTCTGTAACTGTGGTGAAATGGCGACCATGAAGATAAGGTCGAAACTTCTGCACAGACCAAACGATAGCTAGACATTTCTGCTCCGTGATGGTGTAATTCTTTTCGGCGTTTGTGAGAACGCGACTTCCGTACGCGACGACACTGTCACCTAAAGTGTCGTCTCGCTGTAGGAGAATGCCACCAATGCCATGACCACTAGACTCAGTATGTAGGAGGGTAGGAGCAGCTTCATCGAGATGGCGAACTACTGGTTCAGATGTGAGAGCGCGCTTTAGATGGGCGAACGCTGATTCACATTCGGGAGACCACACAAAGGGAACCATAGAACCCAGTAATTTGTGCTGAGGTGACGCTATTGCGGCGAAGTCTCGTGTGAATCGCCGAAAATAGGAAGCGAAGCCTAGGAAACTGCGCAAATCTTTGGTCTTTTCGGGGCGAGGGAAGTGCGGAACTGCCGAAACCTTGTCAGGATCTGGACGAATGCCATCTTTGCTCACAATGTGACCTAACACCTTGATCGTCTTGTTCGCAAAATGGCATTTCTTTGTGTTTAGCCGAAGTCAAGCGTTGGCAAGGCACGTGAGAACTTCATCCAGACGTTTCAGGTGCTGAGAGAAGGTTGACGAGAAAACAGCAACATGGTCCAGATAGCACAAGCAAGTCTTCCACTTCAGGCCACGAAGAACGGTGTCAATCATGCGTTCCTACGTTGCGGGCGCGTTGCAGAGGCCGAAAGGCATGACATTAAAATCGTAGAGCCCATCTGGTGTCGAAAACGCTGTTTTCTCTTTATCGTCCTCATGCACAGGTATCTGCCAGTAGCCAGAACGCAGATCGAGACTGGAGAAGTACTCGGCACCCTGCAGGGAATCCAAGGCATCGTCTATTCGCGGCATAGGGTATACGTCCTTGCGTGTGAACTTGTTAAGTGCTCGGTAGTCGATACAAAATCGAACAGACCCGTCTTTTTTACGAACCAAAACAACGGGGGATGACCAAGGGCTAGCAGAGCGGCGTATTATGTTCCGTTGGAGCATGTCGGTGACGTTCTCATCAATGACTTTCCTCTCCGCTAGCGATACGCGATACGGCCTACGGCACACGATAGATGTGCCATCTGTCGCTATCCGATGCGTCGTAATCGAAGTTTTTCCCAACGAAGATGAACGCGCATCAAACGAAGCTTCATGTTTTTGGAGCAAAGCAAGCAACTGTTGTGACTGCGACGGAGTCATGTCGGAACTGATGGCAGCTGCAAGAGCTGAAGGAGATGCGGTCTGTCCAGTGCAAAGAATTTCAGAGGAAGCTGCTTTAAAGGAAACAACAGAGATAGACTCCGATTCAGTGGCTCAAGCCATGCACTGCCTTTAGGGCTGAGAATCTTGTGGTTGTCGGGTTTGTAACCCAGAGAAGTGCAGAGCCATGATCAAACCGAACCAGCCCTGATGCAAAGGCTATCCCTCTTGCGAGACAGCGTGCAGATGGTAATACGAGCGCTTCGCCGCAGTCAATGACATCAGACGTGATAGTAACAATGCTGTGATGGCGAGGTGGTTGCGCGGTATCTTCTGCAGCAAGCAAGTGAAGTTGTGCGTCATCTACATGAAGTGAATAGGTCGTGTCAGTCATGTGGAGAACGCGTTGCCGGCAGCAGATGGAGGCGGAGGCCGCAGAAAGAAAATCCCATCCCAATATGAGCTGCTAGGCACATGAACTTAGCACTGCAAATTGCACGTAATGCAGAAGTCCGTCAATGGAAATACGAGCAGCGCACATGGCGATAGGTCAAATGGCCGCCCCTTGAGCAGCGAGTAGCGTTGGTCCATCATAGGGGGTCGTAACTTGCCGGAGTCTCGAGCACAATGCACGGTGAATAATTGAAGCACTAGCACCAGTAGCTATCAAAGCTTCGACTTGTACACCTTCTACTATAACCGATATCATATTGTACGGACACGATGGAGGAATTTCTGTCCTGTCGTTCGATGCAGCTTTTCCTCCAAGAGCTGCATAATTCAGTTTTCCGGATGACGCTCGGCGAATTGAGAAGCAGGTCGGAGTGGGGAAGTCGAGCGGCGAAGGGGTGACGGCGAGCCGCGTCTCGCAGTACGATACGTCGGAACCGTCGCGGAGGCTACAGTAGGTGATGGAGAGCGGCCGCGCGGAGGAGCATAAGGACGGCGTTGGTCATTCAGGCTCCCCAGACGTTGGATAGTAGCTCCGGGCGAAAAGTCATCCCGTTCGAATGCGTCATATCCACGACGCTCGTCTTGCTTGCGCTTGCGGCAAAAACGTGCTATATGGCCACGATAGCCGCAGTATTAGCAGATGGGACGAGGAGGAAGCCACTGCGGATAGGTGGTTTGGGTTGGTGCGCTGGTAGTAAGGGAACCATGTGGGCCGGCGTTGGTTTTCGAGGCATCGGTGGAACGATAACTGGAGTAACGGCGGCTACTTGTGCGTACGTTGGTGGGGCCCGAGGGGTTAGAGGGTCCGTGTACGCTGCGCCAGCCATGGACGCCAATTCCCCCTTGACAACGTCTCGCAGATTGGTATCCGATACTGCCAAGATACTGTAGCTCTTCGCGAATTATTGCGCGGATCATTGCTCGTAACGTGGGGTCGTTGGCGGTAGTGGTTGCAGTGGTGTCTGGCTGCAACCGTACTGATTCGAGTTCGTCGAGGCGCTGGCAGGTAGTGACGATATCAGTGATGGTAGCGGGGTTCTTGATGGCTAAGGCATTGAAGGTGACCGCGCCGATGCCTTTGAGGATATGGCGAACCCTGTCTGATTCGGTCATGGCCATGTTCACGCGTCGACAACGAGCACGCACATCCTCGATGTACGAGGTATAAGATTCCCCGAGTTGTTGCTTTCGAGTGTCGAGTGTCTTTTTTGCGAGGGCGGAACGAACAGCCGGTGTGCCGAAGATTTGGCGGAGCTGCTGTTTGAAAGCACTCCAGTTCGTGAAATCAACCTCAAGGTTGAAAAACCAAGTCTTCGCTACTTCTGTGAGATAAAAGGCGACGTGACGTAGCTTGGACACGTCGTCCCAACGGTTAGCCGGACTCACTCGGCCGTAGTCGTCCAACCAATCCTCGACGTCTTCACCGCGAAGTCCAGCAAGCAGATGGGGCTCACGCTGGTGCCCACTGATAATCCAATACGGAGAAGCTGGGGTAGCCGAGGCCGAGATGGTTGAAGTAGAAGTGCCCGTTGGCTCGTCCTGCGACATACTGGCGGACAGCTGGCACAATCAGCGACCTGATCGAAGCTCCAGGAGGTTCAGCGGGGAGTTAGAGGACGGAGGACCGTAAAGCACACTCCACCACTCGTGATGCAGCAGTTATCACGACGTTTATTACGCGTCAGAGATGCGGCAAACCGAATACGCCCAAAGCACGGATCACACAAGAGCGAGCCCCACAAGCGATGAAGAACCCAATATGAACCCCACATGATGATGATCATGTACAGATGACAATGTATAGCTTATAAATGCCCACAGTATTGTTGAAGTTTCTGCAGGACACCAAGCTGAACGAGCGGCTCTAGCCAGACAACTGTCTCATGTACATAAGCACTCACCACTTCTGTTATCATAATCATCCATCCCAATACTTTCACTCCCCTTCCCTCTTCCCCAGTGCAGAGTAGTTGACAAGAGCGCACTAGCTCAGGTGGACCTCTCCGTCTTACCTATCAATAAATTCTATTCCAAGCTCTATACCTAAATGAGACCGGACAGTTCTGACACTGTGCTTTCAGGTTTGACTGCCCTCTCATGTTCATCATTATTTTCAACCCCATAGAACACCAGATTGTTACCACTGCTCCTGTGTTCAGTGTCATCAACTTCAGCCATGAGGGTGTCTCTTCCGGCCCGTTTCTGCTCCACTGTTATGGGCTTTATAATGTTATGTATCTTTGATTCAACAACAGCCAAGCGGCCTCTCAAGTGTACCATACCAACCGGTTGTTCAGCCTGGAAGTTTCTTCTGGATAACAACTTTTCTTTGATTTCTTTTTGTCCACCTAAATGTTCCTTTAGAAGGGCAGTATCAGGGCCGGGATTCAGCTAAAGATCCGCGCAGACAAGCAAAAACAAAAATAAAAAGCAAAACGACGACAAAGCACCGAGTGACAACGCCTACAATAAACGCGCGTTTTATTATTAATGTGAGAACGTACATATGCGAAAAGCAGTGGAGGTAAAACCGGCAATGTAACAATGCCATAAAAGCTATAGGGTTTGCGAAGACTAACCTCCATGAAACACAGCAAAGTCGTGAATGGTGCCGCCATCGCTAAGCCGGTTCCACGCCCCAGTGGGAGACTTATGTTCCCCGTCTTTTGTAGCTGGAGGTGATGTACAAAGGTCGCCCAAGGTTCGTTGTGCAGGAAACCACACTTTCCGAATTCGGCGGTCCTACATTTTCCGCTTCTAGCGTGATCATCTGATGCGGTATGCCGGAATGCTCTCGGTGTTGAATTTGCACAGTCACCGTCAACCTCGGTATGGTGACAAAGTTGTCGAGTACCGCAACCTGCGAACACCTGCATGAAACGCAGCAAAATCCTGAATGGCACCGCCATCGCAGAGCTGGATCACACCCAAGCGAGCAACTTATGTTCCCCGTCTTTTGTAGCTCGATGTACAAAGGTCGCCCAAGGTTCGTTGTCCAGGAAACCGCACCTTTCGAATTCGGCGGCCCTACATTTTCCGCTTCTAGCTTGATCATCTGATGCGGTATGCCGGAATGCTCTCGGTGATGAATCTGCGCAGTCGCCGTCAACCTCGGTATTGTGACAAAGTTGTCGAGTATCGCTACCTGCGAACACCTGCTTGAAACGCAGCAAAATCTTGAATGGCACCGCCATCGCAAAGGCGGATCAGACCCCAGTGAGCAACTTATGTTCCCCGTCTTTTGTAGCTCGATGTACAAAGGTCGCCCAAGGTTCGTTGTGCAGGAAATCACACCTTCCGAATTCGGCGGCCCTACATTTCCCGCCTCTAGCTTGATCATCTGATGAAGTATGTCGGAATGCTCTTGGTGGCGAATCTACGCAGTCGCCGTCAACCTCGGTATTGTGACAAAGTTGTCGAGTATCGCTACCTGCGAACACCTGCATGAAACGCAGCAAAATCCTGAATGGCACCGCCATCGCAGAGCCGGATCACACCCCAGTGAGCAACTTATGTTCCCCGTCTTTTCTAGCTCGATGTACAAAGGTCGCCCAAGGTGCGTTGTTCAGGAGACCGCACCTTCCGAATTCGGTGGCCCTACATTTCCCGCCTCTAGCTTGATCATCTGATGAAGTATGCCGGAATGCTCTCGGTGATGAATCTACGCAGTCGCCGTCAACCTCGGTATTGTGACAAAGTTGTCGAGTATCGCTACCTGCGAACACCTGCATGAAACGCAGCAAAATCCTGAATGGCACCGCCATCGCAGAGCCGGATCACACCCCAGCGAGCAACTTATGTTCCCCGTCTTTTGTAGCTCGATCTACAAAGGTCGCCCAAGGTTCGTTGTCCAGGAAACCGCAGCTTTCGAATTCGGCGGCCTGACATTTTCCGCTTCAAGCTTGGTCATCAAATCTGTTATGCCGAAACGGTCCCGGTGATGAATCTACGCAATCGCCGTCAAGCTCGGTGTTGACGAAGTTGTCGAGTATCGCTACCGGTGAACACCTGCATGAAACACAGCAAAGTCGCGAATGGCACCGCCATCGCAGAGCCGGTTCGCGGTTCACATTCTCATTCATATATCTAACTGCTAATTTTAGAAGTAAATGGAACAAATATACGGTTGCTCCCTCAAAAAAAAGTTAAAAATCATTACACCTTTGCACGGCACGATGCAGCGCCAGCCGTGCATGGCCTCTGAGATGGCAGCGGCGTGCTGCGCAGCGTAGTCTACCGCAGCCGCCACGCAGCACCGCGATCAGCTCCTTTGCTGCCAGGGTGTCCAGATGGTAACGCGTCCATAGATTTAATATAACGAACTCTAGACTAGAAAGCCTCCGTAGTGTCCATGCATTAAAATCACCAACCGTGAGGGCACCACCATGTTGCTCCGCTGTTTGGCCCGCAGGAGCAAACCACGAGATGCCTAAGACGAGACGCGGTATTGCACGCGATCCTGAGCCTTCCTCACTATGGTGGCGCCTTCTAGTTCATGTGCCTGCGAACGCACCCTTTCGTTCACAGTAAGGTTTATTTAGAAATTTTGTAAATAGCTGAGGATCTTTCTCAAAGATATACAGAAAAAACTTTAGACAATGTCCATAATTACGTACTACGTGTAAATGTTTCTCATTGCATCACATCTTGTGTTTAGCATTACAGAAATGAGAGGTGGCAGCATGGTCGCGCCTTTGCGATTACCGCGATGTTCACTAAGAAGGTGTAAAGAAAGTGTTGGAGTGGAGAGGATGAACGTCAAGCCAAGATTCGTTTACACCTCCTTCATGTTTCAGATGGCTAATATCGCTGTTCTACCCCATTAAATGAACATCCTTGTTTCACTGGTTTTAGGAGCAGAAATATGAATACCGCGGCACGTTATTTTAGAGTTCTAGATATTGTAACGGGAGTCCGGCGCTTTGAAGCGGTTACAAGTGTAACAGAACGGGTAACCCTGTTTACTTCAGCTCAATCCAGCACCCCCCCCCCCCCCCACTTCTTCGTCTTCGGAATCACCTTTCTCGCTTTTTCTGCTTCGGTTAGGTTACACTTCCTCAATTTTCTGCATCATTCCTCCTGGGGTGATAACGAAGAATGCTGCTTATGACAACAAACTCCAGCTCTCCATTATTTATGTACCCCACAGTCTTGAGTACACCTTGTTGCACCAATAACTTCACTACTTCAGAAGGTCCGAGAATCTTTGCTTCGCTAGCCGGAAGTCGTTTTAGGACGAGCGCAAGGTCTTGTAGTCCAACATTTGATGAACGGCCTTGGCGCCGCTTGTCAAAATGAAACTTCATGGCTTTTCTATATCCGTATCACTCGTCAGATATTTTGCAACGCTCAGTTAGCATTAGGTTTTCTACAATTCCTAGCTGTTTGTCTGCGTTTAGCTTTGGAACCTTAGCATTGGCAGCAAAATACGTACATACATCGGCATGAATTGTTTCAAATCGCGCATTACCCTCTCCGCCATTCCATTTTCCTGCGGGTGATAGTGCGCACAACGCCGCAGTTTGATGTAACGGTACTCTGCCCACTAATGAATCTTCCTGCTAATGAATGTTGGCCCATGGTCCAATATCACAACCTTCAAATTGGAGAATATGCCTCTGTCAAGGAGGGCTATGACACTGTTTGCGCCTGCTTCGCCGGGCCGTGAATCCACCATTCTGGTACATTGATCTATTTCGACCAGAAATGAATAAGTTTTACATATACCTCAACTTTTCTTTTTCAGCTCGGCGAAGTCTACATTTATGACTTCAATAGGTTTGTCCGAGTGTTCATCCCTTATGAAAATGACTGTTGAAATGTTCTTGGCATAATGTTAATGAATTGTTGACTCAATAGCCTTTCAACAATACCTCAATAATTATTGAAACCACAGAGCCGTAAATCAGCAATAAAGTTGTTGGGTAGTTCACAACAAATAAGTCGAATAAATTATGTTGATATACTGTTGAATAGTATTGAGTATTATTGAGCCATTGTTGAGTAGTTTCAAACAATTAAGTCGTTGATTAAATTCAGTTGATATATTGTTGAATAGTATTTAGTATTGCTACGGGGTATGTTCCCACTGACGAAGAGCTGAGCAGGAAGAAGACGAAGACAACGATTGGAGGCTAGCGCGGGCTGTTGCCTCTTGGCCAAGTGCGGCGTATTACGTTGTAAATATACTTGTATATAGCTTTTCATTTGTGTCTTCTTACGTAACATATCTGGTGGAGGTGGACGTTCCCTGTACCTCGTCACGGAGCTTCGCAGTGGACGGTACGTCGAGCCTAGCTTCATGGCTCCCGGCGATGACAATTCGACTCAGCCGCCTCCGACCCCTCCTGCCACTTCGACGACCTACATCTCTCTCCCTGCTCCTCGTGATCCTGGCGTATTCTCGGGCAAAGATGGGGACGACGTCGACGACTGGATCAGCCTGTACGAACATGTCAGCCGCAATAACCGGTGGGACCCTACTATCATGCTCGCAAACGTAGTCTTTTACCTCGGTGGCACACCTCGAGTTTGGTTTCGGACGCACGAAGAGGAGCTCACCAGTTGGGATTCGTTCAAGCAAAAGCTCCGAGACTTGTTCGGCAACCCCTACGGTCACAAACTTGCCGTGCAGAAGGCGCTTTCCGGCCGTGTGCAGACGTCAACAGAGCCCTATGTCACGTACATTCAGGACGTCCTGGCTCTGTGCCGCAAAGTTGATGCACACATGCCTGAGTCAGACAAGGTATCCCACATCCTCAAAGGCATTGCCGATGACGCCTTCAACTTGCTCGTATTCAACAACGTCGCGACGGTGGATGCTGTTATCAAAGAGTGCCGCCGCCTGGAACTCGCTAAAAGCAGACGTATCGATCAGCAGTTTGCCCGTCTGCCCTACACCCCAGCGACTTCTTCCTGTGCCGACGCTCCTCGTCCCAACAACACCGGCGATATTACCAAGATCGTTCGGCGTGAGATTGAGGCCGCCTATCCGGCTGCCTTCTACTCCAGCCCCACCAACGCACCGGCAGTCACGGTTTCCCTGATCCAGGCAGTTGTGCGCCAGGAGTTCGAAAACATGGGCCTTCACACCATCTGCTCGGCCCATCACCCTGATACCCATCCGACTTCTTCGATTCCGCCCCGTCACGCATCGTCTTACCCACCCCGTTTCCGCAACCCAGCTGAATGGCGCACTGCTGACGACAAGCCCATTTGTTTACACTGCCGTCGCATCGGGCACATTTCTCGGCACTGTCGAAGTCGCTGGACTTCCCCGACTCGGTCTGCTTATACTGCCTATTCTCGCCCCTCGGGTGGCCCTTCTCGTCCTTATGCCGCACGCTCCGATAATGCCGCCACTGACTCTCCTGCGCCGAACCACCCCTATTCTCGTTCACCTTCGCCCCAAGGACGACAATCTCGCTCTCCCCAGCCCCGTCGCTCCCTTTCGCCGACTCCCTTCGGACGCCGCTCCCAGCCGGAAAACTGAATGATGCAGCGCCTCGAGGTGACGCTGCATTGCTCCCTATGCCGCCAAATCCTCCACTGACGTTGCCCACTCATCTGAACCTTCTTGACGTGCAAGTCGACGGTGTATCTGCTCTTATAGACACTGGGGCGCATTTGTCGGTAATGAGCGCGGACTTTCGTACCCGCCTGAAAAAAATAATCACGCCCGCCACGACGCTTGTTGTCCGTGTCACCGATGGCGGAACAGCCCCCGTAATTGGTATGTGTGCCGCCCGCGTCTCCTTCGCCGATCGCTCAACAGTCGTGCTATTCACAGTCATCGCCCACTGTCCCCACGACATCATCCTCGGCTTAGACTTCCTCTCCGCACATTCTGCTCTCATTGATTGTTCCGCCAGTACTCTCCGCCTTGACCTGCCTGTTCTGGATCCCGCTGAACCACACCTCAGTCGCCTCAGTTCCGTGGACTTTGTTCGCTTGCCACCTACGGCACTGACTTACGTTGACCTAGTGTCATCCCCACCAGTCCCCGACGGTCACTATATCGCGGCTCCTATACAAGACGTCCTCCTTACACACGGGATCACGGTACCTCATACCGTTTTATCTATTACGGCTAATTGCGTCTGCCTGCCAGTGGTCAATTTTGGCTTGACGACACAAGTGCTGCCACGCGGGATGTCTCTGGCCCAGCTCTGCTCTTTCGAAGATCACTCAATAGCATCTATTGAGGTAGACAGCAATTCAGCCGATCCTCCTCTACCATCTCAGTCGACAACTTGCACCATCGCCGACTTACAGAAAATGATTGCGCCCGACATGCCGTCCGAGCACGCTCGTGAGCTCTACCGCGTTCTGCTTTCCTACAACGATATTTTTTACTTTAACGATCGTCCTTTGGCCCAAACTACAACTGTTAAACATCGCATTAATACCGGCGATGCCCCTCCTATTCATCGCCGCCCGTATCGAGTGTCACCGGTTGAGCGTCAAGTTATTCACGCTGAAGTTCGCAAAATGCTTGCCAATAACATCATAGAACCGTCATGTAGTCCATGGGCGTCACCGGTTGTACTGGTAAAAAAAGAAGGATGGTTCATGGCGCTTTTGCGTGGATTATCGGCACCTTAACAGGGTTACCAAAAAGGACGTGTATCCCCTACCTCGGATCGATGACGCCCTTGACTGCCTCCATGGTGCTCGCTACTTCTCTTCTATTGACCTCCGCTCCGGCTACTGGCAGATTGCTGTGGACGATCTCGACCGCGAGAAGACTGCTTTTGTAACTCCGGACGGTCTTTATCAATTCAAAGTAATGCCGTTTGGTCTATGTAACGCTCCTGCCACTTTTGAACGCATGATGGACTCCCTTCTTCACGGTTTCAAATGGTCCACATGCCTGTGCTACTTGGACGACGTCATAGTATTCTCCCCAACGTTCGCTACGCACCTCGAGCGCCTCTCGGCAGTCCTGGACGTTTTTCGTCGCGCCGGTCTGCAACTGAACGCATCGAAGTGCCAATTTGGCTGTCGCCAGATTACCGTCCTTGGGCATCTCGTTGACGCGAACGGAGTGCAACCGGACCCAGGCAAGATCCATGCTGTTACGCACTTTCCTGTTCCGAAGTGTGTCAAGGATGTGCGCAGCTTCATCGGCCTTTGTTCCTACTTCCGCCGTTTCGTGAGAAATTTCGCGGCCATAGCACGACCACTAACCGAGCTTTTGAAAAAAGACGCCCCTTTCCAGTGGGGCGTTAACGAGGCCTCTGCATTCTCGCATCTAATCGACGTTCTCACAACGCCTCCCGTTCTGGCCCATTTCGATCCATCTGCGCCTACCGAAGTTCGTACTGATGCCAGCGGTCACGGAATTGGCGCAGTACTGGCACAACGCCAGCGCGGCAACGACCGTGTTATCGCTTACGCCAGCAGGCTCCTCTCACCCGCGGAGCGCAACTATTCCATCACTGAGCGTGAGTGTCTGGCCCTAGTTTGGGCGGTTGCGAAGTTCCGCCCATACTTATATGGCCGACCCTTTCCGTTATCACAGACCATCACGCGCTTTGTTGGTTATGCTCATTCAAAGACCCTTCAGGAAGACTTGGTCGCTGGGCCCTACGCCTCCAAGAATATTCGTTCTCTGTCACCTACAAATCTGGCCGACTACACAAGGACGCTGACTGCCTGTCTCGCTACCCGGCAGACGAGCCTGACGACGCCGACAGTAGTACTGCCGACGGCGTTTTCTCTGTGTCTGCCTTCGTTAACATCGCCGATGAGCAGTACCGAGACCTATCGCTGCGAGTACTCATCTAGCGTCTGCGCTCTACACCTACCGACGCATCCGTTCGCCGATATGTCCTCCAGGGCGGCATTCTGTACCGAAGGAACTTCCTCCCTGACGGATCTGATCTTCTTCTTGTCGTGCCAAAACATCTACGACAGGCTGTGCTCTTTGAGATGCATGACGCACCTACTGCAGGACATCTTGGCGTAACCCGCACGTACGACCGCGTCCGCCGCCGTTTCTATTGGCCTGGTCTCGCTCGCTCTGTCCGACACTATGTTGCTGCCTGTGATACCTGCCAGCGTCGGAAAACACCTCAGGTGCTACCTGCCGGTCATCTCCAGCCGATCACTGTCCCTGCGGAACCGTTCTTTCGTGTTGGATTAGACCTCCTCGGTCCCTTTCCCACGTCATCCTCTGGGAATAAATGGGTAGCCGTCGCAACTGACTACGCCACCCGATACGCTATCACGCGGGCTCTCCCTACCAGTTGCGCCACTGACGTCGCGGACTTTCTCTTGCGGGACATTATCTTACTTCATGGCGCCCCGCGACACCTGCTCACTGACCATGGTCGTAACTTCCTCTCGAAAGTTATCGCCGACATTGTACGTTCCTGCTCCACTCAACACAAGCTGACTACCTCATACCATCTTCAAACCAATGGCCTGACAGAGCGGTTAAACCGTACTCTTACCGATATGCTGTCAAAGTACGTTTCCAAGGACCACCGCGACTGGGACATTGCCCTTCCTTACGTCACATTCGCTTATAATTCTTCCCGGCACGACACCGCCGGATTTTCTCCCTTTTATCTGCTCTACGGTCGCGAACCGACCTTGCCCCTTGACACGGCACTTCCTCCTACTTCGATCCCAACAAGCGAGTATGCGCGCGACGCCATCGCTCTCGCCGACCATGCACGCCAGCTTGCCCGTGCTCGACTGACGGACTCGCAAACCACTCAGCAGCGTCGGTACAACGACCGCCAACGTGACGTACAGTTTTCGCCTGGTGCGCTCGTGCTCTTGTGGTCGCCCTCTCGTCACGTCGGACTTTCACAAAAGCTCCTTTCGCGATACACAGGACCCTACCGCGTGCTGCGCCAGGTGACGCCTGTGACTTATGAAATTGCTCCTGTGAGCTCAACCTCGTCATCTACTCTGGCGTCTAGTGATGTCGTGCACGTCAGTAGGCTCAAGAGCTACTACACTGCTTCAGAGACCAGCCTTTAGTCGCTCCGGGACGGCGCTTTTGCCGCCGGGGGTAGTGCTACGGGGTATGTTCCCACTGACGAAGAGCTGAGCAGGAAGAAGACGAAGACAACGATTGGAGGCTAGCGCGGGCTGTTGCCTCTTGGGCAAGTGCGGCGTATTACGTTGTAAATATACTTGTATATAGCTTTTCATTTGTGTCTTCTTACGTAACAGTATTATTGAGCGATTATTGGGTTGTTTCCAACAATGAAATTGTTAACTAAATTCTGTTGATATATTGTTGAATTAAATTGAGTACTATTGAGCTATTGTTAAGTATTCATAAAGATAAAGTACTCGACCAAATGCCGTTAGCTCATTGTTGAATAACATTGGGTCTTCTTGAGCAATTTAGAGTTTCGAAGTATATGTGAAAAACACACGCACATATGTATGTATGCGTGCTTTGCACATATATATTGTATTACTGATCAATTCATCTGCTTTTATAGAGGGTGTTGTGTCACATTACTTGGTGCATAGACGTTTCTACTGAGTTTCACGTAACTTAAACCACAGACGTATCTACTGAGTGGGGAGGGGTCACTGTCCCCTTGCCCACCAGTGTATATATATATAAATATATATATACATATATATATATATATATATATATATATATATATATATATATATATGTATATATATATTTATATATATATATATATATATATATATATATATATACATATCGATTATAAAAAATTCATAAGATCTATTGATTACGAGAAAGCGTTTGATTCTCTCGAAGCACCAGCAGTCATGGAGGCATTACGGAATCGGAGTGTAGACGAGCCGTATGTAAAAATATTGAAAGATATATAGAGCGGCTCCACAGCCACCGTAGTCCTCCATAAAGAAAGCAACAAAATCCCAATAAAGAAAGGCGTCAGGCAGGGAGATACGATCTCTCCAGTGCTATTCCCAGCATGTTTACAGGAGGTATTCAGAGAACTGGATTGGGAAGAATTGAGGATAAGAGTTAATGGCGAATACATTAGTAACTTGAGATTCTCGGATGATATTGCCTTGCTTAGTAACTCAGGGGACCAATTCCAATGCATGCTCACTGACCTTGAGAGGCAAAGCAGAAGCGTAGGTCTAAAAATTATTCTGCAGAAAACTAAAGTAATGTTTCACAGTCTCGGAAGAGAACAGCAGTTTACAATAGGCCGCGAGGCACTGGAAGTGGCAAGGGAATACATCTACTTCGGGCAGGTGGTAACCGCAGATCCGTATCACGAGACTGAAATAATCAGAAGAATAAGAGCGGGCTGGGGTGCGTTTGGTAGGCATTCTCAGATCATGAACAGCTCGTGTCCATTATCCCTCAGGAGAAAACTGTATAATAGCTGTGTCTTGCCAGTTCTCACCTACGGGGCAGAAACCTGGAGGCTTACGAAAAGGGTTCTACTAAAATTGAGGACGACGCAACAAGCTATGGAAAGAAGAATGATGGGTACTTGAAATCTTGAAAAATAAATGGTCATGCGCAGGACATGTAATGAGGAGGAAAGACAACCGATGGTCATTAAGGGTTACGGACTGGATTGCAAGGGAAGGGAAGCGTAGCAGGGGGCGGCAGAACGTTAGGTGGGCGCATGAGATTAAGAAGATTGCAGGGACGATATGGCCACAATTTGTAGACGACCGAGGTACTCGGAGAAGTATGGGAGACGCCTTCGCCCTGTAGTGGGCGTAACCAGGCTGATGATATATATATATATATATATATATATATATATATATATATATATATATATATATATATATATATATATATATATATATATATATATATATATATATATATATATATATATATGTATGTAGTGCCACGTGTACTTATATTTATCGGGCGACCACGTTTCGCCGCCTAACCAATGTTATCGCAAAGCGCGGGACGCACCTGCATGTATCCGAGGTTACTGGAAAGTTGTCGATGCTTCTATCCGCTGTCTATTGTCGCCGAACCTTGTGCTATCTGATTTCATCGCGTGACGCGAATGGTGTAGATCTTTGTGGAAGGCACGCTGGTCGCAATGATTAATCTGCAACATTCGATGACTGCTGTATAAAAGCCGACGCGCTGGACCCGCTGATCAGATTTTCGACGATCGCCGACAGTGTTCGCCGATATCGTTGTGCTGTAAGTGTATCCTGTTTTCGTGGGCACAGGTTCGGCCAATAAAAGGTAGCTTTGTCCTTCACAGTGTTGCTTTTGTGTTCTTCAACGTCACCACCACGTGACATCTGGTGGAGGTGCTGTTTTTCATGTACCGGACGCCCCCGACAAGCCGTCATACAAGCCTGGACCACAAAGAGAACAACAACGTAGTCCCGGACCATCGAGAAAGCCGCCGTCTTCAACAGCTGCCCCCGGAGCACGGGCTTCTACCGGATAAGGCCAAGAAGACTGACCAAGGCAACCCCAATGGCAGCCCCAGCGTCCCCCATCGTGCTGCAGCAGCCAAGGGAACCACCGACATTCAACGGTTCCACATTTGAGGACACGGAAAGCTGGTTGGAAACGTATGAGAGGGTCGCAAAGTTTAACAGCTGGGCAAGCGATGACAAGCTACGACATGTCTATTTCGCATTGGAGGACGCCGGCAGGACGTGGTTCGAGAATCGAGAAGCCACCTTGACGACATGGGACGTCGTCAAGGTGGCTTCTGCAAACATTTACAAGCGTCCTGCGAGAAGAGCAAGCTCAAGCTCTACTGGAGACCAGAGCGCAGCTGCCGAATGAGACGATCGCTATCTTCACTGAAGAAATGAGCCGTCTTTTCCGCCCCGCCGACCCAGAAATGTCTGAGGAGAAGAAAGTCCGCCTACTGATGCGTAGTGTAAAGGAGGAACTTTTCACCGGAATGGTAAGAAGCCCACCGAAGACTCGACGAGTTCCTTCGTGAGGCGACGAGCATCGAGAAGACACAGGAATTGCGGAATCGGCAATTCGACCGACGCACCAAGCCAAGAAGCTACGCCGGAGTTCAATCAATGGCCACCGACGACCGGCGCGAGACCATCCGGGTAGTCGTACGAGGGGAACTTCAAAGAATCTTCCCTTCATCGCAACCTTAAGTGGCCTCAATAGCCGAAATCGCCAAAGAAGTCCGGTGATCGCTCGGAGTTCCTGAGGTGCAATCACAATTACCGCAACCCCAGCCAGAAGTGATGACTTACGCCGCCGTCGTACGCCGTCAAGGTCCCCTTCCGCGACCGCGCCAGGGCCCTGCAACGCCGCAATTCCGTCGTCCGCCGCCGCCAGCAAGACCACCCGTCGCCCAGCGCACCTACGCGAGGAAGACGGACATTTGGCGCCCCCCCTGACCACCGCCCGCTCTGCTACCACTGCGGCGAAGCCAGCCATGTGTACCGCCGATGCCCATACCACGACCTGGGATTGCGAGGCTTCGCCGTCAACGCACAGCGCCCGAAGGAAGGTGAACGCCTTCGTGACATCGTCGACTACTTCGCCGCTACTCAGTGGAGCCCTCGACGACCATCCCGTTCACCGTCACCAGGCCGCTACATGTCGCCGCAGCGCCGACCATACACTGGCCCAGCCCGGGGCCGGTCCATCAGCCCATATCTGGAAAACAAAAAGCAGCAACCGACAGAGGTGCGGTTCCTGTTCGTTGAACTGACGAAGATCCTCCGCCGCCAACGAAGACGCCGAAAAGACTATCTCGA
Source organism: Dermacentor albipictus (assembly GCF_038994185.2). Taxonomy (NCBI): domain Eukaryota; kingdom Metazoa; phylum Arthropoda; class Arachnida; order Ixodida; family Ixodidae; genus Dermacentor; species Dermacentor albipictus. The sequence goes on from NC_091824.1 coordinate 6,730,510, forward strand.
CGACATAACAACAACGACACAACGCCATCCCTTCGATGTCTGGCAGGAAAGAACACGCTGACTAAAGACCACCTGAAGACGCCACGTACCAACCACAGGTCAACGCGACGCAGCCGTGATCCAACGCCAAGGCCTAACTGTAACGCAAGACAAAAACCACCGACCTCGACGTGCTTCTCGACGGCCACGCAGTCACCGCCTTAGTAGATACAGGAGCCGATTACTCTGTCATGAGTGGACCCATCGCAGCCCAATTGATGAAAGTTACGATTGCGTGGGAAGGCCCGGTAATTCGCACCGCTGGAGGACACCTCATCACGCCGAGTGGAATCTGCACGTCAAGAATTGCCATTAATCACCGGACTTACCCTGCCACCTTTGTTATCCTGCAACAGTGTTCACGAGATCTCATTCTCGGCATGGACTTCCTGACCCAACACGGCACAATCATCGATTTTAAGTCCAAGTCAATAACGCTGTCGGAAGATCAAGCAATACCGCCGCAGAGCCCTCGTAGTCACCACGCCTTGAGTGTGCTCGAAGATCAAGTGAGCATCTCGCCACGCTCCAGCATTGTTATTTCGGTCGGCACTGAAACTCCCGCTGACACAGAAGGCGTCATCGAAGGCGACCGACGTCTACTGCTCGACCGCGAAATTTGCGTCGCAGGAGGGATCCTTCGACTGCACGGAGGAAACACGAAAGTGTTGCTGACAAACTTCAGCCAGGAGTTCAAGCATATCAACAAGGGCACGACGATCGCATACATCGAGGAAATTCAGGAAACCAGCTATGCGTTTGTCCTCTCGGATTCTGTCGCATCTACCCCGACGACCGTAGTTCCCGAGCCAGACTTCGACGTAAATCCAAGTATCCCCGTGATTAAGCAGCAACAGCTCAGAAGTTTGCTTCGACGATACAAGGACTGCTTTTCGACGTCGTCGAGGATTCGACAAACACCAGTCGCAAAGCATCGCATAATAACAGAAGAGTGCACTCGACGACTTCGCCCGAGCCCTTACCGAGTTTCGACGCAAGAACGCGAAGCTATAAGACAAGTCGACGAAATGCTGCGCGACGATATCATCCAGCCATCGAAAAGCCCGTGGGCGTCAGCAGTTGTTTTAGTGAATAAAAAGGACGGAACCCTACGTTTCTGCGTCGATTATCGTCGACTGAGTGAGTGAGTGAAAACTTTTATTGAGTCTTTCAAGATTTTCGCGGTTACGAGATCTCCGGCGTCTTCATCTTGGCGCTGGCGACTTGAGACTCATCTTCAGCAAGAGTGGGCCCCTATTTTAAGGCTCCACTGAGTCGTGCTGCATCGCTCGCGTGCTGCACTAGGGCCCTTTGGGCCGTGAGCTCGCTGCTGGTGAGCCGACTCTCCCAGTGCTCCGCACTCGGGTGTTCGTGTTTGTGGAATGCTTTGTTGCGTTCGCACTCCCAGGTGATGTGGTAGAGTGTAGGTGTGGCACCACACCAAGGGCAGGTGGCCCTGTATTGTGTCGGAAAAATCTTATTCAGCACGTGTAAGCTGGGGAAGGAGTTTGTTTGTAGGTAGTCTGCGCCAGCTGGTCGCTTCCTCCTTTCTGAGGTCTTTGTGTGGTGGGGAATATCTAATTTTGGTTCCCCTATGTAAGTTCATGGTCTCTGCGTATACCCCTCGCAAGCCTGTAGGTGGGTTACCGGGGCATTCAACCGCCCTGCTCGGAACGCTTCGCCTCGTGCTAGACTGTCTGCCCTTTCGTTCCCCCCCCATGCTACGTGACCCGGGATCCAGATTAGTTTGTGCCTGGGCTTTTCCTTCTCGGCGGAGGTGGCTCCGCTGTGTATTCTGAGGGCCGTTTTGCTGATTCTGCCCCTCGTGTAGTTCCTGCACACCTCTTTTGAATTCGTCAGTATGTTGAGAGATCGGCCTGTTCTATAAACTTCCGCTGCTGCCAGCACTACGGCAATCTCCTCGGCTTCCGCTGTGCCAGCGACCTTTGCGGTGGCATACGTGATCGCGTTTCCTTCTTCGTTAACCACTACCATCGCGGCCACGCGTTCTCTTCCGTGTGGTTATACGGCGGCGTCCATGTATACTGTATTGTCTAGCTGGGCTAGCATTCTCTCAACGTATTCGGCCCTAGCTTTTCGCCTGTTTTCGTGTAGGTTGGGATCCATATTTTTTGGCAGTGCTCCCATTTGAATGGTTTTCCTGGGGTGGTCCGGTACGTCCGCGTATGTGTCTGTCAGTCCGCTCGTATCCCGACCCAACCTCCTCAGGAGCGTTCGTGCCGTAGGGGTGCCTCTGAGTCTCGCGGTTTGCGTATCCAGCAGAGGCTCGGCGAGCTCGCTGAAGGTGTTGCTGATTGCCAGCTGCAGCAACTTCTCGTTCGACGTGTTTCTCTGTAGATGCCGAGCCGTCTTGCGCGGCTTCCTGAGGATGGTGTCTGCTTCCTCTCTTTCTGCCTTGTTCGTCACGTGCTACGGCAGGGAGTACGTGACTCGGCTGACCATTAGGCTGTTGACTAGCTTGAGAGTGTCTTCTTCATTCATTCCGTATCTCTTTTGGGAGACCCTATTGATCATGTGGCCCACCTGTTCCGCCGCCTTGCTCAGCAGGCTAATGGTGTGGCTGCACATCCGGCTGCCTTGTAGCCACATGCCCAGGATCCTAATGTTCTTCTCCAGGATGTTGTCTCCCTCGAGGGTCACCTCCAGTGTCGCTTGCATTGGGTGCTTGCCGACCCTGAGGAGCTCCGACTTCTCCGTGGAGCATCGCAGTTCCCTTTCTCTGGTGTAGTTTTCCACGCAGGTCGCCGCTTCCTGCAGTTTTTCTTGCTTCTCTCCGAGGGATCCTTGGGTGACCCAGGTCGTGACGTCATCGGCGTATATCGCGTGCTGGATGCCTCGGATCTCCTTAGGTTTTCTTGCCAGGCCAATCATTGCCACGTTGAAGAGGACGGGCGATATGATGGATCCTTGGGATGTTAAGTTAAGTGGTTAAGTTAAGTGGTAAACTCAAATTCTACCTTAGCTTAGTAGGCATGAAACTAGTGAAAGTCAGATTCCTTTTTGAATTGTCCGCCCAAACTGCACCGCCCGCAGATGCGTCATCGGGTATTTGACAGTAGCTTCGCTACGTGAGTTCTTTTAGGCGCAAATATTGCCCGGTTAGGTATCCTGTTAATTTGCGCCGACGCTCGTTCGTCTTCATTTTATGCGATTACTATCCCCGAATGCCGGACGATGCCAAACTTGTGACGTGTAGCAAACGCGGGAAATTCAAAGTGGCGTGGCTGCAACTTCTTGTTTTTACTTTTCTTGCATTCAAAGCCAACAGTCACAGTATCACTGATTTATTTCAATTTCTGCTGTACTTGATCAATCTAATGTGACAACTGTATTTGCTCTTTAATGTTCTCCATTTATTGTGTATTCAGCTTGGTTGCCAGAAAATGGTTAAATTTTTTTCAGTATCCAAGTGACGGAATATTTCACTGACGGTCGTGGGTGAAAAACACAAGATGACAAAACTGATAGCAAAATGATGAAATGGTTGTTTTATAGAGTTTGGACTCGACTTTTGGTGAGGATGTCAGTCGATCTTGGGCCTGGTGACAGCACACCGGATATGGCCAAAGTGCAGACTGTCTGTTGAGTGCCCCCGAATGGACCATCAACGTCAGAAAAGGGAGCAGAGCCAAGTAGGGGCAATTTTCACTTTGGAACAGAATACTTACAGCTACCTTTTCTTAAAGAACTAAATAACACATTTACAAAACAATCCTTTCTCTTTGTGCAGCCTACTTAGAATTGTTTTTGCTTGTTATACAGATCTTCAGAAAGCAGTTCATCTGAACCCTTTTTGCATGCACAAAAAATCAAGAATGCACTTTCTGAAGAAATTGATGCACTGAAATATGCATTCCGCACACACACAGCTGCAAAATAACCTACAACCTTAAAGTGGTAAAAAAAACAGGTTTGAAAGTTGTTCTAACATCCTAACCTGCCTTGGCGTATGGAACTAAATATAACAGCAACAGAGGTACATGCAGAAAAGTGTTTGTAAATGTTTGCAAGAGATGGAGATTGTCTCAGAAATTGTTTTTATTTACTCGGAGCGTCGGTACCATGGCAGTGCAGCAAAAGCTCAAGATGATGTCCTGCTCCTAATAAAGCACCTTTAGATTTTAAAATTAAGGGCTTTTGTATTGCAAAGTCACAACCTAAAGTTTTGGGAACCTGGCCTTCTTTAATGTACACCTGAATCTAAGTGCAAAAGCGTTATTGCGTTTTACCCCCATTGGAAGGCAACTGCCATGGCCTAGATTGAAGCTGTGACCCTCATGACTGGGCAGCATGTCACTATAGTAACTGGGCTATAACACCAAGTCAGAATGAGAAATACGGCTTAGAACTACCAACTTCTTGGCTCACAAGCACTTTGCACTAAGCTAAAGGAGTATGGAGTACTGACAGCGACCGTTTATGTACCAATTTGTTTTTAGGCTGTAGACTTCATTATGAGGGTGCGAAGCTTCAATCAGCCAAAACCAACCTAAATTACAAAACCAGCTCAAAACACGCACCATATATAGCTGGATTTGGACATGAAAAAGGAGTCCATTCATGTCACCCAAACTGGAGGTGGTAGTCACACTATTTCATGCATTTTGCCTAAAACATCATCATCATCATCATCAGCCTGGTTGCGCCCACTGCAGGGCAAAGGCCTCTCCCATGCTTCTCCAACAACCCCGGTCATGTACTAATTGTGGCCATGCCGTGCCTGCAAACTTCCTAATCTCATCCGCCCACCTAACTTTCTGCCGCCCCCTGCTACGCTTCCCTTCCCTTGGGATCCAGTCTGTAACCCTTAATTACCATCGGTTATCTTCCCTCCTGATTACATGTCCTGCCCATGCCCATTTCCTTTTCTTGATTTCAATTAAGATGTCATTAACTAGCGTTTGTTCCCTCACCCAATCTGCTCTTTTCTTATCCCTTAACGTTACCCCTATCATTCTTCTTTCCATAGCTCGTTGTGTCGTCCTCAATTTGAGTAGAACCCTTTTCGTAAGCCTCCAGGTTTCTGCCCCGTAGGTGATTACTGGTAAGACACAGCTATTATATACCTTTCTCTTGAGGGATAATGGCAACCTGCTGTTCGTGATTTGGGAATGCCTGCCAAACGCACCCCAGCCCATTCTTATTCTTCTGATTATTTCCGTCTCATGATCCGGATCCGCCGTCACTACCTGCCCTAAGTAGATGTATTCCCTTACTACTTCCAGTGCCTCGCTGCCTATTGTAAATTGCTGTTCTTTCCCGAGACTGTTAAGGATTACTTTAGTTTTCTGCAGATTAACTTTTAGACCCACTCTTCTGCTTTGCCTCTCCAGAACAGTGAGCAAGCATTGCAATTGGTCCCCTGAGTTACTAAGCAAGGCAATATCATCAGCGAATCGCAAGTTACTAAGGTATTCTCCATTAACTTTTATCCCCAATTCTTCCCAATCCAGGTCTCTGAATACCTCTTGTAAACACGCTGTGAATAGCATTGGAGATATCGTATCTCCTTGCCTGACGCCTTTCTTTATTGGGATTTTGTTACTTGCTTTATGGAGGACTACGGTGGCTGTGGAGCCGCTATAGATATCTTCCAGTATTTTTACATATGGCTCATCTACACCCTGATTCCGTAATGCCTCCATGACTGCCGAGGTTTCGACTGAATCAAACGCTTTCTCGTAATCAATGAAAGCTATATATAAGGGTTGGTTATATTCTGCACATTTCTCTATCACTTGATTGATAGTGTTAATATGGTCTATTGTTGAGTAGCCTTTACGGAATCCTGCCTGGTCCTTTGGTTGACAGAAGTCTAAGGTGTTCCTGATTCTATTTGCAATTACCTTAGTAAATACTTTGTAGGCAACGGACAGTAAGCTGATCGGTCTATAATTTTTCAAGTCTTTGGCGTCCCCTTTCTTATGGATTAGGATTATGTTAGCGTTCTTCCAAGATTCCGGTACGCTCGAGGTCATGAGGCATTGCGTATACAGGGTGGCCAGTTTCTCTAGAACAATCTGTCCACCATCCTTCAACAAAAATGCTGTTACCTGATCCTCCCCAGCTGCCTTCCCCCTTTGCATATCTCCTAACGCTTTCTTCACTTCTTCCGGCGTTACCTTCGGGATTTCGAATTCCTCTAGACTATTTTCTCTTCCATTATCGTCGTGGGTGCCACTGGTACTGTATAAATCTCTATAGAACTCCTCAGCCACTTGAACTATCTCATCCATATTAGTAATGATATTGCCGGCTTTGTCTCTTAACGCATACATCTGATTTTTGCCAATTCCTAGTTTCTGCTTCACTGTTTTTAGGCTTCCTCCGTTCCTGAGAGCATGTTCAATTCTATCCATATTATACTTCCTTATGTCAGCTGTCTTACGCTTGTTGATTAACTTCGAAAGTTCTGCGAGTTCTATTCTAGCTGTAGGGTTAGATGCTTTCATACATTGGCGTTTCTTGATCAGATCTTCCGTCTCCTGCGATAATTTGCTGGTATCCTGCCTAACGGAGTTACCACCGACTTCCATTGCACACTCCTTAATGATGCCCACACGATTGTCGTTCATTGCTTCAACACTAAGGTCCTCTTCCTGAGGTAAAGCTGAATACCTGTTGTGTATCTTGATCTGGAATTCCTCTATTTTCCCTCTTACCGCTAACTCATTAATCGGCTTCTTATGTACCAGTTTCTTCCGTTCCCTCCTCAGGTCTAGGCTAATTCGAGTTCTTACCATCCTGTGGTCACTGCAGCGCACCTTGCCGAGCACGTCCACATCTTGTATGATGCCAGGGTTAGCGCAGAGAATGAAATCTATTTCATTTCTAGTCTCGCCGTTCGGGCTCCTCCACGTCCACTTTCGGCTATCCCGCTTGCGGAAGAAGGTATTCGTTATCCTCATATTATTCTGTTCCGCAAACTCTACTAATAACTCTCCCCTGCTATTCCTAGTGCCTATGCCATATTCGCCCACTGCCTTGTCTCCAGCCTGCTTCTTGCCTACCTTGGCATTAAAGTCGCCCATTAGTATAGTGTATTTAGTTTTCACTCTACCCATAGCCGATTCCACGTCTTCATAGAAGCTTTCGACTTCCTGGTCATCATGATTCGATGTAGGGGCGTAGACCTGTACAATCTTCATTTTGTACCTCTTATTAAGTCTCACAACAAGACCTGCCACCCTCTCGTTAATGCTATAGAATTCCTGTATGTTACCAGCTATATTCTTATTAACCAGGAATCCGACACCCAGTTCTCTTCTCTCCGCTAAGCCCCGGTAGCACAGGACGTGCCCGCTATTTAGCACTGTATATGCTTCTTTTGGCCTCCTAACTTCACTGAGCCCTATTATATCCCATTTACTGCCCTCTAATTCCTCCAATAGCACTGCTAGACTCGCCTCACTAGATAACGTTCTAGCGTTAAACGTTGCCAGGTTCATATTCCAATGGCGGCCTGTCCGGAGCCAGTGATTCTTAGCACCCTCTGCTGCGTCGCAGGTCTGACCGCCGCCGTCGTCAGTTGCTTTGCAGCTGCTGGGGACTGAGGGCCGGGGTTTGATTGTTGTATTCATAGGAGGTTGTGGCCAAGTACTGCACCAGGGTGGCCAATCCTGCTCTGGTGAGGGAGTGCGTTACCGGTTCTGGTCACCGGGATCAGGCCACACTCCAGGCCTGTTTGTGCAATTTTATCAACACGCGGATTTTTCTTTTTTTTTTAACCCGGTGGAAAATTGCCGGCACCGGGATTCGAACCACGGACCTCTTGCACGCGAGGCGGGTGTTCTACCTCTACGCCACCGCTGCACCTTCAGTCAATAATAATTAATCAATATCTAAAATATTCTTCTGAAAAAGTGTCTTTTTCTAACATAAAAGAAGGAGCCAAATGGTGTTCAGGTGCACGAGTGGTTAGTTGCAGAGCACTTCTTGCATGCATTCACAAGCTTCTTTCAAGCTTGAAAAAAAAATTGTATTGCATCTATTGAGCAGTAGAAAAGTGGATTGGGAATTTTTCAGGATGGTCTACAATTTTCGCACGGACACTTTTACTTTGAATATAATATTTGAGCACTTAAATAATCATTAATGACTCATTTCCTAATTAGGAAAAGTGCAAAAATTGGTTTCACTTGCTCAAAATGATGGCAAACGACATTACCTTGGTTCTGTCTAGCTACGTGGCACTGGTACATATTTAAAGCTTGCACAAGTCACACAGACCACCTGGTACTTACAAGGCCTATAGAAGCGGCTAAGTTGTGTGAGTCAGCCATGTGTAGCGAATCATGAGAAAGCCATGTTTCTTTGACTTAAGGGCACGATAAGATTTACATGCTCGACACCTTGTATCACTGTGTTCTAGGCCTGTTCGTAGTTTAGCTGCTGCATAAACGATATTTCTCCACGTGTAAGCTCATATGGATCTTTCAAGTATATTGGATTGGATTTCAAGTATATTTCAAGCCTCGTGTTTCCAAAATAAACCATCCTCGCGCTTCCTTCATTATGTCTTCATCTGTTGCTGTGCTAAATTTTTAACATGGAACTACACAAATTTTCATCTAGTTTTCATATTTACTCGTTGTTTGGTGGCTTTATTTCTGAACAAGTTATGTTCTTTAAACCCTGTTGTACACAGCAGTACACAGCATTGCTGTCTAGAGTGGGAATTGTTTTTTTTCAGATTTGCATTAATACACCCTAATTCGGCAAGGTAAGGCTTTCGGTGTAACACGGCCCTGCAATAACGTTTTATATTGCATTACAGCATCTTGGAAATGCTGTTTACTTACCAAGTGAAAATATCGTGAGATGAGGTTTAGGCAGCCAGTCCCTTCTTTATTCTCTCGAGTAAGAGCCCCACCACCAGGCCCCAAAACGGTGATGATGAGTATGTACAGGTAAGAATATGAAGCGTATGAATAATGCTCACACTAATTTCACCGAACACGCAAGCGGCCAGCCAGGCCGCGACTTAGCCAGGAGGGAAACGCCGACCGAATCGTTTCAGCCGCGAAACGTGAACGATCTCCGAACCACGACAACGATGGTCGGAAGAAACGTCTACGGGAGTAACGCGATAGTTCACGGGGGATGTTTGTTCGTTAATAATATAGGGTCCAAGAAAGCGGGACTCAAACTTCTCGCACAAACTGGGTGTACGAATGGGCGTCCAAAGGAGCATTTCCTCTTCAGGCCGAAAGGAGACGTCGCGACGAGAGATGTCGTAACGTTGCTTGCGATCTAGCTGACTGACTTCTGTGTTGAAGCGAGCACGTTGACGGCATTCCTCAAGTCTCGAAACGAAATGTTCGGGAATACTGGCCGAGATGTTGGTTGGGGCATTGAAGAAGGCGGCTTCGATGGTGAATGTCGGTGAACGGCCGTAAACTAGGTAGACAGGTGAGTATCCCGTAGTTCGTTGGATAGCGGTGTTGTGAGCAAAAGTCACGAAAGGTAAAAGTTTGTCCCAATTGTCGTGGTTTGGCCCGATATACATTGATATCATATATATTAGTGTACGATGAAATCACTTGGTTAAGCCATTTGTTTGTGGGTGATATGCGGATGTCGTCTTATGAACTGTGCCACAAGCTCCTAGTACTTCTGCGAGCACTGTTGACATGAAAGTCTTGCCGCGGTCGCTTAACAGTACACGAGGTGCACCATGGCGCAGGTGGCAACGTCGGAGGCCGAACTAGAGCATAGAGGAGCGGTCTCTGCGTAACTTGTGAGCTGGTAAACAGATGTCACGACCCATCGATGACTTGCTGGCGTTATGGGCACAGGGCCGACTAGGTCTACCCCAACGCTGGCAAACGGTGTCTCGGGACATGGGATGGGCTGTAAAAGTCGGTCGTTTCCGCCGAAGTCGGTCGACGTCGGTCGAAGCCGGTCGTTTCCGCCGTTGACACTGAACGCAAGAAGCGACGTACTTGGCCACAAAGGTAGACATGCCTGGCCAAAAGAAACGGCTCCTAATGAGATGGTATGTTTTGTGGAATCCCAAATGGCCAGCAGATGGGTCGTCGTGCAAGGCTTCAAGGACTTGTGTGCGCATCAAACTTGGAAGAATATGTACCCAGCGGTGTACATCGGAGTTGTATATGTAGCCGTACAGCACATCGTTGTCAATCTTAAATAGTCGCAGTTGTCGACGCAATCTGGCATTTGGTGCATATGTAGTTCCGCACAGGCGTTGAATAATGCTGTTTCAGTAGGGGTCAGAACGTTGACACGAGGCGAGGTGAGTGACACGATTGGGAGATAACGTGTCAGTAACCGATAGAGGTAATAACGGCAATAACGGCAGTGACGACTTAGACTCATCATCAAGTGGCGAGCAATGGAGAGATGTACTCGAAGCTCATAGTGGCAGCGGGCAGCGAGAGAGAGCGTCGGGATCTTGATGCTTTTTTGCCAGACTTGTACACAACGTCAAAATCGTACTCTTGTAAGCGTACCACCCAGCGACCAAGTCGTCCGGACAAATTTTTGATTGTCGACAACCAGCATAAGGCGTGGTGCTAGGTTATGAGCGTGAAATGGCGTCCATAAAGATATGGTCGAAATTTCGGATCACCCAAACTACTGCGAGACATTCCTGTTTTGTGATCGAGTAATTCTTTTTGGCAGCTGTTAGTGCGTGACCGGCATAGGCAACAACTCTCTCTCGTGAGGTGGTATCACGCTGTAAAAGTACAGCACCGATCCCATGGCCACTAGCGTCGGTGTGCAAGCAAGTTGGCGCGTTCTCATCGAAGTGACAGAGGACAGAGTCGGTGGTTAATGCCTGCTTGAGGGCTTGAAATGAAAGTTCACAGTCATCTGTCCAAAGGAAAGCAGTGCCCGACGTGAGCAACTTGTGTAGCGGCGACGCCACGGCAGCAAAATGACTGATGAAGCGGCGGAAGTAGGATGCCAGGCCCAAGAAACTTCTTAATTGCTTTTGATTTTCAGTGCGAGGGTAGCGAAGCATGGCAGCAACCTTTTCAGGATCTGGTCGTACGCCATCTTTGCTGATAAGATCGCCCAACACTTTGATGTTCTTTCTGACAAAAATGGCACTTCTTTGTGTTGAGTTGGAGTTTAGCGTTTGAAATGCACGTGAAACTTCGTCCAAGCGCTCAAGGTGCTGGCGAAAAGTTGTGGAAAAAATAACGGTGTCATCTAAATAGCACAGACAGGTCTTCCACTTAAGGCCACGTAAAACTGTGTCGATCATGCGTTCAAATGTTGCAGGGGAAATACATAAACCGAATGGCGTGACGTTGAACTCGTAAAGCCCGTCTGGTGTTGCAAAGTCTGTCTTGTCCTTGTCAGCTTCGTGTATGGGGATTTGCCAGTATCCGGATCGGAGGTCTAGACTAGAGAAATATTCTGCACCCTGGAGGAAGTCCATGGCATCGTCAATTCTTGGCATCGGATATACGTCTTTGCCCATGACCTTATTAAGGGCTCGATAATCGACGCAGAATCGTACAGAGCCGTCTTTCTTGCTAACCAGCATGACAGGAGACGACGAAGAACTGGAGGATGGCCGAACGATGTCTCTTTTGAGCATGTCATCAACGTTACCCCCAATGATTTTCCGTTCTGCGGAAGACACGCGATACGGGCGGCGGTGTACAACTGAACTGCCTTCGGTTTCGGTGTGATGTACTGCGACGGAAGTGCGCCCCAGAAGCTTGGAGTGGACGTCAAGTAAGGCTCTGTGTTTGTGCAGGAGTGCCAGAAGGTCTTCTTTCTGCGCAGTCCTCAAATCAGGATTTATCACGGCCGTTAAAGCAGCGGCAGCAGTGTGATAATCAGTTGTGGTAGACAAAGGTGATGATTCGGTGTGAAGCGGTACCAGCGAAATAGGTTCGGTGTCAGTAAAGCATGTCACAGTAGAGCACTGGGAGAGCACAACTGGCGAAGAAGTAGGGTTATAAACAGTGACTAACACTCTACCGTCCTGAAATCGTACTAGGCTATGAGTAAGGCTAAGCCCACCAGAAATGCAGTAACCACTCGGTGCAAGGAACACATCACCATTAATGTTAGTGTCGGTAGTCAGTGTCAGAATATGCTCATTGCCCGCGGGAATGAAAGAGTCGGTAGATGTGACAAAACGCAAGCTATGAGCATTGACAGCGGACGAAGATTCAGTGTCCGTCATATGAATAGTTCACTGACGGCAAGAGATGAAAGCTGAGGCGGAGGACAGGAAGTCCCATCCCAAAATCATCGCGTAAGTGCACGAAGACAGCACGACGAACTGAATGTGGTGGAGGATGCCATCAATGAAAACGCGCGCAGTACAAACGCTGGAGGGCTGAACAAGAACTGCATTAGCACAACGAAGGGGAGGGCCACTATACGGTGTCTTCACTTTTTGCGATCGAGAACACAAGTCAGCATTAATAACGGAAAGCGATGCACCTGTGTCAACTAAGGCTTCGATTCGGACACCTTCAACACACACCAAAAGTACATTTGACGGGCCCTCCGGAGGAGTTTCACTTTGTCCAAAAGATGCAGCTTTCCCTCCTGAAGCTGCACCATTTATTTTTCCGGGCGGTGATCGGAGGACGAAGTAGCCGGTCGTAGAGGGGAAGAAGAGCGCCGCATCAGTGATGGAGAGCGACGACGCGGGAAACGCAATGAACCGGCAGTGTTAAAGTCCTGTGGATATGGGGAACGTCGTGGATAATAATCGCAGTCAGAACGCCGACGTCGTGTTACAGGGCCAGAAAACTGATCCCTTTCAAAGCCGTCATAGCCACGTCTTTCATCTTGCTGACGGCGTCGGTAAAACCTGGAAATGTGGCCACAGATGGCGCAGTAGTAACAAACCGGTCGAGGTGGGCTCCATGCGTTATAAGACGGAACAGGCGATGGTCTTGCAGTGATAGGATTCAGGGACATGTGCGGTGCAGGTGCCTGTTGTGGTGGCTGCTGGGAGGGTGGCGCTATAGAGGCAACCTGAGCGTACGTTGGCGTATGGATAGAGTGCGGGCTCGTGATTTGCGGGCAGGTCACGGCAGCTATCTCTTCCCTCACGATATGGCATAGGCCGCCGCCAGGAGGCGTCAGATGGACCTCAGGAGGGTTTGAGGGAGGTTGGGCGTGCAGTTCTTCATGGATGATGGAACGAATCAAGGCACGTAGCTCGCTGTCGCTGGACGCCTTGAAATCCGATGTGTCAGGGTGTAAGCGGAGCATATGAAGCTCATCGAGACGCTGACACGTACTGATGATGTTGGCGACGGTAGTGGGATTCAGCGCTACAAGAGCATTGAATGCCGCAGTCCCAATACCCTTGAGCAGGTCGCGTACACGGTCACTCTCTGCCATCGAGGTGTTCACGCGGTGGCAGAGGGCGAGGACGTCCTCTATGTACGAAGTGTACGACTCACCTGAGTGCTGAACACGCTCAGCAAGCTTCTTCTTAGGGATATCGGAGCGGACAGACGAATTCGCGAAAATCTGGCGTAGATGGTGTTTAAAGATGCTCCAGTTGACCAAATCGAGCTCATGATTTTAAAACCAAGTTTTCGCAACTCCGGTTAGGTAGAAGGCGACGTGAGCAAGTTTTCCTGATTCCTTCCAGTGGTTAAAGTCACTCACGCGCTCGTATAGCTCCAACCAGTCTTCAACGTCGTCACCTGGAAGCCCAGCAAATACCGGTGGATCCTTCTGAGGGATGGTGACTGTCCAAGAAGGGGTTCCGCAGGAGTAGGCAAGGCGGATGTCGTGGTACTGGTCTGTTGGTCTTGCGACATGGTTGAGTGCAGTTAGAAGAGGCGGCGACCCGAGCGGAGCTCCAGGGATGTAGCGTAGGCGAAGCTGGAGAGAGACCGGGAGCGAGAGGGCGAAGGAACCGGACAGCACACTCCACCATTTGTGAGACGAGGTTTAGGCAGCCAGTCCCTTCTTTATTCTCTCGAGTGAGATCCCCACCACCAGGCCCCAAAACGGTGATGATGAGTACGTAAAGGTGAGAATATGAAGCGTATGAATAATGCTCACAATATGTATAAGTGTTGGAAGTAACAACTGGAAGAAGCCAGCAGCTAATGAGGCCAAGGAAAGCATACAGGAACATGTTTTAAGTTTTTTACATGAAGTATAGAAATGATAAATTCAAGGGAAATCAAAGTGGATGAAATGACATCCACCTGTGGGTGGAGAACGTACCCATAACGTTCACATTACGCATGTGATATACTAACCACTGTGGCACTGCGGCCGCATTCAAGCGTCAACAATCTGAGGGGCCATTGTGGGCGGTTGAATGTTGCCTTGGTAGCACAGTGGTTAGTGCATCGCATGCCTAATGCAAAGGTTGTAGGTTCTTTCTCCACCCATGGATCGTTTTTTTCGCCATTTTCGTTTGCCTTTATCATTTCTACATTTAAATAGAAAAGTACAAGTAGGTTTCCACGCGCCTTCCCTGGCATCTCCCAGTTGTTATTAAGAGAAAGCTTGACCCTCAGTTCCCTTTCGTGTCGTTTGGAAGAACAGGAGCTTCATTTTAACAATAATATTTTCACTTTGTAGAGCATCTCAATGTGGTCTCAAAGGAATCTTATCACAGCATGTGTATTACTAAGTGAAGTTTCTGTTACCATGATATAGCGTGGGACCTAATTAGTAGCCTTTGTGTTCAGAAATATTAATAGTCTAATAAATAGGAGGATTTTAAGAAGCGCTTCTAACATGATCTGCTCATGTGTTTAAAGAAACTGTAATCTAACATGATGTGTGGCATAACTGTTGCACCTGAAAAATGTTTGGATCATCTGCACTGGCATTGTTTTCAGAGAGCAGCAATACTGCTTTGATTGAAGTAGCACGTGGAACATGAAGCATCGATTCTTGCTGAGTCAAGGAAATATCTCCATATCTGAAGTGCATGTGTCATATGCTCGAATGCTGTTTAAAGGCTGCTAATAAGAAAATTACTTCACTAGCCTTCCAGAGATTGCTGAGATAGCTGATTGCTTCAGTAGTCTATGCTACTCGACCATAACCAATTTACCAGAGTGAACTTTCATCACATTTGGCTTTGGAGTGTTTATTCAAAATACCGCAATAGCCTACTAGACATGTGACTGCACTAAAACTTGAAATTATTGACCAGTAAGATGCATGGGACCGCAAAAAGTTACTTTATTACTCCAGAACAAAATGCCATGCACTTCGATTATTTCTGCTATAGAGTTTCGTACAGTAATTACTAGAGAGAACTCTGGCGCTGCAGTCGTACCACCATGGGAATGATTTGAAGCTCATGGATTTGTATGATCTTCGTACTTGCGAATTCAGGCGTTCTTGTGGCTTTGTATATTATACGCTATATAAATCTTACTGTCGCCAATTTCAGCGCAGTCTACACTCTTCTTCGAAGTGCAGAAGATGCCACCAACGCGCATAATTGCTATCGATTGCAACGATTGAGCTTGTCCATGTGGCAAACTCGAAACGCGCCAAGCGTCTCAAGGCACTGGTATGCCCGCGATAAATTCATCAGGGCGTTGCACTCACATGTCATTACATGCCTCTGTGGCTTAATGGTTTCAATATCAGACTTCTGTTCTAGAGTTCCTGTGTTCTAATCCTGTCGTCGGACAATTTTAATGATGTTTATTTGTTTATCACGCAGTATATTGTTGAAAATGGCTAGTTTACGAAGTCACAAAGCCGTTTTAAGCAAAACAGACGCCGTTTAGGCAAATCAATCTACTTCCGATAGTTCCCATGCTGGTACAACCGTTCTTGTTTCATCTCCTGTAGACACAACAATCAAACCCCTGCCCTCAGTCCCCAGCAGCTACGAAGCAACTGACGACGGCGGCAGTCAGACCTGCGACGCACCAGACGTTGCTAAGAATCCCTGGCTCCGGACAGGCCGCCATTGCAATACGAACCTGGAAACGTTTAACACTAGAACTTTACCGAGTGAGGCGAGTCTAGCAGTGCTATTGGAGGAATTAGAGGGCAGTAAATGGGATATAATAGGGCTCAGTGAAGTTAGGAGGCCAAAACAAGCATATACAGTGCTAAAAAGCGGGCACGTCCTGTGCTACCGGGGCTTAGCGGACAGACGAGAACTAGGAGTCGGAATCCTGATTACTAAGAATACAGCTGGTAACATACAGGAATTCTATAGCATTACCGAGAGGGTGGCAGGTCTTGTTGTGAAACTTAATAAGAGGTACAAAATGAAGGTTGTACAGGTCTACGCCCCTACATCCAGTCATGATGACCAGGAAGTCGAAAGCTTTTATGAAGACGTGGAATCGGTGATGGGTAAAGTCAAAAGAAAATACACTACACTGATGGGTGACTTCAATGCCAGGGTAGGCAAGAAGCAGGCTGGAGACAAGTCAGTGGGGGAGTATGGCATAGGCTCTAGGAATAGCAAAGGAGAAATATTAGTAGAGTTTGCAGAACAGAATAATATGCGGATAATGAATACCTTTTTCCGCAAGCGGGTTAGACGAAAGTGGACGTGGAGGAGCCCGAATGGTGAGACTAGAAATGAAATCGACTTCATACTCTGCGCGAACCCTGGCATCATACAAGATGTAGACGTGCTCGGCAAGGTACGCTGCAGCGACCATAGGATGGTAAGAACTTGAATAAGCCTAGACTTGAGGAGGGAAAGGAAGAAACTGGTACACAAGAAGCCAATCAATGAGTTAGCGGCAAGAGGGAAACTAGAGGAATTCCGGATCAAGCTACAGAACAGGTATTCGGCTTTAACTCAGGAAGAGGACCTTAGTGTTGAAGCAATGAATGACAATCTCATGAGCATCATTAAGGAGTGCGCAATAGAAATCGGTGGTAACGCCGTTAGACACGAAACCAGTAAGCTATCGCAGGAGACGAACGATCTGAACAATAACGCCAATGTATGAAAGCCTCTAACCCTAGAGCTAGAATAGAACTGGCAGAACTTTCTAAGTTAATCAACAAGCGTAAGACAGCGGACATCAGGAACTATAATATGGATAGAATTGAACAGGCTCTCAGGAACGGAGGAAGCCTAAAAACAGTGAAGAAGACACTAGGAATAGGCAAGAACCAGATGTGGGCGTTAAGAGACAAAGCCGGCAATATCGTTAATAATATGGATGAGATAGTTCATGTGGCTGAGGAGTTCTATAGAGATTTATACAGTACCAGTGGCACCCACGACAATAGTGGAAGAGAGAATAGCCTAGGAATTCGAAATCCCACAGGTAACGCCAGAAGAAGTAAAGAAAGCCTTAGGAGCTATGCAAAGGTGGCAGGCAGCTGGGGAGGATCAGGTAACAGCAGATTTGTTGAAGGATGGTGGTCAGATTGTTCTAGAGAACCTGGCCACCCTGTATACGCAATGCCTCATAACCTCGAGCGTACCGGAATCTTGGAAGAACGCTCACATAACCCTAATCCATAAGAAAGAGGATGCCAAAGACGAAAAATTACAGACCGATCAGCTTACTGTCCGTTGCCTACAAAGTATTTACTACGAGAATTGGAAATAGAATCAGGAACACCTTAGACTTCCGTCAACCAAAGGACCAGGCAGGATTCCGTAAAGGCTACTCAACAATAGACCATATTCACACTATCAATCAGGTGATAGGATAAGGTGCGGAATATAACCAACCTTTATATATAGCTTTCATTGATTACGAGAAAGCGTTTGATTCAGTCGAAAGCTCAGCAGTCATGGAAGCGTTGCGGAATCAGGGTGTAGACGAGCCGTATGTAAAAATACTGAAAGATATCTATAGCGGCTCCACAGCCAGCGTAGTCCTCCATAAAGAAAGCAACAAAATCCCAATAAAGAAAGGCGTCAGGCAGGGAGATACGATCTCTCCAATGCTATTCACAGCGTGTTTAAAGGAGGTATTCAGAGACCTGGATTGGGAAGAATTGGGGATAAGAATTAATGGAGAATAGCTTAGTAACTTGTGATTCGCTGGTGATATTGCCTTGCTTAGTAACTCAGGGGACCAACTGCAATGCATGCTCACTCACCTGCAGAGGCAATGCCGAAGGGTGAGACTAAAAATTAATCTGCAGATGCAGAAAACTAAAGTTATGTTTAACAGTCTCGGAAAAGAACACCAATCTACAATAGGCAGAGAGGCACTGGAAGTGGTAAGGGAATGCATCTACTAGTGACAGGTAGTGACTGCGGATCCGGATCATGAGACTGACATAATCAGAAGAATAAGAATGGGCTGGGGTGCGTTTGGCAGGCATTCTCAGATCATGAACAGCAGGATAGCCATCATCCCTCAAGAGAAAAGTTCATAACAGCTGTGTCTTACCAGTACTCACGTACGGGGCAGAAGCATGGAGGCTTACGAAAAGGGTTATGCTGAAATGGAGGACGACGCAACGAGCTATGGAAATAAGAATGATAGGTGTAGCGTTAAGGGATAAGAAAAGAGCAGATTGGGTGAGGGAACAAATGGGAGGTAATGATATCTTAGTTGAAACCAAGAAAAATATATGGACATGGGCAGGACACGCATTGAGGAGGGAAGATAACCGATGGTAATTAAGAGTTATGGAATAGATTCCAAGGGAAGGGGAGCGTAGTAGAGCATAGAGCGTAGCCGACTACGAACTCCCACAACGAAATTTTCTGATCCCCAATTGCGAACTTTGCTTTTGGATGTTTCCGTTCTTTGTCGTTTCCCTACTTTTCTTCCACTAATCATCCGATCAACTCTTCTTAATCCCCATTGTGGACATGTTTACTTTTCCACTGCTCTCGCTGAATCCAAGGGCTACAAGGAGGCCAGTGATGCCTAAATCGACCGCTGTGCATATGTCTTCACATTCTGATAAAACATGCTCTGTCGTTTTCCTAGCTTTACCGCAGCAAGCACATGTTTCATCTTTCTTCTTATATCTCTCTTTATAGGTGCGTGTACTAAGGCATCCCGATCTCGCCTCGAAAAGTAATGAGCGTCCCTTTGCGTTATCATAAATTGCTTCTTTCCTGATTTCGTTTTCTCTTCTTAAGTAGTTAATCATGGCAGGTTTCTTTTTCATTGCCGCCACCCATGAGGTTATTTCAGCCTCTCCGACTTTCCGTTTAACGTTCTTTGTTGCTGTGTTGCCCACTCTACAGGCCGCATACTTGCTGGTAAGCTTCCTAGTTTTTTTCATCCACTGTGAATCATTGTTTTTCCTGTACAGACACCTCAACACTCTTCCAGTCCATTTACGTTCTTCCATATTCCTCAGTTGCTAGTCACACTCAATTTTATTGCGAGCTTCCCTCACTTCAAAGCTAGTCCAGTCCATATCACATTGCACAGGTTCATTTGTAGTCTTCCCGTGAGCGCCCAATTCCAGGCATCCTATTAACCTTTGGTTCCCATCGAGTCCTGATTGCACCCCTGATTTAAAGCAAACAACAGCATTTCCAAAAGTAACTCCTGTAACCATTACACCTTTCCACATTCCTCGGAGCACCTCGTATCTATTGTATCCCCATGGTAATCTGTGCTTTATTATGACTGCATTTCTCTCCCCCATCACTGTTATTGCTTTTTCTAGTGTTTCCATATATCTATATCCTCCATTTATCATATGCCAAGGTATTTATGGTCTGTTACCCGAGGTATTTCCTGGCCCTCTAGTGCCATTGTCTGCTCACTGTTTTCATTGAATACCATAACACCTGATTTTCTAACACTAAATTTCTAACCTAACATGTTGCCTTCCTGTCCCCAGATATTAGCCAGACGTTGCAAATCACTTTGCTTCTTAGCTAGCAGCACAATGTCATCTGCATAAAATAAACCTGGAAGCTGCTGCTCTACTACTGTAGCCGCCTGTTTGTATGACGGAGTAAACCCGATATTACTTCCTTCTAGCGCCCTCTCCACCCTCTCCATGTATACCATAAACAGCAGTGGGGATGAAGGGCACCCCTGCCTGAGTCCCTTGCTGATATCAACTTTCTCATCGCTCCTCGTCCCATCCCAGTCAACGCAAACGGCATTTTCTAGGCAAATCTGTCTCAAATGCTTTCGACAATCGTCACCTAAGCCTTCCCCTACCAGAATATGCCAGAAAATGTAGCGGTATACATTGTCATAAGCTCCTGTAATGTCTAAAGAAGCCACATATAATGGTCTGCTTTCTCCTTTTCATATTTCAATACAATGCGTAAGAACAAATAAGTTATCATCTTAATGCCCACCTATTCTGAAGCCATTCTGAAGTTCTCCCAAATTGCCATTATTCTCTGCCCATGCTTGAAGCTTTAATTTGATTGCCTATATTGCTAGCCTGTATACTACCGATGTTGTGGTAAGCGGTCTATACCAGTGAATTCTAGCTTTCTTCCCCGTGACTTTATAAGTTCACTTCATTCTACTTTGTCGCCAACTGTCTGGTATTCGTCTACCTTTTAAAGTTTTTTTTTCCACTGCTTTCACAAGAGATTCCTTACTATTTGGTCCTAGTTCATTAATCAGTCTAACGGCAACCTCGTCTAGCTCTGTGACTACGCTTAGGAATTTTCTCTTCGGCTTTCTTCCAGTTGAAATTTGTCAGCACCAGCTCCTTTTCCACCTGGGTCTCTTTCATGCTCTTTTTGTCTTCAAATACAGCCTCTTCAATGCCTTGGAAAGATTCGGCTGTTATTTTTGGATGTAATTTATTGCCGCTCCTCCTTCCAGTCTGTTTCCATCTTCCTCTAGGATATGCTGTTGTATTGTTGTTGACTTTCTACCTAACAATGTTTTGTGGTTCCAAGATATTCTAGGTGTGGCCTTCTTTTTCTCACGTATTTCTTACAAGCAACGTTCACTTTTACCTTTTATCTTTGCTTGCACCAGTATTTGAACCATAGACTTCTTCTCCCTGTATATTTCCCACTTACTGGCTACTTCTACCGAAGGCAACTGCGGCTTTTTTCGCTGCCTGTGCTCTCAGGATGCTTTCTATCGTTCGGCGATCGCTTCTCGTATCTCCCTGTTCCACCAGCCTTCCGGTTTCTTTTTTTTCCTTTGCAACGAACATTTTTCTCTTTCCCTATTTCTGTCGTTATTACCCTAACAAGCTCCCTAGATTTTCACTATTTATTTGGCCATTTGCCAAGTTCTTCCTCTACTCCAGTGATATATTTGTTATTTGTGGAGCGTTCAAATTTGGACTGCCATTTTGCACTCCTTGGTCTCTTTCGCAACTACATATCCCATTTTCAAAATGATGCGTTTATGGTCATTCCCTATGCTCCTATACGCTTCCTCAACAATGATCATTTTTCTCAACTTATCATGAATTCCTTATTGTCATCAGGGCGTGGAACCGGCGAGATGGCGGTGACCCTTACAAGTTTTCTACTGCTCACGCACGTGTTTTCGGCGATCTATCCCACGGCGTTCCTTTCTCATGGATTTCCGTTCGACGACGCATACCTGGAATTGAGCGACAGCAGTACTTCGTCTTCAACCAATTTGTTCAAAGCATTCGAGCTACAACAGTGTCCAGTCGGTGAAGAATTTGAACGTTTTCGGATTCCAAGTTGGCAACATTGCTAAGTGACCGTTGACCCTATCAAGTGCCAGCTACAATCGGGGGGGGGGGGGGCAATGAGCAATCACAGTGAAGAGGACAGGAGTGTTGCGGCCGGCGACGCTAACACGTGCCGTACACATGCCGATGATAGGCACAGTACCGCCATCCGCAACGCGGACGACGCGTGCCGACGCTGGGATGAGGGGCTTGTTAAGTCGGAGTTAAGTATCGTCCGAGGGCAGCACTCATAATAGAAATACGTGCCCCTGTATCGATGAGTGCCGTGACAGGATATCCATCAACGTCAACGTCAGGAAGGTTTTGGTTCGTGTTTAACGTGAGCAGAGGATTTGAGGGCAGTGTCGACAACGCAGCTTCACCTCCAGAAGCTGCAGTGCCTAGTTTTCCGCCTGGGTCCGGCAGTTGATAGGCGGCGAAGAGAAGCGGCGGGGTTGAGGCGAACGGGACTGACGGCGTCGAGGTGAGGGCGAGCGGCTTTAGCGAAGGTTCGGAGCAGGAGCAGCAGCGACAGTGGGTTCACGGTGGGTGGCATGGGGAACAGAAGGTGCAAAGGTGCGGAAGTAAGTGGTCGAGGAGGCGGAGGCCATCGGTTGCGGCAGTGACGAGCGACGTGGCCGATGCGACAGCAGTGAAAGCAGATTGATCTGTCATCAGGGGTACGCCAATCGGACGGGTTGCGGCGAGATGTGGCGGAAAAGGGCTGTCGGGGACGAGGGGGGCCGGTAGAGAACTGGGGAACGCTGGGTTGAGATGTTAAACACATGGATTTTAGACCCATGTTTTCAAATTCTTGTCGGACTATGGCCTGAATCATGGCAATCGTGGTTGCTGGCGGATCAGGATGTGTCGTGGAGAAAGCTGGCGAACAGGCGGCCTCGAGCTCACGGCGAACAATACGGGTAACGTCGTCACAGGGGGTGGCCTGACGTGATGGACCCTCACATCTCGACGTAGCAGCGGTGTTGGGTAGCCCCGCGATGTGGTGTTTGATACGACGGCTCTTGGCTTGTTCAACGCGACGGCATTTTTTAATGATGGCATCGATTGTCGAGACGTTGCCCAAAACAAGCAAATTGAAAGCGTCGTCGGCGATGCCTTTTAGGACATGTGACACTTTATCTGATTCAGACATAGCATCGTCAGCTTTGCGGCATAAAGCCAAGATGTCGAAGACGTAGGAAACGTAGGGCTCTGTATATGTCTGGACGCGAGACGCAAGACCGTTTCTCGCGGCAACCTTGCGGCCAATGGGGTCTCCGAACAGTTTCCGTAGCTTTTCCTTGAAAGAGTCCCAACTGCTGATCTCGTCGTCATGCATCTGGTACAACATGCGTGGGGTGCCGCCAAGATAAAAGAAGACATTGGCGAGCATAATGGTTGGGTCCCACCTGTTATTAGCGCTGGCATGTTGATGTAGCTTGAGCCATTCGTCAACGTCCTGTCCCCCCAGGCCGCGATGTTGGGCAACCGTGACGACGGGAGCAGTCGGACCAGCCGAAGCCATTGCAGAGGCGGGCTCGTCACCGGGAGGCATGGTGACAAGCTCGACGTAAAACTCTTGCTTGGGCTAGTTGGTTCATGCTTGAAGTAGGTAAAGGCAAGGCGCAGAAGACCAGGACTTAGGAAGAGGAACACAAACGACAAGACGGGCGCCCGTCTTGTCGTTTGTGTTCTTCTTCCTAAGTCCTGGTCTTCTGCGCCTTGCCTTTATCAACTTCAAGCTCGACGTACCGACCACTCCGGAGTTCCCTGGTGAGGATGGGGATCGCTGACATCCACCAGAGTGTTACGTGTAGAAAGACACAGATAAAAGAGGCTATTTACAGACTATTCCCACTAGACTGGAGCCAGAGCGCCAGGCCGACATTCACTCGCGCCAAGGGCACAGACCCACTTCGTCGTCGTTCTCACGGCGGCTTGTCTCTCGAGTATCTACCGATAATATCGTAATAATATCATCGTAGCAGCACTGTGAGGATCGGGCGTGGAACCGGCGAGATGGCGGTAACCCTTACAAGTTTTCTACTGCTTACGCAGGTGTTTTCGGCGAACTATTCCACGGCGGACCTTTCTCACGGATTTCCGTTCGACGACGTATGCCTCGAATTGATCGACAGCGGTTCTTCGTCTTCAACCGATTTGTTCAAGGCTTCGAGCTACAAAGGTGTCCAGCCGGTGTCGAATTTGAAAGTTTTCGGATTTCAAGTTGGCAACATTGCCAAGTGGGCGTTGATCCTATCAAGTGTCAGCTACAAGATGAGCGGAGCAGCACTGTGATGATCAGGCGTGGAACCGGCGAGATGGCGGTGACCCTTACAAGTGTTCTACTGCTTACGCAGGTGTTTTCGGCTAACTATTCCACTGCGGACCTTTCTCACGGATTTCCGTTCGACGACGTATGCCTGGAATTGATGGAGAGCTGTTCTTCGTCTTCAACCGATTTGTTCAAGGCATTCGAGCTACGATAGTGCCCAGCCGTTGACGAATTTGAACGTTTTCGGATTCCCAGTTGGCAACATTGCCAAGTGGGCGTTGACCCTATCAAGTGTCAGCTACGAAATCAGCGGAGCAGCACTGTGATGGTCGGGCGTGGAACCGGCGAGATGGCGGTGACCCTTACAAGTGTTCTACTGCTTACGCAGGTGTTTTCGGCGAACTATTCCACGGCGTACCTTTCTCACCGATTTCCGTTCGACGACGTATGCCTGGAATTGATCGACAGTGGTTCTTCGTCTTCAACCGATTTGTTCAAGGCTTCGAGCTACAATAGTGTCCTGCCGGTGACGAATTTGAACGTTTTCGGATTCCAAGTTGGCAACATTGCCAAGTGGGCGTTGACTCTGTCAAGTGTCAGCTACGAAATCAGCGGAGCAGCACTGTGATGATCGGGCATGGAACCGGCGAGATGGCGGTGACCTTTACAAGTTTTCTACTGCTCACGCTGGTTGGTTCTTTTTGTCCTTTGGAAATGTCCCACTACATTTTGCCGTTTCCACTCCAAACGCTTTTTATTACTCTTTCCTGTCGCCGACGCGGTTCTGTGTTGTGGAAACGTGTGCATGTCAAGCAGTATTTTTCACTTTTTCGTAGCCCGCCATTTTATCCACTTATTTTGCTGCTTTCTCGCAGAGATATTGAGTGTAACCCAGATCCACCATCTGGTGAACAAGTGCAAGAACTGTTAAATGGTCAAAGTGCAATACTTTCCATGTTATCGCAGCTCACCGCAGACGTCACTAACGTTAAAGCTCGGCTTCTTTCGTTGGAAACTAAGCTAGAAAAAATCGACACAATTGAAATAACCTTGGCTAATGTTCAAGATCAGCAGCGACAAGATCATGATGTTTGGCAGGAACGATTCAAAAATTAGACGTCTTGGAAAATCGTGAGAGGCGCAATAATTTGCTTTTTTATGGCTTAGCGGATTCTAATGCCTATGAGACGGCAGCCCATTCTGAGGAACTCATCATAAATCAGTGCACTGCGACGCTTTAATTACCTTCGTTAACTATTGAACGTGCGCACAGGCTAGGAAAATTCTGCAAAGGAAAAGAACGGTCCAATATTGTTCGCTTCATTTTTTTTTAAAGACCGCCAAGCCGTGTTAACAAAAGCATTCAAGGTCAGGGAATCGAACGTTGCTATATCTGAAGACTTTGCCCCTACTGCCTGCGATAAGCGAAAGAAATTATGGGCGTATGCCAAACAAAGCAGCGAAGAAGCAAAGAAACCAGTTCTGAAGTTTGGTACGCTTCACTTGCCGAGCAGGCGCTTTCAATGGGGCAGTAAAGCCGGCGTTGTACGAGAGCAATGACAAAGTACTGTTAACGCTGCGATGTGCCCTGTCAGCGTTCTGTTAGTCAAATGCCACAGTGTCAAAAATAAAGTTGATGATCTTCACTTTTTTCTTGATACCATCCAACCGACCATTTTTTGGGGAAGAGAACCTTGGCTTGACCCGACTATGGCAAGCACTGAAGTATTTCCGGACACGTACGAGTGTTTTCGTCGAGACCGCTGCGCACGTGGCGGAGGGGTGTTTATTCTTGTCCACAATAGTGCCCCGAGGGTGCAAATGGAATTTCTGGATAGTGAAACTGAATCGATTTTTTGTAAAGTAAGGCTTCTTTCCAATTTTTCTTGGGTCACTATATAGGCCTCCTGGTCCATCTGTGGGACCACTAGTTCATTTATCCAATTTTCTTGAATCTACTAACAATGAATGCTTTCTTCTAGGGGGGGGGGGGACTTTAACCTTCCGGATATTGACTGGTCAGCTGGGGAACCGAGGGATACTGCTTGAGGGAGCCTATACTCAACTTTCTTTGATGTTAGATCAGAACACTTTCTATCAGTGTGTGCACGAGCTATCGCGCACTGACGGAGCAGGTCCCGTACTCGACCTTTTGCTCTCTAACGTGCCTGATGTTGTATACAATGTACGGCTGTTGCCAGGTTTGAGCAATCACAACGTTGTTATAGGATATTTATCAGTTCTGTTTGTAAAGGTTGCAAAAACACCTAGTCGAAAAATTTATGCTTAAAGCAGGGCCAACCATGAGGCGATTAGCGCTGCTTTCAAGTCGTTCTTTCCTACTTTTGATGCACTCGCAGATAATCCAGATATCGAACAACTGTGGAATATTTTCAAACTGAAAATGTTTGGACAACGTGAAGCTTTTGTCCCATCACGAGTTATATTATGTAGGCGAGCTCGAGACAAACCCTGGTTTAAGACAGAGTTACGTGCCCTTGTTCGACGACAGCGACGAAATCATCAAAGATACAAGGCGTCTGATTCGCCATAGCATTCGGCCTGACTGAAAGCAATAAAAATTAATTTAGACAAAAGTCCGACATCGCTATGGACTTATATTTTTTTAAAATCTAGGAGAAATACTTATCAGGGATACCAAAGAATTTTGCAGGTATGTGAAGCGTATGTGAAACAATTATTCATCGAGTCTAAAGCTGAAATTTTTAGCCGGTATTTTTCATCTGTGTTTTTGCCGTCTAGCTCACGTACTGTATGTTTTGAATTATCCGCTGAAATAGACCGCATTCAGGAAGTCACCTTTTGTGTCGATGGTATCCGTAAATTACTAAAAGATGTGAACCAGGCTAAGGCATGCGGCCCTGATCACATTCCTGCCGCTATCATGCGGAATTGTGCGGACGTGTTATGCTTTTATTTCATCCGGTTGTTCGAGAAGTCCCTGAACGAAATCAATATGCCTGATGATTGAAAATTCTCGAGAGTCGTGCTCATACATAAGAGTGGAGTGTGAAACTGCATTCAGAACTGCAGGCCCGTTTTCTTAACTAGTATAAGTTGCAAAATTATGGAGCATGTAATATACAGTTGGTTATGGCCCATTAAACTAAACATAATCTCCTAAGCCCCAGCAAGCATGGTTTCAGGCGTGGTTTATCTTGCAATGCACAGTTGGCAGAGTTTATTCACGAATTTGCCGCAGCAGTTGATAAGCAACAAGTTCTGGAATGCGTTTTCCTAGATTTCCGTAAGGCATTTGATGTAGTCGCACACAGTCTCCTACTCTCCAAATTAAATGCTTATAACTAGGATGGTAAAATAATAGCGTGGATTGCCGAATATTTGTCATTGAAGAAACAAGCTGTTGTTCTGAACGGCATATCTTCGCACTATGCATCAGTCACGTCGGGAGTTCCCCAAGGCTCAGTGTTGGGGCCACTATCGTTTTTGTTGTATGTATATTAATGATATTTCAACTGGTGTACGGCCTTCATTCAGGATGTTTGCCGACGATTGTGTTGCTTATAGAGTCGTAGATGCCATTGCCGGTTCAAAAATTCTGCAAGTTGACTTAAATACTACAGCAGACTGGTGCGCGCGTTGGGATATGTCATCAAATGTAAATAAGACTGCACACGCTACCTTCAAAAGCAAACGAGCTAATCATCCGTATAGATATAGAATTCATGATTTAATTTCAAACAGAAGCAAGGAATTTAAATATCCAGGTGTGTTTTTTACTTCTTATTTACGATAGAACAAACAGTTAACTATATTGGAATTAGGGCAGTATCAGTTTTGGGATTCTTGCGGCGCAATTTTAGCCATTTACCGAATAACTTAAGAACGCAGTTGTATTTCAGTCATGTAAGTTGAATACTTGAATATAGATGTGTTTGTTGGGACCCACACACATCTGAGCTTGTAAAAAAAATTAGAAAGAAATCGAGAATAGGGCGGCTAGATTTGTTCTTGCTAACTATAGCGGGCAGCTTAGCATGACAGAAAGCCAACTTAAACTTAAATTGCAAGAGCTGAAGGATCGTAGAAGGCATAGCAGATTAAAACTTTCCCACGATATTTACTATTCTAAAACAGGTATAAACCGCGAAGAATATATCCAGGCACCACACTACGTATTTAAGCGACTTGACCACTGTTTGAAGGTCAGGAATGTTCTTGTAGTGGTGACGTCTTATGTTATTCCTTTTTTGTTGGAACTGTTCGAGATTCGAACAGTTTGCCATCGACTGTTGTATAAATCACAGAAAATGATGGTTTTTCCACGCATTGAAATAATTTTTTCATGTATTTATTCAATACTGTTTGCTCCCTGCCTTAGTGCTCTACGGTGCGATGCAGGTACCTAATAAATAATAATAAATAAATAATGGATGGTTGATTGGCTGTTTCCCACTCCCAACGTGAACTCCCCTTAACACTTATGCCGTTTATTCACGATAAAGAGGTTATATTGCTCACAAAGGTCTAGCATTGATTTCCCGCTTTTTCCGGTACAGCCATTTAAATCCTGTATGTGGCCATTAATGTCTCCTAATAAGATAATTTCAGCACCATTACCGAGACCCTTAATATGAGCGCTTATGCATTGCACCAACTCTTTGTTTTTCTCTGTGCAATTATTTCCGGTCCACACGTACGTAACGCCCAGGCAGTTTTTTTCTCACTCACTGTTTGCTTTTGACATTTTTCATTTACTCTTTTTGATTTGGCTCTCTGATGAATGGGCATACCGACCGCCGTGACATAGCGTGCGCCATCTATGTTCGTAAAGAGAAACGAAATACAAACAGTTCAGTGTGCACACGACCGAGGGAGCCACCCGAGACTCCCAGCTGAAAGTAGCGTCTACTAAACATTGGTGAAGTGGAACGATCGGCGCTCTCTTGCTGAGGCTCCGCGTGTTGAAAAAGTTTGCGGCGGCGCTGCGAGCGAATTGAATTGGAGTGGGACGCGCTGCGCGGCAGATTCAATGCAATTTCGCTGCGGGCGCTGACACCGATTGCACGCGTACGCTATTATAATGGTATATTATTTCAACTGCAAGTTCATATTGACAACTTTTTGCTACGTATACATAGTTGAAGCGTGGGTTATACAACATGTCGTCTTAAATTTTCCGGTTGTTGTCAAGTGCATCGTCTGCTAGCGAGCCCACGTTCCCTGCGTGGGCGCTAGCGGACGTCTAGTTTTTCTCGCAGAAAGTCTTGGCAGTAAATTTTCGATAGTTTTCTTTGCTTTGGTGCGCCCGCGTCTCTTGTCGACCGGTGCCAGTTGCAGTGCTGGACAGGGGAACCGCTCTCTTTACAGCGAAGCTGTTCAGGGCTAGTTCGCCCAGGATCGTGTCCATGTGCACACGCAAAACTCCCCATACGTGGGCCAATCGCGAAGATAGTGCAATGCCAGGCCGACCTGCTGCGGAGGTGAAGCAGTCGTTAAGCACTCCCCATACGTGCGCCGACCCCGATGACATTGCAATGGCGGGCCAACCCGCGGCGAAGGTGCAGTTCGCCATTAGGGGGCCCACATACGCAGCTTCGCTGGTCATCCTTGTCCAAAGAGTGGAAGGGCACTGAGTTTTTTTTTTTTACTTTGACCCGCCGTGGGTGCTCAGTGGCTATGGTGCTGGGCTGCTGAGCACGAGGTCGCGGGATTGAATCCCGGCCACTGCGGCCGCATTTCGATGGGACAAAAACACCCGTGTTCTTAGATTTATGTGCACGTTAAAGAACCCCAGGCGGTCGAAATTTCGGCAGTCCTCCACTGCGGGGTGCTTCATAATGAGAAATTGTTTTTGGCACGTTAAACTCCATAATTTTCTTAAACTTTGTTTTCTAAAATTAACACGTAATTTTTGCACAAATGTGGCCTACCTGCAACATGAAGCTGAGTAAGAAAATTTTATTGATATCGCGTTAATTTACGCGCGCTTCTCGTTGGCTGAATATAGATCAGGGACAATGATAAAAGAAAACAATATTATAGTGAAATAAACCAGGTTTATTAACTGCGTGGTGCGAAGAGATGAAGATGAGCAGTGCATTTCTAGGTAAATCTAAGGATACATAGGCATATATATCCACGGCATATATGCAAGAGAATAATTATCAAATATACTGAATGCGCTGATTGAAAAAGTGAAATGTCCCGAGCAGAATAAGCGTGTTTATTTTAAAAGCTGCACCAGCCCCAGGTGAACCAATCGACTTTCCGAGAAAAAGAATCAATGCAATTATCGGACGTTAATTATGAACAACAGTGTTAGGGAAAATATATTGCATATGTATTCATATTGAATCTGGGAGACCGGGAAGTCTTTGCCAATGTATCCTCCCTGACTTGTCTGACGATCTCCTCAAGGTGCCAGCAGGCGAAATGAAGTTGAAACAAACAGTCTAATCGAATCGTATTTACAATTCAGCAGGTCGTATTCGGCTTCAGAATTCAGTATGAAAAATTATCGGACAGCCATTTCCGTTCGAATGTAACGCATAACAGCACTTCTTATATCTCGAAGTTGAGGTGCCGATGATAGTGAGGACTCTTATTCCAAAAGATAGCGTTGCTGGAGAGTCGTGGCTGTTGCACACAGAGGTGCACCAGTTCATGAAGGAATTACCGCACGGGTGCTAATCGGTTCTGCTGAATATGTTCACAGCTGTCAGTCAATATACATGCCTTGTTTTGGGGCAGCCTGTAAATCTGCAAACTTGATTCAGGCAAGCAAACACTTTTTTAACAGTCTCACTATGTTTGCAAGACTGCAACCCATTAAAACTTGGTGCCCACTATGTTACCACACTTACATTCTTCAACGAACACAGTAGATCTAAAAATATATCTACGTGTATAGGAGGCATGCTGTTCCTTTAATCGCTTCAATAGTGTTCTTATGATACTTCACCGGATAAGTGAAAGCAGCTGCTTAGTTGAGCGGACGTGCAGTTGGGAATGGAAGTAAATTTAGGTATGGAATATGAGATAAGCGCGACATGTTTTTCTCAGAAATGAGACTTGGGAATAATTTCTTTCGTTTTCCCACCTCAAAAAAGCCGAAGGACGCAGCTACCCCCTCTTTTGTATTTTTTTAAATATAAAGCAATTCTGGCATTTTAAATATGGTGATATGATTACGAAGCACCGTTTTCATTTCTCATCGCCTGGGGTCGTTTGCCGTGCACCGAAACAGGAGTACACGAGTGTCTTTTCATTTCGTTCCCATCGAATTCCACGACCCGGTTTGAACCCAAGGAGGTTATTCATAACCTCCTTGTTTGAACCAGCGCGCTCGAATTTAGCAGCGATACACCATATGCACTATGTAGCTGCTAATTAGGCTACTTTCGCCGCCTTGTATTTCATTGTTATCTTTAAGCATGGACGGAACAAAAAAATTTCACATGGCTTACGGACCAAAGATTAGCATGTATATAGACCCTTATACTGTTTACAAGCATAGGCCCTGGAGGGCTTCCAGTTTTACTCGTTCACGTAGCCCACTAAATTTAGTGAGCAAGAAAGGCATGGGCTGCAATATCGAGCATCAGTGTTGCGTTGAAATATAAGTCCGCAGATTTTCAGCACTTTTTCTCTGTACATAACGACAAGTTTACAATTGAGTCTTGCCGTAAATCATACGAATTTTCTTGTATTAGTTTTGGAGCGTAACGCGCATTTCTTTATCTGAAATCTTAAATATTAAAAGCTTAAAACGTTTAGACTTTCAGCACAGTAAAACAACTCAAAAACGTACTTTGTGTCCTGGCGCAGTAGGCTGATAGGGCCCGTGACCGGAAGTTTGTTGGGGCCGCATTCTCGCTGCTGTTATCGCATGAGCGAAACATTCTAAATAATGGACGCCATAGTCTAAAGATCGAGGTCAATCCGAAGCCTGTACTTCCCATCATTCCCATGTAGGTTGAGGCAACGCTCATGAGAGCCCCCGTAGACATTAGCGCCACATTTCCCTCTAGGGTATTTATTTAGAAACTCTATGATCTGGAATAAAGCAGAAGAAAATGTCCATTATATAACACCACCACCGAAACCAAATAAATTCCTGCACAGCGAATTAAACAGCTAGGTTCATATATATATATATATATTTTGGGGTTTTACGTGCCAAAACCACTTTCTGATTATGAGGCACGCCGTAGTGGAGGACTCCGGAAATTTTGACCACCTGGGGTTCTTTAACGTGCGCCTAAATCTAAGCACACGGGTGTTTTCGCATTTCGCCTCCATCGAAATGCGGCCGCCGTGGCCGGGATTCGATCCCGCGACCTCGTGCTCAGCAGCCTAACACCATAGCCACTGAGCAACCACGGCGGGTACAGCTAGGTTCAATTAGCAAGACAACCCTCACTAGTTCCATAAGGGAAGTGATTAAAACGAATAAAATTACTGTTAGATGGCATGAAAGAAAGTATTCGCACGCACGAGGAAAGCAGAGACGAGGCGTGGGGCTTGGAGTCTCAGTGCCAAATGGTTTTTATTCTTTGTGCGCTGCCACTTTTTCGGCGGCCGGCAGGCTACGGTCGACTGCGGCCGGCTATGTTCCGCACTGGCAGCACCACGGCTTATCCGCGGAATATTTGTGCTAACCACAGCACTCCCTCCCTAGCGAGAACACGAACGGAACCAACACGACAAAACACTCGTGCGATTAGAGGTTGAGGCGATTTGTCGCATCTAGACGTCTGCCACTCCGCGTGTGGTAGGTGCGAGTATCAGGCGTGGGTGCAGTTCCCGCCCTGGTGAAAACCGCTGCCCTGGGGCGAGGCACTTTTGTATGGATTCCAGAAGACGGGGTGGAAGTGGGTGTCATGCACAGCGTTTCCATGTACGCAGGTTTAAGTCTGTCCAACGAGACAGCTTCCCGCCTCTCCCGCGTTTCGATAGTGAACGTCTTCCGCCCACGACGGAGAACCTCGAATGGCCCATTGTACGGTGCTTGCAGTGGTCATCGTACAGCGTCGTTCCGCAGAAAGAGGTGACTACATGACTCCAGCTCGTTGCTCACATGTGTCCTGCTCTCTGTGGGCTGTCGCGGAGGTGTAGCTCGGAGCTTATTCACCTTGTCACGGAGGCGAGATGCGTAGTCGCTGGTGAAAATGCGAGCTTGCTGTTGGCCAGATGCAAAGAAATCACCGGGCAGACGTAGCGTCGAGCCGAAGACAATTTCCGCTGCGCTGCAGCCGATATCTGCCTTGCACGCTGTGCGTATGCCCAAAAGCACGATAGGCAATGCTTCCACCCAAGAGTCATGTTCACTTGCCATGAGTGCTGCTTTCAGCTGCTGGTGAAACCTGTCGATAATTACACTGCTCATCGGGTGGTAGGCCGTAGTCCTGATGGGCGAGGCGCCGATGAGTTTCGTCAGACTGGCGAAGAACGCAGACTCACACTGGCTTCCTCTGTCCGTTGTAATGGAGGAAGGCGCACCAAGACTACCTAGCCAGTGGTTGACAAAACTGCGAGCAACAGTTTCGGCTGTAATGTCTTGTATCGGGATAGCTCCTGTACACCGCGTGAAACGGTCGACCCAAGTGAGCAAGTACGTTTGGCCCTGGCAAGGTTTCAATGGTACGACTATAGCCATATAAATGGGGTCGAATCAAGCATCTGGTCTTGGGAAAGTGTCAAACGGTGTCACCGTGTGACGCTGAACCTTGGACACGTTGACACGCAAGACACTCGCGAGTCCACTGTCGGGAATCGCGGTTGATGCCAGGCCATACGAAACGTGCCGTGCGCAGCTTCTGCGTCGCCCGGATTCCTGGGTGTGCTGAAAGCTCGTGTAACGAAGCGTATACTTCCCGACGGAGGCAAGCAGGCACAAATGGTCGAGGGCGACTTGTAGATGTATCGCAACAAATGTCTCCTGCTCCGGGCAAAGGAAACCACTGTAGGATGAGTGACGTCAAAGTTTCCTGCAAACGGCGCAGTTCGTCATCGTCGCGTTGAGCTGCCGCCACTCTTGCGATGGCTATTCCCGTGTGAGTGATGGCATTTACTGGGCTGCGCGACAGAGCATCGGCGACAGTGTTGTCTATTCCCTTTATGTGGCGAATGGCCGCGGTGAATTCCGATATGTAGGACATCTGCCGCAGCTCGCGGGCTGTGTGCGTACCGCCATCAGATTTGAGGGAGCGTTAGGCGTAGTTGAGAGGCTTGTGATCAATTATTACAAAGAATTCTGTTCCTTCTAAGTAATGACGAAAGTGTCGGATTGCTGCGTGGACGGCCAACAGCTCGCGTCCGAAAGTGCTGTAACGCTGCTCGGTGGGTGGCAATTTCCGAGAAATGAAAGCGATCGCTTGCCATACTCCTTTGTTGAGTTGTTGAAGGACAGCACCCACAGCTGCGTCCAAGGCGTCGACCATGACGCACTGTGGGACTCCCGGTTGCGGGTAGGCGAGAACTGCGGAGTCGCCGAGCTGTCTCTTGACCTCTTTAAAAGCCACTTCGGCGTCGTCTGTCCAGAGCAGCTCCCTAGCAGCACGTTCGTGTGTCGACAGCAGGAGGTGGAGTGGGTGTAGAACGGCCGCGCACCGAGGTACGAAACGTCAGTAGTAATTTACAACGCCAAGGAACTCGCGGAGCTGGCGCTTAGTGGTGGGTCGTGTAAACTTCTCAACTGCTTTAACCTTGTCTGGATGAGGTTGAATGCCAGAGCTTGAAACAACATGGCCAAGAAAAGTCAGCTTCTCGGCACCCAGCTCGCACTTGTCCTATTTCACCAGGATCACGGGTGGCGGGTGGCGGCGGCAGTGGTGAAAGGACGCTTCACTTATCTGTTTTTTTTTTGCCTATCCAGGTTGGTTCTGACTTCTGGGAAGGCGATGTTTCACTGATCGTGCATTGCTGGAATCGTCGCGCCTACTGCTGCTTCCCTAAGCGGCGTTTTAGAGCGCAGCTCTTTGGCGTCCGTTCCTGGGTTTCGCGTCGTCGTCGGCGTCGTCGTCGACGGCGTCGGCCTCGTAACCAGCTCGCCTCCGCCGCCGCGCTCCGCCGCCGCGCATGCGCCGCTGCTCCGCCGCCGCGCATGCGCGCTGTCGGCTCTCCGGGCGAGGGAGGATGATGGAAGGGAGGAGGAGAGACTGTGGAGGAGGGCTGGCTACACAAATGGCTCTTTGGCGTCCGTTCCTGGGTTTCGCGTTGTCGTCGGCCTCATAACCAGCTCCGCCCCCCTTTCATCCCCCCAGCGCTAGCAGCGACCGACTGATACCGCTTTCGTGAGTCCGCTACCGCACTCACGAAAGACGTCGTGCACTTCCTGCAACTCGCATTAACCGTCCATCGATCCACACCGATGTTAGTAGTGGGGGACTTTAATGTTGACATAAAGACAAACAGCAATTTCCTAACACTTATGCGGGAGAACATCCCGTTCCTCTCGCTCGTAACGCGTCCCACGGCTGTGACAACCTCGCGAGGCACTTGTATAGATCTCGTCTTTGAGAATCAAGCATTGGTGTACCAAGTCGAACATATATCAGTCTATTTCTCCGACCACAAAGCTTCCTTCATGACTGTCAAGAACTGTTAATGGAGTCTTTGTTAAAGGAATACGTGTGAAAAATAAAAAAAAAAAATTCTGTGATAGCGCATACATGTGTTGCTCGATTTCTTTGCCTCAATCTATCGAAAAGGTGAAACAGCTTATTTGCTGCGCTCAAATTTCGCATTAGGAAGTAACGTAATCGTTGGTAATTTTTTTTTCAACGTGTTCTTCATCGTCAAATTTTCTCCACCCACCAGACGACCTAAAAACTGCTACCGTGGCTGCGGAACTGCGTACTTATCGATGTCACTGACCTCATGCACGTGTTTTTGCGCTTCCGTAGCCGAAAACTACAACTGGACACACGGGTGGCGGTGGCGGTGGTGAAAGGTTGCTTCACTTATCTGTTCTTTTTTGCCTATCCAGGTTCGTAAATTCGCTTATTTCTTCTGTTTACCGCTACGTTACCGCTACCGCCGTTGCCACCATGTTTTCTGCTCTGCTCAGTGCTGTGTGCTATATGTGCCTTTTGTCAAACTGAGTGCTACCGTGCATTTCTGGAACACGGACCATGGCAAACAGATGTCAGTCCTGCGATGAGCCCCTGCCATGTGACGGCCGCGCCCTGAAGTGCAGCGAATGTGAGTCATCTTATCATATTGGTAATTGTTCTGGCTGGTCGGAGTCAACATTCAAAAGCAAAGGCGAAAACGGCCGCAAGGCATGGCGATGTACTACTTGCCATCCATAAAAAAGCTAACGGTGAGGACAAAACAAACATGAACTGTGAGCTAACTATCTGTCTGACAGATATAACTAGAAGGCTTAATGCTCTGGCTGGGCTGCCAGCTCAAGTTCGGGGAATTAAGGATTCAATTGAGCTATTGTCACATAAGTATGACGAAATCCTGAACCGACAAGTTAAACAGGAGCAGGACATTAGTAGCTTGAACAGGCATGTAGGCAAATAAGAGGTGCTTTCCACTTCAAATGACATTCAGCAACTGAAAGCGGGTGTAAATGACCTTGAGTTTAGCAGTAGGAATCTAAACATAGAAGTGCACGGCATTCGAGCTGCGCCAAACGAGGATTTGCTGTGTAGGTTGAATGATCTGCCTAAGACTGTTAGCCTACCAGAGCTGACGGGGAATGACATCGGCGCTGTACACAGGCTACCATCAAAGCCAAACAAAACGCCTGAAATTATTGTTCGATTTGCCCAGCCGTCAACCCGCGTTAAGTGGCTGGAAAAGCGGAAAGCCCTCAGGAATAATTCATGGGGTATTTCGATCACTGAGAACATGACCCAACATAACAGTGAGCTGCTCCACTGCGCAAAGAATGGACAAAGCGCAATGGCTATCGGTTTTCATGGCATTGCAATGGTAAGATTCTTGTATGGAAAAGAGAGGGCGATAGTGCCGTTGTTATTCGTTGCGCGGCTGACCTTTATAAGCTGTGATATGATTTTACCTGGCGCTGTATCCTGATATTTCTTTTAGTATCCCTCTCACCATGCTTCCTTCCTCAACTGCGCAGGTAGACGTTACAAACCTTAAGAACTTCGATGATACTGGTTGCCAAAAATGTCTTAGTTGTGTTCATTTTAACCTTAGATCTGGTAGAAATAAGCAGGATGAACTCGATTATTTTTTAACGAATCGCAAGTACGCTTTGATATTGTGATGTATTCAGAAACCTGGTTTGCCTCGGAAGAGAACGTGTTTACATCTCCAAGATCACATATCACATATGTATGTATCTCCATATCACATATCACGTATGTATCCATATCACATACACCCTATACACACATGACCCAACATAACAGTGAGCTGCTCCACTGCGCAAAGAATGGACAAAGCGCAATGGCTATCGTTTTTCATGGCATTGCAATGGTAAGATTCTTGTATGGAAAAGAGAGGGCGATAGTGCCGTTGTTATTCGTTGCGCGGCTGACCTTTATAAGCTGTGATATGATTTTACCTGGCGCTGTATCCTGATATTTCTTTTAGTATCCCTCTCACCATGCTTCCTTCCTCAACTGCGCAGGTAGACGTTACAAACCTTAAGAACTTCGATGATACTGGTTGCCAAAAATGTCTTAGTTGTGTTCATTTTAACCTTAGATCTGGTAGAAATAAGCAGGATGAACTCGATTATTTTTTAACGAATCGCAAGTACGCTTTGATATTGTGATGTATTCAGAAACCTGGTTTGCCTCGGAAGAGAACGTGTTTACATCTCCAACCTATAGATCCTACTACATGAACCGCAAAAGCAAAAGGGGTGGGGGCATAGCAATGCTAATATCCAACTTAACTAATTCTGAACTAATGCCAGAATTGTGCTGTATCACTCAATTTTATGAAACGTTTGCTATCAGATGTGGTATCAGGCCTATATTTGTTTGTCAGTCAATTCACTAACGCACCTAAACGACTGCGTTCTGAATTTTCATACAGCTAAAAACACTACTAGAAACACTACCCGCTTTTAGAGACCGCTTAGGCAGAAAAAACTGGAACGAAGTATTCGCAACGAGCGACCCCAACTTGGCATACGATTTGTTTCTTAAGAAGCTCTCTGAATTATATTTTTTTTTCCCATCAGGACTCTAAAACATGCAAGAAAAGTCGAAAACCTTCGGTAAATAAAGATTGCCTCAAGCTTATAAGAAAGCGGAACCATTTGTTTAAGGCATTTATAGTGAGTAAATCTCCTGAATTCCTCAAAGTTTTCAAGAAATACAGAAATTTTATCACCAAACCCATTCGTGATGCAAAAAAGCAATATTATTCTAGCCTGTTCAACTCGACACAAGGACGCACAGAAAATGTTTGGAAGGCACTTAACACTGTAATTAGTAGTACATCTGAGGCAGTAACCAAAATTGTACAAGATGGAATAGAAATTCAAGGCCCTGAGCTAGATAATGCATTTAACGACTTCTTCCTACACTCTGAAAATTTCAACACCCTTAAGGGTGTAAATGACTTCACCCATGGGTGGCACCCTTTTGGGTGTATTGCTACACCCGAAGCAGAGGGGTGTAAATAACCACCCCACAAAGGAAAAGGTGTTAATATGACATCACCTTGCCTACGGGTGTAAAACAAACAACACCCGTCCTATATGGGTGTAACACAGACACCACCGTTTCAATAAGGGTGTAGCATGGACAACACTCTTCCAAAAGGGTGTTATTCCTGCATTTTAGCGTTCACTACAGCCATGTAGTTAATGGACAGACTAGCTGTTGTGAATGCTGCCTAGCCTTAGCTATGATACTACCTTGTTCAGTATGAGCCAGAATGTGTGAGGCGTCGTCATATCGCGCTTCTTGTCTGTCATGTGGTAGCATATATAACGTGTGACCCTTTCAGGAAAAAAATTTGTTTCACGATCGCAGCAATACACACACCCTATGCTTTTCGTTATCTTCCTCTGCAGTGATAGTACACTGCCGGCAGGATGCAGAGCGCAATTACAACGCACCCTGCACTAAGGAAAGAGGATCTCCAACACATTGGTGTACCAGCACTTATCACTCCATGAAAACAGCACACAACCAAAAGCATGATCTTACATGAATTTCTGAAATAATGAAAAAACTCCACTTTTCTTGGTCAAAACTTTTCGCAGTAACACCAGCTTCACCAGGAGGAAAAGCCACTTATCTCGTTGTTGTAGCTTAAATTGAATGCAACAGAGCGCAAGCAATACATGGATTGGCGACGGGAACCAGCGCAGTACTACAGAAGTATACGTTTGCCTGTCAAGCAGTTTTTTGCCGTTTTAAGCACATATTTGATACTTCTATTCAGCGAAGTTGTCATTTATCTCCACGGGATGCTTCTACTAGTATATTCACATATATAATGCCCTAAAGGTAGCACTGAAAGCCAAAGAACAAAGTGCAACAAAGCGCTTGCACTTAGAATAATGTTTTAGCATTCGCAAACAAAACTGCATGTGTAGCTGTGCGTGCTGTTTAATATAAAAGCGTGCACTATTTCCTGAAATTTATGTAAGCTCCATTTACTGCCAGTGACCTGCTTATACCCAATTATTTTGTTTATTTTCACCATGTGCTTGCACTGAATATCCCACAAGCATTGTTAATTAAACTAGCAGAATAACGACCAGCTAGTCTAAGGTTACCTAATTGAACGAAATCATCGTAAAATTTGTGACGAAATGTCATAAGTATTTATTATTTCATTAAAGAGAAATGGTTACATAATAATGTTTGCACATTTTAAAAGTAAAAAGGAATATAAGGACTAAAACCATACCAATACAATGACATAAGCACTGAATAATAGCACAGGCTTGTTCAATTAAATTATAAGTAGAAAAGTTTTTTAAATAACCTCACTACGAACTATCACATGTTTTAATTCTAAAAGCACTGCATCTTATCATAAAGTATGAAAATGACCAGCCACATAAGAAAGAGCAAGTCTGAGTGTGTCTATGTGAACAAAACGGACAGAAAGTTGGGCGAGTTGGTACGGTAACGTGATTTTGGATTGTCGCGCAAAGTGATGCGGACACAGACTAGATGCAGACAGGACGAGCGCTAACCCTCAACTGAATTTTTATTGAAACGAAATACATATATACATATAGATAGGTGATTGCAAAAAACCGCAGCATAAGAACATGACAAGGTATGAAGACATCAGTTATATCAGGAAGTAGGGAAGTCAATAAAGGAAACAACGAAAAGACATTAGCTCAGATTAACACACGTGTTGTGAAGATACTGAAATTCGCATTTTAACAGAGACAAAGATGCATGGCTCACGCAAGTCTCTCCTAATCTTTAATTTGGGATGCCTCGATTATTTCCTGTGTGGTTGGGCATGTACGTCATGAAATAATTTTTGTGTCTTCAAACAAAGGTTTACAACCGCAATTGAAACAATGTGACGCTAGATGTGAAGCATTAGCGTTGTTAATTGAATGTTTGTGTTCTTTTAGTCTTATATTAATACACCTACCGCTCTGTCCAATGTAAGTGTTCCCGCACTTGAGAGGAATCTGATGAGCTATACCAGTGTTTCAAAGCACAAAAGGGGACACATGTCTAACGCCGCAATCATCTTTTCTTTCTTGCCACCCTGTTCAGGTTTCTTATTTATCATAGGGCACATGATAGACAACTTGTGGGGAGCCGAGAAAACTGTATGGACGTAGTATCTATTGGCTATGTTCCGTAAACCATGGGATAATATATGTACATGGGACACCACAGCTAACCTTTTTTTCTTTTTTGTTGTTCTTGTTTCTTATCGGGGCGTTTTACCGATTTTAAAAGCTTTTCGCAGGTTAGTGATAATAAATACACCGGATAACTAGCCTTCTGGAGCCTATCTATTTATTGTGAAAAACTTTGTTTCATATTGTGTGGACATGACTACCTTACTCAGCTCTTAAGTCTGCCATTACTAAGTCATGTGCACACAATATGGAACAAAGATTTTCACAACAAATACATAGGCTCAAGAAGGCTAGTTATTCTGTGCATGTATTATCACTAACCTGCGAAAAGCATTTAAAATAGGTAAAGAGCCCCGCTAAAAGCAAGAAAAACCGAAAAAAAGGTTTGCTGAGGTGCACCATGTAAATAGATTATTCCATGGTTTACGGAACGTAGCCAATAGATATGACGTCGATGCAGTTTCCTTGGTCCCCGCAGGTTGTCTATCATGTGCCCTATGATAAATAGGAAACTTGAACAGGGTGGCAAAAAAAAGAAAAGATGATTGCGGCGTTAGACATGTGTCCCCTTTTGTGCCTTGCAATACTGGTATAGTTTATCAGATTCCTCTCAAGTGCGCGAAGGCTAGCATTGGACAGAGTGGCAGGTGCATTAATATTAGACTAAAAGAACAAACATTCACTTAACAACCCCAATGCTTCACATCTAGCGTCACATTGTTTCAATTGCGGTTGTAAACCGTTGTTTGAAGACACAAAAATTCTTTCGACACAAATGCCAAACCACACGGGAAATAATGGAGGCATTCCACATTAAAAGATTAGGAGAGACTCGCGTTAGCCACGCCTCTTTATCACTGATAGAATTCGAATTTCAGTATCTTCACAACACGTGTGTTAATCTGAAGTAGTCTTCTTGTTTCCTTTCTTGACTTCCCTACTTCCTGATATGTTTAACTGATGTCATACCTTGTCATGTTCTTATGCTGCGGTTTTTTGCAATCATCTATATATATATATTCTTCGTTTCAAGAAAAATTTTTCAGAGTTAGCGTGCGTCCCATCTGCTTCTAGTCTGTGTCCATGTCACTTCGCTCTACAATCCAAGAAGATATGTGAACAAAACATGGCTAGTAATAACTAGGGAGCGCTGCACAAACGTTTAACATGAAAACTAGTAATAGTAAAGACATATACTTCGCTCAGCTGAACTGCAAGATATTGCAACTATCACAAAGACAGCATAAAAACTGGGCAGGGCAGAGCACTGACTGTTAGTTGCAGTTGCAATATGCACACCAAATTTATACATAAGAAGTAAAAGCTAAACTGCCGGATATGGTTATGTCTCTCCAAGAGACCACTGAGGAACAAAAGGCATACTTTTTATAATTCCATCTCATAGATTACTGGTCTAATGAAACTTTCGAGAAATGACCCCTTGCATGTCACAAATGCCCTATTCCCATTGCCTATGCATGATTACCAGCCTTGATGAAAGAATGACTTGCACTAATGTTTTGAAGAACCACGGGTAAAAATGCTGCTTATTCTCAACTTTCTGCTGTGACAGCACACTTGTGTGCAGTTGTGAACGCAGTTGCCTGTAGGGCTCAAACAATGTTTTGGCTCTACAGGTACCGTCTACCGAACACCTGGTTCAAGATAGCTTGCATCTCGGAGTGTGCAGCCACACTGGTGGCACAGCATTCTTTCACCTTGCCAGTTGATAAAGACTCAGCATATGCAATCACCTGAGACTGCTCGTAAAGGTGCATATGGTCAGGCAGCAAACAGATACCACGTAGCAAAACTTTCAGAGTACATTGTGGGAGTCGAGGTGTGTAATTTGTGCTTTAGTTCGGCAGGATTGCCACAGTTAGAACTATTCATTGAAGGCTCCTAAATTTCAACCACATCAACAAAATAAATTAGGACACTTCCTTCAGTACGGTGGCAGATGCTCAGACGCATGCTTTCTAGAACCATGAATTATCTTCAGACAGTGCCAGTACAGCCCGTAGCACATCTTTCAAGCACTCCAGGCAAGTACACCGATTACATTGTACACAGAGCATCTGGTGTCTATTTACCTATACAGACAAGCAGTGGCGTAGCCAGAAATTTCGTCCGGGGGGGGGGGGGGTGGGGCTCACTTTGCAGCTCGGCCTCCTCCTTAAGAGGAAGCTTTAGCTCGGGTGTTCGTATCTAAATACATGTAGAAGGAGAATTGGTTTTTCTTGACAACCACTGCACCAAATTTGACGAGGTTTCTTGCAATTATAGGAAAACTTTAATTCTTGTGATTTCTTGTTTTGGACATTTTATTTAGGCAGTCACATCTTTATTAAATATTCTCATAAAGCGCAAATTTTCAGAAAGCCAAACTATGAAGTTTAAAGCTGTACCTCAATAACGAAAAATGATATCAAAATTCTGTGAATTGCATCTAATAGTATATCTATAGTGGAAAAAATTATTTTATACATTATTCTAAAAAAATTTAATAATATGGAAATACGGTTTTTGCAGAATCCTTGTACACAACGCAAAAAATTCATGTAAGATACCAATTGACAAATCAAATTTGTCCGCTTTGAGTGTCTTAGCAGATGCCGTTTACAGAACCGCAATATCTGTTCTTGATGCAGAGCAATTTGGAAACGTCGTGTTTCAATATTTTTCAAAATCTTAAATTTTTCAAAATACTTCAAACAAAATTCAGACCCTAAATCGAAATTCCGTTTCCAAAAGACACTAGAATTTAAATTTCTCTCTGAAGTGCAACAAATTTCATTAAAAGCCATCCAGGGGTTATCTCAGAAAAGCGTTTCTGCATTTTTCATGTATCTGAATAGACCGCATCGGAACAGGGCCCGAGCTAAAGCTTCCTTTAAAAAAATTTGTCGAGGGATCAAATACATGAATTCATGGATCAAATACCTACTGCATTGTCATTGCCAAGGATGCTGATATACTTTTGATATATTTGTTTGTCTATTTAATAAGCAAAGAAAATATCCCACGAACTTTAGAGCTATATCAGTTCGAAACCAGCAAAGCAGTGCATGCCGCTGATATCAAAAATGTAAAGGCCATGAAATGAACAAGTTGAGGACAAATATGTTAATGAAACTTTGTCATTCAAGAACCTTTTTTACATTCTTGTACATATGCAACGGCCAATGAAATATCTTAACGCTGTCCTTTGCTCCAATATATTACGCAGGAGCAGGTGTCACCGGTCGTGTATCGTGAGTAATTGCACCGAAATTATAGTCGCAACAGAGAACATGTATAAAAAGCAGAAGTTTTGCAAAATATACGAGGGCCAGTCAAATGAAAGTGAGACAATGCGAACATATGACAAACGGGATACTTTATTTAAGATTGGCCTGCATGACCAATTGGACATTTGTCCTATTGACTAACGAGTCGCGTGATTCCCGTCTATTAAAACTCCTTGGGTTACTGCTTCAAAAAGTCTGCAACTGACTTTTGCACGTCATTGTCCGACACGAATCCGGTTCCCTTGAGCTGTTTTTTCAGTTGCTCCAAAATGTGGAAGTGGCAAGGCGACAGGTCTGAGCTGTATGGCGGATGTTGAAGCGTTTCCCACTTGAACTTTGCCAGTTTTGTATACACCACATCAGCGACGTGGGGAACAAGGTGACCCCATTCGTCTATTTTCCGCGTCGTTTGTTCTTGATAGCGACACGCGACCGATCCGGCGTTTCACAATATCGGAAATAATTGATACTCTTTAAATATTTGGCAAATTCTATCAGTAATGGCTCTGACGATTTAAAGAAGTCAACAACACCTTTCCGGCGGAAATGATGGCCTTTGCTTTCTTTGGGGGTGGTGAATTAGATGTTCCCACTGTAAGCTTTAACGTCGTGTTTCAGGCTCGTAGTAGTGGCACCATGGTTCGTCCCCGATCAATATTGCAGACAAGAAGGCGTCGTCCCCATTGTCATGCCAGATCAGATGAGTCAAGGCAGTGCCAAAATTCTGCGTCTTCTGGCGGGGGTTCAACATCTTGGGCATCCATTGCGCACACAAGAACCGATAACCGAGATGTTCATGAATTATGGTAGGAACAA
Source organism: Dermacentor albipictus (assembly GCF_038994185.2). Taxonomy (NCBI): domain Eukaryota; kingdom Metazoa; phylum Arthropoda; class Arachnida; order Ixodida; family Ixodidae; genus Dermacentor; species Dermacentor albipictus. The sequence goes on from NC_091824.1 coordinate 6,775,265, forward strand.
AAGCGTGGCTGATGTTCGCACGCTCTGCCAGTTCATCAATGCTTATCCTCCGTTCTTGTCAAACTTTGAAATTGTGTTGGGTGTGATTGCAAGGTGACTTTGGCACCGGTCTTGGATCATCTTTGCAACTTTCACGTCCTTCTTTGAACCATTCGCTCCAACGCTTCACAGTGGCCAAAGAAATTCGATGTTCAACGTACACGGCAGCCCTACGGCAACTAATTTCTTTTTACGAAATACCTTCAGCAGTCAAAGACCTCACAACACCACGCTGCTCAACTTCTGGAGCGTACATTACGTCACGCAACCATGTTCAACCCAGTGTATGGCAGTATTAAAGAACATTTATCCTCACACCTGAATGTCACTTTTGTAAATGGTCGATGGTTGTGCGCTACGCGCATGCCACGCAGATAATGAACCGAACCATTATTGCGCGGGGTGGGTTGGCTCACTTTCATTTGACTCGCCCTCGTACGTTAGAAATGTGAAGATATAATGGAATATACAAATGCGAAGATACAGCTTGATAAAGGGCAACAAAGTGTCACTGGAAACAAAGCTCGTGTACGTATACACAAAACCTCGCAACAAGATATTTAAATATACATATAAGTGTCCAATAAATCTACGCATCTAAAAAAAGCCACTGTTTTGATGTGTCAAACAAGGCAAATTAACATGTTGCGCAATCACGAATTCACAGATCACAGAATCCTAAGGCCCGCCCACCCTCCTTCCACTTCCCCCGATTTATAGCGCATGCCGTAAGGCAGCGCGCTTCGCATTCGCTGCACTTCAGGGCGCGGCCGTCACATGGCAGGGGCTCATCGCAGGACTGACATCTGTTTGCCATGGTCCGTGTTCCAGAAATGCACGGTAGCACTCAGTTTGACAAAAGGCACATATAGCACACAGCACTGAGCAGAGCAGAAAACATGGTGGCAACGGCGGTAGCGGTAACGTAGCGGTAAACAGAAGAAATAGGCGAATTTACCAACCTGGATAGGCAAAAAAGAACAGATAAGTGAAGCAACCTTTCACCACCGCCACCGCCACCCGTGTGTCCAGTTGTAGTTTTCGGCTACGGAAGCGCAAAAACACGTGCACGAGGTCAGTGACATCGATAAGTACGCAGTTCCGCAGCCACGGTAGCAGTTTTTAGGTCGTCTGGTGGGTGGAGAAAATTTGACGATGAAGAACACGTTGAAAAAAACGCCGCTTAGGGAAGCAGCAGTAGACGCGACAATTCCAGCAATGCACGATCAGTGAAACATCGCCTTCCCAGAAGTCAGAACCAACCTGGATAGGCAAAAAAAAAACAGATAAGTGAAGCGTCCTTTCACCACTGCCGCCGCCACCCGCCACCCGTGATCCTGGTGAAATATGACAAGTGCGAGCTGGGTGCCGAGAAGCTGACTTTTCTTGGCCATGTTGTTTCAAGCTCTGGCATTCAACCTCATCCAGACCAGGTTAGAGCAGTTGAGAAGTTCACACGACCCACCACTAAGCGCCAGCTCCGCGAGTTCCTTGGCCTTGTAAATTACTACTGACGTTTCGTACCTCGGTGTGCAGCCGTTCTACACCCACTCCACCTCCTGCTGTCGACACACGAACGTGCTGCTAGGGAGCTGCTCTGGACAGACGACGCCGAAGTGGCTTTTAAAGAGGTCAAGAGACAGCTCGGCGACTCCGCAGTTCTCGCCTACCCGCAACCGGGAGTCCCACAGTGCGTCATGGTCGACGCCTTGGACGCAGCTGTGGGTGCTGTCCTTCAACAACTCAACAAAGGAGTATGGCAAGCGATCGCTTTCATTTCTCGGAAATTGCCACCCACCGAGCAGCGTTACAGCACTTTCGGACGCGAGCTGTTGGCCGTCCACGCAGCAATCCGACACTTTCGTCATTACTTAGAAGGAACAGAATTCCTTGTAATAATTGATCACAAGCCTCTCAACTACGCCTAACGCTCCCTCAAATCTGATGGCGGTACGCACACAGCCCGCGAGCTGCGGCAGATGTCCTACATATCGGAATTCACCACGGACATTCGCCACATAAAGGGAATAGACAACACTGTCGCCGATGCTCTGTCGCGCAGCCCAGTAAATGCCATCACTCACACGGGAATAGCCATCGCAAGAGTGGCGGCAGCTCAACGCGACGATGACGAACTGCGCCGTTTGCAGGAAACTTTGACGTCACTCATCCTACAGTGGTTTCCTTTGCCCGGAGCAGGAGACATTTGTTGCGATACATCTACAAGTCGCCCTCGACCATTTGTGCCTGCTTGCCTCCGTCGGGAAGTATACGCTTCGTTCCACGAGCTTTCAGCACACCCAGGAATCCGGGCGACGCAGAAGCTGCGCACGGCACGTTTCGTATGGCCTGGCATCAACCGCGATTCCCGACAGTGGACTCGCGAGTGTCTTGCGTGTCAACGTGTCCAAGGTTCAGCGTCACACGGTGACACCGTTTGACACTTTCCCAAGACCAGATGCTTGATTCGACCCCATTTATATGGCTATAGTCGTACCATTGAAACCTTGCCAGGGCCAAACGTACTTGCTCACTTGGGTCGACCGTTTCACGCGGTGTACAGGAGCTATCCCGATACAAGACATTACAGCCGAAACTGTTGCTCGCAGTTTTGTCAACCACTGGCTAGGTAGTCTTGGTGCGCCTTCCTCCATTACAACGGACAGAGGAAGCCAGTGTAAGTCTGCGTTCTTCGCCAGTCTGACGAAACTCATCGGCGCCTCGCGCATCAGGACTACGGCCTACCACCCGATGAGCAGTGTAATTATCGACAGGTTTCACCGGCAGCTGAAAGCAGCACTCATGGCAAGTGAACATGACTCTTGGGTGGAAGCATTGCCTATCGTGCTTTTGGGCATACGCACAGCGTGCAAGGCAGATATCGGCTGCAGCGCAGCGGAAATTGTCTTCGACTCGACGCTACGTCTGCCCGGTGATTTCTTTGCATCTGGCCAACAGCAAGCTCGCATTTTCGCCAGCGACTACGCATCTCGCCTCCGTAAATATTCCGCGGATAAGCCGTGGTGCTGCCAGTGCGGAACATAGCCGGCCGCAGTCGACCGTAGCCTGCCGGCCGCCGAGAAAGTGGCAGCGCACAAAGAATAAAAACCATTTGGCACCGAGACTCCAAGCCCCACGCCTCGTCTCTGCTTTCCTCGCGCGTGCCAATACTTTCTTTCATGCCATCTAACAGTAATTTTATTCGTTTTAATCACTTCCCTTATGGAACTAGTGAGGGTTGTCTTGCTAATTGAACCTAGCTGTTTAATTCGCTGTGCACGAATTTATTTGGTTTCGGTGGTGGTGTTATATAATGGACATTTTGTTCTGCTTTATTCCAGATCATAGAGTTTCTAAATAAATACCCTAGAGGGAAATGTGGCGCTAATGTCTACGGGGGCTCTCATGAGCGTCGCCTCAACCTACATGGGAATGATGGGAAGTACAGGCTTCGGATTGACCTCGATCTTTAGACTATGGCGTTTGCGCGCTGCACAGTAAACTAAGCTGTACTCAAATATTATCGCGTAATATCTAATTTTATGTCTGAAGTATGTTGTATAATGTACAACACGTACCTTAACTTTGTATGACTGTGAGATGGAAGCATGGTTTACTGTGGTTTATCACCAGGACACACCAGGGTATGCATTCATGTGTGATTCTGTTCCCGATTTAACGCCGAAGAATAATTATGTATTTATTTTTGTAAGAGCAATAACAACCATGCATGTATATATATAAAAATACTCATCAAGTATTTATGGAAATAAAATTGTTGTATTGTGAGAAAGTGTTGCACCCTTGAGCGGAATGCTACAAGTGTCGTCTTCTACGGCGCCTGCTCGCTGCAAACGCCAGACTTTTCTCGCAGACGACAGGCACTTGCGAACTCTCTCGCTCTTTCGGAAGGCTGCGTCGGCTGTCACGATTGCTGAACGTCTGCAAGTACTTTTAAGCACATCTGTTGCAGTGCTATCTAGGACGCTAGTGGCCTCCTACGAGTATGCTTCATCATATATTATATAGACGTACCGCTTCCGAAGCGTTACAGCGTGGCTTTGCACTAAGTCATATTGCGACACTACACTACAGCCAGGAAGCAGTAACCTTTCCTACCACAACTAAGTTTGAGTTCTCAAAGTCCTCAAACACGCATTTCAATGAGCACATAAACGAGCAATGTATAATGAAGCCCTCAATAAAATTTCATTGTCAAGCCACAAGAAGTACAACTGTATATGTCTTGTATCAGTAGTGCCTTCTTATTCCTATCTCGAAGTTTCGCAATGTACGTAACGCTACAGCACCAGCCTAACACACTTAACAAACCAAGGTCCGTACGTTCAAAAATGATGTTCTTTCAACGTTTGCGATGCCGTCGCTTTCCCGTCAGGGCTTCGACACCACACCGCGACACAGACATCGTCCCAGCAGCTGGCCCAGTGCGCTATCGCCACTTCGAGCAACATAACAAAGGCAGAGAGCTTTGCGTTGCACTGTCCCACTGCAGGTTAAAGCAATTGCGCTTGTAGCGAAACCAAAACTGCCAAAGGAATACTTGTAGACTGGTTCGCCAGTAAACAGAATGCCAATTGGAAGTCTGTACTTTGCATCATTCCCATGATGGTTGAACGATCGCAGCGCCAGATTTCCCTTTAGGTATACTAATATCAATCAAGAAAAAGAAATGGGCATGGGCCGGACATGTAATGAGGAGGGAAGATAACCGATGGTCATTAAGGGTTACGGACTGGATTCCAAGGGAAGGGAAGCGTAGCAGGGGGCGGCAGAAAGTTAGGTGGGCGGATGACGTTAAGACGTTTGCAGGGACAACATGGCCACAATTAATACATGACCGGGGTAGTTGGAGAAGTATGGGAGAGGCCGTTGCCCTGCAGTGGGAGTAACTAGGCTGATGATGATGATGATGATGATGATGATGATGATGGTACTAATATGAAACTGTAGTGAACTAGAAGGAAGTGGTGGGGTCAGGGAGAGCCCGCGGGTGCGGCGTCTCACGTCGACGCCGCCAGATGGCGCCACTAGAGCATGTGCTGTACGGAACGCCAAACTTGGAGCATTCTCAACGTAGAGAAAGCCGTGTGGGCTTGGTGTCGCGCCGAAAAAAGAAAGCGTGCAGCTCCGTAGAATGTTTTCTGAAAACTTCCTCTGAAATTAAGACAAGGCGCAGAGAAAGGTGGAAAGGCGGACGTTCTTGAAGCTTCCGTGAAAATAAAGCCGACCCAACGAGTGCAGACTAACGGCCGCACGACGATGCGACTGACTTCTAAACTAAAAGCTCCCGAACACCGTGGAAGAGGTGAATATGTGAATGGGTAAATTGCTTAATTCATTTGCCATTAACAATTTTCATGCAGGTCAGTACCCAATCGCATTCAGAAGTTCAAGTGAGCCAAACAATTGCGGGGCGTGTACTAACACATTCCGAACAGAGGCCAGATATGATGAGGTTTTATTCCTTTAAGTGCGGTTTTGTTTACGAAGGCATATATCCACTGAAAGCTATGCAGTTAATCCTATGGTGATACCACTATGATGCGGTGGTAGTGGTTACCAGGGATAGCGAAATTTCGTAACACAGCAAAATAAAGAGAACTCGTTGTGGCCAAATTGTTTTTGGCCACCAACAGTTCTCTTTATTTTGCTTTATTGGTACAAAAGTTGGGCAGCTACACCTTTTCTCAAAGTGCATGGCAGCTACGAGAGAGGCACTATGAGGAACGGCTGATCTTCGCGTGCAATGTCTCTTTACGCCGTTCCTGTCGCGATCTGTTGATCCCTTTTACATGGAAGTGCAGCCTGGTCAGCACATAGAACATGGTCAACTCTGCTGTGAGCGCATCTGAGTGCTCACTTCAGCCTAAGGCATAGCCGAAGTTCTCCTTCACTAGCAACATTGCATCCACTATGCTGTCACCACAGAGTTTCTCTCGGCTGAAGAACACAGTGAAGATGTCCTCCAACTTCTTCACTGCCCTGAAAGGCTCCAGCGAAGGACATAAAAACCCTCCCTTGTCGCATGTCACAGTGAACTCAGAGTTTCTGCTTCCCGTATTGGGGGTTTCAAAAAGAAAGGCCTTGCAAGGCATGCAGTCATAACACTTCAGAAACTTTCGCGCAACATACCCTGCCATGTAATGTATTAGACGGTCGTCGCTTTTCTGCTCCACCAACTCTTTGTGCTCAGCATGCAGGAATACTACGAAGCATGCGCTCGGCTGAAGCTAGGTTTCCTTCCTCAATGAGATGGTCGATTGCAGCAGCCCTGGCTTATTGAGCTGGAGCATCTTGCGCACAGAGGAAAGAACTCATTTCTCCACTAGCTCCATTAAGGTCAGCATTGCCTGAGCGTACTATTTTCGAAAGTTTATATAAGGAAAGGCAATTAACGACAATTAGAAACTGCGTTGGTGATGGGTGGTCATTAAACCCACATGATTGCCTGACTATACCGAAAAAGTGTTCCAGCGAATCCTGGCTTAACCTGGATGTCATAACATACCTAAATCACTGGCTGACAAGATAATCCAACAGTGATAATGTACTGGATATCGTCACCCTTAGACCATCTGCAGTTGAATCGCTTAAAAATCCACCTACTCTTTTAGCATGTTTCGCACACAAACCGCAACATGTTTCGTCGAGTTTCTTGTCGTAGCGGGGCACGTTGCGTTCCCAAATTCGCCGTGTTTATTCATCTTTCGGCGCGGTGAACAACGACGGCTGCTTTCCTTTTTCCACTTATATCCCGTTTCACAGCCGCGAGCGAAGCAGTGTCGTTGACGTTATGACCTTCCTACTTCTCACGTGTTCAGCCGACTGCGCGCGAAACAGACTCGAACGGTAGGTTGAACCACCAAAAAACAGTCAACGTCGCCAATCAAGCGCGCACGAACAAGCGCGCGAAGCTCTTTATTCTACGGCGAAGCAGCGGAAGGAGCCAGCCCACGCGACTACCGCGCCGCCACCAAAATCCGCGTCCCGTCCGCACTCGCCGCCTCGCTGCAATGCGTCCGGCGCTCCGGCTCCTGCGCCCACTATACCCTTCTAGAACACCAAACTTCTGTTCCAGTTAGAGCTAGTGGAACGAGCGGCTGGAGCGGCGCATGCTTTGCAGTGAGGCGCACGACGATGAAAAATACTGAGGCGGCGATGCGATCGAAGTGGATTGGGCCGCATGAAGATCGCGCCGTTGGAAACTGCTGGCGATGCTTTTCGGAAGGGTCATTCGTACTACTTGACACGCTGCTATATGCCTCTAAGCCGCTCAAACGATGTTTATAATTGGATATGACCTGTATTTATGCCTTATGAATAGATGCCTCTCTTTATCTTCTTAATTTCATTTTTTTTAATGCCGCTCGGGGATCGCGCGTACATTGCGGCCGCATTGTCGGCTTTTAATCTACTATGTTATTGTACGGTTCCCTTTGGAGAACACATATTTTTCTTGATGTTCAAGCAGCATAAATCTCGTGTGTGTTTATGCGCAAACAGCTTTCCATCAGTAGGTCTTGCGAAACGCAGACGGAAAAACGTATGTAAACTTCCTGCTTGCCGCTTCGAACAAATAAAAGATATCTACCAAATCTGGAGTCCTGTACTTACGGAAAGTATCCTTATACAAAATGAAGAAAAAGAACGCTGCTCTGCCCCATTCCATTCATGTTTCCGTCTTCCTCGCGTAAAAGAATGCGGAGTAATTGGTACGGGTTCCTTTAGTGCGGTTGTACCCTGGGCGTCGAAATACTTTTCGGTAGCCATTATTTAGAATGTTTCGCTCATGCGATAACAGCAGCGAGAATGCGGCCCCAACAAACTTCCGGTCACGGGCCCTATCAGCCTACTGCGCCAGGACACAAAGTACGTTTTTGAGTTGTTTTACTGTGCTGAAAGTCTAAACGTTTTAAGCTTTTAATATTTAAGATTTCAGATAAAGAAATGCGCGTTACGCTCCAAAACTAATACAAGAAAATTCGTATGATTTACGGCAAGATTCAATTGTAAACTTGTCGTTATGTACAGAGAAAAAGTGCTGAAAATCTGCGGACTTATATTTCAACGCAACACTGATGCTCGATATTGCAGCCCATGCCTTTCTTGCTCGCTAAATTTAGTGGGCTACGTGAACGAGTAAAACCGGAAGGCCTCCAGGGCCTATGCTTGTAAACAGTATAAGGGTCTATATACATGCTAATCTTTGGTCCGTAAGCCATGTGAAATTTTTTTGTTCCGTCCATGCTTAAAGATAACAATGAAATACAAGGCGGCGAAAGTAGCCTAATTAGCAGCTACATAGTGCATATGGTGTATCACTGCTAAATTCGAGCGCGCTGGTTCAAACAAGGAGGTTATGAATAACCTCCTTGGGTTCAAACCGGGTCGTGGAATTCGATGGGAACGAAATGAAAAGACACTCGTGTACTCCTGTTTCGGTGCACGGCAAACGACGCCAGGCGATGAGAAATGAAAAGGGTGCTTCGTAATCATATCACCATATTTAAAATGCCAGAATTGCTTTATATTTAAAAAAATACAAAAGAGGGGGTAGCTGCGTCCTTCGGCTTTTTTGAGGTGGGAAAACGAAAGAAATTATTCCCAAGTCTCATTTCTGAGAAAAACATGTCGCGCTTATCTCATATTCCATACCTAAATTTACTTCCATTCCCAACTGCACGTCCGCTCAACTAAGCAGCTGCTTTCACTTATCCGGTGAAGTATCATAAGAACACTATTGAAGCGATTAAAGGAACAGCATGCCTCCTATACACGTAGATATATTTTTAGATCTACTGTGTTCGTTGAAGAATGTAAGTGTGGTAACATAGTGGGCACCAAGTTTTAATGGGTTGCAGTCTTGCAAACATAGTGAGACTGTTAAAAAAGTGTTTGCTTGCCTGAATCAAGTTTGCAGATTTACAGGCTGCCCCAAAACAAGGCATGTATATTGACTGACAGCTGTGAACATATTCAGCAGAACCGATTAGCACCCGTGCGGTAATTCCTTCATGAACTGGTGCACCTCTGTGTGCAACAGCCACGACTCTCCAGCAACGCTATCTTTTGGAATAAGAGTCCTCACTATCATCGGCACCTCAACTTCGAGATATAAGAAGTGCTGTTATGCGTTACATTCGAACGGAAACGGCTGTCCGATAATTTTTCATACTGAATTCTGAAGCCGAATACGACCTGCTGAATTGTAAATACGATTCGATTAGACTGATTGTTTCAACTTCATTTCGCCTGCTGGCACCTTGAGGAGATCGTCAGACAAGTCAGGGAGGATACATTGGCAAAGACTTCCCGGTCTCCCAGATTCAATATGAATACATATGCAATATATTTTTCCTAACACTGTTGTTCATAATTAACGTCCGATAATTGCATTGATTCTTTTTCTCGGAAAGTCGATTGGTTCACCTGGGGCTGGTGCAGCTTTTAAAATAAACGCGCTTATTCTGCTCGGGACATTCCACTTTTTCAATCAGCGCATTCAGTATATTTGATAATTATTCTCTTGCATATATGCCGTGGATATATATGCCTATGTATCCTTAGATTTACCTAGAAATACACTGCTCATCTTCATCTCTTCGCACCACGCAGTTTATAAACCTGGTTTATTTCACTATAATATTGTTTTCTTTTATCATTGTCCCTGATCTATATTCCACCAACGAGAAGCGCGCGTAAATTAACGCGATATCAATAAAATTTTCTTACCCAGCTTCATGTTGCAGGTAGGCCGCATTTGTGCAAAAATTACGTGTTACTTTTAGAAAACAAAGTTTAAGAAAATTATGGAGTTTAACGTGCCAAAAACAATTTCTCAATATGAAGCACCCCGCAGTGGAGGACTGCCGAAATTTCGACCACCTGGGGTTCTTTAACGTGCACATAAATCTAAGAACACGGGTGTTTTTGTCCCATCGAAATGCGGCCGCAGTGGCCGGGATTCAATCCCGCGACCTCGTGCTCAGCAGCCCAGCACCATAGCCACTGAGCACCCACGGCGGGTCAAAGTAAAAAAAAAAACTCAGTGCCCTTCCACTCTTTGGACAAGGATGACCAGCGAAGCTGCGTATGTGGGCCCCCTAATGGCGAACTGCACCTTCGCCGCGGGTTGGCCCGCCATTGCAATGTCATCGGGGTCGGCGCACGTATGGGGAGTGCTTAACGACTGCTTCACCTCCGCAGCAGGTCGGCCTGGCATTGCACTATCTTCGCGATTGGCCCACGTATGGGGAGTTTTGCGTGTGCACATGGACACGATCCTGGGCGAACTAGCCCTGAACAGCTTCGCTGTAAAGAGAGCGGTTCCCCTGGCCAGCACTGCAACTGGCACCGGTCGACAAGAGACGCGGGCGCACCAAAGCAAAGAAAACTATCGAAAATTTACTGCCAAGACTTTCTGCGAGAAAAACTAGACGTCCGCTAGCGTTCACGCAGGGAACGTGGGCTCGCTAGCAGACGATGCACTTGACAACGACCGGAAAATTTAAGACGACATGTTGTATAAACCACGCTTCAACTATGTATACGTAGCAAAAAGTTGTCAATATAAACTTGCAGTTGAAATAATATACCATTATAATAGCGTACGCGTTCAATCGGTGTCAGCGCCCGCAGCGAAATTGCATTGAATCTGCCGCGCAGCGCGTCCCCACTCCAATTCAATTCGCTCGCAGCGCCGCCGCAAACTTTTTCAACACGCGGCGCCTCAGCAAGAGAGCGCCGATCGTTCCACTTCACCAATTTTTAGTAGACGCTACTTTCAGCTGGGAGTCTCGGGTGGCTCCCTCGGTCGTGTGCACACTGAACTGTTTATATTTCGTTTCTCTTTACGAACATAGATGGCGCACGCTATGTCACGGCGGTTGGTATGCCCATTCATCAGAGAGCCAAATCAAAAAGAGTAAATTAAAAATGTCAAAAGCATCTTCAGTTGTCAAACACAGTGAGTGAGAAAAAAACTGCCTGGGCGTAACGTATGTGTGGACCGGAAATAATTGCACAGAGAAAAACAAAGAGTTGGTGCAGTGCATAAGCGCTCATATAAAGGGTCTCGGTAATGGTGCTGAAGTTATCTTATTAGTTGACATTAATGGCGACATGCAGGATTTAGATGGCTGTACCGAAAAAAGCGGGAAATCAATGCTAGATCTTTGTGAGCAATATAACCTCTTTATCGTGAATAAACGGCATAAGTGTGAAGGGGAGATCACGTTGGGAGTGGGAAACAGCCAATCAACCATCCATTATTTATTTATTATTATTTATTAGGTACCTGCATCGCTCCGTAGAGCACTACAGCAGGGAGCATACAGGATTGAATAAATACATGAACAAATTATTTCTGTGCGTGGAAAAACCATCATTTTCTGTGATTTATACAACAGTCGATGGCAAACTGTTCGAATCTCGAACAGTTCCAACAAAAAAGGAATAACATAAGACGTCACCGCTACAAGGAAATTCCTGACCTTCAAACAGTGGTCAAGTCGCTTATATTCTTCGCGGTTTATACCTGTTTTAGAATAGTAAATATCGTGGCAAATTTTTAATCTGCTACGCCTTCTACGATCCTTCAGCTCTTGCAATTTAAGTTTAAGTTTGCTTTCTGTCATGCTAAGCTGCCGGCTATAGTTAGCAAGAACAAATCTAACCGCCCTATTCTTGATATTTTTCTAATTTCTTTACAAGCTCAGATGTTTGTGGGTCCCAACAAACACATCCATATTCAAGTATTCAACGTACATGACTGAAATACAACTGCGTTCTTAAGTTATTCGGTAAATGGCTAAAATTGCGCCGCAAGAATCCCAAAACTGATACTGCCCTAATTCCAATATAGTTAACTGTTTGTTCCATCGTAAATAAGAAGTAAAAAACACACCTGGATATTTGAATTCCTTGCTTCTTTTTGAAATTAAATCATGAATTCTATATCTATACGGATGATTAGCTCGTTTGCTTTTGAAGGTAGCGTGTGCAGTCTTATTTATATTTGATGACATATCCCAACGCGCACACCAGTCTGCTATAGAATTTAAGTCAACTTGCAGAATTTGTGAACCGGTAATGGCATCTACGACTGTGTAAGCAACACCATCGTCGGCAAACATCCTCAATGAAGACCGTACACCAGTTGAAATATCATTAATATACATACAACAAAAACAATAGTGGCCCCAACACTGAGCCTTGGGGAACTCCCGACGTGACTGATGCATAGTGCGAAGATATGCCGTTCAGAACAACAGCTTGTTTCTTCAATGACAAATATTCGGCAATCCACGCTATTATTTTACCATCCTAGTTATAAGCATTTAATTTGGAGAGTAGGAGACTGTGTGCGACTACATCAAATGCCTTACGGAAATCTAGGAAAACGCAGTCCACAACTTGTTGCTTATCGACTGCTGCGGCAAAATCATGAATAAACTCTGCCAACTGTGCATTGCAAGATGAACCGCACCTGAAACCATGCTTGCTGGGGCTTAGGAGATTATGTTTACTTTAATGGGCCATAACCAACTCTGTATTACGTGCTCCATAATTTTGCAACTTATACTAGTTAAGGAAACGGGCCTGCAGTTCTGAATGCAGTTTCGCACTCCACTCTTATGTATGAGCACGACTCTCGAGAATTTTCAATCATCAGGCATATTGATTTCGTTCAGGGACTTCTCGAACAACCGGATGAAATAAAAGCATAACACGTCCGCACAATTCCGCATGATAGCGGCAGGAATGTGATCAGGGCCGCATGCCTTAGCCTGGTTCACATCTTTTAGTAATTTACGGATACCATCGACACAAAAGGTGACTTCCTGAATGCGGTCTATTTCAGCGGATAATTCAAAATAGACAGTACGTGAGCTAGACGGCAAAAACACAGATGAAAAATAACGGCTAAAAATTTCAGCTTTAGACTCGTTATCATGAATAATTGTTTCACATACGCTTCACATACCTGCAAAATTCTTTGGTATCCCTGATAAGTATTTCTCCTAGATTTCAAAAATATATAAGTCCTTAGCGATGTCAGACTTTTGTCTAAATTAATTTTTATTGCTTTCAGCCAGGCCGAATGCTATGGCGAATCAGACGCCTTGTATCTTTGATGATTTCGTCGCTGTCGTCGAACAAGGGCACGTAACTCTGTCTTAAACCAGGGTTTGTCTCGAGCTCGCCTACTTAATATAACTCGTGATGGGACAAAAGCTTTAAGTAGTTCAAACATTTTCAGTTTGAAAATATTGCACAGTTGTTCGATATCTGGATTATCTGCGAGTGCGTCAAAAGTTGGAAAGAACGACTTGAAAGCAGCGCTAATCGCCTCATGGTTGGCCCTGCTTTAAGCATAAATTTTTCGACTAGGTGTTTTTGCAACCTTTACAAACAGAACTGATAAATCTCCTAGAAAAACGTTGTGATTGCTCGAAGCTGGCAACAGCCGTACATTGTATACAACATCATGCACGTTAGAGAGCAAATGGTCGAGTACGGGACCTGCTCCGTCAGTGCGCGATGGCTCGTGCACACACTGATAGAAAGTGTTCTGATCTAACATCAAAGAAAGTTGAGTATAGGCTCCCTCAAGCAGTATCCCTCGGGTCCCCAGCTGACCAGTCAATATCCGGAAGGTTAAAGTCCCGCCCCCCCCTAGAAGAAAGCATTCATTGTTAGTAGATTCAAGAAAATTGGATAAATGAACTAGTGGTTCCACAGAAGGACCAGGATGCCTATATAGTAACCCAAGAAAAATTGGAAAGAAGCCTTACTTTACAAAAAATCGATTCAGTTTCACTATCCGGAAATTCCATTTGCACCCTCGGGGCACTATTGTGGACAAGAATAAACACCCCTCCGCCACGTGCGCAGCGGTCTCGACGACCGGAAATACTTCAATGCTTGCGATAGTCGGGTCAAGCCAAGGTTCTCTTCCCAAAAAAATGGTCGGTTGGATGGTATCAAGAAAAAAGCGAAGATCATCAACTTTATTTTTGACACTGCGGCATTTGACTAACAGAACGCTGACGGGGCACATCGCAGCGTAAACAGTACTTTGTCATTGCTTTCGTACAATGCCCGCTTTACTGCCCCATTGAAAGCGCCTGCTCGGCAAGTGAAGCGTACCAAACTTCAGAACTGGTTTCTTTGCTTCATCGCTGCTTTGTTTGGCATACGCCCATAATTTCTTTCGCTTATCGCAGGCAGTAGGGGCAAAGTCTTCAGATATAGCAACGTTCGATTCCCTGAACTTGAATGCTTTTGCAAACACGGCTTGGCGGTCTTTAAAAAAAAATGAAGCGAACAATATTGGACCGTTCTTTTCCTTTGCAGAATTTTCCTAGCCTGTGCGCACGTTCAATAGTTAACGAAGGTAATTAAAGCTTCGCAGTGCACTGATTTATGATGAGTTCCTCAGAATGGGCTGCCGTCTCATAGGCATTAGAATCCGCTAAGCCATAAAAAAGCAAATTATTGCGCCTCTCATGATTTTCCAAGACGTCTAATTTTTGAATCGTTCCTGCCAAACATCATGATCTTGTCGCTGCTCATCTTGAACATTAGCCAAGGTTATTTCAATTGTGTCGATTTCTTCTAGCTTAGTTTCCAACGAAAGAAGCCGAGCTTTAACGTTAGTAACGTCTGCGGTGAGCTGCGATAACATGGAAAGCATTGCACTTTGACCATTTAACAGTTCTTGCATTTGTTCACCAGTTGGTGGACCTGGGTTACACTCAATATCTCTGCCAGAAAGCAGCAAAATAAGTAGATAAAATGCCGGGCTACGAAAAAGTGAAAAATACCGCTTGACATGCACACGTTTCCACAACACAGAACCGCGTCGGCGACAGGAAAGAGTAATAAAAAGCGTTTCGAGTGGAAACGGCAAAATGCAGTGGGACATTTCCAAAGGACAAAAAGAACCAACCAGCGTGAGCAGTAGAAAACTTGTAAACGTCACCGCCATCTCGTCGGTTCCATGCCCGATCATCACAGTGCTGCTCCGCTGATTTGGTAGCTGACACTTGACAGGGTCAACGCCCACTTGGCAATGTTGCCAACTGGGAATCCGAAAACGTCCAAATTCGTCAACGGCTGGGCACTATCGTAGCTCGAATGCCTTGAACAAATCGGTTGAAGACTAAGAACAGCTCTCCATCAATTCCAGGCATACATCGTCGAGCGGAAATCCGTGAGAAAGGTCCGCAGTGGAATAGTTAGCCGAAAACACCTGCGTAAGCAGTAGAACACTTGTAAGGGTCACCGCCATCCCGCCGGTTCCCCGCCCGATCATCACAGTGCTGCTCCGCTGATTTCGTAGCTGACACTTGATAGGGTCAACGCCCACTTGGCAATGTTGCCAACTGGGAATCCGAAAACGTTCAAATTCGTCAACGGCTGGGAACTATCGTAGCTCGAATGCCTTGAACAAATCGGTTGAAGACGAAGAACAGTTCTCCATCAATTCCAGGCATACGTCGTCGAACGGAAATCCGTGAGAAAGGTCCGCCATGGAATAGTTCGCCGAAAACACCTGCGTAAGCAGTAGAAAACTTGCAAGGGTTACCGCCATCTCGCCGGTTCCACGCCCGATCCTCACAGTGCTGCTACGATGATATTATTACGATATTATCGGTAGATACTCGAGAGACGAGCCGTCGTGAGAACGACGACGAAGTGGGTCTGTGCCCTTGGCGCGAGTGAATGTCGGCCTGGCGCTCTGGCTCCAGTCTAGTGGGAATAGTCTATAAATAGCCTCTTTTATCTGTGTCTTTCTACACGTAACATTCTGGTGGAAGTCAGCGATCCCCATGCTCGCCACGGAACTCCGTAGTGGTCGGTACGTCGAGCTTGAAGTAGATAAAGGCAAGGCGCAGAAGACCAGGACTTAGGAAGAAGAACACAAACGACAAGACGGGCGCCCGTCTGG
This sequence comes from Dermacentor albipictus, assembly GCF_038994185.2. Lineage (NCBI taxonomy): Eukaryota > Metazoa > Arthropoda > Arachnida > Ixodida > Ixodidae > Dermacentor > Dermacentor albipictus. The sequence continues at coordinate 6,791,280 of NC_091824.1, forward strand.
TCGTTTGTGTTCTTCTTCCTAAGTCCTGGTCTTCTGCGCCTTGCCTTTACCTACTTCAAGCATGAACCAACTAGCCCAAGCAAGACTTTTACGTCAAGCTTGTCACCATGCCTCCCGGTGACGAGCCCGCCTCTGCAACGGCTTCGGCTGGTCCGACTGCTCCCGTCGCCACGGTGACCCAACATCGCGGCCTGGAGGGACAGGACGTTGACGAATGGCTCAAGCTATATCAACATGCCAGCGGTAATAATAGGTGGGACCAAACCATTATGCGCGCCAATGTCATCTTTTATCTTGGCGGCACCCCACGCATGTGGTACCAGGTGCATGACCACGAGATCAGAAGTTGGGACTCTTTCAAGGAAAAGCTACGGGAACTGTTCGGCGACCCCACTGGCCGCAAGGTTGCCGCGAGAAACGCTCTTGCGTCTCGCGTCCAGACATCTAAAGAGCCGTACGTTTCCTACATCTTCGACATCTTGGCTTTATGCCGCAAAGCTGACGATGCTATGTCTGAATCAGATAAAGTGTCACATGTCCTAAAAGGCGTCGCCGACGACGCTTTCAATTTGCTTGTTTTGGGCAATGTCTCGACAATCGACGCCATCATTAAAAAATGCCGTCGCGTTGAACAAGCCAAGAGCCGTCGTATCACACACCCCATCACGCGGCTACCCAACACCGCTGCTACGTGGACATGTGAGGGTCGATCACGTCAGGCCACCCCCTGTGACGACGTCACCCGTATTGTTTGCCGCGAGCTCGAGGCCGCCTGTTCGCCAGCTTTCTCCATGACACCTCCTGATCCGCCAGCAACCACGATTGCCATGATTCAGGCCGTAGTCCGACAAGAATTTGAAAACATGGGTCTAAAATTCGTGTGTTTAACATCTCGACCCAGCGTTCCCCAGTTCTCTACCGCCCCCCCCCCCCCTCGTCCCCGACAGTCTTTTCCGCCACATCTCGCCGCAACCCATCCGATTGGCGTACCCCTGATGACAGATCAATCTGCTTTCACTTCTGTCACATCGGCCACGTCGCTCGTCACTGCCGCAACCGATGGCCTTCGCCTCCTCGGACACTTACTTCCGCACCTTTGGACCACCCACCGTGAAGCCACTGTCGCTGATGCTCCTGCTCCGAACCTTCGCTACAGCCGCTCGCCCTCACCTCGACGCCGTCAGTCCCGTTCGCCCCAACCCCGCCGCTTCTCTTCGCCGCCTATCAGCTCCCGGACCCAACCGGAAAACTAAGCACTGCAGCTTCTGGAGGTGAAGCTGCGTTGTCGACACTGCCCTCAAATCCTCTGCTCACGTTAAACACGAACCAAAACCTTCCTGACGTTGACGTTGATGGATATCCTGTCACGGCACTCATCGATACAGGGGCACATATTTCTATTATGAGTGCTGCCCTCGGACGATACTTAACTCCGACTTAACAAGCCCCTCATCCCAGCGTCGGCACGCGTCGTCCGCGTTGCGGATGGCGGTACTGTGCCTATCATCGGCATGTGTACGGCACGCGTTAGCATCGCCGGCCGCAACACTCCTGTCCTCTTCACTGTGATTGCTCATTGCCCCCCCCCCGATTGTAGCTGGCACTTGATAGGGTCAACGGTCACTTAGCAATGTTGCAAACTTGGAATCCGAAAACGTTCATATTCGTCACCGGCTAGACACTGTTGTAGCTCGAATGCTTTGAACAAATTGGTTGAAGACGAAGAACTGCTGTCGCTCAATTCCAGGTATGCGTCGTCGAACGGAAATCCATGAGAAAGGACCGCCGTGGGATAGATCGCCGAAAACACGTGCGTGAGCAGTAGAAAACTTGTAAGGGTCACCGCCATCTCGCCGGTTCCACGCCCTGATGACAATAAGGAATTCATGATAAGTTGAGAAAAATGATCATTGATGAGGAAGCGTATAGGAGCATAGGGAATGACCATAAACTCATCATTTTGAAAATGGGATATGTAGTTGCCAAAGAGACCAAGAAGTGCAAAATGGCAGTCCAAATTTGAACGCTCCACAAATAACAAATAAATCACTGGAGTAGAGGAAGAACTTGGCAAATGGCCAAATAAAGAGTGAAAATCTAGGGAGCTTGTTAGGGTAATAACGACAGAAATAGGGAAAGAGAAAAATGTTCGTTGGAAAGGAAAAAAAGAAACCGGAAGGCTGGTGGAACAGGGAGATACGAGAAGCGATCGCCGAACGATAGAAAGCATCCCGAGAGCACAGGCAGCCAAACAAGCCGCAGTTGCCTTAGGGTGAAGTAGCCAGTAAGTGGGAAATATACAGGGAGAAGAAGTCTATGGTTCAAATACTGGTGCAAGCAAAGATAAAAGGTGAAAGTGAACGTTGGTTGTCAGATGGTGAAAGGTGAAAGAAGGCCACACCTAGAATATCTTGGAACCACATAGCATTGTTAGGTAGGAAGTCAACAACAATACAACAACATATCCTAGACGAAGATGGAAACAGACTGGAAGGAGGAGCGGCAATAAATTACATCCAAAATAACAGCCGAATCTTTCCAAGGCATTGAAGAGGCTGTATTTGAAGACAAAAAGAGCAGGAAAGAGACCCAGGTGGAAAAGGAGCTGGTGCTGACAAATTTCAACTGGAAGAAAGCCGAAGAGAAAATTCCTAAGCGTAGTCACAGAGCTAGACGAGGTTGCCGTTAGACTGATTAATGAACTAGGACCAAATAGTAAGGAAGCTCTTGTGAAAGCAGTGGAAAAAAAAACTTTAAAAGGTAGACGAATACCAGACAGTTGGCGACAAAGTAGAATGAAGTGAATTTTTAAAGTCACGGGGAAGAAAGCTAGAATTCACTGGTATAGACCGTTTAACATTACATCGGTAGTATACAGGCTAGCAATATAGGCAATCAAATTAAAGCTTCAAGCATGGGCAGAGAATAATGGCAATTTGGGAGAACTTCAGAATGGCTTCAGAATAGGTGGGCATTTAGATGATAACTTATTTGTTCTTACGCATTGTATTGAAGTATGAAAAGGAGAAAGCAGACTATTATATGTGGCTTCTTTAGACATTATAGGAGCTTATGACAATGTATACCGCTACATTTTCTGGCATATTTTGGAAGGGGAAGGCTTAGGTGACGATTGTCGAAAGCATTTGAGACAGATTTGCCAAGAAAATGCCGTTTGCGTTGACTGGGATGGGATGAGGAGCGAGGAGAAAGTTGATATCAGGAAGGGACTCAGGCAGGGGTGCCCTTTATACCCACTGCTGTTTATGGTATACACGGAGAGGGTGGAAAGGGCGCTAGAAGGAAGTAATATCGGGTTTACTCCGTCATTCAAACAGGTGGCTACAGTAGTAGAGCAGCAGCTTCCAGGTTTATTTTATGCAGATGGCATTGTGCTGCTAGCTAAGAAGCAAAGTGATTTGCAACGTCTGGCTAATATCTGGGGACAGGAAGGCAACATGTTAGGTTTTAAATTTAGTGTTAGAAAATCAGGTGTTATGGTATTCAATGAAAACACTGAACAGACAATGGCAATAGAGGGCCAGGAAATACCTCGGGTAACAGACCATAAACACCTTGGCATATGATATATGGAGGCAATAGATATATGGAAACACTAGAAAAAACAATAACAGTGATGGGGGAAAGAAATGCGGTCATAATAAAGCACAGATTACCATGGGGATACAATAGATACGAGGTGCTCCGAGGAATGTGGAAAGGTGTAATGGTTACAGGAGTTACTTTTCGAAATGCTGTTGTTTGCTTTAAATCGGGCGTGCAATCAGGACTCGATGGGAACCAAAGGTTAATAGGATGCCTGGAACTGGGCGCTCACGGGAAGGCTACAAATGAAGCTGTGCAATGTGATATGGGCTGGACTAGCTTTGAAGTGAGGGAAGCTCGCAATAAAATTGAGTGTGACTAGCAACTGAGGAATATGGAAGAACGTAAATGGACTGGGAGAGTGTTGAGGTGTCTGTACAGGAAAAACATTGATTCACAGTGGATGAAAAAAACTAGGAAGCTTACCAGCAAGTATGCGGCCTGTAGAGTGGGCAACACAGCAACAAAGAACGTTAAACGGAAAGTCAGAGAGGCTGAAATAATCTCATGGGTGGCGGCGATGAAAAAGAAACCTGCCATGAGTAACTAGTTAAGAAGAAAAAACGAAATCAGGAAAGAAGCAATTTATGATAACGCAAAGGGACGCTCATTACTTTTCGAGGCGAGATCGGGATGCCATAGTAAACGCACCTATAAAGAGAGATATAAGAAGGAAGATGAAGCATGTGCTTGCTGCTGTAAAGCTAGGAAAACGACAGAGCATGTTTTATTAGAATGTGAGGACATCTGCACAGCGGTCGATTTAGGCATCACTGGCCTCCTTGTAGCCCTTGGATTCAGCGAGAGCAGTGGAAAAGTAAACATGTCCACAATGGGGATTAAGAAGAGTTGATCGGAGGATTAGTGGAAGAAAAGTAGGGAAACGACAAAGAACGGAAACATCCAAAAGCAAAGTTCGCAATAGGGGATCAGAAAATTTTGTTGTGGGAGTTCGTAGTGCTTTTTCTTCCCTGCTTAACCTAGGTAGGACATTAGGCAGTATAATATCAACAGCTTGGTGGCGCAACCCACCGCTCCTTTCCAAAGGGGACGCTTATAACGTCCATCCATCCATCCGGTAACGTTGGTTTAATGGCACCAGCGCGCACGTTCGCAAATGTCTTTCTGTGCTTAAAATGAGGTTGTCTGTCTGGGTTGGGAGTTAACCAAAGATCGGTAGGTCTGCCGCCTTTGGGAGCCTACAGTGAAGCGACGAATGAGGACAGAAGCGCAGAATAAAATTAGATTTTAAGAGGGACTCAGAATGTAGGTAAAATAAATTGGCAGCGAAACAGCACAAATATCTGTAGTTGAAAAGAGTGGACACAAATTCGAGGGATAGTTAGAGTTAGAGGACAGGGTAATTGAAAGTGCAAATAGACAACCAGAAGTCATTAAAAAAGTGAGAGAAACAGAGGAAGTGCATTGGATGCAGACATTCACAACGAAATTGGTTATGCTATGCGGATATACAATGACAAAAATAAAAACCAGAATCTGTAAGATAACACAAAAGATAGTGCCTTGCTATTTGCGGCTCGAGCTGTTCACCTAAGGGAAAGAATATACGGGAGGAAATATTCGCGACAAAATTAGGCATGTGTCTGCAGCAGCGAAAATCTAGACACCACTCAGCACATCCGAATAGAATGCAAAGATATTCACCCAGTGAACGCTTACCCTCAGAGGTAACGCACTTCTTCTATAAGCGTTTGGCTTTGAAATGGATGGAAGCATCAACCGGTCAGCCATAGAGACAAGCATGAGACGTTTAACCTCTTGATGCAAAAAAGGCAGGGGAAAGAATGATGTGACCGGAACCATTACAGGCACGGTTAGCAGTGGAAGGTAGATAAAAAAGTTTGGAGGAATAGAAAGAAAGATTAGGAAGGTAGATGCAACAAATGTTAGAAAAAAGCACATACAGCATACCCGATTAGCTCAAGCACGTAAGTGACTATTTGTAAAGGGGGTGCCAGTAAATCAACATCGTCAACATCGATACCATGGGGTCGCGTGTCCGCGGGAATAAAAAGAAGGAGTACATCCATTCGGATATAGATTGATTAGCGGCGATAAAATCATGCATAACCGAATCTTAGCAGAGACAATAGACAGGAGCGATCATGTGATTACATGGTGGTCTACCGAGCTCTCACGCATGCAGGCACTCGATGGCACTCCCGAGATTGTATATCTGGCACACACGCTCAGCCTGTGCCAGATATAAAAATGTCAGATAGGGGAAGTGTTTTCCTTCAGTTTTGTTGCGAGTGTAATGGCATGCGCAAGGAATGCGGATATTTCTGTCTGAGCTAAATGGTTCACGGGAACAGCGTATTCACCAGACTGACTACGACCTTCTTCACTCGAACGATGTCTGGCTTCTGCGCTAGCGCGCAATTTTTATGGTTACCGTATGTGCGAGTGTTTTTCTGTAGTGTACGTGCTGATGTTGAACCACGTAGAGCGACGTTCCATGCAAACTGTGGGCTTTCAGAATACGTTTCGAGCCAAAGGATAGGTGTATAGCTCGCTACCATTAAGCAAACTTATACCCAAGTAATTTTGCGGAGTTCTCGCCATCGATGCCGAAACATTTCAACAGTGAATAGAGTATTTGCAGCAAATGTTCTACGGCCCTTTACTACAACGCTAGAAGACAGTTGCGAACACAGTTGCGAACGAGTAATAATCTGCTAAAGTAGATGTGTCAGTTACGCTACCACAGATACATTGCAAAAACCCAGTACACTGTGTTCAGCGCCATGCCGCATTACGGGCTTTGTCGCGCACTGGATGCTAGGCCACAGGGCATGCGCGGCATACTGGGAGGCGCTGCATGGTGCGAGAAGCAGCTATAAAGCGAGAAATGCGCGGATCCTAACTGTCCCATTTATATTTTTTAATACAGAAATACAGAAAGTGTACTTTTTCTATGTATTAATTGTTGGAGGTCCCTCCCCAATCTTTGTCTATGGGGCCTCCTAGAGTTCCTTTATCTGTAAAACATTTCAATCGCATCAATAAACTCAAACTGAAACTGAAAACTGAAACAGAAAATGCTTTGGACCAATAAAAAACAAACTAAATAAATGCCAGCGTCAGGATTCCATCAAGTGAACTACAGATGCTAAGGGGGATGCAATATTTTGAAGAATTTGCCATATAAAGACGTAGTCGGAGTTACAGTTTTGCAGGGATATGTCTCACACAGATATGGTAGAGGCGCTATCATCACGTGACTAAACCTTACTTCTGAATGAGAAAGAAAAGTCCGTATTCAATAATACGCAAGCATGCGCCACAAGACTGATTTTATTTTCCGATTGGTATTTTAACGTCGCAAAAAGCCCTAAATGAACCGCCGACCCGGGACGTGTTTTTACTATTGCTAGTAGGTGCAGCGGGGCGTGGCGCTTTTCATGGCGCTCGACGTTTCTGGGCAGGCTCGACTAAGAGCTGGTGCGAGAGAGAAAATAAGGGGGCCTTTGCTCCTTGAATATGTGAGTCCGCCTAGACACAACGGAGGAAGTTTCTTAAAGCGTGTTGTATGCGTTTGTCTCCTAGGCAGTCCGGCATTGCGGAGTGTGGTCCAGTTTGTTTACGCTCCACCACTGGCTGCCCGCGCGGTGAGCCAGTGGGGACGGACGCCCCATTTGGTGATCGCTGTGTCTGAAGGAGCAAGGTTCTGACTGGTGTTGTATAAGTCTTATGAGAGATCGTTCCATCACACAATTGAACACGGACGAGGAGAGAAAGACAACAGGAACGCCGGACTTCAGCTGTTGACAAGGGTCGAGGAAGGGCCAGGCTTAACGCTCGGGCCTTGCGACTCTGCCGTCTTTTGATTCAGCTGCTTCCCAGCACTGTTCTTGCCTTGCGCCTCCTCGAATGTCCGCAGTAGCGCGGCTAGTTCTGGTGCTTTTAGCCACGTTTTTCCTTCCTGGAGCGTGAGGTACCGAAGTGCGTCATCTGACAGGATTTTCTTCAATTGGTCCGCGACCAATAGTATAACCAGCTCCTCGAACGTCGACACGCCTCTCGAGTCAAGGTAGAAGTGCAGGTAGCTTTGAGGGCGAGTTGCATAAGGTCTCCATCCTTCGTTCATGCGCTTTCCTGACACCAAGAACCTTTTGAAGTATTCCCCTGGGGAAAGCTTGAGTTCGTCAAGTACTGTTTCCTTGACTTTTGAATACTCCTTGTGTTCTGCCGGACTAAGTCTTGTGGACAAAAACGGAACCTTCTCCGCCACCTACGGGAAAACAATCTGTCCCCAAAACTTCCTCGGCACTTCATATGCTTTCAGGGCCCTCTCAACAGACTCAAATCGCACCGGAGCCTCGGCCTCTGACGGAAATTTGGGAGGCACCCCAGCGAGACATTTAGCATAGCGTCTGAGCTCACTGCAGCGATCCTGCACCCCCAACGCGTGCCCGCTCACCCGTGAGCTCCCGCTTCCGTTCTGCCTAAGTCGCGCAAGCTCCACCTCCAACTCAAGCACTCGGCGCTGGTCCGCGAGGCCTCTGAGGTCCATTTCCCTCTGGCTCTCTGATGCGACAGACCCCTCTGAGTGGTCCGCGACATTCTCGGCTCCCAACTCACTCATGATGGGCTGATTTCTCCTGTCGGGGTTCAAGTGAGCAAACCTCGTATTCATACGTTACAGTACGACTAGGCAGCGGTACCCCCGAGGTGTAAGAACGAGAGGACTCACCACTTGCTGAGATGCTGCTGGTCGCCGCTGCCGCGCCTTCCCCGTTGCGGAGTCGGCACCGTCGGTCGCACCAAAGTTCCAATGTCCTCACGGGACCTTGCTTGAAGTGGAGACGGCCAGGAACCCTCGATGCCCTTGGATAGACGGCTTGCTTCGCCTCAGCTGTGGATTTTCTTGCCCAGGCCAAAGTTCGATGTCGTTGCTGAGTTGCTTCTTGCAGTCTCCGGCGAACTTCCTCGCTGTCTGCGACGCTTCAGTCGGAATGCAGAGCGTTCCTTGTCGTCGTCTGTTTAGATCCTGTCCAGACTGCGCCAGTAATTTTTCTTTACCTTCTTCTTACTTTCGTGGCACAGAGTGCCTCCAAGCTGGCGTAACCAGCTTTCTTGGTAGAGAAACTTTTCTTCAGCTGTCGTCGTTTCTCCTCTTCCATCAGAGATGGGACGCCATAGACGTTTCACTTGGAGAATAGACTTTATGTACACGATATTTACATTGACAGCTATTTACAGTGGGTCTGACGTATCAACTCGACATAGCCGATAGTGCATAGCACCGTTCGTACGCCAAGACCCTTGGGTTACACTGGGACCGGCGTCTTAACTCGGCAGAGCCGAAAGTGCAGAGCACCTTTCCTGCGCCCGGAACCCCCCATGAGAGGTCGCGAGCCAGGTTTTAAACCTTCAGTTGCTCCTCCCGAATCCCCTCACGGCAAATCACCACACCCCCGTGACCTGATTGGGTCAACTGGGCTGTCACTCATTGGGCACTCTCTCTCTCACCCTCTCCCTGCGTTCCTCGGAACATTCAGAGAGATAGAGGGAGAGAAAGTAACCACCAAACAACAAATAAACAAATTACATACCAACCGTTTCGTCTCCGCGACATATATGGAAAATCTCCCGACACTTTGAAAAACACTTACAGGGAACGACCATCTGCGTCGCCTCGTCCTCGCGCCTTAATTAAACCCATCTCGCACTGCGTGCCGCAACGGGCAACCCTGCCAAAGTGCACCCACCGATTCACAATGCCGTCTTGTGCATGGTTCCTCTCCTCGGGCGGGACCGTAAAGCTAAGTGTGCAGATGGATTTGTCTCGGGTGCCAGCCTACCTCTCAAGGGACCGCGCATCGGGTCACCGATCCCTCTGGTTTTAAGCTGCCGCTTTGTACCCCCCGGCATGACCATTGACGCCCTCACGACGCTTTGCTCGTGGTCCGTCCCAGGCAGGGCGCCTCCATCCGTGCTTCCGGGCCAAAGGGTCCCCAACGTCGCACCCTTTCCTACGTTTCAAGACCGTACGCGTGACAGGTTAAAATGTCCCGACGTGTCGACGCGGGCTATCTGCCGTCAAAGAGCGTCTCCCGACTCATTACCGAAGCGCCCGGCTGGTTCTACTCTCGGCTAAGCCCGAAAACGGCGACCTCCCACAATTCTGGGGCGAAATTACCTCCCAGCGTTCATGCCGTTTGGCAACATCCTTTACAGTGATTGTTACACTCACGGGATTGATGCACACTTCCAATAAAGCAGTTCTACAGGCTCCTGATTGAGCCTAGCAGTCATGAGGTGCTTAAACCCTGCGGCTTCAACGAGGTGGTACAGCAATGAGATCATACTTGACATTGTCACCTGCAGTTTTGGGGCAGTTGATGGATCAGGAAGCTGTGCCTTCCACTAGTGCGTTTCTCCCATGTAGCCAGAAGATGCAAAAGAGAATCCAGTCTCGAATCAATTGCATACGTTTGCCGCAAGGCCTCAACAGTAAAGTGGCAGGTCAACACCTGGATAAGGTCAAGAATGTTCTTTCAACAAAAAAAAATTCTTAAGCATGTCATTAATAAAAACAGCACCCAACCACTATTTATAATCAGGTTATGTTTATGTATTACTCATAAGAAATCAATTTTGCTACGCACTCGAAAAAGCCTGCCGTGTAGCCGAAGTGTCGCAACCCGCTCCCACAGTTTTGGTTCGGCCACAGCTACAGTCACGTAACTATGTTTCTGAGCAGCTGGAAAACTGGTGAGACCCATCGAAATTCAAAAATATTAGCGTCAGGATTACTCAAAGCGACGTCACGCATGGCTTGCAATGTCAAAACGTCACCATCAAAGGACACAGTTTACGGATGGCTTGAAGTGAAATATGCAATTTTTGAAATTAATTATGTTTGAATTCTATTTACCCACTATAAAACAAATCTCTCAAATCAAACAAAGTGACGCTTGAGTGCAACACTTGCTGGACCTTTTAGAAGGTGTTTCTAAGCTGTCCATTCTGTTAGCATATTTATCAAGAGAAGACGCGTGATGAAGTGAGAGAACAGGCTGGCTTCAGTACGGGGGTACTCTACTGTGGGTCACATCCATGTGATCAATCAGGTGATAGAGAAATCTGCAGAGTGCCATCAACCTCTCTATGAGGCTTCCATAGATTATGAAAAGGAATTTGATTCAGTAGAGATACCAGTAGTCATAGAGGCATTACGTAATCCAGGAGTACAGGGCGCATACGTGAGTGTTTTGGAAAATATGTATGAAGATTCCACAGCTACCTTGGCCTTCCACTTGAGGACCTTAACAGAGAAAGTGTAAGAGTGGGGTGTAAGATTAATATGCAGCAGACCAAAATGTATTCATGTTACAAAAGCAATTAATTATAATCTAATAGAAGTTACCGTCCGACTCGTTCACTGTGAGTACGTCTTCGTCGTCGTCGGCCTCAGCTTCTGCAGAAGCGGCAAACCCACTGCACAGCCAACTGTTATGCTCGTGGCATTACCCCCCTTCAAGAAAGCATGGTCTCGATGCTTCAAATGCGAAACACAGAAACTTCTTCTTAACAAAAAGTTTGTTAAGAAGAAAATGTAACACAAGCGGGATGAAGGCAAGTGGAAGTGAGGATGGCTTCATCAACGTGAGTGGTACGGTTTCATCCTGGAAACATGGACACTATCCGTAGGCTGGACGCGACTGGATCGCCGACTCATGTCGTCCGGGAGAACTTCGTATTTCACCTCGTTGAGGCGACGGAGGACTCTGTAGGGGCCGAGGTAGCGGCGCAGGAACTTTTCCGATCGGCCGCGCTAGCGAACGGAGGTTCATACCCAAAATTGATCACCGGATTGGTAGACAACCTCACGATGGCTAGCGTTACAACTCTGGGAGTCTATGAATTGCTGATTCTGTATTCGCTCGCGTGCAAGCTTGCGAGCTGCGTGTGCGAGACGGCTAAATTCCTCCGCGTCAATGGTAATCCCTTATTGTTCGGGAAGGAGCATGGCATCCTCACGCATGGTGAGGAGCATGGTGGCTGTCTCACGGCCGTGGAGCATACGGAAAAGAGTGAATCCAGTACTTTCTTGAACAGCAGTGTTGTATGCCAATGTAACGTAAGGCAAAACATCGTCCCAGTTCATGTGCTCACTGTCAACACATATGGAAAGCATGTAAACGATTGTCTTATTTAAGCTCTCCGTAATACCGTTGATCTGAGGATGGTATGGAGTGGCTTCGCGATGAGCTGTACCACAAAGCATCATGACATCTTGCACCATCTGAGCTGTGAAAGCTGCATCATGATCAGCAATGACTACTGCTCGTGCGCCTTGCCGGAGGACTATGTTGTTGGTGAAAAAGTGCGCAACGTCTCTGGCAGTGGTGCGCGGGAAGGCTCCAGTTTCCCAGCGTCGCGTCAGGTAACCATTCGCAACCCCGATCCAGCGGTTGCCAGCAAATACTTAGGGAAGGACCCGAGCAAGTCCATGTCGATTTTTTAAATGGTTGTGTTGGCGGTGAAGAGGGCTTCAGGTAACCGGCGAGGCGCCGAGGTTGAGTCTTTCGGCGCTGGCAGTCACGGCAAGTTTTTACGCAATGCTCGACTTGATCAGCAAGCTTGGGCCAGTAGTAGCGTTGTCGATTTCGGGCCAAGGTACGCGCGAATCCCAAATGACCTGAAGAGGGCTCATCGTGGCAGGCGGAAAGAATATTGGCGCGCAGCCGGAATCGAACGACAAGGAACACCAGTCACGTCGTATGCATTCCTTCGTCTTCGTCTGTATCGCTTTTTTATGAAAACTGACACGGAGATCTCCATTCCCTGATGGGTCAATCAGTAAATCAGTCAAGAACTTCATTGAGGTCCTGAGGAGGTTTAAGCAGTTGGAGATCGCACGCGGGGAGCTACTCGTCGGGACAGGAACGTGGTGACGGTCGGCCGGTTCTTGGGCCCTCTGGATGGCCTTGAGTTGGATTTTTAGCTCCGGGCTATTGAGGGCTTCTTACCATTCGGGCTCACTAGAGAGAAGAGGGCCCTTTGGTGTCGCGGTACATTGCCATAGCATGTGCGAGAGTGAGCAATAAATTTCTGGGCAGTCTGGGCAATTTACCGAGATTCCTGAGTTGTAGTGACTGAGTAGGCCTCGTGACGGTTACGAGTTCGTTTGTAGCATTCAGAGCGCGGCCGCCTGCGCGCGTTCGAGTTTGGTGTGCGGGAGCGGGTATTTCATTCTGCCTTTTCGATAGTGTGAGGTGATTTCTTGGTAAGTGAATAGCGGGCCATTAAACTGAATGTCCAGCCCCTCGCAGCCCCCCTGCGGGTGAATGCCTTTACCCATGTGAGCGGCAAACCAAGTGAGGCATCGTTTGCTCTCTTTTGAGCTCGCCAGTAGTATATGCGCTACCTCTTTAGATACGTTGCCGCTTTCGTAAGCCCAAACTGCAGCACGCGAATCCGTGAGGACATGGGTAAATGTGGGGTCTGCCATGGGGATGGCGACGGCTATCTATTCTGCTTTAGCACTGGTGGTCTACTTAACCGATACGGATGATCATAACTTTCCGTTGCCGTCCACGACTGCTATCGCGAAAGTGGATGTGTTGCCGTGCTGGGCCGCGTCCACAAATGCGGTGACTTCACGATCCGCGTCAGTGCGGTCGAGAATCGCGCGGGCGGGGGCCCGGCGCCCATCAAGTTGTATTGTGGGTGGACGAGGATAGCTTTGGACGAGGATAGGCGGAGTATTTGCGCCATAGTCTGAGCCTCGTTGTTTTCGTGCGTGCCTAGCTGATCAACCTTTGCTGTACTTGATTTTTGTGGAATGCCCAAGACCTTTTTGATGCTCTTGCGCATGAGTGTGTTTATTTCGTCTTTTCTATTTTCGTCCAGTTGTGGGCAGAGGCGACGTATTAATGTCGCTCATAGGAACGCGTGGTATACACGCAGAAGGTTATCTTCGCAGAGAGCCTTCCTGCGCGCCGGTACTCTGTGGATGAGCCTGATCATGTTTTCGGTTTTCGCAGTTAAGTGTTTGATCGTGTGTCCCTGGCATCCGGTGGCTTCGATTAGGAGCTCAAGAATGCGTATGTGGTTGACTCGCGGAATCTGTTGACCGTCTCTTGTGTGTAGTGCGATCGGAAGTCCGTCTAGAGGAGTTAGGTAGCGGACTCTTTGGCAAGCCTTGCGAAAAAGTAAGAATTCCGATTTCTTCAAGGATAATTTAATTCTGGCGTCTAGTAGGTACTCTTCCGTGGCATCTAGGGCAGACTGTAATACCTGCTCCATGCCTGCCAGGGAGCCTCCCGTGCTACAGATGGAGATGTCATCTGCATATATTATTACAAAAACAGCGCCGAATAAAACAACACACGAAGAAGGGAAAACACGAGACAGCACGTAGGCGCACTAACAACTGAGTGTTTTATTTCTTGTTTTATTTCTTGTTTTCTTGTTAATTGTTTTATTCGGCGCTGTTTTTGTAATCATGCTTAACCAACTAGCCCACCAACACATGCTCAGTCGATCTGCATATAGATCGCAGTTTACGTTCGGGATGCCTCGTAGTTTGTCTGCAAGTCCCTTCGTCACTATGTTAAATAGTAATGGAGAGGTGACTGAGCCTTGCGGTGTTCCGACGAAGTCCAGCGGGTAGGGCTCTGACTTAAGTTGTGAGACTCGCAGTCGGGCTTCTCTGTCTTCTAGGAAGGAGCGTACGTACTCCTGAAATCTCTGGCCGAGGCCGAGGTCTGCCACAGGCTCCAATACGAAGCGGTTCGAGACCGTGTCAAATGCTTTCGTGAGATCGAGGGCAAGGATGCCTCGAATGCCTTCGTTTTAACGTCGAATATGTGTCTCTTTAGGAGTAAGATGACATCTAGCGTGGATAGGTGGGGTCGAAACCCTACCATGTTGTGTAGGAGGAGTTCATGTTCCTCAATGCAGCATGACACATGGTTTTGAATGACGTGCTCGGGTATTTTACCCACGCTAGAAGTGAGACAGAGGGGGCGTAAATTGCCGAGGTTAAGTGTTTTGCCGGGTTTTGGGATGAGGACCACCGTGGCAGTGCGCCGTTGCGTTGGTATCTCCCCTGTTTCCCACACGTGGTTGATATCTTTAGTGAGTAATGTAATGGCCTGGTCGTCTACGTTACGCAACATTCGGTTGGTTACCCCGTCGGGTCCTGAGGCAGACCGGCTATTTAGGTTGTGTAGCGCCTCTCGGACTTCTGCTTCCGTGAAGGCAGCGTCTACTTCGGGAGTGATTTCGCACTTTATGCTCGGGTATGAGCGTCACCTAGCCGAAAGTATGATTCGACAATTTCTCCCAGGAAGCACTCTTCCGTTCCCCCTTTCAATTTATGTGAGTGTAGAAGTCGGTCTAGCACGTGGCTTTGATTATTATTTGTTTAGCTGTCGTCTAACATGCTTTTCAGGAGCTTCCACTTACCTCCGGTCCGCATGCGGCCGTCGACTGCCGAACATAGTTCGCGCCATTGGAGTCTTGTGGATGGTGAACGCGTGAACGTCCGTGGAGGATGTGAACTTCGGCCTTCAAGATAGTTGATAATTTTCCCGAGTTACAAATCGCCCCGCTGTTGGCGAGCCACGTCAGATATATTGACAGCGCAAAAGAAATCACCTTCATCATCAGCATCACTTGACACCATTGCAAGTGAAGCGCGCAAAAGAGAGCGTCATTGTGCCTCCGCCCAGACTTGTAGACGATTGTTGCATCAAATGCTTCAAGACGAAGGCTCCACCTCGCAATACGTCCGGAAAGGTGCTTGAGATTGGCTAGCCAAGAAAGGCCATGATGGTCGGTAACCACTCTGAACGGACGACCGCATAGAAATGACCGAAACTTACGTATCGCCCAGACGATTGCTAAGCATTCCTTTTCAGCGATAGAATAGTTTGTTTCTGCAGAGGCTAAGGTGCAGCTAGCGTAAGGGATAGCACGTTGAACGCGATTTGCTACTGTACAAGCACTCCACCGAGGCCGTTGTTGCTAGTACCAGTGTGTCATTCAGTGTCGGCATCTTAATCAAGTATGGGCGGTGTCTGGAGGCGTTTGCATATTCGAGAACTGGCCTAACGAACGTTGGGTAGGCCAGTAGCTTCGTTGATGTAGTAGAGAGCACAAAGCTTTATTTGGGGAAGAATAGTTTGCGTAATGCTCCTTCGGTGATATTCGAAATATGTTTATCCCACCTCAGGTCTGAGGTTAATGCAACTCCCAGGTATTTATGTTGTTCGACTTTAGTTAGTGGTTTGCCGTTAATCTCATATGTAAAGTTAGATAGTCTTGTTTTCCTTCTTACGGTCATGGCCACTGACTTCATTACGTTAATTGACGTCTGCCAATTAGAGCACCAAATAGCTAGAGTGTCGAGGGATATATTAAGTGCGATCTGGTCGCTATAATTAGGGATTTCGCTATAAATAACGCAGTCCTCGGCGAACAGTTTTATATGACAACCAATGTTAGCCATGGTGTCAGTAATATAGATTAGGAAGAGTAATGGCCCAAGGACTAAGCCTTGGGGAACTCCGGAAGTAACGGCGACTGTGTTAGAGAGCATTTTTTCGTGGAGAACAAACTGTGAACGACTGGCTAGAAATTCTTTTATCCAGGCTGAAAGGAGTCCTTTCCCAAGATCATTTTCAACTTTAGCGATTAAATTGTTATGGCGTATACAATCAAATGCCTTAGATAGATCAAGTAAAATCACGTCAGTCTGACAGTAAATGCATGATCGTGGACTAGTTCTGTTAGTCGGGTTACTGATGATAAACCACTGCGAAAGCCATGTTGGTAGGGAGATAAGAAGCCAATTATCTCTAGGAAAACCGTTATGCGCTTTAAGGCTATGTGCTCTAGAAGCTTACAGGATGTACTAGTTAATGAAATGAGTCTAAAATTTGTAATTTCTGCTGTGTCGCCTGATGTATGTATAGATATTATCTTTGCAATTTTCCAGGCCTTCGGTAGTTGAGAAATCGTGATTGCTTTACGAAAACTTACGCCGATGTATCTACTGCACCATTCCGCATACCTTTTCAGAAAGTCGTTGGGTATATTGTCCCGACCACTGCGTTTTTAAGGGTCATGATTAAGCAGAAGAATAAATAAGCCAGCGTCCGTAATGTCTAATTTGCCAATGCTTACACCCTGTCTGGTTAGAATGGGGGCAATAATGTTATTGTCTGTAGTAAATACTGATTGAAAAAAAGTGTTACATGCGTTGGCTTTCGCAGTTTGCTCTTCGGGGCGTAAGTGGGACGCTTCTCTATCATTGGTGATAAAGTGCCTCCAGAACCTTCCGGGATTATTGGAAAGAAAGCTCGGTAACGTTACATTAAAATAATATTCTTTTGCACGTTTGGCTGTAAGCTTAAATTCCGCTGTGGCATAAGCCAGTCTCGTCACCCTAGATTCGTATCCTTTAATTTTATTTTTCTACGCAATCTTTTCAGACGGAGCTTTGTCTGAATTACTTCTCGGGTTATCCAGGGAATACAATTTGGCGGCCACTTGGTTTTAGTAGGCACGTAGTTCGTGACGCAGTAGAGGACGATAGATTTGAACATAAGCCAAAGGGAATTTACGTCAACAGAGGCATTGGAACCCGTTTGGGAAAAAGGCTCGAACTCGTGATCAAGGTATATCTTAGTATGCTATTGTCATCATTTTGGAAGTCGGTTTCTATGGACACAGGCGAGTTGACAGTAATACCAACAAGTGGTAATACACATACTGGTACGTCATGATGTGATATGCCACGAATTGCGTCAGTTCGTACATAGTTATATGGAAATGATGGCTGATAATTATTAGGTCTAGAATGTGTGGGAAGTCATGTCTGCCGAAGGAGGAATCCCAACATACAAACGTAACGATTCTTTATTCGACTAACGATGGTAGCGGATGGGCATACCAACGCTACGTTCGTCCCAGTAGCGGAAGGTAGAAAGCGGTCTTTCTCAGCCAGGCAGCCTGTTTTTATAGCCACCATCGGTGACGCATACCTCGGGTGACGTGGCGGTGGCGCTATGTTTTATCGACCATTCAGTCTAGCGCGCAGCTGTGTTATGCTGGGCGAGATGATCAGAAGGCGGAGAGCGCGCAGAAATATGTGCGGAATGTGTCGCCACATCACCCCCCCCCGCGGAGTGGAGATCCGTCAGGGCTTGTAAAAATCTGGGCAGCGTACCCGACGTCCGCTGCGTGTAGTGACAGAAGCAGGCTGCGATGTCGGCGGTCGTGGATGGACGTCTGTGGATGCACTGGTATTCCCTGGTTCGGCGGAATCGCTGTAGGCCGGCTTCAGTCGGTCGGTAGAGACGCGGACGGCGTTCCCTTTAAAGCGCAGGGTGAAGGTTTTGTCATCACGTCGGAGAACTGGGTAGGGTCCGCCTTAAGGTGGCTGTAAAGGCCGGCGGACGGTGTCGTCCCGGAGAAAAGTGTGCGAGCACGTTGCCAGATCCTTGAAGACGAAGGGGGCGGTCTTACAGTGGTGAGCTGCAGGTGACGGGTGGAGGGCAGCGATGGTGCGTCGGAGCCGGGCGATGACATCGGTGGGATCTGACGTCGCGGTGGTGGATGGCGGTGCAGCAAGAAATTCGCCTGGGAGACGGAGGGGTTCCCCGTAGACGAGCTCTGCGGGTGTAGCCTGAATGTCGGGCTTGAAGGTGGCGCGAAGACCTAGGGTGACGGCTGGGATGGCTTCAGGCCAGGTTGAGTCCGGGTGGCACATGGCTGCTTTGAACTGTCGGTGGAAACGCACGATCATTCCGTTGGCGCATGGGTGGTAGCTGGTTGTCCGCGAGCGTTGGAACCCGATGGTCAGCCCGAGCAGCCGGAAAAGGCGCGATTCGAACTGTCGTTTTTGGTCGGTGGTGACGCGGTGAGGGGGTCCCGAAGCGGGCAATCCAGCCGGCGAAGAAGGCCGAGGCGATGTCTTCTGCAGTGATTCCCTCGAGGGGCCATGCCTCAGGCCATCGGGTGTACCGATCGATGGCGGTGAGGCAGTAGCGATAGCGTCCAGCTGGAGGCAAGGGCCCTATGATGTCAAAGTGGACGTGTTGAAACCGACCACAGGTCTGGGGGAAGGCACCGAGTGGTGAGGTGACATGCCTGGTGACTTTAACGTGCTGGCATTGAATGCAGGAGCGCGCCCAGGTGCGGCAATCCCACTGCATGGAGGGCCAGATATAGCGGTCGGCCACGAGGTGTGCAGAGGCGCGTGTGCCGGGATGGCTGAGGTTATGGTGCTGGTTAAAGAGGCTATGGCGATGGGATAGGGGCACGTAAGGCCTGCTTCGTGCTGTTGATATGTCGCAGTAGATAGTCATTGTCGATTCAGGTATGGGGACTGGCTGCAGCTGTGGCGAGGACCCGCCATTAAGAAGCTCCTGCAGTTCGGCATCCGTAGTCTGAGCCTTGGCGAGGACATCAGCTGTTATCTGCGAAGGGCTAACAGCTGCCACACGTGAAAGGGCGTCGGTGACCACATTGTCCTTCCCGCTGACATGTTGGTTGTCGGTGGTAAACTGGGCAGTGAACGAGAGCTGGTTCTGCTGGACCTGCAGGAGTTTGTCGCGGCGTTGAGAAAAGGCGTAGGTCAGAGGTTTATGGTCGGTGTAGATAGTGCAGTGCCGTGGTTCGAGAATGTGGCGAAAGTGCTGAACTGCTTCGTATATCGCCAGAAGTTCTCTGTGGTAAGCTGGCGAACTCGATGGGGCGGGGGTCGTGGTTTCGTCGGTGGGACTGGCCGCAGAAGGGGTCGTTTTTGCGAGCTGAGAGTTTCTTGGAGAAGAAGGCCAAGGGATGCCAGGTGTCGTCTACGCACTGTATCAGGACCGCGCCTACGGCGATGCTAGAGGCGTCCGTGAAGGGGCTCAAGGGAGCGTCTGGCCCAGGATGGGAGAGACGTGTGGCGGTGCAAAGAGCAGCTTTGCATATTTCAGAAAGTTGCGTTAAAGCCGGTGTCCACGTGACCGGTTGATTTCCTCGTAGACCAACCAAGGCATCCTGGAGGGAAGCCTGGTACTCGGCTGCCTGTGGCAAGAAACGTCTGTAAAAGTTCAGCATGCCAAGGAAACGGCGAAGGTCTTTAGCGGTCGTTGGTTGAGTAATTTTGCATGTCTGAGATGCGTTGAGGTATGGGTCTAGTTCCCTCTCATGAAACTTCATGGCCGAGGAACTTGACGACTGAAGCGCCGAGCGTGCTCTTTGGGACGTTGACGAATAGGCCGTGGTCATCAAGGCTTTGGAAAAGCAGGCGGAGGTGCCTGTGGTGTTCGTCGGTGTTGCGCGAAAAACCAATATGTTGTCAAGATAGACGAAGCAGATGTCGAGGCCGCGGACGACTTCGTCGATGAAGCATTGAAAGGGTTGTCCGGCATTCCTCAGGCCAAAGATCATGAAAGGAAACTCGAAGAAGCCGAAAGGAGTAATGATTGCAGTTTTCTGGACGTCGTCCAGATTAACGGGTATCTGTGGGTAGGCCTTCACCAAGTCTAGCACGGAGAAAACGTAGCAGCCGGAAATGCAGTGGGCGAAGTCCTGTATATGGTGAATGGGGTACCTGTCCGGAATGGTGCGGGCGTTGACGGCATGGTAGTCCCCACAGGGCAGCCAGCCTTCGGTCTTCTCCGGGACGAGGTGAAGTGGCGAGGCCCATGGGCCGTCGGAGGTGCGGGCAATTTCCTCCCGGAACATGGCTTCGGACTCTGCTTTGGCTATGCGCATGTGGTCCGGGGCAAGGCGACGGGACCGACAGAAATCCGGGGGCCTGGGGTGGTCCGGATGTAGTGCACAGTGGTGTGTTGCAGATCACGTGGCGGCCCGCTGGGGTGCGTCAAACCAGGAAATTCGGCGAGGATGGCGCGGTACGGTGAACTATGTTCGACACTGAGTACCTTGTTGCTTGGCTGGTGGGTAGTCGTTCGCTGTCCTGGCGCGGAATGTCCTGTTGTCGCATCGATGAGACGGTCGTGGCGGCAGTCTGGAAGGAGGTTGTAATGCGCCAAAAAGTCTGAGCCGATGATTGGCTCGGTGACGTCGGCGATGACAAAATTCCAATGAAGGTCACGGCGTAGGTTCTTAAGCTGGACGTGCAGGGGGAGCGAGCCCTAAGTTTTGATTGTGGACCGGTTTGCCGCACTGAGCTCGAAAGACGTAGAAGGACGCGGACCTTGCAGATGGTCTCGCGGGTAGCAGCAAATGTCGGAACAGCTGTCGAAAAAGAACCGCTGCTTCGTAATTTGGTCGGTGGCAAACGTGCGACGGCCTCCAGGTTGGCAGCCCGCAGCCGCGGCTACGAGCTGCCGTTGGTGTTTCCCCGATTTTTAGCGGAGCAGGGTGGTCGATATTGTCATGCTCTGTCCCCGAAGCGTCGATGGTAGTAGCATCGGTCATCATCACCAGGCTGCTGTGACGGGCTAGTGTTCTGGCCACGGCTTTGCGAGTGGCGCGTCGGCATGTTTTGATCCAGTCGTCGTTGAATGGAGCTGAGGTGTCGGTTGATATCGTCTATACGGAGCGGAAGCTCCATGGTGTTCAGCGGTGCGGCGACAGCCTGAACGGTGGGTGATAATGGCGGCACGGGGACCTCGATGATACGATCAGCGATCCCGGCAAGTTGGTCGAGAAGTAGCGTAAGATGAGCCTGCAGAATTCCCTGGACGTATGGTGGAAGTCGTTGAAACCAAAGAGTTCGCAGTAACGAATCCTGGACTTCCATGTTGCCTGCGAGAGCACGCATGTGGTGGAGGAGCTGCGAAGGCTTGCACTCGGCAAGTTCTGCGGACTGAAGTTGTCGCACCTTCTGGTCACCCGAGAGTGACAGGCGGCGAATGAGTTCAGTCTTGAGGTGGTCGTAAAGGTTGGCCGTTGGTGGGTTGGCAAGGGCATCCCGGACCTCGTTGGCGCAGCGGACATCGAATTGGGCGACGGCATAGTCGTAGCAGGTCCGGTCTTGCGTGATGTGCGCTAGGGAGAACTATGCCTCAACTTGGGCGAACCATACCTCACGTGAGTCGGCCCAAAACGGCGGAAGCTTTACAGCGACACGCCAGACGCCGTACGGGGCAGTGTGCTGGATGCCATCTGGCAGGGTTGTGACGTCCTCGGCGGAGCCGGCAGGATGCTGCTGCACGGAACCATTGAGCTGGCAGTGCCGTTCCTGAAGCTGTTGCTCTTGCTTCTGGATCACCTCTTGCTGCGTGTGAAGCTGTCTGTTGAGAAGTTGCAGCTGTCGTTGAAGGACGTCTTGTTCGTCCATGGCGATGCGTTGTTGTTCGTTGTTCGGGTCACCAGATGTGGGATGTCGTGTCTGCCGGAAGATGAATCCCAACATAAAAACGTAACGATTCTTTATTTGACTAATGATGGCAGCGGACGGGCATACCAACGCTACGTTCGTCCCAGTAGCGGAAGGTGGACAGCGGTCTTTCTCAGTCAGGCGGCCTGTTTTTATAGCCAGCATCGGTGACGCATACCTCGGGTGACGTGGCGGTGGCGCTATGTTTTATCGACCATGCAGTCCAGCGTGCAGCTGTGTTATGCTGGGCCAGATGATAAGAAGACGGAGGGTGCGCAGAAATATGTGCGGAGTGTGTCGCCACAAATGCTTTGAGTAGTTCCCACCGAACGCGTTGGACGCGAAACGACCTCATGAAGATTGAAGGTTAACATGAGATGAAATAGTGCATCCGAGGCTGCTGACGAGTAGTCCATGTCATTGCAATTATTGTCAAAAAGATTAAAATCACCCTTAAGGGCAATGCGTGAATCATGGGCGTGACGTTTCATGTGATGATGATGATGTGTGGTATTTTGTGGCGCAAGGGCCAGGTTTGGCCAAAGAGCGCCATGACAAGTGGTAGTGTTAACGATGTATTATGGAAGATGTGACTTGGCTGTAAAGTGGACTAAAAATAGTCGCTGTAAAGTGCGTAAAATCTACGTGCTATAAAACTATGGCGATGACTGATGACGAGTACTTTGAACATTAAAATCTATCGTAAAGGAATGATGCATTGTTTAAAAGATGCGAGATGTTAAATTGCTTAGAGCACAACTGCCTCGCCAGAGCCCTTAAACTACTAGGGCCTGGAGGCATGTGCTATTCAAAATAGTTATTGCAGCGGCATCCTCTGGAGAGAGGAAGCGCTACGAACATGTGGGGCTAATAACATTCATCTTTCAAAAAACCTAGGACGGCGTTGGTGTCAAAGAGTGGTTCTGGACCAAGTAACTTAACAGGATGAAGGGGGATGTGGTGGCGGTATGCTAAGAGAAAATGTTTTTTTTCGTTCGGATTCGGCTTCCCGACACTCCAGTAGGACGTGGAGGACGGTCAGCCTCTCCTCGCATCTACCACAGGTTGGAGGCTCGTTTCCCGTGAGTAAAAAGTTATGTGTGCCAAAAGTGTGTCCTATTCTTAGACGGCAGAATAGGACATCTGTGTGGTGGGATTTCGTTACAGGAGGCCAGAAACCTAATTGTGGCTTTATTACACGCAGTTTATTATTTACTTCTTCGTCCCACATGGGTTGCCAGTGGTTTCGTAGTTTCCTTCTTAAGAAAGGCTTCAGGTCTGTGACAGGGACCGAAGCAGTAGAATTAACTGCATGCAATGAGATTGATATGGCCATCTGGTCGGCTAGAACGCTTCCCTCGATGCCCCTATGTTTCATGTAGTCGTGAAGTGTACTGATACACACGTCACCCTAGTACGGTTTTGTTGACGACGCTTCAAAGATTTACTGTGAATAGTGTTAGTTCTCTTATTTTGTGCCTCGGCGAGTTACAACTCCGCCTTTCGCTTTCCCGGGGATGTTCGCTGCTTTGCAGGCAGGGCGGTTTTCTGACCCCCTTTCTAAATCTTTTTTTTTGGAGCGGCCCGTTGTCATCCTGCTCGTTGCTGCGAACATACGGGCGATTGTTAATGTATAGTTTGTCGAAAACAACCGAAACTTTTTCACTCTTTTGCCGGTTTACCTTCTCTCTGTTCCAAAGTTTCCTGATATTCCGCACGCGTTTTTAAAAGTCTTCTGCAATCGATAGTTGAGCAACCTTAAGTTTGAACCCCCTTTTCAGTATTGTATACTCATCTCTTGAATCAAGTAATTTGAAGATTACAGGCCGAATCTTGTTAGGTCCTGCTCTCCCTATCCGGTATACGCGTTCAATTGCTACTGCTTTTAATTCCAGAGGTCCTTCGATAGCGTCTTATTCACTGCGCGTTCCAGTGTCAAGGATGTCTCTCCAGTGGTTTCTGGTAGGCGATATATCGTAAAATTAGAGCACCTGCTGTGATTCTCTAGATCATCGATTTTATTTTGCATTGATATTATTACCGAATTCATGTTTGCTAATTTCTCTTGACAAGAATCGACTTTTTGTTCCAAACTTGTCAACATGCTCAATTTCGCATCGATTTCAGCTAGATTATTTTCCTTAATGCCTTTAATAACTGCGGCTATTTCCTTTATTTGTTGACTTATTTCGGGCCCGGGATTAGTTTCGATATCTCCGCCAAGTAATCGAAGCTTTAGTATAAGCACAGCTTCTTTAAACACGATACCACACAGCCTTGGGCACGGCAGCAATAACAAGAATGGGGCACTAGAGCGGAAGCATTTTCCGTATCGCTTTCTCACCTGAAGAATGAAGACAAACTTATTGTTAGGTGGCTGCATCAGGTCAACAATGACAGCGGACTTGGGGCCGTTTCGAAAGGGAGGGCCAAAGGTGGATGAAAGTAGACGACTGGTGAGCTAGTCATTTGATAACTGTTTATGCCTCGATAGAGAACATAGAGCCTTTTTTGTGTGTGGGTTCTAATTACTCTTTGTTCATGTATGTTTTAAACGACCTTCATGTGTTTGTCGTTGCCTCAGAGCTA
Source organism: Dermacentor albipictus (assembly GCF_038994185.2). Lineage (NCBI taxonomy): Eukaryota > Metazoa > Arthropoda > Arachnida > Ixodida > Ixodidae > Dermacentor > Dermacentor albipictus. Next base: position 6,815,800 of record NC_091824.1, read on the forward strand.
CGTGAGATGCGCCTTCTTTGAGCCACAATAAAAACGAAGTTGACCAAAACGTTAGGCACACTACCATATAAAATTAGTTTAGGTAATGAAATTTAATTTATCAATTATTTGTTTAGCTTCATTTGAGCAGTGTACCTCTATGGCTGGCTTGCCGGCACTCGGTGGTTCTGCCATCGGGATTAATTAAGGAAGAGGGGATATTACCTGGCATATCGCGGAGGAGGTTTGGGGCACTTGCCTTGTCGCAGCTAGATTGGTGTGCGGATTTGGTCCCTAAAATGCCAGTTCCGAGCCGACAACCCGCAGCCAACCCTCCCTCCAAGAGGGCCATTGGACGTGATTCTCCCGGAGATCCCGGGACTTCGTGCCGGAGCTGAGACTGCTGAGCAGCCAAGCCCTCTTCAAGGGGCACCGATGAGCTGCCCCCATTCGAGCCCTCTTCCTGGTGGTGGACGGGCTGTTGTGATCGGCCTTTCGGCTCTCCCGGCGAACCTGAGACTTCAAGCCGGAGCTGAGCCTGCTGAGCGCCCAAGGCCTCTTCAAGGGGCACCCATAAGCTGCCCCCTTTCCAGCCCTTTTCTTGGCGGTGGACGCGCTGTTGCGATCGGCCTTTACGCTCTCCCGGCGAGCCTGGGCCTCCGAGCCGGAGCTCAGCCTGCTGAGCGGCCAAGGCCTCTTGAAGGGGCACCGATGAGCTGCCCCCTTTCGAGCCTCTTCGTGGTGGTGGATTGCGCTGCTGTGATCGGCCTTTCGGCTCTCCCGGCGAGCCTGGGACATCGAGCCTGAGCTCAGCCTGCTGAGCGGCCAAGGCCTCGTCAAGGGGCACCGATGAGCTGTCCCCTTTCGAGTCCTCTTCCTTTTGGTGGACGGGCTGTTGTGATCGGCCTTTCGGCTCTCCCGGCGAGCCTGGGACTTCGAGCCGGAGCTGAGCCTGCTGAGCGGCCAAGGCCTCTTCAAGGGGCACCGATAAGCTGCCGCCTTTCCAGCCCTTTTCTTGGCGGTGGACGCGCTGTTGCGATCGGCCTTTAGGCTCTCCCGGCGAGCCTGGGCCTCCGAGCCGGAGCTCAGCCTGCTGAGCGGCCAAGGCCTCTTCAAGGGGCACCGATGAGCTGCCCCCTTTCGAGCCCTCTTCCTGGTGGTGGACGGGCTGTTGTGATCGGCCTTTAGGCTCTCCCGGCGAGCCTGGGCCTCCGAGCCGGAGCTCAGCCTGCTGAGCGGCCAAGGCCTCCTGAAGCGGCACCGATGAGCTGCCCCCTTTCGAGCCCTCTTCGTGGTGGTGAATTGAGCTGCTGTGATCGGCCTTTAGGCTCTCCCGGTGAGCCTGGGCCTCCGAGCCGGAGCTCAGCCTGCTGAGCGGCCAAGGCCTCTTCAAGGGGCACCGATGAGCTGCCCCCTTTCGAGCCCTCTTCCTGGTGGTGGACGGGCTGTTCTGATCGGCCTTTCGGCTCTCCCGGCGAGCCTGGGACTTCGAGCCGGAGCTGAGCCTGCTGAGCTGCCAAGGCTTCTTTAAGGGGCACCGATGAGCTGCCCCCTTTCGAGCCCTCTTCCTGGCGGTAGACGGGCTGTTGTGATCGGCCTTTCGACTTTACCGGCGAGCCTGGGACTTCGAGCCGCAGCTGCGCCTGCTGAGCGGCCAAGGCCTCTTCAAGGGGCACCGATGAGCTGCCCCCTTTCCAGCCCTCTTCTTGGGGGTGGACGCGCTGTTGCGATCGGCCTTTCGGCTCTCCCGGCAAGCCTGGGACTTCGAGCCGGAGCTGAGCTTGCTGAGCGGCCAAGGCCTCGTCAAGGGGCACCGATGAGCTGCCCCCTTTCCAGCCCTCTTCTTGGCGGTGGACGCGCTGTTGCGATCGGACTTTCGGCTCTCTCGGCGAGCCTGGGACTTCAAGCCGGAGCAGCGCCTGCTGAGCGGGCAAGGTTTATTCAAGGGGCACCGATGAGCTGCCCTCTTTCCAGCCCTCTTCCTGGCGGTGGACGGGCTGTTGCGATCGGCCTTTCGGCTCTCCCGGTGAGCCTGGGACTTCGAGCCGGAGCAGCGCCTGCTGAGCGGGAAAGGCCTCGTCAAGGGGCACCGATGAGCTGCCCCCTTTCCAGCCCTCTTCTTGGCGGTGGACGCGCTGTTGCGATCGGCCTTTCGGCTCTCCCGGCGAGCCTGGGACTTCAAGCCGGAGCAGCGCCTGCTGAGCGGGCAAGGTTTCTTCAAGAGCACCGATGAGCTGCCCCCTTTCCAGCCCTCTTCCTGGCGGTGGACGGGCTGTTGTGATCGGCCTTTCGGCTCTCCCGGCGAGCCTGGGACTTCGAGCCGGAGCTGCGCCTGCTGAGCGGCCAAGGCCTCTTCAAGGGGCACCGATGAGCTGCCCCCTTTCGAGCCCTCTTTGTGCTGGTGGACGGGCTGTTGTGATCGGCCTTTCGACTTTCCCGGTGAGCCTGGGACTTCGAGCCGGAGCTGCGCCTGCTGAGCGGCCAAGGCCTCTTCAAGGGGCACCGATGAGCTGCCCCCTTTCGAGCCCTCTTCCTGGTGGTGGACGGGCTATTGTGATCGGCCTTTCGACTTTCCTGGCGAGCCTGGGAATTCGAGCCGGAGATGAGCCTGCTGAGCGGCCAAGGCCTCTTGAAGGGGCACCGATGAGCCGCCCCCTTTCGAGCCCTCTTCGTGGTGGTGGACACGCTGTTGTGATCGGCCTTTCGGCTCTCCCGGCGAGCCTGGGACTTCGAGCCGGAGCTGAGCCTGCTGAGCGGCCAAGGCCTCGTCAGGAGGCACCGATGAGCTGCCCGCTTTCGAGCACTCTTCCTGGCGGTGGACGGGCTGTTGTGATCGGACTTTCGGCTCTCCCGGCGAGCCTGGGAATTCGAGCCGGAGCTGAGCCTGCTGAGCGGCCAAGGCCTCTTCAAAGGGCACCGATGAGCTGCCCCCTTTCGAGCCCTCTTCTTGGCGGTGGACGCGCTGTTGCGATCGGCCTTTAGGCTCTCCCGGCGAGCCTGGGACTTCGAGCCGGAGCTGAGCCTGCTGAGCGGCCAAGGCCTCTTCAAGGGGCACCGATGAGCTGCCCCCTTTCGAGCCCTCTTCCTGGTGGTGGACGGGCTTATGTGATCGGCCTTTCGACTTTCCCTGCGAGCCTGGGACTTCGAGCCGGAGCTGCGCCTGCTGAGCGGCCAAGGCCTCTTCAAGGGGCACCGATGAGCTGCCCCCTTTCCAGCCCTCTTTTTTGCGGTGGACGCGCTGTTGCGATCGGCCTTTCGGCTCTCCCGGCGAGCCTGGGACTTCAAGCCGGAGCTGCGCCTGCTGAGCGGACAAGGCCTCTTCAAGGGGCACCGATGAGCTGTCCCCTTTCGAGCCCTCTTCTTGGTGGTGGACGCGCTGTTGTGATCGGCCTTTCGGCTCTCCCGCCGAGCCTGGGACTTCGAGCCGGAGCTGAGCCTACTGAGCAGGCAAGGCCTCGTCAAGTGGCACCGATGAGCTGCCCCCTTTCGAGCCCTCTTCCTGGCGGTGGACGGGCTGTTGTGATCGGCTTTTCGGCTCACCCGGCGAGCCTGGGACTTCGAGCTGGAGCTGCACCTGCTGAGCGGCCAAGGCCTCTTCAAGGGGCACCGATGAGCTGCCCACTTTCCAGCCCTCTTCTTGGCGGTGGACGCGCTGTTGCGATCGGCCTTTCGGCTTTCCCGGCGAGCCTGGGCCTCCGAGCCGGAGCTGAGCCTGCTGAGCGGCCAAGGCCTCTTCAAGGGGCACCGATGAGCTGCCCCCTTTCCAGCCCTCTTCTTGGCGGTGGACGCGCTGTTGCGATCGGCCTTTCGGCTCTCCCGACGAGCCTGGGACTTCAAGACGGAGCTGCGCCTACTCAGCGGGCAAGGCATCGTCAAGGGGCACCGCTGAGCTGCCCCTTTTCGAGCCCTCTTCCTTGCGGTGGACAGGCTGTTGTGATCGGCCTTTCGGCTCTCCCGGCGAACCTGGGTATTCGAGCCGGAACTGAGCCTGCTGAGCGGCCAAGGCCTCTTCAAGGGGCACCGATGAGCTGCCCCCTTTCCAGCCCTCTTCTTGGCGGTGGACGCGCTGTTGCTATCGGCCTTTCGGCTCTCCCGGCGATCCTGGGACATCGAGCCGGAGCTGCGCCTGCTGACCGGGCAAGGCAAGGGGCACCGATGAGCTGCCCCCTTTCGAGCCCTCTTCCTGGCGGTGGACGGGCGGTTTTTATTGGCCTTTCGGCTCTCCCGGCGAGCCTGGGACGTCGAGCCGGAGCTGAACCTGCTGAGCGGCCAAGGCCTCTTCAGGGGGCACCGATGAGCTGCCCCCTTTCCAGCCCCCTTCTTGGCGGTGGACGCGCTGTTGCGATCGGCCTTTCGGCTCTCCCGGCGAGCCTGGGACTTCAAGCCGGAGCAGCGCCTGCTGAGCGGGCAAGGCCTCGTCAAGGGGCGCTGATGAGCTGCCCCCTTTCGAGCCCTCTTCCTGGCGGTGGACGGGCGGTTTTTATTGGCCTTTCGGCTCTCCCGGTGAGCCTGGGACTTCGAGCCGGAGCTGAGCCTGCTGAGCGGCCAAGGCGTCTTCAAGGGGCACCAATGAGCTGCCCCCTTTCCAGCCCTCTTCTTGGCGGTGGACGCGCTGTTGCGATCGGTCTTTCGGCTCTCCCGGCGAGCCAGGGCCTCCGAGCCGGAGCTCAGCCTGCTGAGCGGCCAAGGCCTCGTCAAGGGGCACCGATCAGCTGCCCCCTTTCGAGCCCTCTTCCTGGCGGTGGACGGGCTTATGTGATCGGCCTTTCAACTTTCCCGGCGAGCCTGGGACTTCGAGCCGGAGCTGCGCCTGCTGAGCGGCCAAGGCCTCTTCAAGGGGTACCGATGAGCTGCCCCCTTTCCAGCCCTGTTCTTGGCGGTGGACGCGCTGATGCGATCTGCCTTTCGGCTCTCACGGCGAGCCTGGGACTTCAAGCCGGAGCTGCGCCTGCTGAGCGGGCAAGGCATCGTCAAGGGGCACCGATGAGCTGCCCCCTTTCGAGCCCTCTTCCTGGCAGTGGACGGGCTGTTGTGATCGGCCTTTCGGCTCTCCCGGCGAGCCTGGGACTTCGAGCCGGAGCTGAGCCTGCTGAGCGGCCAAGGCCTCGTGAAGAGGCACCAATGAGCTGACCCCTTTCGAGCCCTCTTCCTGGCGGTGGACGGGCTGTTGTGATCGGCCTTTCGGCTCTCCCGGCGAGCCTGGGACTTCGAGCCGGAGCTGAGCCTGCTGAGCGGCCAAGGCCTCTTCAAGGGGCACCGATGAGCTGCCCCCTTTCCAGCCTTCTTCTTGGCGGTGGACGCGCTGTTGCTATCGGCCTTTCGGCTCTCCCGGCGATCCTGGGACATCGAGCCGGAGCTGCGCCTGCTGACCGGGCAAGGCAAGGGGCACCGATGAGCTGCCCCCTTTCGAGCCCTCTTCCTGGCGGTGGACGGGCGGTTTTTATTGGCCTTTCGGCTCTCCCGGCGAGCCTGGGACTTCGAGCCGGAGCTGAGCCTGCTGAGCGGCCAAGGCCTCTTCAGGGGGCACCGATGAGCTGCCGCCTTTCCAGCCCTCTTCTTGGCGGTGGACGCGCTGTTGCGATCGGCCTTTCGGCTCTCCCGGCGAGTCTGGGACTTCACGCCGGAGCAGCGCCTGCTGAGCGGACAAGGCCTCGTCAAGGGCCATTGATGAGCTGCCCCCTTTCGAGCCCTCTTCCTGGCGGTGGACGGGCGGTATTTATTGGACTTTCGGCTCTCCCGGCGAGCCTGGGACTTCGAGCCGGAGCTGAGCCTGCTGAGCGGCCAAGGCCTCTTCAGGGGGCACCAATGAGCTGCCCCCTTTCCAGCCCTCTTCTTGGCGGTGGACGGGCTTATGTGATCGGCCTTTCGGCTCACCCGGCGAGCCTGGGACTTCGAGCCGGAGCTGCACCTGCTGAGCGGCCAAGGCCTCTTCAAGGGGCACCAAGGAGCTTCCCCCTTTCCAGCCCTCTTCTTGGCAGTGGACGCGCTGTTGCGATCGGCCTTTCGGCTCTCCCGGCGAGCCTGGGCCTCCGAGCCGGAGCTCAGCCTGCTGAGCGGCCAAGGCCTCGTCAAGGGGCACCGATCAGCTGCCCCCTTCGAGCCCTCTTCCTGGCGGTGGACGGGCTTATGTGAACGGCCTTTCAACTTTCCCGGCGAGCCTGGGACTTCGAGCCGGAGCTGCGCCTGCTGAGCCGCCAGGGCCTCTTCAAGGGGCACCGATGAGCTGCCCCCTTTCCAGCCCTCTTTTTGGCGGTGGACGCGCTGATGCGATCTGCCTTTCGGCTCTCCCGGCGAGCCTGGGACTTCAAGCCAGAGCTGCGCCTGCTGAGCGGGCAAGGCATCGTCAAGGGGCACCGATGAGCTGCCCCCTTTCGAGCCCTCTTCCTGGCGGTGGACAGGCTGTTGTGATCGGCCTTTCGGCTCTCCCGGCGAGCCTGGGTATTCGAGCCGGAACTGAGCCTGCTGAGCAGCCAAGGCCTCTTCAAGGGGCACCGATGAGCTGCCCCCTTTCGAGCCCTCTTCTTGGCGGTGGACACGCTGTTGCGATCGGCCTTTCGGCTCTCCCGGCGAGCCTGGGACTTCGAGCCGGAGCTGAGCCTGCTGAGCGCCCAAGGCCTCTTCAAGGGGCACCGATGAGCTGCCCCCTTTCGAGCCCTCTTCCTGGCAGTGGACGGGCTGTTGTGACCGGCCTTTCGGCTCTCCCGGCGAGCCTGAGACTTCGAGCCGGAGCTGAGCCTGCTGAGCGGCCAAGGCCTCGTGAAGAGGCACCGATGAGCTGCCCCTTTCGAGCCCTCTTCCTGGCGGTGGACGGGCGGTTTTTATTGGCCTTTCGGCTCTCCCGGTGAGCCTGGGACTTCGAGCCGGAGCTGAGCCTGCTGAGCGGCCAAGGCCTCTTCAGGGGGCACCGATGAGCTGCCCCCATTCCAGCCCTCTGCTTGGCGGTGGACGCGCTGTTGCGATCAGCCTTTCGGCTCTCCCGGCGAGCCTGGGACTTCAAGCCGGAGCAGCGCCTGCTGAGCGGGCAAGGCCTCGTCTAGGGGCACTGATGAGCTGCCCCCTTTCGAGCCCTCTCCCTGGCGGTGGACGGGCGGTTTTTATTGGTCTTTCGGCTCTCCCGGCGAGCCTGGGACTTCGAGCCGGAGCTGCACCTGCTGAGCGGCCAAGGCCTCTTCAAGGGGCACCAATGAGCTGCCCCCTTTCCAGCCCTCTTGGCGGTGGACGCGCTGTTGCGATCGGCCTTTCAGCTCTCCCGGCGAGCCTGGGCCTTCGAGCCGGAGCTGCACCTGCTGAGCGGCCAAGGCCTCTTCAAGGGGCACCGATGAGCTGCCCCCTTTCGAGCCCTCTTCCTGGTGGTGGACGGGCGGTTGTGATCGGCCTTTCGGCTCTCCCGGCGAGCCTGGGACTTCGAGCCGGAGCTGCGCCTGCTGATCGGCCAAGGCCTCTTCAAGGGGCACCGATGAGCTGCCCCCTTTCCAGCCCTCTTCTTGGCGGTCCACGCGCTGTTGCGATCGGCTTTCGGCTCTCCCGGCGAGCCTGGGACTTCAAGCCGGAGCTGCGCCTGCTGAGCGGGCAAGGCCTCTTCAAGGGGCACCGATGAGCTGTCCCCTTTCGAGCCCTCTTCTTGGTGGTGGACGCGATGTTGTGATCGGCCTTTCGGCTCTCCCGGCGAGCCTGGGTCTTCGAGACGGAACTGAGCCTGCTGAGCGGACAAGGCCTCTTCAAGGGGCACCGATGAGCTGCCCCCTTTTGAGCCCTCTTCTTGGCGGTGGACGCGCTGTTGCGATCGGCCTTTCGGCTCTCCCGGCGAGCCTGGGACTTCGAGCCGGAGCTGAGCCTGCTGAGCGCCCAAGGCCTCTTCAAGGGCCACCGATGAGCTGCCCCCTTTCGAGCCCTCTTCCTGGTAGTGGACGGGCTGTTGTAATCGGCCTTTCGGCTCTCCCGGCGAGCCTGGGACTTCGAGCCGGAGCTGAGCGGCCAAAGCCTCGTCAAGAGGCACTGATGAGCTGCCCCCTTTCGAGCCCTCTTCCTGGAGGTGGACGGGCTGTTGTGATCGGCCTTCCGGCTCTCCCGGCGAGCCAGGGACTTCGAGCCGGAGCTGAGCCTGCTGAGCGGCCAAGGCCTCTTCAAGGGGCACCGATGAGCTGCCCCCTTTCGAGCCCTCTTCCTGGAGGTGGACGGGCTGTTGTGATCGGCCTTTCGGCTCTCCCGGCGAGCCTGGGACTTCGAGCCGGAGCTCAGCCTGCTGAGCGGCCAAGGCCTCTTCAAGGGGCACCGATGAGCTGCCCCCTTTCGAGCCCTCTTCCTGGAGGTGGACGGGCTGTTGCGATCGGCCTTGCGGCTCTCCCGGCGAGCCTGGGACTTCGAGCCGGAGCTGAGCCTGCTGAGCGGCCAAAGCCTCGTCAAGAGGCACCGATGAGCTGCCCCCTTTCGAGCCCTCTTCCTGGAGGTGGACGGGCTGTTGTGATCGGCCTTTCGGCTCTCCCGGCGAGCCTGGGACTTCGAGCCGGAGCTGAGCCTGCTGAGCGGCCAAGGCCTCTTCAAGCGGCACCGATGAGCTGCCCCCTTTCCAGCCCTCTTCTTGGTGGTGGACGCGCTGTTGCTATCGGCCTTTAGGCTCTCCCGGCGAGCCTGGGACTTCAAGCCGGAGCTGCGCCTGCTGAGCGGGCAAGGCCTCTTCAAGGGGCACTGATGAGCTGCCCCCTTTCCAGCCCTCTTCTTGGCGGTGGACGCGCTGTGTCGATCGGCCTTTCTGCTCTCCCTGCGAGCCTGGGCATCCGAGCCGGAGCTGAGCCTTCTGAGCGGCCAAGGCCTCGTCAAGAGGCACCGATGAGCTGCCCCCTTTCGAGCCGTCTTCCTGGTGGTGGACGGGCTGTTGTGATCGGCCTTTCGGCTCTCCCGGTGAGCCTGGGACTTCGAGCCGGAGCTGAGCCTGCTGAGCAGGCAAGGCCTCGTCAAGTGGCACCGATGAGCTGCCCCCTTTTGAGCCCTCTTCCTGGCGGTGGACGGGCTGTTGTGATCGGCTTTTCGGCTCTCCCGGCGAACCTGGGTATTCGAGCCGGAACTGAGCCTGCTGAGCGGCCAAGGCCTCTTCAAGGGGCACCGATGAGCTGCCCCATTTCGAGCCCTCTTCTTGGCGGAGGACGCGCTGTTGCGATCGGCCTTTCGGCTCTCCCGGCGAGCCTGCGACTTCGAGCCGGAGCTGAGCCTGCTGAGCGGCCAAGGCCTCGTGAAGAGGCACCGATGAGCTGCCCCCTTTCGAGCCCTCTTCCTGGTGGTGGACGGGCTGTTGTGATCGGCCTTTCGGCTCTCACGGCGAGCCTGGGACTTCGAGCCGGAGCTGAGCCTGCTGAGCGGCCAAGGCCTCTTCAAGGGGCACCGATGAGCTGCCCCCTTTCCAGCCCTCTTCTTGGCGGTGGACGCGCTGTTGCTATCGGCCTTTCGGCTCTCCCGGCGATCCTGGGACATCGAGCCGGAGCTGCGCCTGCTGACCGGGCAAGGCAAGGGGCACCGATGAGCTGCCCCCTTTCGAGCCCTCTTCCTGGCGGTGGACGGGCGGTTTTTATTGGCCTTTCGGCTCTCCCGGCGAGCCTGGGACGTCGAGCCGGAGCTGAGCCTGCTGAGCGGCCAAGGCCTCTTCAGGGGGCACCGATGAGCTGCCCCCTTTCCAGCCCCCTTCTTGGCGGTGGACGCGCTGTTGCGATCGGCCTTTCGGCTCTCCCGGCGAGCCTGGGACTTCAAGCCGGAGCAGCGCCTGCTGAGCGGGCAAGGCCTCGTCAAGGGGCACTAATGAGCTGCCCCCTTTCGAGCCCTCTTCCTGGCGGTGGACGGGCGGTTTTTATTGGCCTTTCGGCTCTCCCGGTGAGCCTGGGACTTCGAGCCGGAGCTGAGCCTGCTGAGCGGCCAAGGCCTCTTCAAGGGGCACCAATGAGCTGTCCCCTTTCCAGCCCTCTTCTTGGCGGTGGACACGCTGTTGCGATCGGCCTTTCGGCTCTCCCGGCGAGCCAGGGCCTCCGAGCCGGAGCTCAGCCTGCTGAGCGGCCAAGGCCTCGTCAAGGGGCACCAATCAGCTGCCCCCTTTCGAGCCCTCTTCCTGGCGGTGGACGGGCTTATGTGATCGGCCTTTCAACTTTCCCGGCGAGCCTGGGACTTCGAGCCGGAGCTGCGCCTGCTGAGCGGCCAAGGCCTCTTCAAGGGGCACCGATGAGCTGCCCCCTTTCCAGCCCTCTTCTTGGCGGTGGACGCGCTGATGCGATCTGCCTTTCGGCTCTCACGGCGAGCCTGGGACTTCAAGCCGGAGCTGCGCCTGCTGAGCGGGCAAGGCATCGTCAAGGGGCACCGATGAGCTCCCCCTTTCGAGCCCTCTTTCTGGCGGTGGACAGGCTGTTGTGATCGGCCTTTCGGCTCTCCCGGCGAGCCTGGGTATTCGAGCCGGAACTGAGCCTGCTGAGCGGCCAAGGCCTCTTCAAGGGGCACCGATGAGCTGCCCCCTTTCGAGCCCTCTTCTTGGCGGTGGACACGCTGTTGCGATCGGCCTTTCGGCTCTCCCGGCGAGCCTGGGACTTCGAGCCGGAGCTGAGCCTGCTGAGCGCCCAAGGCCTCTTCAAGGGGCACCGATGAGCTGCCCCCTTTCGAGCCCTCTTCCTGGCAGTGGACGGGCTGTTTTGATCGGCCTTTCGGCTCTCCCGGCGAGCCTGGGACTTCGAGCCGGAGCTGAGCCTGCTGAGCGGCCAAGGCCTCGTGAAGAGGCACCGATGAGCTGCCCCCTTTCCAGCCCTCTTCCTGGTGGTGGACGGGCTGTTGTGATCGGCCTTTCGGCTCTCCCGGCGAGCCTGGGACTCCGAGCCGGAGCTGAGACTGCTGAGCGGCCAAGGCCTCTTCAAGGGGCACCGATGAGCTCCCCCTTTCCAGCCCTCTTCTTGGCGGTGGACGCGCTGTTGCTATCGGCCTTTCGGCTCTCCCGGCGATCCTGGGACTTCAAGCCGGAGCAGCGCCTGCTGAGCGGGCAAGGCCTCGTCAAGGGGCTCTGATGAGCTGCCCCCTTTCGAGCCCTCTTCCTGGCGGTGGACGGGCGGTTTTTATTGGCCTTTCGGCTCTCCCGGCGAGCCTGGGACTTCGAGCAGGAGCTGAGCCTGCTGAGCGGCGAAGGCCTCTTCAGGGGCACCGATGAGCTGCCCCCTTTCCAGCCCTCTTCGTGGCGGTGGACGCGCTGTTGCGATCGGCCTTTCGGCTCTCCCGGCGAGTCTGGGACTTCAAGCCGGAGCTGCGCCTGCTGAGCGGGCAAGGCCTCGTCAAGGGGCACCGATGAGCTGCCCCCTTTCGAGCCCTCTTCCTGGCGGTGGACGGGCGGTTTTTATTGGCCTTTCGGCTCTCCCGGCGAGCCTGGGACTTCGAGCCGGAGCTGAGCCTGCTGAGCGGCCAAGGCCTCTTCAGGGGGCACCGATGAGCTGCCCCCTTTCCAGCCCTCTTCTTGGCGGTGGACGCGCTGTTGCGATCGGCCTTTCGGCTCTCCCGGCGAGCCTGGGACTTCGAGCCGGAGCTGAGCCTGCTGAGCGGCCAAGGCCTCGTCAAGCGCCACCGATGAGCTGCCCCCTTTCGAGCCCTCTTCCTGGTGGTGGACGGGCTGTTGTGATCGGCCTTTCGGATTTCCTGGCGAGCCTGGGACTTCGAGCCGGAGCTGCACCTGCTGAGCGGCCACGGCCTCTTCAAGGGGCACCGATGAGCTGCCCCCTTTCCAGCCCTCTTCTTGGCGGTGGACGCGCTGTTGCGATCGGCCTTTCGGCTTTCCCGGCGAGCCTGGGCCTCCGAGCCGGAGCTCAGCCTTCTGAGTGGCCAAGGCCTCTTCAAGGGGCACCGATGAGCTGCCCCCTTTCGAGCCCTCTTCCTGGTGGTGGACGGCCTGTTGTGATCGGCCTTTCGGCTCTCCCGCCGAGCCTGGGACTTCGAGCAGGAGCTGCGCCTGCTGATCGGCCAAGGCCTCTTCAAGGGGCACCGATGAGCTGCCCCCTTTCCAGCCCTCTTCTTGGGGGTCCACGCGCTGTTGCGATCGGCCTTTCGGCTCTCCCGGCGAGCCTGGGACTTCAAGCCGGAGCTGCGCCTGCTGAGCGGGCAACGCCTCTTCAAGGGGCACCGATGAGCTGTCCCCTTTCGAGCCCTCTTCTTGGTGGTGGACACGCTGTTGCGATCGGCCTTTCGGCTCTCCCGGCGAGCCTGGGTATTCGAGCCGGAACTGAGCCTGCTGAGCGGCCAAGGCCTCTTCAAGGGGCACCGATGAGCTGCCCCCTTTCGAGCCCTCTTCTTTGTGGTGGACACGCTGTTGCGATCGGCCTTTCGGCTCTCCCGGCGAGCCTGGGACTTCGAGCCGGAGCTGCACCTGCTGAGCGGCCAAGGCCTCTTCAAGGGGCACCGATGAGCTGCCCCCTTTCCAGCCCTCTTCTTGGCGGTGGACGCGCTGTTGCGATCGGCTTTTCGGCTCTCCCGGCGAGCCTGGGCCTCCGAGCCGGAGCTCAGCCTGCTGAGCGGCCAAGGCCTCTTCAAGGGGCACCGATGAGCTGCCCCCTTTCGAGCCCTCTTCCTGGCAGTGGACGGGCTGTTGTGATCGGCCTTTCGGCTCTCCCGGCGAGCCTGGGACTTCGAGCCGGAGCTGAGCCTGCTGAGCGGCCAAGGCCTCGTGAAGAGGCACCGATGAGCTGCCCCCTTTCGAGCCCTCTTCCTGGTGGTGGACGGGCTGATGTGATCGGCCTTTCGGCTCTTCCGGCGAGCCTGGGACTTCTAGCCGGAGCTGAGCCTGCTGAGTGGCCCAGGCCTCTTCAAGGGGCACCGATGAGCTGCCCCCTTTCCAGCCCTCTTCTTGGCGGTGGACGCGCTGTTGCTATCGGCCTTTCGGCTTTCCCGGCGAGCCTGGGCCTCCGAGCCGGAGCTCAGCCTGCTGAGCGGCCAAGGCCTCTTCAAGGGGCACCGATGAGCTGCCCCCTTTCGAGCCCTCTTCCTGGAGGTGGACGGGCTGTTGTAATCGGCCTTTCGGCTCTCCCGGCGAGCCTGGGACTTCGAGCCGGAGCTGAGCCTGCTAAGCGGCCAAAGCCTCGTCAAGAGGCACCGATGAGCTGCCCCCTTTCGAGCCCTCTTCTTGGAGGTGGACGGGCTGTTGTGATCGGCCTTTCGGCTCTCCCGGCGAGCCTGGGACTTCGAGCCGGAGCTGAGCCTGCTGAGCGGCCAAGGCCTCTTGAAGGGGCACCGATGAGCTGCCCCCTTTCCAGCCCTCTTCTTGGTGGTGGACGCGCTGTTGCTATCGGCCTTTAGGCTCTCCCGGCGAGCCTGGGACTTCAAGACGGAGCTGCGCCTGCTGAGCGGGCAAGGCCTCTTCAAGGGGCACTGATGAGCTGCCCCCTTTCCAGCCCTCTTCTTGGCGGTGGACGCGCTGTTTCGATCGGCCTTTCTGCTCTCCCTGCGAGCCTGGGCCTCCGAGCCGGAGCTCAGCCTGCTGAGCGGCCAAGGCCTCTTCAAGGGGCACCGATGAGCTGCCCCCTTTCGAGCCCTCTTCTTGGCGGTGGACGCGCTGTTGCGATCGGCCTTTCGGCTCTCCCGGCGAGCCTGGGACTTCAAGCCGGAGCTGCGCCTGCTGAGCGGGCAAGACCTCTTCAAGGAGCACCGATGAGCTGTCCCCTTTCGAGCCCTCTTCTTGGTGGTGGACGCGCTGTTGTGATCGGCCTTTCGGCTCTCCCGGCGAGCCTGGGACTTCGAGTCGGAGCTGAGCCTGCTGAGCGGCCACGGCCTCTTCAAGGGGCACCGATGAGCTGCCCCCTTTCCAGCCCTCTTCTTGGCGGTGGACGGGCTTATGTGATCGGCCTTTCGGCTCACCCGGCGAGCCTGGGACTTCGAGCCGGAGCTGCACCTGCTAAGCGGCCAAGGCCTCTTCAAGGGGCACCAATGAGCTGCCCCCTTTCCAGCCCTCTTCTTGGCGGTTGACGCGCTGTTGCGATCGGCCTTTCGGCTCTCCCGGCGAGCCTGGGCCTACGAGTCGGAGGTCAGCCTGCTGAGCGGCCAAGTACTCGTCAAGGGGCACCGATCAGCTGCCCCTTTTCGAGCCCTCTTCCTGGCAGTGGACGGGCTTATGTGATCGGCCTTTCAACTTTCCCGGCGAGCCTGGGACTTCGAGCCGGAGCTGCGCCTGCTGAGCGGCCAAGGCCTCTTCAAGGGGCACCGATGAGCTGCCCCCTTTCCAGCCCTCTTCTTGGCGGTGGACGCGCTGATGCGATCTGCCTTTCGGCTCTCCCGGCGAGCCTGGGACTTCAAGCCGGAGCTGCGCCTGCTGAGCGGGCAAGGCATCGTCAAGGGGCACCGATGAGCTGCCCCCTTTCGAGCCCTCTTTCTGGCGGTGGACAGGCTGTTGTGATCGGCCTTTCGGCTCTCCCGGCGAGCCTGGGTACTCGAGCCGGAACTGAGCCTGCTTAGCGGCCAAGGCCTCTTCAAGGGGCACCGATGAGCTGCCCCCTTTCGAGCCCTCTTCCTGGCAGTGGACGGGCTGTTGTGACCGGCCTTTCGGCTCTCCCGGCGAGCCTGAGACTTCGAGCCGGAGCTGAGCCTGCTGAGCGGCCAAGGCCTCGTGAAGAGGCACCGATGAGCTGCCCCTTTCGAGCCCTCTTCCTGGCGGTGGACGGGCGGTTTTTTTTGGCCTTTCGGCTCTCCCGGTGAGCCTGGGACTTCGAGCCGGAGCTGAGCCTGCTGAGCGGCCAAGGCCTCTTCAGGGGGCACCGATGAGCTGCCCCCATTCCAGCCCTCTGCTTGGCGGTGGACGCGCTGTTGCGATCAGCCTTTCGGCTCTCCCGGCGAGCCTGGGACTTCAAGCCGGAGCAGCGCCTGCTGAGCGGGCAAGGCCTCGTCTAGGGGCACTGATGAGCTGCCCCCTTTCGAGCCCTCTCCCTGGCGGTGGACGGGCGGTTTTTATTGGTCTTTCGGCTCTCCCGGCGAGCCTGGGACTTCGAGCCGGAGCTGCACCTGCTGAGCGGCCAAGGCCTCTTCAAGGGGCACCAATGAGCTGCCCCATTTCCAGCCCTCTTGGCGGTGGACGCGCTGTTGCGATCGGCCTTTCAGCTCTCCCGGCGAGCCTGGGCCTTCGAGCCGGAGCTGCACCTGCTGAGCGGCCAAGGCCTCTTCAAGGGGCACCGATGAGCTGCCCCCTTTCGAGCCCTCTTCCTGGTGGTGGACGGGCGGTTGTGATCGGCCTTTCGGCTCTCCCGGCGAGCCTGGGACTTCGAGCCGGAGCTGCGCCTGCTGATCGGCCAAGGCCTCTTCAAGGGGCACCGATGAGCTGCCCCCTTTCCAGCCCTCTTCTTGGCGGTCCACGCGCTGTTGCGATCGGCTTTCGGCTCTCCCGGCGAGCCTGGGACTTCAAGCCGGAGCTGCGCCTGCTGAGCGGGCAAGGCCTCTTCAAGGGGCACCGATGAGCTGTCCCCTTTCGAGCCCTCTTCTTGGTGGTGGACGCGATGTTGTGATCGGCCTTTCGGCTCTCCCGGCGAGCCTGGGTCTTCGAGACGGAACTGAGCCTGCTGAGCGGACAAGGCCTCTTCAAGGGGCACCGATGAGCTGCCCCCTTTTGAGCCCTCTTCTTGGCGGTGGACGCGCTGTTGCGATCGGCCTTTCGGCTCTCCCGGCGAGCCTGGGACTTCGAGCCGGAGCTGAGCCTGCTGAGCGCCCAAGGCCTCTTCAAGGGCCACCGATGAGCTGCCCCCTTTCGAGCCCTCTTCCTGGTAGTGGACGGGCTGTTGTAATCGGCCTTTCGGCTCTCCCGGCGAGCCTGGGACTTCGAGCCGGAGCTGAGCGGCCAAAGCCTCGTCAAGAGGCACTGATGAGCTGCCCCCTTTCGAGCCCTCTTCCTGGAGGTGGACGGGCTGTTGTGATCGGCCTTCCGGCTCTCCCGGCGAGCCAGGGACTTCGAGCCGGAGCTGAGCCTGCTGAGCGGCCAAGGCCTCTTCAAGGGGCACCGATGAGCTGCCCCCTTTCGAGCCCTCTTCCTGGAGGTGGACGGGCTGTTGTGATCGGCCTTTCGGCTCTCCCGGCGAGCCTGGGACTTCGAGCCGGAGCTCAGCCTGCTGAGCGGCCAAGGCCTCTTCAAGGGGCACCGATGAGCTGCCCCCTTTCGAGCCCTCTTCCTGGAGGTGGACGGGCTGTTGCGATCGGCCTTGCGGCTCTCCCGGCGAGCCTGGGACTTCGAGCCGGAGCTGAGCCTGCTGAGCGGCCAAAGCCTCGTCAAGAGGCACCGATGAGCTGCCCCCTTTCGAGCCCTCTTCCTGGAGGTGGACGGGCTGTTGTGATCGGCCTTTCGGCTCTCCCGGCGAGCCTGGGACTTCGAGCCGGAGCTGAGCCTGCTGAGCGGCCAAGGCCTCTTCAAGCGGCACCGATGAGCTGCCCCCTTTCCAGCCCTCTTCTTGGTGGTGGACGCGCTGTTGCTATCGGCCTTTAGGCTCTCCCGGCGAGCCTGGGACTTCAAGCCGGAGCTGCGCCTGCTGAGCGGGCAAGGCCTCTTCAAGGGGCACTGATGAGCTGCCCCCTTTCCAGCCCTCTTCTTGGCGGTGGACGCGCTGTGTCGATCGGCCTTTCTGCTCTCCCTGCGAGCCTGGGCCTCCGAGCCGGAGCTGAGCCTTCTGAGCGGCCAAGGCCTCGTCAAGAGGCACCGATGAGCTGCCCCCTTTCGAGCCGTCTTCCTGGTGGTGGACGGGCTGTTGTGATCGGCCTTTCGGCTCTCCCGGTGAGCCTGGGACTTCGAGCCGGAGCTGAGCCTGCTGAGCAGGCAAGGCCTCGTCAAGTGGCACTGATGAGCTGCCCCCTTTTGAGCCCTCTTCCTGGCGGTGGACGGGCTGTTGTGATCGGCTTTTCGGCTCTCCCGGCGAACCTGGGTATTCGAGCCGGAACTGAGCCTGCTGAGCGGCCAAGGCCTCTTCAAGGGGCACCGATGAGCTGCCCCATTTCGAGCCCTCTTCTTGGCGGAGGACGCGCTGTTGCGATCGGCCTTTCGGCTCTCCCGGCGAGCCTGCGACTTCGAGCCGGAGCTGAGCCTGCTGAGCGGCCAAGGCCTCGTGAAGAGGCACCGATGAGCTGCCCCCTTTCGAGCCCTCTTCCTGGTGGTGGACGGGCTGTTGTGATCGGCCTTTCGGCTCTCACGGCGAGCCTGGGACTTCGAGCCGGAGCTGAGCCTGCTGAGCGGCCAAGGCCTCTTCAAGGGGCACCGATGAGCTGCCCCCTTTCCAGCCCTCTTCTTGGCGGTGGACGCGCTGTTGCTATCGGCCTTTCGGCTCTCCCGGCGATCCTGGGACATCGAGCCGGAGCTGCGCCTGCTGACCGGGCAAGGCAAGGGGCACCGATGAGCTGCCCCCTTTCGAGCCCTCTTCCTGGCGGTGGACGGGCGGTTTTTATTGGCCTTTCGGCTCTCCCGGCGAGCCTGGGACGTCGAGCCGGAGCTGAGCCTGCTGAGCGGCCAAGGCCTCTTCAGGGGGCACCGATGAGCTGCCCCCTTTCCAGCCCCCTTCTTGGCGGTGGACGCGCTGTTGCGATCGGCCTTTCGGCTCTCCCGGCGAGCCTGGGACTTCAAGCCGGAGCAGCGCCTGCTGAGCGGGCAAGGCCTCGTCAAGGGGCACTGATGAGCTGCCCCCTTTCGAGCCCTCTTCCTGGCGGTGGACGGGCGGTTTTTATTGGCCTTTCGGCTCTCCCGGTGAGCCTGGGACTTCGAGCCGGAGCTGAGCCTGCTGAGCGGCCAAGGCCTCTTCAAGGGGCACCAATGAGCTGTCCCCTTTCCAGCCCTCTTCTTGGCGGTGGACACGCTGTTGCGATCGGCCTTTCGGCTCTCCCGGCGAGCCAGGGCCTCCGAGCCGGAGCTCAGCCTGCTGAGCGGCCAAGGCCTCGTCAAGGGGCACCAATCAGCTGCCCCCTTTCGAGCCCTCTTCCTGGCGGTGGACGGGCTTATGTGATCGGCCTTTCAACTTTCCCGGCGAGCCTGGGACTTCGAGCCGGAGCTGCGCCTGCTGAGCGGCCAAGGCCTCTTCAAGGGGCACCGATGAGCTGCCCCCTTTCCAGCCCTCTTCTTGGCGGTGGACGCGCTGATGCGATCTGCCTTTCGGCTCTCACGGCGAGCCTGGGACTTCAAGCCGGAGCTGCGCCTGCTGAGCGGGCAAGGCATCGTCAAGGGGCACCGATGAGCTCCCCCTTTCGAGCCCTCTTTCTGGCGGTGGACAGGCTGTTGTGATCGGCCTTTCGGCTCTCCCGGCGAGCCTGGGTATTCGAGCCGGAACTGAGCCTGCTGAGCGGCCAAGGCCTCTTCAAGGGGCACCGATGAGCTGCCCCCTTTCGAGCCCTCTTCTTGGCGGTGGACACGCTGTTGCGATCGGCCTTTCGGCTCTCCCGGCGAGCCTGGGACTTCGAGCCGGAGCTGAGCCTGCTGAGCGCCCAAGGCCTCTTCAAGGGGCACCGATGAGCTGCCCCCTTTCGAGCCCTCTTCCTGGCAGTGGACGGGCTGTTTTGATCGGCCTTTCGGCTCTCCCGGCGAGCCTGGGACTTCGAGCCGGAGCTGAGCCTGCTGAGCGGCCAAGGCCTCGTGAAGAGGCACCGATGAGCTGCCCCCTTTCCAGCCCTCTTCCTGGTGGTGGACGGGCTGTTGTGATCGGCCTTTCGGCTCTCCCGGCGAGCCTGGGACTTCGAGCCGGAGCTGAGACTGCTGAGTGGCCAAGGCCTCTTCAAGGGGCACCGATGAGCTCCCCCTTTCCAGCCCTCTTCTTGGCGGTGGACGCGCTGTTGCTATCGGCCTTTCGGCTCTCCCGGCGATCCTGGGACTTCAAGCCGGAGCAGCGCCTGCTGAGCGGGCAAGGCCTCGTCAAGGGGCTCTGATGAGCTGCCCCCTTTCGAGCCCTCTTCCTGGCGGTGGACGGGCGGTTTTTATTGGCCTTTCGGCTCTCCCGGCGAGCCTGGGACTTCGAGCAGGAGCTGAGCCTGCTGAGCGGCGAAGGCCTCTTCAGGGGCACCGATGAGCTGCCCCCTTTCCAGCCCTCTTCGTGGCGGTGGACGCGCTGTTGCGATCGGCCTTTCGGCTCTCCCGGCGAGTCTGGGACTTCAAGCCGGAGCTGCGCCTGCTGAGCGGGCAAGGCCTCGTCAAGGGGCACCGATGAGCTGCCCCCTTTCGAGCCCTCTTCCTGGCGGTGGACGGGCGGTTTTTATTGGCCTTTCGGCTCTCCCGGCGAGCCTGGGACTTCGAGCCTGAGCTGAGCCTGCTGAGCGGCCAAGGCCTCTTCAGGGGGCACCGATGAGCTGCCCCCTTTCCAGCCCTCTTCTTGGCGGTGGACGCGCTGTTGCGATCGGCCTTTCGGCTCTCCCGGCGAGCCTGGGACTTCGAGCCGGAGCTGAGCCTGCTGAGCGGCCAAGGCCTCGTCAAGCGCCACCGATGAGCTGCCCCCTTTCGAGCCCTCTTCCTGGTGGTGGACGGGCTGTTGTGATCGGCCTTTCGGATTTCCTGGCGAGCCTGGGACTTCGAGCCGGAGCTGCACCTGCTGAGCGGCCACGGCCTCTTCAAGGGGCACCGATGAGCTGCCCCCTTTCCAGCCCTCTTCTTGGCGGTGGACGCGCTGTTGCGATCGGCCTTTCGGCTTTCCCGGCGAGCCTGGGCCTCCGAGCCGGAGCTCAGCCTTCTGAGTGGCCAAGGCCTCTTCAAGGGGCACCGATGAGCTGCCCCCTTTCGAGCCCTCTTCCTGGTGGTGGACGGCCTGTTGTGATCGGCCTTTCGGCTCTCCCGCCGAGCCTGGGACTTCGAGCAGGAGCTGCGCCTGCTGATCGGCCAAGGCCTCTTCAAGGGGCACCGATGAGCTGCCCCCTTTCCAGCCCTCTTCTTGGGGGTCCACGCGCTGTTGCGATCGGCCTTTCGGCTCTCCCGGCGAGCCTGGGACTTCAAGCCGGAGCTGCGCCTGCTGAGCGGGCAACGCCTCTTCAAGGGGCACCGATGAGCTGTCCCCTTTCGAGCCCTCTTCTTGGTGGTGGACACGCTGTTGCGATCGGCCTTTCGGCTCTCCCGGCGAGCCTGGGTATTCGAGCCGGAACTGAGCCTGCTGAGCGGCCAAGGCCTCTTCAAGGGGCACCGATGAGCTGCCCCCTTTCGAGCCCTCTTCTTTGTGGTGGACACGCTGTTGCGATCGGCCTTTCGGCTCTCCCGGCGAGCCTGGGACTTCGAGCCGGAGCTGCACCTGCTGAGCGGCCAAGGCCTCTTCAAGGGGCACCGATGAGCTGCCCCCTTTCCAGCCCTCTTCTTGGCGGTGGACGCGCTGTTGCGATCGGCTTTTCGGCTCTCCCGGCGAGCCTGGGCCTCCGAGCCGGAGCTCAGCCTGCTGAGCGGCCAAGGCCTCTTCAAGGGGCACCGATGAGCTGCCCCCTTTCGAGCCCTCTTCCTGGCAGTGGACGGGCTGTTGTGATCGGCCTTTCGGCTCTCCCGGCGAGCCTGGGACTTCGAGCCGGAGCTGAGCCTGCTGAGCGGCCAAGGCCTCGTGAAGAGGCACCGATGAGCTGCCCCCTTTCGAGCCCTCTTCCTGGTGGTGGACGGGCTGATGTGATCGGCCTTTCGGCTCTTCCGGCGAGCCTGGGACTTCTAGCCGGAGCTGAGCCTGCTGAGTGGCCCAGGCCTCTTCAAGGGGCACCGATGAGCTGCCCCCTTTCCAGCCCTCTTCTTGGCGGTGGACGCGCTGTTGCTATCGGCCTTTCGGCTTTCCCGGCGAGCCTGGGCCTCCGAGCCGGAGCTCAGCCTGCTGAGCGGCCAAGGCCTCTTCAAGGGGCACCGATGAGCTGCCCCCTTTCGAGCCCTCTTCCTGGAGGTGGACGGGCTGTTGTAATCGGCCTTTCGGCTCTCCCGGCGAGCCTGGGACTTCGAGCCGGAGCTGAGCCTGCTAAGCGGCCAAAGCCTCGTCAAGAGGCACCGGTGAGCTGCCCCCTTTCGAGCCCTCTTCTTGGAGGTGGACGGGCTGTTGTGATCGGCCTTTCGGCTCTCCCGGCGAGCCTGGGACTTCGAGCCGGAGCTGAGCCTGCTGAGCGGCCAAGGCCTCTTGAAGGGGCACCGATGAGCTGCCCCCTTTCCAGCCCTCTTCTTGGTGGTGGACGCGCTGTTGCTATCGGCCTTTAGGCTCTCCCGGCGAGCCTGGGACTTCAAGACGGAGCTGCGCCTGCTGAGCGGGCAAGGCCTCTTCAAGGGGCACTGATGAGCTGCCCCCTTTCCAGCCCTCTTCTTGGCGGTGGACGCGCTGTTTCGATCGGCCTTTCTGCTCTCCCTGCGAGCCTGGGCCTCCGAGCCGGAGCTCAGCCTGCTGAGCGGCCAAGGCCTCTTCAAGGGGCACCGATGAGCTGCCCCCTTTCGAGCCCTCTTCTTGGCGGTGGACGCGCTGTTGCGATCGGCCTTTCGGCTCTCCCGGCGAGCCTGGGACTTCAAGCCGGAGCTGCGCCTGCTGAGCGGGCAAGACCTCTTCAAGGAGCACCGATGAGCTGTCCCCTTTCGAGCCCTCTTCTTGGTGGTGGACGCGCTGTTGTGATCGGCCTTTCGGCTCTCCCGGCGAGCCTGGGACTTCGAGTCGGAGCTGAGCCTGCTGAGCGGCCACGGCCTCTTCAAGGGGCACCGATGAGCTGCCCCCTTTCCAGCCCTCTTCTTGGCGGTGGACGGGCTTATGTGATCGGCCTTTCGGCTCACCCGGCGAGCCTGGGACTTCGAGCCGGAGCTGCACCTGCTAAGCGGCCAAGGCCTCTTCAAGGGGCACCAATGAGCTGCCCCCTTTCCAGCCCTCTTCTTGGCGGTTGACGCGCTGTTGCGATCGGCCTTTCGGCTCTCCCGGCGAGCCTGGGCCTACGAGTCGGAGGTCAGCCTGCTGAGCGGCCAAGTACTCGTCAAGGGGCACCGATCAGCTGCCCCTTTTCGAGCCCTCTTCCTGGCAGTGGACGGGCTTATGTGATCGGCCTTTCAACTTTCCCGGCGAGCCTGGGACTTCGAGCCGGAGCTGCGCCTGCTGAGCGGCCAAGGCCTCTTCAAGGGGCACCGATGAGCTGCCCCCTTTCCAGCCCTCTTCTTGGCGGTGGACGCGCTGATGCGATCTGCCTTTCGGCTCTCCCGGCGAGCCTGGGACTTCAAGCCGGAGCTGCGCCTGCTGAGCGGGCAAGGCATCGTCAAGGGGCACCGATGAGCTGCCCCCTTTCGAGCCCTCTTTCTGGCGGTGGACAGGCTGTTGTGATCGGCCTTTCGGCTCTCCCGGCGAGCCTGGGTACTCGAGCCGGAACTGAGCCTGCTTAGCGGCCAAGGCCTCTTCAAGGGGCACCGATGAGCTGCCCCCTTTCGAGCCCTCTTCTTGGCGGTGGACACGCTGTTGCGATCGGCCTTTCGGCTCTCCCGGCGAGCCTGGGACTTCGAGCCGGAGCTGAGCCTGCTGAGCGCCCAAGACCTCTTCAAGGGGCACCGATGAGCTGCCCCCTTTCGAGCCCTCTTCCCGGCGGTGGACGCGCTGTTGCTATCGGCCTTTCGGCTTTCCCGGCGAGCCTGGGCCTCCGAGCCGGAGCTCAGCCTGCTGAGCGGCCAAGGCCACGTCAAGAGGCACCGATGAGCTGCCCCCTTTTGAGCCCTCTTCCTGGTGCTGGACGGGCTGTTGTGATCGGCCTTTCGGATTTCCCGGCGAGCCTGGGACTTCGAGCCGGAACTGCACCTGCTGAGCGGCCAAGTACTCGTCAAGGGGCACCGATCAGCTGCCCCTTTTCGAGCCCTCTTCCTGGCAGTGGACGGGCTTATGTGATCGGCCTTTCAACTTTCCCGGCGAGCCTGAGACTTCGAGCCGGAGCTGCGCCTGCTGAGCGGCCAAGGCCTCTTCAAGGGGCACCGATGAGCTGCCCCCTTTCCAGCCCTCTTCTTGGCGGTGGACGCGCTGATGCGATCTGCCTTTCGGCTCTCCCGGCGAGCCTGGGACTTCAAGCCGGAGCTGCGCCTGCTGAGCGGGCAAGGCATCGTCAAGGGGCACCGATGAGCTGCCCCCTTTCGAGCCCTCTTCCTGGCGGTGGACAGGCTGTTGTGATCGGCCTTTCGGCTCTCCCGGCGAGCCTGGGTACTCGAGCCGGAACTGAGCCTGCTTAGCGGCCAAGGCCTCTTCAAGGGGCACCGATGAGCTGCCCCCTTTCGAGCCCTCTTCTTGGCGGTGGACACGCTGTTGCGATCGGCCTTTCGGCTCTCCCGGCGAGCCTGGGACTTCGAGCCGGAGCTGAGCCTGCTGAGCGGCCAAGGCCTCTTCAGGGGGCACCGATGAGCTGCCCCCTTTCCAGCCCTCTTCTTGGCGGTGGACGCGCTGTTGCGATCGGCCTTTCGGCTCTCCCGGCGAGCCTGGGACTTCGAGCCGGAGCAGCGCCTGCTGAGCGGGCAAGGCCTCGTCAAGGGGCACTGATGAGCTGCCCCCTTTCGAGCCCTCTTCATGGCGGTGGACGGGCGGTTTTTATTGGCCTTTCGGCTCTCCCGGCGAGCCTGGGACTTCGAGCCGGAGCTGAGCCTGCTGAGCGGCCAAGGCCTCTTCAGGGGGCACCGATGAGCTGCCCCCTTTCCAGCCCTCTTCTTGGCGGTGGACGCGCTGTTGCGATCGGCCTTTCGGCTCTCCCGGCGAGCCTGGGACTTCGAGCCGGAGCTGAGCCTGCTGAGCGGCCATGGCCTCGTCAAGCGGCACCGATGAGCTGCCCCCTTTCGAGCCCTCTTCCTGGTGGTGGACGGGCTGTTGTGATCGGCCTTTCGGATTTCCCGGCGAGCCTGGGACTTCGAGCCGGAGCTGCACCTGCTGAGCGGCCACGGCCTCTTCAAGGGGCACCGATGAGCTGCCCCCTTTCCAGCCCTCTTCTTGGCGGTGGACGCGCTGTTGCGATCGGCCTTTCGGCTTTCCCGGCGAGCCTGGGCCTCCGAGCCGGAGCTCAGCCTGCTGAGTGGCCAAGACCTCTTCAAGGGGCACCGATGAGCTGCCCCCTTTCGAGCCCTCTTCCTGGTGGTGGACGGGCTGTTGTGATCGGCCTTTCGGCTCTCCCGCCGAGCCTGGGACTTCGAGCAGGAACTGCGCCTGCTGATCGGCCAAGGCCTCTTCAAGGGGCACCGATGAGCTGCCCCCTTTCCAGCCCTCTTCTTGGGGGTCCACGCGCTGTGGCGATCGGCCTTTCGGCTCTCCCGGCGAGCCTGGGACTTCAAGCCGGAGCTGCGCCTGCTGAGCGGGCAACGCCTCTTCAAGGGGCACCGATGAGCTATCCCCTTTCGAGCCCTCTTCTTGGTGCTGGACGCGCTGTTGTGATCGGCCTTTCGGCTCTCCCGGCGAGCCTGGGACTTCGAGCCGGAGCTGAGCCTGCTGAGCGGGCAAGGCCTCTTCAAGGGGCACTGATGAGCTGCCCCCTTTCCAGCCCTCTTCTTGGCGGTGGACGCGCTGTGTCGATCCGCCTTTCTGCTCTCCCTGCGAGCCTGGGCCTCCGAGCCGGAGCTCAGCCTGCTGAGCGGCCAAGGCCTCTTCAAGGGGCACCGATGAGCTGCCCCCTTTCGAGCCCTCTTCCTGGCGGTGGACGGGCTTATGTGATCGGCCTTTCGACTTTCCCGGCGAGCCTGGAACTTCAAGCCGGAGCTGCGCCTGCTGAGCGGCCAAGGCCTCTTCAAGGGGCACCGATGAGCTGCCCCCTTTCCAACCCTCTTCTTGGCGGTGGACGCGCTGTCGCGATCGGCCTTTCGGCTCTCCCAGCGAGCCTGGGACTTATAGCCGGAGCTGCGCCTGCTGAGCGGGCAAGGCATCGTCAAGGGCCACCGATGAGCTGCGCCCTTTCGAGCCCTCTTCCTGGTGGTGGACGAGCTGTTGTGATCGGCCTTTCGGCTCTCCCGGCGAGCCTGGGTATTCGAGCCGGAACTGAGCCTGATGAGCGGCCAAGGCCTCTTCAAGGGGCACCGATGAGCTGCCCCCTTTCGAGCCCTCTTCTTGGCGGTGGACACGCTGTTGCGATCGGCCTTTCGGCTCTCCCGGCGAGCCTGGGACTTCGAGCCGGAGCTGAGCCTGCTGAGCGCCCAAGGCCTCTTCAAGGGGCACCGTTGAGCTGCCCCCTTTCGAGCCCTCTTCCTGGCAGTGGACGGGCTGTTTTGATCGGCCTTTCGGCTCTCCCGGCCAGCCTGGGACTTCGAGCTGGAGCTGAGCCTGCTGAGCGGCCAAGGCCTCGTGAAGAGGCACCGATGAGCTGCCCCCTTTCGAGCCCTCTTCCTGGTGGTGGACGGGCTGTTGTGATCGGCCTTTCGGCTCTCCCGGCGAGCCTGGGACTTCGAGCCGGAGCTGAGACTGCTGAGCGGCCAAGGCCTCTTCAAGGGGCACCGATGAGCTCCCCCTTTCCAGCCCTCTTCTTGGCGGTGGACGCGCTGTTGCTATCGGCCTTTCGGCTCTCCCGGCGATCCTGGGACTTCAAGCCGGAGCAGCGCCTGCTGAGCGGGCAAGGCCTCGTCAAGGGGCTCTGATGAGCTGCCCCCTTTCGAGCCCTCTTCCTGGCGGTGGACGGGCGGTTTTTATTGGCCTTTCGGCTCTCCCGGCGAGCCTGGGACTTCGAGCAGGAGCTGCGCCTGCTGAGCGGCCAAGGCCTCTTCAAGGGGCACCGATGAGCTGCCCCCTTTCCAGCCCTCTTCTTTGCGGTGGACGCGCTGATGCGATCTGCCTTTCGGCTCTCCCGGCGAGCCTGGGACTTCAAGCCGGAGCTGCGCCTGCTGAGCGGGCAAGGCATCGTCAAGGGGCACCGATGAGCTGCCCCCTTTCGAGCCCTCTTCCTGGCGGTGGACAGGCTGTTGTGATCGGCCTTTCGGCTCTCCCGGCGAGCCTGGGTACTCGAGCCGGAACTGAGCCTGCTTAGCGGCCAAGGCCTCTTCAAGGGGCACCGATGAGCTGCCCCCTTTCGAGCCCTCTTCTTGGCGGTGGACACGCTGTTGCGATCGGCCTTTCGGCTCTCCCGGCGAGCCTGGGACTTCGAGCCGGAGCTGAGCCTGCTGAGCGGCCAAGGCCTCTTCAAGGGGCACCGATGAGCTGCCCCCTTTCCAGCCCTCTTCTTTGTGGTGGACGCGCTGTTGCTATCGGCCTTTAGGCTCTCCCGGCGAGCCTGGGACTTCAAGACGGAGCTGCGCCTGCTGAGCGGGCAAGGCCTCTTCAAGGGGCACTGATGAGCTGCCCCCTTTCCAGTCCTCTTCTTGGCGGTGGACGCGCTGTTTCGATCGGCCTTTCTGCTCTCCCTGCGAGCCTGGGCCTCCGAGCCGGAGCTCAGCCTGCTGAGCGGCCAAGGCCTCTTCAAGGGGCACCGATGAGCTGCCCCCTTTCAAGCCCTCTTCCTGGCGGTGGACGGGCTTATGTGATCGGCCTTTCGACTTTCCCGGCGAGCCTGGGACTTCAAGCCGGAGCTGCGCCTGCTGAGCGGCCAAGGCCTCTTCAAGGGACACCGATGAGCTGCCCCCTTTCGAGCCCTCTTCTTGGTGGTGGACGCGCTGTTGCGATCGGCCTTTCGGCTCACCCGGAGAGCCTGGGACTTCAAGACGGAGCCGCGCCTGCTGACCATGCAAGGCCTTGTCAAGGGGCACTGATGAGCTGCCCCCTTTCGAGCCCTCTTCCTGGCGCTGGACGGGCGGTTTTTATTGGCCTTTCGGCTCTCCCGGCGAGCCTGGGACTTCGAGCCGGAGCTGAGCCTGCTGAGCGGCCAAGGCCTCTTCAGGGGGCACCGATGAGCTGCCCCCTTTCCAGCCCTCTTCTTGGCGGTGGACGCGCTGTTGCGATCGGCCTTTCGGCTCTCCCGGCGAGCCTGGGACTTCGAGCCGGAGCTGAGCCTGCTGAGCGGCCAAGGCCACGTCAAGAGGCACCGATGAGCTGCCCCCTTTTGAGCCCTCTTCCTGGTGCTGGACGGGCTGTTGTGATCGGCCTTTCGGATTTCCCGGCGAGCCTGGGACTTCGAGCCGGAACTGCACCTGCTGAGCGGCCAAGTACTCGTCAAGGGGCACCGATCAGCTGCCCCTTTTCGAGCCCTCTTCCTGGCAGTGGACGGGCTTATGTGATCGGCCTTTCAACTTTCCCGGCGAGCCTGAGACTTCGAGCCGGAGCTGCGCCTGCTGAGCGGCCAAGGCCTCTTCAAGGGGCACCGATGAGCTGCCCCCTTTCCAGCCCTCTTCTTGGCGGTGGACGCGCTGATGCGATCTGCCTTTCGGCTCTCCCGGCGAGCCTGGGACTTCAAGCCGGAGCTGCGCCTGCTGAGCGGGCAAGGCATCGTCAAGGGGCACCGATGAGCTGCCCCCTTTCGAGCCCTCTTCCTGGCGGTGGACAGGCTGTTGTGATCGGCCTTTCGGCTCTCCCGGCGAGCCTGGGTACTCGAGCCGGAACTGAGCCTGCTTAGCGGCCAAGGCCTCTTCAAGGGGCACCGATGAGCTGCCCCCTTTCGAGCCCTCTTCTTGGCGGTGGACACGCTGTTGCGATCGGCCTTTCGGCTCTCCCGGCGAGCCTGGGACTTCGAGCCGGAGCTGAGCCTGCTGAGCGGCCAAGGCCTCGTCAAGCGGCACCGATGAGCTGCCCCCTTTCGAGCCCTCTTCCTGGTGGTGGACGGGCTGTTGTGATCGGCCTTTCGGATTTCCCGGCGAGCCTGGGACTTCGAGCCGGAGCTGCACCTGCTGAGCGGCCACGGCCTCTTCAAGGGGCACCGATGAGCTGCCCCCTTTCCAGCCCTCTTCTTGGCGGTGGACGCGCTGTTGCGATCGGCCTTTCGGCTTTCCCGGCGAGCCTGGGCCTCCGAGCCGGAGCTCAGCCTGCTGAGTGGCCAAGACCTCTTCAAGGGGCACCGATGAGCTGCCCCCTTTCGAGCCCTCTTCCTGGTGGTGGACGGGCTGTTGTGATCGGCCTTTCGGCTCTCCCGCCGAGCCTGGGACTTCGAGCAGGAACTGCGCCTGCTGATCGGCCAAGGCCTCTTCAAGGGGCACCGATGAGCTGCCCCCTTTCCAGCCCTCTTCTTGGGGGTCCACGCGCTGTGGCGATCGGCCTTTCGGCTCTCCCGGCGAGCCTGGGACTTCAAGCCGGAGCTGCGCCTGCTGAGCGGGCAACGCCTCTTCAAGGGGCACCGATGAGCTATCCCCTTTCGAGCCCTCTTCTTGGTGCTGGACGCGCTGTTGTGATCGGCCTTTCGGCTCTCCCGGCGAGCCTGGGACTTCGAGCCGGAGCTGAGCCTGCTGAGCGGGCAAGGCCTCTTCGAGGGGCACTGATGAGCTGCCCCCTTTCCAGCCCTCTTCTTGGCGGTGGACGCGCTGTGTCGATCCGCCTTTCTGCTCTCCCTGCGAGCCTGGGCCTCCGAGCCGGAGCTCAGCCTGCTGAGCGGCCAAGGCCTCTTCAAGGGGCACCGATGAGCTGCCCCCTTTCGAGCCCTCTTCCTGGCGGTGGACGGGCTTATGTGATCGGCCTTTCGACTTTCCCGGCGAGCCTGGAACTTCAAGCCGGAGCTGCGCCTGCTGAGCGGCCAAGGCCTCTTCAAGGGGCACCGATGAGCTGCCCCCTTTCCAACCCTCTTCTTGGCGGTGGACGCGCTGTCGCGATCGGCCTTTCGGCTCTCCCAGCGAGCCTGGGACTTATAGCCGGAGCTGCGCCTGCTGAGCGGGCAAGGCATCGTCAAGGGCCACCGATGAGCTGCGCCCTTTCGAGCCCTCTTCCTGGTGGTGGACGAGCTGTTGTGATCGGCCTTTCGGCTCTCCCGGCGAGCCTGGGTATTCGAGCCGGAACTGAGCCTGATGAGCGGCCAAGGCCTCTTCAAGGGGCACCGATGAGCTGCCCCCTTTCGAGCCCTCTTCTTGGCGGTGGACACGCTGTTGCGATCGGCCTTTCGGCTCTCCCGGCGAGCCTGGGACTTCGAGCCGGAGCTGAGCCTGCTGAGCGCCCAAGGCCTCTTCAAGGGGCACCGTTGAGCTGCCCCCTTTCGAGCCCTCTTCCTGGCAGTGGACGGGCTGTTTTGATCGGCCTTTCGGCTCTCCCGGCCAGCCTGGGACTTCGAGCCGGAGCTGAGCCTGCTGAGCGGCCAAGGCCTCGTGAAGAGGCACCGATGAGCTGCCCCCTTTCGAGCCCTCTTCCTGGTGGTGGACGGGCTGTTGTGATCGGCCTTTCGGCTCTCCCGGCGAGCCTGGGACTTCGAGCCGGAGCTGAGACTGCTGAGCGGCCAAGGCCTCTTCAAGGGGCACCGATGAGCTCCCCCTTTCCAGCCCTCTTCTTGGCGGTGGACGCGCTGTTGCTATCGGCCTTTCGGCTCTCCCGGCGATCCTGGGACTTCAAGCCGGAGCAGCGCCTGCTGAGCGGGCAAGGCCTCGTCAAGGGGCTCTGATGAGCTGCCCCCTTTCGAGCCCTCTTCCTGGCGGTGGACGGGCGGTTTTTATTGGCCTTTCGGCTCTCCCGGCGAGCCTGGGACTTCGAGCAGGAGCTGCGCCTGCTGAGCGGCCAAGGCCTCTTCAAGGGGCACCGATGAGCTGCCCCCTTTCCAGCCCTCTTCTTTGCGGTGGACGCGCTGATGCGATCTGCCTTTCGGCTCTCCCGGCGAGCCTGGGACTTCAAGCCGGAGCTGCGCCTGCTGAGCGGGCAAGGCATCGTCAAGGGGCACCGATGAGCTGCCCCCTTTCGAGCCCTCTTCCTGGCGGTGGACAGGCTGTTGTGATCGGCCTTTCGGCTCTCCCGGCGAGCCTGGGTACTCGAGCCGGAACTGAGCCTGCTTAGCGGCCAAGGCCTCTTCAAGGGGCACCGATGAGCTGCCCCCTTTCGAGCCCTCTTCTTGGCGGTGGACACGCTGTTGCGATCGGCCTTTCGGCTCTCCCGGCGAGCCTGGGACTTCGAGCCGGAGCTGAGCCTGCTGAGCGGCCAAGGCCTCTTCAGGGGGCACCGATGAGCTGCCCCCTTTCCAGCCCTCTTCTTGGCGGTGGACGCGCTGTTGCGATCGGCCTTTCGGCTCTCCCGGCGAGCCTGGGACTTCAAGCCGGAGCAGCGCCTGCTGAGCGGGCAAGGCCTCGTCAAGGGGCACTGATGAGCTGCCCCCTTTCGAGCCCTCTTCATGGCGGTGGACGGGCGGTTTTTATTGGCCTTTCGGCTCTCCCGGCGAGCCTGGGACTTCGAGCCGGAGCTGAGCCTGCTGAGCGGCCAAGGCCTCTTCAGGGGGCACCGATGAGCTGCCCCCTTTCCAGCCCTCTTCTTGGCGGTGGACGCGCTGTTGCGATCGGCCTTTCGGCTCTCCCGGCGAGCCTGGGACTTCGAGCCGGAGCTGAGCCTGCTGAGCGGCCAAGGCCTCGTCAAGCGGCACCGATGAGCTGCCCCCTTTCGAGCCCTCTTCCTGGTGGTGGACGGGCTGTTGTGATCGGCCTTTCGGATTTCCCGGCGAGCCTGGGACTTCGAGCCGGAGCTGCACCTGCTGAGCGGCCACGGCCTCTTCAAGGGGCACCGATGAGCTGCCCCCTTTCCAGCCCTCTTCTTGGCGGTGGACGCGCTGTTGCGATCGGCCTTTCGGCTTTCCCGGCGAGCCTGGGCCTCCGAGCCGGAGCTCAGCCTGCTGAGTGGCCAAGACCTCTTCAAGGGGCACCGATGAGCTGCCCCCTTTCGAGCCCTCTTCCTGGTGGTGGACGGGCTGTTGTGATCGGCCTTTCGGCTCTCCCGCCGAGCCTGGGACTTCGAGCAGGAGCTGCGCCTGCTGATCGGCCAAGGCCTCTTCAAGGGGCACCGATGAGCTGCCCCCTTTCCAGCCCTCTTCTTGGGGGTCCACGCGCTGTGGCGATCGGCCTTTCGGCTCTCCCGGCGAGCCTGGGACTTCAAGCCGGAGCTGCGCCTGCTGAGCGGGCAACGCCTCTTCAAGGGGCACCGATGAGCTGTCCCCTTTCGAGCCCTCTTCTTGGTGGTGGACGCGCTGTTGTGATCGGCCTTTCGGCTCTCCCGGCGAGCCTGGGTCTTCGAGACGAAACTGAGCCTGCTGAGAGGCCAAGGCCTCTTCAAGGGGCACCGATGAGCTGCCCCCTTTCGAGCCCTCTTCTTGGCGGTGGACGCGCTGTTGCGATCGGCCTTTCGGCTCTCCCGGCGAGCCTGGGACTTCGAGCCGGAGCTGAGCCTGCTGAGCGCCCAAGGCCTCTTCAAGGGGCACCGATGAGCTGCCCCCTTTCGAGCCCTCTTCCTGGCAGTGGACGGGCTGTTGTAATCGGTCTTTCGGCTCTCCCGGCGAGCCTGGGACTTCGAGCCGGAGCTGAGCCTGCTGAGCGGCCAAAGCCTCGTCAAGAGGCACCGATGAGCTGCCCCCTTTCGAGCCCTCTTCCTTGAGGTGGACGGGCTGTTGTGATCGGCCTTTCGGCTCTCCCGGCGAGCCTGGGACTTCGAGCCGGAGCTGAGCCTGCTGAGCGGGCAAGGCCTCTTCAAGGGGCACCGATGAGCTATCCCCTTTCGAGCCCTCTTCTTGGTGCTGGACGCGCTGTTGTGATCGGCCGTTCGGCTCTCCCGGCGAGCCTGGGACTTCGAGCCGGAGCTGAGCCTGCTGAGCGGGCAAGGCCTCTTCAAGGGGCACTGATGAGCTGCCCCCTTTCCAGCCCTCTTCTTGGCGGTGGACGCGCTGTGTCTATCCGCCTTTCTGCTCTCCCTGCGAGCCTGGGCCTCCGAGCCGGAGCTCAGCCTGCTGAGCGGCCAAGGCCTCTTCAAGGGGCACCGATGAGCTGCCCCCTTTCGAGCCCTCTTCCTGGCGGTGGACGGGCTTATGTGATCGGCCTTTCGACTTTCCCGGCGAGCCTGGAACTTCAAGCCGGAGCTGCGCCTGCTGAGCGGCCAAGGCCTCTTCAAGGGGCACCGATGAGCTGCCCCCTTTCCAACCCTCTTCTTGGCGGTGGACGCGCTGTCGCGATCGGCCTTTCGGCTCTCCCAGCGAGCCTGGGACTTATAGCCGGAGCTGCGCCTGCTGAGCGGGCAAGGCATCGTCAAGGGCCACCGATGAGCTGCGCCCTTTCGAGCCCTCTTCCTGGTGGTGGACGAGCTGTTGTGATCGGCCTTTCGGCTCTCCCGGCGAGCCTGGGTATTCGAGCCGGAACTGAGCCTGATGAGCGGCCAAGGCCTCTTCAAGGGGCACCGATGAGCTGCCCCCTTTCGAGCCCTCTTCTTGGCGGTGGACACGCTGTTGCGATCGGCCTTTCGGCTCTCCCGGCGAGCCTGGGACTTCGAGCCGGAGCTGAGCCTGCTGAGCGCCCAAGGCCTCTTCAAGGGGCACCGTTGAGCTGCCCCCTTTCGAGCCCTCTTCCTGGCAGTGGACGGGCTGTTTTGATCGGCCTTTCGGCTCTCCCGGCCAGCCTGGGACTTCGAGCTGGAGCTGAGCCTGCTGAGCGGCCAAGGCCTCGTGAAGAGGCACCGATGAGCTGCCCCCTTTCGAGCCCTCTTCCTGGTGGTGGACGGGCTGTTGTGATCGGCCTTTCGGCTCTCCCGGCGAGCCTGGGACTTCGAGCCGGAGCTGAGACTGCTGAGCGGCCAAGGCCTCTTCAAGGGGCACCGATGAGCTGCCCCCTTTCCAACCCTCTTCTTGGCGGTGGACGCGCTGTCGCGATCGGCCTTTCGGCTCTCCCAGCGAGCCTGGGACTTATAGCCGGAGCTGCGCCTGCTGAGCGGGCAAGGCATCGTCAAGGGCCACCGATGAGCTGCGCCCTTTCGAGCCCTCTTCCTGGTGGTGGACGAGCTGTTGTGATCGGCCTTTCGGCTCTCCCGGCGAGCCTGGGTATTCGAGCCGGAACTGAGCCTGATGAGCGGCCAAGGCCTCTTCAAGGGGCACCGATGAGCTGCCCCCTTTCGAGCCCTCTTCTTGGCGGTGGACACGCTGTTGCGATCGGCCTTTCGGCTCTCCCGGCGAGCCTGGGACTTCGAGCCGGAGCTGAGCCTGCTGAGCGCCCAAGGCCTCTTCAAGGGGCACCGTTGAGCTGCCCCCTTTCGAGCCCTCTTCCTGGCAGTGGACGGGCTGTTTTGATCGGCCTTTCGGCTCTCCCGGCCAGCCTGGGACTTCGAGCTGGAGCTGAGCCTGCTGAGCGGCCAAGGCCTCGTGAAGAGGCACCGATGAGCTGCCCCCTTTCGAGCCCTCTTCCTGGTGGTGGACGGGCTGTTGTGATCGGCCTTTCGGCTCTCCCGGCGAGCCTGGGACTTCGAGCCGGAGCTGAGACTGCTGAGCGGCCAAGGCCTCTTCAAGGGGCACCGATGAGCTCCCCCTTTCCAGCCCTCTTCTTGGCGGTGGACGCGCTGTCGCGATCGGCCTTTCGGCTCTCCCAGCGAGCCTGGGACTTATAGCCGGAGCTGCGCCTGCTGAGCGGGCAAGGCATCGTCAAGGGCCACCGATGAGCTGCGCCCTTTCGAGCCCTCTTCCTGGTGGTGGACGAGCTGTTGTGATCGGCCTTTCGGCTCTCCCGGCGAGCCTGGGTATTCGAGCCGGAACTGAGCCTGATGAGCGGCCAAGGCCTCTTCAAGGGGCACCGATGAGCTGCCCCCTTTCGAGCCCTCTTCTTGGCGGTGGACACGCTGTTGCGATCGGCCTTTCGGCTCTCCCGGCGAGCCTGGGACTTCGAGCCGGAGCTGAGCCTGCTGAGCGCCCAAGGCCTCTTCAAGGGGCACCGTTGAGCTGCCCCCTTTCGAGCCCTCTTCCTGGCAGTGGACGGGCTGTTTTGATCGGCCTTTCGGCTCTCCCGGCCAGCCTGGGACTTCGAGCTGGAGCTGAGCCTGCTGAGCGGCCAAGGCCTCTTCAAGGGGCACCGATGAGCTGCCCCCTTTCGAGCCCTCTTCTTGGCGGTGGACACGCTGTTGCGATCGGCCTTTCGGCTCTCCCGGCGAGCCTGGGACTTCGAGCCGGAGCTGAGCCTGCTGAGCGGCCAAGGCCTCTTCAAGGGGCACCGATGAGCTGCCCCCTTTCCAGCCCTCTTCTTGGTGGTGGACGCGCTGTTGCTATCGGCCTTTAGGCTCTCCCGGCGAGCCTGGGACTTCAAGACGGAGCTGCGCCTGCTGAGCGGGCAAGGCCTCTTCAAGGGGCACTGATGAGCTGCCCCCTTTCCAGTCCTCTTCTTGGCGGTGGACGCGCTGTTTCGATCGGCCTTTCTGCTCTCCCTGCGAGCCTGGGCCTCCGAGCCGGAGCTCAGCCTGCTGAGCGGCCAAGGCCTCTTCAAGGGGCACCGATGAGCTGCCCCCTTTCAAGCCCTCTTCCTGGCGGTGGACGGGCTTATGTGATCGGCCTTTCGACTTTCCCGGCGAGCCTGGGACTTCAAGCCGGAGCTGCGCCTGCTGAGCGGCCAAGGCCTCTTCAAGGGACACCGATGAGCTGCCCCCTTTCGAGCCCTCTTCTTGGTGGTGGACGCGCTGTTGCGATCGGCCTTTCGGCTCACCCGGAGAGCCTGGGACTTCAAGACGGAGCCGCGCCTGCTGACCATGCAAGGCCTTGTCAAGGGGCACTGATGAGCTGCCCCCTTTCGAGCCCTCTTCCTGGCGCTGGACGGGCGGTTTTTATTGGCCTTTCGGCTCTCCCGGCGAGCCTGGGACTTCGAGCCGGAGCTGAGCCTGCTGAGCGGCCAAGGCCTCTTCAGGGGGCACCGATGAGCTGCCCCCTTTCCAGCCCTCTTCTTGGGGGTCCACGCGCTGTGGCGATCGGCCTTTCGGCTCTCCCGGCGAGCCTGGGACTTCAAGCCGGAGCTGCGCCTGCTGAGCGGGCAACGCCTCTTCAAGGGGCACCGATGAGCTGTCCCCTTTCGAGCCCTCTTCTTGGTGGTGGACGCGCTGTTGTGATCGGCCTTTCGGCTCTCCCGGCGAGCCTGGGTCTTCGAGACGAAACTGAGCCTGCTGAGAGGCCAAGGCCTCTTCAAGGGGCACCGATGAGCTGCCCCCTTTCGAGCCCTCTTCTTGGCGGTGGACGCGCTGTTGCGATCGGCCTTTCGGCTCTCCCGGCGAGCCTGGGACTTCGAGCCGGAGCTGAGCCTGCTGAGCGCCCAAGGCCTCTTCAAGGGGCACCGATGAGCTGCCCCCTTTCGAGCCCTCTTCCTGGCAGTGGACGGGCTGTTGTAATCGGTCTTTCGGCTCTCCCGGCGAGCCTGGGACTTCGAGCCGGAGCTGAGCCTGCTGAGCGGCCAAAGCCTCGTCAAGAGGCACCGATGAGCTGCCCCCTTTCGAGCCCTCTTCCTTGAGGTGGACGGGCTGTTGTGATCGGCCTTTCGGCTCTCCCGGCGAGCCTGGGACTTCGAGCCGGAGCTGAGCCTGCTGAGCGGGCAAGGCCTCTTCAAGGGGCACCGATGAGCTATCCCCTTTCGAGCCCTCTTCTTGGTGCTGGACGCGCTGTTGTGATCGGCCTTTCGGCTCTCCCGGCGAGCCTGGGACTTCGAGCCGGAGCTGAGCCTGCTGAGCGGGCAAGGCCTCTTCAAGGGGCACTGATGAGCTGCCCCCTTTCCAGCCCTCTTCTTGGCGGTGGACGCGCTGTGTCTATCCGCCTTTCTGCTCTCCCTGCGAGCCTGGGCCTCCGAGCCGGAGCTCAGCCTGCTGAGCGGCCAAGGCCTCTTCAAGGGGCACCGATGAGCTGCCCCCTTTCGAGCCCTCTTCCTGGCGGTGGACGGGCTTATGTGATCGGCCTTTCGACTTTCCCGGCGAGCCTGGAACTTCAAGCCGGAGCTGCGCCTGCTGAGCGGCCAAGGCCTCTTCAAGGGGCACCGATGAGCTCCCCCTTTCCAGCCCTCTTCTTGGCGGTGGACGCGCTGTTGCTATCGGCCTTTCGGCTCTCCCGGCGATCCTGGGACTTCAAGCCGGAGCAGCGCCTGCTGAGCGGGCAAGGCCTCGTCAAGGGGCTCTGATGAGCTGCCCCCTTTCGAGCCCTCTTCCTGGCGGTGGACGGGCGGTTTTTATTGGCCTTTCGGCTCTCCCGGCGAGCCTGGGACTTCGAGCAGGAGCTGCGCCTGCTGAGCGGCCAAGGCCTCTTCAAGGGGCACCGATGAGCTGCCCCCTTTCCAGCCCTCTTCTTTGCGGTGGACGCGCTGATGCGATCTGCCTTTTGGCTCTCCCGGCGAGCCTGGGACTTCAAGCCGGAGCTGCGCCTGCTGAGCGGGCAAGGCATCGTCAAGGGGCACCGATGAGCTGCCCCCTTTCGAGCCCTCTTCCTGGCGGTGGACAGGCTGTTGTGATCGGCCTTTCGGCTCTCCCGGCGAGCCTGGGTACTCGAGCCGGAACTGAGCCTGCTTAGCGGCCAAGGCCTCTTCAAGGGGCACCGATGAGCTGCCCCCTTTCCAGCCCTCTTCTTGGCGGTGGACGCGCTGTTGCTATCGGCCTTTCGGCTCTCCCGGCGATCCTGGGACTTCAAGCCGGAGCAGCGCCTGCTGAGCGGGCAAGGCCTCGTCAAGGGGCTCTGATGAGCTGCCCCCTTTCGAGCCCTCTTCCTGGCGGTGGACGGGCGGTTTTTATTGGCCTTTCGGCTCTCCCGGCGAGCCTGGGACTTCGAGCAGGAGCTGCGCCTGCTGAGCGGCCAAGGCCTCTTCAAGGGGCACCGATGAGCTGCCCCCTTTCCAGCCCTCTTCTTTGCGGTGGACGCGCTGATGCGATCTGCCTTTTGGCTCTCCCGGCGAGCCTGGGACTTCAAGCCGGAGCTGCGCCTGCTGAGCGGGCAAGGCATCGTCAAGGGGCACCGATGAGCTGCCCCCTTTCGAGCCCTCTTCCTGGCGGTGGACAGGCTGTTGTGATCGGCCTTTCGGCTCTCCCGGCGAGCCTGGGTACTCGAGCCGGAACTGAGCCTGCTTAGCGGCCAAGGCCTCTTCAAGGGGCACCGATGAGCTGCCCCCTTTCGAGCCCTCTTCTTGGCGGTGGACACGCTGTTGCGATCGGCCTTTCGGCTCTCCCGGCGAGCCTGGGACTTCGAGCCGGAGCTGAGCCTGCTGAGCGGCCAAGGCCTCTTCAAGGGGCACCGATGAGCTGCCCCCTTTCCAGCCCTCTTCTTGGTGGTGGACGCGCTGTTGCTATCGGCCTTTAGGCTCTCCCGGCGAGCCTGGGACTTCAAGACGGAGCTGCGCCTGCTGAGCGGGCAAGGCCTCTTCAAGGGGCACTGATGAGCTGCCCCCTTTCCAGTCCTCTTCTTGGCGGTGGACGCGCTGTTTCGATCGGCCTTTCTGCTCTCCCTGCGAGCCTGGGCCTCCGAGCCGGAGCTCAGCCTGCTGAGCGGCCAAGGCCTCTTCAAGGGGCACCGATGAGCTGCCCCCTTTCAAGCCCTCTTCCTGGCGGTGGACGGGCTTATGTGATCGGCCTTTCGACTTTCCCGGCGAGCCTGGGACTTCAAGCCGGAGCTGCGCCTGCTGAGCGGCCAAGGCCTCTTCAAGGGACACCGATGAGCTGCCCCCTTTCGAGCCCTCTTCTTGGTGGTGGACGCGCTGTTGCGATCGGCCTTTCGGCTCACCCGGAGAGCCTGGGACTTCAAGACGGAGCCGCGCCTGCTGACCATGCAAGGCCTTGTCAAGGGGCACTGATGAGCTGCCCCCTTTCGAGCCCTCTTCCTGGCGCTGGACGGGCGGTTTTTATTGGCCTTTCGGCTCTCCCGGCGAGCCTGGGACTTCGAGCCGGAGCTGAGCCTGCTGAGCGGCCAAGGCCTCTTCAGGGGGCACCGATGAGCTGCCCCCTTTCCAGCCCTCTTCTTGGCGGTGGACGCGCTGTTGCGATCGGCCTTTCGGCTCTCCCGGCGAGCCTGGGACTTCGAGCCGGAGCTGAGCCTGCTGAGCGGCCAAGGCCACGTCAAGAGGCACCGATGAGCTGCCCCCTTTTGAGCCCTCTTCCTGGTGCTGGACGGGCTGTTGTGATCGGCCTTTCGGATTTCCCGGCGAGCCTGGGACTTCGAGCCGGAACTGCACCTGCTGAGCGGCCAAGTACTCGTCAAGGGGCACCGATCAGCTGCCCCTTTTCGAGCCCTCTTCCTGGCAGTGGACGGGCTTATGTGATCGGCCTTTCAACTTTCCCGGCGAGCCTGAGACTTCGAGCCGGAGCTGCGCCTGCTGAGCGGCCAAGGCCTCTTCAAGGGGCACCGATGAGCTGCCCCCTTTCCAGCCCTCTTCTTGGCGGTGGACGCGCTGATGCGATCTGCCTTTCGGCTCTCCCGGCGAGCCTGGGACTTCAAGCCGGAGCTGCGCCTGCTGAGCGGGCAAGGCATCGTCAAGGGGCACCGATGAGCTGCCCCCTTTCGAGCCCTCTTCCTGGCGGTGGACAGGCTGTTGTGATCGGCCTTTCGGCTCTCCCGGCGAGCCTGGGTACTCGAGCCGGAACTGAGCCTGCTTAGCGGCCAAGGCCTCTTCAAGGGGCACCGATGAGCTGCCCCCTTTCGAGCCCTCTTCTTGGCGGTGGACACGCTGTTGCGATCGGCCTTTCGGCTCTCCCGGCGAGCCTGGGACTTCGAGCCGGAGCTGAGCCTGCTGAGCGGCCAAGGCCTCTTCAGGGGGCACCGATGAGCTGCCCCCTTTCCAGCCCTCTTCTTGGCGGTGGACGCGCTGTTGCGATCGGCCTTTCGGCTCTCCCGGCGAGCCTGGGACTTCAAGCCGGAGCAGCGCCTGCTGAGCGGGCAAGGCCTCGTCAAGGGGCACTGATGAGCTGCCCCCTTTCGAGCCCTCTTCATGGCGGTGGACGGGCGGTTTTTATTGGCCTTTCGGCTCTCCCGGCGAGCCTGGGACTTCGAGCCGGAGCTGAGCCTGCTGAGCGGCCAAGGCCTCTTCAGGGGGCACCGATGAGCTGCCCCCTTTCCAGCCCTCTTCTTGGCGGTGGACGCGCTGTTGCGATCGGCCTTTCGGCTCTCCCGGCGAGCCTGGGACTTCGAGCCGGAGCTGAGCCTGCTGAGTGGCCAAGGCCTCGTCAAGCGGCACCGATGAGCTGCCCCCTTTCGAGCCCTCTTCCTGGTGGTGGACGGGCTGTTGTGATCGGCCTTTCGGATTTCCCGGCGAGCCTGGGACTTCGAGCCGGAGCTGCACCTGCTGAGCGGCCACGGCCTCTTCAAGGGGCACCGATGAGCTGCCCCCTTTCCAGCCCTCTTCTTGGCGGTGGACGCGCTGTTGCGATCGGCCTTTCGGCTTTCCCGGCGAGCCTGGGCCTCCGAGCCGGAGCTCAGCCTGCTGAGTGGCCAAGACCTCTTCAAGGGGCACCGATGAGCTGCCCCCTTTCGAGCCCTCTTCCTGGTGGTGGACGGGCTGTTGTGATCGGCCTTTCGGCTCTCCCGCCGAGCCTGGGACTTCGAGCAGGAACTGCGCCTGCTGATCGGCCAAGGCCTCTTCAAGGGGCACCGATGAGCTGCCCCCTTTCCAGCCCTCTTCTTGGGGGTCCACGCGCTGTGGCGATCGGCCTTTCGGCTCTCCCGGCGAGCCTGGGACTTCAAGCCGGAGCTGCGCCTGCTGAGCGGGCAACGCCTCTTCAAGGGGCACCGATGAGCTATCCCCTTTCGAGCCCTCTTCTTGGTGCTGGACGCGCTGTTGTGATCGGCCTTTCGGCTCTCCCGGCGAGCCTGGGACTTCGAGCCGGAGCTGAGCCTGCTGAGCGGGCAAGGCCTCTTCGAGGGGCACTGATGAGCTGCCCCCTTTCCAGCCCTCTTCTTGGCGGTGGACGCGCTGTGTCGATCCGCCTTTCTGCTCTCCCTGCGAGCCTGGGCCTCCGAGCCGGAGCTCAGCCTGCTGAGCGGCCAAGGCCTCTTCAAGGGGCACCGATGAGCTGCCCCCTTTCGAGCCCTCTTCCTGGCGGTGGACGGGCTTATGTGATCGGCCTTTCGACTTTCCCGGCGAGCCTGGAACTTCAAGCCGGAGCTGCGCCTGCTGAGCGGCCAAGGCCTCTTCAAGGGGCACCGATGAGCTGCCCCCTTTCCAACCCTCTTCTTGGCGGTGGACGCGCTGTCGCGATCGGCCTTTCGGCTCTCCCAGCGAGCCTGGGACTTATAGCCGGAGCTGCGCCTGCTGAGCGGGCAAGGCATCGTCAAGGGCCACCGATGAGCTGCGCCCTTTCGAGCCCTCTTCCTGGTGGTGGACGAGCTGTTGTGATCGGCCTTTCGGCTCTCCCGGCGAGCCTGGGTATTCGAGCCGGAACTGAGCCTGATGAGCGGCCAAGGCCTCTTCAAGGGGCACCGATGAGCTGCCCCCTTTCGAGCCCTCTTCTTGGCGGTGGACACGCTGTTGCGATCGGCCTTTCGGCTCTCCCGGCGAGCCTGGGACTTCGAGCCGGAGCTGAGCCTGCTGAGCGCCCAAGGCCTCTTCAAGGGGCACCGTTGAGCTGCCCCCTTTCGAGCCCTCTTCCTGGCAGTGGACGGGCTGTTTTGATCGGCCTTTCGGCTCTCCCGGCCAGCCTGGGACTTCGAGCCGGAGCTGAGCCTGCTGAGCGGCCAAGGCCTCGTGAAGAGGCACCGATGAGCTGCCCCCTTTCGAGCCCTCTTCCTGGTGGTGGACGGGCTGTTGTGATCGGCCTTTCGGCTCTCCCGGCGAGCCTGGGACTTCGAGCCGGAGCTGAGACTGCTGAGCGGCCAAGGCCTCTTCAAGGGGCACCGATGAGCTCCCCCTTTCCAGCCCTCTTCTTGGCGGTGGACGCGCTGTTGCTATCGGCCTTTCGGCTCTCCCGGCGATCCTGGGACTTCAAGCCGGAGCAGCGCCTGCTGAGCGGGCAAGGCCTCGTCAAGGGGCTCTGATGAGCTGCCCCCTTTCGAGCCCTCTTCCTGGCGGTGGACGGGCGGTTTTTATTGGCCTTTCGGCTCTCCCGGCGAGCCTGGGACTTCGAGCAGGAGCTGCGCCTGCTGAGCGGCCAAGGCCTCTTCAAGGGGCACCGATGAGCTGCCCCCTTTCCAGCCCTCTTCTTTGCGGTGGACGCGCTGATGCGATCTGCCTTTCGGCTCTCCCGGCGAGCCTGGGACTTCAAGCCGGAGCTGCGCCTGCTGAGCGGGCAAGGCATCGTCAAGGGGCACCGATGAGCTGCCCCCTTTCGAGCCCTCTTCCTGGCGGTGGACAGGCTGTTGTGATCGGCCTTTCGGCTCTCCCGGCGAGCCTGGGTACTCGAGCCGGAACTGAGCCTGCTTAGCGGCCAAGGCCTCTTCAAGGGGCACCGATGAGCTGCCCCCTTTCGAGCCCTCTTCTTGGCGGTGGACACGCTGTTGCGATCGGCCTTTCGGCTCTCCCGGCGAGCCTGGGACTTCGAGCCGGAGCTGAGCCTGCTGAGCGGCCAAGGCCTCTTCAGGGGGCACCGATGAGCTGCCCCCTTTCCAGCGCTCTTCTTGGCGGTGGACGCGCTGTTGCGATCGGCCTTTCGGCTCTCCCGGCGAGCCTGGGACTTCAAGCCGGAGCAGCGCCTGCTGAGCGGGCAAGGCCTCGTCAAGGGGCACTGATGAGCTGCCCCCTTTCGAGCCCTCTTCATGGCGGTGGACGGGCGGTTTTTATTGGCCTTTCGGCTCTCCCGGCGAGCCTGGGACTTCGAGCCGGAGCTGAGCCTGCTGAGCGGCCAAGGCCTCTTCAGGGGGCACCGATGAGCTGCCCCCTTTCCAGCCCTCTTCTTGGCGGTGGACGCGCTGTTGCGATCGGCCTTTCGGCTCTCCCGGCGAGCCTGGGACTTCGAGCCGGAGCTGAGCCTGCTGAGCGGCCAAGGCCTCGTCAAGCGGCACCGATGAGCTGCCCCCTTTCGAGCCCTCTTCCTGGTGGTGGACGGGCTGTTGTGATCGGCCTTTCGGATTTCCCGGCGAGCCTGGGACTTCGAGCCGGAGCTGCACCTGCTGAGCGGCCACGGCCTCTTCAAGGGGCACCGATGAGCTGCCCCCTTTCCAGCCCTCTTCTTGGCGGTGGACGCGCTGTTGCGATCGGCCTTTCGGCTTTCCCGGCGAGCCTGGGCCTCCGAGCCGGAGCTCAGCCTGCTGAGTGGCCAAGACCTCTTCAAGGGGCACCGATGAGCTGCCCCCTTTCGAGCCCTCTTCCTGGTGGTGGACGGGCTGTTGTGATCGGCCTTTCGGCTCTCCCGCCGAGCCTGGGACTTCGAGCAGGAGCTGCGCCTGCTGATCGGCC
Organism: Dermacentor albipictus; assembly: GCF_038994185.2. Classification (NCBI taxonomy): domain Eukaryota; kingdom Metazoa; phylum Arthropoda; class Arachnida; order Ixodida; family Ixodidae; genus Dermacentor; species Dermacentor albipictus. Next base: position 6,857,804 of record NC_091824.1, read on the forward strand.
AAGGCCTCTTCAAGGGGCACCGATGAGCTGCCCCCTTTCCAGCCCTCTTCTTGGGGGTCCACGCGCTGTGGCGATCGGCCTTTCGGCTCTCCCGGCGAGCCTGGGACTTCAAGCCGGAGCTGCGCCTGCTGAGCGGGCAACGCCTCTTCAAGGGGCACCGATGAGCTGTCCCCTTTCGAGCCCTCTTCTTGGTGGTGGACGCGCTGTTGTGATCGGCCTTTCGGCTCTCCCGGCGAGCCTGGGTCTTCGAGACGAAACTGAGCCTGCTGAGAGGCCAAGGCCTCTTCAAGGGGCACCGATGAGCTGCCCCCTTTCGAGCCCTCTTCTTGGTGGTGGACGCGCTGTTGCGATCGGCCTTTCGGCTCTCCCGGCGAGCCTGGGACTTCGAGCCGGAGCTGAGCCTGCTGAGCGCCCAAGGCCTCTTCAAGGGGCACCGATGAGCTGCCCCCTTTCGAGCCCTCTTCCTGGCAGTGGACGGGCTGTTGTAATCGGTCTTTCGGCTCTCCCGGCGAGCCTGGGACTTCGAGCCGGAGCTGAGCCTGCTGAGCGGCCAAAGCCTCGTCAAGAGGCACCGATGAGCTGCCCCCTTTCGAGCCCTCTTCCTTGAGGTGGACGGGCTGTTGTGATCGGCCTTTCGGCTCTCCCGGCGAGCCTGGGACTTCGAGCCGGAGCTGAGCCTGCTGAGCGGGCAAGGCCTCTTCAAGGGGCACTGATGAGCTGCCCCCTTTCCAGCCCTCTTCTTGGCGGTGGACGCGCTGTGTCGATCCGCCTTTCTGCTCTCCCTGCGAGCCTGGGCCTCCGAGCCGGAGCTCAGCCTGCTGAGCGGCCAAGGCCTCTTCAAGGGGCACCGATGAGCTGCCCCCTTTCGAGCCCTCTTCCTGGCGGTGGACGGGCTTATGTGATCGGCCTTTCGACTTTCCCGGCGAGCCTGGAACTTCAAGCCGGAGCTGCGCCTGCTGAGCGGCCAAGGCCTCTTCAAGGGGCACCGATGAGCTGCCCCCTTTCCAATCCTCTTCTTGGCGGTGGACGCGCTGTCGCGATCGGCCTTTCGGCTCTCCCAGCGAGCCTGGGACTTCAAGCCGGAGCTGCGCCTGCTGAGCGGGCAAGGCATCGTCAAGGGCCACCGATGAGCTGCGCCCTTTCGAGCCCTCTTCCTGGTGGTGGACGAGCTGTTGTGATCGGCCTTTCGGCTCTCCCGGCGAGCCTGGGTATTCGAGCCGGAACTGAGCCTGATGAGCGGCCAAGGCCTCTTCAAGGGGCACCGATGAGCTGCCCCCTTTCGAGCCCTCTTCTTGGCGGTGGACACGCTGTTGCGATCGGCCTTTCGGCTCTCCCGGCGAGCCTGGGACTTCGAGCCGGAGCTGAGCCTGCTGAGCGCCCAAGGCCTCTTCAAGGGGCACCGATGAGCTGCCCCCTTTCGAGCCCTCTTCCTGGCAGTGGACGGGCTGTTTTGATCGGCCTTTCGGCTCTCCCGGCCAGCCTGGGACTTCGAGCCGGAGCTGAGCCTGCTGAGCGGCCAAGGCCTCGTGAAGAGGCACCGATGAGCTGCCCCCTTTCGAGCCCTCTTCCTGGTGGTGGACGGGCTGTTGTGATCGGCCTTTCGGCTCTCCCGGCGAGCCTGGGACTTCGAGCCGGAGCTGAGACTGCTGAGCGGCCAAGGCCTCTTCAAGGGGCACCGATGAGCTCCCCCTTTCCAGCCCTCTTCTTGGCGGTGGACGCGCTGTTGCTATCGGCCTTTCGGCTCTCCCGGCGATCCTGGGACTTCAAGCCGGAGCAGCGCCTGCTGAGCGGGCAAGGCCTCGTCAAGGGGCTCTGATGAGCTGCCCCCTTTCGAGCCCTCTTCCTGGCGGTGGACGGGCGGTTTTTATTGGCCTTTCGGCTCTCCCGGCGAGCCTGGGACTTCGAGCAGGAGCTGAGCCTGCTGAGCGGCCAAGGCCTCTTCAGGGGCACCGATGAGCTGCCCCCTTTCCAGCCCTCTTCGTGGCGGTGGACGCGCTGTTGCGATCGGCATTTCGGCTCTCCCGGCGAGCCTGGGACTTCAAGCCGGAGCAGCGCCTGCTGAGCGGGCAAGGCCTCGTCAAGGGGCACTGATGAGCTGCCCCCTTTCGAGCCCTCTTCCTGGCGGTGGACGGGCGGTTTTTATTGGCCTTTCGGCTCTCCCGGCGAGCCTGGGACTTCGAGCCGGAGCTGAGCCTGCTGAGCGGCCAAGGCCTCTTCAGGGGGCACCGATGAGCTGCCCCCTTTCCAGCCCTCTTCTTGGCGGTGGACGCGCTGTTGCGATCGGCCTTTCGGCTCTCCCGGCGAGCCTGGGACTTCGAGCCGGAGCTGAGCCTGCTGAGCGGCCAAGGCCTCGTCAAGCGGCACCGATGAGCTGCCCCCTTTCGAGCCCTCTTCCTGGTGGTGGACGCGCTGTTGCGATCGGCCTTTCGGCTTTCCCGGCGAGCCTGGGCCTCCGAGCCGGAGCTCAGCCTGCTGAGCGGCCAAGGCCTCGTCAAGGGGCTCTGATGAGCTGCCCCCTTTCGAGCCCTCTTCCTGGCGGTGGACGGGCGGTTTTTATTGGCCTTTCGGCTCTCCCGGCGAGCCTGGGTCTTCGAGCAGGAGCTGAGCCTGCTGAGCGGCCAAGGCCTCTTCAGGGGCACCGATGAGCTGCCCCCTTTCCAGCCCTCTTCGTGGCGGTGGACGCGCTGTTGCGATCGGCCTTTCGGCTCTCCCGGCGAGTCTGGGACTTCAAGCCGGAGCTGCGCCTGCTGAGCGGGCAAGGCCTCGTCAAGGGGCACTGATGAGCTGCCCCCTTTCGAGCCCTCTTCCTGGCGGTGGACGGGCGGTTTTTAATGGCCTTTCGGCTCTCCCGGCGAGCCTGGGACTTCGAGCCGGAGCTGAGCCTGCTGAGCGGCCAAGGCCTCTTCAGGGGGCACCGATGAGCTGCCCCCTTTCCAGCCCTCTTCTTGGCGGTGGACGCGCTGTTGCGATCGGCATTTCGGCTCTCCCGGCGAGCCTGGGACTTCAAGCCGGAGCAGCGCCTGCTGAGCGGGCAAGGCCTCGTCAAGGGGCACTGATGAGCTGCCCCCTTTCGAGCCCTCTTCCTGGCGGTGGACGGGCGGTTTTTATTGGCCTTTCGGCTCTCCCGGCGAGCCTGGGACTTCGAGCCGGAGCTGAGCCTGCTGAGCGGCCAAGGCCTCTTCAGGGGGCACCGATGAGCTGCCCCCTTTCCAGCCCTCTTCTTGGCGGTGGACGCGCTGTTGCGATCGGCATTTCGGCTTTCCCGGCGAGCCTGGGACTTCGAGCCGGAGCTGAGCCTGCTGAGCGGCCAAGGCCTCTTCAAGGGGCACCGATGAGCTGCCCCCTTTCGAGCCCTCTTCCTGGCGGTGGACGGGCGGTTTTTATTGGCCTTTCGGCTCTCCCGGCGATCCTGGGACTTCGAGCCGGAGCTGAGCCTGCTGAGCGGCCAAGGCCTCTTCAGGGGGCACCGATGAGCTGCCCCCTTTCCAGCCCTCTTCTTGGCGGTGGACGCGCTGTTGCGATCGGCATTTCGGCTCTCCCGGCGAGCCTGGGCCTCCGAGCCGGAGCTGAGCCTGCTGAGCGGCCAAGGCCTCTTCAAGGGGCACCGATCAGCTGCCCCCTTTCGAGCCCTCTTCCTGGCGGTGGACGGGCTTATGTGATCGGCCTTTCGGCTCACCCGGCGAGCCTGGGACTTCGAGCCGGAGCTGCACCTGCTGAGCGCCAAGGCCTCTTCAAGGGGCACCGAGGACCTGCCCCCTTTCCAGCCCTCTTCTTGGCGGTGGACGCGCTGTTGCGATCGGCCTTTCGGCTCTCCCGGCGAGCCTGGGTATTCGAGCCGGAGCTGCACCTGCTGAGCGGCCAAGGCCTCTTCAAGGGGCACCGATGAGCTGCCCCCTTTCGAGCCCTCTTCCTGGTGGTGGACGGGCTGTTGTGATCGGCCTTTCGGATTTCCCGGCGAGCCTGGGACTTCGAGCCGGAGCTGCACCTGCTGAGCGGCCACGGCCTCTTCAAGGGGCACCGATGAGCTGCCCCCTTTCCAGCCCTCTTCTTTGCGGTGGACGCGCTCTTCCGATCGGCCTTTCGGCTTTCCCGGCGAGCCTGGGCCTCCTAGCCGGAGCTCAGCCTGCTGAGCGGCCAAGGCCTCTTCAAGGGGCACCGATGATCTGCCCCCTTTCCAGCCCTCTTCTTGGGGGTCCACGCGCTGTTGCGATCGGCCTTTCGGCTCTCCCGGCGAGCCTGGGACTTCAAGCCGGAGCTGCGCCTGCTGAGCGGGCAACGCCTCTTCAAGGGGCACCGATGAGCTGCCCCCTTTCGAGCCCTCTTCCTGGCGGTGGACGGGCTTATGTGATCGGCCTTTCGACTTTCCCGGCGAGCCTGGGACTTCAAGCCGGAGCTGCGCCTGCTGAGCGGCCAAGGCCTCTTCAAGGGGCACCGATGAGCTGCCCCCTTTCCAACCCTCTTCTTGGCGGTGGACGCGCTGTCGCGATCGGCCTTTCGGCTCTCCCAGCGAGCCTGGGACTTCAAGCCGGAGCTGCGCCTGCTGAGCGGGCAAGGCATCGTCAAGGGGCACCGATGAGCTGCCCCCTTTCGAGCCCTCTTCCTGGTGGTGGACGGGCTGTTGTGATCGGCCTTTCGGCTCTCCCGCGAGCCTGGGTATTCGAGCCGGAACTGAGCCTGATGAGCGGCCAAGGCCTCTTCAAGGGGCACCGATGAGCTGCCCCCTTTCGAGCCCTCTTCTTGGCGGTGGACACGCTGTTGCGATCGGCCTTTCGGCTCTCCCGGCGAGCCTGGGACTTCGAGCCGGAGCTGAGCCTGCTGAGCGCCCAAGGCCTCTTCAAGGGGCACCGATGAGCTGCCCCCTTTCGAGCCCTCTTCCTGGCAGTGGACGGGCTGTTTTGATCGGCCTTTCGGCTCTCCCGGCGAGCCTGGGACTTCGAGCCGGAGCTGAGCCTGCTGAGCGGTCAAGGCCTCGTGAAGAGGCACCGATGAGCTGCCCCCTTTCGAGCCCTCTTATTGGTGGTGGACGGGCGGTTTTTATTGGCCTTTCGGCTCTCCCGGCGAGCCTGGGACTTCGAGCAGGAGCTGAGCCTGCTGAGCGGCCAAGGCCTCTTCAGGGGCACCGATGAGCTGCCCCCTTTCCAGCCCTCTTCGTGGCAGTGGACGCGCTGTTGCGATCGGCCTTTCGGCTCTCCCGGCGAGCCTGGGACTTCAAGCCGCAGCTGCGCCTGCTGAGCGGGCAAGGCCTCGTCAAGGGGCACTGATGAGCTGCCCCCTTTCGAGCCCTCTTCCTGGTGGTGGACGGGCGGTTTTTATTGGCCTTTCGGCTCTCCCGGCGAGCCTGGGACTTCGAGCCGGAGCTGCACCTGCTGAGCGGCCAAGGCCTCTTCAAGGGGCACCGATGAGCTGCCCTCTTTCCAGCCCTCTTCTTGGCGGTGGACGCGCTGTTGCGATCGGCCTTTCGGCTCTCCCGGCGAGCCTGGGCCTCCGAGCCGGATTTCAGCCTGCTGAGCGGCCAAGGCCTCTTCAAGGGGCACCGATCAGCTGCCCCCTTTCGAGCCCTCTTCCTGGCAGTGGACGGGCTTATGTGATCGGCCTTTCGGCTCACCCGGCGAGCCTGGGACTTCGAGCCGGAGCCGCACCTGCTGAGCGGGCAAGGCATCGTCAAGGGGCACCGATGAGCTGCCCCCTTTCGAGCCCTCTTCCTGGCGGTGGACAGGCTGTTGTGATCGGCCTTTCGGCTCTCCCGGCGAGCCTGGGTATTCGAGCCGGAACTGAGCCTGCTTAGCGGCCAAGGCCTCTTCAGGGGCACCGATGAGCTGCCCCCTTTCCAGCCCTCTTCGTGGCGGTGGACGCGCTGTTGCGATCGGCCTTTCGGCTCTCCCGGCGAGTCTGGGACTTCAAGCCGGAGCTGCGCCTGCTGAGCGGGCAAGGCCTCGTCAAGGGGCACTGATGAGCTGCCCCCTTTCGAGCCCTCTTCCTGGCGGTGGACGGGCGGTTTTTATTGGCCTTTCGGCTCTCCCGGCGAGCCTGGGACTTCGAGCCGGAGCTGAGCCTGCTGAGCGGCCAAGGCCTCTTCAGGGGGCACCGATGAGCTGCCCCTTTTCCAGCCCTCTTCTTGGCGGTGGACGCGCTGTTGTGATCGGCATTTCGGCTCTCCCGGCGAGCCTGGGACTTCAAGCCGGAGCAGCGCCTGCTGAGCGGGCAAGGCCTCGTCAAGGGGCACTGATGAGCTGCCCCCTTTCGAGCCCTCTTCCTGGCGGTGTACGGGCGGCTTTATTGGCCTTTCGGCTCTCCCGGCGAGCCTGGGACTTCGAGTCGGAGCTGAGCCTGCTGAGCGGCCAAGGCCTCTTCAGGGGGCACCGATGAGCTGCCCCCTTTCCAGCCCTCTTCTTGGCGGTGGACGCGCTGTTGCGATCGGCCTTTCGGCTCTCCCGGCGAGCCTGGGACTTCGAGCCGGAGCTGAGCCTGCTGAGCGGCCAAGGCCTCGTCAAGTGGCACCGATGAGCTGCCCCCTTTCGAGCCCTCTTCCTGGTGGTGGACGGGCTGTTGTGATCGGCCTTTCGGATTTCCCGGCGAGCCTGGGACTTCGAGCCGGAGCTGCACCTGCTGAGCGGCCACGGCCTCTTCAAGGGGCACCGGTGAGCTACCCCCTTTCCAGCCCTCTTCTTGGCGGTGGACGCGCTGTTGCGATCGGCCTTTCGGCTTTCCCGGCGAGCCTGGGCCTCCGAGCCGGAGCTCAGCCTGCTGAGCGGCCAAGGCCTCGTCAAGGGGCTCTGATGAGCTGCCCCCTTTCGAGCCCTCTTCCTGGCGGTGGACGGGCGGTTTTTATTGGCCTTTCGGCTCTCCCGGCGAGCCTGGGACTTCGAGCAGGAGCTGAGCCTGCTGAGCGGCCAAGGCCTCTTCAGGGGCACCGATGAGCTGCCCCCTTTCCAGCCCTCTTCGTGGCGGTGGACGCGCTGTTGCGATCGGCCTTTCGGCTCTCCTAGCGAGTCTGGGACTTCAAGCCGGAGCTGCGCCTGCTGAGCGGGCAAGGCCTCGTCAAGGGGCACTGATGAGCTGCCCCCTTTCGAGCCTTCTTCCTGGCGGTGGACGGGCGGTTTTTAATGGCCTTTCGGCTCTCCCGGCGAGCCTGGGACTTCGAGCCGGAGCTGAGCCTGCTGAGCGGCCAAGGCCTCTTCAGGGGGCACCGATGAGCTGCCCCCTTTCCAGCCCTCTTCTTGGCGGTGGACGCGCTGTTGCGATCGGCATTTCGGCTCTCCCGGCGAGCCTGGGACTTCAAGCCGGAGCAGCGCCTGCTGAGCGGGCAAGGCCTCGTCAAGGGGCACTGATGAGCTGCCCCCTTTCGAGCCCTCTTCCTGGCGGTGGACGGGCGGTTTTTATTGGCCTTTCGGCTCTCCCGGCGAGCCTGGGACTTCGAGCCGGAGCTGAGCCTGCTGAGCGGCCAAGGCCTCTTCAGGGGGCACCGATGAGCTGCCCCCTTTCCAGCCCTCTTCTTGGCGGTGGACGCGCTGTTGCGATCGGCCTTTCGGCTCTCCCGGCGAGCCTGGGACTTCGAGCCGGAGCTGCACCTGCTGAGCGGGCAAGGCATCGTCAAGGGGCACCGATGAGCTGCCCCCTTTCGAGCCCTCTTCCTGGCGGTGGACAGGCTGTTGTGATCGGCCTTTCGGCTCTCCCGGCGAGCCTGGGTACTCGAGCCGGAACTGAGCCTGCTTAGCGGCCAAGGCCTCTTCAAGGGGCACCGATGAGCTGCCCCCTTTCGAGCCCTCTTCTTGGCGGTGGACACGCTGTTGCGATCGGCCTTTCGGCTCTCCCGGCGAGCCTGGGACTTCGAGCCGGAGCTGAGCCTGCTGAGCGGCCAAGGCCTCTTCAGGGGCACCGATGAGCTGCCCCCTTTCCAGCCCTCTTCGTGGCGGTGGACGCGCTGTTGCGATCGGCCTTTCGGCTCTCTCGGCGAGCCTGGGACTTCAAGCCGCAGCTGCGCCTGCTGAGCGGGCAAGGCCTCGTCAAGGGGCACTGATGAGCTGCCCCCTTTCGAGCCCTCTTCATGGCGGTGGACGGGCGGTTTTTATTGGCCTTTCGGCTCTCCCGGCGAGCCTGGGACTTCGAGCCGGAGCTGAGCCTGCTGAGCGGCCAAGGCCTCTTCAGGGGGCACCGATGAGCTGCCCCCTTTCCAGCCCTCTTCTTGGCGGTGGACGCGCTGTTGCGATCGGCCTTTCGGCTCTCCCGGCGAGCCTGGGACTTCGAGCCGGAGCTGAGCCTGCTGAGCGGCCAAGGCCTCGTCAAGCGGCACCGATGAGCTGCCCCCTTTCGAGCCCTCTTCCTGGTGGTGGACGGGCTGTTGTGATCGGCCTTTCGGATTTCCCGGCGAGCCTGGGACTTCGAGCCGGAGCTGCACCTGCTGAGCGGCCACGGCCTCTTCAAGGGGCACCGATGAGCTGCCCCCTTTCCAGCCCTCTTCTTGGCGGTGGACGCGCTGTTGCGATCGGCCTTTCGGCTTTCCCGGCGAGCCTGGGCCTCCGAGCCGGAGCTCAGCCTGCTGAGTGGCCAAGACCTCTTCAAGGGGCACCGATGAGCTGCCCCCTTTCGAGCCCTCTTCCTGGTGGTGGACGGGCTGTTGTGATCGGCCTTTCGGCTCTCCCGCCGAGCCTGGGACTTCGAGCAGGAGCTGCGCCTGCTGATCGGCCAAGGCCTCTTCAAGGGGCACCGATGAGCTGCCCCCTTTCCAGCCCTCTTCTTGGGGGTCCACGCGCTGTGGCGATCGGCCTTTCGGCTCTCCCGGCGAGCCTGGGACTTCAAGCCGGAGCTGCGCCTGCTGAGCGGGCAACGCCTCTTCAAGGGGCACCGATGAGCTGTCCCCTTTCGAGCCCTCTTCTTGGTGGTGGACGCGCTGTTGTGATCGGCCTTTCGGCTCTCCCGGCGAGCCTGGGTCTTCGAGACGAAACTGAGCCTGCTGAGAGGCCAAGGCCTCTTCAAGGGGCACCGATGAGCTGCCCCCTTTCGAGCCCTCTTCTTGGCGGTGGACGCGCTGTTGCGATCGGCCTTTCGGCTCTCCCGGCGAGCCTGGGACTTCGAGCCGGAGCTGAGCCTGCTGAGCGCCCAAGGCCTCTTCAAGGGGCACCGATGAGCTGCCCCCTTTCGAGCCCTCTTCCTGGCAGTGGACGGGCTGTTGTAATCGGTCTTTCGGCTCTCCCGGCGAGCCTGGGACTTCGAGCCGGAGCTGAGCCTGCTGAGCGGCCAAAGCCTCGTCAAGAGGCACCGATGAGCTGCCCCCTTTCGAGCCCTCTTCCTTGAGGTGGACGGGCTGTTGTGATCGGCCTTTCGGCTCTCCCGGCGAGCCTGGGACTTCGAGCCGGAGCTGAGCCTGCTGAGCGGGCAAGGCCTCTTCAAGGGGCACTGATGAGCTGCCCCCTTTCCAGCCCTCTTCTTGGCGGTGGACGCGCTGTGTCGATCCGCCTTTCTGCTCTCCCTGCGAGCCTGGGCCTCCGAGCCGGAGCTCAGCCTGCTGAGCGGCCAAGGCCTCTTCAAGGGGCACCGATGAGCTGCCCCCTTTCGAGCCCTCTTCCTGGCGGTGGACGGGCTTATGTGATCGGCCTTTCGGCTCACCCGGCGAGCCTGGGACTTCGAGCCGGAGCTGCACCTGCTGAGCGCCAAGGCCTCTTCAAGGGGCACCGAGGACCTGCCCCCTTTCCAGCCCTCTTCTTGGCGGTGGACGCGCTGTCGCGATCGGCCTTTCGGCTCTCCCAGCGAGCCTGGGACTTCAAGCCGGAGCTGCGCCTGCTGAGCGGGCAACGCCTCTTCAAGGGGCACCGATGAGCTGCCCCCTTTCGAGCCCTCTTCCTGGCGGTGGACGGGCTTATGTGATCGGCCTTTCGACTTTCCCGGCGAGCCTGGGACTTCAAGCCGGAGCTGCGCCTGCTGAGCGGCCAAGGCCTCTTCAAGGGGCACCGATGAGCTGCCCCCTTTCCAACCCTCTTCTTGGCGGTGGACGCGCTGTCGCGATCGGCCTTTCGGCTCTCCCAGCGAGCCTGGGACTTCAAGCCGGAGCTGCGCCTGCTGAGCGGGCAAGGCATCGTCAAGGGGCACCGATGAGCTGCCCCCTTTCGAGCCCTCTTCCTGGTGGTGGACGGGCTGTTGTGATCGGCCTTTCGGCTCTCCCGCGAGCCTGGGTATTCGAGCCGGAACTGAGCCTGATGAGCGGCCAAGGCCTCTTCAAGGGGCACCGATGAGCTGCCCCCTTTCGAGCCCTCTTCTTGGCGGTGGACACGCTGTTGCGATCGGCCTTTCGGCTCTCCCGGCGAGCCTGGGACTTCGAGCCGGAGCTGAGCCTGCTGAGCGCCCAAGGCCTCTTCAAGGGGCACCGATGAGCTGCCCCCTTTCGAGCCCTCTTCCTGGCAGTGGACGGGCTGTTTTGATCGGCCTTTCGGCTCTCCCGGCGAGCCTGGGACTTCGAGCCGGAGCTGAGCCTGCTGAGCGGTCAAGGCCTCGTGAAGAGGCACCGATGAGCTGCCCCCTTTCGAGCCCTCTTATTGGTGGTGGACGGGCGGTTTTTATTGGCCTTTCGGCTCTCCCGGCGAGCCTGGGACTTCGAGCAGGAGCTGAGCCTGCTGAGCGGCCAAGGCCTCTTCAGGGGCACCGATGAGCTGCCCCCTTTCCAGCCCTCTTCGTGGCAGTGGACGCGCTGTTGCGATCGGCCTTTCGGCTCTCCCGGCGAGCCTGGGACTTCAAGCCGCAGCTGCGCCTGCTGAGCGGGCAAGGCCTCGTCAAGGGGCACTGATGAGCTGCCCCCTTTCGAGCCCTCTTCCTGGTGGTGGACGGGCGGTTTTTATTGGCCTTTCGGCTCTCCCGGCGAGCCTGGGACTTCGAGCCGGAGCTGCACCTGCTGAGCGGCCAAGGCCTCTTCAAGGGGCACCGATGAGCTGCCCTCTTTCCAGCCCTCTTCTTGGCGGTGGACGCGCTGTTGCGATCGGCCTTTCGGCTCTCCCGGCGAGCCTGGGCCTCCGAGCCGGATTTCAGCCTGCTGAGTGGCCAAGGCCTCTTCAAGGGGCACCGATCAGCTGCCCCCTTTCGAGCCCTCTTCCTGGCAGTGGACGGGCTTATGTGATCGGCCTTTCGGCTCACCCGGCGAGCCTGGGACTTCGAGCCGGAGCCGCACCTGCTGAGCGGGCAAGGCATCGTCAAGGGGCACCGATGAGCTGCCCCCTTTCGAGCCCTCTTCCTGGCGGTGGACAGGCTGTTGTGATCGGCCTTTCGGCTCTCCCGGCGAGCCTGGGTATTCGAGCCGGAACTGAGCCTGCTTAGCGGCCAAGGCCTCTTCAGGGGCACCGATGAGCTGCCCCCTTTCCAGCCCTCTTCGTGGCGGTGGACGCGCTGTTGCGATCGGCCTTTCGGCTCTCCCGGCGAGTCTGGGACTTCAAGCCGGAGCTGCGCCTGCTGAGCGGGCAAGGCCTCGTCAAGGGGCACTGATGAGCTGCCCCCTTTCGAGCCCTCTTCCTGGCGGTGGACGGGCGGTTTTTATTGGCCTTTCGGCTCTCCCGGCGAGCCTGGGACTTCGAGCCGGAGCTGAGCCTGCTGAGCGGCCAAGGCCTCTTCAGGGGGCACCGATGAGCTGCCCCTTTTCCAGCCCTCTTCTTGGCGGTGGACGCGCTGTTGTGATCGGCATTTCGGCTCTCCCGGCGAGCCTGGGACTTCAAGCCGGAGCAGCGCCTGCTGAGCGGGCAAGGCCTCGTCAAGGGGCACTGATGAGCTGCCCCCTTTCGAGCCCTCTTCCTGGCGGTGGACGGGCGGCTTTATTGGCCTTTCGGCTCTCCCGGCGAGCCTGGGACTTCGAGTCGGAGCTGAGCCTGCTGAGCGGCCAAGGCCTCTTCAGGGGGCACCGATGAGCTGCCCCCTTTCCAGCCCTCTTCTTGGCGGTGGACGCGCTGTTGCGATCGGCCTTTCGGCTCTCCCGGCGAGCCTGGGACTTCGAGCCGGAGCTGAGCCTGCTGAGCGGCCAAGGCCTCGTCAAGTGGCACCGATGAGCTGCCCCCTTTCGAGCCCTCTTCCTGGTGGTGGACGGGCTGTTGTGATCGGCCTTTCGGATTTCCCGGCGAGCCTGGGACTTCGAGCCGGAGCTGCACCTGCTGAGCGGCCACGGCCTCTTCAAGGGGCACCGGTGAGCTACCCCCTTTCCAGCCCTCTTCTTGGCGGTGGACGCGCTGTTGCGATCGGCCTTTCGGCTTTCCCGGCGAGCCTGGGCCTCCGAGCCGGAGCTCAGCCTGCTGAGCGGCCAAGGCCTCGTCAAGGGGCTCTGATGAGCTGCCCCCTTTCGAGCCCTCTTCCTGGCGGTGGACGGGCGGTTTTTATTGGCCTTTCGGCTCTCCCGGCGAGCCTGGGACTTCGAGCAGGAGCTGAGCCTGCTGAGCGGCCAAGGCCTCTTCAGGGGCACCGATGAGCTGCCCCCTTTCCAGCCCTCTTCGTGGCGGTGGACGCGCTGTTGCGATCGGCCTTTCGGCTCTCCTAGCGAGTCTGGGACTTCAAGCCGGAGCTGCGCCTGCTGAGCGGGCAAGGCCTCGTCAAGGGGCACTGATGAGCTGCCCCCTTTCGAGCCTTCTTCCTGGCGGTGGACGGGCGGTTTTTAATGGCCTTTCGGCTCTCCCGGCGAGCCTGGGACTTCGAGCCGGAGCTGAGCCTGCTGAGCGGCCAAGGCCTCTTCAGGGGGCACCGATGAGCTGCCCCCTTTCCAGCCCTCTTCTTGGCGGTGGACGCGCTGTTGCGATCGGCATTTCGGCTCTCCCGGCGAGCCTGGGACTTCAAGCCGGAGCAGCGCCTGCTGAGCGGGCAAGGCCTCGTCAAGGGGCACTGATGAGCTGCCCCCTTTCGAGCCCTCTTCCTGGCGGTGGACGGGCGGTTTTTATTGGCCTTTCGGCTCTCCCGGCGAGCCTGGGACTTCGAGCCGGAGCTGAGCCTGCTGAGCGGCCAAGGCCTCTTCAGGGGGCACCGATGAGCTGCCCCCTTTCCAGCCCTCTTCTTGGCGGTGGACGCGCTGTTGCGATCGGCCTTTCGGCTCTCCCGGCGAGCCTGGGACTTCGAGCCGGAGCTGCACCTGCTGAGCGGCCACGGCCTCTTCAAGGGGCACCGATGAGCTGCCCCCTTTCCAGCCCTCTTCTTGGCGGTGGACGCGCTGTTGCGATCGGCCTTTCGGCTTTCCCGGCGAGCCTGGGCCTCCGAGCCGGAGCTCAGCCTGCTGAGCGGCCAAGGCCTCGTCAAGGGGCTCTGATGAGCTGCCCCCTTTCGAGCCCTCTTCCTGGCGGTGGACGGGCGGTTTTTATTGGCCTTTCGGCTCTCCCGGCGAGCCTGGGACTTCGAGCAGGAGCTGAGCCTGCTGAGCGGCCAAGGCCTCTTCAGGGGCACCGATGAGCTGCCCCCTTTCCAGCCCTCTTCGTGGCGGTGGACGCGCTGTTGCGATCGGCCTTTCGGCTCGAAGTCCCGGCGAGCCTGGGACTTCGAGCCGGAGCTGAGACTGCTGAGTGGCCAAGGCCTCTTCAAGGGGCACCGATGAGCTCCCCCTTTCCAGCCCTCTTCTTGGCGGTGGATGCGCTGTTGCTATCGGCCTTTCGGCTCTCCCGGCGATCCTGGGACTTCAAGCCGGAGCAGCGCCTGCTGAGCGGGCAAAGCCTCGTGAAGTGGCTCTGATGAGCTGCCCCCTTTCGAGCCCTCTTCCTGGCGGTGGACGGGCGGTTTTTATTGGCCTTTCGGCTCTCCCGGCGAGCCTGGGACTTCGAGCAGGAGCTGAGCCTGCTGAGCGGCCAAGGCCTCTTCAGGGGCACCGATGAGCTGCCCCCTTTCCAGCCCTCTTCGTGGCGGTGGACGCGCTGTTGCGATCGGCCTTTCGGCTCTCTCGGCGAGCCTGGGACTTCAAGCCGCAGCTGCGCCTGCTGAGCGGGCAAGGCCTCGTCAAGGGGCACTGATGAGCTGCCCCCTTTCGAGCCCTCTTCCTGGTGGTGGACGCGCGGTTTTTATTGGCCTTTCGGCTCTCCCGGCGAGCCTGGGACTTCGAGCCGGAGCTGCACCTGCTGAGCGGCCAAGGCCTCTTCAAGGGGCACCGATGAGCTGCCCCCTTTCCAGCCCTCTTCTTGGCGGTGGACGCGCTGTTGCGATCGGCCTTTCGGCTCTCCCGGCGAGCCTGGGCCTCCGAGCCGGATTTCAGCCTGCTGAGCGGCCAAGGCCTCTTCAAGGGGCACCGATCAGCTGCCCCCTTTCGAGCCCTCTTCCTGGCAGTGGACGGGCTTATGTGATCGGCCTTTCGGCTCACCCGGCGAGCCTGGGACTTCGAGCCGGAGCCGCACCTGCTGAGCGGGCAAGGCATCGTCAAGGGGCACCGATGAGCTGCCCCCTTTCGAGCCCTCTTCCTGGCGGTGGACAGGCTGTTGTGATCGGCCTTTCGGCTCTCCCGGCGAGCCTGGGTATTCGAGCCGGAACTGAGCCTGCTTAGCGGCCAAGGCCTCTTCAAGGGGCACCGATGAGCTGCCCCCTTTCGAGCCCTCTTCATGGTGGTGGACACGCTGTTGCGATCGGCCTTTCGGCTCTCCCGGCGAGCCTGGGACTTCGAGCCGGAGCTGAGCCTGCTGAGCGCCCAAGACCTCTTCAAGGGGCACCGATGAGCTGCCCCCTTTCGAGCCCTCTTCCTGGCGGTGGACGGGCGGTTTTTATTGGCCTTTCGGCTCTCCCGGCGAGCCTGGGACTTCGAGCCGGAGCTGAGCCTGCTGAGCGGCCAAGGCCTCTTCAGGGGGCACCGATGAGCTGTCCCTTTCCAGCCCTCTTCTTGGCGGTGGACGTGCTGTTGCGATCAGCCTTTCGGCTCTCCCGGCGAGCCTGGGACTTCGAGCAGGAGCTGAGCCTGCTGAGCGGCCAAGGCCTCGTCAAGCGGCACCGATGAGCTGCCCCCTTTCGAGCCCTCTTCCTGGTGGTGGACGGGCTGTTGTGATCGGCCTTTCGGATTTCCCGGCGAGCCTGGGACTTCGAGCCGGAGCTGCACCTGCTGAGCGGCCACGGCCTCTTCAAGGGGCACCGATGAGCTGCCCCCTTTCCAGCCCTCTTCTTGGCGGTGGACGCGCTGTTGCGATCGGCCTTTCGGCTTTCCCGGCGAGCCTGGGCCTCCGAGCCGGAGCTCAGCCTGCTGAGCGGCCAAGGCCTCTTCAAGAGGCACCGATGAGCTGCCCCCTTTCGAGCCCTCTTCCTGGTGGTGGACGGGCTGTTGTGATCGGCCTTTCGGCTCTCCCGCCGAGCCTCGGACTTCGAGCAGGAGCTGCGCCTGCTGATCGGCCAAGGCCTCTTCAAGGGGCACCGATGAGCTGCCCCCTTTCCAGCCCTCTTCTTGGGGGTCCACGCGCTGTTGCGATCGGCCTTTCGGCTCTCCCGGCGAGCCTGGGACTTCAAGCCGGAGCTGCGCCTGCTGAGCGGGCAACGCCTCTTCAAGGGGCACCGATGAGCTGTCCCCTTTCGAGCCCTCTTCTTGGTGGTGGACACACTGTTGCGATCGGCCTTTCGGCTCTCCCGGCGAGCCTGGGACTTCGAGCCGGAGCTGCACCTGCTGAGCGGCCAAGGCTTCTTCAAGGGGCACCGATGAGCTGCCCCCTTTCCAGCCCTCTTCTTGGCAGTGGACGCGCTGTTGCGATCGGCCTTTCGGCTCTCCCGGCGAGCCTGGGCCTCCGAGCCGGAGCTCAGCCTGCTGAGCGGCCAAGGCCTCTTCAAGGGGCACCGATGAGGTGCCCCCTTTCGAGCCCTCTTCCTGGCAGTGGACGGGCTGTTGTGATCGGCCTTTCGGCTCTCCCGGCGAGCCTGGGACTTCGAGCCGGAGCTGAGCCTGCTGAGCGGCCAAGGCCTCGTGAAGAGGCACCGATGAGCTGCCCCCTTTCGAGCCCTCTTCCTGGTGGTGGACGGGCTGTTGTGATCGGCCTTTCGGCTCTCCCGGCGAGCCTGGGACTTCTAGCCGGAGCTGAGCCTGCTGAGCGGCCAAGGCCTCTTCAAGGGGCACCGATGAGCTGCCCCCTTTCCAGCCCTCTTCTTGGCGGTGGACGCGCTGTTGCTATCGGCCTTTCGGCTCTCCCGGCGATCCTGGGACATCGAGCCGGAGCTGCGCCTGCTGACCGGGCAAGGCCTCGTCAAGGGGCACCGATGAGCTGCCCCCTTTCGAGCCCTCTTCTTGGCGGTGGACACGCTGTTGCGATCGGCCTTTCGGCTCTCCCGGCGAGCCTGGGACTTCGAGCCGGAGCTGAGCCTGCTGAGCGCCCAAGGCCTCTTCAAGGGGCACCGATGAGCTGCCCCCTTTCGAGCCCTCTTCCTGGCAGTGGACGGGCTGTTGTGATCGGCCTTTCGGCTCTCCCGGCGAGCCTGGGACTTCGAGCCGGAGCTGAGCCTGCTGAGCGGCCAAGGCCTCTTCAGGGGGCACCGATGAGCTGCCCCCTTTCCAGCCCTCTTCTTGGCGATGGACGCGCTGTTGCGATCGGCCTCTCGGCTCTCCCGGCGAGCCTGGGACTTCAAGCCGGAGCTGCGCCTGCTGAGCGGGCAAGGCCTCTTCAAGGGGCACCGATGAGCTGCCCCATTTCGAGCCCTCTTCTTGGTGGTGGACGCGCTGTTGTGATCGGCGTTTCCGCTCTCCCGGCGAGCCTGGGACTTCGAGCCGGAGCTGAGCCTGCTGAGCGGCCAAGGCCTCGTCAAGAGGCACCGATGAGCTGCCCCCTTTCGAGCCCTCTTCCTGGTGGTGGACGGGCTGTTGTGATCTCCCTTTCGGCTCTCCCGGCGAGCCTGGGATTCGAGCCGGAGCTGAGCCTGCTGAGCGGGCAAGGCCTCGTCAAGTGGCACCGATGAGCTGCCCCCTTTCGAGCCCTCTTCCTGGCGGTGGACGGGCTGTTGTGATCGGCCTTTCGGCTCACCCGGCGAGCCTGGGACTTCGAGCCGGAGCTGCACCTGCTGAGCGGCCAAGGCCTCTTCAAGGGGCACCGATGAGCTGCCCCCTTTCCAGCCCTCTTCTTGGCGGTGGACGCGCTGTTGCGATCGGCCTTTCGGCTCTCCCGGCGAGCCTGGGACTTCAAGCCGGAGCTACGCCTGCTGAGCAGGCAAGGCATCGTCAAGGGGCACCGATGAGCTGCCCCCTTTCGAGCCCTCTTCCTGGTGGTGGACAGGCTGTTGTGATCGGCCTTTCGGCTCTCCCGGCGAGCCTGGGTATTCGAGCCGGAACTGAGCCTGCTGAGCGGCCAAGGCCTCTTCAAGGGGCACCGATGAGCTGCCCCCTTTCGAGCCCTCTTCCTGGCGGTGGACGGGCTTATGTGATCGGCCATTCGACTTTCCCGGCGAGCCTGGGACTTCGAGCAGGAGCTGCGCCTGCTGAGCGGCCAAGGCCTCTTCAAGGTGCACCGATGAGCTGCCCCCTTTCCAGCCCTCTTCTTGGCGGTGGACGCGCTGTTGCGATCGGCGTTTCGGCTCTCCCGGCGAGCCTGGGACTTCAAGCCGGAGCTGCGCCTGCTGAGCGGGCAAGGCCTCTTCAAGGGGCACCGATGAGCTGCCCCCTTTCGAGCCCTCTTCTTGGTGGTGGACGCGCTGTTGTGATCGGCCTTTCGGCTCTCCCGGCGAGCCTGGGACTTCGAGCCGGAGCTGAGCCTGCTGAGCGGCCAAGGCTTCGTCAAGAGGCACCGATGAGCTGCCCCCTTTCGAGCCCTCTTCTTGGCGGTGGACGCGCTGTTGTGATCGGCCTTTCGGCTCTCCCGGCGAGCCTGGGACTTCGAGCCGGAGCTGAGCCTGCTGAGCACCCAAGGCCTCTTCAAGGGGCACCAATGAGCTGCCCCCTTTCGAGCCCTCTTCCTGGCAGTGGACGGGCTGTTGTGATCGGCCTTTCGGCTCTCCCGGCGAGCCTGCGACTTCGAGCCGGAGCTGAGCCTGCTGAGCGGGCAAGGCCTCGTCAAGGGGCACCGATGAGCTGCCCCCTTTCGAGCCCTCTTCCTGGCGGTGGACGGGCGGTGTTTATTGGCCTTTCGGCTCTCCCTGCGAGCCTGGGACTTCGAGCCGGAGCTGAGCCTGCTGAGCGGCCAAGGCCTCTTCCAGGGGAACCGATGAGCTGCCCCCTTCCAGCCCTCTTCTTAGCGGTGGACGCGCTGATGCGATCTGCCTTTCGGCTCTCCCGCCGAGCCTGGGACTTCAAGCCGGAGCTGCGCCTGCTGAGCGGGCAAGGCATCGTCAAGGGGCACCGATGAGCTGCCCCCTTTCGAGCCCTCTTCCTGGCGGTGGACAGGCTGTTGTGATCGGCCTTTCGGCTCTCCCGGCGAGCCTGGGTATTCGAGCCGGAACTGAGCCTGCTGAGCGGCCAAGGCCTCTTCAAGGGGCACCGATGAGCTGCCCTCTTTCGAGCCCTCTTCTTGGCGGTGGACACGCTGTTGGGATCGGCCTTTCGGCTCTCCCGGCGAGCCTGCGACTTCGAGCCGGAGCTGCACCTGCTGAGCGGCCAAGGCCTCTTCAAGGGGCACCGATGAGCTGCCCCCTTTCCAGCCCTCTTCTTAGCGGTGGACGCGCTGATGCGATCTGCCTTTCGGCTCTCCCGGCGAGCCTGGGACTTCAAGCCGGAGCTGCGCCTGCTGAGCGGGCAAGGCATCGTCTAGGGGCACCGATGAGCTGCCCCCTTTCGAGCCCTCTTCCTGGCGGTGGACAGGCTGTTGTGATCGGCCTTTCGGCTCTCCCGGCGAGCCTGGGTATTCGAGCCGGAACTGAGCCTGCTGAGCGGCCAAGGCCTCTTCAAGGGGCACCGATGAGCTGCCCCCTTTCGAGCCCTCTTCTTGGCGGTGGACACGCTGTTGCGATCGGCCTTTAGGCTCTCCCGGCGAGCCTGGGACTTCGAGCCGGAGCTGAGCCTGCTGAGCGACCAAGGCCTCTTCAAGGGGCACCGATGAGCTGCCCCCTTTCGAGCCCTCTTCCTGGCAGTGCACGGGCTGTTGTGATCGGCCTTTCGGCTCTCCCGGCGAGCCTGGGACTTCGAGCCGGAGCTGAGCCTGCTGAGCGGCCAAGGCCTCGTGAAGAGGCACCGATGAGCTGCCCCCTTTCGAGCCCTCTTCCTGGTGGTGGACGGGCTGTTGTGATCGGCCTTTCGGCTCTCCCGGCGAGCCTGGGACTTCGAGCCGGAGCTGAGCCTGCTGAGCGGCCAAGGCCTCTTCAAGGGGCACCGATGAGCTGCCTCCTTTCCAGCCCTCTTCTTGGCGGTGGACGCGCTGTTGCTATCGGCCTTTCGGCTCTCCCGGCGAGCCTGGGACTTCAAGCCGGAGCTGCGCTTGCTGAGCGGGCAAGGCCTCGACAAGGGGCGCTGATGAGATGCCCCCTTTCGAGCCCTCTTCCTGGTGGTGGACGGGCGGTTTTTATTGGCCTTTCGGCTCTCCCGGCGAGCCTGGGACTTCGAGCCGGAGCTGCACCTGCTGAGCGGCCAAGGCCTCTTCAAGGGGCACCGATGAGCTGCCCCCTTTCCAGCCCTCTTCTTGGTGGGGGACGCGCTGTTGCGATCGGCCTTTCGGCTCTCCCGGCGAGCCTGGGCCTCCGAGCCGGAGCTCAGCCTGCTGAGCGGCCAAGGCCTCTTCAAGGGGCCACGATCAGCTGCCCCCTTTCGAGCCCTCTTCCTGGCGGTGGACGTGCTGTTGCTATCGGCCTTTCGGCTCTCCCGGCGAGCCTGGGACTTCGAGCCGTAGCTGCGCCTGCTGAGCGGCCAAGGCCTCTTCAAGGGGCACCGATGAGCTGCCCCCTTTCCAGCCCTCTTCTTGGCGGTGGACGCGCTGATGCGATCTGCTTTTCGGCTCTCCTGGCGAGCCTGGGACTTCAAGCCGGAGCTGCGCCTGCTGAGCGGGCAAGGCATCGTCAAGGGGCACCGTTGAGCTGCCCCCTTTCGAGCCCTCTTCCTGGCGGTGGACAGGCTGTTGTGATCGGCCTTTCGGCTCTCCCGGCGAGCCTGGGTATTCGAGCCGGAACTGAGCTGGCTGAGCGGCCAAGGCCTCTTCAAGGGGCACCGATGAGCTGCCCCCTTTCGAGCCCTCTTCTTGGCGGTGGACACGCTGTTGTGATCGGCGTTTCCGCTCTCCCGGCGAGCCTGGGACTTCGAGCCGGAGCTGAGCCTGCTGAGCGGCCAAGGCCTCGTCAAGAGGCACCGATGAGCTGCCCCCTTTCGAGCCCTCTTCCTGGTGGTGGACGGGTTGTTGTGATCTGCCTGCGGCTCTCCCGGCGAGCCTGGGATTCGAGCCGGAGCTGAGCCTGCTGAGCGGGCAAGGCCTCGTCAAGTGGCACCGATGAGCTGCCCCCTTTCGAGCCCTCTTCCTGGCGGTGGACGGGCTGTTGTGATCGGCCTTTCGGCTCACCCGGCGAGCCTGGGACTTCGAGCCGGAGCTGCACCTGCTGAGCGGCCAAGGCCTCTTCAAGGGGCACCGATGAGCTGCCCCCTTTCCAGCCCTCTTCTTGGCGGTGGACGCGCTGTTGCGATCGGCCTTTCGGCTCTCCCGGCGAGCCTGGGACTTCCAGCCGGAGCTACGCCTGCTGAGCAGGCAAGGCATCGTCAAGGGGCACCGATGAGCTGCCCCCTTTCGAGCCCTCTTCCTGGTGGTGGACAGGCTGTTGTGATCGGCCTTTCGGCTCTCCCGGCGAGCCTGGGTATTCGAGCCGGAACTGAGCCTGCTGAGCGGCCAAGGCCTCTTCAAGGGGCACCGATGAGCTGCCCCCTTTCGAGCCCTCTTCCTGGCGGTGGACGGGCTTATGTGATCGGCCATTCGACTTTCCCGGCGAGCCTGGGACTTCGAGCAGGAGCTGCGCCTGCTGAGCGGCCAAGGCCTCTTCAAGGTGCACCGATGAGCTGCCCCCTTTCCAGCCCTCTTCTTGGCGGTGGACGCGCTGTTGCGATCGGCGTTTCGGCTCTCCCGGCGAGCCTGGGACTTCAAGCCGGAGCTGCGCCTGCTGAGCGGGCAAGGCCTCTTCAAGGGGCACCGATGAGCTGCCCCCTTTCGAGCCCTCTTCTTGGTGGTGGACGCGCTGTTGTGATCGGCCTTTCGGCTCTCCCGGCGAGCCTGGGACTTCGAGCCGGAGCTGAGCCTGCTGAGCGGCCAAGGCTTCGTCAAGAGGCACCGATGAGCTGCCCCCTTTCGAGCCCTCTTCTTGGCGGTGGACGCGCTGTTGTGATCGGCCTTTCGGCTCTCCCGGCGAGCCTGGGACTTCGAGCCGGAGCTGAGCCTGCTGAGCACCCAAGGCCTCTTCAAGGGGCACCAATGAGCTGCCCCCTTTCGAGCCCTCTTCCTGGCAGTGGACGGGCTGTTGTGATCGGCCTTTCGGCTCTCCCGGCGAGCCTGCGACTTCGAGCCGGAGCTGAGCCTGCTGAGCGGGCAAGGCCTCGTCAAGGGGCACCGATGAGCTGCCCCCTTTCGAGCCCTCTTCCTGGCGGTGGACGGGCGGTGTTTATTGGCCTTTCGGCTCTCCATGCGAGCCTGGGACTTCGAGCCGGAGCTGAGCCTGCTGAGCGGCCAAGGCCTCTTCCAGGGGAACCGATGAGCTGCCCCCTTTCCAGCCCTCTTCTTAGCGGTGGACGCGCTGATGCGATCTGCCTTTCGGCTCTCCCGCCGAGCCTGGGACTTCAAGCCGGAGCTGCGCCTGCTGAGCGGGCAAGGCATCGTCAAGGGGCACCGATGAGCTGCCCCCTTTCGAGCCCTCTTCCTGGCGGTGGACAGGCTGTTGTGATCGGCCTTTCGGCTCTCCCGGCGAGCCTGGGTATTCGAGCCGGAACTGAGCCTGCTGAGCGGCCAAGGCCTCTTCAAGGGGCACCGATGAGCTGCCCTCTTTCGAGCCCTCTTCTTGGCGGTGGACACGCTGTTGGGATCGGCCTTTCGGCTCTCCCGGCGAGCCTGCGACTTCGAGCCGGAGCTGCACCTGCTGAGCGGCCAAGGCCTCTTCAAGGGGCACCGATGAGCTGCCCCCTTTCCAGCCCTCTTCTTGGCGGTGGACGCGCTATTGCGATCGGCCTTTCGGCTCTCCCGGCGAGCCTGGGCCTCCGAGCCGGAGCTCAGCCTGCTGAGCAGCCAAGGCCTCGTCAAGGGGCACCGATGAGCTGCCCCCTTTCGAGCCCTCTTCCTTGCGGTGGACGGGCGGTTTTTATTGGCCTTTCGGCTCTCCCGGCGAGCCTGGGACTTCGAGCCGGAGCTGAGCCTGCTGAGCGGCCAAGGTCTCTTCAGGGGGCACCGATGAGCTGCCCCCTTTCCAGCCCTCTTCTTGGCGGTGGACGCGCTGTTGCGATCGGCCTTTCGGCTCTCCCGGCGAGCCTGGGACTTCAAGCCGGAGCAACGCCTGCTGAGCGGGCAAGGCCTCGTCAAGGGGCACTGATGAGCTGCCCCCTTTCGAGCCCTCTTCCTGGCGGTGGACGCGCTGTTGCGATCGGCCTTTCGGCTCTCCCGGCGAGCCTGGGACTTCAAGCCGGAGCAACGCCTGCTGAGCGGGCAAGGCCTATTCAAGGGGCACCGATGAGCTGCCCCCTTTCGAGCCCTCTTCTTGGTGGTGGACGCGCTGTTGTGATCGGCCTTTCGGCTCTCCCGGCGAGCCTGGGACTTCGAGCCGGAGCTGAGCCTGCTGAGCGGCCAAGGCCTCGTCAAGAGGCACCGATGAGCTGCCCCCTTTCGAGCCCTCTTCCTGGTGGTGGACGGGCTGTTGTGATCTGCCTTTCGGCTCTCCCGGCGAGCCTGGGACTTCGAGCCGGAGCTGAGCCTGCTGAGCGGGCAAGGCCTCGTCAAGTGGCACCGATGAGCTGCCCCCTTTCGAGCCCTCTTCCTGGCGGTGGACGGGCTGTTGTGATCGGCCTTTTGGCTTACCCGGCGAGCCTGGGACTTCGAGCCGGAGCTGCACCTGCTGAGCGGCCAAGGCCTCTTCAAGGGGCACCGATGAGCTGCCCCCTTTCCAGCCCTCTTCTTGGCGGTGGACGCGCTGTTGCGACCGGCCTTTCGGCTCTCCCAGTGAGCCTGGGACTTCAAGCCGGAGCTGCGCCTGCTGAGCGGGCAAGGCCTCTTCAAGGGGCACCGATGAGCTGCCCCCTTTCGAGCCCTCTTCTTGGTGGTGGACGCGCTGTGGTGATCAGCATTTCGGCTCTCCCGGCGAGCCTGGGACTTCGAGCCGGAGCTGAGCCTGTAGAGCGGCCAAGGCCTCGTCAAGAGGCACCGATGAGCTGCCCCCTTTCGAGCCCTCTTCCTGGTGGTGGACGGGCTGTTGTGATCTGCCTTTCGGCTCTCCCGGCGAGCCTGGGACTTCGAGCCGGAGCTGAGCCTGCTGAGCGGGCAAGGCCTCGTCAAGTGGCACCGATGAGCTGCCCCCTTTCGAGCCCTCTTCCTGGCGGTGGACGGGCTGTTGTGATCGGCCTTTCGGCTCACCCGGCGAGCCTGGGACTTCGAGCCGGAGCTGCACCTGCTGAGCGGCCAAGGCCTCTTCAAGGGGCACCGATGAGCTGCCCCCTTTCCAGCCCTCTTCTTGGCGGTGGACGCGCTGTTGCGATCGGCCTTTCGGCTCTCCCGGCGAGCCTGGGACTTCAAGCCGGAGCTGCGCCTGCTGAGCAGGCAAGGCATCGTCAAGGGGCACCGATCAGCTGCCCCCTTTCGAGCCCTCATCCTGGCGGTGGACGGGCTTATGTGATCGGCCTTTTGGCTCACCCGGCGAGCCTGGGACTTCGAGCCGGAGCTGCACCTGCTGAGCGGCCAAGGCCTCTTCAAGGGGCACCGATGAGCTGCCCCCTTTCCAGCCCTCTTCTTGGCGGTGGACGCGCTGTTGCGATCGGCCTTTCGGCTCTCCCGGCGAGCCTGGGCCTCCGAGCCGGAGCTCAGCCTGCTGAGCGGCCAAGGCCTCTTCAAGGGGCACCGATCAGCTGCCCCCTTTCGAGCCCTCTTCCTGGCGGTGGACGGGCTTACGTGATCGGCCTTTCAACTTTCCCGGCGAGCCTGGGACTTCGAGCCGGAGCTGCGCCTGCTGAGCGGCCAAGGCCTCTTCAAGGGGCACCGATGAGCTGCCCCCTTTCCAGCCCTCTTCTTAGCGGTGGACGCGCTGATGCGATCTGCCTTTCGGCTCTCCCGGCGAGCCTGGGACTTCAAGCCGGAGCTGCGCCTGCTGAGCGGGCAAGGCATCGTCTAGGGGCACCGATGAGCTGCCCCCTTTCGAGCCCTCTTCCTGGCGGTGGACAGGCTGTTGTGATCGGCCTTTCGGCTCTCCCGGCGAGCCTGGGTATTCGAGCCGGAACTGAGCCTGCTGAGCGGCCAAGGCCTCTTCAAGGGGCACCGATGAGCTGCCCCCTTTCGAGCCCTCTTCTTGGCGGTGGACACGCTGTTGCGATCGGCCTTTCGGCTCTCCCGGCGAGCCTGGGACTTCGAGCCGGAGCTGAGCCTGCTGAGCGACCAAGGCCTCTTCAAGGGGCACCGATGAGCTGCCCCCTTTCGAGCCCTCTTCCTGGCAGTGCACGGGCTGTTGTGATCGGCCTTTCGGCTCTCCCGCCGAGCCTGGGACTTCGAGACGGAGCTGAGCCTGCTGAGCGGCCAAGGCCTCGTGAAGAGGCACCGATGAGCTGCCCCCTTTCGAGCCCTCTTCCTGGTGGTGGACGGGCTGTTGTGATCGGCCTTTCGGCTCTTCCGGCGAGCCTGGGACTTCGAGCCGGAGCTGAGCCTGCTGAGCGGCCAAGGCCTCTTCAAGGCGCACCGATGAGCTGCCTCCTTTCCAGCCCTCTTCTTGGCGGTGGACGCGCTGTTGCTATCGGCCTTTCGGCTCTCCCGGCGATCCTGGGACTTCAAGCCGGAGCAGCGCCTGCTGAGCGGGCAAGGCCTCGTCAAGGGGCACTGATGAGCTGCCCCCTTTCGAGCCCTCTTTCTGGCGGTGGACGGGCGGTTTTTATTGGCCTTTCGGCTCTCCCGGCGAGCCTGGGACTTCGAGCCGGAGCTGAGCCTGCTGAGCGACCAAGGCCTCTTCAGGGGGCACCGATGAGCTGCCCCCTTTCCAGCCCTCTTCTTGGCGGTGGACGCGCTGTTGCGATCGGCCTTTCGGCTCTCCCGGCGAGCCTGGGACTTCAAGCCGGAGCTGCGCCTGCTTAGCGGGCAAGGCCTCGACAAGGGGCACTGATGAGATGCCCCCTTTCGAGCCCTCTTCCTGGTGGTGGACGGGCGGTTTTTATTGGACTTTCGGCTCTCCCGGCGAGCCTGGGACTTCGAGCCGGAGCTGCACCTGCTGAGCGGCCAAGGCCTCTTCAAGGGGCACCGATGAGCTGCCCCCTTTCCAGCCCTCTTGTTGGTGGTGGACGCGCTGTTGCGATCGGCCTTTCGGCTCTCCCGGCGAGCCTGGGCCTCCGAGCCGGAGCTCAGCGTGCTGAGCGGCCAAGGCCTCTTCAAGGGGCCACGATCAGTTGCCCCCTTTCGAGCCCTCTTCCTGGCGGTGGATGTGCTGTTGCTATCGGCCTTTCGGCTCTCCCGGCGAGCCTGGGACTTCGAGCCGGAGCTGCGCCTGCTGAGCGGCCAAGGCCTCTTCAAGGGGCACCGATGAGCTGCCCCCTTTCCAGCCCTCTTCTTAGCGGTGGACGCGCTGATGCGATCTGCCTTTCGGCTCTCCCGGCGAGCCTGGGACTTCAAGCCGGAGCTGCGCCTGCTGAGCGGGCAAGGCATCGTCTAGGGGCACCGATGAGCTGCCCCCTTTCGAGCCCTCTTCCTGGCGGTGGACAGGCTGTTGTGATCGGCCTTTCGGCTCTCCCGGCGAGCCTGGGTATTCGAGCCGGAACTGAGCCTGCTGAGCGGCCAAGGCCTCTTCAAGGGGCACCGATGAGCTGCCCCCTTTCGAGCCCTCTTCTTGGCGGTGGACACGCTGTTGCGATCGGCCTTTCGGCTCTCCCGGCGAGCCTGGGACTTCGAGCCGGAGCTGAGCCTGCTGAGCGACCAAGGCCTCTTCAAGGGGCACCGATGAGCTGCCCCCTTTCGAGCCCTTTTCCTGGCAGTGCACGGGCTGTTGTGATCGGCCTTTCGGCTCTCCCGGCGAGCCTGGGACTTCGAGCCGGAGCTGAGCCTGCTGAGCGGCCAAGGCCTCGTGAAGAGGCACCGATGAGCTGCCCCCTTTCGAGCCCTCTTCCTGGTGGTGGACGGGCTGTTGTGATCGGCCTTTCGGCTCTCCCGGCGAGCCTGGGACTTCGAGCCGGAGCTGAGCCTGCTGAGCGGCCAAGGCCTCTTCAAGGGGCACCGATGAGCTGCCTCCTTTCCAGCCCTCTTCTTGGCGGTGGACGCGCTGTTGCTATCGGCCTTTCGGCTCTCCCGGCGATCCTGGGACTTCAAGCCGGAGCAGCGCCTGCTGAGCGGGCAAGGCCTCGTCAAGGGGCACTGACGAGCTGCCCCCTTTCGAGCCCTCTTTCTGGTGGTGGACGGGCGGTTTTTATTGGCCTTTCGGCTCTCCCGGCGAGCCTGGGACTTCGAGCCGGAGCTGCACCTGCTGAGCGGCCAAGGCCTCTTCAAGGGGCACCGATGAGCTGCCCCCTTTCCAGCCCTCTTCTTGGTGGTGGACGCGCTGTTGCGATCGGCCTTTCGGCTCTCCCGGCGAGCCTGGGCCTCCGAGCCGGAGCTCAGCCTGCTGAGCGGCCAAGGCCTCTTCAAGGGGCCACGATCAGCTGCCCCCTTTCGAGCCCTCTTCCTGGCGGTGGAGGTGCTGTTGCTATCGGCCTTTCGGCTCTCCCGGCGAGCCTGGGACTTCGAGCCGGAGCTGCGCCTGCTGAGCGGCCAAGGCCTCTTCAAGGGGCACCGATGAGCTGCCCCCTTTCCAGCCCTCTTCTTGGCGGTGGACGCGCTGATGCGATCTGCTTTTCGGCTCTCCTGGCGAGCCTGGGACTTCAAGCCAGAGCTGCGCCTGCTGAGCGGGCAAGGCATCGTCAAGGGGCACCGTTGAGCTGCCCCCTTTCGAGCCCTCTTCCTGGCGGTGGACAGGCTGTTGTGATCGGCCTTTCGGCTCTCCCGGCGAGCCTGGGTATTCGAGCCGGAACTGAGCTGGCTGAGCGGCCAAGGCCTCTTCAAGGGGCACCGATGAGCTGCCCCCTTTCGAGCCCTCTTCTTGGCGGTGGACACGCTGTTGCGATCGGCCTTTCGGCTCTCCCGGCGAGCCTGGGACTTCGAGCCGGAGCTGAGCCTGCTGAGCGCCCAAGGCCTCTTCAAGGGGCACCGATGAGCTGCCCCCTTTCGAGCCCTCTTCCTGGCAGTGGACGGGCTGTTGTGATCGGCCTTTCGGCTCTCCCGGCGAGCCTGGGACTTCGAGCCGGAGCTGAGCCTGCTGAGCGGCCAAGGCCTCTTCAGGGGGCACCGATGAGCTGCCCCCTTTCCAGCTTTCTTCTTGGCGATGGACGCGCTGTTGCGATCGGCCTTTCGGCTCTCCCGGCGAGCCTGGGACTTCAAGCCGGAGCTGCGCCTGCTGAGCGGGCAAGGCCTCTTCAAGGGGCACCGATGAGCTGCCCCATTTCGAGCCCTCTTCTTGGTGGTGGACGCGCTGTTGTGATCGGCGTTTCCGCTCTCCCGGCGAGCCTGGGACTTCGAGCCGGAGCTGAGCCTGCTGAGCGGCCAAGGCCTCGTCAAGAGGCACCGATGAGCTGCCCCCTTTCGAGCCCTCTTCCTGGTGGTGGACGGGCTGTTGTGATCTGCCTTTCGGCTCTCCCGGCGAGCCTGGGACTTCGAGCCGGAGCTGAGCCTGCTGAGCGGGCAAGGCCTCGTCAAGTGGCACCGATGAGCTGCCCCCTTTCGAGCCCTCTTCCTGGCGGTGGACGGGCTGTTGTGATCGGCCTTTCGGCTCACCCGGCGAGCCTGGGACTTCGAGCCGGAGCTGCACCTGCTGAGCGGCCAAGGCCTCTTCAAGGGGCACCGATGAGCTGCCCCCTTTCCAGCCCTCTTCTTGGCGGTGGACGCGCTGTTGCGATCGGCCTTTCGGCTCTCCCGGCGAGCCTGGGACTTCAAGCCGGAGCGACGCCTGCTGAGCAGGCAAGGCATCGTCAAGGGGCACCGATGAGCTGCCCCCTTTCGAGCCCTCTTCCTGGTGGTGGACAGGCTGTTGTGATCGGCCTTTCGGCTCTCCCGGCGAGCCTGGGTATTCGAGCCGGATCTGAGCCTGCTGAGCGGCCAAGGCCTCTTCAAGGGGCACCGATGAGCTGCCCCCTTTCGAGCCCTCTTCCTGGCGGTGGACGGGCTTATGTGATCGGCCATTCGACTTTCCCGGCGAGCCTGGGACTTCGAGCAGGAGCTGCGCCTGCTGAGCGGCCAAGGCCTCTTCAAGGTGCACCGATGAGCTGCCCCCTTTCCAGCCCTCTTCTTGGCGGTGGACGCGCTGTTGCGATCGGCGTTTCGGCTCTCCCGGCGAGCCTGGGACTTCAAGCCGGAGCTGCGCCTGCTGAGCGGGCAAGGCCTCTTCAAGGGGCACCGATGAGCTGCCCCCTTTCGAGCCCTCTTCTTGGTGGTGGACGCGCTGTTGTGATCGGCCTTTCGGCTCTCCCGGCGAGCCTGGGACTTCGAGCCGGAGCTGAGCCTGCTGAGCGGCCAAGGCTTCGTCAAGAGGCACCGATGAGCTGCCCCCTTTCGAGCCCTCTTCTTGGCGGTGGACGCGCTGTTGTGATCGGCCTTTCGGCTCTCCCGGCGAGCCTGGGACTTCGAGCCGGAGCTGAGCCTGCTGAGCACCCAAGGCCTCTTCAAGGGGCACCGATGAGCTGCCCCCTTTCGAGCCCTCTTCCTGGCGGTGGACGGGCGGTGTTTATTGGCCTTTCGGCTCTCCCGGCGAGCCTGGGACTTCGAGCCGGAGCTGAGCCTGCTGAGCGGCCAAGGCCTCTTCCAGGGGAACCGATGAGCTGCCCCCTTTCCAGCCCTCTTCTTAGCGGTGGACGCGCTGATGCGATCTGCCTTTCGGCTCTCCCGCCGAGCCTGGGACTTCAAGCCGGAGCTGCGCCTGCTGAGCGGGCAAGGCATCGTCAAGGGGCACCGATGAGCTGCCCCCTTTCGAGCCCTCTTCCTGGCGGTGGACAGGCTGTTGTGATCGGCCTTTCGGCTCTCCCGGCGAGCCTGGGTATTCGAGCCAGAACTGAGCCTGCTCAGCGGCCAAGGCCTCTTCAAGGGGCACCGATGAGCTGCCCTCTTTCGAGCCCTCTTCTTGGCGGTGGACACGCTGTTGGGATCGGCCTTTCGGCTCTCCCGGCGAGCCTGCGACTTCGAGCCGGAGCTGCACCTGCTGAGCGGCCAAGGCCTCTTCAAGGGGCACCGATGAGCTGCCCCCTTTCCAGCCCTCTTCTTGGCGGTGGACGCGCTATTGCGATCGGCCTTTCGGCTCTCCCGGCGAGCCTGGGCCTCCGAGCCGGAGCTCAGCCTGCTGAGCAGCCAAGGCCTCGTCAAGGGGCACCGATGAGCTGCCCCCTTTCGAGCCCTCTTCCTTGCGGTGGACGGGCGGTTTTTATTGGCCTTTCGGCTCTCCCGGCGAGCCTGGGACTTCGAGCCGGAGCTGAGCCTGCTGAGCGGCCAAGGTCTCTTCAGGGGGCACCGATGAGCTGCCCCCTTTCCAGCCCTCTTCTTGGCGGTGGACGCGCTGTTGCGATCGGCCTTTCGGCTCTCCCGGCGAGCCTGGGACTTCAAGCCGGAGCAACGCCTGCTGAGCGGGCAAGGCCTCTTCAAGGGGCACCGATGAGCTGCCCCCTTTCGAGCCCTCTTCTTGGTGGTGGACGCGCTGTTGTCATCGGCCTTTCGGCTCTCCCGGCGAGCCTGGGACTTCGAGCCGGAGCTGAGCCTGCTGAGCGGCCAAGGCCTCGTCAAGAGGCACCGATGAGCTGCCCCCTTTCGAGCCCTCTTCCTGGTGGTGGACGGGCTGTTGTGATCTGCCTTTCGGCTCTCCCGGCGAGCCTGGGACTTCGAGCCGGAGCTGAGCCTGCTGAGCGGGCAAGGCCTCGTCAAGTGGCACCGATGAGCTGCCCCCTTTCGAGCCCTCTTCCTGGCGGTGGACGGGCTGTTGTGATCGGCCTTTTGGCTTACCCGGCGAGCCTGGGACTTCGAGCCGGAGCTGCACCTGCTGAGCGGCCAAGGCCTCTTCAAGGGGCACCGATGAGCTGCCCCCTTTCCAGCCCTCTTCTTGGCGGTGGACGCGCTGTTGCGACCGGCCTTTCGGCTCTCCCAGTGAGCCTGGGACTTCAAGCCGGAGCTGCGCCTGCTGAGCGGGCAAGGCCTCTTCAAGGGGCACCGATGAGCTGCCCCCTTTTGAGCCCTCTTCTTGGTGGTGGACGCGCTGTGGTGATCAGCATTTCGGCTCTCCCGGCGAGCCTGGGACTTCGAGCCGGAGCTGAGCCTGTAGAGCGGCCAAGGCCTCGTCAAGAGGCACCGATGAGCTGCCCCCTTTCGAGCCCTCTTCCTGGTGGTGGACGGGCTGTTGTGATCTGCCTTTCGGCTCTCCCGGCGAGCCTGGGACTTCGAGCCGGAGCTGAGCCTGCTGAGCGGGCAAGGCCTCGTCAAGTGGCACCGATGAGCTGCCCCCTTTCGAGCCCTCTTCCTGGCGGTGGACGGGCTGTTGTGATCGGCCTTTCGGCTCACCCGGCGAGCCTGGGACTTCGAGCCGGAGCTGCACCTGCTGAGCGGCCAAGGCCTCTTCAAGGGGCACCGATGAGCTGCCCCCTTTCCAGCCCTCTTCTTGGCGGTGGACGCGCTGTTGCGATCGGCCTTTCGGCTCTCCCGGCGAGCCTGGGACTTCAAGCCGGAGCTGCGCCTGCTGAGCAGGCAAGGCATCGTCAAGGGGCACCGATCAGCTGCCCCCTTTCGAGCCCTCATCCTGGCGGTGGACGGGCTTATGTGATCGGCCTTTCGGCTCACCCGGCGAGCGCGGGACTTCGAGCCGGAGCTGCACCTGCTGAGTGGCCAAGGCCTTTTCAAGGGGCACCGATGAGCTGCCCCCTTTCCAGCCCTCTTCTTGGCGGTGGACGCGCTGTTGCGATCGGCCTTTCGGCTCTCCCGGCGAGCCTGGGCCTCCGAGCCGGAGCTCAGCCTGCTGAGCGGCCAAGGCCTCTTCAAGGGGCACCGATCAGCTGCCCCCTTTCGAGCCCTCTTCCTGGCGGTGGACGGGCTTACGTGATCGGCCTTTCAACTTTCCCGGCGAGCCTGGGACTTCGAGCCGGAGCTGCGCCTGCTGAGCGGCCAAGGCCTCTTCAAGGGGCACCGATGAGCTGCCCCCTTTCCAGCCCTCTTCTTAGCGGTGGACGCGCTGATGCGATCTGCCTTTCGGCTCTCCCGGCGAGCCTGGGACTTCAAGCCGGAGCTGCGCCTGCTGAGCGGGCAAGGCATCGTCTAGGGGCACCGATGAGCTGCCCCCTTTCGAGCCCTCTTCCTGGCGGTGGACAGGCTGTTGTGATCGGCCTTTCGGCTCTCCCGGCGAGCCTGGGTATTCGAGCCGGAACTGAGCCTGCTGAGCGGCCAAGGCCTCTTCAAGGGGCACCGATGAGCTGCCCCCTTTCGAGCCCTCTTCTTGGCGGTGGACACGCTGTTGCGATCGGCCTTTCGGCTCTCCCGGCGAGCCTGGGACTTCGAGCCGGAGCTGAGCCTGCTGAGCGACCAAGGCCTCGTGAAGAGGCACCGATGAGCTGCCCCCTTTCGAGACCTCTTCCTGGTGGTGGACGGGCTGTT
Organism: Dermacentor albipictus; assembly: GCF_038994185.2. Classification (NCBI taxonomy): domain Eukaryota; kingdom Metazoa; phylum Arthropoda; class Arachnida; order Ixodida; family Ixodidae; genus Dermacentor; species Dermacentor albipictus. Next base: position 6,889,456 of record NC_091824.1, read on the forward strand.
GTGATCGGCCTTTCGGCTCTTCCGGCGAGCCTGGGACTTCGAGCCGGAGCTGAGCCTGCTGAGCGGCCAAGGCCTCTTCAAGGCGCACCGATGAGCTGCCTCCTTTCCAGCCCTCTTCTTGGCGGTGGACGCGCTGTTGCTATCGGCCTTTCGGCTCTCCCGGCGATCCTGGGACTTCAAGCCGGAGCAGCGCCTGCTGAGCGGGCAAGGCCTCGTCAAGGGGCACTGACGAGCTGCCCCCTTTCGAGCCCTCTTCCTGGCAGTGCACGGGCTGTTGTGATCGGCCTTTCGGCTCTCCCGGCGAGCCTGGGACTTCGAGACGGAGCTGAGCCTGCTGAGCGGCCAAGGCCTCGTGAAGAGGCACCGATGAGCTGCCCCTTTTCGAGCCCTCTTCCTGGTGGTGGACGGGCTGTTGTGATCGGCCTTTCGGCTCTTCCGGCGAGCCTGGGACTTCGAGCCGGAGCTGAGCCTGCTGAGCGGCCAAGGCCTCTTCAAGGCGCACCGATGAGCTGCCTCCTTTCCAGCCCTCTTCTTGGCGGTGGACGCGCTGTTGCTATCGGCCTTTCGGCTCTCCCGGCGATCCTGGGACTTCAAGCCGGAGCAGCGCCTGCTGAGCGGGCAAGGCCTCGTCAAGGGGCACTGATGAGCTGCCCCCTTTCGAGCCCTCTTTCTGGCGGTGGACGGGCGGTTTTTATTGGCCTTTCGGCTCTCCCGGCGAGCCTGGGACTTCGAGCCGGAGCTGAGCCTGCTGAGCGGCCAAGGCCTCTTCAGGGGGCACCGATGAGCTGCCCCCTTTCCAGCCCTCTTCTTGGCGGTGGACGCGCTGTTGCGATCGGCCTTTCGGCTCTCCCGGCGAGCCTGGGACTTCAAGCCGGAGCTGCGCCTGCTGAGCGGGCAAGGCCTCGACAAGGGGCACTGATGAGATGCCCCCTTTCGAGCCCTCTTCCTGGTGGTGGACGGGCGGTTTTTATTGGACTTTCGGCTCTCCCGGCGAGCCTGGGACTTCGAGCCGGAGCTGCACCTGCTGAGCGGCCAAGGCCTCTTCAAGGGGCACCGATGAGCTGCCCCCTTTCCAGCCCTCTTGTTGGTGGTGGACGCGCTGTTGCGATCGGCCTTTCGGCTCTCCCGGCGAGCCTGGGCCTCCGAGCCGGAGCTCAGCGTGCTGAGCGGCCAAGGCCTCTTCAAGGGGCCACGATCAGCTGCCCCCTTTCGAGCCCTCTTCCTGGCGGTGGACGTGCTGTTGATATCGGCCTTTCGGCTCTCCCGGCGAGCCTGGGACTTCGAGCCGGAGCTGCGCCTGCTGAGCGGCCAAGGCCTCTTCAAGGGGCACCGATGAGCTGCCCCCTTTCCAGCCCTCTTCTTAGCGGTGGACGCGCTGATGCGATCTGCCTTTCGGCTCTCCCGGCGAGCCTGGGACTTCAAGCCGGAGCTGCGCCTGCTGAGCGGGCAAGGCATCCTCTAGGGGCACCGATGAGCTGCCCCCTTTCGAGCCCTCTTCCTGGCGGTGGACAGGCTGTTGTGATCGGCCTTTCGGCTCTCCCGGCGAGCCTGGGTATTCGAGCCGGAACTGAGCCTGCTGAGCGGCCAAGGCCACTTCAAGGGGCACCGATGAGCTGCCCCCTTTCGAGCCCTCTTCTTGGCGGTGGACACGCTGTTGCGATCGGCCTTTCGGCTCTCCCGGCGAGCCTGGGACTTCGAGCCGGAGCTGAGCCTGCTGAGCGACCAAGGCCTCTTCAAGGGGCACCGATGAGCTGCCCCCTTTCGAGCCCTTTTCCTGGCAGTGCACGGGCTGTTGTGATCGGCCTTTCGGCTCTCCCGGCGAGCCTGGGACTTCGAGCCGGAGCTGAGCCTGCTGAGCGGCCAAGGCCTCGTGAAGAGGCACCGATGAGCTGCCCCCTTTCGAGCCCTCTTCCTGGTGGTGGACGGGCTGTTGTGATCGGCCTTTCGGCTCTCCCGGCGAGCCTGGGACTTCGAGCCGGAGCTGAGCCTGGTGAGCGGCCAAGGCCTCTTCAAGGGGCACCGATGAGCTGCCTCCTTTCCAGCCCTCTTCTTGGCGGTGGACGCGCTGTTGCTATCGGCCTTTCGGCTCTCCCGGCGATCCTGGGACTTCAAGCCGGAGCAGCGCCTGCTGAGCGGGCAAGGCCTCGTCAAGGGGTACTGACGAGCTGCCCCCTTTCGAGCCCTCTTTCTGGCGGTGGACGGGCGGTTTTTATTGGCCTTTCGGCTCTCCCGGCGAGCCTGGGACTTCGAGCCGGAGCTGAGCCTGCTGTGCGGCCAAGGCCTCTTCAGGGGGCACCGATGAGCTGCCCCCTTACCAGCCCTCTTCTTGGCGGTGGACGCGCTGTTGCGATCGGCCTTTCGGCTCTCCCGGCGAGCCTGGGACTTCAAGCCGGAGCTGCGCTTGCTGAGCGGGCAAGGCCTCGACAAGGGGCACTGATGAGATGCCCCCTTTCGAGCCCTCTTCCTGGTGGTGGACGGGCGGTTTTTATTGGCCTTTCGGCTCTCCCGGCGAGCCTGGGACTTCGAGCCGGAGCTGCACCTGCTGAGCAGCCAAGGCCTCTTCAAGGGGCACCGATGAGCTGCCCCCTTTCCAGCCCTCTTCTTGGTGGTGGACGCGCTGTTGCGATCGGCCTTTCGGCTCTCCCGGCGAGCCTGGGCCTCCGAGCCGGAGCTCAGCCTGCTGAGCGGCCAAGGCCTCTTCAAGGGGCCACGATCAGCTGCCCCCTTTCGAGCCCTCTTCCTGGCGGTGGACGTGCTGTTGCTATCGGCCTTTCGGCTCTCCCGGCGAGCCTGGGACTTCGAGCCGGAGCTGCGCCTGCTGAGCGGCCAAGGCCTCTTCAAGGGGCACCGATGAGCTGCCCCCTTTCCAGCCCTCTTCTTGGCGGTGGACGCGCTGATGCGATCTGCTTTTCGGCTCTCCTGGCGAGCCTGGGACTTCAAGCCGGAGCTGCGCCTGCTGAGCGGGCAAGGCATCGTCAAGGGGCACCGTTGAGCTGCCCCCGTTCGAGCCCTCTTCCTGGCAGTGGACGGGCTGTTGTGATCGGCCTTTCGGCTCTCCCGGCGAGCCTGGGACTTCGAGCCGGAGCTGAGCCTGCTGAGCGGCCAAGGCCTCTTCAGGGGGCACCGATGAGCTGCCCCCTTTCCAGCCCTCTTCTTGGCGATGGACGCGCTGTTGCGATCGGCCTTTCGGCTCTCCCGGCGAGCCTGGGACTTCAAGCCGGAGCTGCGCCTGCTGAGCGGGAAGGCCTCTTCAAGGGGCACCGATGAGCTGCCCCATTTCGAGCCCTCTTCTTGGTGGTGGACGCGCTGTTGTGATCGGCGTTTCCGCTCTCCCGGCGAGCCTGGGACTTCGAGCCGGAGCTGAGCCTGCTGAGCGGCCAAGGCCTCGTCAAGAGGCACCGATGAGCTGCCCCCTTTCGAGCCCTCTTCCTGGTGGTGGACGGGCTGTTGTGATCTGCCTTTCGGCTCTCCCGGCGAGCCTGGGACTTCGAGCCGGAGCTGAGCCTGCTGAGCGGGCAAGGCCTCGTCAAGTGGCACCGATGAGCTGCCCCCTTTCGAGCCCTCTTCCTGGCGGTGGATGGGCTGTTGTGATCGGCCTTTCGGCTCATCCGGCGAGCCTGGGACTTCGAGCCGGAGCTGCACCTGCTGAGCGGCCAAGGCCTCTTCAAGGGGCACCGATGAGCTGCCCCCTTTCCAGCCCTCTTCTTGGCGGTGGACGCGCTGTTGCGATCGGCCTTTCGGCTCTCCCGGCGAGCCTGGGACTTCAAGCCGGAGCTACGCCTGCTGAGCAGGCAAGGCATCGTCAAGGGGCACCGATGAGCTGCCCCCTTTCGAGCCCTCTTCCTGGTGGTGGACAGGCTGTTGTGATCGGCCTTTCGGCTCTCCCGGCGAGCCTGGGTATTTGAGCCGGAACTGAGCCTGCTGAGCGGCCAAGGCCTCTTCAAGGGGCACCGATGAGCTGCCCCCTTTCGAGCCCTCTTCCTGGCGGTGGACGGGCTTATGTGATCGGCCATTCGACTTTCCCGGCGAGCCTGGGACTTCGAGCAGGAGCTGCGCCTGCTGAACGGCCAAGGCCTCTTCAAGGTGCACCGATGAGCTGCCCCCTTTCCAGCCCTCTTCTTGGCGGTGGACGCGCTGTTGCGATCGGCGTTTCGGCTCTCCCGGCGAGCCTGGGACTTCAAGCCGGAGCTGCGCCTGCTGAGCGGGCAAGGCCTCTTCAAGGGGCACCGATGAGCTGCCCCCTTTCGAGCCCTCTTCTTGGTGGTGGACGCGCTGTTGTGATCGGCCTTTCGGCTCTCCCGGCGAGCCTGGGACTTCGAGCCGGAGCTGAGCCTGCTGAGCGGCCAAGGCTTCGTCAAGAGGCACCGATGAGCTGCCCCCTTTCGAGCCCTCTTCTTGGCGGTGGACGCGCTGTTGTGATCGGCCTTTCGGCTCTCCCGGCGAGCCTGGGACTTCGAGCCGGAGCTGAGCCTGCTGAGCACCCAAGGCCTCTTCAAGGGGCACCAATGAGCTGCCCCCTTTCGAGCCCTCTTCCTGGCAGTGGACGGGCTGTTGTGATCGGCCTTTCGGCTCTCCCGGCGAGCCTGCGACTTCGAGCCGGAGCTGAGCCTGCTGAGCGGGCAAGGCCTCGTCAAGGGGCACCGATGAGCTGCCCCCTTTCGAGCCCTCTTCCTGGCGGTGGACGGGCGGTTTTTATTGGCCTTTCGGCTCTCCCGGCGAGCCTGGGACTTCAAGCCGGAGCTGCGCCTGCTGAGGGGGCAAGGCATCCTCTAGGGGCACCGATGAGCTGCCCCCTTTCGAGCCCTCTTCCTGGCGGTGGACAGGCTGTTGTGATCGGCCTTTCGGCTCTCCCGGCGAGCCTGGGTATTCGAGCCGGAACTGAGCCTGCTGAGCGGCCAAGGCCACTTCAAGGGGCACCGATGAGCTGCCCCCTTTCGAGCCCTCTTCTTGGCGGTGGACACGCTGTTGCGATCGGCCTTTCGGCTCTCCCGGCGAGCCTGGGACTTCGAGCCGGAGCTGAGCCTGCTGAGCGACCAAGGCCTCTTCAAGGGGCACCGATGAGCTGCCCCCTTTCGAGCCCTTTTCCTGGCAGTGCACGGGCTGTTGTGATCGGCCTTTCGGCTCTCCCGGCGAGCCTGGGACTTCGAGCCGGAGCTGAGCCTGCTGAGCGGCCAAGGCCTCGTGAAGAGGCACCGATGAGCTGCCCCCTTTCGAGCCCTCTTCCTGGTGGTGGACGGGCTGTTGTGATCGGCCTTTCGGCTCTCCCGGCGAGCCTGGGACTTCGAGCCGGAGCTGAGCCTGGTGAGCGGCCAAGGCCTCTTCAAGGGGCACCGATGAGCTGCCTCCTTTCCAGCCCTCTTCTTGGCGGTGGACGCGCTGTTGCTATCGGCCTTTCGGCTCTCCCGGCGATCCTGGGACTTCAAGCCGGAGCAGCGCCTGCTGAGCGGGCAAGGCCTCGTCAAGGGGTACTGACGAGCTGCCCCCTTTCGAGCCCTCTTTCTGGCGGTGGACGGGCGGTTTTTATTGGCCTTTCGGCTCTCCCGGCGAGCCTGGGACTTCGAGCCGGAGCTGAGCCTGCTGTGCGGCCAAGGCCTCTTCAGGGGGCACCGATGAGCTGCCCCCTTACCAGCCCTCTTCTTGGCGGTGGACGCGCTGTTGCGATCGGCCTTTCGGCTCTCCCGGCGAGCCTGGGACTTCAAGCCGGAGCTGCGCTTGCTGAGCGGGCAAGGCCTCGACAAGGGGCACTGATGAGATGCCCCCTTTCGAGCCCTCTTCCTGGTGGTGGACGGGCGGTTTTTATTGGCCTTTCGGCTCTCCCGGCGAGCCTGGGACTTCGAGCCGGAGCTGCACCTGCTGAGCAGCCAAGGCCTCTTCAAGGGGCACCGATGAGCTGCCCCCTTTCCAGCCCTCTTCTTGGTGGTGGACGCGCTGTTGCGATCGGCCTTTCGGCTCTCCCGGCGAGCCTGGGCCTCCGAGCCGGAGCTCAGCCTGCTGAGCGGCCAAGGCCTCTTCAAGGGGCCACGATCAGCTGCCCCCTTTCGAGCCCTCTTCCTGGCGGTGGACGTGCTGTTGCTATCGGCCTTTCGGCTCTCCCGGCGAGCCTGGGACTTCGAGCCGGAGCTGCGCCTGCTGAGCGGCCAAGGCCTCTTCAAGGGGCACCGATGAGCTGCCCCTTTTCCAGCCCTCTTCTTGGCGGTGGACGCGCTGATGCGATCTGCTTTTCGGCTCTCCTGGCGAGCCTGGGACTTCAAGCCGGAGCTGCGCCTGCTGAGCGGGCAAGGCATCGTCAAGGGGCACCGTTGAGCTGCCCCCTTTCGAGCCCTCTTCCTGGCAGTGGACGGGCTGTTGTGATCGGCCTTTCGGCTCTCCCGGCGAGCCTGGGACTTCGAGCCGGAGCTGAGCCTGCTGAGCGGCCAAGGCCTCTTCAGGGGGCACCGATGAGCTGCCCCCTTTCCAGCCCTCTTCTTGGCGATGGACGCGCTGTTGCGATCGGCCTTTCGGCTCTCCCGGCGAGCCTGGGACTTCAAGCCGGAGCTGCGCCTGCTGAGCGGGAAGGCCTCTTCAAGGGGCACCGATGAGCTGCCCCATTTCGAGCCCTCTTCTTGGTGGTGGACGCGCTGTTGTGATCGGCGTTTCCGCTCTCCCGGCGAGCCTGGGACTTCGAGCCGGAGCTGAGCCTGCTGAGCGGCCAAGGCCTCGTCAAGAGGCACCGATGAGCTGCCCCCTTTCGAGCCCTCTTCCTGGTGGTGGACGGGCTGTTGTGATCTGCCTTTCGGCTCTCCCGGCGAGCCTGGGACTTCGAGCCGGAGCTGAGCCTGCTGAGCGGGCAAGGCCTCGTCAAGTGGCACCGATGAGCTGCCCCCTTTCGAGCCCTCTTCCTGGCGGTGGATGGGCTGTTGTGATCGGCCTTTCGGCTCATCCGGCGAGCCTGGGACTTCGAGCCGGAGCTGCACCTGCTGAGCGGCCAAGGCCTCTTCAAGGGGCACCGATGAGCTGCCCCCTTTCCAGCCCTCTTCTTGGCGGTGGACGCGCTGTTGCGATCGGCCTTTCGGCTCTCCCGGCGAGCCTGGGACTTCAAGCCGGAGCTACGCCTGCTGAGCAGGCAAGGCATCGTCAAGGGGCACCGATGAGCTGCCCCCTTTCGAGCCCTCTTCCTGGTGGTGGACAGGCTGTTGTGATCGGCCTTTCGGCTCTCCCGGCGAGCCTGGGTATTTGAGCCGGAACTGAGCCTGCTGAGCGGCCAAGGCCTCTTCAAGGGGCACCGATGAGCTGCCCCCTTTCGAGCACTCTTCCTGGCGGTGGACGGGCTTATGTGATCGGCCATTCGACTTTCCCGGCGAGCCTGGGACTTCGAGCAGGAGCTGCGCCTGCTGAGCGGCCAAGGCCTCTTCAAGGTGCACCGATGAGCTGCCCCCTTTCCAGCCCTCTTCTTGGCGGTGGACGCGCTGTTGCGATCGGCGTTTCGGCTCTCCCGGCGAGCCTGGGACTTCAAGCCGGAGCTGCGCCTGCTGAGCGGGCAAGGCCTCTTCAAGGGGCACCGATGAGCTGCCCCCTTTCGAGCCCTCTTCTTGGTGGTGGACGCGCTGTTGTGATCGGCCTTTCGGCTCTCCCGGCGAGCCTGGGACTTCGAGCCGGAGCTGAGCCTGCTGAGCGGCCAAGGCTTCGTCAAGAGGCACCGATGAGCTGCCCCCTTTCGAGCCCTCTTCTTGGCGGTGGACGCGCTGTTGTGATCGGCCTTTCGGCTCTCCCGGCGAGCCTGGGACTTCGAGCCGGAGCTGAGCCTGCTGAGCACCCAAGGCCTCTTCAAGGGGCACCAATGAGCTGCCCCCTTTCGAGCCCTCTTCCTGGCAGTGGACGGGCTGTTGTGATCGGCCTTTCGGCTCTCCCGGCGAGCCTGCGACTTCGAGCCGGAGCTGAGCCTGCTGAGCGGGCAAGGCCTCGTCAAGGGGCACCGATGAGCTGCCCCCTTTCGAGCCCTCTTCCTGGCGGTGGACGGGCGGTTTTTATTGGCCTTTCGGCTCTCCCGGCGAGCCTGGGACTTCAAGCCGGAGCTGCGCCTGCTGAGCGGGCAAGGCATCCTCTAGGGGCACCGATGAGCTGCCCCCTTTCGAGCCCTCTTCCTGGCGGTGGACAGGCTGTTGTGATCGGCCTTTCGGCTCTCCCGGCGAGCCTGGGTATTCGAGCCGGAACTGAGCCTGCTGAGCGGCCAAGGCCACTTCAAGGGGCACCGATGAGCTGCCCCCTTTCGAGCCCTCTTCTTGGCGGTGGACACGCTGTTGCGATCGGCCTTTCGGCTCTCCCGGCGAGCCTGGGACTTCGAGCCGGAGCTGAGCCTGCTGAGCGACCAAGGCCTCTTCAAGGGGCACCGATGAGCTGCCCCCTTTCGAGCCCTTTTCCTGGCAGTGCACGGGCTGTTGTGATCGGCCTTTCGGCTCTCCCGGCGAGCCTGGGACTTCGAGCCGGAGCTGAGCCTGCTGAGCGGCCAAGGCCTCGTGAAGAGGCACCGATGAGCTGCCCCCTTTCGAGCCCTCTTCCTGGTGGTGGACGGGCTGTTGTGATCGGCCTTTCGGCTCTCCCGGCGAGCCTGGGACTTCGAGCCGGAGCTGAGCCTGGTGAGCGGCCAAGGCCTCTTCAAGGGGCACCGATGAGCTGCCTCCTTTCCAGCCCTCTTCTTGGCGGTGGACGCGCTGTTGCTATCGGCCTTTCGGCTCTCCCGGCGATCCTGGGACTTCAAGCCGGAGCAGCGCCTGCTGAGCGGGCAAGGCCTCGTCAAGGGGTACTGACGAGCTGCCCCCTTTCGAGCCCTCTTTCTGGCGGTGGACGGGCGGTTTTTATTGGCCTTTCGGCTCTCCCGGCGAGCCTGGGACTTCGAGCCGGAGCTGAGCCTGCTGTGCGGCCAAGGCCTCTTCAGGGGGCACCGATGAGCTGCCCCCTTACCAGCCCTCTTCTTGGCGGTGGACGCGCTGTTGCGATCGGCCTTTCGGCTCTCCCGGCGAGCATGGGACTTCAAGCCGGAGCTGCGCTTGCTGAGCGGGCAAGGCCTCGACAAGGGGCACTGATGAGATGCCCCCTTTCGAGCCCTCTTCCTGGTGGTGGACGGGCGGTTTTTATTGGCCTTTCGGCTCTCCCGGCGAGCCTGGGACTTCGAGCCGGAGCTGCACCTGCTGAGCAGCCAAGGCCTCTTCAAGGGGCACCGATGAGCTGCCCCCTTTCCAGCCCTCTTCTTGGTGGTGGACGCGCTGTTGCGATCGGCCTTTCGGCTCTCCCGGCGAGCCTGGGCCTCCGAGCCGGAGCTCAGCCTGCTGAGCGGCCAAGGCCTCTTCAAGGGGCCACGATCAGCTGCCCCCTTTCGAGCCCTCTTCCTGGCGGTGGACGTGCTGTTGCTATCGGCCTTTCGGCTCTCCCGGCGAGCCTGGGACTTCGAGCCGGAGCTGCGCCTGCTGAGCGGCCAAGGCCTCTTCAAGGGGCACCGATGAGCTGCCCCTTTTCCAGCCCTCTTCTTGGCGGTGGACGCGCTGATGCGATCTGCTTTTCGGCTCTCCTGGCGAGCCTGGGACTTCAAGCCGGAGCTGCGCCTGCTGAGCGGGCAAGGCATCGTCAAGGGGCACCGTTGAGCTGCCCCCTTTCGAGCCCTCTTCCTGGCAGTGGACGGGCTGTTGTGATCGGCCTTTCGGCTCTCCCGGCGAGCCTGGGACTTCGAGCCGGAGCTGAGCCTGCTGAGCGGCCAAGGCCTCTTCAGGGGGCACCGATGAGCTGCCCCCTTTCCAGCCCTCTTCTTGGCGATGGACGCGCTGTTGCGATCGGCCTTTCGGCTCTCCCGGCGAGCCTGGGACTTCAAGCCGGAGCTGCGCCTGCTGAGCGGGAAGGCCTCTTCAAGGGGCACCGATGAGCTGCCCCATTTCGAGCCCTCTTCTTGGTGGTGGACGCGCTGTTGTGATCGGCGTTTCCGCTCTCCCGGCGAGCCTGGGACTTCGAGCCGGAGCTGAGCCTGCTGAGCGGCCAAGGCCTCGTCAAGAGGCACCGATGAGCTGCCCCCTTTCGAGCCCTCTTCCTGGTGGTGGACGGGCTGTTGTGATCTGCCTTTCGGCTCTCCCGGCGAGCCTGGGACTTCGAGCCGGAGCTGAGCCTGCTGAGCGGGCAAGGCCTCGTCAAGTGGCACCGATGAGCTGCCCCCTTTCGAGCCCTCTTCCTGGCGGTGGATGGGCTGTTGTGATCGGCCTTTCGGCTCATCCGGCGAGCCTGGGACTTCGAGCCGGAGCTGCACCTGCTGAGCGGCCAAGGCCTCTTCAAGGGGCACCGATGAGCTGCCCCCTTTCCAGCCCTCTTCTTGGCGGTGGACGCGCTGTTGCGATCGGCCTTTCGGCTCTCCCGGCGAGCCTGGGACTTCAAGCCGGAGCTACGCCTGCTGAGCAGGCAAGGCATCGTCAAGGGGCACCGATGAGCTGCCCCCTTTCGAGCCCTCTTCCTGGTGGTGGACAGGCTGTTGTGATCGGCCTTTCGGCTCTCCCGGCGAGCCTGGGTATTTGAGCCGGAACTGAGCCTGCTGAGCGGCCAAGGCCTCTTCAAGGGGCACCGATGAGCTGCCCCCTTTCGAGCCCTCTTCCTGGCGGTGGACGGGCTTATGTGATCGGCCATTCGACTTTCCCGGCGAGCCTGGGACTTCGAGCAGGAGCTGCGCCTGCTGAGCGGCCAAGGCCTCTTCAAGGTGCACCGATGAGCTGCCCCCTTTCCAGCCCTCTTCTTGGCGGTGGACGCGCTGTTGCGATCGGCGTTTCGGCTCTCCCGGCGAGCCTGGGACTTCAAGCCGGAGCTGCGCCTGCTGAGCGGGCAAGGCCTCTTCAAGGGGCACCGATGAGCTGCCCCCTTTCGAGCCCTCTTCTTGGTGGTGGACGCGCTGTTGTGATCGGCCTTTCGGCTCTCCCGGCGAGCCTGGGACTTCGAGCCGGAGCTGAGCCTGCTGAGCGGCCAAGGCTTCGTCAAGAGGCACCGATGAGCTGCCCCCTTTCGAGCCCTCTTCTTGGCGGTGGACGCGCTGTTGTGATCGGCCTTTCGGCTCTCCCGGCGAGCCTGGGACTTCGAGCCGGAGCTGAGCCTGCTGAGCACCCAAGGCCTCTTCAAGGGGCACCAATGAGCTGCCCCCTTTCGAGCCCTCTTCCTGGCAGTGGACGGGCTGTTGTGATCGGCCTTTCGGCTCTCCCGGCGAGCCTGCGACTTCGAGCCGGAGCTGAGCCTGCTGAGCGGGCAAGGCCTCGTCAAGGGGCACCGATGAGCTGCCCCCTTTCGAGCCCTCTTCCTGGCGGTGGACGGGCGGTTTTTATTGGCCTTTCGGCTCTCCCGGCGAGCCTGGGACTTCGAGCCGGAGCTGAGCCTGCTGAGCGGCCAAGGCCTCTTCAAGGGGCAACGATGAGCTGCCCCCTTTCGAGCCCTCTTCCTGGTGGTGAATGGGCTGTTGTGATCTGCCGTCCACCCCGCGATACCCTTCGGTTACGGTTCGCACGTTTGTGGGGAACGGGTTGACGTCCTCGTCGGTGTGATTGTCGACACGGAGCAATTATGACCAGCGCGGGAATACCCCGTTCATAAATTTTCAGCGATTAGCAATATTACACATTATTTCTCCGGCCTGCACAAGCCAGTTTGTGCAGGCCGGAGATGCGCTCATTTCGATGACCCCGTCTTCACCTTTCAGAGTACGATCCGCGTCGGCGAAAAGGGCGACCTTCGATGACCCGGCCTTCGCCTCTCAGAGTACGATCGGCGTCGGTGAAAACGGCGACCTACCTCCGGTTTGAGGAGACCTGATGTCAGCGGCCTCCTGAGACCGGGTTGATGAGACCTGATGTCATCGACACCCTTGCACCCGATTGACGGAAGTGACCCCAGGCAGCACACCAGCATTGGTCCAACCATGGCCCAATGCTGGCAGAAATTGGTACCAATGTTGGACCAATGTTGGCATATTGGCAAAGTGCAACCCAATCCAATGTTGGCCCAGCGTTCAAGCCAAGATTGGACCAATGTTATGCCAATGCAGCAGCCATTGTGCTGCCAGCGTAGGACCAGCGTTAAAGCCAAGATTGGACCAATGTTATGCCAATGCAGCAGCCGTCGTAGGACCAGCGTTAAAGCCAAGATTGGGCCAATGTTATGCCAATGCAACAGCCATCGTGCTGCCAGCGTAGGACCAGCCTTAAAGCCAAGATTGGACCAATGTTATGCCGATGCAGCAGCCATCGTAGGACCAGCGTTAAAGCCAAGATTGGGCCAATGTTATGCCAATGCAGCAGCCATCGTGCTGCCAGCGTAGGACCAGTGTTGAGCCATATCGTTACCAATATTAATGCCAGCTTTGAGCCCATGCCCTTTGCATGACGAATATTCTAGATATTTGAATTAGGAAGGAACAGCGCCAACTAAGACGATCACAAGAGGGGAGAACGAACGAACGTCCTGTGTCGTTCTCCCCTCTTGTGTTCGTCTTAGTTGGCGCTGTTCCTTCCTTATTCAAGTATGCACCATCTAGCCCAAATGAATGTTCTCCTGAACTATTCTAGATATGCTGGCTTTAGAGCACGCACATATTCTTACCGCAAACATTTTGCTAGCGGCATTTTTTGTAGCAATTGTCCCCTTACTCTCTTCCTCAATAGTAGCTAGGAAAGCTCGACAAAAAGATGTCAAGAAGCAGAAATCATATATGACTGCAAATAATAATAAAAGAATACTGGAATTGACGTTTATGACAGTTTATTTGCGAATAAATTTTCACAAACAGGCATTTTCCGTGGACCTAGATGGGTGACGCTCGGTTATCTTCAAACAGTTTATTTACATTCACTGCCCTCAGGATAGGAATTGGGCAAGGTGCCGAGGACGGTGGGCTGGCCAGGGGCTTCAGGGCATGGAGCTGACGTCGGTAGGCAGGTTTGTCAGTGCTTGGATGACAGCAGGCTTATCAGGCCCCCGAGGACCACGATAACGCGGTGGTTTCGTTGATATTGCCACCAAATCCGATAGCGACTTCACCATTACTTGGAGGAAATGTTTGCACTGTAAAATGAAAAGAAACAATGTCAGAGATGTTGGTATGACAAATGTATGATGGAGAGTTTTCATTTGAAAAATCGTCATACTGCAACAATATTATAAGTATGAGCAGAGAGTTCGAAGGGGTGAATCAAGAAACTTTCTTGCAAGAGATTTGTCAAGTAACACATCCTAATATTTCGACATATATGGCATACCTTGTACAACATGTAACGTAACACTTAGAACAGACATAAAATGCGCAGTCCGCTTTGTTTACAGCTCACACTTAGTCAGCGTAGCACTTTAATATTAAAAATTGCAGCAAAACCTGCTGCAGCACAAAAAGCCTAGTATCAGACAGTGTAGACACAATGCGGCCTTCGTGCGAAATTTTTAATGTGGAAACCGAGAAGTTCCGTCAAGAAACACTAGTAAAAGAAGCATTTATTCGAAAAGAAAGAAATACTGTCAGCTGGAAATGATGCTTGACCTATACCAGTGAGAAGAAGCGTGGTTCCTCGGTATCACTAGCAGGATCAGGCCGCACGCGTGGCTTGATTAAATCTTAGTCCTAGAATTTGGGTGAAATTCACAGAGATTTACACGTGGTTCTACTCCAGGCACTATTCAACGGCTGCAAAAAAAAGAGCTATTTAATTACAGGCATTCTACATTAGCCAGGCCTGTTTCAGTAATATATATACCGCGTGATATTGCTTGGGTGATATAGCTTGGGTGATATTGCTTCTGATAAAACTTATAACATGCGCAAAACAAATGCACTCACCATTGTATGATCCATGCTTCTTTGTATCTGAGTTCATCCCACATCGAAGACGGTGCCCACGAGCGCCGACTTCTTTTCTAATTGTTGTTTCGCCTATATTAATTCTAACACTCACAAAAATTCGTGGCCACATTGCTGCGTATTTCAAGATGTAGGCTTCTCAGTAGGAATGACGACAGCAAGCGAGCATTTTTCACGAGAGGAGTGCGCTGGCAAGAACGGACGGCAAGCACTCAGGTGGTGTTGCACCCAGTCGGCGTGCTAGCGACACGTAGAAAGAAAGAGTGAAAGGAAAGGGTGAACGAAGAATACGGCGTAAACGCCACTTTCCCCCGCTGGACCTAGCCCGAACGGGTTTTGGGGTGGCAGCGATGGAGGGCGACAAGGAGGACAATAGTGACCCCGCTGCTTTCCCCCATGCTTCCGAGAGCACCCAATTCGACACAGCAGCTTATGGCAGTCTGAACGCTTGACTGACAGCATTGACCAGGCTCACCTGGGTGCGTGAAGGAGAGGCAAGCGGGGGCTGAAGGACGGAAAGCTAGGCCGAAAAAAAAATCCGGAATGCGCCGTGCCTACTAAAGGCAAAGACAAGAGGTTGTTGACACGCAAATGCCAAAACGTGCAATTAATTTTTTTTCTGTCAGGGGCATTCATACAAGGAGCTTACTACGCATGCACGAACAAACAAATATATTAGAATAGGAGCATGATGTCGCCGCAACATGCCATGCATGCTAAACAAACAAACAATAGTTTCACTAATGCATATGCGCTCCATCTCGATCCAATATAAAACGGTTCCATCAGCTCTGAGGCACTGTAATTCTCGATTCTCCTCAGAATCCTGACCCACTAAAGCCGCGGAGCGTACATGCAAAAAATACAGTGCGCAGGCAAATTCGCAATACCGTTGCTTCTTATGGAAAGCTCAAGTTCTTATTCACGATCAATAAAGCAGTGGCTAAATTTATGCGACTTCCCCTGCTTGCTACGTGGTACACTGGCTTTTCTCTTTAGGGGACACATTTCGGTAAAGGAGAAGTGCAATAATGGCGGTGTACCATTCATGGAGTTGACATGGGAGAACATATTTTTGGTTCCTGCGCAGTGTGCCTGTGATCAGTGCGTTAGTTTTCAAAACACGTTGTTCAATCTCAGCAAGTCGTAGAGCACTAAAAGCCGACAAGGCGAAAATTAGCTTATTACGGGCCAATGTCCTCCAAAGAAAGCCAGCTACTAACCCATATTGGCAAATCCATACCAAAGTCGGTCCAATAATTCCCGCCTTGTTGAACGGCAGTGCCAATATTGTTTACTGACTGTGTAAAGTGGACCAACATTGGATCTCTATCAGAATGGCACAGCCAATATTGTTTACTGACTGTGTAAAGTGGGCCAACATTGGATCTCTATCAGAATGGCACAGCCAATATTGTTTACTGACTGTGTAAAGTGGGCCAACATTGGATCTCTATCAGAATGGCACAGCCAATATTGTTTACTTACTGTGTAAAGTGGGCCAACATTGGATCTCTATCAGAATGGCACAGCCAATATTGGCGCCACGCTGTTAACCTTAGGCCAACATTGGGCCAGGAACCAGAATGGCACTGCCAATATTGGAACCACGCTGTTAATCTTGGGCCATCATTGGGCCAAGAAGTGCCAATATGTTTCCAACGTTGGCCCAACCTGACGTGCCGCCTGGGACTGAACAAAGATCACACACGGCATAAAAGTCGCTACGGACTGCGGGAGTGATCGGCGACTGCCACTTCATCAACTTTTCTGTTTTACTTTGCATTTTCTTGTAACTTTGGAAATATACACGTGTTTATCTAAAGTCCTGAATATCGGACCCAGCCTCACCTTCACCTCCCTCCTCCACGAGAAAGGAGGACCCCACGTCTTTGAACCCAGAGTCGCAACACCGGACAGTGTTGGGGTGGTGGTGGTGATGAAAAGCATTTATTGGGCTATATATACAGAGAGGTGCTCGGGGAGAGACCTCTATCTGGTCGCACCCCTTGCAGTACCGGGCGGAGTCTCTCATTCCGGGACCCCGTTGGTCTTGACGGCTACGCACGTCCGCCGAACTAGGGCTTGTTGGGCCGATAGTTCTTGGCAGCCGAGTAGGGCCGCCTCCCAGTCCTCTCGGGAAGGGGAAGGGGTGATGGGGGGAGAGAAGGATTTTGCCTGCATGCCCAAACCATGTGGAAGGTGTCGGCCACCTCCCCACAGAAAGAGCAGCGGCCGTCAAAAGAAGGGTCAAAGTGCTTGAGAACTGCCGGGCACAGCAGGGTGTTTGTAAAGAGCCGAAGGAGAGTTCGTTCGCCAGCTTTACCCAGTCCCTTCATAGGAACCGGGTAACGGCGGTGTTCGGCACGATAGTGCTCAGTAATGTCTTTAAAAGAAATTAGAGGGCTGTGATCTGGGTCAAGGTCCTCCCAAGTGATGCCTGGTGCCCGGTAAGTGTTTGCGCGGGCTGCCTCATGGGCGGCTTCGTTACCTGGCATGCCTTGGTGGCCGGGGACCCATATTATTGAGCGAGGAGTTGGATCGCAGTCACGAATACAAGGGCGAAGAATTTTGTCGGCGAAAGGGGTGATCCATCCCAATTGAAAATTACGACGGCTCCACGGGAATCTGTGAGGATGAATTTAGAGTCGGAGTGGGAGGCTGCGAGGGCGATCGCCACCTCCTCCGCATGCGTTGAGCTGGGTGCTTTGAACAAGAGGCCGTCCACCTGTCTTTCCTCGTGTATGATTGCAGCCGTGTACCATCCCCCCCTGGAGTGGTTGGGGCCTGCAATATCGACGTAGCAGACGTGTTTCTTAGAGCAATGGTGGTGCAGGGCATCCGCCCGCGCCTGGCGCCGGCCATTATGGTCCTCCTTGTTCATCTTAGTTGGAAGGGGTCGAACGTAGAGGGCGCGTCTCCACAGTTCGGGCACTCGAACCCTTTCCATTGTATGGTGGTCACGTTTAATATGTAACCGGTCTAAGAGGCGGCGACCGGACACGGTCTGGGCGAGATGCGTGTATTGGTTAACGAGATGCGCCTCGCGAAGTTCTCGCTAGGTGTTTACCACCCCCTACGCGAGAAGACGCGTGTTGGAAGTGGAGATCGGGAGGTCGAGGGCTCTCTTGAACATTTTGCGGAGTACTACCTCCAAGCAATCTTCGTCATGTTTCCGTAAGCGTAGGTATGGGGTCGAGTACAGTACTCTACTAGTTACGAAGGCATGTGCGAGCCGCACCGCATCCTTACTTCGCAACCCTCCTCGCTTGTTAGAAACGCGGCGAACCATCCGGCCTACCTGGTCGCCGACCTTGCGGAGTTTGGCAATAGTTGTGCCTGCCTTGCGGTGTTGATTAATGAAGAGACCGAGTATTCGAATCTCCTCCACTTCTCGGATGGGGCCACTGGCGAGAGAAAGCTGAATTGAGGTTTTGCATTTCGGGGAAGTTCGAATATGCACAAATTGAGACTTGGACGGGGAGCATTGGAGGCCGCAGTGCGTGGCATAGTGGTCTACTATGCTCGCCGCTGCTTGCAGGCGTTCCTCCATCTCTCCTATGTTTCCCGTAGTGGCCCATATGGTGATGTCGTCGGCGTACAGCGCATGCTGAACACCAGCGTCACCCGCCAGCTGTGCCGGGAGATGTGCCATGGCAATGTTAAAAAGAAGCGGGGACAACACAGCGCCTTGTGGTGTGCCCCGTGTTCCCATAACAAATGGGCCGTACTCGGTCTCTTGTAGTAGTATGTAGGCCAAGCGGTCCGTTAAGAAATGTTTGATATAGTTGAATGTACGAGCGCCGCAGTTGGTCTCGCTAAGGTTCTTTAGTATGACGGCGTGCTTAACATTATCAAAGGCACCCTTGAGATCAAGTGCCAGGACTATCTTGTCGTCATGTGGGTGTTCTGTGGGTTCGAGGATCTCGAGATGAAGCTGTAAAAGGATGTCTTGTGCCGACTTATGAGGTCGGAAGCCAAACATGGTGTCGGCGAAGGTGTCCTTGCTCTCGAGATATTCCGAGAGGCGGTCGCGGACCATCGTTTCCACGAGTTTCCCTACACATGAAGTGAGGGAGATGGGCCGGAGGTTGTCTATGTTTACCGATTTCCCTGCCTTCGGGATAAAGGTTA
Organism: Dermacentor albipictus; assembly: GCF_038994185.2. Taxonomy (NCBI): domain Eukaryota; kingdom Metazoa; phylum Arthropoda; class Arachnida; order Ixodida; family Ixodidae; genus Dermacentor; species Dermacentor albipictus. The sequence goes on from NC_091824.1 coordinate 6,907,427, forward strand.
CCAAAGATGTCTTCCAATCGGCTGGCAACGAAGTGTCCCCCGTCCAAATGGCATTGATGTATTCTAGTAGGGTTTCGTACGCCCGATCTGGAAGCTTTGTCGATAGGTTGACTGTTACCTTATCCCTCCCGGGCGCCGTCCCCCTGCGCATTCGTGCAAGAGCCGCACGAAGGTCGTGAAGCTGGAAAGGCTGATCCATTTCCGGATTGTCGCAGCCTGCATACGAATAATCCATCCCTCGCGGGTCTCGAGCCTGATGGAGATATTGTGAGCGCAAAGCGTTCGCTAGCTGCTCCGTGTTTCCTTGAAAGTTGGGTAGTGCGCGAGTGAGGTGTTCCTTGGTTTCCGATCGTCTTTGTGTAGGGTCTATGAGACTCCTGAAGAGCCACCAAGTGTTGCGGCTCGACATCTGTTTTGCTGCGCTGTTATATATATCTACCCAGTTAGTGTCGGCGAGCTGGGCAGCGTACTCGGCTGCTTGCTGAGTAAGGTCAGAGATACGAGCGCGGAGTTTACGATTGTGTTTCTGCCACCGCCATTGTTTGGTTAAGCTGCGGCGAGCTTCCCAGAGGTGCATCAGGTGGTTATCCACGTCCGGTGCACGTTCCGTAAGCTGTATCTGTTTTTCGTGTGAACGGAGTGTTTGCACGAGTCCGTGCGCCCAAGTGGAGTAGCCTTGTTCCAAGAGAGAAGTTACTGGGACGGCCTGGCGGAAAGCATTCCAGTCGGGGAGTTTGGCTTGTGCAAGGGGGCGATGTAAGGGTCGAGTGTAAATGATAGTGTTCAGTATGCAGTGGTCGCTACCGAGGGTCTCCTCGGTGTTGATCCAATCTGCGTGTCGGATGTGTTTCGTGAGGGTAAGGTCGGGGCAGGTGTCCCGAGTGACAGAATTCCCTACACGTGTGGGGTGGACCGGGTCGGTTAGAAGAGTGATGCCCAGCGTAGATATAAGTCCCGCCAACTTACGACCATGCGGCTCTTCCTTGCGATAGCCCCACATGGAACAGGGGGCGTTAAAATCTCCCACTATCATCAGAGGATCGCGACCCGCGATCCTTAGCGCTGCGCTAAAGATGTTAGAAAAAGTAACGTTTTTTTTAATTTCGGGGGGCAATATATATTAAGTATGTGTACGGCGCTGTCTGTTCGCCGCAGGGGGAGGACAGAAACCATCACGTACGAATATTCCATATTTAGGTCGAGATCAACCTCCTGCGCTGTGTAGCCGGTATTGACTAGGAGACAGGTGGGCGGGTCTCGCTGAAAAGTGTTATAGCCCGAGAGCTTAACCGCAGCCCCGGTTTCTTGCAGTGCAAGTACTGCGGCGGGGTACTCGAGGTTTTCAATGTACGCCCTCAAATGTGCACGTTTCGTTGTCTTTGAAACCGCGACAGCTCCACTGTACAAGAGAGAGAGCTTGCTGTCTTTGTGGGGGGCGCCGCCCTCTAGGGAGTTGATTGGGAGGGGACGCAGCCATGTTGATTTGAAGGGAGATCGCCTTGGAGAGCCGGTCCAGGTTCCGTCACCTGCAGCTGGAGCGATTCCGGCTCCTCCGAGGGTTCGGTTAGATCGATGGGCCGGGTGAATTTTGATGGGCGGTTCGCGTCTTTGAGGGGTCCCGTTCGGCGGAAAATCCGGGGGTTTGACTCTAGCCACGTCTTAATGTTGGCCGTCACGGCGGCCGTAACCGTAGCTGTGACCGCCTTGAGAAGGCTGTCTTGAATTTGGCCAAAATTTGATATCTGAGCCGTTAATTCGGCAAGGGCGTTTTCGAGGGCAGTGCAACGCGCGTCATAGCTAGATGGTGTCAGGTCCGCATGCACCACTTGCATCGGTTCCGGAGCTACATGGGCAGGGGGCGGGGAGGACCGAGCCGTTTCTAGCGCATGAATGTTGGCGTTAAGGTCAGCATTTTGTGCCCGGAGAGTCTCGAGCTCGCGGCGAAGGGTCGCGATGTCAGAATTAAGGGGGGGATGAGGAGGGATCTTTGGTGGAGGAGAAGGTAGGGGAGTGCGGGGAGGCGGAGGAGGCCCGTCTCGTCTGCCTACCTTGGGCTGAGACGTATTCTTTGGTGTGCCAGACGTAGGGCCTTCGAGAACCGGAAAGTCCCCGTCTTGGAATGCAGGGGCGCCTGTATTCCGTGACGCTTTCGGGTTAGTTGACTGAGGTGGCTTGGGGGCACGTCCAGGCACGGTGCCCGCTGGTGGCACTGGTACAGTTGTGCCTTTCGTCCTCGTCTTGCTAGTCGTGGGAGCTTTTGAAGTGGTGTCAGAACCCGAGGGCACTGCAGTCCGAGGTTGGGTTCGTTGATCGGTCGGCTTGCCCGGTTGTTGCAGCCGTCGAAATTTGGCTGTGCAGTCTTGCGAGTCCGTAAGATGAGCCCCACCGCACACGATGCAGGAAGGAGTGCACTCGTGGGGCGCCATGTTGCCGTCTTCGAGGACTGCGACCGTTTCGCCGCAGTGTCCACAGCGATTGTCTTGAGGATTCGGGCATAAGTCCGGACGGTGACCGATGGTGCCGCATCGGAAACACGCGGGAATAGTCCGCTTATATTCGCGCACCACAGTCACCACACTGTTATAGTGCACGTAACGCGGTACTCTGTGTCCCACGAAGGTGAGCAGGGCAATCGTCGACTTCCCCAGCTTGCGGATGAAGGCTATCTCTCCTCCGCGCCACTGGACTTTAGATTTCAGGGTGGTAGAAGTTTCCTGCTCATGGACCGTAATAATCCCCCTGCAGACTTCACCGTTGACTTTGGCGTGTCCGACCACCGGGATGGGGCCTTTCAAAGCATTGAGTGTAAATTCACGAGCGAGCGCGTTCGCCACATTGACGTCTTGAGTGGTGGCAATGACAATATTCTGGTCCCAGATGGGCCAGACACTAAGAATGTCCACCGAAGATGAATTTACATAGGCAGAGAGCAAAGCACCAAGCTAACCGTTCTGCAGGGCTGTCTTCAGGGAGATCGTCACTCTGGGCTTGATGACAATCGTGAAATCTTCTTTGCGGAATCGAGGCATAGCGGTGGGCCGCCATTTCTTCGATCCCGCTGCTTGCGAGAGCTGAGGGTTGGACTTTTCAGGATTCGTAGGCACAGAAACGCCGGAACTCACGGAGTCTCCGTTGACCGCCGAAGTGTTCGAGTGTTGCTGGCGTTTACGAAGTGCCACCAACGAGAAAAGGCCTTCATCCACTATCTCCTCCATCGGAGTGGAAGTTTCAAGCGAAGACGGACCTGCTGCGACGATTTCTGACCATGTCATCGTCTCGGGATCGTACCAGCGCCAAGCGGAGGCCGCCATGGCGGCCGCGGAGAACGATAGAGATCAAGTTCGGGGCGTTGGCTCAGCTGGGTGAAGTGGCGGAGACAAAAATGGGCCTAAGAGGCGCCAAAAAATGGCCCACCTGCTCCAGAGTGGTATCTTTGGGCGCCAGGTGATGTTATCCGTCTAGTAGAGGCAAAATTTCACGGGTCCCTTGGAATTTTCGATAAACCGGAGGTAAATTGCCGGAGCCGATATGAAGCGCGTCCGCTCGCTCCGCGCTCGCAGCGCCCTCCCTTGCGGTGGGAAGTAGAAGGGGACAAAACGGTATAACTCTATTTCGAGTAACCGCAACGGCATTGCGCCAGGTAAAGGGAGCTGTAGGGCAAGAATGGAGGCGGGAGAAGGACAGCCAGGCGCAAGCACTGCCAGAGGTGACAAATGCCACTAAGGAACGCGTCCCGCAAACGGCGAAGCGACAGACATGGCAGGACACGGAGAGCGGGAGAAGGAATGGCGTGAAGTGTTGCGATAGTCACCGATACGCGGCTGCGCGGAGGAAGTGGGTGAGAGGATAGGCGACAACAGGTGATCAGGCTTTGGCGGATGTTGGCGGACAAGGAGAGAGCAAGACTCGCGCCGCACGCAAAAGATGGCAGCAGGAGCGCGCGCAGCGAGAGCAGCGCGCGCATGGTGGCCTTCGTTACGGCGACGCGAAACGTGGAAGCGGGCGCGAAAGAGCTGCGCTCAAAACAATGACATCGTCTAAATACACGAGACATGATTCCCACTTAATACCTGACAGCAAGGTGTCAATCATCCTTTGAAAGGTCCTGGGAGCTGAGCATAATCCGAAGGGCAGCTCTGTAATTTTGCACAGGCCTTCAGGAGTTACGAAAGCAATTTTTTCGTGATCTCGTTCACTGACTTCTATCTGTCAGTATCCGCTGCCAAAATCCACTGAGGAGAAGTATCGGGCATATCGAAGACGTCGCTCTAGAGAGTCATCTATGCGGGGAAGAGGGTAGACATCTTTTTTCGTCGCCCTGTTCAGTTTGCAGTAATCCACACAAAAGCAAAAAGTGCCGTCCTTATTCTTGACAAGTAGAACCGGCCATGCCTATGGGCTGGTTCGGGGTTGAATTACGTCGCCGTGTAGCATTTGCTTCACTTGACAACTAATCGCCCTTCCTCCTCATGTGACACACGCTGGGCGGACTGACGCACGGGACGTTCGGCCGAGTCTGTTGTAATATGCTGCTTCGTGATGGGGATGTGTGCTACTTTTGACGTGGATACGAAACAATCAATGAACATGCATAAAGTACTTCGTATTCGCTCTTTCTCAAGATTTTCGTCGACTGTACTAACAACCACGGTGTCACTCTTGGCGTTTGCAGAAATCTCTGCAAGAGTAGGTCCTATTACATCCCTAATATCTTCAAAGTGAGAAATGGCCATTCGCTTTGCCAGGTGTTGCTAACTCCCCACTGAGGTTCGTCACTAAAACCTCAGTTATTCGCCCGTTCAGTTAAATAATGCCGCGGGCGACACAGACTTGCCGAGCCTAGAGCACCGACACGTCAGCGATGCTGCTACTACTATGGTCGAAGTCGCTTTCAACAATTACGAACATACTAGTTCGCGGCGGGAGTGTCCCAGTGTCATCAACACGCAGTGCTGTATTGCGCGTGTTGCTATCTTGCATAGTTGCCGTAAAACGTTATAATCCGCTCCCGAAGATCGATAAGAACAATGTGGTCACGAAGAAAATTCATCCCAAGGATGACTTTCCGCAAGCACTCGCGCAACACTATAGACGAAGGAGCGTACGTTCACTGACGGATTTGGAGCCTAGCGGTGCATCTCCCAATCGGCGTCAACAGATGACCACCTTATGTTCGAAGGCTTGGTCCGTGCCATGGCGTCGTGACTTTTTCTCAATTCAGCAGCTAGTTCGGTACTCACAACAGAATAATCGGCGCCAGTATCTACGAGGGCAGGGACCGGGTAGTTGTCAACTTGAATGGCGATGTCTGCGGAAACACTTTTGTAGTCGACGGCATGCGGCGGTGAAAGAAGAGGAGATTCTTAATGGAAGGATTGAAAATATGGGATGAAATGCAGCGCAGTAACTGTCTCACCGTAGAGAACACCTCAACAGCGCACGGTGAAAGGGAGTCGGTGGTTGGCTGGTGTGTCGGGGGAGGAGGAGGTTTTATACATCCGTATACAGCGGTCCCACCCCCGGCGGTCACTGCTCCTTGTATCCCCGGCGTCGGCTTGGGGACCTGATGGATCTTCCCCTAATGCCATGAGCGGACGGCAAGGGTTTGCCAGGCGACGTAGAACACCGAAGAGATGTAAAGCGGTACTGGCACCGCGAAAGCGTCGGGGACTACTGGTTCTCCAAGTACTCGACAATTTCTAGGCACCGCTGGGCGTCTGGGCGAAATCCAGGAATGCCCATCTGGCGGTATGTTCACTCCCGATATGGGTGACATGCATCACCACAATGGTAGCAGAATGGTCGATTTCCTGGGATGCGAAAAACACTGAATTTCGGCACGTCTAGAATTGGGCTTGCGGAAAGCAGAGGGCTGGAAAAGTGCAGAGGATACGACAAGGGCTGTACCATCTGTTGCGTGGATGGGCGGGCTGAATATCCGACTGCCGGCATAGGAGATCCTAAGGCTTCGGCGTACGTCAGGAGAGGGGCGGCGACTGGCACCGCGACCAGCGGTTGCAACAGCTGCCTGATTTCTTTGCGAACCACATCACTTAAAGAAGTCACGTGGTTTTGAGGAGACGCTGCATGAAGTTGTTCCAGGTCCTCGCGGGAAGTACTCTGCACGAGCTCCCTTTGGGTCGTCAATTTCAGGGGTGACCATGGACGACGAGAGAGATGTGGAGTTGCTTGGGCGCTCGTACTGAGACGACCACTGTCGTAGCATACGCTCCATTGCTGTGGCGTCGTTGAGGATTTCGACTGCGGTGCCTGGTGGCTTGCGCACTAGACCTGCAAACTGCTCTTTCGCGCCCAGCATCAACAAGCGTAGTTTCTTCTCTTCTGTCATCCCCGGATCAGTGTGCCGGAACAGGCACGACATGTCTACAAAGAAGATGGTGACACTCTCATTTGGTCGTTGATTCCTGGAATTGAGAGCACGATCTGCTTGTTCTTTCCGGTCTGAACTTCCGTGGGTATTGCGCAGCTGGCTACAAAATTCTTGCCAGTTCACCAGAGTAGCTCCATGGCTTTCGAATCAGATGCGTGCCGAATCCTCGAGGGCGAAGTAGACATACCGGAGGTTATGCTGGTGGTTCCATTCATTGACGCTGGCAACGTATCTAGACTCTAGTGGTCCACCCAGTCTTCAGCATCCTCGAACGCGTCACCGTGAAACGACCTTGGGGTTCGCAGCGTGTTGAAAATCCACGGAGCAGGCGGTGTGGTCTCTCCAGTCTGGCTACTCGTTGAATTGGTTGTCATGGCTCTACTCTTTACTGAGAGAGGGTCCAGTTCTGGTGGTAGTCCTAGTTGTCACCGGCTGCGTCGAAGGTATCGCGATCTAAATTGAGAGCTTCCTGTTGGTAACAGTCCATGGAACAGTTCACCCCGCACCTCCATCAGTCACGTTACTACATATGTGACAAAAAGTCAATGTAATGGAACCAGACAGTTCCCGTCCGACACCTGTACTGAGCGGGCGTCATCGTCAGCCTCACCTTCTGCAGAAGCGGCAAACCCACTGCACAGCCAGCTGTTATGCTCGTCACAATGTTGTTCAATAGCCTGACAAGGAAACAGCAGTTCAGAATCGCCAGTGAGGCTCTAGAGTCTATAAAGAATACGGTTATCTAGTTGAATTACTCATAGAGTACCCTGATTATGAGAAGGAAATATACAGAAGAATAAAAATGAGTTGGAGTGCATAAATCAGGCTTTGCCAGATCCCGACCGGGAGCTTACCATTATCATTGAAAAGAAAGATGCACAATCAATGCATTATACCTTTGCTAACATATGAGGCTGAAACTTGTAGGCTGACAAAGAAACTCGAGAACAAGTTAAGGACAGCGCCAAGAGGGATGGAACGAAAAATGTTGGGCACAACGTTAAGAGAAGATCAAGGAGCAAGCGAGCATAGCCGATATTCTAATTGGCAATAGGAGAAATAAATGGAGCTGGGCACGCCATCAAATGCGGAGGATGCATAACCAGTTGATCATTATGTTTTCAGGACAGGTGCCAAGGAGAATGAAAGCTCCATCGAGGACGACAGAAAACTAGGCAGCATAATGAAATTAGGAAATCTGCAGGTGCAAGTTGTGCTGCAATCTCTTGGCGCAGGACAGGGGTAATTGGAGAGCGCATTCGTCCTGCAGCGCACATAAAAAATAGGCTGCTGCTGCTGCTGCTGCTGCTACTCATGATGATGGGGATGATGACGACGATGAAGTATGTCACCAAATAGTCGGACCTGTCGATACACAATATGCTGCACATCACACTGGATGCTGGTTGGGGACACTTTGAAGCCGAGCAATTTCAACGTCTTGTAGTTCCAAGTCCCCCAGCCTGACGTGATCAAGCCAACTTTTATCCCTGCCTTTTCCGTGGTTCCTGGGGCTTAGACCGAGGTTTACAAACGATCTATCCGGCCAGCAATAGTACCATAGAGGTGCTTAGATAATTTCATATTATCGACAATGCGACTGCCCTGACAATGGTGTTAGGACATTCAGCTTACTTTTTCAGCTCCCTAATAAAGAACATTTGTTTAAAAACCAAGGCATATATTACATGGCTTCAGTTATTTTATTAGGCCACAACTTCTGAACACGGAAAGTAAGCTCTCTTTGCTGAGGCGCTTATTAACGTAGAGCATTTTACTCATTGAAGTACATCGTACCCTTCGTATTCTTAAGCAAATAGGTTTGCATAATTTGTTTTACTGTCTCGCGTTGCTAGGGTTGTGAACGTTGCACGGACTTTGTCAACCTTCGTGCCTTGTTTTTTTTGTGCGTCGTCATTGTAATTGCTAATCTTGCTGCAAATTCTTCTTCAGGTTTCCTGAATATTGGGTCACAATTGCTGTTAGCAGCTTCTGCATGCTTGTGGCACGTACACTGAATCGCACTGATTTTTTCTTCACTCATGTCAGTCACCGAGTCTAGGACTTTAATTTTACAGAACTCTCAGTTTCTAAGGGCGTGACATGCTGGCTGGTCTGAGCCAACCTCCATGAAACCTTGCATTCGGTGCGAGTATCTTGGAATAATTAGTATGCACATACTCGTAAGGAGAACATGTGAATTGTCATCGCAGACGTATCTAGAAACAATAAAAATTACAACGAATTACCATAGCGAACAAGCTTTACCTTACAGTGTTTTAGTTAAGGCAAAATCTCAAAAGATCATAGCTGATAACTAGAATTTCAGCGTCAGAATAAGCTACAGTTCGCAATATTCAGTCGGGGCATCGCTGCTTTGCACAATGTAATAATCCAATAAAAGTACGTAAAAACAACGAAATGACGTAGAAGAGACATCTGGCACATCACTGTGCGCGGTACACATGTGCTCCGATGTTTGGAAAATACTGTGTCGTTGAAAAGCAAGATATTAAACGCTAATAGAAAATATTGAAGAAGTTCTCGTCGAAAAACTTGGTGGGCAGTGTGTGAGCATCCCTTTTATCTTTCTTCTCAGCAAAAAAAAAGTTTTCTGAAGAAGTTGTAAACTGTTTTTGTTTGTTTGTTTGTTTGTTTGATGTGTTGACTATAAGTGTGCTCTCTGCAAGAAAAAAAGAACATTTGCAAATCAGCGCTGTGTTCTACGTGTTCTTTGCTGCCTCTCCACTCGCGCCTTGTTTTTTACACTCGCTCATTTGACCGTCATGAACAACCAACTAGCCCGAATGTCAGCTCCAGGGGACAGTATCCCGGAATCAGTGTTTTGAAGCACATTGGAATAAAATTTTATACGCTAGAGGAGGACAGAAGGAAGACGTTCACAGCGCAACTGTGTTGTGCACGTCTCCTTTCCGTTGTGTCCCCATACGCCACCCCTATAAAAGGTAATCCTAGTTAGAGTATCAACATGTCCAGCATGCATCAGCGAAGCACACTGTTGCCAGCGGCCACTGAGCGCACACACGCGTCACGGGTCAGTAGACCTCGTAAATACACTTGCGCACAAACTTGGTCTTGATCGTCCACAAGCACAAATATTTATCATGCAGGATTTTTACCCTGTCTTCTACACTTGGTCTTTTTGTCATTGCGAAGATCACGCTTCAGTCACTCCGCAATTAAGCCGACTCCAGAGGCTTGAAGGAATTTTCACTGCTTCAAGTAAGCTCATTGTGAGATATTCCGGCAGAACCAATCTCATGATGGATGTCCACGTTAGTTTGATTCGTATTGCAGCAATGTAGATACGCAGTGCAGGCAGCGCTGAATTGCGTCAGGAATACGAGGCATGTGTGCAGTCAGGCTCCTCTCTCGCACATTCCTCAGGAGATCCAGCGGCAACGTCCACCCGTGGCGCGTACCTGAAGATGTATCACATGGGCTGATAAGCTTCCAGCACCACAGAAATCTCAAAAGCCTTTTTTTGCAGTTGAATAGCAGCCCACACCCATTCGCGCATAGTGATCGTCTCAAATTGCTGTCAAAGAGGTTCCCCGAAGAGCAGCGCAAGCGCAGTTATCCACGTTGGCGTAAGCGTGGTGCATTTAAAAGCGGAACATACCCAATGGCTCTAGTTGGCCTGAAACAGCTTCATTAAACTTCAGGACGTGCCCAATACCATATACTCAGTAAACCAAGTTGGTCCAATGGTTGGTTTCAAGCCCGCTTTTCTCAGCATAGCAGCCTTATTCTCTATCCATGACACAGTGACAAAAGTTGGGGGAAAATGGTCAGAGCTCGAAAACAAACATAAATGCTGTAAATGGGCGCATTTATCCCAAGAATGCTAATCGCTTTAATACATCAGATACTGCAGTGGATCCAGCTTCCCTTCGTGCTCTAAGCCAATAAATTTCATTAGGGTTTCCTATGCGACTGTTTTTGTTTTTTCCCCTCACCTCCTAATGCAGTTCGCCCTCTTTTGCACGGCTAGTGATAACTGGCGATGCGGTCACTTTTGCTGGCCTTCTTTTCGTTTTGGCGTCTCTTTAATAATGCGAACAGAAAGATAGGATACACAATGAACCAAGAGAGTATACGCACCACGCCCGTAGCCAGGTACGGTTTACCGCGTGGAAGTCTCAATTTAGTACGGTTGATTGTGTGAACGTAATAGAACAAGACGCGTTCGGGGTTGGAGCGGCCCGCTCGCATAACACTAAATAATCACTTTGGGGCTTCGTATTTCGTTCGCTGCAGATTTCGTTCCCATCTATAGAGAGGTTCAGCGGCAAACAAAGACGGCTTGGGAGCTCCCGGACAGCCGCTACGGCTGCCCGTAAATAAACACTGGGAGTCCATCTTTTTCTTTTTCATCGTCGCCTCAGCATTTCCTCCAAAGCAACATGCGAGACCATGCACCTAAAATTTCGCCAGCTCCTACGGAAGTTACCAACATCAGTGGCTTGGAATATACCAGACTACCTATGAAAACTGCCAACATTGGTAGCAACTTGGCAGCAGGGATGAGCTTCGCTCACTTTGTCTGAGCCGTTTTCTACATTTCGTTGCAGATCATTCTTGCCCGACCTGCACGGCCCAACCGGTCGTGGTTAGTTGGACACGTGTCGGCCAAATCACCGACACCGTGCAGAACAAGCAGGCGCGCACGGCGGCCGCGTTTGTGATTTGGCGCCACTATTTCCACTATTATAATGTTCCAGGGGCGTTGAATTGCACGAAATGCATTAGTTACATTCGTAAAGTCCATTAGCTTTGGCAAATGTATTTTTTTACTTGTCAGCCTCATGCATGGGGATCTGCCCGCAACCAGAGCTAAGATAAAGGCTGGATAAATACTCCATGCATTGTTATAAATCTAAGGCATCATCATTTCGGGACAATGGACACACGTCTCTCTGGGTTATCTTGTTAAAGGCATAGTTTTCTACGCAAGACGCATCGAGCCATCTTATGCACCAAATGAACAGCTCACGACCAAGGAGTGAAGTAGGAGTGGATTGTGTTTCGTTTGAACATGTTCGTTGAACAATCGGGCATTTGGCGTAAAAGACGTGATGTGGTCAACGGCGCACGATGGCAGTTCCTTCTGCATGCAGGCGACTAGCCATCGCAGGGATTTTTCCCACAAGAGTAGAACGCACTTCGAAGCATGCAACGCAAGCAACAACACCAGCGACTCCTCGGTCTGCTGGGCCGCTAGATCAGTGCTGATTGCACTTGCGATCGGATTGGATCGGAAAACATTTATAGGGCTCTAGGAGAGAGATCTCCGCGGCTTCAGACGGCCTCTTCAATCTTATGATGGATTCTTCTGTCTGCAATCACAGTGTCGGCGCCCTAGACCAAGGCTCCTCTGAGTATGGCCAACCCGCGAGCTCGCTCTACTAGGCGCTTTTGACCTTTTAGTAAAACAATGCAGGGGGCTAGTTGGTGAACGTTCATGGTGATATTGCGCTCAGTTTTACACAGACGATGTTAAGGAAGGACAGGACGGGGACGGACGTAGCGCAAACTACCAACTATTTATTACTGTTAAATAACGCGCTTATATACAAGGAGATATGGCGCGGGGGGGTATTTCATTTCATTTCATAAAAGATATGACAAGTTCACGGAATGTGATCATAGTTCGGGTCAGGCCTACGTCGTTCACTGGCACTGTCATATCTTTTATACCCCCCCCCCCCCGCGCGCCATATCTCCTTGTATATAAGCGCGTCATTTAACAGTAATAAACAGTTGGTAGTTTGCGCTACGTCCGTCCACGTCCTGTCCTTCCTTAACATCGTCTGTGCAAAAGTGAGCGCAATATAACCATGAACCCTTTTGGCCGTTCAAGCTTACGCTGGAAAGCATGCTCTCCCACTGTGCCGCACTCGGGTTTTTAATTTTATAGATAGTTGGGGACTCAATATTTTGACAGGCCCATGGTATGTGGTATAGATCTGGTTTCTCTCCGCACCATGGACACTTAGCCTCATACTGTGTAGGGAAAATTTTATTGAGAATGTTTAGCTTCGGGAAAGTACCCATCTGCAGTTGTCGCCATGCAACAGCATCCTCTCTGCTTAGATCCTTATCTGGAGGTGGGTACTTCAATCTGACCCCTTTTTAATAATTTAGGATATCTGAGTAGCCCATGGATACTGAGTCGGGTTCCTCAAGGATGGATGTGTCGGACGCCCAGTTTGTATGCCCTCGAGCTATCCTATCCGCCTCTTGGTTCCCTGTTATGCCAGTGTGCCCTGGTACCCAGATTATGGTATGCTGAACTTTGTTTCCCGGGTCGCATGAGCAGAGTATGCGGCGTGCTCTGCGCCCAATTCTGCCGTTTGTATAACTACGGCATGCTGCTTGAGAGTCTGTTATTATTGTTAGGGACCTGCCAGCAAGAACACAAGCAGAGACCTCATCTACAGCTGTCGGTGGTTTTCACGGTTTTCATGGTGGTTTCCGGCTGAATCACCGGAAGCAAGTAACAACGGCGCCTTTAGGAAACAATGGCAAGAAGAAGCCAAGGAACATGAATCCGGGAAGAGGCGAATTTTAGAGCGCAGCTCCCAAGCGCCCGTTCCTGGGTTGAGCGTCATCGTCCCTCAGCGTAAGCTCGCGAACGCGCTGGTGCCACTTCTCACGCATTCGTCGTCGTCTTCCTCCACAGCTGAACAATGAGTAATATGGTACGTATCGTCACCTTATTGAGGTCCTGTAGACCGTAAGTCCTCATGAAGCGGGCCGCTCCCATGTGGGAACTGCAAGGCCAGGCCTCCCGGCGGCATCGTGGGCCTGCTGGACCGCTCAGAGTTGGTCAGCCCTAAGAGGGCTCCAGAGAACCGCCTCCCATCTGCCAAAGCTATTATTGATAATAGAGCGTGACCGGCCACACCGCCAGAGCATGTGTTCTAACAATTTCTCAACAATTGCGGCAAGTACCCTAGGGGTAAGTGTCCGGATGGTTTGTATGTAAGAGTGACGGATTGGGATGCGTATTAGTTTGTACTAGACGGAGCGTTAGTGCTTGAGCTCTCTTCAGTCGCGGATGAGGAATGAAGTAGATTCTACAGCTGAGATAACAGTGTTTAGTAATCTCGTTGTAGGTGGAGGGCGTGTTCCTGTTTTCTAAGAAGTTGGCTTCCGATTGGTTGGGGGTAGTGTGGTGGGCAAGTTCGCGGCAGCCCCGTGAGCCGACTCGCTCAGGTTGTCAGGAGCACCCTCTATCTGACCCTGATGTGCGTTAAACCCATAAATGAAATAGTGCGTGATTTTCTTGTGCCCAAGAAGTCTCACGAACGGATGGAAACGGTCCCTTCTTCAAATGCTCTAACTGCAGACATTGAATTGCTATAGATAGCATTCTGTCAGTTATCCTAGACTTAGCCTAGACCTGAGGAGGGAACGGAAGAAACTGGTACATAAGAAGCCGATTAATGAGTTAGCAGTAAGAGGTAAAATAGAGGAATTCCAGATCAAGCTACAGAACAGGTATTCGGCTTTACCTCAGGAAGAGGACCTTAGTGTTGAAGCAATGAACGACAATCTTGTGGGCATCATTCAGGAGTGTGCAATGGAAGTCGGTGGTAATTCCGTTAGGAAGGATACCAGCAAACTATCGCAGGAGACAAAAGATCTGATCAAGAAACGCCAATGTATGAAAGCATCTAACCCTACAGCTAGAATAGAACTGGCACAACTTTCCAAGTTAATCAATAAGCGTAAGACAGCTGACATAAGGAAGTATAATAAGGATAGAATTGAACATGCTCTCAGGAACAGAGGAAGCCTAAAAACAGTGAAGAAGAAACTAGGAATTGGCAAGAATCAGATGTATTCGTTAAGAGACAAAGCCGGCAATATGATTGCTAATATGGATGAGATAGTTCAAGTGGCTGAGGAGTTCTATATAGATTTATACAGTACCAGTGGCACCCACGACAATAATGGAATAGAAAATGGTCTAGACGAATACAAAATCCCAAAGGTAACGCCGGAAGAAGTAAAGAAAACCTTGGGAGATATGCAAAGGGGGAAGGTAGCTGGGGAGGATCAGGTAACAGCAGATTTGTTGAAGGATGGTGGACAGATTGTTCTAGAGAAACTGGCCACCCTGTATACGCATTGCCTTATGACCTCGAGCGTACCGGAATCTTGGAAGAAGGCTAACATATTCCTAATCCATAAGAAAGGGGACGCCAAAGACTTGAAAAATTATAGACCGATCAGCTTACTGTCCGTTGCGTACAAACTTTTTACTAAGGTAATCGCGAATAGAATCAGGAGCACCTTAGACTTCTGTCAAGCAAAGGACCAGGCAGGATTCCGTAAAGGCTACTCAACAATAGATCATATTCACACTGTCAATCAGGTGATAGAGAAATGTGCGGAATATAACTAACCCTTACATATAGCTTTCATTGATTACGAGAAAGTGTTTGATTCTGTAGAAACCTCAGCAGTCATGGAGCCATTAGGCAATCGGGGTGAAGACGAGCCGTATGTAAAAATACTGAAAGATATCTATAGGGGCTCCACAGCCACCGTAGTCCTCCATAAAGCAAGCAACAAAATCCCAATAAAGAAAGGCGTCAGGCAGGGAGATACGATATCTCCAATGCTATTCACAGCGTGTTTACAGAAGGTATTCAGAGACCTGGATTGGGAAGAATTGGGGATAAAAGGTAATGGAGAATACCTTAGAAACTTGCGATTCGCTGATGATATTGCCTTGCTTAGTAACTCAGGGTACCAATTGCAATGCATCCTCACTGACCTGGAGAGGCAAAGCAGAAGAGTGGGTCTAAAAATTAATCTGCAGAAAACTAAAGTAATGCTTAACAGTCTCTGAAGAGAACAGCAATTTACAATAGGCAGCGAGGCACTGGAAGTCGTAAGGGAATACATTGACTTAGGGCAGGTAGTGACGGCGGTTCCGGATCATGAGATGGAAATAATCAGAAGAATAAGAATGGGCTGGGGTGCATTTGGCAGGCATTCTCAGATCATCAACAGCAGGTTGCCATTATCCCTCAAGAGAAAAGTATATAATAGCTGTGTCTTACCAGTACTCACCTACGGAGCAGAAAACTGGAGGTTTACGAAAACGGTTCTACTCAAATTGAGGACGACGCAACGAGCTATGGAAAGAAGAATGATGGGTGTAACGTTAAGAAATAAGAAAAGAGGAGTTTGGGTGAGGGAACAAATGCGAGTTAATGACATCTTAGTTCAAATGAAGAAAAAGAAATGGACATGGGCAGGACATGTAATGAGGAGGGAAGATAACCGATGGTCATTAAGGGTTACGGACTGGATCCCAAGGGAAGGGAAGCGTAGCAGGGGGCGGCAGAAACTTAGGTGGGCGCATGAGATTCAGAAATTTGCAGGCACGGCATGGCCACAATTAGTACATGACCGGGGTTGCTGGAGAAGAATGGGAGAGGCCTTTGCCCTGCAGTGGGCGTAACCAGGCTGATGATGATGATGATGATGATGATGATGATGATGATGATGATGATGATGATGATGATGAGTTATCCAGCAGGGCTAGTGCATTAGCCATTTGTTCAGCAATTTAGGAGCCCCTGATAC
The DNA here is from genome assembly GCF_038994185.2 of Dermacentor albipictus. Taxonomy (NCBI): domain Eukaryota; kingdom Metazoa; phylum Arthropoda; class Arachnida; order Ixodida; family Ixodidae; genus Dermacentor; species Dermacentor albipictus. The sequence continues at coordinate 6,923,448 of NC_091824.1, forward strand.
GAACCGAGGCAGCATTGGTGATTCCTTGCCGACCATCGACAGTGACGATCGTGAAAAGCAGTGAAGAAGAAACTAGGAATTGGCAAGACACAGATGTATGCGTTATGAGACAAAGCCGGCAATATCATTACTAATACGGATGAGATAGTTCAAGTGGCTGAGGAGTTCTATAGAGATTTATACAGTACCAGTGGCACCCACGACGATAATGGAATAGAAAATAGTCTAGACGAATTCAAAATCCCAAAGGTAACGCCGGAAGAAGTAAAGAAAACCTTGGGAGATATGCAAAGGGGGAAGGTAGCTGGGGAGGATCAGGTAACAGCAGATTTGTTGAAGCAAGGTGGGCAGATTGTTCTAGAAAAACTGGCCACCCTGTATACGCAATGCCTCGTCACCTCGAGCGTACCGGAATCTCAGAAGAACGCTAACATAATCCTAATCCATAAGAAAGGGGACGCCAAAGACTTGAAAAATTATAGATCGATCAACTTATTGTCTGTTGCCTACGAAGTATTTACTAAGGTTCTCGCAAATAGAATGAGGAACACCTTGGACTTCTGTCAACCAAAGGACCAGGCTGGATTCCGTAAAGGCTACTCATCAATAGACCATATTCACACTATGAATCAGGTGATAGAGAAATGTGCGGAATATAACCAACCCTTATATATAGCTTTCATTGATTACGAGAAAGTGTTTGATTCATTCAAAACCTCAGCAGTCACGGAGGAATTACGGAATCAGGGTGTAGACGAGCCGCATATAAAAACACTGAAACATATCTATAGCGGCTCCACAGCCACCGTAGTCCTCCATAAAGTAAGCAACAAAGTGCCAATAAAGAAAGGCATCAGGCAGGGAGATACGGTCTTTCCAATGCTATTCACAGCGTGTTTACAGGAGTTATTCAGAGACCTGGATTGGGAAGAATTGGAGATAAGAGTTAATGGAGAATACCTTAGCAACTTGCGATTCGCTGATTATATTGTCTTGCTTAGTAACTCAGGGGACCAATTGCAACGCATGCTCTCTGACCTGGAGAGGCAAAGCAGAAGGGTGGGCCAAACATTATTCTGCAGAAAACTAAATTAATGGTTAACAATCTCGGAAGAGAACAGCAGTTCACGATAGGTAGCGAGGCACTGGAAGTGGTAAGGGAATACATCTACTTAGGGCAGGCAGTGACCGCGGATCCGGATCACGAGACTCACGGATCACGGATCACGATCACAGTCAGAAGAACAAGAATGGGCTGGGGTAGGTTTGGTAGGCATTCTCAGATCATGAACAGCAGGTAGCCATTATCCGTCAAGAGAGAAGTGTATAACAGCTATGCCTTACCAGTACTCACGTATGGGGCAGAAACCTGGAGGCTTGCGAAAAGGGTTCTACATAAATTGAGGAAGACGCAACGAGCTGTGGAAAGAAGAATGATGAGTGTAACGTTAAGAAATAAGAAAAGAGGAGATTGGGTGAGGGAACAAACGCGAGTTATTGACATCTTAGTTGAAATCAAGAAAAAGAAATGGGCATGGGCAGGACATCTAATGAGGAGGGAAGGTAACCGATGGTGATTAAGGATTACGGACTGGATTACAAGGGAAGGGAAGCGCAGCAGGGGGCGGGAGATAGTCAGGTGGGCGGATGAGATTAAGAAGTTTGCAGGGACGACATGGCCACAATTAGTACATGATCGGGGTAGTGGGGAAGTATGGGAGCAGCATTTGCCCTGCAGTGGGCGTAACCAGGCTGATGATGATGACAAACGTGTGCGGGAAACTGGATAACCCGCTTAGTAATCTTCCTAAGCTGCGCATTCGATTTATCCCGCTCTGCCCGTTTCCATCGATGCATGGCAGCCACGTATGTAAAGTGGTACAGAATGAAAGCTTGCATTAGTCTAATGAGGTTGTGCTTCTTGAGTCCATGATGCCGATTTGATACGTTACGAACTAAACGAGTTTCACTCTTAGCAACTAGCTTCCCTGTAGTGTTGCCATTTCTACCCCCTGACTCAACGATCATGCCCAAGACCTCGATTGAATCGCCTCTGGGTGTGTGGCAACCGCTTCGAGTATATAGGTTGATGCCCCTGTCTTTTAACAATGTCCACCCTTTGGGCTTTGGACCCCATTTCTTGAGACTTTACAGAACCAGTTCCGACTTCAAGGGGGAGCATCTGAGATTGGCGGTTTCGAGATAGGTTCCGATAGTGTCTATGGCTTCCTGTAGGGCTCCCTCAACCTGACTATCATTGCCTCCTGTGCACCATATTGGCGGCGAGGAGTTACGGAGTCACCATCTATCGAAAGTGCCTCGCTGGCGTAGTATGAGGGATCACGTGGCGCGCTCCTCATAGGTTTTGCTGTCAGCGCTCACTGAAAACACCACGCGCGAGCTCTCCCTGATATTTCTGCAAGTACTCTCGAAACGAGAGAAGTTTTTTACTGTCTAAACAATTTTCTTGGGCAAACTGAAAGCACAGAATCGTTTACAGACACTATCTCTTCACCGAATACGTACAGTGAACGCCACTGCGCGCGGTCGCCGCGATGGAGTCTCCCGAACAGGCTCCTTGCGTGAAAGGTAGTTAAACACTGAGAGCACACTATTGTGAAATATGTTGTTATAGTGTTTGTATAAATAATAGCGTAATAGAATGAAGCCTCAATGCAGCGATCGCACAGATTCGCAGTGACCGACTGCGCCTCTGCATGCTTTCCGCGCACGGTTTCGCTTTCGCCGCGTGCGTGTTTTCGCACCGTGCTATGAGATTTAGGCCGCAGAATATGAGCATTTGACAGTATACAAGCAACCATTGTTGCGTGGGCGCTATCAGAGCTGTTCAAAAATAATTTCATTGTAGAGACTTTGACGCCTACGGGAACTGTGATATGCCGTCGGGACGCTTCAATCTTTTTTTTTTCTTGTAAATTCTTGGACGTTTCAATATTTTTTCTCGAGTTGCTTCGCACTGTATGTTTATCTGTGTTTTTAGCGTGCGATTTCCCGCTGCTTCTTTTTTGCAATCGAGTGCATTAATTCATAACACAAACAAGACCATATGCCATGCTTTTTTTAATGTGCTTCTTACCGCTCCCTTTCCATTCCTGTGAACTTGCCAGTATCTATAGTATCGACAAGTTCATAGACCAAACCGTCATGACATTAGTCGGGCAGCGGACCCGGGCGAGCGTCTCAATGCGCGTTTTCCGAACATCGCTGACCCGGCGCCCTAGCAGAAATCTTCCTCGCTCTGTGCTTCCTGCATACCCGAGTTGTAGCCGATGTCTGTTTGCCGGTTTTATGTTTCGCGAGCCAAGCTTCACACAGCTTCTTGTCCTGCGGCTACGTGTGAATAAGGCTGACACTGGACTTCGTTGCGTACGTCCGGCAATGCGGCACCGAGCAGTAGCCTACCATGTCGCGCGCCTTCAAAAGCAGCCGCTACCTATTGTAATGCTTCGAAGCGTTGTAAAGGAGACACTCGACGCGGAAAAATCTCGCCACTGAATGAGGACCGCAGCGTACGAGGTAATTCAAACTCTCATTTTCAGCTCGCTTCCGCGCTCCCGAAGCAGCCGACGCTGCCGCTATGTCCACGTGATCCCTAATAGCACGTCACGCCAACGGTGGCGCCAGCTTTTCCAGTGGTGGAGCTCGAGGCCAATAGTGATATAATCGGCGTACTGATGTGTTTGATGCCTTCAATTACGAGAAGCTTTCTGCTAAGGCCGACCATTGCTGTATGCAATAAAGAGGGGGAAATGACCACCCCCTGTGGCTGCCCCTCTGGCCAGGTTCCAGCAGTTGTGATTGGAGATCGGCCACACGGAGGGTAGCCTTACTATCCGCAAGGAACGATTTGACGCAGTTGTAAAATCTCTCACCCAGATTGAGCCGAGATATCGAGGCTAGGATATTCGAATGTAGAACGTTGTCGAATGCCTTGTCAAGATCAAATCCCAAAACAGGGCCAAGTGTCATTAGAGTCGTTGTCTATCATTTGGTGCTTAATGAATTTCATAGTATCCTGTCTGGATAGGCCCGCTCTGAATCCCATCATACTCTGGGGGTAAATGTCTTTATTCTATAAGAACCGGGAGAGTCGATTGAGGACCGCATGCTCCCTTACGTTACCCACACAGGATGTAAGTGAGATGGGCTTTAAGTTGTCAACGCTAGGTATTTTGCCAGGTTTGTTCCTCCAAATTTCATTAATTTCCTCTCTGAAGTGTGCGTATAATTTATCATACAGATTTTGCAACGCCTTGGAGATGGCATCCGGCCCTGGTTCAGATCTACCATTGAGTCGTTGTAGAGCCCTAAGAATCTCCTCAACGCCAAACTCCGCAACCAAATAGTAATAAGCCTGGCCATGGTAATCGAAATATACAGGAGCCGACTGGGAAATATTTGTCAGTGAGCGTACGGATTAGCTCATCCTCGGAGTTCATTCGTGTGATCTCATGTATGCTTCTACCAATGACATGCTTCTGAGTACACTTAGTATTAGTGTCGTTAAGCGGGTGCCGAAGCAATGTCCAAGCTCTACCATTACGCATCTGGCCATCAGTGCTCAATGTGTTTGTTTATATTGACACGTGTACTTATCTTTATCGGGCGACCACGTTTCGCCGCCTGACAAATGTTATCGCACAGCGCGGGCCGCGCCTGCATCCATCCGAAGTACCCGCCATGGTTGCTCAGTGGCTATGGTGTTGGGCTGCTGAGCACGAAGTCGCGGGATCGAATCCCGGCTAAGGCAGTCGCATTTCGATGGGGGCGAAGTGCGAAAACACCCGTGTACTTAGATTTAGGTGCACGTTAAAGAACCCCAGGTAGTCAACTTTTCCGGAATCCTCCACTACGGCGTGCCTCATAATCAGAAAGTGGTTTTGGCACGTAAAACCCCATAATTTAATTTTTAATCTATTCGAAGTTTCTGGAAAGTTATCGATGCTTCTATCCGCTGTCTGTTGTCGCCGAACCTTGTGTTATCTGATTTCATCACCTGACGCGAATGGTGTAGAACTTTGTGGAAGGCCCGTGGGTGCCAACGATTAGCCTGGAACATTCGACGACTGCTGTAAAAAGCCGACGTGCTTGACCCGCCCATCAGATTTTCGCCGACCGTGTTCACCGCTATCGTTGTGCTATAAGTGTAGCCTGTTTTTGAGGGCACAAGTTCGCCCAATAAAACTTAGTTTTGTCATTCACAGTATTGCTACTATGTTCTTCAACGTCACCACCACGTGACAAAATGAGATATCTTTTTTCTACCCTACGATTAAGTTGTTGGCTCTTCCATCTCTTGAGAATTGACGGTTTGGCCTCTGACAGATGGGCTATCCTGCTGTCCATTTTCACCCCAGGAAGGTCGGTGCAGAATTTAGAGGTTGCAGGCCGAACGTCCTCTTCGACCTGATTCATCCATTGCTCTATAGAAGGTCGGGAATCTGTAATACACCTTTCCTCCCGAAGCTTACGGAATTTATCCCAGTCGGTGTACGAGAATTGGCGCTGTTTTTTACCTACGATAGAGAGCTGGGCCTGGCAGATATAATGGTCACTATCAAGGTTGTCAGCCAAGTTATTCCACTTGGCCTCAGTCACGTTCTTGACAAGGATTAGATCAGGGATAGAGACTCTACATGTGTATGTGCCGATTCGGGTTGGAAATTTAGGGTTAGTGGCCAGCATAAGGTCTAGATACATGGCATTTTGTCAGAGGTGCTTCCCCTATTAATATCGTATTGATAACCCCAGAAATGAAGATGGTCGTTAAAGTCCTCTGCCACAATAAGAGGGCTTGAGCCTGCCAGGTTTACTTCGACGTGACCCGGCGCGCGTGCGCGCGTGTGCGCGCGGTGGTTGCGGTACGTCACGCCAGGTCGGCTACGCCGCGCCAGGCGTATGTCCGTCCCCCTACAGTACAACGCCGCCCACCTGGAGTAGCGCATGCGTACAACAACGCGCCGCTCCGTGCCACCTGTCGTGTAACATCGAAACAAATCTTTTCGCGCGCTTTCTCTGTCGGTAGCGATCGCTACTGCTGACCGGACTGTTGCTTGGCAATGGCACGGACGCAGACACACTCCGCAAGACGAAACATCATACTCGCTTTGTTGGTGCGTCGTCTGCGTCGCAAAAGGGACAGGTCTCTCTACATAAGGAATATATTTGACAAGCGTCCAGAGTGTGGAGAGTACCACCACCTAGTACAGGAGTTGCGGCACAGTAATCCTGAATATCATTTCAAGTATTTCAGGTAAATGACAACGTTGCTCCTTTCGGAATTGTGTAGCTCCAGCTCGGTTAAAAATGTTATGCGCAACTTTCATGCATTTGTCGCAAGCAGGATAACAAAGGCATCGTTCGACAAGCTGCTGAGCCTTGTTTAACGCAGGCTTGTTCATCCTATAACTCACGGGAGACCCATCTCACCGGCAGAAATGCTCGCGGTGACATTGAGGTAAAATAGATGCTGATCATATTTCCAAGAATTTAGCCAATGCGGCCACAAGCCGACGTGCATCCATGTGTACTGTAGCTTTAGAAAATTACTTTTTTGGTAACATGTCGCAACAGTTCGTTCCCGAAAATATGCTTTTTTTGTTCGTGTTCCCAACTTTTCGTAATTTCAGAAATACGGAACCCACGTATTCACCTCCCTGAACTTCCCCATGCATGGGATTAAAGTAAATACTGGTTCGTGTTAAGTTTTCTTTCTTTTTAAATGATCGCTTATATTTCCAAAAATTTTCGCCGCGTATAGTAATAGTGCTTGCTAGGTATGCTTATATTGAGTCACCGACGAGCCATTCTTGCTACTATTCATGGCCCTATGGTGTCTGTCAAACGTGATGCAGGCATTAAAGAATAGAATTATGCTGATAACAATTTGCTTCAGTGTGAACATAGATGTCAAAATATTGGAACCATAGTTTTAAGAACTGCTCTTTTAACATCTTTGCAGATGTTTGGCCACAGGAGGGTCCATGGAGGACATTGCATTGAGCTACCGAATGCATGCATTTACTCTAGCTACATTCTTAAAATTTTCACACCCTTATGGGCCTAATGGGGGTGTATTCATCTTTTGACCCTTGTAAACACACTTGAAACACCCTTTTTTAACGGAAAACGGTGTTCAATAAGAAAACACACTTGGAACACCCCAGTCTTTCTAATTTGCACCCTAATTATAAGGGAGTAAGTGAAGAAGCGCACAGTATATGATAAATGAAAATTGGCAGCTAACGCCTTGATATTAGCTATACATGAAACGTGCGCTACCTGCGCTTGAATCAGGTGGCTGGAATGATTAGATCGGGGCATCTAGGCAGCAGCGCACTGACTCCGAACAGCGGTGAAAAATGAAGTTTTCCACGAATGTTGATATCGAACGGGAGACACTAACGTGCCCACTTTGCATAGCCATATTTCTCCAAAAGGCTTCGCATGATCAATGGCAAAATATTTACAATGCTATCACTGAATACTCAAATGTGTGCAACCAGTTAGACTGGGAGTGAGGGCTAACGGTAAATAGCTCACCAACTTAAGCTTTGTAGATGACATTGGCATACTCAGCAACGCTGCAGACTATTTGCAACAAAGGGTGAGGACCTTAGCGCAGAAAAAGTAGAAGTCTGATTGAAAGTTAGTATGCATAAGAGAAAAGTAATGTTCCACAGCCTGGCGAGAGAACGAAATGTCATGGTCGGCAGTCAGCCTCTAAAACCTGTGCGGAAATACGTTTATTGAGGTTAATTACTCGCAGGGGCCTCTGATCAAGGAAATTAACAAAGGTAAAGGATTAGTTGGAGAGCTTACGGCAGGCATTACTAAATCATGACCATGGAGCTTACTGCTAATCATTGCTTTCTACCGTTACTAACGCATGGGACCAAAACTTGGAAGTTACCAAAGAAGTTTGCGAAGACGCTGAGGACCGCGCAACGAGCGATGGTATGAAAAATATTAGTCATGACTACAATAGACTGTAAGACAGCGATGTGGATTAGAGAGCGAACAGGGATAGCTGATATTCTGGTTGACATCAAGAGGAAGAAATCGTGCTGGGCAGACATTGCACTGCGTAAGGGAGATAACTGCTGGTTTATTGGAGTTGCAGAATGGGTACTAAGGGAAGGGAAGCACAGTCTAGGACGGCAGAGAATAAGGTGGCCGTGATGGAATTAGGAAACTTGAAGACCAGTTAGCACAAGACAGGGGTATTGGAGATCGCTGGAGAAGCTTTCGTCCTGCGATGGACATCGAAATAGGCTGATGATGATGATGTCACGACATCCATGCCAGCTTTGCGGCATGTCATTCATGTTATGTTATGCATGCGCGTCATGCACGTTCTGATAGCTCGGTTTGCCTCGATCGCGGGAGGGGGGCGAGGGGGGGCGAGTAGCGGCGTTGCCAAAGGCGGCACGCCGGGCACTTGTAACGCTCACTAACAGACTAACAGATTTTTCGCTACTATGGCAATGGCCCCGCTCCTGCCCCCTCCACGGTCAATTGGGACCTCCCCCCCTCACACAAAAATTTTCTGGCTACGCCACTGTAGGGAGGGGGATGTGGGATTGCTCTAGACCACTCCCCCTAACTTGTCAACGGAAACGGGGGAGGGGGGGAGCTGCTGCCAGGCCGCAATCCTTAGGCAGCCTAATTACCGGCTGCATTTCCTTTTGGACGTGAATACTGCTCTAATGTCATTACACATTAGGACTCATGACGGTTCGATGGCATGCGACAATAAAAAAAACACATACAGCCATCACGAAGTCTCAGCTTGAGCAGATCTTTGGGAGCTGGGCGAGACTTTCATAAAAAGAAAAGCTTCGCACCCCTTTTACATGCATTGTCAACTCTGGGTCACCGACAACTGCACATTTCCGGTAAAAAAAATCACACAGGAGCTCCTCTGGGATTCGTCTGAGTATGCGTAAGCATTGTGACTCTTCCTCATCTACACGTAGTCCATGTCGTTATCAATCTTATGAAACTTGATCCGACGAGTCTAAGCGACAGCGCTGCGGCGGCACGAGCTGCTGTGGTCGGCGGCGCCAAGTGAATGGCGCAAGCAAAGTACTCCAGGTGGCAGGGCCAGGTGCGCTAGTGATGTTCCGTTCATTTTGAGCCATTATCGCTCTTTAGCCCTTCTCATCCGCGTCGAACCATTATCAACCATTCTCCGGCGGCGGCTGCTAGTGGCACGGCAGCGCGAACCATATAAAAAAAGAAATAAAAGATTAGATAGCCGCAACACATGCCACTAAAGCCACCATCCCCGCCATAACTTCGGAACCAACAGTTGGCAACATTGGTTCACCGCTGCACCGCTGCTTCGTCTCCGCACGGAGAGCCGCCATCTTCCGCACCTAACGTTTCGTATGGTTTTGTTCTCTGCAACTCTGTGCACGTAGCTCATCGGTGGATGCACGGCTGCGTCAGTTTCTCGTGTTTGCATAATCGGTGTAAGGCATGTTGTATGTGAAATGTTTGATAGAAGTGCCTCCCGTCCAAGTGAAGCGGCCGTACGGGGTTCGGAAGCGTCGACGGGTTTCTGCCATGCGGATTTCAGGTACGTGCAAATGCGTTTCGCCCTTCTATTGAGCTCCGGAGCAAAGCGTGTAATATTTCATGTGAAAGATGCAGTGCCCGTCCTCATGGTGTGAATTTCGAGTGGCAAACCAGAACTGCGGCACTTAGCGCACACCGCGTCTGCTAAGTCAGCGAGGAAATTTTACCTTACCTGTAATATGTTGCTGTCAGTCTGACTTGCGGCTTGTGGACAGCTAGCCCATTGACTTTTGCTTGTGGCAGCAATAGGTATGTAAATGGAAGCTCTAATAACTTTCGAGCGCAGACAGTTGTAGCGCTCGATGTTTGGTCGTGTTCATGGCGTTATGAAGGCTAGAAAACTGCCTTGATCGTGCTTAGTTCTAACTCCAAGAGGCGTTACGTTGGCGCTGTATGTGTTTGTTTTCCGTGCCACTAGTACTACTTTCATGCTTTTGTCGCATGAGAGTGGTAGCTGCTACATGCCGCCAGGGCTGAATACAATAAAAGCAATTTTCTCACTTTCATACGTATCCAATGTGACGTAACAAAACTTCCAGCGTTTTATTCGGAGCGTAAATTTCCAATATACTTTAGTAGGAAACTCAAATTCTATCTTAGCCTAGTAGGCGTGAAACAAGTGAAACTCTCATTCCTTTTGGAATTGTTCGCCCAAACCGCACCGCCCGCAGATGCGTCATAGGGTATTTGACAGTAGCTTCGATACGTGAGTTGTTCTATGCGCAAATATTGCCCGCTTAAGTATCCTGTTAATTTATGCCGACGCTCGTTCATCTTAATTTTAAGCGATTACTATCTTCAAGTACCGGACGATGCCAAACTTGTGCGGTGCAGCAAACGCTGGAAATTCAAAGTGGCGTGGCTGCAAGTTCCCGTTTTTACGTTTCTTGCATTCAAAGCCTACAGACACAGTACCACTGATTTATTTCCATTTCTGCTGTACTTGATCAATATAATGTGACAACTGTATTTGCTCTTTGATGTTCTCGATTTATTGTGTATTCAGCTTGGCTGTAAAGGTAAAGCCGACGTGGCACGGGAGCAATGACAAAGTACTGTTAATGCTGCGATGTGCCCCGTCAGCGTTCTGTTAGTCAACTGCCGCAGTGCCAAAATAAAATTGATGATTTTCACTTTTTTTCTTCGTGCTATCCAACCGACCATTGTTTTGGGAACAGAATCTTGGCTTTACCCGACTATCGCAAGCACTGAAGTATTTCCGGACACGTACGAGTGTTTTCGTTGTGACCGCTGTGCACGTAGTGGAGGGGTGTTTATTCTTGTCCACAATACTATCCCAAGCGTGCAAATGGAATTTCCGGATAATGAAACTGAATCGATTTTTTTGTAAAGTAAGGCTACCGAATGGGGAAGCAATTGTTGTTGGGTGATTTTATAGGCCTCCTGGTCCTTCTGTGGAACCACTAGTTCATTTATCCAATTTTCTTAAATCTACTAACAATGAATGCTTTCTTCTAGGGGGGGGGGGGACTTTAACCTTCCGGATATTGACTGGTCAGCTGGGGAACCAAGGGATACTGCTCCAGGGAGCCTATACTCAACTTTCTTTGATATTTTAGATCAGAACACTTTTGATCAGTCTGCACGAGCCATCACGCACTGACGGAACAGGTCACGTACTCGACCTTTTGCTCTGTAACGTACCTGATGTTGTATACAATGTACGGCTGTTGCCAGGTTTGAGCAATCACAATGTTGTTCTAGGAGATTTATCAGTTCTGTATGTGAAGGTTGCAAAAACACCTAGTCGAAAGATTTATGGCTACAGCAGGGCCAACTACGAGGCGATTAGCGCTGCTTTCGAGTCGTTCATTCCAACTTTTGATGCACTCGCAGATAATCTAGATATCGAACAACTGTGGAATACTTTCAAATTGAAATTGTTTGAACTACGTGAAGCTTTTGCCCCATCACGAGTTATATCAAGTAGGCGAGCTCGAGACAAACCCTGGTTTAACACAGAGTTACGTGCCCTTGTTCGACGACAGCGACGAAACTATCAAAGATATAAGGCGTCTAGTTGGCCAGAGCATTTGACCTTGCTGAAAGCAACGAAAACTGTATTTAGGCAAAAGGCCGACATCGCTAAGGACTTCTATTTCTTTAATCTAGGAGAAAGACTTGTCAGGGATACCAAAGAATTTTGGAGGTATGTGAAGCGTAATGGCAAAGACAACAAATCAATACCTGCTTTGAAAAATGAGGAAACAATTATTCATGACAATGAGTCTAAAGTTGAAATTTTTAGCCGTTATTTTCGATCTGTCTTTTTGCCGTCTAGCTCACGTACTGTCTGTTTTGAATTACCTGCCGAAATAGACCCCATACCAGAAATCACCTTTTGTGTCCATGGTATCCGTAAATTATTAAAAGATGTGAACCAGGCTAAGGCATGCGGCCCTGATGATATTCCTGCCGCTATCATACGGAACTGAGCGGACGCGTTATGCTTTTATTTCGTCCGGATGTTTCAGAGGTTCCTCGATGAAACTGATATGCCAGATGATTGGAAATTTGCGCAAGTCATGCCCATACAGAAGAGTGCGGTGCGTAACTCCTTTCAGAACTACAGGCCCGTTTCCTTAACTAGTATAACCTGCAAAATTATTGAGCATGTAATATACAGTTGTGTTATGGCCCATACAACTAAGCATAATCCCCTATGTCCCTGCCAACATGGTTTCAATCGTGGTTTATCTTGCAATACACAGTTGGTAGAGTTTGTTCATGATTTAGCCTCGGCAGTTGATAAGCAACAAGTTGTGGACTGCGTTTTCTTGGATTTCAGTAAAGTGTTTGATGTAGTCGCACACAGTCTCCTACTCTCCAAATTAAAAGCTTATAACTTGGATGATAAAATAATAGCGTGGATGGCCGAATATTTGTCATTGCGGAAACAGGCTGTGGTTCTGAACGGTATATCTTCGCAATATGCATCAGTTACGTCGGGAGTTCCTCAAGGCTCAGTGTTGGGGCCACTATTGTTTTTGTTGTATATTAATGATATTTCAGCTGGTATACAGTCTTCATTCAGGATGTTTGCCCATGATTGTGTTGTTTATAGAGTCGTAGATGCCATTTCCGATTCACAAATCCTGCAAGTTGACCTAAACACTATAGCAGACAGGTGTGTGCGTTGGGATATGTCATTAAATATAAATAAGACTGTTCCCGTCACCTTTACAAGAAAACGAGCTAATCATCTCTATAGGTATAGAATTCATGATTCAATTCTAAAAATAAATAAGGAATTTAAATATCTAGGTCTGTTTTTTACTTCTGATTTACGATGGAACAAGCATGTTAACCATATTGGAAACCTAAATTACAGAACCAGCTCAAAACACGCACAATGTATAGCTGGATTTGGACATGAAAAGGGAGTCGATTCATGGCCCCGAAAACGGAGGTGGCAGCATTTTGCCTAAAGCATAGTCAATAATAATTAATCAATTTCAAAAATATTCTTCACAAAGTGTTTATTTTTTCTAGCATGCAAGGAGTCAAATGGTGTTCAGCTGCACGAGTGGTTAGTTGCAGAGTAATTCTTTCATGTATTCACGGGTTTCTTTCAAGCTTGAAAAAATAATTGTATTCCACCTATTGAGCAGTAGAAAGCTGGATTGGGAATTTTGCAGGATGCTCTACAATTTTCGCACTGACACTTTTGCTTTGAATATAATATTTGAGCAGTCAAATAATCGTTAATAACTAATTAGGAAAAATGAAAAAAATGGGTTTCACTTGCCCATAACGATGGCAAATGACACAACCTTGGTTCTGTCCAGCTACGTGGCACTTGTAGCTATTTAAATCTTTAACAAGTCGCACAGACCACCTGGTATTTACAAGGCATATATAGAAGCGGCTAAGTTGTGTGAGCCAGCCATGTGTAGCGAATCATGAGAAAGCCATGTTTCTTTGACTTATGCCCCAACCACTGGCACGCGCCGAAAGCTTCGGCGCGCGCTGGCAAGCGAACGCGTCGCTTCGCTTCGGCTGAAGGGAAAGGGCGCGCAACCATTGGAGACGCGCGCCGAAGCTCGCTCCTCGGCTGCGGCGCACTGTTGCTGGACTATCCCGTCTTCATCCGTCAAAGCCCGGCCTAAAACAGCCTGCTGTAAACTAAGCTTGAAACAATAAGTTAGTGATCTGTATGTGCTTATAAAAAACACGTTTGAATAATGAATATACACCTGCCACAACAGTTCTTTATTTTTGAAGTAACAATAGTGTACAAAATATCGACATCAGCGCTCGCGCGTCGTCTGTCTGCAAGATCGCTTTTCAAACACCTGAACGACGATGGCATTTATCAAAAACTGTTGCACCATTTCATTTTTTGGTAGGTTATTGCACAGCCAAATATGTAGGCATTAGGCGTGCAATGTATAACTGAAAAAAATCTGTGTTGGAAATATTGCCACGTAGTAGTGACGGTAAATAAATAGTGCCGGCTCAATCGCAACGATAGCGGTGAGCAATGTCGGCAATCGTAGAAAATCTCATCTGTGGATCAAGCACGTCGGTTTGCATACGTCAGTCGTCGAAAGTTACAGCCTATTCGCTGGTGCGCGCGCCTTCCAGAAAATACAACACAATTCGTGTCACGTATGCAATCAGATTAGCAAGGTTCGTCGACAACAGACAGAACCATCGAGAACATTCGCGAAACTTCCGGTACGTTCAGGCGCATCCTGCACCGAGCGATAACGTTTAACATTTTTTAGCCGGTGAAATACGGATACAGATAAAGCATCCATGTCAATATAATTATGCTTGTTGGTGCATGAGAGAAACGTGAAAAAGTGGGTTCTGAGAAAATCAGCAAAACAGAATTGAAACACCTGTAGCACTCACAAAAAAAGAAAAAACAAAACTAGCATAGCTAAAATGTATGTAATTCGTATCTTGTCTCCCCCCAATTCTTGATTCTGCCAATTCTAGCCCATGGAGCACCTCTATTATTCTAGGTTGTTTTGATGCATCAACACCGCATCCGGAGGCCTTCACATTGAGTGCATTGCTACAAAATTTTCACAGTGTAAGGGCCATGTTCTATTGTAACTGGTTTCCACATATCGAGTTTGCCTTTCTTTACATTAATGAAATGACATACCATCAGATAATACAAGCTTGAGAATTAGAGGGTTTTAATAGGAGTCTTTCGTTGCCCTTTGCCAAGTCGTACTATTGAAGCACTTATTCGAATGTATGGGAGCAGCTCATTTGCATAGTATAAGAAATATATAAACAGGTTATTTTCACAATTTATACGCTTCGTCACCACAAAAAGAAAAATTGCAGTTTGTTTTCAGCCTGCTATGATGTTTTGACTGAGAAAGATATATTCAATTTGTTCTGCGAGGCACGCAATAGTTGCTGTGGCATATTATGTTATTGCACAGCACTGCATACAGTAGCCAGCCATTATTAAAACTCAGAAGAAATTAATAGCACAATGCATATGATCAGGCACATAGCATATTATTGCACTTTCTTAATTCATGCCAGAACGATGACCACAGGCGTCCTTCTCCAACAAGGTCAACATCCATCGTGCCTCCTTACCATCGGGCTTCACACCCTCAGCACGTTCAACCTCAGCTTTGTGTTGTTTAAAACAACCTCAAATGCGTCTTACGATTCCAGGGATAAGAAAGAAGACCATCCTGCCTACCTTGGCCTTGAACAAGGGCTCTGGATTGTTTGCACACTTTTTACTTTGATCGAGTCCACATATATACGGATGGTCCTTCCACTCAGACCAGCTCCACCAGCGCAGTGGTTAGTGATCACGATCACTAAGCATCCAATACAAGATTTCTCACTTGACAACATCGACCGGTTCGGAGCTTGTTGCCCTCCGAGGTGCCGTTGATTATAATATAACCAACCGGCTAATCGGTGGGCAATATTCTGCGATTCAAAGGCGGCCTTACAATGTCTTCTGTCATCTCTTCGTCGCGGGTCATGTGAACAACTCGTGTCGGAGATACGAGAAATGCACCATGACATGATCATGACAGGACACGACGTCGTGTTTCAGTGGCTGCCTGGTCATTGCGGCATCTCCGGCAACGACCTCGCTGACGAAGCTGCTAGGAAAGCCCACGAAGGAGCAACCCTTGTTTCTGTACCTTTATCGCGGACCGACGCAGCCCAACACTTAGGCAAGCTAGCGCACTCTTTTGACATTTCAAAAGTGGCACACACCTGAATTCACTCAACATCGATTGCATTCCCTCGATCCCTCTATGCAACTACGGCTGTTACCAGGTCTTCTGCGAAATGAGGAAACACTGCTGTGCCGCTTACGTTTGGGCGTCGCATTCACCATGCATATGCATTTTCGATTGGAATGGCTGATAGCGCCGAGTGCAATGCCTGTGGTGTCGAGGAAACCATAGAACACCTAATGTGCTACTGCCCATCTTTTGAAGATGAAAGGCAAGACCTCTGCAGAACTTTCAATCAGCTAGATGGAAAGACGTTCACCTTGAACAAGATCTTGGGACCATGGCCTCGCATATCGCAGCTACAAAAGGCCACAAAAGCGCTGCTGCGATATTTGAAAGATACCGGATTGAGCCAGCGTCTGTGATCCAGACTGAGTAACCGACTGATATCCCCATTGGACGTTCTCTTCTTTTAATCTTTCCGTCCCCTTTCCCTTTCCCCAGTGTAGGGTAGCCAACCGGGCTCAGTCCTGGTTAACCTCCCTACCTTTCTCTCTCTTGTTAATTCATGCCCTTATTTAATTGCGCGAAAGCTACTCCACTAAAATAGTATACTAGTACATACTTAAAACGCACAATTTTACACTACGATAATAGTCAATCATTCAAATTTTTATTGTAGTGCCCAGGAACAGCTAGAGAGCCTTTGTACTGATGCACTTAACGAGCATTATGTGAGACAAAATGTAGAGAAAACATGAATGCAGTAGACAAAAAATGCAAGATAGAGAAGCAAATAGGGAAAAAAGGAAACGCGGAAAACTAAAAGGGAGTTAATCCTACGTGATTATCTACAGATACACAAAACACAGGAAATGAACTCTGAAGTATGTTTTGGAGTCGAGTCTTATTAGCACAATCTTGTAACAAGCCCAGGCAACGAATGTGGAATGCTACCTGGTATACTGTTGCGGCACAAACAAATGCATATGATCAAGAAGCGTTAAGGAATGTATAATGTCATGGACCACCCTATACAGGAACAAAAGGTGCGATAAATTAAGACTTGAATCTATGGCCTTCGTGACGATTCGCGAATAATTAAGACTTGAATGGCCTTCGTGACACCAGTCGGTCTTTATGAATTTAACGTTATGCAGTTCGGCCTTTGTAACGCGCCAGCAACATTCGAACGATTCATGGTCGCTATCCTCTCAGGACTTAAATGGGAAATTTGTTTCTGCTACCTCGATGATGTGGTGATTTTCGGCAGCACATTCAGTGATCGTAACAACTGTCTGCCTTGTTCTGGATTGTGTCAAACAAGCCGCCTTGATTCTTAACTCCAAGAAATGTCGTTTTGTGGAAACCTAGACGTTAGTACTTGGGCATCTGGTCAACAAAAATTGTGTGAGGGCATATCCACGGAAGATTGAGGCAGTCAGCTCCGTGGAAGTACCGAAGTCAGTGCGGGAGTTCAGGAACTTCTTGGGCCTGTGCTCGTATTTTCGTCGCTTCGTCCCAAGATTCGCCGATGTGGTGTACCGCTAACATGTCTTCTCCAAAAAAGCCGTCCCTTTGAACTGGACATCGGCTTGTGACGACGCGTTCCGCCAGCTCAAATTTCTACTCACGTCAGGGCTCATATTGCGTCACTTCGCTGCATTTTCACCTACGGAAATGCAACGTCATCAAGAAGCTAAACACGTTGTCGCTTAGGCTAGTCACTCTTTGACTAAGGCGGAACGCAATTACACTGTGACCGAGCAAGAATGCTTGGCAGCTGTTTTCGCTGTCACCAAATTTCGGCCCTATATCTAGGGACGCCCGTTCACTATCGTTACTGACCACCGCGCATTGTGCTGGTTGGTGAATCTCCGTGACGCGAGTGGACGACTGGCACGTTGGGCTCTTCGACTGCAGGAGTACGACTTCGTTATTTCCTACAAGTCTGGGCGTCACCACGCAGATGCGGGCTGCCTCTCCCACCTTCCTCTGACGACGACAGAGTGGGACGTAGACAATTTTGAATACTCTTTTGCTGTCATTTCTTCTACATACCCAGACTCGATGACTTTCAAGGCAGAGCAAGAAAATGATATTAGTTTGGAACCTCTATTTGTAGCCGCATCGCGTCCTGGAGCCACCGGTCGATTTTGTGTCCGTGACGACCTGCTTTACAAGACCAATTATTCGGATAAGGGTGCACGTTTCCTTCTGGTGGTGCAGCAGATACTAACATGCTGACCATTTGTGTATTTTCCGATCACAAAGACTGGGACGACGTACTTCTCTTGATCACCTATCCTTATAATACTGCAAAGCATGAGGCGAGCGATTACAGTCCTTTTTATCTCATTTACGCACGTTCGGCGCTAAGCTGCACTGACATTATACTACCGTTTGACTTTCACAGGGAGGACTATGTTCCCAAGACGCTTTGCCTTGCCGAAGAATCCCGGCGTATTGCTCGTCTTCGTATTATGGCATCGCAACACCGGTCGAAAGAGCGCTATGACAGCCGACACCAGTCTTTTTCATACGCTAAAGGAGACTCTGTGTGGTTGTGCACTCCGGAACGTAAACGTGGCCTATGCGAAAAGTTTTTTACCCCAATACACTGGCCCATTCGTCATTGTATATCGCTTGAGTCACTTGAGGTACGTGGTGGCACGCTTGACGTCCGCTGGTCGTCGGTCTAGCCGAACCCATTTAGTACATGTTGCGCGTCTTGACCCATTAGGGACCCGTTTCTTGTTTTTCTTGCTATCTTGAAATAAATCTAATATATTACCTTCATTTATACAAATAATTCACAAGCAAAAAAATTATTGCTCTTGCGTAATTAGTTTTTGAAATATAGCCCGTGACCATATGGTCACACTGGGCCCTTACACTAAAGCAAAATACGCGAAGTGAAAAACATTTATTTCAAGCCATCAAACATCACAAAAACATACAAAACGAATAGTCGAGCACTTATTTAGTGTGATATGGTCTAAATCATGGAATACACATGCCGACGTCATACTTTGTGCATTGTGTGTGCACCGCGCTGTTGCAATTATCTCATGCACACCTCTACCTCTTGCCATCAGGTATTGGTGCAACAAAGTGTGCCACTCGGTCATACTGTGAACCAGTCAGGACACCACCAGCATTGGGATTCTGCATTGGCCAGGTCCTCTAGGCTTACTGTTCCATCGCATCAGGTAGCTTTGGGCAATTTGCCTGCGGAATTCCACCTGCGTGACGTTGAACCATGTGCTACGTATTAGCGCCCAACGTTTCTGATAGATACACCACAAAATCTAGTGAAAATCGGCCACCACCACTTTTTGCTACGGAATGCAATCCTGCAGCCGCCTACATTTGCATTGATCTGGTCCGTACCTTCCATAAAACTTGTACTGAGCACCAGTGTTTGGACGGCCCACCTTGATTCGCTTCTTCTGAACACGGGAGTACCCGTTGGCATATGATATTGGCCCTACGCCATGAATGGTGCTTACGATCGTTACTACAGAATTGTCCATCCAGCGGACAACAACTATCCCAATGTCGCGCTGCACGGGCTCTTCGTGCCTGCATGGTGGGCGCTTGACGAATTCTGTTCGAGTGGTAGGGCACTCTTTGGGAACACGGTTCTGCTTCACTATGCCCGTGTCTTCGTAGCCCTGTGCCTTGATATGCTTGAGTAGCTGCATGCTTGTGAATAAATTATCAAAACAGAACAAGACAGGGATGTGGTGCGTCTCTGTTGCGAGTTCGTCGACCATTTGAAGAAGTGGCACCACTGCTTTTCCGAAATCCTTTTCATATCCCCTGCTTGCCTTGATACACTTTGAAGTTTGGAAGGCATCCCTTGCTGGCATTTAGGCATCATACGTTATACCCAAAGCGGATAGTCTTTCCGCGTATAAATTGTTTACAGCCATGACGACCATAACATTCAATCATGCTTTCGTCACAGCTCAGGTAACGCACAGGTTGAAAGTCCTCCAGAAACCTTGCTTTCAATAGTGCCCTCAATGGTCGCAACTTTGCCAATTTGTCAGTAAGTGTTAGGCTTCTATTTCGCACAATACAAGAAACGTACTATCTGTACGAAGCGATTTCTTCGCATAGCATTGTAGGCCATCGTGTTGCGCATATCTGTGCCGCTGTCCCAATAGCACTTTTTCCCTGGCAAGCGGTTACAGCCGGAAAAAACGAGCACTCCAAGAAAACTTGGCCTAATTCTTTGGTAACCTCCAGATCGGGCATATTAAAAAATAGCGCATACTTTCTTCCTTGTTCGACTAGCAGCTCCACGACGGCTTCATCGAAAAAGGGTTCGAACAACTCGACAGGTGAGAAGCCTCTGTAAGCAGCAAAGTTTGGGTCAGGAAATATGCCAAGGCTCTTCCGGAGATCACCCTTCATCCACTTCGAAGGACTTCGAAGGAGTGGATAATTTCGCAAGAATGGCCGCATCAACTACAGCAGAAGAAACCTCTGATGTTCTGTCACATTGCCCGCCGGGGTCGTCATTGTCCGAGTCGCATCCACCAATGCGGCGTCCATCAGAGAAAACAATTTCAGCGCCGGCTTATAGCTGCCGCCCGCTTAGAATGGCAATGAGCCCACCTGAGTCTTCATCGGCCGAGTCTTCATTATATCACCGACACGTCGTCATCTTTCTCTTCGAGTATCATCGCTATTTCTTCCAACATCTGCCTATTGAGACAATAAAATAAATAACCACTGCGGGAACGCGCCAGCAGCCGTGCAAGAGATGAGAATGCAGTTTTTAAAAAAATGAGAAGTTAGGTAGCCTAAAAGCCCAGCGTGACCATACGGCAACGCGCCGTAATTCCAGCTTTGTCATCTGACACTGGTCATGCCGTTATCGTCACGTCATCTTCGTCATGCATTCGTTGTCACACCCCAGTATTTATGTCGTGTTCGTTGCATCGTAGTCATTCCAAATTTGTCATTTGATTATCCTCATGCCGTTGTCAACACGATATCGTCGTGACACAGTCCTCGTCCGCCATTTTATTATTGTCATCACTTCAGCAACGTCATCCCATTGTCGTCAACCCGCCGTCGTCATACCGCCTTCGTTGCGCCAATCGTTCTTCGCCACTGTAATACTGTCGGTATTCAATCATTGTTTTGCCTCCCTTTTCATTGCCACACAGTTGCTATCATGCCGCCATTGTCAGATCGTAGTGCCGTCGTGGTCATGCGTTCATAGTCACTCCACATTCATCCGACTCTCGTAGTGCTGTCCTCGTCACGCCATTGTGGTCGTATACCTTTCAGATTGTTACCGTGCATTTCTACAGGATCGTGCGCCCAAGAAAGAGACCAAGAGGAAATCGTGGACTATCTCTTGGAGCTGTGACCTTTGTATCAGCCTGCGCCATTACCACTGTATGTTCCCCCATATAAATAGTTGTAGATACATTTTTGCACCGGGCTTTCTCTGCATAACATTTCATGCAAGTTCGGAGCAACGACTCTAAAAGGACCTCCGCAGTGGCCGTGGCTTCGTTTCTTCACAGATGTCGCAGGAGACGGTGCCTAGTTCGGCAACGCATGCGTCGACTGCGTCGACTGTGATACTCACGGATCCGCGTGATCCAGGAACCTTCTACGGCACCGATCGCGCCAACGTCGACGACTACCCGCCATGGTTGCTCAGTGGCTATGGTGCTGGGCTGCTGAGCACGAGGTCGCGGCACTGAATCCCTGCCCCGGAAGCCGCATTGCGATGGGGGCGAAATGTGAAAACACCCGTGTACTTAGATTTAGAAGCACGTTAAAGAACCCAGGCGGTCAAAATTTCCCGAGTCCTCCACTACGGCATACCTCATAATCAGGAAGTGGTTTTGACACCTGAAACCCCATAATTTAATTTCCAACGTTGACGACTGGCTGGAGGCGCATGAGCGGGTGACCAGCCGCAACAAACGGGATCCCACAGTGATGCTGACGAACATAATTTTCTGCTTGGTGGGAACTGTACAAGGGTGCTTTAAGAACCACTAAGAACTCCATGACTGGGATCGCTGGAAGAAGGCGCTGCGAGATCTCTTCGGAAAACCACTGGGTCCGAAGGTCGTCGCCAAGAAAGAGTTGTTATCACGAGTTCAGACGTCCGCGGAAGGCTACGTCGCCTATATGCAAGACGTGATGGTACTGGTTGATGGTGCATTTGTCCCAGCGCTTGTTGATACTGAAGCCCATATCCCCGTGATGAGCAACCGTCTTCGTAGCCGCCTGAATAAAGTCCTTACATCTGCCTTATCTCGTACTCTACAGGCCGCTTATGGAGCAACGCCTATTATCCTTGGCATGTGCGTTGCCCGAATAACTGGTGCTGGTTTCAAGACTTCGGTTTTATTTGCTCGTCTGGAACGGTGTTCTCATGACTTGGTCTTAGGCCTGAACTTTTTATCTGATCATTCAGCACTGATAGACTGCACTCCTGGCCTCCTCCAACTCGGCTTGCCTAGTCACTGCTGTCCTTCAAGATCAGCTGAGCCTCGTTTATGTTCTGTAGACGTAGTACGACTGCTGCCTCAAGCCGCAATGTATGTGCCTTTGGCGTGCTTCCCATATGTTCCTTGCGGTGACTATGTGCTCACTCCTAATGTCAATGTTCGCCTACTACACACAGTTGCCATTCCTAATACCAATGTTACTATCGCCGATAACCACGTATTTCTTCCTCTTTTAAATCTTGGTTTAGGTACGCAAGTCATCCTGAAAGGCATGTCGCTCGGCAACGCTTTTCCCATCGACGATACCACCATCTCATTCAACGCTTGACTTCAGGGCAATCAGATGGCTCAAGCTGAATTCTTGCGCTCCATGACGACATTCTTTACCGACTCAACATCAGCTCTGATGCACCAGTTTTACTGCTAGTTGTCCCCCGTCATTTGCGTTCTACTGTTCTTGCTGAACTCTACGACGCACCCACTGCTGCACACCTTGGCACCTCCCGAACATACAACAGAGTTCGACGTCGCTTCTTCTGGCCAGACCTTTACCGCTCTGTGTGACGTTACGTAGCGGCTTGCGACCCCTGCCAGTGTCAGAACAGGACATGTGCGCAACGTGCTCGCCACCATCATTTAATCGATGTTCTCACGGAGCCTTCCTTGAGTGTCAGCATGGAGGTTTTTGGTCCCTTGCCCACATTCATAAAAGGGGAGAAATGGATAGCCGTTGGCACAGACTGTAAGACGCTCCATGCCATTACACGTATCGTGCCCACCAGGTGTGCTACAGTTGAAGCAGACTGTTAACTTCACGACGTGATTGCTCACCATGGCACGCCAAGGGAGCCGCTGACAGATCGTGGCCGCTACTTTTTGCCCGATGTTTTTGAAGATATACTTCGTTCCTGCTCCTCCTAACACAAACTCGCAACCGCATTTCATCCACAAACGACTGAATCGCGCCCTTACAGATATGTTATCTATGGAGCTTTCAGCAGATCATCGCGATTATGACAGTACTTTGCCCTACGTGACATTTGCTGACAAGTCGTCACGTCATGATACCACAAGTTACTCGCATTTCTACCTCTCGTTTGGTCGCCATCCCACTCTTCCTTTTGACAGCTTGCTACCTTCGGTGTCGCCAAGGTGCTAGAGAATACGCCCATGACACCGTTGGTCGGGCTTGTATGGCTCTCCAAATTTCCTGTGACAGACTTATGTGTGACAAAATTCTCGCTGCGACAGTCGCCACCAAAACCCTCAGTTCTATTCCGGAAATCTTGTTGTTCTGTAGACTCCAGGTCGCCACGTTGACCTATCCGAGAAACTGCTATCACGCTATACCAGGCCCTTTCAGGTATTGCGATGATTAGGTAACTTAAATTGCGAAATCGTCCCTGTTGAAGACACGCCATCCTCGTTCCAGCTACGAACTGGCATCACCCACGTGTCCCGTTTAAAATCGTGCAGTTGATCAAGTTCGCGATCTTCCTAACGAGCGCCTGAACAGCTCTCCAGCCCCCGGGGTTACGTTGCGGTGCAATTGGACATTCTTGTGCGCGCAAGAGGGAGATGAAGAGGAAGTGGTAGACTGTCCCTGGAGCTGTAACCTTTGTATCCGCATGCGCGATTGCCACTAACTTTTCCCCATGTAAATAGTTGTACATACATTTTCTGCATCATAGACGCGTCGTCACCATAGACACGTCGTCATCCCTCTGTCCTCGTGTCATGCCATCGTGGTTCGTCATGCGGTCACTGTCATTAATTCACCGTCATACTAAAGTGCGGATGGCTTCAAAGTCGTTTCATCGTCATTAGTGCACCTTCGACATCAGACTCTCGTCATGCCACCTTCATTATAACAATTTCGTCATCCCGTCGTAGTCGCGTTTCCGTTCTGCCATCGCCATCACTTCAGTATCGTAATCCGATTGTCATCACCCCGTCGTCGTCATACCACCTACGTCGATCCATCGAGCTCCTTCCTTGTCGACGTCATTCTATGCTGTTGTCATCATTCAGTCGGGATTATGCTGCGGTTATCGTGCGGCGCTCATCCTTGCCACAGACGCTGTCGTGCGCCCGCTGTCACGCCGTCATGCCACTGACGTCCTTCCCGCATCCGGTTGTCGTCATACTGCCGTCGTCGTAGGGTCCTCGTCATGCCATTGTCCTCGAGTCATCGTCCTGACCTTGTCGTGGCTATGCCGTCATGATAACTTAAGTGCCGCCATCTCATTATCTTCATGCTGTCGCCGTAATACGCCTTTGTCGCTTGAATGCTATTCGCATTACCGTCGGTAGTCATCGTGAGCACAGTTCTGCAGCAATTTTTTCGGTACAGTCGCGGTGTGGATTGGAGTATGGATATCTAAGGTAAGGGGTACGAGTTCATCGCCGTAATCGAGACTTGTACAGAAGCCCGTCTGGTTTGAACGAACCATGACAAAGAAAGTAGTACACCGACCAAATAAAGATTAAATAAAAACGATGTTTCGATTTACAAAATGAAGCCTTCTTCGTAAGTGTATTCCGGCCGAATGAGATACCCTGAACCACGTAGCATTTCCCTATTCGTGGGCGTGAGACTGAGTCTTTCGCGTTGCGCGATGAGGATCACGACCCTCAGCTCCTTAAACGCGTTGGAAATAAAGCTAAAAGCCGATCCGTGGGTGCTTCAGTTGGTAGACCGAAGGGAGCCTTGTGGGCGGCACGGAGAAGCGTATCGGCTTATTCAATCTCGGCCACACTGAGTGCTAGGTAGGTGAGACCCTGTGTGACTCGGGTAGTTACAAAGCCAGAGATTAGGAGGAGCATTTCGCCTCTGCCACGCCTTTTCAGCGCAGCAGAGTCCAAAACCTACCGTTGCAAATTCTGCAAAGCTAGGTTACTTGGTACGCGCTAGTCTCCAATGAACCTCTGTAATTCCAACTTTAGTTACTGGGAATCTGCCAGTAACTGAATGCCGCTCTTCGATGAGTACCTTTGAGCCCAAATTGGGTAAATATGCATGTGCCACAGAGAATGTGACGCTCTACAATGCCGAAAAAGATCTCTTAAATTTCCCCGATGCTGATCGGAATCGATGCTGATCGGCCTGCGCCACAAATGCACTGCTTAGGTGCCGCTTTGGAATCAGCGCCATTCATGCCGATATCTTAGCGAGCTGCGCCATAAATACTTTGGGTATGTGCCGCTCTTCCATTAGCTTTTCGCGAACTAGGCTCACTGAGCATGTGCCGGTGAATGTGAAGCAAGCGAGAGAACGATTACCAGCGTTGGCTGACACCAGCGCGGCACGCTTGTTGTCGAAGAGGCCACGCGCGGATCTCTCGGCAAGGCCACTAGATGGCGCAGCCCACCACCGCGCCAGGCACTTCGGAGGTCAAGCAGGCTTCAAGGCGATGACACTAGATCGCGCCCAGTGACCATAGGGATCCATGAAAAATTAGCCCCGCTGCAGTACATGCACACATAACTCGTTTCGACGGTGGCCATATGTTCTATCGTTGTGTAAGCGGTCTTCCTTTAGCCGCACCAATTTTTTTAAAAAAATTGTGTCTTACAAGTAGCTCAATTCTAACGTACTGGATGAGGCGTCTGTTACTTCTACGAGAAATCGAAATGCCTAATTGATTGAGTAACAATCAGGTTTATTTCTTTTTAAGTAACTACTTTACGGCACATATTTGAATCTACGAATTATAGCCGGATTGTTCCTAAGCCGAATTCACTTGGAACGAATTCTCAGAACTGCGCCAGCTTTCCAGATAATTTTCAACGTGCCCGACAATACGCACTGGCGTTCCAGTTACACCTTCAAAGAAAACGCTGGTTTATGCACTTGAAGCACACAAGTATCTGGAACACCAATGCACTTCGTTGCCCGCTTTGAAAGTTAATACACTCGAAATTCATTATAGCGAGACTGGATATAACGAAATAGTGAATATAACAAATTAAATGAAATTCCCCTTGAAATTCCCTTAGACATCTATACATTGAAGACCTCACTTTAACCTTAAAACTTTTTGTGCGCAAACAAACAGGGGCGAAGAATAGGGGCAACACAAGGACAAGCGCTTTCTAACAACTGGTTTTATTTTTGAAGAACCACCTGCTTAAATACCCGCAGATCTGCGCGATCAAGTCAAGAGAGCACGTCAATAGTACAAATAACACTTGTGATAAAAACACGTGGACAAAAGCCACCCGGTCAACATAACAACAGCAAGGTGCATAAATCAACCACTTAGAATAAAATGCGTTAAAGTTGTGATGACAGAAGCGAATGTTCTTTATCCAATAATGGAACAGAAGGATGGCTGATGCATTTTTCTTTTTGTTTTTCAATCCAGTGTGCTTCCACAATCTCCCTAGCGCTTTGATTCCTATGCCTATACAAAATATCTGTGCTCCTAAGACAAGGTGAGCAATCATGTTCTTGGCAATGCTTTGCCAAATGCGTATTAGGGCGACCTTTCAGACTAGACAAGTGTTCCCTTAACTTCGTGTTATTGCATCTCGCACTCTGCCCTACGTACACATGACGACGAGATATGGTCATGGTCATGTGTACGTAGGGCAGACTGCGAGATGCATTAACACGAGGTTAAGGGAGCACTTGTCTAGTCTGAAAGGTCGCCCTAGTACGCATTTGGAAATGCATTGCCAAGAACATGATTGCTCACCTTGTCTCAGTAGCACAGACATTTTGTATAGGCGTAGGAATCAAAGCGCTAGGGAAACTGTGGAAGCACACTAGATTGAAAAACAAAAAGAAAAATGCATCAGCTTATCAGCTTATCAGCCATCACAAGCTCATCTGCCTTTACTGAAGCTGTTGTCACCCATATCTCAAAATGAACGCCTGTTTTTAATGCTTACTTTTTTACCCACCCCTTATGTAATACCCCTCCAATGGTGTTTTTAAGGTAATAAAGTGAAGCGAAGTGAAGGATACGTGGTGGGTAAGAAGATGCGGGATAGGGCGGAATCGAAGGAGCCGGGTGGTTATCAGGGCGACGGGCCGAGCATAAGGTGTGAACACCCATGCTTTCGAACTCCTGGCGGACCAGTGCCTGGATCAGGGAAACCGTGACTGCTGGTGCGCTTGTGGGGCTGGAGTCGAAGGCAGACGGATAGGTGGCCTCGATCTCAGGCCACACAATTCTGGTAATATCGCCAGTGTTGTTGGGATGAGGAACGTCAGCACAGGAAGATGTCGCTGGGGTGTTGGGCAGACGGGCAAACTGTTGGTCGATACGTCGGCTTTTAGCGAGTTCCAGGCGGCGGCACTCTTTTATAACTGCATCCACCGTCGCCGCGTTGTTAAATACGAGCAAGTTGAAGGAGTCATCGGCGATGCCTTTGAGGATGTGGGAGACCTTGTCGGACTCAGTCATGTGGGTGTCAACTTTGTGGCACAGAGCCAAGACGTCCTGATTGTACGTGACATAGGGCTCTGCTGACGTCTGCACACGGCCGGAAAGCGCCTTCTGCGCGGCAAGTTGGTGACAGTAGGGGTTGCCGAAGAAGTCTCGGAGGTTTTGCTTAAGCGAATCCCAAGTGCTGAGCTCTTCTTCGTGCGTCCGAAGCAAAACACGAGGTGTGCCACCGAGGTAAAAGACTACCTTGGCGAGCATGATAGTAGGGTACCACCGGTTATTGCTGCTGACGTGTTCGTACAGGCTGATCCAGTCCTCAACGTCTTCCCCATCTTTGCCCGAAAATACGCCAGGATCACGGGGAGCAGGGAGAGTAAGGTAGGTCGCCTTAGTGGCAGCAGGTGTCGGAGCCGGCGGAGCCGAGTTGTCCCCGCCGGGAGCCATGTAGGAAGGCTCGACGTACCGTCCACTGCCAAGATCCGTGGCGAGGTACAGGGAACGTCCACCTCCACCAGATATGTTACGTAGGAATACGCAGACGAAAAGCTAGATACAAGTATATTTACAGAGAAATGCGCCGCACCTGGCCAACAGGCAACAGCCCGCGCCAGCATCTTATCGTCGTCGTCGTCTTCACACTGCGCGCCTCTTCGTGATCGCATATACTGTCCCGTAGCAATATATATAGAAACATATATATATATATATATATATATATATATATATATATATATATATATATATATATATATATTAACTGTGCGTGTGTTTCATATAGGGCTGTTGAGAGATGATGCAAAAACTCAGAAGGACAAAGTGAAGTTAGGAACTTACGCCATGGCGCGCGTTGCAGCAGGCAAGCGACCGACGGAACCCGCATTAAGACGCCGGTTCTCCACCTTACCGTTCCGTTGCCATGCACCACGATGTTGCTCCATCATGACGGAATCCATTATATCTTGCCTCCGTTAACAAAATACTGTGATGAAGCAAATTTAGACGGGACAAGAATCACTAACTGCGCGATCGAAGCATACATATGAAAACAGCCTGGAATAAAAAGTCTTAGTTTTGCATCTAAAAAAAGAAGAACGGCCGATCAGGCAGCTACTGCGTTTGCAGTCCACGAATTTTGCAACAGAAAACTTTTAAGACATTCCCAAGACCCAATGCTATGCGTGCCTTAATTTAGTGAGCGCATCAACTGAGACTTGTTTTGAGTATCTTTAGCGCTACATGATAGAAGAAAAGCCACAGCAACCAGCTATAAACTCCACAAATGAACTTTATTTGACCAGCAATTGTTTGCGTGCTGAACAAAACAAGGGAGAGATGACTTTTACATTTTTTTTTTCACTTGACACATCATTTCATTTCATATATACAGGAGAGACAAGAGCAGGTTCGACTGTGGGTACATGGGATACAGTTCCTGAATAAGGAGCGTCCCGGTATATTATGCAGAGAATGCACACGAAGTGGCTGCGGCAAAGAATGGGAGCAGCAAAAGCAGCAACCAAGGTCACCTGAAAGCGTCGAAAATATTACGCGAGAACAAGCGGAGGCGGAAGGCAGCGACTCTAGCAGAGGAGCTTTCTTCGTCTTTTCCGTTGAGTAGTCTAAGCGACTTGGCTTGATCGCTAGTCATTGCAAGTTTCAAAAAGAGTAGAACATGACATGTGCGGTGAGGTCGCCACACTTGCACTTTCAGTTAATCCTGAACGGTCACCCGATGTTATCTCCACAAGGGTAGCCATCTTTTGCGGATACATGCACCACTTTGGCATTAATGTAGCGCCGCTCGTTCTCAACACTAAAGTTTAGGCGTGTACCATACTAACCAATGGTATGTGCAATACAGAAATGCAATATTTGAGTTCCCATTGAACTGTATGTAACTTTTATTACTTAAAATCTGTTTATCGTCGCAGTTAAGGCCAGCCGATTAAGCAGACAAAAAAAAACAGAACAAGGAAGAGAAATTACACTCAAAAGCCATAGTCAAAGTAGCAGGCGATAACGCGCAACGCTTTTACAACATCCGGACGCTAGAACGTTATAGCATGTGGAGCGCAATGAGCAAATAAATGTCCATAAGCAGCGCAAAACAAATTTGCTAGTAAGAGCAAGCGTTCGAAATGCAGTACAAATTTTCAGCTACATTTTGCATGCGAACGTGACGAAATTGATACATAGGATTGTGCAGAAGCAGTTACAAGTACCTGAATGCTTTGAGTCAGACGGTTTATTGTCACAAAGACTGCACAGGGACTATGCAATAAGCTGTCATAGAGTCAATTTATATCACAGGGTGTTTTTCAACCTGCATCCAAAGCAGTGCACACGAGTGTCTGCCTTTAGTATTGTGTTTACCTTCAGGTATGAACAGAATGTGCGGCCGCCGCACCTGTGATGTGTACCTCGTGTTCAGCAACACGATGCCATGGCCATCGCGAGGTACCAATAGTGTAACCACGTCGTACGCACAACCTAGCATTGCGAACGGGAAGCCATAGCATGCGCAGCTCAAAATAGAGGCATAAGAACGTCACACGGAACGTAAGCAGGTACATTGCAGGTCACCCTAAAGCGTTACTGAGAAGTCGTGGCGGATTTGTCGCTGAACAACCCGTGAACCAGAGTACTATACTAGGTTTGCAGGAACAACAAAACACGAGCCATCGTCAACAAAGCCTGAGTAAAGCACTGACAGCTAACGTCGTCAGGGGACGTTCACGTGTCGAACAAAATAAATATTGCCGATTTCCCGTGTTACAGAAAACTCGCGTGACAGAATGGTGGTCTCGCCTGCGGATGTATGTGTGAATGAGAGGTAAGGCGAGGCGAGTTAACGTGCATGACGCGATGCTTGCGCAGCCGTCGTTTGCGATTTTCTGAATGAAGTTCAGCGGAACTGGTCTACTGAAATGGAGGAGGACGAGGCCGAGTGTGTACGACTTCGTTTCGTGGCGGAAGGAAGAAAACAGAGAACGAAAAAGGCACCGCGCATGGAATAATCCCCATCTAAAGTTTGCGTGTGTCGAACAAGTGCATACGTGCCTGAAAGTCAGCAATACACCCCGCGCCGACTAAGGTGACCGCAGTGACCTTGTGAACAAGGTTCGTTTTGAAGGCTCCCATTGTGAACAAGGAGTGTCTATTGGCGTGTCTATTAATCAGATATATTAGTACGCGCTGCGTATAATACTTTCACCCCCTGACAAGGCAGGAATACGGCAGGGCGTCGACTGTATATCCCTAGTGTGATGTGAGAAAGCGTACAAAATAATAACAAAAACAATGAAAAACGACAGCGTTTTTGCGACATTCCGTTATGTCCGTTTTTCTTTTTGTTTATTTATCGTTGGACCACAAGCGTTGTGCGTCACCTCTCATTTATTTGGCGCTGTTTCCACAAAGCAGACTGAAAGCAGCATAGAATTTGAGATTCACTCGTCAAGAAAGACCAGTGCGAAGCAACCGCAGCTCCTGTAATGCTTCACATTACAATTCAACATGCTCTCTAAGCACAACGACGAAATAACGTGGAGAGCATGCGATGTGCTGATCAATGTGCGATGTGCGATGATCAATGCAGAAGATAATTTCGCGACTCAATCATTGATGGCACTACATGCGAATTAGTTGCGCTCGTCCGTAGATCGGTTCGTTGGGATGTTAAAGCGCCACGCATTACTATTCTTCATTGATCTATTACTGAATTCTTTTACGCATATATGAGACTACTCGACACAAACACTTTTCAATTGTAAGTGGACGCCTGTGTTGGCATATGTTTTCTTGTTATGGCGTTCTTCTTTTTCTTCAGTATCTTTTTTCTAAATAAATGGACAATTGGCAGCTTACTCGCAGGAAGTGCTAAAAAAAGCCTCTACCATTCATCAGCCACGTGGAGCCAAACAAATAATGGCTGCTGTAACCTCTTCCCCGCAGTGAGTTTCCGAAGCACGAAGCTGCTTACTTTTAGCTTGCGATAGTTTTCTGACTCTTAAAAACTAGGGAACGTAGTTTGCTCGCGCAAGAACTTTTTTATCCTACTTCTGCGTCCTCCATGTAAATTTGGAATGGCATTTTGCTCCAATAAGATATTAGAGGTGGTTCCCCACCAACCAGTGTAAGCGAAGAAAGCTGCCTGAAACGACCCATGCATTCATGGGAGGAAAGATATTGCACACGGCACGAGATAGTGCACGGTGCATGCTGACACGGCTGCAGATATATGCAGGAGCGCTTGGATGCATAACATGCGAACACGAGGCGACTCGGCTGCATTAGCGATGACTCAGGCCTGGGTGAATAGTCGGCCTTTCGAATCCTGACGCACAGGATGCGGGTTCGCAGCACACCGACGGCCACTTGTGTTTTCCTACGCTCTCATTCCCGTTTTTTCCATTATTTCCAAGTTTGACTAATTTGCTCACTGCCCGCACGATAGCATGTACCCATGTACTCCGGTCCGTCAACAATAAAGATCAATTGTTAGTTCAGCGCCCTTAGCGTCAGTTTTCATTACTTGCGTCCATGCTTTATTGTCAATTTTGGCTAAGCAATACGCAATCGATTTACCCGAAGCTTTATTTAGCTGTCCGCTTCTTATGTTAACAACAGTTGTCGAATATCTTTGTGAGGCTAAAGTCAACCGCAGGGCGCTCGTTGCCTAATTGAGCGCAAGTTGGACACAATGCGTAGACAGAAGCTGTGGGCCTGGCTTTCTCACGGCGCGGGCTCCATGCGCAGGCCATTCATTTGTCAAGGCTTATTCAATATCGGAATATCACATCAGCTGCATTGGTGCCGGAATAGCTCCAGGCTGCTGCAGATTGTTGCAAGCCAACCATGCAGAAATTTCACGCCTTCCAAGTTATGCGTTATTGAAAGTTATTTAGGGTACTTGTCCATTCGTCAGGCTGCTCATATAGAACACTTCAAATCCCATTCGGACACTTCATGCACCATCGATTAGAATTAGGTTTCATTCTAAACATACCTATAATTTCAGCAATGGTCAAATGGTAAAGTACTTTCCTCATGTGCGCAAAGTACTGACTTAGAATCCCAGTGCCGCTGAAAACCCACCAGTTTTTCTCCGCCGGCATGGAGCTCGGCTACTTGTGCGGGTTCGCATCTCGAAGTACTTCTAGGCGTGGTTGTTGGGCGCCTTGTGTGCTGCACAGTATCCACTGCGGCTGTGGGAGGAAGGTTCTCGCGGGGCACTGTATACTGGAAAAATATATACAAGTGGGCTCTCTGCTGGGTATTTTTATAAATCTATTATTTTCCGTTCTTTCCTGTTACTTCGCTACTCTTTCGCCCATCTTTCTTTTCTCTTCCTTTCTTGTATTCATTGTGTAATTCTATGTGATTAATTCAGCAGCCCCAAAAACTTTAATGGACCAGTGTCCATGCAGAATATTTTGCAGGTATAGGCGCGTGCACAAGTTTTGTTCATAACATCGCACATTCTACTGAGCAGAGCCTCAGTTCTTGCGTTTCAATGTACAATTACTCCGACCCACCATTGAGGATTATGAAAACTTGCTTTACCTAGAGAGCAGAACTTGGCAATATCCTCGATAAAAGGTACCGAAAGCTTATTTTGCGTACTGTATTGTGACGCAACGCAATGTTTACACGAACTCCAGTTTAACGAAAGCTACACCTGGCAAAAGCGAATATATTTTAACAGCTGCATCTCTGTTCCTGCATCCATAAAAGCAATATGAAACAGTTTTATTTTCTCCTATGCTCAACGCCATAAACGCTAGCATAGTGCACTTCTTAACGATCCATGAGGTCTTAATCCCTGAATTTGCCACTTTCTTTACTGTCGCGATTAGTTTTCGATATAGCGCCGAGTACAAAGAACCAATGTCGCTCCGTTCTCTCAACATTTACAGGTCTCCAAAGCAATGGCAAACAAATATTATCGCTCATGTAAATGAATCAAACACGCTTCTTTTCGAGATTTCCTTTTTATGCTTTCTTCATAAAATCTTAAGAAACGTCATTCCTGCGTTGGCGCTCATACAAGGTTAGCGCTACATTCACTACCCCCCCCCCTCCACTCATAAAAAAAAAAGACGTCGCGTGATATCTTCCCCAAATTCACCTGAGGAGACTACAGCAGGAGTATTTCAAAGCACACGCCAAACATCGAATTCTATTGATCACAAAAAAAGTTTTAACAATTGGCAGTTAGCAGATGCCTGGTTTCAACCCTGTTCTTATACATCCCCATGCAGACCTCAATAAGTATGATCTCGAAAGCCATCATGGTCGCAGTAACCTCTCTAGTTTTCAGGGGCACATTGTATGCCCACCTGAAGTGTTCCCAAAGAATGAACGACTGCGCAGGGGCCCGTTTGATTGGAATTTTTGTCAGCGGACCAAACCGTTCAGATAGATATAATGAATATACGTCCTGAAATAATGCGGAGAAAATCGTCGTTTACCTCTGACATGGAATCCAGATCAGAAGAAGGCCGCAAATTGACACACATTGACAGAAAAGGACGGATAAGACTAGCGCCTCTTGTCGGCCCCCCTCTGTGCAGGTCTGTCAATTTCAGGACATTTTCTCACAACTACGTTTAATGGATTAGCTCACCAAGAAAGCTCTTAGGATAGACAATGACGGTGCTTACAGGTGAGACGGATCATGCTCCTTGCGAAAACAAAACTTCGACTGAACCGTGATTAAAACAGGCTTCAGCCATAAAAATTTCAGTTATATTACAGCATTACACTAACAAAAGAAGTTACATAAGAGTATACCTGTGTCACCATAAATGAAGTTTCTTAGCTTAGAGTCGCAGCATATGTCTCGTTTAAGGCCTTAAGATTGTTTTTGTAAATATCGGAACAAAAGCAGGGCGAAACACATCCCCAGGTATGCTTTTTACTCATCTTTTCATTTCAAAACCGGTTTATTTTATTCCACGATCAGACGTGCAGCGTTAGCAGTTTGTGTGTATTTGGCACGTGCTGGCAGGATGAACATCATCATTATCATCAGCCTACTTTATGTGCACTGCAGGACCAAGGTCTCTCCCTGCGATCTTCAATTACCCCTGTCCTGCGCCAACCGATTCCGACTAGCGGCCGTGAATTTTCTAACATGCTGCATTAGTAAGCTTATCTCATGAACTAGGAAATAAAGTGACAGCAATCATAAGAGCAAATTACTTCCTCCTAATCTTCCTCAGTAACTAAAAAAGCATTGGCTTGAATGGGTAGCACGTGTACTGACATTTAGGGCAATTAATCTGGAGCGCCAAACTACGGCGTGCCTCATAATTATAGCGTGGCAGATAAAACCTCAGAATTTAATTTTTACCTGATTCTAAAACGCGGCGCTCTTCACACAAAAGGACCCTTTCAAAAAATCACATGCGCCCCTGGCGGCAGCCCGGATGAAAGCGCACCGGTTCGGCTACCGTCATGCATGGACGCTGTGACGGCGGGCGCAAGCAACGCCAAGCATTTGCCTGCTGCTTTAGATCAGCAAGCACAGTGGAAGCCTTCTGCAGTTTTTCCACATGTACAAATGTTCCCTCATCGGGCTTGAAAGCTCGAAAAATCATGTAAACCACCACGCTTACGTTGTTTGTTACTAGGAGCACTAATACAGGGATGTGCAGTTTGTATTAAACTCGTCGAAAAATATTTTTCGCTTACCGCAGCTTCGTTCCGTCTCAAAACTTGCAGAAGCATCCCATTTCTTGGCCCAAATTGTTCAATGTAACGTTTGTCGTCATTACATGCCCTTCTTGTTAAGAAAGCACGGGGAATACGTTCTTCTCGAACGTAGCCTCCAGCAATTATTGAAACCGAATCTCGAAGGCCATTCTCTGCCCTGTTTCCGACGGTGGAAGGGACATTGCAGGCCTGTTTCAGACACTACCAACTGCAATGTGCGCAGAAGAAGGAAAATTTGCCGTTTTATTTTTCCTTGGCAGTATGTGTAATAAGATTTACAGGCATATATTATCTGAAACCCGCTGGCTATGTGACTGTAGCCATCTTCAATAAGGCAGACCATTACATTTCGAGTTTCGCTTCCATTAACTGCGCGTGGGCGCATCTGAGAGGTGCAGACGAAGGCAAATTCGAAATTTTTACTTGACAAACTACGCAAGTAACGGCGCCAAGTGTGAACATGAAAGACCCAGGTTCCTTATTCAGTAGTGTGGTTTCCTCACTAGTGTCTCGCGCGTATATTTTCTTCTGCTCGCGTCTGTTCTTACTGGAACGCCCTATACTGGGGTCACAAAATGTCATCCTCCTTGAAAAATTCAAGAACAACAGAGCTGCGCTAAGCGCAAAATCATTTTTCCACGACCGTACACTTTCGATAAACGGCTCATCTAAGCTTCACCGCAATATAAATAAGAATAGTTGTGAGATAATTTGGCATGCGAAATAAAAAATTCAAGGCCATTCGGCCCTGCCAAGCTGGATAACCAGCGGACCTGTGAACATCGTGGTAAGATATGTTCGCGATCACCGACAGGTCGTTTTCAAACCACAATCGGTCACACACTGGAATACTGAAGTCAAGGGTTTTTATGCACCAAGTCTCGGTGGAATCGCGCATTCGCGGCACTGTAAGTATCAGCTTTCCGAGCGTGATACCTAACCCGGCGCGGTTGCTTAGTGGCTATGGTGTTGGGCTGCTAAGCACGAGGTCGCGGGATCGAATCACGGCGACCGCATTTCAACGGGGACGGAATTAGAAGACACCCGTGTAGATTGAGCGGCAAATTACAGAACGCCAGTTTGCCGAACTTTTGGGTGTCTCCCACCACGGCGTGCCTCATAATCAGATAGTGGTTTTGGCGCGTAAAACCCGATAATTAAATTTTTTAAAGCCTGGTACCTCCGTCCGACACGCAACCCGTTCCATAGCCTTCCTCTTGCTACGCAAGCTGTCAGCACATGCCTTACTGGTTTGCTCCCCCTCCTCATAGAGGGCGGCGTTATGTATTATTGGGTAAAGTATTGGGTGGTTTCTTAGCTTTCCTCTTCGTACGCCGGGTCTCAGCAAATGCCTTATTGGCTTGCTTTGCCTCCTCACAAAGGGGGCGGGAGTTTTCACGCACGGGCATTAAAAAATCTACGGAAGGGTAGACAAATCCAGCTCCGTTGCAAAAATAACACCGACAAACGGAAGTGAGCCCCTGAGATTATGCAGAGGCAAGTGGCGCAACATCTCACGTGTGGTCAGCGGATCGCGGCTGCATGCCGTGGGGCCTTCACGCACATGATATGCGGTCTGCGATCCTCACTTTTCCCCAGAATACAGCGCGGACGCTTCGCTACATTGCACAGCAGCTATGCTGCAAAGCTAGACAAGCCTCTTCTCATGACGTGTAGTTTGTTAAGCTTTTGTTGCCGTTGTTGCCTATCGAACATCTTGCCGGGTGCACAGCACTTTCGCCTGCCACCTATGCCATTTTCCTTAAGGCAGTATAATAACCGTACTACTTGCCGAAAGTTCCGCAGCATGCAACCGACAACCACAAAAGCCAAGTCAAAACTTGGAAGACAGCGCAAACTTCGTACGAGGTCTTCACATTCTCATTGACGGCAGCTGGCCGGCCCACCCTATCGCCGAAGTACGCCACCGGGGGAAAGCGCGTCGTTGCATGTTTCTGAGAAGGTCCATTACATTTTATGTGAAGTGCAATGCCCTCGTCATCTCGTACGTATTAGTAAGCAGAGCTGCACAAAACGCAAAACAATTGCCATCAGGCGGCATTTAGGGCCGTGCCAAGCTTTTCATGCCCGGTGCCTAGAACATCATGAAAAAAGGCCGGCTGAGTGAAATCGAGCAAGACATCACAAACTAGTGCCGCCATTTTTTTAGTAAAGCAGCGCATCAAAGGGAAGGTGACCGCAAGCTGGTTCTGACAGCTCAACCGGATAAGATTTTGGTGAGAAAACATGTCACCAGGATTCCGTGCAGGACGCCGCAAATGTACATAACAGCGACAAACACGTAGGCGTCACGAGAAAATCACGCAACGTCTTGTTGCTCTCGCGTCAAGAAATGAGGCAGCACTTGCCATACGCGCTTGTTGTACATGTCAATCATTTTCGACAGGCGACAAATTCGGAACGAGAGATTTGTGTCGCACTGAATGTCTGGGGTTTACACTTTTATAGTCAAATCTGTCCCTTCTTATTAGCAGCTGCGTCGCACGGTTCATTTATACAGCTACATATTGATATATGCTATATGCAAACCCAGTTTCACCGCATCTTGTGGAAGCTAGATTATTTAGCTGCATTCCTGTGGGCAACTTCTAACGGATATGTTCGTCCTTGTTGCAGTGCACATTGATATTGTCTGTGCTGTCAGTTGTAACCTACTTTTCTGGGTGCTAGTTCCAGCATGGTAATACACCTAAAACATAGACGAACATGCACCATTCTCTGATCTGAAAAAATATATATAAGATGTCGGCAATGTGCCCTGTATTCATTATTACACGCACGTGCAAGCGCAGAAGTTACGTATACATGAGCATCTTGAAACAGAAAGACGAGAAACGAAGTAAGTAGACAGGACGTAGCGCTAACTTACAATTGAAAAATTTTTTTCAAGCGAAACAAATATATGCGCACATAAACGGAGTAGGGCGGCTGAGAATGCGTTACAAGGCTCTACGGTTAAATCATTTGAAAGAGAACGTTAAAAGTAAAAAAGTAAAAAAAAAAGGTTCTATCAAGAAATTTGAATTCCCTATCACATAGCAAGATCGAGGGGTGGCTGACGCAGTTATCGCTTTTTTTCTTTATGTGGAAGGCCTCTGCCATTTCACGGGTCAACTGGTTAGTGCTTTTGTAGGTAATCTGATTATCTTTGAAGACAGGATAACAGCCGCAGTCCCCACAGTGGGCGGCTAGATGCGTCGTTCCTGGTGAATTATATGCCGCCAGATCTTTTTTAGCCTCACGTTGATGCAACGCCGAGACTGGCCTACGTAAACCTTACCGTACATAAACGGGATAATATATACTATGCCCATAGCCAAACCTACATATTTGTTGGTGTGTTTTATATAGCACCGCGATGGCTTCCTACGAATACACGAACAAATTGTTTGCATTTTGTCGTTCGATGAAAAAGAACCACAACGTAATACCTAGTGCCTATATGTTTTCATTCGTGTGATGTTCTATGTAGGTACGGAACGACAACAATTTTATTATTTTTACGACGACCTTTCCGGATGATCAGACTGTTTTCTTTCGTTTTTATTTATTTCAAAGTGTTAGCGCACACTGATTTATTGACAGACTGAGGATAGCCTGCTTGTTCAAGCTTGTCGACCTGGTTGAGAAGGCTCATTTCCATCATTTAAAAAATTAAATTATGGGGCTTAACGTGCCAAAAGCACTTTCTGATTCTGAGGCACGCCGTAGTGGAGGACTCCGGAAATTTCGACCACCTGGGTTTCTTTAACGTGCACCTAAATCTATGTACACGGGTGTTTTCGCATTTCGCCCCCATCGTAATGCGGCCGCCGCGGCCGGGATTCGATCCCGCGACCTTGTGCTCAGCAGCCCAACACCATAGCCACTGAGCATTTCCATCACGTGTAGACATGATTGTTTCAATGCGGAACCTATGCTGGGCTTTATTATTCCTCTTTTTACAATTTTTGAATGGTCTGACCTGTCGGTAAGGGTAGGTTTAATAGACCTGGGTAGGTAGTACCAGGCGACACGAAGCGGTTGAAAGCGGTCTTAGATAAAGAAACTGTAAGTGGTTATCCTGGGGAATTCAAAAGAAAAATTTAATTTCATACAGCGTTCCTTGAAAACCTTTAAAATGCTTACCACATCCCGGGTGCGATTAGTGGAATTAGTTAAGACCAGAAAATCGTCTACATATCCAAACACCTTAGTCGCAAGTCCTGAAAGGTGACTTTTTTACTTTCAACCTTGTCTTTAAAATTATTTAACCCGAGAGCCTTGTAGCGCATTCTCAGCCGTCGTCCTCCGTTTTTGTGCGCATATATTTGTTTCCATTCAATCCAATTTTTCGGTTCCGAGTAAGCACTTCGTCCTGTCCACTCTCTTCGTTTCTCTTCTTTGTGCGCTTTTACAGTTTCAAGGTGCTAGTAAACCAACTAGCCCAGTTATCCATTCTGTTACGATAGATGAGCACTACAAGCCACGTGCACATGCATGTGGTATGCGGAGGTGCAAAAATCGAGGATGCGGCATCCTGCAGGCAGGGTTTGTTCCCAGATCCTGGACCGTAGTCACGACTAGCACTATCATTGGACTACACCTGCGCTTCTCTGGTCAGCAGAAGGAGCGAAAAAGAAGTGCACGGGACTAGCGTTGAGTCGCAAGAACATTTCATACTAAATGTTTATTTCTTGACTGAAGAACACGCCAAGCGCAAGAAATACAAACAATGGTTACAAGGGAACGAAAAACTATACTAAGCCGGTCATAGGTATGGAAAATGAACTATTTATATATTTGTTTAATGCAATGTATGATGCCTAGACACATAGCGATGCTAGATATGTAGCAGTCAGTGCACCTTTTATTTCTGCGGAAGTTCTGCATAATCATGTCTGTCGTCTTGTATGTCGTCTGCAAGTTGCACGGCCCTGTCAAGCTGTTAATAACAATTTTTGTCAACCAAACCTTTCCATTTCACTCTCTCTCTTTACGAGAAAAAACTCCAATTGAATTCAATCAAATTTTTATAAAGGGAACTGCACTGTATCTACGATTCACGGGCTAACGTAGAAATTGGTGTTAGAAGGAGCGGCTCAAATGAGCAAACATACACAGTTGAAGTATATAAACAAGCTCAGAGCCTCCTGCATGTACTTCATCTGTGCATGTATGTTATTCGGGCCCGTCTTGTAGAAGCTATGTTTCACAAACTAGCCCAAGAGGAAGTACTGCGACGTAGAAAACGCTACTGTAAAGAAATGAGCTTCAGTCAGTGGTATTTCTGTACCAAGTACATAATAAAAAATGAAGCGCAGTTTTACCCACACAACCACTCTCGGACGCATGACTGTGAACTCCTATAGACTAATGTAGGCATCAGAGTTTAAAAAACACGGGCATTCTGCTGCTGAGATAAGTCTATCTCATTGAATGGAGCGATTCCCAGCAGTCAGCCAGCAAACCATGCGCTATGTGTTCGAGGCATAGCCCTTTAATAAGGATCACGCCACGTTCCAATGATGCTTGCTCGGCTTACCATGCTCACCTTATGACAACCTATGTGCATGGCTCTCGTTCTTCCCGGATTACTTGTACATTCCACGAGAAACGAAATTCACGTGACCATGAGCGCGTGCCTCGTATGTTCTTTCGCGCTCTTTTCGTGAAACACATCCAACTTCCCTGGCACTTCCGCTACCCAGAATCGCGATGCTATCTCGATGTTCTTTGCACGACCACGCGGCCGACGACGTAGACATATGGTGGGGGGAGGGGGGGGTGCGCAGTCGTCTACATATAATTTATCTCCTGTTCGCCATGCAACAATCATTGCATTGCAAGGGGAATCGCACAAGGTCTCAGCACAAGGTTTGCGCTGAAGCATTTATTCCTGCGCGATATGAAGCGTTTTCGGGAAGATTTTTCAAGCATTTTGCTACGAGCATTACTTGGCAACGCATGACAATAGGCGGCAACAGACTTATGCATCGTGACCTAGCATTGACGAGGAGTGCTACGTTGCTGTGTCACTTCTGGAGCGACGTACAAAAAGCGACAATGTCACCTAAATACCTAAAGATTTGCTTTGGCCTTCAAGCTACTTTCTTGCGAACTAATCAAATTTATACTCTGCGTTAAAGTCATCAGCGACAACTGACAAAGGCTGGAACGAATGCAGCGCGGAACTTGAGCACTGACTAGCGTACGTCTGAGCGCACGGATCCCTTATCACAACGCTGCTGTCACAGCAGGACGTAGTAGAAATTACTATATAGGCGTGACCACCTCTAGTAAACAGCCATCGATTTTGCTTCCTGAAGACTGTTCCTTGCGAAAGATGATACAAGCATTGCAGATGAACAACGGGTCAGCCTGGCTCCAGTGCATAGTGATTCGGTGCAAGGTGACTCCGGGACCAAAATGTGACATCGAGCTAATAAAGTGCTAAATAATTATTAATAAATAATTATCTTACGGTAAATGTAGCAAAAAGAAAGACAACTTTGTGTCACCCTCGTAACAAAGAGTTCCAATTATCCCCGTATATTCAGGCAGTACCGAAATATAAATGTCGTCATTTAAGTCACTTGGCTTATATTTCTCTGAAACTAAGAAAGAGGACTGCCATGTTTATCACTTAGTAAGCTATCCAGAGTTATATTCACTATGCTTCACCACGGCAATTATCTTCCTACATCCATTAATATCCTTTCAAATAATTCAACGTTTTCTTCTTCAGTTCAAAGCACAATCCTCGTCTGGAAATCAACTTCAACGGAAAACATGCACAAATTTACTGTATTGCAAGAAAGAGCAATACGTATTTTCTCCAAAGTACCTTGTCTCGGTCGCACAGCTCATTTATTTTCAAGCGTTAGGGTTATGAAAATCGAATAGTTATTCACGTATCGGCTTTGTCGCTCAAATAGAGAAGAAAAAATTAAAAGCGATGACACGTTCACACAATTGTCTTCACAGACGCCTATCCCCGTTTACGACATACGCCAGCCAGAACCTTGGAATGTACAAAGGAGCGGAACTAAGATACAACCGCCAAATGCTAAGCTTTTGTTTACCGGCACAGCTGAACCAAATGCGCAGATAAAATGATCTGGATGTATCGGCGCTGCCTCTAAAGAAAACTAGGTGAAAAATCTGTATCGTGGGCTCTGTTCTCTTTTGATTCATCCCTGTCATACCTATTTTAAGAAGCTGTATGAAATCTATCCGCGATCATTTGTTTATACAATCTGATTGCGGCTTCTGTGTTTTTCTGTGCGAATTTCTTGTTTTTATTAACAGCATTGCGTGAAACCCGCGCTTTTGGTCAACAGCTACGAAGCTGGCCTGTGTATAAGGTGACTAGATTCCCCTCAAGCTGTGACCTGCAGCTCTTTCGCCTGGTCATGTTGACGTCTTTGTTGCAGAATAAGTTCTATTCAATTTAATAACGGAGTATGTAAGGATATTCTACTGCAGTACGAACGCTAAATACATCTAGGAATCGCTGCCTTCTCGAGTTTTCCTACAAGGTCAGGAATTGAGATAAGCGTGCACAAAAGTATTTACACCATGTCCTGCATGAATCACCGGGAAAACCTCGAAACGGGAAAAGCTAAGGATGGCGCAGTTGCTCATGAGGCCTGGTTAATATTAAAAGTGAACGGCGGCACCAACAAACAGCTCTCTCGTGAGGCCACGCCGGAGCACGCAGGATCAGCACCCGCACCTCTTGTTGCACGTTTGCAATATAAAAATGAAACAGCAAGCGGCAAAAGAAGAACCTCCGCGCCACACTCACTGTGTCACGACCAAAGGCGCCTGACAGATCGCTCAAGGAGCACGCAAACGTAGAGCAATGCGCCCACATCGAAGAGCACATTCCAATAGCGTTTGTTTTTGTCACAGTTGCTGCTGCGGCAGAGACCAT
Source organism: Dermacentor albipictus (assembly GCF_038994185.2). Classification (NCBI taxonomy): domain Eukaryota; kingdom Metazoa; phylum Arthropoda; class Arachnida; order Ixodida; family Ixodidae; genus Dermacentor; species Dermacentor albipictus. Next base: position 6,966,799 of record NC_091824.1, read on the forward strand.
TCAATGTAGGCTGGAAAACACTAGCAAAACGCTTATTAGTTACGACACATTCACTAAGATCGACTAAGTAACTTAAGGGTGAGATAATAATGGCGCAGGTTTGTATAAACATCACAAACTTTGTTTCATATTATCTGCTTGGAAACGACGCTTTGAGTTCCTTGGCATGCTATTACCTTCGTTATAACGTCATGCAAGAGATTTAAGTGGGGAGCGGTGGGAATTAGTGGACAGAACACTGTTGCAGTGATCATTGCCACCATGCTTTCATCCTTAACAAACATAACACAGAGCATAAGCGGCGGACATAGGTGCTGGTATTTAGCTGTCCGTGACTAAGCCTGCGCAGCACAAGGGCTGCCAAAATTTCTGCATATTGTTATTTCTCCTGGCAAATATGCTCAACTGCGCGTCTCACGAGAAAGAGTTATGCATCCCACCCGAATGATAAGCATTTAGGCATTTTTAAATGTGCCACCGGCACGGCATGCTGAAAGAACTGGAGGAGTTGATGTACAGGGAATGTCAGCATCTCATCACCAATCGTGCCCATCGCGCAAGCGCAGTCCGCAAGCAAGCTGAAGCTTGGCAGCCCAGTGGATTCTATACTGAGCGTGAATTTAGCCAGTGCACAGCACCAGCACATGACACTAGGTGAAAAACCATGACAGGGTTTGGCTGTGAAGCGAGTCGACTTGCGGTATATGGCACCACATGCGAGGTTATTTGATGGTTGTTAGGCTAAGCGCTACGGCAACGCCCCGGACGCCTTCGATGTCGTCAGAGATCTGGGCAAGCCAAGACAGTTCATTGCCCGACGCAGTCGCTGCTTTGAACCCCGCACTGGTTTCAAAGAAAAACCAGTAATATTTGTGAATTCGAAGGCGTTCTTCAGCGTGTCCCCGCAACACCTTGAAAGGCATTCTTCCTCCACGTTTTTACGCAAACAAATGGCAGAGCACATCAGTGCTTCGATGACACGGCCTTTTAACTGCATGCAGTCTTTCACCAAACAGAAGCCATTCCAGTCTTCCTAGAGCCATTTGAGGGTTTAACTTAAGACACCACTACATTAATATTAGGTTGTGATGCCAGCTGTCGTGCTGTAGCGTGGCACTGGTAAGCATACCATGCAGGGCTGTCACAACTAACCTCACAGCTTTATAACAACTCCGTGACACCTTAAGTGTGCACGCCTTTATGGTTTGTAATCGGCGTGTATAGACCTTTCTTTTTATGAAGCTCTCACAAATAAATTGCAATTTCGAGCCGTGCACCACGAAATCGGTACACAAAAACACGCCATCACTGTTGTACCCCATAACACTGTCAAGCACAAAAAATAACGCCCGAATTCTCTTGGATGACAGAAGCCACCTAATGCACCTGGGAAGGACTGGCCAAACAGGACGGAGGACACGCACGCCCACGCCTCATCGACCAATGGATATAGGTGTAGCGGGTTCTACACCCACGTTAGCGTGCCACGGTGTTAAGGGCGGCAGCAACCACATGTACCTCAGAATGACGGCGGATCTAGCACAGTCTCAGGTAAGATCGATTCCTGGCACTTAAAGAAAAAAACTTGCCGCGACTCTACAAGAGTGACTTCCAGGGACAGGCGTCATCGTGTATGGCGTGATGTCACTGCCGCGCCTCGTACAAACTGGCCTTAGTCCATCTTAATGTTAGCGGGCGACGCGGGCTCTTGCTTCATCAAGCTCTTCTGGGAGAGAGCGAGCAGCGCGTTCAGGCTGTTCTCAGCATCGGCTGCCTCGTCCACGGCCGGCGGCGGTGCCAGGCCATTGGGGTGGTGCAGGTCGAGCCCGTTGCTGCCTGGTCGGTCGTGGCCATTCTGCAGGGACGGGTGGGGCGGAGGAGCCCCCTGGACCATCCGGGACGTGCCCACGTAGTCGCCCCGGTCCAGCCTGGGAGGTCTTCCGCGCGGCCGCGGCGGTGGCGGCGGCGGCGAAGACAGGTCCGTGGCGCAGTGGCTGTTGGGGGCATTCGATTCCTCAGACTTGATCTGCGACGCCAGCTCCTTGATGACTCGGAGGCCTGCGAGCGTGTAAGCACCCTTCAGGCAATTGTACCCGAAAAAGTAGAGCAGAAGACACACGGAGTATCGAGGAGAATAGAAGGCATACATGAACATCTCGGGAAATATCTACAAAGATTCCACAGCTGCAGTGGTTCTCCACACGAAAAGTAGATCGTGTGGATCAACACGAAGGATCAACGTGGAAGGATTCTAGAAGGATCAAAGAAGGATCAACAGCGAATATCTCAGCTACCTTTGATTTGCAGATGACAATGAACTCTTCAGCAACACTGGGGATGAACGACAAAAAAATAATTGAGCCCTTACCAAGCAAGTGTAAGAGCGGGGTTGAAGATTAATATCCATAAGACAAAGATAATGTTAATAGCCCGGCAAGTGAACAATAAATCGGGACCGCTATTCAGCCTCTAGAGTTAAGCACGAGTATGTTTATCTAGGTAAAAAACTCAAAGGGCAACCTGGTAATGGGAAGGTAAATCACAGAACAAAAATAGGTTGGAATGCATACGGCAGGTATAACCACATCCTGACTGGGAGCTTATCACTGTCGTTGAAAAGAAAAGTGTACAATCATTGTTTTCTACTGGTGCTAAAATAAGAGGAAGAAACTTGAAGGTTAACAAAGAAGCTCAAGAGCAAGTCAAGGATTACGCAAAGAGCGATGGAACGATAAATGCTATGTGTAACGTTAAGAGACAGAAAGAGAGCGGTGTGGACCAAAGAAACCGGGATAGCCGATATTCTCGTTGACACTAAGAGCGAAAAAATGGACAGGGACAGGCGAAGCAATGCGTAGGGTAGGTAACTGGCGCACCGTTAGTTACAGAATGGGTACGAAGGGAAGTGCAATCAAGGACGGTAGAAAGCTAGGTGGGGTGATGGCATTAGGAAATTTAGAGGGGCAATTTGGAATCAGCTAGCTAAAGACAGGGATAACTGTAGATCGCAAAGCGAGGCCTTGATCCTGCCATGCACATAAAAAATAGGCTTATAATGACGTTGGTAATCTTCCAGTAAGAATATGCCAGAGTTCAGCGCTTGCGTATACTTACTATCTTTGCCTACGGTCTGCGTAAAATTTGTGCTACTTACTTTCATCGTGTATCTATACCAACCCGCCCAAATAACGCTCTTATGCACACATACTCAGTGACTCAATTTAGTCAGATGGTTGGTTTCGAACCCTGTTCCCTCAGCACAGTTGCTCGACGCGCTACCCGTTCGACCATGTAATACTCTGTCACCCAGGTAGGCGGTGACAGAGAACAGTTAAATAGAAAGTACATAAATGCGTAGGCACATACGAGGGCGAATCAGAGTATTTGCGCCTATTGTTTTAGCCAAATTACGGCTGTAACTACAAAGTCAAGATATCCATTCCCAGCGGTGGACCTTCTTGGACTGGCGCGGCCTTATCTGCCGGTAGCTTCACGGCACGGCGCTGTTGTTTGTGTTAAAGATGGCGGTTGTGTTCCAAACGTCCACGGCGTACGAGCAACGAAGTGTGATACGTTTTCTATGAGGCAAGGGACGAAATACCATTGAAACCCACAGGGAAATGCAGCCCACGTATGGGCAAAAGTGTCTCGCTTTCAGAAGTATGAGGTGATGGTGTTGTGAGTTCCCAAAAAGCCGTGAAGACTTGCATGACAATGAGTGTTCGGGGAGGCTGTGTGCGTCACTGACTGACGACAACATTTCTGAAATTCAGGGCTGTGATGGGACAAATGTCTGAGTCGGCGTGGGGACTATGCGAAAAACATATTGTAAGGTACGTATGTGCATTTGTATGTCGTATGTACATGACATTTCGCATAGATTCAAAAAGGTTGCGGCAAGAAACGACGTCACGTTAGTTTGTTGTGCGACTTGTAAGCTTGCAAAAATCTGCATGAGGGTCTCGTAGCACAGTTCGTGAAAGAGTACGTGCAATACCAAGAATGTCGTGAAGCACCGCACGTGCGAACATGTGTAGTGTACAGTGTTCCTTTGAAATGTGGTAGAGATTACACAGGACAAACCGGTCGCTGTGTGAATGATCGGATGCGTGAGCACGCGAATCTAAAACCCATAGGCACATGAGGTAATCTTCCACTCCATTATAAGGAGTGCGGTTGTGATCCCATCTTCAGTGACGTTTCAATCTTGGGGAAGGCTAAGACTCAGCAGGAAAGAGAGTTGATTGAAGCCCATCGCATCTATAAACTTGGCCCCGAAAAGTGTGTAATCGTGCCATCTGTTTTCCTTACCAAGAAAGTGCTTTTATTTCTTGATCTGTGTAGAAGTGCATAGATAAGGTGTTGGCCATGTTTTTGTTATGTTGTGCCTTGCGCAGGTTCAGTGCGGACTTGGGGGAGTCGTTTTCATGAATGACATTCAGTTGTTAGTCCAGCCACCTTCCTGTCGCTTTGTCTATGTCTGCTTCTCGATTTTTTCTACTTTCACGTTTGCTGGCCTTATGCTAGTATTCCTCAAGGACAGCAACCGGATGCTATGGCAGGCTGCGCCACCAATGCAATGCCTAAGTGCCGCTCTTCAATAAAGACCACCAACGCTTTAGCGAACTGCGCCATGAATGTAGTAAGTACGTGCCGCGGCTCAATTAACCTCTCGACAACTTAATGACTGTTCAGAACAGGCGCCTTGTCCTGTCGTCTTTCATGTGTCTGTTGTTTTGCGCTAAAAAAAGTATTCTTAGATGACTGTGTACGTGCCGCTGGGTGTGCTGCAAGCGAGGAGAAAATTGCCGGCACTGGGCTTCTCGTCTCCGAGGCCGCAGCGCCACAAGGTGCCCCGTAGGTGAAACGAGTGTGGCGAGTGAGTTCGTGCAAAAGAAAATTAAATACGCAAATGAACACCCCCCCCCCCCCCCCAGTGGGGGCATGACATTCCCAAGACATGGGCACACCGAAAATTTCTGGAACCATGCAACAGCACTGGGAGTTCCAGTTAAGCGTTCTCAAACGAGTATGAGGGATGAACACGGTAATATCACGTGAAGGAGACGGTGCGCAGCACTATATCAAAAAAGTTATTAGGTATAACTGCGGCAACAAAGAAATCGTGGTTCGCACTCAAACATATCCAGCAACAGCAGAGAAGCCTGAGAGGTCAAAATTTAGTGCAGAAAGCTTTTACTTGAAGAAAGCAAAAAGAAATTTCCCTAGCAACACGGCCCCAGGGACCGATGAAGTTTCAATATAGCTAGACAAACACTTGGGTTTTAAGACTACAACACCATTGACTAATCCCATAGCCCAAGTGATTAAAACGAAGGAATATAAGGTTGGCACGCATGAAAGCAAGATGAACCTCATCTACAAAGGAAAAGGTGATAAGGATAAGGCGAGCTCGTACAGGCCAGTTACGGTAGCCTTGGGATACATATGTAAAGACAATGCAAATCACAAAAATAGAACTGTAAAATTGGGTGGAAAAATGACGCACTGGGAGAGCTGTAAAATCGATTCAGACCCGACATGCTCTTAGAAGAAAATAGTTTCGACTACCTCAGCGCATAGAGATTTCAGTAGCTCACTAAGAGACCTATTTGGATAGTATATATAGATAGTAAGGGAGCCCACGTCAACGTAAGCAGGGAATTGTTATACAATATTCACAAGAACGAAGGCATAGACTACGAAATCGTGGAGCTGCTGAGAGTGATATATAGTGACATCAGAGTACACTTTGTGTGGAAAGGCGGCAACTGAAATAAACTGTTGGAACTCACCCCAGAGACTGGCGCAAAGATGCCCTCTGTCTCCTTTATTCTTCATGCTTTATGTTAAGGCCATACAGAGGCGATTCGAAAACAGTGAATCAGGGTTTTATTTAAGCTAGACTCGTAATGAGGAAAGGGAGCAACAAAAGGTATGTATACTGATGTATGCAAACGACGTAGTGCTACTAGCGGACAATGCAAGAGGGCTACAAGGACTTGCGACATGTGTGGCAAAGCGACGACCAATCTAGGCCTTGTTATGAATGCGGTAAACATGCGCAAAGTACAATGCGAAACCCACATTGGGTAGATAGTCGAAGAGTTGCCACGCGATGCTGGGCGCTGCTAATTTTCCCGTAACGAGCTCCTCTCGTGAGAGAACAAGCAACCCAAATGGAAGAAAGAGTTGCCACTGCAGGAGAGAGCGAGATGACGCCAAAGACTCATGAACGTTTTCCGAAAGAAAGCCGCCACGAACTGGTGCCTGCCCTATGCTGGAAAGCAGCGGAGAAAACCAGTTGGGAGTAATATATCTTCAAGACCTTCGCTCCGCCTTTGCGCCCGCTTGAACTTGGTGGAGTCGCGGGTCCGATATTTCGTCTGTGACAGTGTTGTTTGCGCTTCTTGTTTGCGCTTCTTGTCGTCCTAGTGGGTTGTGACCTGTGAGTGATTGGCTACCGCCAGGAAGGACTGCTCGAATAGAGGTGTTATAATGACAGTGCAAAGAGAAAACAAGCTACTCTGGGCCACAGAAACAAGGCTTCTCCAGACGCTCGTTGCTAAACATCTGTTTTCACATCCTTTTCTGTTTTACCTATTGAATGATGTAAATAAGTTTCGTTCAAATGCCGTTATCACTGCTGGTTTTCAATTTCCCTATTCTCGAACTTCTCATTTTTTCAACTCGAAGCCTCCGCCATGCTACCATATGGAGCCGGGTTCGTGACATAACCTAGCGCCGCAACAACTGGTGATCAGCCGTGCCATATAAAGCTACAAGCGGCAACAAGGGTCGGCCAGCGAGAGAGCAGCTTTCTCGAGACATCGATCACGTGTGGGTGAGTGCTCGGCTTTTCCTTTGATGTGTGAGGATTCGGTTTTAGGACTGGCAGATAAATTTGCTGAATCCTAGAAGTTAGATATGCTCGGATTGTTGTTTTGGAAGTAGCCGGCACTCGAAAAGATCATGGACTCGCAGACGCTGCCTAAGCCGGACCTGCTGCTGTTGTGTGAGGAATTGGGAATACAAAAGGTCAGACCCAAAAACTCATTATCAGACAAGCAATCGTTGATTTGGGGGCTGATGATGAGGAGCTCAGTGAAGAATGGAGCCTCAGCAAACAAAAAAAGGAAGGGTAGCCCAAGAAGGAAAGAAGGGAGGAAAAATACAGGAGCATGAGGCAGAAAGGCTGGAGCGCGATATTTCGCTCCGGAAGTTGGAACTTGAAAAATAGGACAGGCAGTTCTCCCCAGCAAGTGCTACATCTTCTCAACAAGGAGTCAGAGTTCAAAATGTCCAGGTACTATCAGCCATATGTGGTATAAGGGGATATCGGTTTTTGTGCGGCTCAGCAAGAAGGACGCGGACGACTACGAGAAGGTGAAGGCTTACCCTCTCAGAAAGTACAGACTTGGCGCAGAAGCGTTTAAACAAAGATTCCGGGGCGCGAAGAAGCTGAGGGACGAGAGCTATGCTTCGTTTCTTTACAATATAAGATTAAACTTAACCGCATGATTGAAAGGCACAGAGTCCTACAGTGAAAGGGACACTGTAGTGGAGAGGATCCTGTTGGAGCCGTTTTACAACTGTGTCCTCGAGCAGCAAAAGAATTGGTTACAGGACCGGGGCGACGCACCTTCTGCGACAAGAGCGGCGGTCGACGAGTGCGCATCGCGCCGACAGCAGCAGCCTCGGAGCTGATAGGGCCTACAATTCCAAAATATCTCCGAATAACCGTTATGCGAAGCACCCTTCGAGCCCTCGAGTTGAGAGAGAGGGTAAAAAAGTTCCCTTCAGGTAAAAGGTAACCAAAGTACTACGGTGAACTGAATGAAAAAGTGCCCAACGCAGAAAAGGCAAAGAACGCTTTTGAGAACAGGAAGCCCCTCATTTGCTACAAGTGCAATGTGCCGGGTCCCATAGCGGTAAACTACGAAAAAAACTTCAAGCTGCTGAAGCCTTACATGCATGACCTGGCAGTGAACGGGAAACCGTGCAGAGAACTGCGCTGCTCGTCGGCAACAACGGTGTTGTCCATCCAGTGTATGTGTCAGACTACTCAGGTCAATGTGCATGGACCCACCAGATGGTGGAAGAACATAGTGTTTGCTTGCCAATCGCGACAGTTGCCATCAAGGGTTTTTTCGATAAGCTAACAACCGAAGCTGCGGTTTCAGGAAAGCTATCTAAGTGCTGTCCGCACTTGTTCTCAAACAGATCACATATGCTATTGCGAGAGAGGAGCATTATTTTCGGTGACCGGGTTGAACAAGCATAAACCTGTTCAAAGGTGCAAGAATCGGCAAGTAAACTCACTTCCGAGAGTTACGCTAGGGAGGAAACACCCAGCAAGACTAGGGTGGAAACGTATGAACTCATTTCAGATCACCACGATAACGAAACACCCGAGACCACTCAGCCGGAGAATCAGTCTCGCGAACCGCTGAACGAGGATGTCCTTGAGAATGCGTTATTGCCGTCAGTGTCAAGTAGTTTCGCTCTACTACTCAGTGGGAATAGAGATGAGTGGGCTACTAAGGAAGTGGAGGACCCCACCATTCAGGAGATCAGGGAGCGCCAGCGAAGATGTACTCCAGTAAAGGAGAATATTTGTTTCCAGCTGAGAAGATGTGTGTTGTATTGCTTATACAAGGTTAAAAACATGGAATGGGGCGAGATCAACTAGCCGTTCCCCAGAAGAATCGCGCAGACTCGTTGCAGCTTTCCCATGGCAGTTCTTCGTCGTTTCACCTTGGAACCAAGAAAACAAAGCAGAGGCTGTTACAGGAGTATTATTGACTTGGATGTTTTAAGGACGTGGAGAAATTTGTGCGGTCATGCGACACATGCCAGCTTCTCGGAAAGGTGCAGGATAAGTGGAAAGCCCCGATGGTTTCAGTACCGATTATTACCGAGTCATTTCTGCGGTTAGTGATGGATGTAGATGCGCCACTTTCTATAATATAGACAGGGTACCAGTATATACTATGTTATAACAGATCTGCTTGTTGGCGTAGTTGGTGCTTGCTAAAAGACATGTTTTTTGCCGCAATTGAACACTCACAAAAGAAAGACACTTTGTGTTGTCTTTATGTGTCTTTCTTTTGTGAGTGTTCAATTGCGGCAAAAAAACGTATTTTATACTGTGTTATGCCAAGCCACAATGTATGGAGAGGCGCTTGCACTACGTGAGGTGACATCGGATAGTGTTGTGAATTCGCTGTTGTTGATTTTTTCCCGAGTTGGATTTCCTTACAAGATTGAAAGTGAGCAAAGCAGTGTGTTCACAACTGTCCTCACCGCTTCATTTCTAGAGCGATGCGGTATAAAAATAGTGTACAGCTCAATTCAACGTCCACAGATAAACAGCGCAGAAAGGTGGCATCCCGTTCTCAAGCGCGTCCTCAGAGGACTGTGTTATGAAAATAAGCGCGAATGGAACGCATGCCTTCCAACAGCCGTTTTCACTTTCTGTCGGCGCCACATGAATCCACTGGTTTCTGCCCCACCGAGTTGGTTTACGGAAGGTCAGCGCGCTCACCTTTTCGAATGGCACGGGAAACAAAGGAAGGGCGCGGAGATGGTCCTACCGTGGTGGTTTGTTTTGAATCTGCGGGGGCGTCTGCATCATGCTAAAGAACTTGTAGAGGCCAGCGTGAAATGAGCTCTGGCTCGATCCAAACACTACTATGATAGGACCGCACGTCAGAAGACTTTCCGTATCGGTGACAAGGTAATGTTACTAAGAGCCTCAAGACAAAACAGGCTCGAAGTACAGTGGGAAGGGCCCTCTGAAGTCCGTGTCTCTTCTTCTTGTGTCGTCTGTTTGGCGCTATAGTGCTTCACCTCTGAAGTAGTTGCGAAACTCTCTGACATCAACTACGTGGTGAAAACCTCACGAAACCGTGAGGCGGTGCGCATTTATAACTGTAAAATAAATGAAATATAATGATGATGATGATGAAGATGATCCATTACGTGCAAAGAGAGTTAGTGGTGAACATGACCCTAAACCTTCCTGAACACATGGAGGACGACCTGGTTTGTCTAAGTGGAGGGGGAAGTAGAGATCCATAACTCCTGAAGAGGACGGAGCAGAGAGAGGAACTAAAGAAATCCCAGTTGTCTGATGTTGGACAAATTATAGGCGAGTTTGATTAATGCTTCACCGAAGACCGACTAGAACTTATTTGACTGGGCAGGATATTGAGCTGACATCCGAGGAACCAGTGCAATGAAAGTGTTATCGATTCTCTCCTAGGCAGAGAGAAATCCTTGACATGGGAGTGAAGCGCATGCGAGTATTAGGAGTGCTTAAGCCCTCCGAGAGCGAATAAGCTTCACCTATAATATTGGTGGAAACTCCGGGTAAATACCCAAGGCCGTAGCAGACTATCGGAAATTAAATGCTCTCCCCAAGGATTAAGTGTATCCAACTCCAGATATTGAGGAGAGTGCGGAAGAGGTGAAACTCTTGCTTGGGCGAGTTGGTTCATGCTTGAAGTAGTAAAGGCAAGGCGCAGCAGACCAGGACTCAGGAAGAAGAACACAAACTACAGGACCGGCGCCTGTGAGCCGAGCAGCCTATGTGACTACGCTGGACCCTATTCGAGGGCACTGGGAAGTACCGCTCAGAGAGCGAGCCAGCAGATACGCGTCATTCGTCACATCAACAGGCAGCCATCAACCGAGAATGATGACCTTGGGACTCAAAAATGCTCCATTTTATTCTTTTCGCCTCATGGATAGGGTTCTAAAAGGTTCTGAGACATTTGCCGTGCCATACTTATATTACATTGCAATATGTTCTGATTCATGGGGAAACCATTAGGTGCATCTTAGAGTGGTGCTCAGCCGTTTGCGTCAAGCTTAGCTTGCCGTAAAGGCCGACAAGTGTTGTCTTGCAAGGGTGACCGCCAACTGCCTAGCGAGGTTAAAATATCAGCAGTAGCAGACTATTCTCGACCGAAAACTAAGACGACGGCCATTCGGGAATTTTTGGGGCTCACTGAGTATTCTAATCAATACATCCGGTATTATTCAACTTTGGCAAGCCCCTTGACTGGTGCTCTCCGCGGGACAGAACCGACAAACGTAGTCTGGGATGAAAAGAAGGAAGCTGCCTTCTTAAGGCTGAAGGCTACATTGATTAGCCATCGGGTATTACGAGCTTCCGATTTTAACCGAGAATTCATGGTCCAGTGGGACGCAAGTGGTTGAGGACTAAGTGTCCTTTTCTGCCAGAGGGATGACGACAGTAACGAAAATCCCGGGCTGTATCTGAGCCGAAAACTGATTTCTCGGGAGATGGCATACTGCGCGTTGGAAAAAGAATTTGCTTACATTGTGGGGGCCACTCAGAAATTGCAATGCTTTCTCAGGAGCGCCATATTCACTGCAGATACGGACCATTGTCCCCTGGCATGGCTACAAACCGCGACATCAAAGAGCAGTCGCCTCCTGAGTTGAAGCCTCATTCTACAGCAATATCATTTGGACATAAAATACATCAAGGGCAAATTGAATGGAAACGCTGATGCACTTGGTCGCTCTTTCTAAGCGGTCAAGGACTGCTCTGAGCAATTACTCAGAATTACTGCTGGAGTTTTATTTGTTTATGAGATTGTGTGTGAAGGTGCGTAACGTAGCACGTCTGGTTTATCAGCATAAGCGTGTCCAGAGAGTTTTGAGCGTGTGCATTTCGCAAACAGGTACTACTGATCGTCATCCCTTTTTTGACCCGGCTTGTGCAGAGGGAGCTAAGTACTTGCTTGCGCCCGTGTTTGGGTTTCAGAGACAGCTCGAGGAATGTGGTCGGCGAGACGATGCGGCCATCGACGGCGAGTTTCTGGCATTGACCTGCAGAAAATGGAGCCGTCTCTCTGTGCAGCAGTGGTGACTGCTAAGCTCCATGACTATTTTGGCGGCGGCAAGGGGGGGGGAGGAGGGAGGGGCTTCCGGTCTAGCCTCAGCACGACGCTGTTGTGCATATTGACGTTGCTGTTCCCGTCGTCGCTCATCGTTCTCACGCTTCTCTTCGGGAGTCCTAACAATGTGTGAGCATTCCATGGCGCTATGAGAACACAAATGAAATCAGTTGCTAGGCGGGTTATTTTACATATGAGAGGGCGGTGACGTCACTCCCTGCTTTGTATGCTACAGTTGCCGCTTCCCGGCAATTGCAGCCTATGCAACCGTAATCTTTATCGGTTAACGCATGCAGCAAACGCTACGTGCTTCGCATTCTTCGAACGCCCCTGGTCATCTATCATGTAGTAGACTCTTGTTTTGTCCTTTCCTTTATATAAACGAATACTAGGGTGTGTCTTCCATGCGTAAGATGCGTAATTCTACTGGAGATAGGTCCTTTTCGCCTCATTTAGCGAAACGGTTTTCTGTCGACTGTTATGTCGACGTCGGGAGACGATGAAATCCCAGGATACGAGTCATATATTGCTACGCTGTAAGAACAAGTCTAGCATGCCTGAATAACATAAGCAGGCCAGCTGACTATTTGCCACCGCCCAGTTAGAAAGAAGATGCCAATAAATCATCAACATCATCATTATTAGAGCGCGCGAAAGGAGCCGCTTTCCGCATGACGCATTTCTCAGTGCTTGGACGTACCAGCTTCTCACGCATTTCTTAGGTCACGCCCAGGCTTTGGGGCAACGCCACTAGATGGCGCCGGGTGCTCTTATGGAGAGGCGAGGGAGGATTCCCTGCTGAAGGACACGCACCTCGTGCATCACTCTGTTCGAGGATGGCAGTACGTTGTGTCGCTGTATTGATTCAACACTAAACAACATCGTCGACAGTCGTCGTGAGGTTGCTTCTTCAGATTTTGTTATCATTATTAACATTATTCATAATACTGTGTTTTATGATTGCGGATGTGCCAGCTTAGAGATAAACAGAGAATAAAGATAGCGAGTGCACGAAGGGAGGTAAGAGAGACACCTCTTCCACCACTCTACACGGGTTCGTAAAGCATGAAAGGTAAAAAAAGCAAGACAAGCGCATGCAACAAAAAACGTAATGGAAATACAGAAATGCTAAGCTGATGGCATATGTATTTAATGCATCGAATGAATACGCACCATGTGATGCAAGTGCCAACATTGTGCGATACGTAACATACAAAGGGAACACAGCAATAGCACTACCTTAATCATTTCCGTGTACGGGAAAGAAGCACTGGAAGACTGTTATCAAGATGAAATGAGGCGAAGTTAAGGAGGGCTCACAGTGAGTATCGAAGAGCCCAATTTTTCTACTAGCCACAACATTAGAGACAGAGTAGGCGCGTACCCTCGTCCATAAGAGTCTCCTGGACAAGCTGCTTGGTAATCTGCGCCGAGGTCTTCTTAACGCTGGCCATCTTCATGTTGAAAACGTCTGCGGCGCTCGGCGGAGGCTGGTGCTGCTGAGAGGAAGCTAGGTTGCTCGACTGGTTCGAGTCCTGAGAGGGTGAGTCATGTGCGTCGTGACTCAGTGTCGGCGATGAGTTGTTGCTGTATGCCGAGAACTGTGAATCTGCGTAAAACGATGTCACACAATGTCAGTTAAATCAGCACAGCTACGAGAAAACAGCAACCGGAGGCGAACGTGTCCAACGCATTTATGCGCAAGCAGCTTGCAGCAAGGAAACAAAAATTATATATTCACTTTAACTGTCACGAGAACAGAGAGCCATATCCTTCGACAGAATTTTAACAACCGATGTCATTATGCCGTATCAATCACGTTAATCATGCCTACACACCAATCGCCCAGAAAATCATCTTGTTCGAACTCTCAAATAATTGCAAGATGGACATTCTATTGCACATTTTTTTAGCACTTGAAATTCGACCAGGCTGCTGTCATTGGGGGATAGATAAAAGGGAAAAGAACAAACGAATTCCCTAGCCAGTCTTGGCATGGCGGCCACCCCACTCCGATGGCAGAAATCTATACTCGTAACCCTTGTTGGGCTGAGCCCCGAATTAAGCCAGGAGCGCAGTACGCTCCTTCCAAACCCCCCATATCTATTTTCCTGGGCAGATGCATCTCTCATCCGACAAAATCCGCACTGTCCCTGAATGACACCCGGAAATCCGCATAAAGCGACAGGGCTATGAGCAACATGCGACAGCGCGGTACAAACGCGCTACAAATGTCCACGCACCCTTTCCTCAACCCCTATGATTGCACGCAATAATTGCATCTCTCGTTCATGCCATGGACGAGCTGAGTTACCGCGGGAAGAGCTGCGCCAGTCTGCGCGGTCTGCCACATCCAGGCGATCATGGCACCCGTCACCAATTCACCCCCTCCGACTGCGCCACCTCCGACTACTCGGACTAGAGTCGCCGTGCTTTCTACTTCCTCTTCTTTCTGCCTTCTGCAGCGAGCCTCGGAAACAATGAAATACGCGAGTGGCGCGTTATCTCGGTGCAAAAGCCGGCGTCAATGTGTACAGACCAGGCCACCGCCGCTACGCTATAGCGAGCGCGCAGAAGGTTAACTCACCAGTGTCATCGGTGTCCGCTTTGTCTTGTTCTGAACAGGAGGACAATCGGCCGTACTGGGCTTTCGCTGCGCTGCTACAGTACCTGTGAATAAAAAATGACATTCAATGGTGTGAAGAAAGCATCAAAGGGATTCTGACATTTCAGGCAGTTATGAGCGAACTCATGTTGGTACATGTTAAGTCAGGTGTGCTGAAAGCTAACCGTCTTCTTGGATTGTAGCGCCAGCTAACACACACACAGGCTAGAAGAAGACAGTACAAGCGCTAACTGTCAACTAAATCTTTATTGAAACTATCAACATATATATAAGTGATTACAAATAGTGCAGCATATGGACATGACAAGGTCTAAAGACTATCAGTTAAACATATGAAGAGGTAGAGAAGCGAAAAAAGAAACAACAAAAGGCACTACTTGAGATTGTCCCACGTGCTGAGAACATATTGAAATTCGCTTTCTAACAGAGATATTCATGTGCGGCTAACTTAAGTCTCTGCTAATCTTTTAAGGTGAAATGCCTCAATTATTTCCCGTGTGGTTTAGCATTTGTGTCTCGAAACGACTTTTGTGTCTTTAAACAAAGGTTTACAACCGCAATTGAAACAGTGCGACGCTAGATTTGAAGCATTATGGTTAAGTGATTGTTTACGTTCTTTTATACTGATATTGAGGCACCTTCCACTCCGTCCATTGTGACCTTTTCTACACTTTAGTGGAATCTGGTGAACTGTGCCAGTGTTACCAGGCGCTAAAGGGGACACATGCCTAACGCCGCAAAATTTTTCTTCTTTTGCCACCCCCTGGTCAAGTTTCCTATTTAACATAGGGAACATCATAGGGAATTTGCGCGGTACCTCCCCTCCCCCTAAAACTGTATTGTCGTCTTATCTAAGGGCCACGTTCCGTAAACCATTCGATATGGACTGTGGCGACGCATCAATATCTCCGTCAGAAAGCGAATTTCAATATCTTCTCACGTGGTTCAGTCTCAAGTAGCGCCTTTTGTTGCTTGGTTTTTTGGCTTCTCTACCTCTTGATATGTTTAACTGATAGTGTTTATACCTTATCATGTCCATATGCTGCACTATTGGCGATCCCTTATATATATGTTGACTGTTTCAATAAAGCTTTAGCTGGGAGTTAGCGCTCCTCCTGTCTGCTTCAAGTCTGTGTCTGTGTCAGTTCCAGCTACAATCCAAGAATATGCTACCTCAAGAACTCGCCCAACTTTCTAATCATCTGTGGGCTTGAAAGTGCGAGACAGAGGGTAAAGGTGCTTTGATAGTCAAAAGGAAAGGCATTCGCACTCATCGCCTCTAAAGTACAGCACATTAGGCTCCTGCTTGCGCATACCATTATTCTATAACACACGTCAAACACTTGTGCGCAACAACATGTGCCTTTTGCGAGCGAAGAATTGCGTTGCCTACAGCGCTCTGGTGGCCATGAGGCCATTTCCCGTCAGGCATGCAGTCCACGCTGAACTTCCCGGTAGTGGTGGTGGCGGTAAAAACTTTAATTCGTCAACAGAAAATGATTTATGAGATTCGATTTGGGAAGTCATGATGGCTTCGTGAGGTGGCCGTCAGACCGTGTCTTACGGCGACTTCTAAAGCCCAGGTCACGGCCTGCAGTTGAACCGCAGGTTCCGTGGGAGGGGTATACGTCCCTCTTCGTGATCGTGTTCAGTCAACAATAATCGACGCAGAAACGCAGTGTTCCGTCCTTTTTCTTCAGCAGGACTACAGGAGATGCTCACGAGCTTTTCGACGGCTGGATGATATCGTCGCGCAGCACCTCGTCGGCTTGTTGCGTTATAGCTTCCCGTTCTCGCGCTGAAACTCGGTATAAGGGCTCTGGATGAGTGGTCGGGCACACTTTTCGATGATTATGCAATGCTTTGCGACTGGTGTTTCTCGAATCGTCGATGACGCCGAAAATCAATCTTCGTATCGTCGCAGAAGACTTTTGAGCTGTTGCTGCTTATTGATGGGGAGTCTTGGATTTAAGTCGAAGTCCGGTTCGGGAACTACGGTCGTCGAAGTAGATGCGGCAGAATCTGAGACGACAAACGCATTGTTGGCTTCCACGATTTCCTCGATGTATGCCATCGTCGTGCCCTCCTTGGTGCGCTTCAACACGTGGTTGAAGTTTGTCAGCATCACTTTGGCTTTCCCTCCGTGCAGTCAAGCGACGCAAATTTCACGGTCCAGTAGTAGATGTTGGACGCCCTCGACGACGCCTGCTACGTGTACGGGTGTTTCGCTGTCGACGGAAATGGCAATGCCTGAGCGAGGCGGAATGGTAACTTAGTCCTCCAGTACACTGAAGGCATGATTACTACAGGCGCTCTCTGGCAGTATCGCTAGATTATCGGGTAGTGTTATCGATTTCGACTTCAGGTCGATAATTGCGCCGTGTTGGGTCAAGAAGTCCGTGTTGAGAATGACGTCCCGTGAACAATGTTGCAGGATAACGAAGGTGGCAGGTTAAGTCCGGGCATAAAAGGTTATTTTTGCCGTGGAGACTCCAGTGGGCGTTATTAGGTGTCCTGAAGCGAACCGAAGTTGAGGGCCTTAGAGTTTTTACTTCCTTCAACTTGGCGGCGAAGGGTCCACTTATGACGGATTGATCGTCTCCTGTGTCTACTAACGCGGTGACTGCGTGGCCGTCGAGCAAGACGTTGGTGTCGGTGGCTCTTTGTTTTGCGTTGCAGTTAAGACTTGGCATCGGATCATGGCTGGGTCGCGTTGACGTGTGGTTAATACGTCTCGGCATCAGGCCCTTGCTTGGGGCATTCTTCGCTTCCAGGCTTCGTCGGAATGGTGGCGTGTCGTTGCTATGTTGTCCCGATAGTTCCTTCGGCCTATTCGGTCGGCGTGCTGGCGACGGCAGTGGTGGACAACGGAACTGTTGTCTGGGTCCTGCCACTGTCACAGAGGGGGAACGTGAGGGCAGGATAAGGCAGCGTGTGTCATCGCTTGCGGCTGAGGCTGCGGCGATTCAGGGGCTACGAGTACAAATGTAGCCGACGTAGGCAATCGAAGCCACTTGAGGCTGTAATGAAAGCAACAACTTCTGAAGCTCTTCCAGCACAATCGTCTCGCGCAGCACTGAAAGGTGCCTGTACAGCGCAACAAATCAAAGACACAAGAATAAACGAAGACGAAGACAAGCGCTAACTATCAATACCGAAAATTTCGCTTTCGGGATCGGTCTTACTTATACCCCCAAATTTTCGCTGTCGATACCTAGCGCTTGTCTTCGTCTCACCTTGCGTCTTTGTTTGTTCTGCTATGCCTTCAATAATGGCTGACCAAGAAGCCCATATCGCCACCCTCGTCTCTCGCAGGTCGTCGTTGGCCAGTGATTGTACTCCGGCGTAGTTTGTTGAGTTCGTGCGGTGGTTTAATTGTTGTCAATGTCGTCGCAATCAAAGGAATCATCTGACACTCTTACACATCACATCGTCTCTATCAAAGCTTATGCTTTCTTCTGTCTGACTACTTGCTCGGCGAAGATTTATTGGGCAAAAAACAAAATTCTCAAAGGCTGCATATTTGTTTGCAAGTATCAGCGTGAATTCGTCTGCTTTTACCCTTACTGTCTCTAGGTTTACCTGTTTCTTCTTTCCCAATTTTACTCTTTCTATCTTCAAGCTGACGTGAATCCTAGCCCTCACTAACCTATGATCACTGCACTTTACCCTACCTATCACTTCCACATCCTGCACTATGCTGGGATCAGCAGAAGTATCAACTCAATTACATTTCTTTTTTCAACATTAGGGCTTGTCCAGGTCCACTTTCTCTTGCTGCGTTTCGTGAAAAAGGTTCAGTATTCGAAGCTTATTCCTTTCGGCGAATTCTACCAGCATCTCTCCTCTAGCGTTCCCAGAATCGATGCCGTAGTTGCCGATCGCTTCTTCACCAGCCTGCTTTTAGCCCACTTTTGCATTGAAGTCTCGCATTACTACAGTATACTGAGTTGGCACTTTTGTCATCGCTAATTCGACATCTTCATAAAACTGATATACTTCCTCATCATCGTGACTGGATGTTGGAGCGTATGCTTGTACTATCTTTAATCTATACCGCTTATTAAGTTTGATTGCGACTACAGCTACCCTCTCATTAATGCTGTAGAACTTGTCAACGTTGCCCGCTATATCCTCATGGAGTAGGAATCCTACCTCGTATTGCTTCTTATCTGGCAGGTATATATAGCAGAGGACATGGCCGTTATTCAGCAATATATAAACATCACCTGTTCTTCTAATCTCACTGAGGCCGATGATATCCCAAACAATGTCAGACAGTTCCTCAAAAAGTCCTGCTAAGCTAGCCTCACTCGACAGAGTTCGGCAATTAAAGGTTGACATGGTCAGTTTGCATTGGCGGCCTGTCCGGACCCAGAGATTCTTATCACCCTCTGCTGTGTTGCAGGTCTGACCGCCGCCTTGGTTAGTTTCTCCGCAGCTGCTGGGACTGAGGGCCATGGGTTTATCGAGGGAATCATTTTGGAGGTAGCAGCCAAATACTGCACGAGAGAGGCCGATTCCTGTTCTGGTGAGGGAGTGCCTTTGTTGAAGCTTAGTGGGCCTTCCTAATTTGGTTGTACCTGGGTTTGTATAGCCCCACTCCCTCGCGGCATCTTTTGCCGGTGCCATGCGGTAATCCAAGCCTGCTGATATATATATATATATATATATATATATATATATATATATATATATATATATATATATATATATATATATATATATATATATATATTTCATAGAGCCTGCGCATTTTGCTCTAAACCTCTTGTCCGCTCTAAGATGACACACGCGTCACCCACACGCGTGGTCGGAGTCTGCCACGCCATCTCACATCACAGTCCCACATTACGGCACAGTCTCATATCCAAATTCCTTTATTCCACAAATGCCATGATAGCGGAACAGGCACTGATTAATAATCTAGGGAATTCATGAAATGTATCTCTGAGAATATACCGCTGAAAACTGTCACGTTTATTACGGTTCAGGCCGCTTCATATTGCGTTTAACTTGTGATCCGCAGACACATCTGCACAAGTTTATTTATATCGTAGTGCCATTTGTTTTGCATGACCGCTACTTCAACTTACTTTCGTCGTCCTACCAATGCAAGGGATCCTATTTGATGTGTCATAATTGCTCTCTATTTTATTGATAAACACAGTTTTGAACTTACTGCGTCAAAACTTTGTGAATCCTTTTTCTGTTTGTGTACTATTACAACTAGCTTTGTCATTCTTTTGCATATTATTCTACCCTCTCTACAGTGTTCTTATGGGAAAGATGGAAGTTATGTAAGTATATTTTGTGCAGAGAGTGGCGAGTGGCATGAACACGTCTTCACGTGCATTAACACAATGCTTAGAATTGGTTCCTTTGTACCGTCATGTGCTGCCCTCATGAGACTCGTTTCGGCCTGCCTAGAAACTCAGTCCGCAGACCACACGCAAATTAATTATATATACACCCGGAGAAGCACAGGAAAAGAAAGGCTACAAATTGGTTGGATTAAACTACAAGTAACGTGTTCTTACTCCTACAAAGCTGCGCAATACTACCGCGTCCTAAGACCAGAATAAAAATTAAAAATCAAATGCGTGTGCCCAAGCGAGAGAAGGAAGGGGTATAGCGCCATTCATCTCTTGCGATCAAACGGCGTGAGAGAGACGCCGTAGCGAATTTCCCATCTTTCAGCCGTGGACCGTCAGCGAGGAGGCAGTGATTGACAGCGCGGATGGCACCTCACAAGCTGCTTTGCCCCGGCAGGAGCCGTTTGTTCGTGCCTCACGCACGAGCAAGCAGCTTGCCCGCACTTCTGCTCCGTCTTTCCTTTTTTGTTCAGCTCGGCGCCCTGTTCTTGCTTTTCGGGAGTGAGTGGTGCAGCGTGATGTCGACGCTCCGGGGTGGAAAATTTTGCGCGGTCCTCCAATTTACATGCTCGATTACGATTACGGGCGCGTTGACCCCACCCACCCTTTATTTCAGTCCAGGTGTTCTTCAACCCTTTGATATCAATTGAAGAGCCCCGACACCTTTCTCTCAGTGTTGCAGATTGTTGCTCCTGAAATTCAACTTGATTTTGCATCTTCAATACCACCCTCTTAGCACTGTGAATGCAACGCAGAGGTCATCCTCATCGTGCAAAGCTTTTGGCACACAATGAATAGTCAGCATCCAGATTACACTGCTCACACATACCATTAAGTAGAACGCGTCCACGTTTTTCATAGGGCAAAACAAAGGAAACGAACGGTGCGCTTCCATTTGCTCTTGGCACGCTCATTTACTCTATTTAGCTACGCGTATCAACCTCCCCACCTTAACACTCTTTTCAGCAATATGCACTACCTTTGCGTCATCTCTGCCTGTTTGCAGAAGCGTCCGTGTTGCGTGAGGATTCCTCCCCTGCGGCCTGAAAAAAAGGAATGCCGTTCCCCATGCCTGCTCACTTGCGAATATTACGACGGTAGCCTGTAGTGCAGTTGGCGCACAGCTGTCAGTATATATGGTGAGAAGGTCATTGGAAAATAGAAGAAACGGACATTTTTGCTTTCTTCAAATTAGCTCTTGTGCCACACGCAGTGGTTGCTGAGTGTTACTGGAAACCTCGCTTTCTCTCCTTAACTTTAACAACTATCGGGATGCAATCACACGAGGAATGCCAATGGCCGACTTACACCCCATACGAGAATGGCGCACTACACTTCCCCCTTGTTCTGCAGGCAACTTCGATCTGCCCACACTGACCAACTTAGTAAGATGATTTTTTCATGCGCTTAATGACTTCGAGTCTTATCACAGGATGCTACCTTAATTTTATCGTCCATTCGCACAAACATCAGCCGTTACCTGTCGTAACTACGATGGCGACGCTGACCCTGTATACACTGACGACGACCGACCGCATTTAGCACGTCCGACGTAGAGCTATACAACGCAATGTCGATAAGACAAAGTAGTCATTGAAAGTTTCTCGCTTCCACGCGAAGAGAAGGACGGCGGTCGGAGCTACAGCATCGATTACAATCACCTGTGCAAAATCACGCCTGAGTTGAAGTTCCCGTACACCTGAGGCTGCTACTGGAGAGCCAAGTACTGCTCGTGCATAGCCGTTCTTTCCGGGCACCTTGCATGCGCTGTTAGAAGGCTGCTTTCATGACGCCTGCTTACCCTTTGCGAAATCACGTCGTGCCACGCACGTAACGCATTGGAACACCAAGAACACACCAACTCCCTGTTTTACGGTTATAAAAGTTAGCCACCCGCCGTGGTTGCTCAGTGGCTATGGTGTTGGGCTGCTGAGCACGAGGTCGCGGGATCGAATCCCGGCCACGACGGCCGCATTTCGATGGGGGCGAAATGCGAAAACTCCCGTGTGCTTAGATTTAGGTGCACGTTAAAGAACCCCAGGTGGTCAAAATTTCCGGAGTCCTCCACTACGGCGTGCCTCATAATCAGAAAGTGGTTTTGGCACGTAAAACCCCAAATATTATTATATTATAAAAGTTAGCTATCGTTCTGTAGACGATGTGATAGATGTTCGTGAATGCGGTGTTGACTGACAAACGTGCCATAGAAAGTTATACTGCTGTGTATATCGCTAATTATGAGCATGTAAATTACAGAAGTCGCAGTTAAACGCGTAGCGAAGTACGTTTCCGCTACATTTCTTCTGCGCTTTCCGCACACGCAGAGCCATCTTGCGGCAAACACAGAAGACCCCCTCCTCGCTATGTACGGCGCTGCCCGGACAGGTGGCGCGCCACGCGCGCATTGGTGCTGTGCGGGGACCGGTGCGAAGCGCGTCGCCGCCCGGTTGTCCGTGCCGATCACGACGTTCCGAGACACCGAGTTCTTTGGTTCGTTCCGCTTGCTCAGGTGCACGTTTCGTTGCCGCGCCGAACGCTGCGTTGCTCGACGCTCACCGCGTGATTGGTGGGTGCAAAGTCCGATGCGGGGCGCCTCGTAAGTGATCACTGCGCCGTAGCGCATTGTCTTACACCCCTTGGCAGGTCGACGGGAACGCTGTCGCGTTCCACTCTTGAAGGCGAAGCTTAAGCGTCTTCCAATTTTTCTCTTACTGAAAGCGATTACGCGCCATTAGTTTCAGCAGTCGCCACGTTGTTCCCCTAGTTGTTCAGCCATGCATATTCTGTAACTTCTTATTAGCATGTTCTGTCCATGCAATAGCTCCGTCATTGTTCTTTGTTTTTTCTGGAGGATTTACCGCAAAGCAGAAAGGTAAGTAAAAGCTTCTAGCTCTGCAGCGTACTAGAACTCAAGCACTGTCTGTGTAATCTTGTTAAACACATAGGTTCAGCCTATTCTAAACTTTTAATTCTGATCATCCGTGTATCCGTGTTCCGGGACTCATCCAAATCAGGTGTTGAGAATATGACGTTGTCGCAGGGGCTCACAGCACTTGACGCCTCGGTGTCGAGTACAAATTCAGCCGTTTCTGAAGAGACATCCATTGCATGTCCTGCCTACCATCTCGACCGTGATTCCGTATGACATCAACGTTTGCCTCGTTTCCACTTTGCATCACATTCGGACTGAAGAAGGTCGCGATTACTTGTTACTTCACCCAACGAATTTCGCCACGAAAGGACCGCACCTTTGTTCACACTATATTACCAACTCGTGACCTTCGTTCCTGACATGACACACTTAGCGCCGACACCGTCGCGGTCTCTCGCACAGCAATGGCGCTGCTAATTCACGGTGTCCCCGTGCATTCTTTCGCATGCTCCTCTCCCTTACGAATACGGCAGTGAGCGAGTCACCGCCATGACTTGAGTACGCGCTGCGGTACGCAGCCTCACGACATTGGCGTCAAGCTGCGCCACTGATGTTGTGTAATGTAGCGAAAACAAGACGAAATCACGGTAAACGCACATGCGCACGCGTACTATATATGGTCCTCCCGTCCTCTTGCTTGCACTATTCCACGATGCCATGACAACACGTTCATATCCGAATCGGGTTATCATCATCACCTTTCTTTCGTCGCCTCTTTAAAAGAACCCTGAATGAACCCTTATGCTTGATGAGAAAACACATTCTGCGGACAACATACACGCCTGTGAACATTTAAGTCAAACTTTGCAGTCGTGCGCGGAGCGGAAATTTATCCTTTCTCAAACACCCTCTTTTCACGAAAAGGATGTCTTAAACCTGCCTGCACATGTCGTCGCATCCAAGATTTCCAGCGTATAAAGGAGCCGTGCACAGAAACTGCTGCTTCGACAGACAAACAAAATGACAACTGGCGTTTCTGCTGGTAAAAGAGAGCAAATTCATTGCGATAAAAAATGAGTCGCCATGTGTTCTTCGTGTCACAAAGCTCAGTCACTTTCATAAAATGTAGTAAGCCATGCAGGTGTAAAACTTTCATTTCGACAAGACAACATGGAAAACGGCCTTTTATCGGTTTCAGAAACAGGCACATTGACGCGAAACAAGAAATATTCATCTTCTGTGGTTCACATATATATCCGCTCTACTAGAATGAAAGCGTACCGGGTTTATATATTCATTAATACGCATTGCTTTTCATTTTGACATTGTGGTATTTACTGAGACATGGTATTATGGTGCTATAGAAGTGTTGAAAATTTCAGGATATACCCTTTAAACCACGGCCTAAAATATAAGGGGAGGGAGGGAGGGGGGAGGCTGAGTCATGATGCTTGTGAAAAAAATCATCAGTTGTGTTCTTGTAGAAAGATTTTCGGAAATTGCTCCTCACTTTGAAATTCTGACAGTCAGAAGCGGTGTTCGAGTTACAGCGTAATGTATGATCCACCTCACGCGATTGTTTCCAATTTCTTTACCTTTATTGAAAACTTTTCTAAGACAATTTAACGATATAGCCGGCCCTGTGATCCCTAGAGTCGACATAAACATGGATTGCTTGCAACAATCACCAAATCATAACCAACTCTGTAAAACCTTGCATACGAACAACTACATTAACGCAATTAGTCTACCGACACAAGTTCAACCAACTGCATTGCTCTATTAGACGTCGTTATTACCAATGTTGCCTCCGAGCATTTGAGTGCCGGCGTTATCCACTGGCACCTAAGCGATCACATACCCCATTATCTTTTAGCGCAGTATGCTAAACCATCCAACACATCAAGACCCCTGCCTGCCAAAGCTTACAGACATAAATTCTTCTACAGAGCAAACAGTATCCTGTAATTTGCGTCTCGCTGAGTAGAGACAAGTTGTAGATTCTGCTGAATCAAATGGAGCCTACAGAGAGTTTAGAGATTATTTTAAGGCGTTGTATGGCCAAAGTTTCGCGCGTAAATTAAGAAAACGAACTCGAAAAGCTGGTGAGGCCCGGGTCACATGGGAACACATGGCAACAAGAGTATTAAAGAAAAAGATAAGCTCTACCAGCGTTCCATTAAAACAAGAGACCTAATTGTTTTACACTTCTTTAGGCGTTTCCGGAACAATGTAAAGAAACAGCTCGGAAAAGCAAGAGTGATTTACATGAACAATCTCTATTTTTTCTTTTGAAGTGCGTAGATGACTAGAATACCTCGCCTAATGTGGAAACGTCTAAATAGTGACTATAATGCACCCAAGAAGAATCAATATTATCAATCACCAATGGAGGCGAGACATTACCAGGTACGCGATTAACTCCACGCTTGATCTTTGTAAGTGTAACCATATCACATTTACAAAAGAAAGTTCTACCCGAAGCTCCCACGCTCTGAACATGTAGCAGCGCGACTATCGCAGGCAAAGAAGAACACGGGCTCACGTGCAGCCAGTCACGCGAGAACGGTCGACCTGAGCGGCCGCGGTGGACGGCCGCTCCCGAGATCCGGCTGCTGCCGGGCGCCGGCCTCAACAAACCGCAGCCTCGGCGGCTGCCTCTCACCTCCATGACGCCTTTTCTTAAGCGTACTAACACATTACAATAAAGGTTTTTTCTTTCCACGCATAATACAGCTTCAGAATTCCCTGCTAACAATAGTTCCTTACCACTGAACCAGTTCTCAGTCGCCACAGGCGAACAGCTTGCTAACATGTAATTGCTACACAACATAGGCTCGGAGTGGCTCCTGACATCGGCGGAACGCTGAGAGCAAGTGGGTCTATACTAATGCAGGTATACTAACCCACTAAGCTTCAACAAGATATTGCCTCACCAGAACAAGAATTGGCCTCCCTGGTGCAGTATTCCGCCACTAAATGACTCATTCGAATAACCAATGGCCCTCAGTCCCAAGCAGCTACGGAGCACCTGACCGAGCCGGTGGTCAGCCCTGTAACGCATCAGAGGGTGTAAGGATCTCTGGATCCGTACAGGCCGCCAATGGAAACCGACCATGGAAACCTTTAACACCCGAACTCTGCCGAGTGAGGCAGGCTTAGCAGGACTCTTTGAGGAACTGTCAGTCATTGTTAGGGGTATCATTGGCCTTAGTGAGGTTAAAAGAATTGATGAGGATTATACAGTGCTGACAAATGGCTACGTCCTCTGATATAGAAGGCTGCCAGATAAAAAGCAGTGCGGAGCAGGATTCCTAATCCATAAGGACAAAGCGGGCAACATTGACGAATTCTACAGCATTAATGATTAATGAGACGGTAGCAGTAGTCGTAATAAAGCAGAATAGGAGGTATAGAAGGAAGGTAGTACAAACCTACGCTCCAACCTCCAGTCACGATGAAGAAATAGAGCAGTTTTATGAAGATGTTGAATTAGCGATGCGAAAAGTGGAAACTCAGTATACTGTAGTCATGAGCGCCTTCAATGCAAAAGTGGGAGAAAAGCAGGTTCGTGAACAAGCCATTGGCAACTACGGCGTAGATTCAAGGATCACTCGAGGAGAGATGTTGGTGGAATTCGCGGAAAGGAATAAGCTCCTAAGAATGAACACCTTCTTCAGGAAGCGTTGGAAGAAAAAGTGGAACTGGAAAAGTACTAATCGGGAAATAAGAACAGAAATTGATTTCATACTTTCTGTCGATCCCAGCATCGTGTGGGATGTAGAAGAGTTACGTAGAGTAATGTACAGTGATCATAAATTAGTGATGGCTAGGATCCGCCTCAATTTGAAGGGAGAAAGAGTAAGATAGCTCAAGAATAAACAGACAAACCTAGACGCAGTAACGGTAAAAGCAGGTTGGCACTTGCAAACAATTATTCAGCCTCAGATCAGAGAGATGAAGATGACATAGAGGCAATGAATGAAGCCGTAATTAGGCTGGCTTCAGAATCAGCAATTGAAGTGGGAGGTAAGACACCAAGGCAACCAGTAGGTAAACTCTCCCAAGTAACAAAGGATCTAATAAAAAAAAACAAAGAATGAAAGTGTTTAACTCGGGAGATAAGATAGAATTTGCGGAACTGTCAAAACCAACCAACAAGGAGAAAATAAGAGGTGTTCGAAATTATAGCATGAAAAATACTGAGGAAGCAGTATAATATCAATGAGAAGGACACTTCGCATCAGACAAACCTAGCTGTAGGCACGGAAAGACAAGCAGGGTAATGTAATCACCAAATTCGATGATATAGTAAAAGTAGCAGAGGGATTGTATACTGAATCGCACAGTACCCAGAGCGATCATCACATAACCTTTATTGGAAGTAGTGATAAACAAAGGCCCCTTCTCTGTCTATATAGCGATGAAGTTAGAAGGGCCGTGCAAGGCATGACCTGGGGAAGAGCGGCAGAAGATGGCATAACAGTCGATTTAATCAAACATGGACGAGATACTAGGCTTGAAAATGTTGCGGCCTTGTATACGTAATGCCTCACGAGTTCAAGTGTGCCAAAGGGGTGGAAGAATGCCGCCATTATACTTATCAATAGAAGGGAGACGGTAGAGAATCGAAGAATTACAGGCCCATTAGCTCGTTTTGAGTATTGAATATAATATTCGCCAATATATTTCCCAATAAATTAAGGGCAACACCAGACGTCAATCAACTAAGACAAGAGGTTAGTCTCAAGAAGAGATGTTCTACAATAGATCAATCAGATCACACAAATGATTGAAAAATCTGCCGAGTACAACCAACCTTTCTATGAGGCTTTCGTGTATTATGAAGAGCGATATGATTCAGTAGAGGTACCAGCTCTCATGGAGGCAATGCGTAATCAAGAAGTAGAGGACGCATACGTGCATATCGTGGGAAATATTTACAAATATTCCACAGCTACCTTTGTTCTCCACAAGGAAAGAAAATTGCCTATCAAGAAAAGGGTCAGCCAATCCGACACAATCTCTGCACTGTTATTTACTGCAGGTTTAGAAGTGTTCGAGCTATTAGACGGGGAAGGCTTAGCTACGAGAATCAATAATAAATAAGTATTTCAACGGTTTTCAGATTACACTGCCTTTTTCGGCAACACAGGGGATGAATTTGCAACAAATGATTCAGGGCCTTAGTCGAGTAAGTGTGAGTAGGGTTGACGACTAATATGCAGAAGACAAAGATTGCGTTCAATAGTCTTGAAAGGGAACACGAATTCGTGATCGCTAGTGAGCCTCTAGAGTGTGTGCAGGAGTACGTCAATTTATTTATTTATTTATTTATTTATTTATTTATTTATTTATTTATTTATTTATTTATTTATTTATTTATTTATTTATTTATTTATTTATAGTACCCTTACGGTTTATATGAAGCATTATAGAGGGGAGAGACTAATAGAGATAACTACACAAAAAATAAAAGAAAACACAAAAATATGATAAATATGCTTAGTACAATGTGAAAATATTTCAAATTCGTGCCACACAGTAATCATATCATAATAATACAGACGGGTAACATAGACGATATATAAATGTGTTGTATACATAGTGAAAGTGAGTGAGACGATAAGGACGTATTGATAGAAAATACACAGCATACTGCTTGTAGATTACGTACATAGTACAATGAAAATAACTTATAAACAGTACTGGTCATAAGAAAACGGAGCTGCTTCCCTAATATTCAAATCTAGGTATGCTACATAACGTTACATGCTACAAACATACCCACCACCCTCCCATCTTTCGTTCAAGACACGCCGCACTTCCTTCGAATTATCGACGGCATCAGCGCCAACCAACTGCTTTCCGACCGCGCTATTCTAGTCACTTTGGATGTTTCTGCCCTTTCCACCAACATTCCCATGAGTGAAGGAATTGAAGCCGTTTCTAGATCCCTCGCAATCAATCACCAAGCGCACGCTCCTGAAGTTTACTTATCGCTCCTTAGGTTAGTGCGCACGCTCAACTATTTCGAATTCAACTCTATACACTACCTGCAAATTTTCGGCACTAGCATGGGTACGCCATTCGCTCCCACGTATGCGAACGTTTTCGTGGGACAGCTTGAAGCAGACCTGCTGAAATCCTACCCTTTAAAACCCCACACCTATCTTCGTTACGCTGACGACATATTTATAATATAGGAACACGGCACAAGCGCCTTAACCGACTTAATTAGCCATTTCAATCGCTTTCCCCCGAGTAATAAATTTACTGCTCACCACTCTCCTAGTCAGGTCAACTTCCTGGACACGACGGTCTACATAGAAAACGGAAAACTGAGAACGACACTTTACCGGAAGCCTACAGAGAGCCAGCAATATTTATAGTACAACAGTCATCACCCGCGACATTGCAAGCAAGGAATTTTTGTCGGACAAGCGAAACGTATAAGAAGAATCTGCAGCGAAGACCACGATTATATCCACCACCTAAATGACCTTAGATCAACACTAGCAGAAAGGAACTATCCCCAAGTTGCTCTCGATA
Source organism: Dermacentor albipictus (assembly GCF_038994185.2). NCBI lineage: Eukaryota > Metazoa > Arthropoda > Arachnida > Ixodida > Ixodidae > Dermacentor > Dermacentor albipictus. Next base: position 6,996,157 of record NC_091824.1, read on the forward strand.
GAGCTTATGATACCGCCTCAAGATTGGAGAGACAGTCGGAATTGGCGAAGAGACAGCCCACATTAGAATCTGACAGACCGCTGGCCTTTATAACAAAATATTCTAATGCACTCCCAAACATAAACAACATCCTAAGAAAATACCACCCAATATTATCAAGTAACCAGCGTGAAAATCGTGAAATCTGTGAAAAGCGTTCCCGGATGTACCCAGGGTTACCTATCGCCGAAACAAGAACTTTAAAGACATGTTAGTGCACGCAAAAGACAGCCAGCAGCATTCCCCCGTAATAAAAGCATGTTGTCGCCCTAGGTGCAAAACCTGCAGGCACCTTCAACGTGACATTAAAATTAAAAGCACCACAAATAATTATACAAATGAAGTCAAATCTAGCTTCACTTGCACAAGTTCGGATGTGATTTATATGCTTGAATGTTCCTTCTGTAAGAAATAATATATCGGTGAAACCGGACAATCAATGAACGTCAGATTAAACGAACATCGCGCGGACACAGCTAAAAAGCTTCCCAAAGCCGTCGCCGAGCATTTCAACCAACCAGGTCATAACTTTGATGAACTTAAACTCTACATCTTACAGTCAAATTTCCGTTCTGAACGAGAAACAAAATACAGAGAATCATACCTTATCCATAAGTTCAAGACATTGCAACCAATAGGCATAAACGTTTCAAAGGGAGCTTTAGAATCTATTCGCTATGCTAAACCTCAAGCTATAGGCAACAACACTTAGTTGGATTTCTTGGCGTATCCCCCCTCCTTTTCCTTCCCTTCCTTTTTTTTTTTTTTGTCAGCCGGCGTGTCAGACGCCCTTGACACGCCGGCTAACGCGCGTGTGTTGACAGACTGGGGTGAGGGGAAGGGGGGTCCTGGCTTTGACCTTGTACACAGCGCTCCTTTACTAATTCGAGACGCTAACACATTTTCCCTCGTTTCCGCGCCCTCCCGCCTCACACCCCCTCTCCTTTGGAAGAACCCCACCTATATATACTGTGGCGAGGAAAGCATATGTCGCCTTGAAGAAGACAAGTCCACTTGTCGAAACGTTGGCTCCTGCATTCACCTTGTTCACGTTTTGCCCATCGTCTTGAATTGCCATCTCCCGCATTCCCCGTCTTTTCTCTAACGTTAGTAAGTGCCTTATGGACGTCATCGGTGTTAGTAATACAGACTGGTGGAAACGGTAGGCGATTCCATTCCTGGCGCGTTTTTGAATGGAACGAGCTACCATAGGTAGACGTTTTGAGGGATGGGGTTTTGACTTTATGACGATGGTGAAGCATGCAGAGGCTGGTTCGATATAACGTGATTTGAGCGTGGGAAATGAATGGTAGATTTGATAAAACAAACAAAGCCGATCGATTTTTTCTGTGTTCGGTAGGGGGATATATGTTGAAAGCAAGTATCATACTAGTTATGCTTGGTGTGCGCTGGTAATTTTTAAGAATAAAAGGAATGCAACAAATCTGTACAGCTTTTAAGGTGTTCATTATTGTTAATGGATGAGAGTCCCATATAAATTATGCGTATTCTAGATTGGGTGGAATGAAGGTGACGTGTAGCTGTCGCTTTAGAGAAGAAGGTCCCAGAGGAAATTGTGCCTCGGGTAGCCCAGAATGCGATTAGCTTTAATATGTTCAACATGTCACTTCCATGAGAGAGCTTTTCTAATGCTCACTTCGAAGTACTTGTAACACGATAGTGATTCGAGTGAGCTGTTGTTAAGGTAGTAATTAGGAAAGGTTACTAGGTTACGCGAGATTCTCATGAATTAATATTTAGAGGGGTTAAAATACATCTGCCAGCGGGAGCACCAAATTGTAACATTATTCATATCTGATTTGAATGTAACCATGGGCGCTATAATGTAAAACTATTTCAAACTTTTCTATTCCAATTCTGCAATCAGCCCACCGCGATTGGTCAAAAACTTTTTTCTGACACCTTCACCTGTCTGTCACGCGACGACACGAAAACCGCGATAGCTCCCCATCTGATATGACTTGTACACACTGATTATGCATGATTTGACAGAACAAAAGGAAAATAGTTATTTTAGATTCGACTGCCTTTTCGCCATTAGCCCTCAGCTATTGGTCAAAAGTTTTGGGGCTGCGCCTACTTTACCTGCCTGTCACGCGACGCCACAAAACCACAAAAACTCACGGCGTCAAAGTGACGTGTACGCGTTAAAGATGCATTAATATGCCGAACAAAACTGAATTTTCTTCGGAATAGCCGCAGGCTTCCCCGTTCCGAAAGGAATAAAAGATGGCTGCCGCCGACCACTCCGGCACTGGCTACTCGCCCCTGCCGGAGAGCATGGGTTTATTTGCGTGAAATAAAACATTTTACGTGGCCGTGTAACATTTTCGAGAACCTTCAGCACGTTTCCGACCTCGTTCTGCCAACTCTTCTTTGCTGAGGATCCTTCTTAGCGTCATTCTTAAGCCGCCGTTGCATGCCACCGCGATTGGCGAAGAGCCACCGCAAGCTAAGTAAGAGAAAGCAGACCAATCGCCGGCACCACCCTCTTCATCTGGTTATCGATATTCAGTGCAGTGGCTCGGCCCCATCGAATCCCTCTCCACTTGAGCATGCTCCTCGCCTCTTCTGAGCCAATCAGATAAGACAACCCGCTCAGTGAAGGCAATGTTATTCGTTTTTCAAGCAAACGAAAGCGACCTCTTATGAACGAGGGGAGCATTTGGTTTGTTGAGACAACCATGCGGGTGACCGCCCGATGCTTTCGTCAGCGGTTACGCAAATTTGACGTCAGGAGATTGGAAGAGTATTACGTTATACGGCTCCATATCAGAATTGTTATGCATTTTCCAGTAAATTACGAAATCGTCGGCAAATAAATAAACAGAACTGGTGATTTGGTACGGCAGGTCATTAATATGGATTAGGTAAAGTAAAGGCGCCAATACGGAGCCTTGAGGTACACTCCATTTTACTGATACTGAAGCAAGGCTTACTGGTACCTCTGGTGAGCCATTGTCATGGATAGTTACATACTGGGTACAACTAGATAGAAAGCTAAAAACCATTTGAATATCAAAGAGTCAATATTTAGAAGGCTTAGCTTATAGATATAGTTAGTGACAGGCACGCACCCAGGGTCGTTTTTTTCGGGGGAGGGGGGATGCATCCCAAATTAACTGTTCTATGCAAATGAGGGGGGGAGTAGTGCCTTTGCTAGTACAAATGGCAATAATGTCCACCATTCTCCATAAATAGGCGTAAACATGTTAAAGAGAAATGAAATACGGTGTATCTTACAGGTACGTGTGTGAGGTGCAACTCTCCTTTACTTGGCAAACAAGAAACCACAACAAATGGACTCGCGCATGAATGAAGCAGACGAAGAACACGGCCGAGAACACGTAAACAAGCGAAAGTGTAAAATAAGGATTACTAGTAGCGTTTTCTTTTTAATTACCTCTGGAAGAATTATAGAGAAACACATATTTGTGGAACAATCCTAGTCCTTTTGGATCCCATGCTTACTACTTTCCCAAGTAAAGTGCCAAAACTTACACGTATTGTTACTTGGGAATTGTTATTTTGTATTGTTGTTATTGTTGTTGTTAATTCGTATTGTTATAATTTGGGAAGTTGCGTAACGATGCGTGGCCGCCAATCCCGTACAACCGCGTAGAGCGCAGACGCTGCGGTTCTATACGTATTGCGCTCACCGCGGAAGGTAAGAAAAACACCCAGATTACCACCGCAGAGAAGTAGCTACGTCAAGTGGCTCGACTGATAACTGTAGAAGCGTCATGCAAAACACATGGAATTTGATACGCACCCCCCCCCCCCTCTGCATATGTGCCTGGTTGGTGATCTCGGTCAAATGCTGACAGGGTCATGAGAAAGGCGTTGACAGAAGAACAAAAATGGGTGCGAGTGCATACGGCGGGTATCACGAAATGCTGCTGAGAAGCGTATGACTGTCGTTGAAGGGAAAAGCGCAAAATGATTCCTTCTACGGGTGCTATCACACAGAGCAGAAACTTGGAGATTAAGAAGCTCGAGAACAAATTAAGGACCACGCAAATAGCGACTGAATGAAATTTATTAGGCATAGCGTTAAGAGACATGAAAAGAGCGACGTGGATCAGAGAGAAAACCGGAATCGCCAATATTCCAGCTCACACTCAATGAAAGAATGGAGCTGCGTAGGCCATGTAATGCATAGGCCAGATAAGCGGTGAACCATTAGTTACAGGATGAGTGCGAAGGGAATGGAAGCGCAATCAAGGACAGCAGAAAATTAGGCGGGCTGATGAAATTATGCGCAATGCCCATCTTCTCTGCTCGGTCGGTTTCATGCCGGGAGAACTGGGCCGATCCAGGGCTTCGGTCGCGTATGTCACGTGAGTATTTAAAAAAAAAGGTTTGTTTAGCTTACATACATAAAGAAAGGATAGACATGACAGAGCGCTGAAAATAATTTCTGTTTTATGTGCTTGCGCGAAACATTTTTCCTAATATACCATTCCAACACGCCCAATCACACGACGTGGATTGCGACGATGCATGGAGGCTTGAGCGGAGGAGCATCGGTAAGGCTGACGACACGAAAGCTGGCATGACAGATGCGTGTGTCCCAAGGCCAACAGTCTTGCCGCACGCATTCGCTGTGTGGCAATACGCGTTGCACCACACGAACCGCTGCATGCGCGGAACCCAGAAGCACAAAACTTGTGCGATGACAGGAGGAGTTTAACAGTTCCTTGCACAGAGTTGAAAATTACATTGCACGCACGTATGTTTCTTTGCATATCATTCAAGAGAAGCGTTTGACCAAAGGTGCGCTTTAAGTAGATTCCTTCAAATACGTCAGATCCAGTGCCTTTTCCCAAAGTTATCGCCCAGCCATTGTAGCGTTCCCTCCCTCTCCTTTCTTCCCATAAACCCCTTCCCCTGTGTAGGGTAGCAAACCGGACGTGCGTCTGGTTGACCTCCCTACCTCTCCTTCCTTCCTTCTCATCCTCCTCCATCGTAACCACTCGCGTTTACATCTATAGCCTCGTTTCCACAATATACTTAGGCTGTTTTCCTGGGCGAATTTAATATCTACAAAACAACGTGGTGCAAAGTTTAACTGGGCATCTCGCATATTCTCATGTAAGGGACATATTCATGTAAACTGAATATTCTCATATGCTCATGTATGAAGACATTTTTGTATGTCTTCATAAAATGGAGACCTACAAAAATGCAAGAATAAACGCAGGGTACGCTTTCAGTGCTGTGATGCGCGAATGAGCAAAGCTTTATCACAGTATATCGAGCTATACAAATTATAGAGGCGAGGTAGAAAATAATATGAAGCCATATTTGTTGTTCCTCACCATCCCGGGTGCGCGCCGTTGATTTTTCGCGCGCAAAGAAGACGCGTGCCGATGACATCCCCGGATGCATCGCCGGTGGCCGGGCGACGCTGGTCTCCTCGTCGGAACCGCGCCTCGCGCGCCGGTGACTAATGACCGCCGCCTCGGTTTGAGCCGGCGGTTCGGCGATAATTTTCGTAGACCGCGCCCGGCTGTCAAGCGACAAGTATCGACGCGGCGACCGTCATCGCGTGACAAATGACGGACTCGCTCTCTGCGTGGACGGCGTTGCCCGGGGGGCGTCGTTTCGTAGTCGAACGAGCACGCGAGTCGACGCTGACTGCAGCACCAACTGCAGCATCTGAAAGATTACTTTTGATGAAATCCTGCCACGAACATTGACCACACACGCACTGAGAAAATTCTCCGCATTTGCATGCCAATACCGCTGTACGATTATGAGGCACACCGTAGTCTAGGACTCGGGAGTAATTGTGACCAGCTGGGGTTCTTTACCGTGCGCCCAATGCATAGACACGGGCACACTGCATACAGGGAGTCCCAACTATCGTGTACATAGATTTAATGCCACGCAGCTGGCCAGAACCAAGGTAATTGTATTTGCTGTCGCTCGGAGATACCGAGATATCTTTTTGCATTCCACCTCATTACATAATCAGCCCAAATTAATTAATCAAACTCTGAAATATTATAAATGGCTGAAAAGCGTCAAAGAGAAAATTGTAGAGCAGTATGAAAAGACTCCCGATGCTGCTTTCTGTTTCTCAATACGCGTGAAAGAAGCCAGCGAATACACGCAAAATCGCTGACTACAGCCGAAACTGCTCGCTCGCGCGGGTGGACGGTGCAGCTGCTGCTGCTCCTCGCACCCGCGGTGCGACTCCCCGCCCAACTAATGGCGACCAAGACAGGCTTCTCAAAGTTGTCACCAGATGGCCCTGAACTGTGGGCACGTGAGCAGCGTCGCAGCGACAATGAGTAACAGACCGCCTTTGTTTGCCATCCAGGTGCTGCTTCCACTTGTGGCGCACGGCATCTACAGTATCTGCAATCCTGCCCGTGACAGTGCTTCTTTGCACCAAGTGACGCAGTTTGCCTCGTGTCAATTGCCTCCGTTCGTTCACCAGGCGGCGCCCTCAAGATTTGTGAACAGTCCTTTCCACTCCAGAGCTGCGGCATGGTCATCGACTGCAAGTTCAACACGAGTATTTAAGCGCCGGTATCCGTGGGACCGCTTCAGTGGGCACGTGAGCAGCGTCGCAGCGACAATGAGTAACAGACCGCCTTTGTTTGCCATCCAGGTGCTGCTTCCACTTGTGGCGCACGGCATCTACAGTATCTGCAATCCTGCCCGTGACAGTGCTTCTTTGCACCAAGTGACGCAGTTTGCCTCGTGTCAATTGCCTCCGTTCGTTCACCAGGCGGCGCCCTCAAGATTTGTGAACAGTCCTTTCCACTCCAGAGCTGCGGCATGGTCATCGACTGCAAGTTCAACACCAGTATTTAAGCGCCGGTATCCGTGGGACCGCTTCAGTGGGCACGTGAGCAGCGTCGCAGCGACAATGAGTAACAGACCGCCTTTGTTTGCCATCCAGGTGCTGCTTCCACTTGTGGCGCACGGCATCTACAGTATCTGCAATCCTGCCCGTGACAGTGCTTCTTTGCACCAAGTGGCGCAGTTTGCCTCGTGTCAATTGCCTCCGTTCGTTCACCAGGCGGCGCCCTCAAGATTTGTGAACAGTCCTTTCCACTCCAGAGCTGCGGCATGGTCATCGACTGCAAGTTCAACACCAGTATTTAAGCGCCGGTATCCGTGGGACCGCTTCAGTGGGCACGTGAGCAGCGTCGCAGCGACAATGAGTAACAGACCGCCTTTGTTTGCCATCCAGGTACGTAACCACATTCCTTTGAATGCTAAGAGAAGTGACAATCGATGCTTACTGCTGCTCCCGTGCCCACGGGTGTTTTTGAGCGTGTTGACTGAATGTTTCAACAGCTGTCTTCTTTTGCTGTTGTCGGGAGATGTGGAAGTAAATCCATGTCCTTCTCACACGCGTACCAAAATTATCGGCGGTGCTTCGAGCACAGACACCTCGAGCGAGGAAAGCAGCAGTGCCGCTAACGTCATATCAACACAATCGGAGCAAAACATGGAAATACTTCGTATCTTGAAGGAACTGCAGGCACAGTCAGTCGCGCTTTCAGCAAGTAACGGAGATATAAAAAAAACCGTGGAAGAACTACGGTGCGGACAGCAGAGTATTAATTCAGCTCTCGCAAATATGAATTCCAGGCTTACGACAGTTGAACACTCACTTGACGCAATTGACGGAGTAAAGCAGGACCTCGAATGCACTGCTCTTGATATTCGCAAACAAAATCAACTGCTGCAGGCACGAATTCATGAATTAGAAGACCAGAGTCGTAGAAATAATTTAATTTTTCATGGTATCGCCGATAAGAATGCCCATGAAACATGGGATGAAACAGAACAAAAACTTCTAAATGTCCTGTCAAAATATGTTGACCCCGAACTATCGCCGAATGACATAGATAGGGCTCATCGATTAGGGCGGTATTCTAATTCTGGATGCCGTCCGGTGATTGTGAAGTTCAACAACTTCAAAACCAGAGAAAGAATCCTGAAATGTAAAAAAGACATAAAAGAAGAAGACATTCAAGTGGCAGAAGATTACTCGTTTGCCACACGCCAAGCACGCAAAAAACTTATTGGCTTCGCCAAATCACTGCCCGGCTCCCCATCTTTTAAATTAAAATACAATAAATTAGTCGTAAACGATAGATCCTTCATGTATGACCCTGTAAACGATAAGACATTTGAGATTACCGCAGAACGTACCAAGCCGGTGACCCAGCGCACGCCTTCGCCTCTCCCCGCTGCATCTAGCTCTTGTAAATCTGCCTAACAGTTACCGAGGGGTAGTGGCCGTCGGTTAAGCGCAGCTCAAACATCAATTTTATTTACTAATATCCGAAGTGTCATCAAAAGACGTACTGAACTCTCCTCTGCCATAAGTGCGTGTTCCGCTGACATCGTCGTCCTAACTGAAACTTGGCTGCATGAATACATACGTGATTCTGAGATATTCGATTCATCAAATCGGTTCCACTTCTATCGTTGTGACAGGAAAGATCGGCAAGGTGGCGGCGTACTAATAGCAGTCAGTAAAAAAATAGAGTCATATTCTCTTCACATAACGTCAAGCATCGAAATCATATGGGTATCTCTTCAACTAGGCTACCGCAGAATAATCCTAGGCGCATGCTACCGGCCGCCTAATGCCTCTCCTACATTTGTTGCAGACCTTCACGATACCATTAATGTCATAGTAACGCGTTACCCCTCGTCACCTATCTTTCTATTGGGTGATTTTAACTTTCCGGGCATCAATTGGTCCTCGGTGCAACCATCCTCCTCTTCGGCGCTATGCAAGGAATTCACTAATTTATGTTCACTGTTCAATCTTACCCAAATTGTTACTCAGCCTACTAGAGTCACTGAAGTTACGAGAAGTACATTAGACCTCGTACTAACAACATGCCCAGAACTGTGTTCAGAAATAACCTACATGCCCCAGTTAAGCGACCATTCTTTGCTAAATTTTTCTGTAAACATTCCCATACAAAAATCTGCTAGTCACACTAAAATAATACGCATGTATCATCGCGCCGACTTCAACAAAGTTAATAATGAACTGGGCTCTTTCCTGGCCACCTTTTTCGACAAATTCGACTCGCGATCGGTGAACGCAAACTGGCTCTTATTCAAGAACAAAATCTTAGATCTCACCAGCCGTTTCATACCCACTCGCGTAATATCTTATCACCTGCATGCGCCATGGTATAACGCGCATCTTAAGCGCTTGTCTAACCGTAAAAAACGCTTCTTCCGTTCAGCTAAAGAATCGCGCACTGAACATCATTGGTCCCGTTATCGGTCTGCAGCTTTCAGTTACAATTTTGCGGTCATAAACGCTAAAGCAAATTACCAGAATAACACTCTACCGGGTATGTTGCTCAATAACCCAAGAAAATTTTGGAGCGTCATTAACCCCTCTGAAACGTCTCGAATAATACTAACGAATTCAAGTGACGAACCAATATCCGACACTGCCTGTGCAAATGTACTGAACGATGTTTTTTCGAGCTTTTTTTCACATGGTGAAACTACGGATTTGCCTCAACTGGATCATAGCAACTTCCTCCCAATGTACCCTGTAGTCATCCACCCTGATGGTATAGCTAAAATAATTGACAATCTTAAGATATCTTCCAGTGCTGGTGTCGATCTCATTACTACAAAGTTCCTAAAAAGTACTAAAATGTATTCATCACTTGCCTTAACTAAAATATTTCAGCAATCATTGGAAAACGGTGAACTACCGGCCGATTGGAAGATAGGTAAGGTGGTTCCTGTACATAAATCTGGTAATAAACACTCGCCTTTTAACTACCGGCCCATATCTATTACCAGCATCCCATGCAAAATCTTGGAGCACATACTCTTTTCACATATTGTCACTTTCCTTGAATCAAACTCGTTTTTTCATCCTTCTCAGCACGGTTTTAGGAAGTCCTATTCATGCGAAACACAGCTACTCTTATTCACGCACAAACTTCACGCAATTTTAGACTGCCGCTCTATCGCCGACTGCATCTTTCTAGATTTCGCGAAGGCATTTGATAAGGTTTCCCATCATCTTTTGTTACTAAAGCTGCGCATGGTAGGATTAGACACTAACATTCTAAAATGGATTGAAGTGTTCCTTACCCATCGTCAGCAATTTGTTTCCGTCAATAATGTTAACTCCGCCGTTCACCCTGTTCTTTCCGGTGTGCCCCAAGGCACTGTCTTGGGGCCCCTGCTTTTTCTTATATTTATCAATGACTTACCCAGTAACCTTTCCTCTTCTGTACATCTTTTCGCCGATGACTGCGTCCTTTTTCGGCAAATAACAAATGATAGTGATAAGCACATGATTCAGTCTGACCTTAACGCTATCTCAACATGGTGCAAAATTCTGAATATGACTTTAAATGCTGAAAAGTGCAAACTTATGCGCATCTCTCGTGTTAATAGTGAACTACCAGTATATACTCCTAATGGTGTGGTGCTTGATCCTGTTACAAGATACAAGTACCTCGGAATTCATATTACGTCTAACCTTAGCTGGCATGCGCACATTGAGCACATCACTAACAAGGCTAATCGCATGCTCGGATATCTGAAACGCAACTTTCACGCAGCCCCAACTAGCATCAAACTTCTACTCTATACCACACTCGTACGTTCACAACTGGAATATGCTTCATCAATCTGGGACCCTGGTGTTAAGAGTTTGATCGACCTACTGGAGATGTTACAACACAAATCAGCGCGGTTTATTCTTTCTGACTTTCGGCGTACATCAAGCGTAACCACTATGAAGACTACCCTGGGCCTAACTTCACTTGCATCACGACGCAAAATTGCACGCCTGTGCCTTTTTCACAAAATATTTTATCATGAGTCCATTGGCTACGAGTTACTTCTTCGCCCTTCATATGTTTCACGCCGCACAGATCACATACATAAGGTAGGCATTTCTACATGCAAAACTAAAACATTCTTGGATTCTTTTATTCCTCGCACGTCATATGACTGGAACCACCTTCCTTCCTCAATTGCCACAATTCCTGACCCTGTATTGTTTCGGACTGCTGTTACCGCTTCTATTGAATGATATATTGTGTTGATCACTTATCCTAACTTATCTATGTCTTGGTAATTGTTCTCTGCTGTTGCTTGTATTTCTGTGTTATGTATTACCCACTCCCCTCTGTAATGCTTTGCCCTGAGGGTAAAATAAATAAATAAATAAAAAAAACTAGTATATTATGGCGCAAGTGTCGAAATCTCGCTTCCATCCTTCCACAATTCGTACCAGATTGTCAATGTTGAGCTGTTCGCGTGTACTTATAAGACGCGAAATCCGTGAAAGTCACAATGTCTAGAACAAAGAAGGTTATCAAGCTCGGATTGTTTTATATTATTTAGCTATTATTTATTTATTTATTTCAACAGTTCTGCATCACTTCTTTCAAAAATAAGTGTAATATTATTTCATTGCACCTACGATACGCAGCGCATTATTTTTTACACGTTTACCACGAGCGCTTGTATATTTGCATGCTAGTAAATTGTTTGTATGTCCAGAAAGACATTTGTGCTCCTGCTGCTTGCCACGAACTGCAGCCTCATCAAGCTCTCGAGAGCTGCTTTTTCTCTAGCTGTACTGGCCACAGAAATAAATAATTTTATCTCATTTGATTACGCTTTCGCGCTACACAAGATTACGATCGGGCAAATTCAGCGGCTCATTTTTTCCATCGTATTATGCGGAAATTAGGATTTCTTCCCGACTATCTATATGATGGGTAAAAGTCGCGGTGTTAGTTGTTATCGTGCACAGGGTCTAAAACACTAAATTGTGGGTTTATTTTAAAGGACTCTGCGTACGTTTTCGACCAATTACGACACTAGTAGAGTACAGCTTGGATGAAAGCCTTCAGCAGACTCGGCTTTCGCTCGAGCCTCGACGTCGTGCCGCCGCCAGCAGGCGCTGCCGCATCGAAACGAGCCTCGCTGGCCATGAATATTCACCAGGCGCCGGGGTTTCAATCCGGTGCGCGGCTCGGATTTCGCGACCGCGTGCTTTTGTTTCGAAGGCTGCGCCAAGACTGGAAATCGAGGGCGAGCGGCGGCTGGCGCGTGGCACACTCGAGATGCTCGCGTGTCCACTCGGTGGCTTGAATGCCCGCAGCGGCAATGAGCGGCTCGTCGGTCGCTGTTGGTGGGGCGGTCAGTGACAACATATACCTTACCGTTCGTCCCTTAGTGTGTGTGTGTGTGTGTGTAAACTTAACAGCATTTTCAAAAAAATATAAATGTTTCAAGGAGTGTGTTGCGTGCGTATTCCATGACAACCTGCCTTCTCACTCCACTTTGATGCATTCAGAAATTAAATTTCTCGTGATCTAGGTCCATGAAACAGATCGCGGTGTTTAGCACCAGAAATTGTGAACCGCACTGTTTACGCAGAGCTCGTACATTCTCGATTTCCTTACTGCTGTCAGCTTTGGTCCACAACTACGCAATCTATCTTACGGATTCTACAAACACTTTGAAACCGCACGCTGCGCGCAGTACGAAACTTCGGATATATACGTCTGCTAAAGCATGCTATAGCAAATATTGACACGTGTACTTATCTTTATCGGGCGACCACGTTTCGCCGCCTAACAAATGTAATCGCACAGCGCGGGACGCGCCTGCATGTTTCCGAAGTTTCTGGAAAGTTATCGATGCTTCTATTCGCTGTCTGTTGTCGCCAAACCCTATGTTATCTGATTTCATCGCCTGCCGCGAATGGTGTAGAACTTTATGGAAGGCACGCGGGTCCCAACGATTAGTCTGGAACATTCGACGACGTTTGTATAGAAGCCGACGCGCATGACCCCCTGATCACATTTTTCGACGATCGCCGACCGTGTTCGCCGCTATCGTTTTGCTATAAGTGTAGCCTCTTTTGTGGGCACAGGTTCGCCCAATAAAAGTTAGTTTTGTGTTTCACAGTATGGCTACTGTGTTCTTTGACGTCACGAACACGTGACAATAGGATAAACTCACACTACAAAAACATCACGCCAATAAATTATTCTAGAAATTTCGAGGCCATTCTGGGCAGACAAATGTCCTTTCCATAAGAAAGACCACAGTGAAGTGATTGACTATGACGTCAGAAGAAGTATGATAGTGAAACCACGTTGCGGAAGAATATACGGATATCGTAAGTACAACTTTCTCAGCTTCTAATACACAATGGTATTGGACAATATAAATTTTGGAATTCCGAGTCTACCATTAATCAGGTAATCCGGAAATGTGCAGACTAGGATCAACGTCTCTATATGGCTCTCACAGGTTATGAAAAGGGGGCGCGATTCAGTAAAAGGCGCGATCCAGTACAAATACCAGATGTCATAGAGACATTGCATAATCAAGGACTTCAGGAGGCATACGTGAATATCTATCTGCAAAGATTTCACAGCTACCTTGCCTCTCCAGAAGAAAAAAAAATGCTTATCAAGAAAGTGCTCAGGGATGGAGACGTAATGTCTTCAATGTTGTTCAATGCATTCTTCCAAGAAGTATTCAAGCTATTCAACTGGGAAGGCTTAGGAGTGAGGATCAACGGCGACTATCTCAGAAACCTTCTGTTTGCAGAGGACACTAAACTGTTCAGCAACACTGAGGACGAATTGCAACAGATGATTGAGGACCCCAACAGGCAAAGTGTAAGATTGGGGTTGAAGAATAATATGCAGAAGATAAAGATTATGCTCAATAGCCTGGCAAGGGAAGAAGAGTTCAGGATCGCCATTCATCTTCTGGAGTCTGTAAAGGCATACGTTTACCTAGGTCAATTAGTCACAGGGGACCCTGATCACGAGAAGGAAACTGACAGAAGAATAAATATGGGTTGGTGTGCATACGGCAGACATTATCAGATCCTGACTGGAAGCTTACCATTATCATTAAAAAGAAAGGTGTACAATCAATGCATTCTACTGGTGCTAACATATGGGGCAGAAATTTGGAGGTTGACAAAGAAGCTCGAGAACAAGTTAAGGACCACACATAGAGCGATGGATCGAATAATGTTAGGCGTAACGTTAAGGAGACATGAAGGGAGCGGTGTGGATGAGAGAGCAAGCGGGAATAGCCGATATTCTGATTGAAATTAAGAGAAAAAGAAATAGAGCTGGACAGGTCCTATAATGCACAATCATAGGGCAGATAACCAGTGGGCCATTAGTTAGAGAATGGGGGCGAATGGAAGGGAAGCGCAGTCAAAGATAGCAGAAAATCAGGCGTGATGAAATTAGGAAATTTACAGGCGGAAGTTGGAATCGGTTCGCGCAGGGCAGGGGTGATCAGAGGAAGAGGTCTTTCCTTGTGTCTGAAATACTTAGACAACTGTACATGGTGAGCTTTTCATTTTTTCTTCTTAAGTTTATGTATTGTACTGTTTAGAAGCATGTGTATTAAGTTTAGTTTTAGGTGTGGTTTGATGAGTGTCTTCTTGCTATTTTCCATACTGCTCCTGTGCGGGTAGCACGGGCCACTCAGGTAAATGTTTGCCTTTAGCCAAGTTCCCCAAGGCAATGGGCAACGTTTTCTCGAGTAAATAAGTAAATAAAGAATTCAGAGCAATTCTACTCTGTGAATGTGGACGACCAGCGGAGCTGTCTGTAACCATAAATAAAATAAAAACTACAATATGACGCGAAGATGTACGTTGTTATGTTTATTTGTATGTACGTTTATCTCGTGACGACAGTAGCTATGGATTTATGGCCGCTATGATAGACGGCCATGGGCACTGTGACGACACTGCTCTCAGCGAACGTTAGCTCTACGCACGAACGATGGCGCGTCATGGGGACGCTGGTCTTGGTGCAACATTGAAGGCCGAACTTTTCTCAGAGAAACGCCAAGAACCACTTTCCGTCCGGACATGACGTTAAAATCGCGCACAATGGCGATGAGCCTGGGGTCCCCTGGTCTCCCAAACGTGTCCATCGCGAAGTCTTCACGGTCCGCTCCGAGGGTCCGGGATTTCCCCGGCTGCACGGCACACGCGTCAGCAGGGGGCGCCACGGCGGGGCCCCCTGCCGACGTTGTCATTGCAGTTAGCGACGCGCTAACTGCAATGACACATAGCACCAGTGATGCCGCCGACGTTCTATCCGTGTCGCAAGATGTGTGTTTGCCCCCTCAGACTGCAATGTTTGTGCCTGTCAATACTTGTCGCCCTCGTACAGGTTCTTGTCGTGGTTTAGCCGAGTCCGACTATAACAATGCGCTCAAGAAAAATGTGATAGCCCCTCGCTCCCTCGTTGTCACCACTGATGGCTGTACTCGTTTGTGGACAGTGAACGTTTCAACCCAATCCATAACATTGCCGCTAGGACTTAAACTGGCAAGTTTTGATGAAGTCAGCATCGGAACGCTCGAAATGTCAACTGCCGAAAAAAAAAATCCAACCCCTATTCCAACCAGGATAATTCTGCTGACTTTAGGCGCATGATTAACAAGTCGCTGTCTTCTAGGGAGCAGTGTTTGCTCGAAGGAGTGCTCGCTCGCTACTCTACAGGGTTTGGTTTTGCTCAAGGCCAACGAGCGTCCCATTCACCACCGGTGTCTCATATGCAACACCGCATCTATACAGGGCAAGCAACGCCAATTCGTCAGACGCCCTATCGCGTTTCATCTTCAGAGAGAAAAGTCATCGCCCAACAGGTCGAAGAAATGTTACAGAAATGAGTGATCCAGGAATCATGTAGCCTTTGGACTGCTCCTGTGATCTTTGTCAAGAAAAAAGACAACTCATGGAGATTCTGTGTGGACTATCGCCGCCTAAACACCGACACAAAGAAAGACGTGCACCCCCTTATTTTGTTATAGCGCAAGCTTGACACGGACAACAGAAGGCACATCTAACACACACAGCGCTGTGTGTGTCAGATGTGCCTTCTGTTGTCCGTGTCAAGCTTGCGCTATAACAAAATAAGATATGCACCAACAAGCCGCTATTGCTATTCTCAGTGTACCCCTACCACGAATAGACGACGCCGTCGACTTCCTCCACTCCGCGCAGTAATAATAATAACAACGATCACGTGCTCTTTTCCCGGCCTTTCCGCTATCCCCAGCGCTCTTCCTGACGTCACCAGGGTGCACATGGGCATGTCACCAGGAGGAGACGCCGTCGATTGGTCGGACAAGAACCCACGACTTTCGCTTAGACTGCCAGCGGGTGCGCGCGCTCCCTGCTCGTCGTTGCCGTGTTTCCGTATTTAGAAATGCAACTTGAAGCTCATGCTTGACTTTGTATAAATGACGCCTGGTGCGAACGCGCCAAAGACGCTCATTGCGTTTCTTTTGGTGCGTTGACGACAGGCGTCGTTTAAATCAAGTCAAGCATGGGCTTCAAATTAAGATGCATTTATGAATACGGGGGTAAATTTCGATTTCTTGGTTGAGGTGTAGGGGCCCTTTAAACCGAATCGTGCAGCGCGTGACATCAGCAATTGTTTGGGGCAGGAATGAAGTGTGCCCCCCTTTTATTGTGGACGACCTTCAGTTTCATTTCGCAAATTCTAAAGGAAGGTGTGATATCGCAAGGACTCATAGACGTGGAAGGTTATCATGTGTCATCGGGGCTCATCCACTCGTGCCACTCACATGTCACACAAGAGTATTCGCGATGTTTGAGGAAAGCGCGTGTCTGCCCCTCGAATACACTCATCGGAAGATCTGAAGCTAGACTCACGTGACAGCACGGATCGTCCACTCGCAACACCTTGACGAGTAGCGCCAAAAACATGGATCAAGAAAGGCATAAGTACGCAGAGTTGGCGCAAACTTCCAACTGCATTCCAGAAGCCGTCACAGACGCTTATACATGCACAACATCAACCCGTGCCACACAAGTTTCACAGAGTATCGTTTATGCCGTTAACAAGGAAAGTTCGGTAACATTGTAACTATCGAAGAACTAGGACCGATGAAATCACGCTTGTCGCTTTAAGACGTGTGTGCGCACTATCTCGAAAGATAACCTTAGCGAAGCAAAACCGGCAAGGGTGGGAAGAAATGCTGATTAACAGACCCCCAAGCTAAAACGGACACATTCCCAGGAAATCTTTACAAAGATAGGCACGAATGTAATACACACATACACCACACTTCATGTTTACCGTTTAGAACCATGAAACAAACTTCCATCTTCGTGAAGGACACTGAAGGCATGCTAACGCGACTTCTTGTGCTCCTGCCAACGCAATAAGCCTTACACACTTCCCTTACCAGCCTATCTTCCGCTTTGTTTTTTCGTGTTTTTGAACACTGGTGTACGCCCACAGTTCCTGCACTGAATATCTAAATGGCCCCCTATTTCGCTGCGCGCCGCCAAATCGCGTCCTCTTGCTCTCTCTGAAACAGGGTCCAGTCTGTCCTGTGTCAATCCCTTCGCATGACGAACGGATTTCATAAACCACACCTTTAAGACACTTCGTGAAACAGTTGATATGGCGTGTATCACAGGCATTTTCTCTTTCTTTTCATGTTATAGTGCCAGCACATGCTTGTATGCAGGGATAGGAAAAAAAAACTGTAGTGATGCCTTATATATATAGCTATTCGCTACCTTCTTGACATTATGTGAAAACCGGGGCATGTAAGGCATCACACGAAGATGACTAACGCCTTCTAATGTTTGTTTGCGTCGCTTAAGCCCTTTAATAGGCTGGAAGATACGTTCACTTACGCTTGTAATTAAATGCCAGGGGTAGCCAGCTTTTTCCAAGCGCTTGATCTGTAGCGCTAAACTCGCTTCGAAGTTGTGGAGACACGATTTCTGTAGGGCGGAGCGGCAACATATTGTGACGATTGCTCCTTTGGTTATCTTGGAATGGGCGCTGTCTAATGGAAGTAAAATCTTCGTCGTTCTGGGTCTATGCAGCTAGCAAATATGGTCATTCTCGAAATTCCTCTGTAGATGAAGAAACTGAAGGCAGTTTTTGTCGGGCAACTCGCAAGTGCACTTAAGGCCATCCGCGATACTGAAAATCTTTGCTTCTAAATCTTCAAAGATCTTTTAGATACTTTGGCAACTAGAATTTCGTACGAAAGCCAAGTCGTTTATTCAGCCCATGAGGTCTGTAACATCACTCAAGACCAACGAACCGCGCCTCTCGCATCTCGTCTGCTGCGTATTTTTGTGCGGCTTGATATGGCTTCACAGAGTTGCGTCATGCTCAGCCGCTCACTGATTCTGTACAGCGAATCCACTGTGACGGGAAGACAGACGACGGGGCTTCCCTGCTGCCATCCGAGCTACTCGGCGGTCAGCGGTAAAGAGACAGGAAGATAGCGGTGTGGATCAGAGAGCAGACGGTGTTCTAAAGCAGGAGACACACGGTACGATTCGGCGTCCGATCCGACGTGCGGCGCTGCATGCTCCGGCATGCGGCATACGACGATTCGGGGGTGCGAGCATCCGAAAGATCGAGCGACGCGTAAGCTCCGCCCAGGTCCAGTCCCCTCCCCCCCCCCCTCCAGCTTGACTTCATATCCACGTTGAGAAACGCAATACAAAGAACTCTGCACAACACTGCTTCGCTTTACGCGAACACGGTCAATAAAATTATGCCTCTGCGAGTGACAGAACACTTCACGACGGCGCGTTGTCCACTGACGACTCCGCAAACAGCCAGCGATAGGGCCGGTAGGCCTAGATAGGCAGACGCCGCGGCCGACGGCGCTTACGATTCAACCCGAGCTCGTCGAAGAGCGCTTATGTTTGCCAAAACAATTAACACTGTACGCTTAGGTCGCCTGTAATTAAATACAATTGGTTCACTCGACACAGTCGTTGCGAAGGGCAAACGTGCAAGCGAAGCGGGCAGCCTCGATCAGACGGTCGGTGTCTGATGTCTGCCCGCGAAATGCCCTCGCTTCGCAGCTCCCGATCTCGCCAGTAGCTTTGTACTAGTGTACTAGGCGCTGCTTAGCATAACAGGCACACGTTCGAGATAATTTTTCTCAACTGGTAACTATTTCGTGTCGGAAACAAACTGCAGCAGGCAAGGAAAAAAAAAAAAGACTGCGAGAAATCGGCCAGCCAGCGCCGCCTCCGTGGAGGGAACGTCACATGCCAGCCGCGCTGTCATTGGCTGCGGCCAGACGACGGTGCGGTTATCGGACGCGTCGGACGATGAAAATGTGCCCGGTTTGTCACACGCCGGATGCCCGATCCGGCGCTTCGGCACAGCAAAACCTCGATTCCGGCTGCCGTTCCGGTGCGTCGAAAGCCGGATCGGACACCGCATCCGACCGTGTGTGTCCCGCTTAATTGGCTTTAGGAGAAAAAAAAAATGGAGCTGGGCAGGCATGAGCAGAATGGTTGGCGCAGGACAGGGGCAGTTGGAGATCGCAGGGAGAGTCCTTCGTCCGGCAGTGGACGCAACTAAGCTGACGATGGTGACGATGATGATGACTGCAGACGCAAACGGGTTAAGAGCTGTACCGTAAGGGGGTATGCTCAAATCGTAATAAATCGCATGGCGTCATCCTACTCCGCTTTGCTACTGTTAAGGCAAGCAAATTTCAGAACTGTGTTTACTTTTCTGGCGCGTTACATTGACAAACGTCGAAGTAATTCGTTCAGAATAGCTTTTCAAGCGCATAAAGTACGTAACATGTACGGGTTGTTACAGGGGGACGGTGGAGAGCAAAAAAATTAATGGGGGACTTCCTATAACATCTATTTCTAGTACATATCGAGTTCTACGTCTCTGATCAAAATGTAAAGTACTAACGTGGCAATGCTACTTAATTAGTACCTAATTACACAACTTGATGAGAAGTACGGTCATCTATGGGAAACTTGGTTGTCAATAATTGTCGTGTCGTAAACTTTTCCATTGATGAATTTGTGCATTAAAATACGTAATGCGTATCTCTGAAGCTTTTGCAGAGGTAATACGTTGTCTATATGTAGCAGTCGAGAAACGTTCGACATGGGACTGCTGAACTTTATAATGTGCAGTGCTTGTCAGTAAAATACGTAATGCGTAGCTGTGAAGCTTTTGCAGAGGTAATTCGTTGTTTATATGTAGCAGTCGAGAAACGTTCGACATGGGACTGCTGAACTTTATAATGTGCAGTGCTTGTCAGTAAAATACGTAATGCGTATCTGTGAAGCTTTCGCAGAGGTAATACGTTGTTTATATGTAGCAGTCGAGAGACGTTCGGCATGGGACTGCTGAACTTTATAATGTGCAGTGCTTGTCAGTAAAATACGTAATGCGTATCTGTGAAGCTTTTGCAGAGGTAATACGTTGTTTATATGTAGCAGTCGAGAAACGTTCGACATGGGACTGCTGAACTTTATAATGTGCAGTGCTTGTCAGTAAAATACGTAATGCGTAGCTGTGAAGCTTTTGCAGAGGTAATACGTTGTTTATATGTAGCAGTCGAGAAACGTTCGACATGGGACTGCTGAACTTTATAATGTGCAGTGCTTGTCAGTAAAATACGTAATCCGTATCTGTGAAGCTTTTGCAGAGGTAATACGTTGTTTATATGTAGCAGTCGAGAGACGTTCGGCATGGGACTGCTGAACTTTATAATGTGCAGTGCTTGTTCTTGAACATGCTGCAATAAGTGTAAGTGGAAGGTGTAAGGATTACCCTAGGTCGGTGTGGAATACATATAATGTGAATGTTAATAAAGGCATAGATAATAAAGGCAGCTGCGTCCCCGCACTCGAGCGCTCTTTGGAGGATGCACTCCGTCGAATGGACACAGGACAAGGATCCTGAAAATCCAGCGCTCAGAATGGCTCCGACAGGCTAGACTTTTCAGAGCCTTTCTGGGGACGCAGCTGCGCAGCACCTATGAACCAGACACAGCGGAACTGCAAGTCCGAAAGCATCTACGGCTGGCAGACCAAATGACGGAGTTCCACTGGAATCTTCAGCTGAGACATCTACGTGACTGGGTGAGCAAAGTGCGCGTGAATGCGACCTGCAACTTACATATACCCGAAGGACTCTGCCTCCCTGAACCCGTACGTGATGTCTTAAGGCTCGGACCAAAGTTTGCGCTGCAACCCCCGAAGAAAAAACCTGAACTTTTATCTATTGTGCGTCAGGTTTCCCGACGTGCTCCAGAGGACGAGGCCACGAGGATCAACTCCGAAGGTGTCGACGCCTTAAAAAGCTGTAAGCCTCCACGTCAGAAATTACCTGTGAAACACGTAGAACCATACTTGTTACAGCATGATCTGTGTGTGTTGCCAGCTGATAAAGAAAGTGGCTTCGCAGTTTTTTCGCATGAAGAGTTCAATGAGAAAGCTATAAATGCTATATCGGCAGTTTTTAATGAAAGAAATGACGTCTCTTGCAATAAGGTCACAGCAAAAGCAAAACAATTGTGTAAAAAGATGAATTTGCAAGGCGTGATGAACAGCATCAACAAAAGCAAGAAGGATTGTCTGGAAGTATTTTTCAGCGCTAAGACTCACAAAGAAGGTGTACCGTTCAGGGTGATAGTTTCCGAGAGGGACACGTGGCAGAAATCTGTCGCCATGTACCTTCAGGAAAAACTAAACTTGTTAGACATCAGTGAACCTTTCCTGACAAAGAGTTCAGAGGAGGTTTTAAATTTTGTAAGAGCTCATGAAAATCAACGGTTAAAGGCCTTCTCTGCCGATGTTAAAGACCTTTATTACTCTCTGCCACAATCAGAATTATTAACCTGTATTGACAGTTGCATAGATACATATGGTGCCGTTAGGTTTAGCACGGAAGCAGGTACATCCATTGACAATTTTTTAGAATTACTTAGGTTTTATTTGTCATCTACGTTTATCGAGAACAAAGGTACCCTGTATCTGCAGAAAGAAGGAGTGTGTATAGGTTCTTGCCTAGCACCAGTGCTAAGTAATCTCTTTTTAGCCAAACTTGACAGAGACCTGTCACAGCGCCTTCACGAATTTAAGGTTGTAAAAGTTTTTAGATATGTTGACGACTTTTTAGTTTTAATTGACTGTTCATCTGCTTGTTTTACTAATGAATGTGCTCCTATTTTTACCACTATTCGTGACTGTCTAAATCCACTAGAAGTGACCTTTGAAATGCCATGTGACGGGAGGATTAGATTCCTTGACATTAAGTTTGTGCTCACCGATAACGAAACCTGCTGGTGTTACGAACCTAGGGCAAGTAAGCCACTTTTACCATTTCATTCCGCGCATACAAAGCTTGTGAAGAGGGGAATCGCGAAGATGTGTTTCAGCGAAGCACTGAAAAAATCATGCCAACACCTAATGTACGATAGCTTCGAACGGCAAGCCTCGCGGTTAAGCTGCGCTGGTTACCCGAGCCACGTGCTTGTGTCAGTCGCAGAAGGACTGCTTAAGAAGGCGCAGCATAGCAGTTCGGAGCAGGTGCACGTGTCGAGCACCGACATGAACAAATGAAAGATTGCCGTCATCCCCTACATACACGGATTCTCCCATAGAATAAAGAAGATTGCTGGAAGGAGCGGCATTAACGTTGTGTTTTCGGCACCTAATAAATTGGTCAGGCTCTGTAAAACCACAAGGCCGGAAAGAATCCCACGTAGCGCATGCGAAAAAGAACATCAAACAAATTCGTTGATTGCATCGCCGGCGTGGTATACCGTATTCCTCTCAGCTGTGGACAATCCTACATCGGTCAAACAGGTAGATGCATAAATGACAGGCTACGAGAACATAGTAACAAAGTTAACAACGTGGCCGCTGACGGCTTTCTTGCCATCCATTGCCAGAGATGCAAGTGCAGACCAAGATTTAAAGAAACAGTGATCATGAGTAGAAGCAGGTGTGAAATGACGCGTTTGATAATAGAAGCCAGACACATAGCAACATTCGGCGATGCATGCGTCAGTAAAACTTCCATTTCATTATCATCAAAAGAGCTGAATTATCTTTGTTCACGTTGAACGTGTACATGTCTTTGAATATGTGAATCAAAAAACTGCCTACGTGTGGTTCCCAGTTTATATCTTTTGTTTATTTTTCCAAAAATGTTACACGTGTGTGTATGACGGGTCGAGGGTGTATATATAGAGACGAGAACGAGAAATAAACCTGTTGTTGAAAGTAGCGCTGTGTGTGTCTGATGTGCCTTCTTTTGTCCTTGTCAAGCTTGCGCTATAACAAAATAAGAAAGCAGAAGAGTGGGTCTAAAAATTAATCTGCAGAAAACTAAAGTAATGTTTGACAGTCTCGGAAGAGAACAGCAATTTACAATAGGCAGCGAGGCACTGCAAGTCCTAAGGGAATACATCTACTTAGGGCAGGTAGTGACTGCGGATCTGGATCATGAGACGGAAATAATCAGAAGAATAAGAACGGGCTGGGGTGCGTTTGGCAGGCATTCTCAGATCATGAACAGCAGGTTGCCATTATCCCTCAAGACAAAAGTGTATAATAGCTGTGTTTTACCAGTACTCAGCAACGGGGCAGAAACCTGGAGGCTTACGAAAAGGGTTCTACTCAAATTGAGGACGACGCAACGAGCTATGGAAAGAATAATGATAGGTGTAACGTTAAGGGATAAGAAAAGAGCAGATTGGGTGAGGGAACAAACGCGAGTTAATGACATCTTAGTTGAAATCAAGAAAAAGAAATGGGCATGGGCAGGACATGTAATGAGGAGGGAAGATAACCGATGGTCTTTGAAGGTTACGGACTGGATTCCAAGGCAAGGGAAGCGTAGCAGGGGACGGCAGAAAGTTAGGTGGGCGGATGAGATTAAGAAGTTTGCAGGGACGGCGTGGCCACAATTAGTACATGACCGGGGTTGTTGGAGAAATATGGGAGAGGCCTTTGCCCTGCAGTGGGCGTAATCAGGCTGCTGCTGCTGCTGCTGCTGCTGCTGCTGCTGCTGCTGATGATGATGATGATGATGATGATGATGATGAATCATTTCCCTCGTGCAAGCCAGCGCGGTAGGGTGCTTGGGGAGTTTTATTGCAATATCGATTATACGAACGCTCCATGCGATCTTTCGCGGTTGTCGATAAATGCAATGAAAATGGTTATATTTCTAGTTTTATTTAGTCTTCTGAAGAGCATCACTCACATTACCTGTGCGCTTTCCCTTTGCATCAGAATTGAAACGCCAGGTGGCAAAATACACCTGTATAGGCATGTTCGTGTTCCAGTCGCACACACTGGTGCACCGAAGCAGCCGTGTTCTGAGGTTAGGCATCTTTGCTTGACGGAACGAATCGCCACGGCTATGCAGACCACGCCAGCATGCCGTCGCCACGCGGCACGGCGCCGCATCTCCCCGAACGGAGCTGCACGCAGGCGCGCAGAGGACGCCGGCGCTCCGGGGTGGCGTTCAGCCGCCCGTGTTTAAGACTCGCCCAGGAAGAGTCTCTCATCGACTGCAGCCGCAGGTTGAATCAACGTTTGCACGTAAGACGCACCCACGGCGCCGAAGACAGTTTTGCAGAGCTTTGCAAAGCAATTTCCTGGTGCTCGTTTAGTCCTTCGCTCATGCGATCGCCGTGGAATATCACGCCGCCGAAGCAAAAGAGTCCTTCACTTGCTTTTGTACAGACCCTAAATTCAAATGTTTAAGAGTATTCTTGGCTGGGGACTCTTGCTTCTTGAGTGAAGTTCAAATTGCTTGTGTCCACCACTATATCTCGAGTGAAGCAATTTCTTAGACAGAGGCCTAGGCGAAACACAAGTATTCCTAGAAATAATTTTCCTATGTACGGTTCGATTTCGATTGAAAACACAGGTTACAAACGAAGAACGTGAGGTTTTTTTTATGCGTCGGGCACAGGTGCCTTCAAATAAATTCTTATGCTTTTCACTTCCGTTGGCAGTAATCGTTTCGCTTTGCATACCGTAGTTAAGACACGCTCGCAAAAATTACTGCAATATCATAGTGCTCAAAGTTATTTTTCTAACAATTTCACGCTATGATGCAAATATATGCGTTGCAGGAAAATGTCATGCGAGAATTATGCACCCGCACTGCTCGTGTTCCTTCAGGACCAGCAGTGCCTCGCACACTGAGAAAAAAAGAACGGCGCGAGCCGCGTCGCCTTACGCCTTGCTTATGCAGCTGCCGCCTCGACCGGTTGGTCACGACAGGACTGGTCGGCAACACAATGAGAGTGCACAAATTAAACTAATTAATTGCATGCCACGGTGACCGACTCAATTTTCTTTATGCGAGCACGCTTTAGAAAAATACCCACGCAGAGGCGTGCAACCTCAAACAGAAGGTGCCTTAAGAATAATTATGTGGGGAAAAAAGAAAAAATAAAGAGACAAGAACAAAAACATGGAGGCGCTCTCGAAGTGTGGGGTTCCTGGTGCATGTTGGCGTTTAGACGCGGCGCCTCGGTTTTTTCTTTCTGCGCGTCAGCGTGAGTACTTGCATTCGTAACTACCAGGCGGGAGTTGGGCTGATAAAAATGAAAAATGAAGTCCTCTCGGCAGGTTCATTAGCATGGAGAGGATGATAAATAGGAAGAAGAGACAAAAAATTAATCGTATGCCTCTACCTTCCTTTTTATTGTTCTCGGCAGTAAGGCATGATTTGGGGTGTATTTTTGTAGAAGCATTCTCCCACTCTCCTCCAGAGGAAAGTGCAAGCAAGGCCGAGAATGTTTTTCAAACCGTGCAGTCCCGTACGATGTCCAACTGAATGTGGCTAAAGTTGGGCTTGTTGGTGCGTCCCATTCAATGCAGCTGGCACAGCCGCAAACAAGACGGGACCAAGAGGCACGCCCACCGCGCTAACTTCAGCAGCGGTCGACCGATTGCGAGTCGAGGAGCGCATACATCCTCCGCTGGGTGCGTGACCGAGCGCGTGCTCCGCAAATGTCAGCAGGCGCAAAGCACGCGCGACAAGAGCAGCAGGCTCGTGTTATGCATTTACGACATCCGCGCGAATGCTAATTGTTGACAATGCGGTGGGAGGTTCGCCTGACGCATGCGTCACCACACATGCCTGTGGATTGTGCTTCCACGAATAATTACACTGGCCACTTCATTTGTCCCAGGATGAGAGTTTGGCTAAAGAGCGCACTTGTTGTAGTGAATTGCAAAGGAACCATCTGGTTGGTCCTTGCCTACATTATTCCCGTGTTCCCGTAGCGCGTCATCAAGGCATCGAATGGCGCACATATACGCCATACCGTTGTTCTGTTGACGTGGGGCAAACATGCCTGAAGGCGATACTGCAGAAACAAAGCCTCCAAGCACACAAAGAGGGATTTCTAGGTCCGCACTATAATCAATGCGGCTGCGCACCGGTATGTGGAAAGACGCCAACAATAGCTAGACACGCATTTGTCAGTACGAGTATTATCATTCACGCCGCGGCTATCGCAAAAGCCAATTGCGTTAGTAAACCATCGGTCTCCTTGACCGGTAAGGAACTGTTATTTCAGCTGTGCGTGGCATGTCGTCTTATGCTTGTGCTTATTCCATGGACTGAAGTTATCTTTTCGTTTAGCCATTATGCATCGGTAGTTTTGGTTGGGATCACGTGTGCGGAGACATATGTGTGCGGTATTCGTATTCATTCGGCAGTCAGCGCTTGTCGATTTTCGCTTCTACGTCGTCTGTCGGCCGCCCTATGCACGTCCAATTAAAGGCTTTCATTGGTTTCTTCGAAAAAAAAAAACGAGAGCAGGGGCTATTACTTACGTCAACTGCACAAACAGATAGTAGCTGTACACACATCGAACACACAAAGAGGCTAAATTACTGGTGCTGGTGACGCGTTAACTAATTCAGTCGTTGAGTAACAAAGCCACATTTGCTGTATTCCGAATGGTGACTATATGTCAATACAGACGCCAATTATTCAAAACGAAAACGAAAGACTTACCCGTCTGAGCATAGATAGGCTACGCGTTTCCAACTATAGGGCGCCTTGTCTTGACCCTCCGCGCAGGCTGATTGGCTGAGGCGCAGGTTCGCGTCCCGGCGGCCATTCGGATGGACGGGACATGCAAAACCACTGGCGTACTTAGACATTGGTGGACGTTAAATAACCCCGGCTGGTCGCAATCAGCTCTAAGCCCTTTACTACGGTGATAATGATTCAGCGATATCGAGGTATTAAAACTTATAATCAAATCTTTTTCCCATTGCGTAATAGCACTACGTCTACAGGTTGCTGTGTGGTAAATAATTGACATTCATATGGTGAGGATGGAAGTAATGGACGGAAGAAGAGGGAGCTTACGTCTATAGCTTTGCAACTGATACAGAACGCTTGTTTATTGTAAAGGAAACAGCGCGATCCTTTCAGTTTGCGCACCTAGTCACAATAACTATTTGTCGAACAGGGCGTCACGATGGCTGGAGTTTCGGCGTATTCAGCTTGCATACCGAAAAGCTTGTTCGTAGCGCTGGAGCAAAACAAATCAGCAGTAAATAAACATTTGGCAGCATTCCAAACATTGTGTCCTTTCATTTCTTTTCACGCAGCCGATCGATTTGAGATTGTACTTTTTGGTAGTCTCCATATAAACGCTTTACATTTTGTTGCACGGAGTTATTTCTAAAAGTATAGTGCAGGCGTAAGGCGGTGTCGCGTGCTTCAGGTCTAATTTTGATATCATTGAAGGTCTCCTCTGCAAGCAACCGCGCCCTGGGCACTGAAGACATGCGAAGAGTCTTAGACAGATGTCTAATTTCGTGAGGGCGGGTTATATCAACGTACGAGAGAAATTCAAGAACCGTTGCAAACTTGACGTCGTAATCGAACTATATCAAGAGGATCCATTACAGAAATAAAAAAGATTGGCGTCAGATGAGGTTAGAAAGCTTTAAATTGCGAATCGTCGCTCTATAAGTCATAAATCGTTGTCCCTACGAAGTAACGTGACGCATATAATAGGGGATATGCCCCAAACATACACGACAGGAAAGCAGGCACGTTGCAGCAAGTCATAATCATAACTACATAGCCTTCAAAATAGTGTGAGGTGGTTTCGTTTACTTGTGACATCTCTGATTTCGCGTAGGTAATTTTGCGTGCTAATTATAAGATATTTATATACAGTGTATTTTACAAAAAAAATTACGCTGCGCACTCTAAGGTCTTGTTACAAGGCGCCTCGCTGTACTCATTGTTAGTCCCCATGAGCAAGAGAGTGCCTATGACGAAATCATGAGAGGAACTCGCCTTAGGCTAGTTTCCAGCATTTCGTGATGTGGGTAGGCAAAAAAGATGCTGGCGTTTGTAAAGCTGAAATAGCTTAAGCATAATGCAAAATCGCGCCAGCGTATGTGTCCCAGCTGCGTTTGTGGCCCGATGCGCCAAAAGCGTTGCAAACCACGACCCAAGATGCACCCACTCAAGCGAGAAATCAATTCCTAAAATAATGTCATGCGTTGTACGTGCAAGCACAGTGAATTCACTTCGAAATGTCAGATCCCTTATCCTAACTGAAGCAGAACAGACCCCAAGTGGGCATAAGATGTCCCCGCCAACTCCGCGTAAGGTATCGTTCCGATCCCAAGAAAACATAACTGTTTGTCCAAGCCAATTTTGGAGAACAGGCTCATAACAAAAACTGACGCCCGGTGTCAACTAAAGCAAAAGCACTCACATTGTCAACTAAAACACACACTTGGTTTTTAAACAATTTTACAGAAGATGAACATATTGCGGCCTCACCCCCGTCGGTCCCACCAGCAAGTTTCCCAGCGGCAGCGGTGACAACGGGCGACGACGAGGTAATGCCCCAACCACTGGCACGCGTCGGAAAGCTTCGGCACACGCCGAAGCGTCAAAAGCGTCAAAAGCGTCGGTCGGGAACACGGCGAAGCCTAACGACGCACAGCGATTATGTCTACTGCTGATGCTAGAAGTTTGCCGATGCGTGGCGATGTTGCGCCGGCGTGCACCAATGAGAGGCTGCGACGCGTAGCAGGCGTCAACCAACCGAAGGTTGCGCAGACTCCAGCTGCTATGCCTATAATGGCCGCCGAAGCGAAGGCGCCGGCACCAATGATCGTCCGTGTTTTTTGGACGCACGACGCGCGCGACAGTGTACCTGAAAGACAGTGTTGTAATAGTAGGCCGACAACGACACGACCGACCAACCGACGACCGTGAGTTGTGGCAGTGCGAAGTGGATCCGAAGCGACTTCGAACGACGCCGACTAATCCAACTTGCCCACTGGATTCCGCCGGGGCTCAGTGCGATCGTCTGCTAAAACAGCCAACCGAATCACGATTGCCGCAACGTCTATCCTTGTTGTATGTTTATTTTGTTGTGCTCAAAACGAATGGAAACATGTTTACGAGCTCCGAAACTGGATATTCAACACTCGCTAATCGCCGATGTTGTTTACGTTATGCGTAGGCCTAGCGCCTCCATCGAGTTCGTAATTGGCGAGTGAACGAACTTGCCTGAGAAACTTTGTCTAACGAAATGAATTTTCTGGTCCGTTTGGTGCTGCAGTGATTTAAAATATGGCACTCCTGAATTCGTGTGATGTGGTGAATGGACCATGCGGAAGTTGGGTTGGTCAACCACGGCATGTTTCTTGTGGTGTCGGTTGACTCATGTTTAACGGGCAAGCTCTGCGCTGTTTCCAGTGGTAAAGATAACTTGCAAAAGCGAAAGACACTAGTAGCCTAACTATTGGAAGTACTTACGTAATCAGCCGTGCCACCTGTTTCAGCTGACACTGCGCTCTTCTATTCGGCATGTGAATCCACTTCAGTACAAGTTCACTGTACTTATTCACTCACTTCTTTCAAGTGCGTCCGTCTTTTGGGCTAGTTAAGGACAAATCGCTCGTGTAGCAATCAAGAACACTGACGCACTGAAGCATACGTGACAACGCAGTCATGTTTGAGTCAGTGTGTCCTTATAGTTGAGTACTGCAAAAACAAATCATCTGTTTGCAACGTGTGCCCTGTCTGCAGTGCATAGCAGGACCTGCATCATGCAAGACCTATGCCTGTAGCAGCGTATACCACGATTGCTTCGATGCTTCGATGCCCGCTTCAGAAGCAGCAAGTACTGAGTCAATGGAACTGTAATTGATTTTTTATCTCACTTTTTTTATGGAAAGTGTAGATGGTGTGAGTGCATTGTGGGGAAGGTGAAAAGGTGTCATCAGTCTTTTGTGCAATCAGTATGCTTCAACTGCTGGAATCCCTTCAGCTTCCACTAAAATGTTTCTTGCTGCGATACTATAATTTGTAGTCAGGACAAAGATCTACTCAAAACCAAGTTACTAATGCAACTGCGCAGAATGTGTTTGGTTAACAAGTTAACACTTCCACAACAACAATATGCCGATGCACAGCATATGTGCTTACAATAAATACATTCCGTAAAGGTGAACGACTGGGCCTACCATATCAAACTTTGTAGTAGCACCGCAAGAAGTGCTGCCATGCGTATCAGCCACAACGAAACTGCTGCACGTCTAACCTTCTTCCTTGAAGGCACTTCTATAAAGACTGCTCGGGCCCTTCCCATTCTGGGTGTAGCATTTAGCTGTTCTCTCAACTTTTCTGCATATGTCACCAGCACTGTATGTAAGCAACGGCCCTATCTTGGGCTTGTGTCCCGTGTCTCCCTTCCCTGATGACCTAAGGTTTTCCGAGCACTCTACACTTCTATCATTCTGTCACGATTTAGTAAAGCAATGAAGGGGGCTAGTTGGTGAACGTTCATGGTTATGTTGCGCTCAGTTTTACAAAGACGATATTAAGAAAGGACAGGACGTGGACGGACGTAGCGCAAACTACCAACTGTTTAATAATGTTAAATAACGCGCTTATATACAAGGAGATATGGCGCGAGGGGGGGGGGGTATAAAAGATATGACAAGTTCACGGAATGTGATCATAGTTCGGGTCAGGCATACATGGTTCACTGGCACCCGTTCGCCCTGGCAAACTCAACCTCAGCTTTGATAAGCGCGATGGACGGAGTGCTTACGCACATTTCTTTTTCTTTTGCTATCGCAAGCGCCTCCCATATTTCTCGCTCCGTTTTTGTTTTTGATGTGCCAATGACTGTGGCGCTTTCTAGAAGCGGAGAGCATTTGCATTGTTTGCAATGTGCAGCCAGGTTGCTGGGTGCTGTCAGAAGCTGGCACGTGTATTTGTGCTCCCGTAACCTATCATTTAGACAGCGTCCAGTTTGCCCGATGTATACTTTCCCGCAATCTAGTGGGATTTGGTAAACAACTGAAGTTGCACATTCCACGTACTTTGTCACGTGCTTAGTTTGACAGATCGTAGCACTAGTGTTTGCCTCTTTGGATCCTGCATTCACCCTCTTGCACATGCCTTTTAGTTTTTGTGGAGCGGAGAACAGAACTTGAACGTCATGGCGTTGGGCTGTCTTTTTTATCCTATGTGACAAGCCATGAATGTAAGGCAACACCACGCGTTTTTTCAATTTTCTTTTTCCTGTGTTTTCTGCCTTTTCCTGTTGGTTCTGATTTCGGGCAACAAGTTTTCACAGATTTGCACCACCATGCTGTTTGGGTACCCGCTGTTTCGTAAGCGGCTTACTTCCAAATCGATGCTCTCCCTCACCGCATGGCGGCATGATTTTTCAATTGCTTGACTGATGCAAGCCTTGGCGATGCCTCTTTTTATGATTTTAGAATGGCATGAGTCATACCTCAAGATTTCTTTTTCTCCTCTAGTTTTGTAGCACCAGCAGATGTGGGAGCCTCTGAACCTAATATTTATGTCAAGGTACTGCAAACGACCTTCGGTAGGAGTCTCGTACGTGAACTCTAAACCTTCATGCGCTTTTTTGAACATGCTGATGACAGTTTCAACGCTAAATGGATCAGTTTGGTCTTCTTTCATGCACACCAAATAATCGTCTACATATCTGAAGCAGGTAGTTATGTTAGTTTCTTCAAACAAGGTGGCAAGTTTCCTGTCTCCCACACTCAAAAACAAGTCGGAAAGCACGGGAGCTATACAAGAACCAATAGCGATGCCATCCTTCTGCTCATACACACTGTCACCATATTCGATAAACGCACCATGTAGATACAGTTTTAACAATTTCACAAAACTTGAAATACTGCACTTGCACACATCCTGAAATTTGGTGTAGCCCAACGTGTCGATGGCTTCTTCTACTGCTTGCACCACCGCAGGCCTCGGGACACTGTAAAACAAGTCCTTCACGTCTATTGAAAAACAAGGCCAGGCACAGAACTCGCACCCTCACGTACGCCCTGAACAACGGTCTGTCTTCACCTGTGTTGGCTGGTCTACTCGGAAACGTCGCCCCTACCGAAAGAACGGCAAGACGCCTCTGCAAGGTACTTCGAGCGGAAACGTGACGTCAGATTCGTCTCTTCCGAGACCAAATTGCGGCCATATGCGAGGAAACAATGGACTCAGCGGCTTCAACAGCAATGATCAGGTATTTCTACAACTTGGCAGAGTTGCATGCCGAAACCTTGTGGAAAGGCTCATTCAAGAGCCTTCCTAGAAGAGAGAAGCGTAAGCCTGAAGAAGGCGGTGCTGTCAACCTATCCGCTAGAAAGATTCCCGATTATGTGCAACAGACCCTAAACAAGGGACCAAAATACGCAATTGAACCTCCAGTAACCGCAGTACAGTTCCTGGCCATGGTACGCTCAGTCGCGGAAAGAACCCCTGAGCCAGAAAAAGTGACTTGCATCCAAGAAAGTTTGACGGGAGTGTCGAAAAAGAACCTAGTAGGAAAACCCAAGCCTGCAGGAACAAGCAGAGTGACTAGGTACCTCAAAAAAGAAAATCTAAAACTGCTCCTCTCGGACAAAACAGGCGTGTTTGTCCTGATGAACGCTCCTGAATATGAAAAATCTGCCCAAGAAGCGATCCGTAAGAATTTCGCCAAATGCGACATTACGTACAAAGCAAATGCAAAACTGAAAAATGAAGCAGGCAAAACATGTGAAAGCATGGGCTTGACAAGATTGGCAAGGCGCGTGAAAGAAAGCAAAGAACTCACTCTGAAGCCATTTTTCACGGCAAAAACCCACAAAGAGGGAATCCCTTTTGGGACGATTGTTGAAGACCGCGGAACCTGGCAAAGATGCATCGCGGACTACCTTCAGGCCTGCTTGAATTCCTTACCTTTCGACGATCAGTTCTTGATCTGCAACTCTGACGAAGTTATTGCAACACTGAAGAGTAGCCCGCCGACGTCATGTTTTTCAATAGACGTGAAGGACTTGTTTTAGAGTGTCCCGAGGCCTGCGGTGGTGCAAGCAGTAGAAGAAGCCATCGACACGGGCTACACCAAATTTCAGGATGTGTGCAAGTGCAGTATTTCAAGTTTTGTAAACTTGTTAAAACTGTATCTACATGGTGCGTTTATCGAATATGGTGACAGTGTGTATGAGCAGAAGGATGGCATCGCTATTGGTTCTTGTATAGCTCCCGTGCTTTCCGACTTGTTTTTGAGTGTGGGAGACAGGAAACTTGCCACCTTATTTGAAGAAACTAACATAACCACCTGCTTCAGATATGTAGACGATTATTTGGTGTGCATGAAAGAAGACCAAACCGATCCATTTAGCGTTGAAACTGTCATCAGCATGTTCAAAAAAGCGCATGAAGATTTAGAGTTCACGTACGAGACTCCTACCGAAGGTCGTTTGCAGTACCTTTACATAAATATTAGGTTCAGAGGCTCCCACATCTGCTGGTGCTACAAAACTAGAGGAGAAAAAGAAATCCTGAGGTATGACTCATGCCATTCTAAAATCATAAAAAGAGGCATCGCCAAGGCTTGCATCAGTCAAGCAATTGAAAAATCATGCCGCCATGCGGTGAGGGAGAGCATCGATTTGCAAGTAAGCCGCTTACGAAACAGCGGGTACCCAAAGAGCATGGTGGTGCAAATCTGTGAAAACTTGTTGCCCGAAATCAGAACCAACAGGAAAAGGCAGAAAACACAGGAAAAAGAAAAATTGAAAAAACGCGTGGTGTTGCCTTACATTCATGGCTTGTCACATAGGATAAAAAAGACAGCCCAACGCCATGACGTTCAAGTTCTGTTCTCCGCTCCACAAAAACTAAAAGGCATGTGCAAGAGGGTGAATACAGGATCCAAAGAGGCAAACACTAGTGCTACGATCTGTCAAACTAAGCACGTGACAAAGTACGTGGAATGTGCAACTTCAGTTGTTTACCAAATCCCACTAGATTGCGGGAAAGTATACATCGGGCAAACTGGACGCTGTCTAAATGATAGGTAATATAATATTTGGTGTTTTACGTGCCAAAACCACTTTCTGATTATGAGGCACGCCGTAGTGGAGGACTCCGGAAATTTTGACCACCTGGGGTTCTTTAACGTGCACCTAAATCTAAGCACACGGGTGTTTTCGCATTTCGCCCCCATCGAAATGCGGCCGCCGTGGCCGGGATTCGATCCCGCGACCTCGTGCTCAGCAGCCCAACACCATAGCCACTGAGCAACCACGGCGGGTCTAAATGATAGGTTACGGGAGCACAAATACACGTGCCAGCTTCTGACAGCACCCAGCAACCTGGCTGCACATTGGAAACAATGCAAATGCTCTCCGCTTCTAGAAAGCGCCACAGTCATTGGCACATCAAAAACAAAAACGGAGCGAGAAATATGGGAGGCGCTTGCGATAGCAAAAGAAAAAGAAATGTGCGTAAGCACTCCGTCCATCGCGCTTATCAAAGCTGAGGTTGAGTTTGCCAGGGCGAACGGGTGCCAGTGAACCATGTATGCCTGACCCGAACTATGATCACATTCCGTGAACTTGTCATATCTTTTATACCCCCCCCTCGCGCCATATCTCCTTGTATATAAGCGCGTTATTTAACATTATTAAACAGTTGGTAGTTTGCGCTACGTCCGTCCACGTCCTGTCCTTTCTTAATATCGTCTTTGTAAAACTGAGCGCAACATAACCATGAATTCTGTCACGACTTGAGTACTTCTCATCAGTATAGTTCCCGTACCAAACTCGCGACGCTAACAAACTTAAGCTTGTTCAGCGCCGGACAATACGCACCCTTTACTCCCGTCTTTTCGGTTGTCACAAGCTCATGCCAGCCTTCAAGCACTGCCTCAAATCCCTGCACACCCTGCAATACCAGCGCAACATTGCACTCCTCTCTACTGCAGGGTGCTTGACGACTCTCTGGACAGCACTAATCTTTCTTCAGTTCGTCTGAACAAGTGGTCAGCACAGCCTGAGCCCTCATCGCGCCTCTATAGCCCGACACCACAACTCCATGATTATATTTGGCATGCAGAGCTTTCTCTCCACCCCCCTGGCGATTTGGATTCTCCTTTCTTGGAACCAGACTGAATTGGCAATCCTGTTTGTTGTGCACCCATTGAATGTGTGGGTGTGTGCCATGCTGTGTTACTGAGCAAGTGTGTGTGCACGTGGAGGGGAAGGAAGTGTCTTCTGCATTCTGCGAATTCCTGCTATAGACCAGAACACGCTAGTCTCGCACCCAGACTAACCGAACGCATACTCTCGCACCCGGGTTGCCCGGTCGACCGGCGCTATTTTGTACTGGGCTGCCAAAGTGTGTTCGCCGGCGACCAGTAGACATGGCAAGCGCCAGCTCTAGGGCTCCAAAGTACGGAAATGTGCCCGTTCACACGGATCCAAAGTAGAAGAAGTCATCTGGGCATCATTGCGTCGTGTTTGGATGCCAAAACAACGAGCGGAAAAGGAGCAGGTTGCTTATCGCTGTTTGCGAAGAGCACAACACACGTAGGGAATCGTGCCGGTGCGGTGTTTTCAGCCTGCGCCGATTTCCATCCGCAACGAAGAATGCCAAGCTGCGCCACCGGTGGATAGCTGCAGTGAATAGGAAGAACTACCAACCCAGTGAAAATGCACGAGTGAGTATTCGATCTGCGTATGTTTTGGTGCCACGGTCAACTTTGCGCCCTACAAACGTAATAGGTGTAACACGCAGGTTTGCTACGAGCACTTCTGGGCAACAAGCCTACAGAGCAGAATCCCGCGCCGGTGCTTCGCCTTGGCTATAACAAAAAGGCAAGCCTTTTCGTGTTTTCATTCAGGCAGAGCTCCCGACGGTTGAGCGGAACAGTTGAGTTTGCGGTTAGCGATACTTGCAGCTGGTGCACGGAATGACCATTAAGCGTGAACGACAAGTTGTAGGCCTTGCTGGTGAGCGTTATTGCTAATGAAAGTAAACCGAAGTCTGCTCGTCACGTAGCATGCGTCCACAAAAACGTAAACGACGACTACTCGTCGCCGAAGGTGTTCTTGCAGCGCACCTACCTTTACGAGCTGGTGTTGCAGGTGTCATTCGTAACGAATTCATTTGAGCCTCCTGAGCTCTAAACTGCGTGCGGGCTGTTATGCGGGGCAAAGCGCAAAATATTTCCGTTCATATGGCGAGGAAAATAAGGTGCTTAATTATTCTTGTATTTTGTTACAAAATTTTGATCGTTCTCACTAGTTCTTTTTTACTGTTTTCTTTTCTAAGGGAGCGCCAACAATCCGATGGCCTCGCACAAGCGAAACAGGTCTGGTACCAGGTAGCTGCAGTTGGTGGGGCTAATTTCTTGGAATGCAGGTGCGGTTGTTGTCTTGTACCAAAGGGGTCCTGATGATGCAGCTTTAAGTAGGGATGGTAATTTTACGTGCCCTGTCATGGTTTGTGCAACTGTACAACACCTGCATCTGTCATGCTCTCCCTGTTATACGGGCTTTGACTGCACACGTAGTTGAACATTATAACTACTGTAGTACCTCATTTTTCAATGAGTGCAGGTTTAGCATCATATGCTGCTTGTTCGAGTGCTGTAGGCTTTTCTTCTGAATGTTGTACTCTTAAGTGGTTGCACGATACAATTGCCCTGGTGTATTTTCTATTTCGTTTTGAGAGGACTTTATATCTTCGCAACAGTGATGGCATGGGAAAGAACTACAGCCCTTCTTACTATAACATCTATTTTGTTTTCAATTTGCAGGTGGTGAAGGGCAGGCGTCTGCTAACCAGGCAGTCAAACGACCTCGCCATTTGGTTGCCAAACGCGGCCAACCCAGTAGAGACCATGACAAACAAGACCAAACTGAAAGTGCAGATGACAGTGTTCTGCGTGCTTTAATAATATATGGCACCAACACAGTGCTGTAAATTCCTTCACAGGTTACGTGCCAAAAATCTCACACGTGTTCTAGCATATACCGCGCGGTTTGTACAAACGTAATAGCGTACCTACCCGATGTATTCGCTTCTGCAGTCTGCACAGCACTCAGTGTGGCCATTGCGGACTTGCATGAGGTCTTGAAGTTTGATTGAATCCAGACAGCGAAAATGACAGGTTAGAAAAAAAGCGAAACACGCCTTCCGCCCAGCTAAAAAGCCCAAGTTTCGCTTTCACGCCGGGTCGCATCTCCCGGCGTGGCAGCCCAGGCCTGCTACTTCGCGGCGCTTGGGATAGATGGCGCGACCGGCGCTCATCAATATGGCGGCGCCCTTTGAATTCACGTTGTTCTGGTGTATAAATGGCTGATTATCAGATGCTCTAACATACAGGCATCAGCCTTTTTTTTAGTCTAGTGTGCCAAGTTACCACTAAGATTATTATTATTATTATTATTATTATTATTATTATTATTATTATTATTATTATTATTATTATTATTATTATTATTATTATGAGAATCATCACTACGACCACATTGATTGTGTTGAAGCCAGCGTGACACAAAAGTCAAAATATTTCTGGAACTTTGTGCGCTCTCTCTTCTAAAAAGAGTGCCAAAGATGTACGTCTTCTTCATGAAAATAGTGGTGTTGTCTCAAACATTGATGATGCCCTTGCAGAACATTTCTGTTAGCTATATGGTGTGAAATATGCTTCAAGTAACCTTCCTTCCCAATCTGGCACAGTGTGTACGCTATCAGTCAATGAAAACCTTGTTTTCAACTGTATGAAGCGCCTTAAACCTCCCCTTTCTTGTGGTCTTGATGGTATTTCTTCCGC
Source organism: Dermacentor albipictus (assembly GCF_038994185.2). Taxonomy (NCBI): domain Eukaryota; kingdom Metazoa; phylum Arthropoda; class Arachnida; order Ixodida; family Ixodidae; genus Dermacentor; species Dermacentor albipictus. Next base: position 7,034,215 of record NC_091824.1, read on the forward strand.
AGAGCTTAACCCTTTGAGACGCTGTCTACACAGTTGTGCACAGCAGGGAAGTGCATCAATAGCAAAAGCACTGATGAAAGTAATGGTACTTAAAATGTGTTTCATACATCTTGAAACACTTATTATTGGAACTGTGCTGCAAGTTTGAATAACGTGCAGAATGTTTTAACAAAATGAGTGGGAAGGTAGACGGCTGGGTGTTCTTACTCTGTGTCGGTATGTTGTATGCAGCAGGTTCACTTCTTTCATTGTTGTTTACAATGTCGTGCACCAGGCATAATTTTCAAGTGGCTGGATAAGTGCTTTTCAAGCTTTTCAAAACACGAAATAGTGCATGTTCCCATATTTTGTGTTCCTGTAGTGAGTTTTCGCACGGAGTCGAAATTTTGTAAACTTGACAAAACTCGCTAAACAATTGAAAATCCTTAACATTTGCTGCAGCTGTACACTTTCTACGATTCTGAAGATTCAAGAGATGTGGTGAAAGCAACTTTTCAATCAACGGGATAAAGTGGTGTCTGAAATGGTTAAGACGTATGGAATATATTCTTGTTCCCCGTTCTCACAAGCATCTTCAATAGTTCCCTAAAGTCTAGTACCTTTTCTAGCACTCGGAAGGTAGCATGAACATTGCCCATGCATAAATCAGGTGCTATATGTGCAGTTACTAACTGCCGACCTATATCTATCCCCTTCAGTGCGTCAGGTGTTTGAATCGATATGGGAGTCCTCGCTTTCTGTAAGTGCTAAGAGCATTTTAATAAATGAACAGCAAGACTTTGTGTGCCGACAACTTAAAACTATTTCACACTGTCAACAGTGTTTACACTTCATCGTCTTCCAAAAAGACATTTTTTCACTCTCAAACTGGTGCAGAAACAATAAGTACTCCTAAATGCTTCCAACGCTACGGCATTAAGTTAAGCAGAAAGTTATATGCAGAAAACGCACCATGTGAAATTTCGATACACCCTACGTGATGCTCCAGTCCTTGGGGTCGATGAAATGAAAGATCTTGGTGTGTACTTCGACAAAATGCTAAGCTTCTCTTCACATAGATAATTACTCAACGTGCCCTTTAGGCTCTTGGAACTGCATGCCGTATATTGCATGATTTCCACTCACCTGTTGTGTTTCTGAAATTCTGCTGTGTGCCTCCAACTACTAGAGTATGCCTCTGTAGGAGGGGGTGGGTGCAATGAGCAAATCTAATTCTGACCTCATTGAACGCATCCAGAATAAATTGATATCTATCTTAAAGCACCACTTTTGCCACTCTGGCGACCACAGTTGAGCCTTCTCAACTATACTTCAGCTCGCAACTCTAGATTCAAGACCTAATTAATCACACTTTTTGTTCCTGTATAAGGTGGTCTATGAAATTATGCATTCCTTAAAGCTTCTTGATCATATGCTTTTGTTCGTGCCGCTACAGTATACCAGGTAGCATTCCACATTCGTTGCTTGGGCTTGTGAAAAGATTGAGCTAATAAGACTCGACTCCAAAACATACTTCAGAGTTCATTTCGTGTGCTTTGTGTATCTGTAGATAATCACGTAGGATTAACTCTCTTTTACTTTTCCGCGTTTCCTTTTTCCCTATTTGTTTCTCTATCATTTTTTTTGTCTACTACATTCATGTTTTCAGTACATTTTGTCTCCCATATTGCTCGTTAAGTCGGCTCTCTAGCTGTTCCTGGACACTACAATAAATATTTGAATGATTGATCATTATCCTAGTATAAAATCGTACTTTTTAAGTATGTCCTAGTATACTACTTCAGTGCAGTAGCTTTTGTGCAATTAAAGAAAGGGCATGAATTAAGAAAGTGCAATAATAATATGCTATGTGCCTGATCATATGCATTGTGCTATTAATTTCTTCTGAGTTTTAATAATGGCTGGCTACTGTATGCAGTGTTGTGCAACAAAATAATATGCCACAGCAATTATTGCGTGCCTCGCACAACAAATTGAATATATCTTTGTCAGTCAAAACCTCATAGCAGGCTGAAAACAATAAACTGCAATTTTTCTTTTTGGGGTGACGAAGTGTATAAATTGTGAGAATAACCTGTTTATATATCTCTTATACTATGCAAATGAGCTACTCCCATACATTCGAATAAGCGCTTCAATAGTACGACTTGGCAAAGGACAACGAAAGACTCCTATTAAAGCACTCTAAGTCTCAAGCTTGTATTATCTGACGGTATGTCATTTCATTATTGTAAAGAAAGACAAACTTGATATGTGGAAACCAATTACGATAGAACATGGCCCTTACACTGTGAAAATGTTTTGTAGCAATAGACCCAATGTGAAGGCCTCTGGATGCGGTTTTGATGCATCAAAAGAACCTGGAATTATAGAGGTGCTCCATGGGCTAGATTTGACAGAATCAAGAATTGGGGGGAGACAAGATATGAATTACATACATTTTAGCTATTCTAGCTTTTTTTTGTGTGTGTGTGACTGCTACAGGTGTTTCAATTCTTTTTTGCAGATTTTCTCAGAACCCAATTTGTCACGTTTCTTTCATGCACCAACAAGCATAACTATATTGACACGGATGCTTTATCTGTATCCGGTTACCGTATTTCACCGGCTAGAAAATGTTAAACGTTATCGCTCGGTGCAGGATGCGCCTGAACGTATCGGAAGTTTCGCGAATGTTATCGATGGTTCTGTCTGTTGTCGATGAAGCTTGCTAATCTGATTGCATACGCGACACGAATTGTGTAGTAGTTTCTGGAAGGCGCGCGCACCAGCGAATAGGCTGTAACTTTAGACGACTGACGTATGCAAACCGACGCGCTTGACCCGCCGATGAGATTTTTGAAGATTGCCGACATTGCTCGCCGCTATCGTTGCAATTCAGTCGGCACTATTTATTTACCGTCACTGCCACGTGGCAATGTTTCCAACAAAGATTTTTTCAGTTATACTTTGCATGCCTAATTCTTACATAGTTGGCTGTACAATAAGGTACCAAAAATGAAATGGTACAGCAGTTTTTGATATATTGCATCGTCGTGCAGGTGTTTGCAAAGCGATCTTGCAGACAGACGGCTTACGATCATGCAGACAGACAGCTTAGTTTACAGCAGGCTGTTCTAGGCCGGACTTTGACGGATGAAGACGGAATAGTCCAGCAACAGTGCGCCGCAGCCGAGGAGCGAGCTTCGGCGCGCGTCGGAGCTTCTGTCTGGTGGTTGCGTGCCCTCTTCCTCCCACCAACGCGAAGCGAAGCGTTCGCTTGTCGGCGCGCGCCGAAGCTTGCCGACGCATGTCAGTGGTTGGGGCCTAATTGAGAGCGCTGTTGTCGTGTCGGTGGTGGTGTGAGGCTGCGATCGGAAACGGAGGAGTACTGCGGTTCGCGCGTCGCTGCTGCAGCCGCTGGAAGGAACCGGTGGATCGCTTTCTAATATTTCGCTACATTGCCGAGATCGTAACTGCACGCCAGAGTTATATGAATGCGCGATATGGTACAGGCATAAGAATGAAGATACGCGTCATATGGCAGAGGCGTGGCATATCTATAATGGTCGAAGTGCGTGCGTGAGTCAGCGTTCGATTACTTTACATAAGGAAGAGATTAAGTGCCTTAACAGTTATCTCTCACGTAGACCGGCACGTGTACCCGATTGACACGTGGCGTTACCATTCCTGAGCATGCGCAAATGAGTTTTGTGTCTTCTTTCATTTTTCGCCTCAGTGCTCCCTTCAGTTGATAGTCGGCGTTCGTGTTGTCCACTTCTCTACTCTTGTGTCCTGTCTGCACGCCTCACTTCTTTTTTGCATAATGAATCCTTACCAACTAGCTCAGCTTTCTGTCGTTCTAAGTTATCGATAGTTCCATCAATGTCTGTCACCAAACCTTGCATATTCTTATTGCTTGTATGCGCGACGCGAATCGTGTAGAACTTTGTGGAAGACACGCGGTTCGCAGCGATTACTCTGGAACATTCGACGACTGATGTATAAAAGCCGACGCGCTTCACCCGCTGACGAGATTTTGACGATCGCCTACTGTGTTCGCCGGTGTCCCCGTTGTTTAAGTGTAACCTGTTTTTGTGGACACAGGTTCGCCCAATAAAAGTTAGTTTCGTCCTCCACAGTGTTGCTACTGTGCTTTTTATACGGCACTACCATGTGATTATATATATACATATATATATATATATATATATATATATATATATATATATATATATATATATATATATATATATATATATATATATATATATTGAAACTTCCTCCTGGGCGAGTTGGTGCAACAGCGCAACCACATGCAACTACAATGTGTCTCGTCCTTGATACTTTGTGGTTGCATGTGTTTGCGCTGTTACGATACTTATGTGATATATATATATATATATATATATATATATATATATATAGACGAATATATTCACCGGATACCGACTTACTCTGCAGCACACAACAGCCACCAGAGAGCAGCAGTTAGGCCAAACCAGGGAGAGTAAGTAAAGAAATTCTGGTTTAAAAAACGAGCCTGGTGATCTTGAACACTGCATTCATAGCTGTTGATATCACGAAGAAAAAAAGTAAAACTTGAAAATGAAGCGTCAGTCCTCATTCACATATATGTGAAATGCCTGCGCATGCTATTCTGGGCTATTAAAAGGACTACTAATGGCAGCTCGACAGGCCATACAGACATAATTACGTATCCAGCGTGGCAGTCCCCCAGATACAGATCCGGAGGACGAGCTCTCCGGGGCCAGACCTGGACCTGCTTCCGCCTTGAAGTCAAGCATGACTGGCTTACTTGTCGATGCGTCGCAGCTGCTTGGAGAGCTCGCTCTGCTCGTTGATGAGCTGCATCTGCTGCGTGGAGATGTGCTCCAGCTGGGACTGGAGCTGCGGCACGGCTCCCACGTTGGGCGGCAGGTCTCGCGACGCCTGCAGCCGAGCCTTGAGCTCCTCCTGCTGGCGGCCCAGCAGTCGCAGCTGCTCGCAGATGCCTTCCAGGCGTTCCTGCACCACGGTTGCACACGGCTTAAAAGCGTTGTCACATTTTCGCAAGCTCACTTTGCGCTGTCACGTTACAGCGTTGTCATTTTACCGTGTCACGCATAGCGCTTCACATGAAATTACCGACTTTTCATTTTACGGATATGTGATGGACTTCGAAACCCAGGAAAACATATTGGAAAGCCTCAGCTCATCCCGAGTAATTTATCGCAGCAGCACCTGTGCACACCATTTTCTGTTTCCTATGCTAATCCTGGGAGTAGAACATCGCGACGTTTTTGCATTTGCTCCAGGCCGTCTGATACCCTGCGAGCTGCTAGCAGCAGAGCAGGCAACCAGGATTGAGTGGGCTCTGGTTCGTTACCCAATGCCGGACAAATTTTTCTTCAACTGCGAAGCTTTCTAGAAATTGTCTTGGGTTTCATTTTTTTAGCCTAATGCTGCAGGCAGGTGCATGGTAATCTACCCCTGCAGGCGATTCAAGCAGGCTTGCATTTGTCAATGCACTGCTCGAAGCATGGCTGCTTCTAGCATTTCACGGCACTTAATCCCTTACGATTAAACGACAAAAATTAAGGAAATCGCGGAAGCCTTTTAGTATTATAATATCGCTTCCCATGCACGTACTTCGATAGCGTTAATAAAATGTGAATGCAAAACGGGCCGGCTTTTTTTTGTTGTTAGATTTATCCAGAACATTTGAAAAATCACCTATGAAAGCTAGCATAAGTTTAGTAAACAAAAATGTGTCGTTTTACGTGCGAAAAGCACGATGTGATTCTAAGGCACACCGTAGTCAGAGACTACTAGAATTTGAAGCACATGGGGTTGTTTAACGTGCACAGAAATCTGAGAACACGGGTGTTTTTGCATTTCATCCCCATCGAAATGCAGTCGCCGTGGCTGGGATTCGATCCCACGACCTCGTGTTTAGCAGCCTAAGACCATAGCCAGTAAACAACCAAGGCCGGTATAATTTTAGTCATTGAGGTTTTCAAGTTTGAGGCTGATTTGATTCAATGACACTGCAAAACGATACATGCTGTGAATGGTATACAAGAAGAGGTCCCAAAGTAAGGGGAGCTTGAAAGAAAGAAAGGCGAACACTACTTGCACGAGAAACCGAAATGCGTATTTGACTCTAATATAATATAAACTAATTGCTTTGTTTTCATTTACTTTACTGCAGATATTAAAATTTCCTCATTGTAGCCGGTGTGTAATGAAGGCGTATCCAATTCGTACAAATTTGACACCCGTTTCTACGACATTCTGTCCAAAAGTATGTGACGCAATACACGGGAATACGAGCAATCCAGCTCGAGAACTACAATTACGCTATCTGCCATCTTTAAACATTCTGTACGTTCTAAAGCATGCTTGATGGGTGCCACCATGCGGCTCGCTCGTTCCGTCAGACAGAATGGCTTGCCTGTCGCTTCTTCTTCTCCTCCTCGATGTGCGCCTTCTCCAGCGGCGGCTCGAGCCGGGCGCGTTTGCTGGTCGGCGGCTCGTCCTCGAACTTGGCGTAGCACTGGCTCCTGCAAGGGTCGTCCGCACTGCCAAGCCTGGTTAACGCCGCCCGCTGCACCCGCAAGTCTTTCGCATGGGACTCAACGCTTAGAAACGCTTGACACAGAAACGGCACGTAGTGTGCCTGCGAGCAGGGCACGTAAGCACTACCTTCCGCACCAAACTCGTGTTCTTCGATAATCTTACGCTATTCGGAAGGGTTTGGCGCCAGCTAGTTGGCACGGATCATTAATATTTAGAACAGTGCCAAAAAAAGAAGGACAAGGGAGTACACAGGACGAGCGCTCGTCCAGTCTCCTCCCTTGTCCGTGTTTCTTGGCGCTTTGGTGAATATGAATGTCATGCTATTGGCCATTGCAGAGCTTACCGTTTTAAATGAAAATTGCCAAGAACCCTAATGTACAAATTTAGGAAGATAACCTCTCCGATTCACAGAAAGAACACATCGAGTTGAAATAGAGATTGAGAGGAGGGGATGGCAATTTCAAGTATTCGCTTTAAAATGGGATGGTGATTTTTTTCATTGTTTCTGGTTTTATTTTTAGTGCGGATGATTCGCGGTTCATAAAGGTAGCACAGTGTGAAATGCTCAAGTGTGCTACTGTCTCAGGAAATAGTGCTACTTCTTTCTGGCTGCGCCAGTCCTTTAGATGCCGTTTACTGTTTGTTATCCACCAGGCGCCTAGATTCGCTTGCCTTTCCACTACTTTTTCCAAGCCCCAGATGGAGTGATTATGCCGCCTTTATTTCTGGGGGACATTCCCACACGCTGACAAAACATGCTCTGTGCATTACGCGGTATTCCGACACGCTAAAAATGAATGCTGATTTCACTTAGAAGTCTGCGTTCTTTAATGAAAGCAACTACACTTTCAGGTTGATGGATAACAGTTAACACGTAACCATTGTTTTAGTGGCACTTGCATTAGTCCAGAAGGATTGATAATTGCAAAACTTGGTTACGTTCACGGCTGCAGCACCGGGACTAAGTCAAATACAAGGAAAGTAGAACGTTGAAGGAACACCCAACGATATGTAAACAAGAAGCCACGCGCTCAGATCCCCTTATGTTTCTGCCTCATATATTCTTCAACGGAGAGCACCGCTAACACCATTGCTGCGTCCAAAATCTGCCGCCATTCAAGATCTACACGGTTGCCATTTCTTCTAATCATTCAGTTTACTTTTTCTGTGCAACAGCAAATTTTCAGAGCCCCCGAAGCAGGAATGCTGCGGCTGCATGCCGAAATAACAAGGCCGAAACAATGTCGCTTTTGAAACCGCGTGAAAAAAAATCGTTGGCGGAAGCTGACGCCATATGGAGAGCGCGCCCGAGGGGGACGCGGCCATGGCGGCCTTGGAAGAGCTCGCAGCAGATCGCGCCGCCACCAGCAGACGCAATCTCTGATGAGCTTGGGCAGGTTTCCACTCGTTCTCGCTAAGCCCTTCCTTTCAGTACGCCCTTTTATATTTTTTCTTAAAGTCGTATATACGTCTACACTGCTCATTTGTTTTATCGTCTGCTCAGAATCATATTCACATTAATTCAACATTATTTGTACCAGACCCGCCTGTGCAATACAACAAACCAGAGGGCCTTCACGGGTAACTTGAATAAATAAATAACTAAAAGTCTTTGTCGCTGGGGCAGCTACCGAGATGAAGCAAACAGTGATTGTTGCGTTAGACGAGTGTTACTATAGCAAGGGTTCGTACGGGTTAACAATTGCGAGGAAGAAATTTGTCGCTGTTCAAACAGTGTGCCAATGAAATGTCGCCTGCGTGTGCGGCGACCTTCGTCATTTAAGTCGTGAATCAATCACTCCTTTCTACAAATAAGCCATAAATGTTCTTAGAAGATAAGTCCCGAAGGAGTTGCAGGTTCTTGTTGCTTCTCAAAAGCCCCGGAAAAGCTTCCTGTGGCGGCACCATGCCGATCGAAATTGCAGGGCAGATACTCGCCTGCTGCGAAAAAGATATTACTGTTTCGATGTTTGCGCGAAATAAGTGGTGCCCGAGAGAAAAACGCTTGCCGTCACAGATGCGCACAGTTGAGAACGATGAGTACACAAAAAGTCTGCCGGACGCTCATACGTCCAGACAGAACACGCAAACAACGTTTGTGTTATCTCGGCCCTGTAGGCCCTGCTGGGTGTACAGAAAAACGTATTTATATAGAGTGCTATATAATATAAAAATAATTTTGTCTCTAGAAGAAACCCATCGTTTGCACCAGGCGTTTCGATTCTCCCTCCTGAACAATGTTAACGCTGTCGATACGAAGCACGTCAAGAGCATTGAGATGTGTAGCATAAGAACAGTGGTTACCGGTAGTAATGTGCATTCGCTCATGCCCGGAAGACAGCGGTTCAGCGCGCGAGTGTTACTGCACCCGATTCGCACGACGGTGTCGTCAGCGTGTCGGTGGTCGACAGTGCGGCAGCCAGCGCGCTTCGCCGAGGCTCACGGGGCGGGCCGTCCTTGAGGGCTGCACATCCGCTGCTGTAGAGTGCGCCTTGGAGCGGAGCAATTAATTTCCCAGCAAAACCGAGTGGCGACCGTGTCTCGGTGCACGCGTGAATGGGGCGCGTCAAGACCGCGTCCGACACATGTTGCCAGGTCACACACCCCCCCAGCCGCCCAAGAAGACATCCAGCTGTGCCGGCACGCGCTTCGAAAGGGGGCAGGTAACTCCAGCGGCGGTCCCGTGAAGCAGCGCTAAGAACTAACGCGAACACGGCAAGTATTCGCCAAATCCACTGCGAAAATGAACTTTGTTATGCTCGGAAATGCCTCCAAAAAACGCGACACCAGATGCCCGGAATAAGCATGACACTGAAGACCCCGGGAGAGGCATCTTCTGCCTGCTCAACGAAATGCGTAGCTGCATACGAGGCTGCTTCAGGCGTTGCTGACCTACTCAACAATATAACAGCGGAGCTGTTATACGTTAGCTTTTGGTGGTTTGTGTGCGTAGACAAAAAAGCTGGTGGCCACGTCAGAGCTACAAGAGCTAAAGCATAATTAATTAATTAATTAATTATGGGGTTTTACGTGCCAAAACCACTTTCTGATTATGAGGCACGCCGTAGTGGAGGACTCCGGAAATTTCGACCACCTGGGGTTCTTTAACGTGCACCTAAATCTAAGTACGCGGGTGTTTTCGCATTTCGCCCCCATCGAAATGCGGCCGCCGTGGCCGGGATTCGATCCCGCGACCTCGTGCTCAGCAGCCCAACACCATAGCCCTTGAGCAACCACGGCGGCTGCTAAAGCATACAGCAAAAGCCTATCGCCGGATAGGCTCCAGCTGCGTTTAATTGCTAGAAGTGTCGAAAAGTATTGTGTTAAAAGCAATATCCTAATAACAAAAAAGTAAAACCCGGACAGATACTGTTTAGTATGGATTGCGCTTTGACGTCACGGGCTCTATAGGCAAACCACGTAACCTTATCTCAGTTCCCTTCCACACGTGCAATGGGCAGGCCGCGTGCGGTGAGGACTGCGCAAGAAGAGCGCGCCTAAGAAAGAACACCGTCGTGAACAGATGCGGGAATGTGCGCGGCGACGGCGGGCGACACATAACACGGACGAAGACAGTGCCGCAAACGCCAAGCGCGTGCATCTTTCGTTGGATCACCTCTGCGGACTGCACTTTCATCATTATTATGGGTGATTTTAACATAGACCTGTCTCGGCCTGATCGATGGTGGTTCGTGGCTTTTCTGTTCGAAATGCTCGGCATTCAGCGGCAAGCCGCTTCGTCGAGCTAAACCCTGTTTTCATTCTTGGCAGGCCGGACTGGTGTATTGCTCAAGAGGATCGCGGCATTACGGCTGCTGAACGCAAGCCCCTGGAGTGCTCTATCGCGCATGCGTACAGCTGGACGGCTGTCTCATCCACTGGCGGTCAACCATCGGCGGGCCGGGGCGTTATCACCTTGACTGGTTATGACGTGGTACCTCACGCCGACTACATAAAGCCTTGCATTCTCGGGAAACGTTGCAGCGGCAGGCCGCTTCGTCAAGCTAAACCCTGTTTTCATTCTTGGCAGGTGAGTTCTCTGCCATCGATATTCATACATACCTATAGTGTGTTATGCCGCTGACTGCAACAATGTCTTCTGCTTGTTCTGCCTGTACCACTATTTTGGAAGGGAAGTTCTTGTCTTGTTTTGATTGCAAGGGGCGTTTTCACCTTGGAAAGAACTGTTCCTCAGTAACTGAGAGCACGTACATAAAGATGTCAGTTACAAAGCGTAAGACTTGGACTTGTCCGTCTTGCAAACGTGTCGAAACAGTCAGCCAGACACAGGCTCAAACCGTGATGGCGCTACATTCGCCAATCACTTTTCTGCAGTAAATGCTAAACTAGATCAACTGACGACAACAGTTGCGGCACTTGCTACTAAGGTAGAAGTGCTTACGTTTAAAGCTATAAAGAGAAGATGGCTATAAGAGTGAGTGAAATTCAGTCTTCAATTGAATTTCTGTCTAATAAGTATGATACCGTGATTTCCACCATGGAAGCTAAGCAAGCGGAGATGACCCATCTACACGCTCAAGTGGCATCATTGTCTTCAACTGCTGTCACTCAGGCTGACTTGCTGGACAAACTAAGGAGCGAAGTAAATGATCTCGAACAGTATAGTAGGAAGTGCAATTATGAATTGCATGGGCTACCGCTCACGCCTAATGAGAATTTGAGGTCTTTTATGGGTGAGCTGGCTCAGCATTTAAGGATAACAGACTTTACACCTAATATGATCACTACTATACATCGCCTGCCCAGTAGAACGGATTCCATTCCGCCCATACTGGTCCAGATTTGCAATGTTGCAACAAAAGACAAATGGCTTAGAGCAAGAAGGGGTCTCTCGGGCTTGGTTCAAGCAGGGTCTTTGCCATGGCTTTATTTCATAAAAATTTGACCCGGCACAACAAGGATCTGTTCAGACTGGCTTGTCTGAAAGGGAGGGAAAAGAGCTGCAAGTTCATTTGGACAAGGAATGGCAAGATTTTCGCCAGGAAATGTGATGGCGCATCCCTTATCCGTGTAGAGAAGGAGTCGGACCTGGATAAGATAAGCTAAGATGGCAGATACTGGCTCTCTGACTTGCAATAATTTTGTAGAGGTTTCGAAGTTTTTCAATACTTGCAAAGGTGATGCTTTTCGTGCCTCACATGTTAATATTCGCAGCTTTCGAAAACACTGGTACGAATTTTGTGCAATCACGGCATCTACTCGTTCCGACTATGATGTCCTTGCAATAACAAAAATTATTGTCACAGCAGACAGCCTAAAGCATTACACGTTGCTTGGTTGCAGGTTATATTCCTACGCGCGCCAAATCTAAACGCACCTACTTTGTCATTGGTTCTGTTCGCTGTTTATCGGCCTCCTCATTTTAACGGTCGATTGTTCTTAGCCGAACTCGATCACGCACTCTCGACTCAGTCACACGAAGATTACGTCTGCTTGATAGGCGGCATAAATATCGATATACTACGCCCTGCAGTTGGCTTGGTCGCAGATAACCTTGATACGTTGTCGAAATGGGGACTGCAGACTACTGTTCAAAATGCAACGCGTGAAGAATACCTATCTGGCCGGCTTACCGCTTCCTGCATTGACCACATAACCATTCGTGCTTCAGCTTGGATCTTGGAATCTGCGGTTGTGGAAACAAAACTTTCCGATTATTACTTTGTTGCTCGTTGACTCGGCAATCTAGGTTGTATGCCTCGGCGGTGGCCTCCAGTAAGAAAGAAGTTTCCATCTGTGATTCAAAAACATTCTACACTCTAGTATCAAACTATGACCGGAACGCGTTTTTAAAAAGTGTTGCACCACCCGATATCTACGACAGGCTCGTTGAGGTATTACACCGGCTTAAGAAGGCGGCCACACGCATCGTACTCGTCAAACAGCGTAACAAGGAAAATAAAAGGATGACTTGAGAAATACTGGCTGCATTAAAGGAAAAGGACCTTCTCTGGGCGCAAACTAAACGTTGCCCCGCCTCTGAAGCGATGCGGTCCGAATTCAAAGAAGTCAGAAGTGGGGCAAATGCGATGATTCGTCGCGCCAAGCGGATGCATTTGCGGAATAAATTTAAATCCGCTCGGACAGACACCAGAAAAGCATGATCCTTAATAGATAACCTTAGAGGTGCTAATAAGCACCGAAATCACAAATGCGATTTTATTTCTTTTGGAAGTAATGACCGTACTCTTGCTAATGATTTTAATACTTCATTCTCTCGAGTGTCAGGTAATGCATCACCGCTTCCACCGTCGTGTACTTTGCATAATAGTACATTGGAGTCTGCGCACTTGCCTTGGCTGGCCCAAGACGAACTTAGGTAACTTATCTTTAGCCTAAAGTGTAACAAATCACCAGGTATCGATGGAATTTATGTAAGTGACCTGCGCGCCATCTTTGGTCTCATCAAGGATGTGTTGCTGTCACTACTTAACAATACCATTTCCAGTGGTACAGTCCTATTAAATATGAAAACTGCTGTAGTAATTCCACTTTATAAGGGAGGAGCACATAACAGAACAGAAAACTATCGCCCAATTTCTGAGTTGCTCTGCTTATCTCAAGTATTGGAAGAGCATTTATTACTAACAATGATAAGTTTCTTGGATAAACACGGAATTTTATCTTCTTCACAGTATGGTTTCATCCCTAGAAAAGGTACCCAATCACTTCTTGAAGATCTCTCTGACATGTTGAACTTGTCTTTCGAACGTAATCAGATCGTATGTGCCATCCTCCTTGACGTCAGCAAAGCTTTCGATAGCGTGATTCATGGTATTCTATTAACTAAGCCTTCAATATTAGCATTTCGTGGCACATTCCTGACACTCCTGGAAAACTTTCTGCATCACAGGCGCCAGCAGGTTTCACTAAGCCTGGCTAAAAGTGATTTCGTTGTAATAAAATATGGTGTCCCCCCAGGGGTCTATATTCCTGTTATATAATATTTATGTGAATGACCTTGTCGATGTGGTGCCTGTTGGATTGTATCAGTATGCAGATGATACTGTCATTATAGCTCAATCAACAAACTGAAGTAAATGGAAGTAATCGCATGCTGTGGGCATGCTATTACTTCCTTACAAGCAATGGCGACTAAGGCTATGGACTGGTTTTGTGCTAACTTAATCAATATTAATACGTCAAAGACAAAACTTATTTGTTTTCACAATCCTCTGAAAAAACTACACATTGGTTACCCGTTTGTACTACACAATTCAAAGTGTTCTCCATGTCTGTGTAAACCTTTAGATTATGTGACTTCAGTAAAATACCTCGGTTTGTACTTTGACAGGGATCTTTCCTGGAACCCCCACTTGGATTATGTATGCAAACGTCTTCGTGCGGTATCTTGTGTGCTATACAGTTTGAGATATTTTATGCCCACCTATGTTCGAAAAGTTGTTGTAGATGCGTTGTGTTATAGTGTATTAAGGTACGGCATAACAGTTTATGGCCATTGTGCAATTCGTTCGCAAACTAGGGTCAACTCTATTCTCCGCTTTAAACTAAAAAAACATCAGCTATGATTTAAATCTTAATGACAAAAGTGACGTTTTCAAAAGCCTATTTATGCCAGACTTTAATCAACTACTGCTGGAAACTGTTCTGCTAAAGCACTTCTGGGAAAGTAATTTCAGGGAAAAGTACGTTCCCTCACTTCGTTTGCGGCCTAAGAATCTTTACCGTGTACCCAGGCGTTGTACAAGATATGGCAAGAGAATACGAGACTACTATGTTCCTGTATACATTAAGAAATTGTCTCAAACCGTCTTGCGCGCTCAAACCAAATACAGGTTAAAAAAGGCACTCAGGCAAATTGACAACTAGTCGCCTCAGGGAACTATTAGTTTTTTTATTTATTTATTTTATTCATAGACTACTTTAAATGTCAATTGAATACGTGTTTGTTCCGCTGCCTGCCAGACACTGCCGCTCAAGCCCTGCGTGGCTTTGGCAGGCCTGTTATGTACGCTGATTTTTTTTGTGACTTTGTAGAATACATTATTATTATTATTATTAGTAGTAGTAGTAGTAGTAGTAGTAGTAGTAGTAGTAGTAGTAGTAGTATTAACATTATTATTCAACGTTACACAAACGTAAGTGTGCCCACGACGCGTCATCGGTCCCATTCTCCAAGAACCTTTCCGGTGTCGCCACAGAGCCACTGACCGTATATCATAGAGATAAGAAAATGCTCACCTTAGTGACCAAATAATGGATCCCCAAAAAGCACAGAAAAGAAGGTCAACAACTACAAAAAAAGCATGAGTATGTAGTTTAATAAAATAACAAAATATCGTGAAAAAACGGAATTCTGGTGGCATGTGTCTTATTTTCAATCTACATATTTATTATTAACATGTTTATCACCACATATATACAGCTCCGCTGGTCATCCACCTTCACAGAGTGGAATGAATTTCTCAAGAGATTTTCTAAAAGCGCCCAACGCGTGCGGTGTGCGCTACGAACTCCTTCATTTGTATCTGTGAAAAGCGTTGTCTGGCGACCTTTTTCACGGCAATGCCATGGGCGCTGCCACGTTTGATTGCGCGGGCGACGCGTCCATTATTTGCCTCGGGTGCCTCCGTGGTCGCCGCGTTCGCAACGAATGTGCACGGTGCATGCCCCCCGGTGCGGCTCAGCAAGCCTCTGTTTCGGCAGACACGACGCAATGGCCACCGCTTCAGTGGGCACGGAAAAGCTTTTTCGCAGCTCGCTAAGCCTTGTCAAAACTGCGCGAGAAGACGGTGCTCGGAGCGGGAATGCATTCCAAGCTGTGATATCTTTTCGCTCATGAATGGCCAGCATGAGTGGGTCTCGTTTTTCGTTCTCCATTTCGCAAGGACTTTGAAGCAGCGTCTTGTCACGTTTCTGAACCCAATAAAGTTCCTGCGTGATGGCCCTTTGTTTATTTTCTGCCTTATCCCTCGCGGGTGTTCTCAGTGGCAATAGACTCTTTGCTGCTGCGCGCAAGGCTTCGAACGCACACATTCCTTGCAGTGTAATAGGCTGTAACAAAGACATAACTCGCTTTCTCAGTGGACCGTCACGAAGCGTTCCGCTTCAAGCATTCGTGTGCTGTCGGCGTAGTCGCCATCACCCATGCTTCGATGCATTGATTCGGAAGTGCACCCGTTCACTTATTCTCGACTATGGCGATGAAGTGGTCACAAGTTTGCGAGTGAGTCGTGGTGGAACTTGATAGAAACTTGATATGCCAGGAAGCGGCGCCGGTCCCTTTGTCACTGTATAATGAGCGGTACCCACTCTTGCCGACGTTATCATAACATCATCTACATAACACAGATATGTGGACCATTTATAGCCGCGAAGTAAGGAGTCCATCATTCTTTCGAAGGCTGTCGGAGCATTACAAAGGACGAACGGCTTAACCTTGAATTGGTAGAGGCCGTCAGATGTTACGAAGGCAGTTTTCTCACGGTCCATGTCATCTACTAAGATTTGCCAATAGCCTCATTGGAGGTCTATCGATGAAAAGTATTGGCTGCGCGCAATCAGTCCAAGGGGTCATCAATACGGCGCAAGGGGTAGACATCCTTGCGTGTGATTTTCTGAAGGTATCTGCAATCCACACAAGAGCGCCAACTGCCGTCCTTCTTCTCAACAAGGACAACAAGGGGCGCCCACGGACTACAAGATGGCTCGATAACACCCTTAGTGGGCATCTTATCGACTTCTGGTTGTATCACCTGTCGTTCAGCATGTGAAACCCAGTATGGCCGGCGGCATATCGGATTGGCGTCTCCGGTGTAAATACGATGGCTGACCACCGATGAGAGCAGCATACCGGGCAAGTTGGTAATCTATGACTCAAGTATTATTGCGCAGCAAAAAAAGACATGGACGTAAGAGAAGAACACGTACACCTTCTCCTTCTTCTGTTCTTCTCTTACGTCCATGTCTTTATTGTTGCGCAATAATAATTGAGTGACCACCGATGTCCAGGCTAAAGGGCAGCCGAACATGTCAAGAATATTGCGGTTGGTTTCCTAGGGGACAGCGGAGGTCAGCAACTTCTGCTGGAAGAATATCAGGTGCAATCACATTTCTAAGTTCGCCTGTGAGAGTTGGTGAATCGGGGGCTTCTATAGAGGGTGAGCCAATTTCGGCGTCAAGAGCCGATATCTCGCAAGTGTTCACAGGTGTTGACCAAAGCCATGCCTCTGGGAAGAATTTCAGTCGAGTAGTTAAAGTTAAGGAGAGGGAGCGAAGTTTAAGTGCTGGTAACAGTCAGCACTGTATTGGGAATGGCCAAATTTCTTTCAAGCAGTATGTCAGCGGTGCGACATAATACATAGACACCATCAGGAACAGATTGGAACGACAGTAGAGTGACGTCCGTAGTGGCTTGAGGCGACAGGCGGATCCCTTCGGGAGAGCATAACCGTTGCTATGTGACTGGTGGGCTATATCAGCCATGGGTCCATTTAAGTTGGCTGACACTAGACGCGCAATCTAAGAGGGCTGAATGGGGCGATAAACGTTTATGCCAAGTATAACGTCGTAAAGGCATTGTTCCAAGACGGCAAACAAAACTTTCGTTAGGCGCCCCGCGATGCCAATGCGAGTGGTGCACATACCAAGCACGGTAGGCGCTCCTCCGTCGGCGACGCGGAGGGTGCGTGATGCAGCGGGTATGAGAAGTTGGTTCAGGCGTCGGCGCAATTGGGCACCACTCATGACGGACACGTGCACGCCAGTGTCAATGAGTGCTGGGACACTGGCGCCATTGACTAAAACGTTCCTCAAGTTCTGTTTGGTCAGTAAAGTGATCAGAGGGTTTTGCGGTCGAGTCGTCAATGCAGTGTCACCTCCGGGATCTGCATCGCTTAGTTTTCCGGAGACGGGCGTCGGGGCTGCGTCGCGGACAGTGGTCGACGTGGCGAACGGGACTGGTGGCGTCGGAAGGACGACGAGGGACTGTTCCAACGAGCACGAGCGTCATTGTTTCGCTGCTACAGTGCCAAACAAGGCTGGTAATGACGCTCGCTCTGCTCGGGGCGATAATAACCGGTGAATGGTGGTCGCAGACGGGAGCAGACAGTAGGGTTGTTACAATGACGAGCAACGTGACCAATGCACCGGCAGGCAAAACAGGTTGGCCGATCGTCTGCGATTCGCCACTCGGCTAGATTTCGGTAGCGTGCAAGATACCATGGACCAGTCGAAGCACCTGGAGCACCAGACAGCTGTGAAGCGGCATCGACACATACGTAATGAACTCCACGATTAGCGAGTTCTTCGTGGATTATTGCCTGCACAAATGGTGCTGTAGTCAAGTTGTCCGGTTCACTGGAATGGGAAGAAAGGGTTTCAGGAGCCATGGCTTCAAAGTGTCGCCGCACTATCCGTGTCAGGTAATCTGATGATGATATTCGCTGCACTTCTAGCTTGCCGTCAGAAGAGGATGTCACAGCTATGTTAGGCAGACGTGCGAACGGCGTTGCAACGCGGCGGCTCTTCGCCTCCTCCAAGCGTGAACGCCCTTTTATGATTTCCTGTACTGTTTCACATTTTTTTTCCACAGCAGGTTGAAAGCATCGTCAGCGGTCCCCTTCAGCACATGCCCAACTTTGTCTGAATCAGCCATATCGCTGTCGGCCTTACGGCACAAAGACAGCACGTCCCTGGATGTGAGACGTATAATTCTGTGAACGTCTAGGCGCGGGCCGCTAGCGCTTTCTTAGCGGTGCTCTTCCGCCCGGCGGGATGGCCAAATAGTCCGACGTCCCTCGGCTTCTGTTCGCACTTGTCCCAGTCATTCTTCCTCGTATTTGTCATACCACACCTTCACCGTGCCTTGTAGATAGAAGACCAAGATAGCCAACATAATCGTCAGATCCCATTTCGTGTGGGCACTCACACGCTCATACGTGGCGATCCAGTCTTCCACGTAGAGGTGGTCCGTGCCGCAGAACGTTCCTGGATCCCGCGGCTGAGCCAGCACAACCGTCAGGTTAATAGGCGTGGATATAGGCCGCGCCATGTCGGGTCCTGTTTCGTCTGTCATGTTGACCTGTCCGAGGCGACGACCACTGCGGAGCTCAGTTGTTGTTTATCAGGGGTATCCCGCACCTCTCACCACTTTGTTACGTTGCAGAAGTCACATATAAATATATATTACAATATTTACAAGACAGACAACGATGCACAAACAAGATGGCTCTCGAGACCGATTCCACCTCTACAAGTCAAATCATCTTCTTCTGACTAGCGCCACTTTTTGTTGCGCCGCAACAATGTTATTTCAATAAAAACAGGAGTTTAGAGTTCGCGTCGCGCTTAAATTTCATGCTCTATGGTAATTATTGCGCGTCCAGCAGTAGTTCTCATAGCGTACGTACCACCTAATGATGAGAACAGATACACGCAGACAATTTCAGACCAACTTTCCCCTAAAGCTTGATTAGCAGTCATATCTCTTACTGGTTGAATACCGCCTATGCAAAAGTCATTATTTATTACGATACAACACTATACAGCACACTACAGTACATTATTCTACAGATACTCTGCACAACATGGAATGGTTCCTACGTCAGTTCAAGCGGCTTGACTAGGCCAACTTCCGCTGTTTGTGAGGCTCAGATATATGGGTAGTGGAGTACGAGGAGGTCAGCGGAATATCTGTATCGCCGTTAGTTCAAAAGAACTTAGGAAGCCGTTTCGCGCAAGCTTCTCTTCAGACTCCAACATGTGCGTTGGTTCTGAATTTCTTATATTTGTGATGTCATTGATTTCCCGCAATAACATGACGTCGTTTTGGCTAATATTTGTGGAACTGAATTCGAATTTTTTAGGGCTGGGGGCGGGGGGGGGGGGGGATAGTGATTTAACTTGTAAAAGATAAGTTAGAAGCGCGCCAGATGGCATGAATATATAGCCCACATTTTTGAGCTGTTTTAAAGCTTCACACGAGAATTGTCAATGAGTCTCTGAGCTACTCGTAATAAAAACACGAACTGATTAGAATGCCATTCTATGTACCACGCTATATTTGTCGTGTAATATGCCACCATGTGAAAGCATAAACCGTAGGAGCACCAAAAATGAGGACATTTGTACCAGCAAGAACAGAGGTTGGCTGCGCCCATCCACCATCTCTAGACGCGGCGCGCCCATGCAGAGCGCTGGTGAGATTTTGAAGGCAGCGTCCCAAGCCCTTCCGGCCGGCCAGCACCAAAAAAAGGGCGCCCCAGAATATCCTCGGATGCACAAGCGTGGCGCTGCACTATTTGCAGGACGACTAGCATGGCATCGCTTTCGAGGGCGGGGCCCGAAAGGAGGGCGTACCGGTAAGCGTCAAAACAAACGCAAGGCTCACCTTGACTGGCCCTTGGAGAAAGGGTAACCGCTGTCCCGCACCGCCTGCCTCGCCAGCGGGAACAGTTCGTCCCGCCGCGTGAGCAGCGCCGGAATGTGCTTGCAGATCTGCGCCGCGGCCTCGTTCACCGACACCTGCGCAGAGTGTCCACTCTCCATCCACGCCGCCATGCATGCACACGTGCGGCGCTGGCAACTGTGCCACAACACTCGCGCGCCGACTGGCCGCACACGGCATCTCCAAGGCGTGTTCCACCACTCACGCAGCAGTCGGCGAATGCCCACTTCCCGTAAGGACGAAACTTTTCAGCGCAAACAAGGCGACGACCAAATGGAAATGCATGAAAGCAGGACCAGCGCTGCCCTATGTTTATGCATCCGAAACCATAGGTAT
Organism: Dermacentor albipictus; assembly: GCF_038994185.2. NCBI lineage: Eukaryota > Metazoa > Arthropoda > Arachnida > Ixodida > Ixodidae > Dermacentor > Dermacentor albipictus. Next base: position 7,054,541 of record NC_091824.1, read on the forward strand.
GCACGCACGCACATCACCGCAGTATCACAAGTAACCCTTCGAAAACCCAACTTAATATTCTATTAGTGCTAATGAAGCCGCGCTGATATAACTACTTCCTTCCAATTTGATAAATCCTGCCTCTATGAAGGGCGCTGAGTAGTTATTGGTCTGTACACTCGAAGTTGTCTGCTATAATTTGAAGCTTCTTGTTATTCGCAGTACGGGTGCTCATCGGGTCTAGCACGCTCCGTAGTATTTGCCACGTACTGTTCGTTCCCAGATTCCCTGATACAGTTCCGCAGAACGTCGCCGACTCGTTTTTAGCTAGCTCGTTGGCGTGATCTCAACGCGCTTCAGAACAAATACATAGGACCCTCACCCGCGACGGCATCACCTTACACAACGAGACCATACGCGGGAGAAGCCAACCCTAAAGTAGACGAGAAAATAATGCACGCGGAAGTGTACGAGGCGCCACAAGCCGCAGTTAAAAATCTCGGCGCTAGGCCTAGATTCCATTACAAATTCAATGATTCGAAACATGGATTCGGTGGCCCCAGCGAAAATAACAAAAATATTCAACAGCGAGTACTGGGTCAAGGGTGACTTGCACCTGGAATAGAAATTGGCTAAAATACTCATGATCCCCAAACCAAAAAAGAATCCCTGGATCGATACACTCCGGTCGGTATCACTCACGTCCTGCCTGGGAAAGTGATTCGTCGCAGACTGCAGCGATACCTGGAAGTGCGGAACCGGTTCCCAGACTCCGCCATGGCATCTCGCACGCGTTTGTCGTGTCAAGACGCGTTCCTTCTACTTAGACAGGAAATTCCAACTAATATACCGTACAGCGACGAGAGACTAGTCCTGGAGCACTAGACCTCGCAGGAGCTTTCGGCGACGTCTCTCACGCCGCAATACTCGAGGAACTCGCGGGTGGTGCCGAGCGTATTACACAAGGACGCTTCTTTCCAACCGCGAGGCACGCATCAATATTGGCCAAATCACAACGGACACATTTAAAATGCCTAGCAAATGAACACCTCAAGCTGCGACAATATCGCCTCTGCTCTTGAAAATGGCGATGTGCCACCTCGCACGTGATGTGGATCGGATACCCGAAGTAGGTTACACGCTCTACGTGGACGACATCACGCTGTAGGCAAGCAGAGGTTCTCTGTAAGGGATAGAGAATATACGCAAAGCGCAGTATTAAAGTGTTTTAGTTGAGCGTCCTTACGGTACGCTCCGCTCCGAGCTGCCCCGCTAAGCCACAGCGGAGCGGCGGGCGATTTTCACGTTTTAGTTATACGTTTAGCCTAGCGGAGCGGACCTTTCGTAGTTGCAGCGCCCCCTGCCTAAATTCAGGGTAATGAAAGAAAATCAAAACACTTTATGAACACTCTTATAGAGTAAAATATAGATGTGTATATACATATATGTAGATTTCTATATATATATATAGATAACTTATTTCTCTATGAAGTATCTACACGTGCGCTTGTAATGCGTTACTGGTCCATTTAATCCAATGGAATATAAAGCGCCGTCTAAGGGAACGCCACGTGTTAGCCAGCGCGCTTGCTTTCTGCATCCAATCCAATCCGTTCTGACGCCAACGCAAGCCAAAGTGCTGCGCGGCACGCTCGGCTCATGCAGCTTCTAAGCGGACCGTGTTCCTCGCTCCGCTATACCGCTTACGGCTGAGCTGACGGCGCATGCGTATTCGCGCTTCCGCTCCGCTTAACTGCTTAGCGGAGCGTAAGCACGCTCGGCTAAAACACTCTATTAGCGGTGGAGAAATTTTACCGGGTGAAGCAGGCTGAAGTGCGCGCCCTAAAAATCCGAGGTCACCCGGATACACACGAAAGGCTATAAATCCAGAAGGTCGATACACATTGTGGTTGATGGCCGCACGGTCCAAGAGGTACCCACGATGCGAGGCCTGTGTTTGTGGCTTCACAGCGACGGGAGAGCAGCACAGACGCTCAAAGCCATCAAATCCGCAACCCACAACATAGCCCAAATGATACGTCGAGCGACGTATAAAAAGGTGGGCTGCGAGAAGACGATACCCTGAGGCTTGTACAGGCCTCTGTAATTAGTCGGATCACGTATGGCTTACCTTACCAAATTCTGAACAGGGAAGAGGAAAAGCAGGCCAACACAATCAATTCGAACTGCTTTCAAGGCGGCTCTGCGCCTGCCTAAATCATCATCATCATCATCAGCCTGGTTACGCCCACTGCAGCGCAAAGGCCTCTCCCATACTTCTCCAACAACCCCGGTCATGTACTAATTGTAGCCATGTTGTCCCTACAAACTTCTTAATCTCATCCGCCCTCCCAACTTTCTGCCACCCCCTGGTACGCTTCCCTTCCCTTGGGATCCAGTCCGTAAGCCTTAATGACCATCGGTTATCTTCCCTCCTCATTATATCTCCTGCCCATGCCCATTTCTTTTTCTTGATTTCAACTAAGACGTCATCAACTCGCGTTTGTTCCCTCACCCAATCTGCTCTTTTCTTATCCCTTAACGTTACACCTATCATTCTTTCCATAGCTCGTTGCGTCGTCCTCAATTTGAGTAGAACCCTTTTCGTAAGCCTCCAGATTTCTGCCCCGTAGGTGAGTACTGGTAAGACACAGCTATTCTACACTTTTCTCTTGGGGGATAATGGCAACCTGCTGTTCATGATCTGAGAATGCCTGCCAAACGCACCCCAGCCAATTCTTATTCTTCTGATTATTTCTGTCTCATGATCCGGATCCGCAGTCACTACCTGCCCTAAGTAGATGTATTCCCTACGACTTCCAGTGCCTCGCTGCCTATTGTAAACTGCTGTTCTCTTCCGAGACTGTTAAACATTACTTTAGTTTTCTGCAGATTAATTTTTAGACCCACTCTTCTGCTTTGCCTCTCCAGGTCAGTGAGCATGCATTGCAGTTGGTACCCTGAGTTCCTAAGCAAGGCAATATCATCAGTGAATCGCAAGTTACTAAGGTATTCTCCATTAACTTTTATCCCCATTTCTTCCCAATCCAGGTCTCTGAATACCTCCTGTAAGCACGCTGTGAATAGCATTGGAGAGATCGTATCTCCTTGCCTGACGCCTTTCTTTATTGGGATTTTGTTGCTTGCTTTATGGAGGACTTCGGTGGCTGTGGAGCCGCTATAGATATCTTTCAGGATGTTTACATACGGCTCGTCTACACCCCGATTCCGTAATGCCTCCATGACTGCTGAGGTTTCGACAGAATCAAACGCTTTCTCGTAATGAATGAAAGCTATATATAAGGGTTGATTATATTCCGCACATTTCTCTGTCACCTGATTGATAGTGTGAATATGATCTATTGTTGAGTAGCCTTTACGGAATCCTGCCTGGTCCTTTGCTTGACAGAAGTCTAAGGTGTTCCTGATTCTATTTTCGATTACCTTAGTAAATAGTTTGTACGCAACGGACAGTAAGCTGATCGGTCTATAATTTTTCAAGTCTTTGGCGTCCCCTTTCTTGTGGATTAGGATTATGTTAGCGTTCTTCCAAGATTCCGGTACGCTCGAGGTCATGAGGCATTGCGTAGACAGGGTGGCCAGTTTCTCTAGAACAATCTGCCCACCATCCTTCAACAAATCTGTTGTTACCTGATCCTCCCCAGCTGCCTTCTCCCTTTGCATATCTCCCAAGGCTTTCTTTACTTCTTCCGGTGTTACCTTTGGGATTTCGAATTCCTCTAGACTATTTTCTCGTACATTATCGTCGTGGGTGCCACTGGTACTGTATAAATCTCTATAGACCTCCTCAGCCACTTGAACTATCTCATCCATATTAGTAATGATATTGCCGGATTTGTCTCTTAACGCATACATCTGATTCTTGCCAATTCCTAGTTTCTTCTTCACTGTTTTTAAACCTAAACCTGCCTAAATGTACCTCCACAATGGAGCAATGGGAGGCACAACTCGTCCGTTCCGACTTCGCAGGACGAAAGTCCTTAATTCGCCAGGTCAGGCAGGCGGCAGAGGCCAGTGGCGCCCTGGACTGGGGGGCTCCGACCACCTCTGCTTAAGAGCTCTTCCTGACAAATAAAGTTCGCTCTCTCCATATATATATATATATATATATATATATATATATATATATATATATATATATATATATATATATATATATATATGATTTCACGTTAAAGCTCACCTAGCACTCGTTCTAAAAAGAAAAAAAAACACATCTCAGCACGGAAAGTCGGCATGCATTTTCATTGCTTGCAATGAAGGTGTACGGGGCCTGTTTTCATTCGTTTTCTTTCTATCCTCATCATGGTTGCGCTGAAAGGATTCGTTCATGACGAAGCAGCTAGCCTGTTCCACTGCATTTCTCATACAATTGTCCGACAGTCTTGTATAGCCATCCGCAATGATAGCACGCATATGGTTGTTTGCGCGAATGAACTGCAAGGAAGTCAACCTCGAGCGTACTCACCTCGTGCAGAGTGAGCGGCTTCTCGGGCTTGCGCTTGCAGTCGAAGCGGCCGTAGATGGCAGCGTACTTTCGGATCTCGTCCATCCGACGCGGGTCGTCCTCGGACATGCTCAGCACGTGCTGCGCCAACAAACATCAACACAACAAGCGTGTCTTTCAATCTTAAAATGCTTCGCCATAGCAATCGGTCGTTCTCTAATCGTCATGCCGGAGGTACACACAGATGTACCAGTTAACATATTCTAATATTTATCCTCGAGAAATGTATGATTGCGCCCGAGGAAACCAGCTTCGCCTGGCTTGCTAGCAGCGAGTGTTCTTTAGTCCCTCGGTCAGTGCTGCCCGCAAGTTCATTCTCTTACGAGGGCCTCATCGGCTCACAGTCACAAGGAGTTCTTTAACAGCAGAATTTCTCAGAAATTGTGTTATAGCAATAGGAGTTACGTATATATATCCCATTGGATTTCTCAAATTTTATATATCCACGTTGGGACGGCGGGCACACCAAGCAGTGTACGAGGTACGCCGTGTGGCAATGTTAGGCAAGGTTATGAAAGGCGCTTAGACTGCGACCGCTGTAAAAAAAATTGCAGGACGCATAAGCGTCGCCTTTAAGAGTAGAACGCGATAGCAATAAAAGATCCCTGACTGTTTTTCACGCTTCTCGGTAACTGCAGACTGTCTTGCGCTAGAACAGCTGCTTGCAATTGTTGGTTTTTCATCCTGGTGTTAACAGAGCATTTAGACGGAGATACGAGGCGACCAGCTTGTGCAACTGTAATGCTTACCGCAAAACGCTGGCGGTGAACAATATGCACGACGGTGAGCTTTCTGGTAGAAACGCGGCCTCTTTCATCGGCTGATCCGTGAGATTGCGAAAAGCCGCGCCAAAAAAAGAACACCACTTTTAGGTTTCTGTTATTGCTTCCCACATTTAATATTTCAGTCTGCGAAGCTTTAACATAAAAGGCACGCGTTATGGGTGTTCGCAAGACAGAATCGCAAGACAGGTGTCTGTGGGCTGTCATACTCAAAATTCCGAACAATAACTTTGTCAAGAATGTAAGACAAGGTACGAGCACCTTTAGCGACAAAACGGTGCAGAAATATAACTAAAGTTGCACGTTGGGCTTCTTGGTATATTATGATGGAGGCAAAATCCATAGTGCATCAGCAACAGGACAAAAGAACACAGAGAAGACACAGGTTTGTCGCTAATTTTCAACGAGTATTTATTGCGGGATTATAGCATACATATATACCCTTCTCCTGCATGCATGAGAACCCGTACTCCAACAACCTGATAGCTTCTCTCGTGGCAGAATGGAAAACCTGTTTTAAAGAATAACCCTCACATACCGCCTGACAGCAAGGCGTGGAACATCATCAACAATCAATTTAAGTACACTGCAGGACGAAGGCCTCTCCCTCAGATCTCCAATTGCTCCTGTGCTGTGCGTACTTTCATGTGAGAGCGTGCGTGACAAAACGCGGCCGACCCGCTGCTCACGGCTGTATGCGGCCAATGAGCGAACACAACGTTTATATGTGACTCTGCAAATTTGGCGCCGGAAAATTGCGCCGAAGCGTTGAATGAGTTTTACAAAGCAAAATGTGCAAGGAGCAGTCCGGATGATGCTGTGAGAGAGAAAGAAAAGCGAAAGGCAAAAGGAGAGAACAAATAGTCTAAGAAAGGAGTCGTCGCGTCTCTGTGCGCAGCTGCTTTGATGGCGGAGGAAATACTGCGCCGGTCGAGAAAGAGCAAAAACATGGCGTGAGAAGAGGCGATTCTTTTCGGTGGCAATTATGGTGATTTATTTCTACCAGCGACTTTATGTCACTGTCTTCGCGTTGTGGCCGCGTTGACGAACGCTCTCCATGATCTCAGTGATGTTCAAATCGGCCGAAGTTACCGGAAACTGCAAGAATTCGGTGGGACTTGGACAACTCGTCTGAGTTCGACGGCCACTCTAGGTTGATCAGCGGCCGCCATTTCTCTGCATCGTCGGGCCCAGGAGTGCGTGCTGTACAGCTGTGAACCTATCCGGTAGGTCGATTTTTCTTCTCATACGCTAAGCTTACGAAATGATTAATTTCTGCTACTGAATGATTATGAGCCAGCAGATAACGAAGCTCGGTTATTTTAACATCTGAACGTGTAGTTTTAATTCGGACACGCGCATTGAAGTTTCGGCGTGTGAACTAGCTACAACTGCAGACGTAGTTGCGTTTCGGTTTCCTCAGATTGCATTATTTCTGGCGATATTTCTTGCTTGCGTAGCCAGGCGTCCTTTCGTAGAAATTTCATGCGGGCATTTTCACTAGGGCTTGCGCTTTATTACGCCGCTAGTAATCGTCTGTAGCATTCAAACCGTCAAGTCCTCCGTTATTTTTTATCCCTTTTCGTGGACTTTCCGAAATGAATTTGTTGCATTTCATAGCTTTGGTTTGTCAAACGACAGCATTATTTGTAACAATTTTCTGGTGCGCTACGCACCGTGGATTTCTGCCTTTCCTGTTCAATGCGTCGACTTCACTGGAAATAAAACCCTAATTTAGTTCGAACCTTGCTTGACGCGAAAACAATCATTTAACGCCGACGATGAAGCAGCTCCGAAGTGTCGGTTTGCGCTAGAAGCACAATTTGCCTCTATCTCTTGGAGAGGAGCAGTACTCTCGTTACTTGTAGAAGGAGGGAAGTTCTATGCCGCTGGCAAAACTTCAACGGCACCGAATCTTACGTCGAGCTAGCAGTTTGAAGCTTTATTATACACTGAAATATTTGTGGATTTCATTACTTGCGTCGTTTCATGGTGCTGTCGGAAAGCAGCGTTGCAAGGCTAAAAAACTATAAAAGAACCAAAAAAATCAACGAGTTGGATATTTTGCTTTTGTGCAGTGATTGCTAGGTAGTGTTGATTTTCGGCTATAGGGCACCCACTAGCGCCAACATGAGCGTCAATAGGATCCTCCTTAGATCAGTTTTTTCCCGAATTATCAAATTTCTGCATTTTTTTTTCTATACAGGTCTCAACCGGGAGAACTAGACAACAATAACACCACCAAAGGAAGAAGAGCCCCCGGCTCACCAGTGCAACTATAGAGCGGGCCACAGAACCGGTAAGCAAACATCAGGCCCATAATGGCTGTTCATTGCAGTGCGCAAAAGTTCATATGCTGAAGCACACGTTATCATTATGAAGCACAGCGCATGTTATTCAATCATAAGCTGTTGGTAATAAGGCTCCGCCTCACAAACACGGAGCTAGTTATTGAACGTTTTACCCGTACTGACCTCACTAATAATAATAATACAAAGTTTTCCGCATGTCACAATTTGCTCAATCCTAAAATTCCAACTATCTATGGGAAATTTACCGTCATCTTTTCAGGTATATCACTGTGGAATGCGATTCCGTCCGATATCAAATCATGTGCGTTTGAAACCTTCAAGCGCGAATCTAAGGCGCACTATATTAACTCATTACCGAACACCTAGTATTTATATTGTGCGATGTTAACAATAATAAATATTGTCGCAGCCTAGTAGGAGACGGGAAAGCCGGCGTAGAGTACGTATGAAAGCACTTTATCAGAGCAGTCAACGCGATGTCGTTGTCGTCTCTGTTTTTCCACTCGCGCGCGACTTCAGCGTCGTTCTCATCGCCTGGCACATACCCGCGGCGACCATACAGGATGTGGCATTTACCCCCCCCCCCCCTTTGTAAAAAAGAAAGGCATCGTCCCGATGCGCCAACCGCCGACGGCTGTGCACAGACGGTGCAAAGTTGAGGTCATGAGGAAATGTATGGCTTCATACGAAGCACGTGCACAACCTCGGGCAGATGCCGCCGGCGTTTGGAGCAGTTATGGCTGTCGGGGACAACTTCATAATTCACATCGCTGATGCGGCGCAGAACTGTGTACGGGCGGAAGTATCTTCGCAGGAGCTTTTCAGACAACCCCCGCCGACTAATCGGAGTCCAGACCCGCACCTGGTCACCGACGTTGTATGTGACGGGTCTGTGCCGAAGATTGTAGTGTCGGGCATCGTATTCCTGTTCTTCTTTGATTCGCCAACCCACGAGCTGCCTGGCTTCCTCTGCGCGTTGCGTAAACTCCTCGGCACCAGTCTCGTCGTCACCGCACTCATGTAGCAGCATTGCATCCAACATTGTTGTCACTTCGCGTCCGTAAACGAGGTTGAAAGGCGTCACGCCTGTTGTCTCTTGGCGAGCCGTGTTATAAGCAAATGTAACATATGGTAAAATCTCACCCCAGTTCGTGTGGTCGACGTCGATGTACATACTGCTCATGTCTGCCAGAGTCTTATTCATACGTTCTGTTAGCCCGTTGGTTTGGGGATGATAAGCCGTAGTCTTTCGGTGAGTGGTACCACTTAATCGCAAAACGGTGTCCAGAAGCGCAGCCGTGAACGCAGATCCTATGTCTGTTATGACCACTGCGGGATCGCCATGCCTTGGAACGACGGCTTCGACGAAAAATCGCGCTGCTTCGGCTGCTGTTCCCCGTTGGATAGCACCTGTTTCGGCATATCGAGTAAGATCATCTGTGACGACGATTATCCATCTATTTCTGCCAGTAGACAGTGGAAACGAACCCAAAAGGTCCTTGCCAATCTGTTCGAACGGCGCTAGCGGTATCTGAACAGGATGCAGCAGTCCAGCTGGCTTGCCGGGTAGGGCTTTGCGGCGCTGGGAATCCAGGTATGTCTGTGTGTAACGTTTCACGATCGACGCAAGTCTCGGCCAATAGTACTTATGCCTAATTCTTGCCAATGTCCGAGTGTAGCCTCAGTGACCAGCGGTCGGCTCGTTGTGACAGGCATGTAGGACTTCGTCGCAAAGAGATGCGGGAATGACGAGTACCTGCTGCCACTAGGTGAAAAGTTTTTTTTATAGAGAACGTCGTGGCGTAAGCAGAATGAAGGCCGCCCTCTGGCGAATAACCTCGGCACTCTGTTTGTTCTTCCCTTTAAGTAATCGAAAAAAGGAACAAGTTCTGCATCCTCGCGTTGCTGGCGTGAAACAGCGACACTGTCTACCACGCCTAGAAAAGCCACGTCATCATCGTCGTGCACTGCAGTCTCAACAGGAGACCGAGAAAGGCAGTCGGCGTCGTTGTGCCGTTTCCCTGATTTGTAGACAACCGTGAAGTCGAACTCTTGGAGCCGAAGACTCCAGCCCGCAAGCCGAGCAGCAGGATCGCTTAGATTGGCCAGCTAGCAAAGTGCATGATGATCACTGACAACGGTTTAACACCGACCATACAAATATGGTAGAAATTTCAGGACGGCCCACACCAGTGCGAGGCATTCTTTTTCGCTAGTGGAATAATTAGCCTCCGCCCTTGATAGCATCCTGCTGGCGTAAGCAATCACTCTTTCGGTGCCGTCTTGATGCTGCACAAGCACTGCGCCAAGGCCAACATTACTAGCGTCGGTATGAATAATCGTAGGAGCGTCTTTATCAAAGTGTGCGAGCACGGGAGGCGTCTGCAGCCACTACCGCAGGTCGTGAAATGCCCGTTGCTGGTTTTTGCCCCACACGAAGGGGACATCTTCTCTGGCGAAATGCGTTAATGGCCATGCGATACGCGAAAATTCTGCGATAAACTGTCGGTAGTAGGCGCAAAGGCCCAGAAAACGTCGCACTGCCTTTTCATCTGATCGCGTTCGGAAATTAGCAACGGCAGAGATTTTATTAGGGTCAGGTCGGACACCTTCACGACTAACAGCGTGACCAAGAAATTGAAGTTCATCAATACAAAAATAGCACTTTTCAGGTTTCAAAGTATTGCTTTGAAGCGTATTGCTTCAAAGACCGCCTTTAGTCTCTGTAAGTGTTCCTGGAACGTGACGGAGAAAACAATCACGTCGTCGAGGTACACCAGACCGGTTTGCCATTTGAGGCCTGAGAGTACCGTGTTCATTAGTCGTTGAAACGTTGCCGGCGCAGAACACAAACCGAAGGGGAGCGCCTGAAATTCATAAAGCCCGTCGGGCGTCACGAAAGCGGTCTTCTCACGGTCTCTCTCATCAACTTCTATTTGCCAGTAGCCGCTTTTCAAGTCCATCGACGAAAAGTAACGTGCGTTTCGTCGCCTGTCCAGTGAATCGTCGATACGCGGCAGCGGATAAACGTCTTTCTTTGTGATGTGGTTAAGTTTTCGATAATCGCGCAGAAGCGCAGGCTACCGTCCTTCTGTTTCACCAATACGACAGGCGATGCCCAAGGACTCTTAGAGGGCCGAATAACTCCGTCCTCAAGAATGGTCTTCCCTTGTTTTTGTATTGCCTCGTGCTCTTTAGGTGCTACACTATAAGGATTCTGCCGAATTGGTCTGGCGTCGGCATCGTTGATAATACTGTGCTTAGTGAGCGGAGTCTGGCTAACTCGTGACGTGGATGAGAAGCAGCTCTTAAACTCATCGATGAGCTCAAGAAGGCTGTTGCGTTCCACGGGCGATAGGGTGGGACTGATGTCAACCCCAGGGGCAGCCATAACCACGTTGGGCGTCGCGTGCTCCACTGAGAGGCAGTCCTGTATTGTAGTAAATTCGTCGAAGTAAGCAACAGCCGTGCCTTTAACAATGTGCCGACGTTTCCTGGTGAAATTCGTCAGCAGGAGTTCCGCATGTCTGTCGTGTACATTAATTACGGCCCTGGCGATGGAAACCCCTTGACTCAGTACCAGTGCGTCGATGTGTTCAGCGACGCCAGTCCCGGTGTTCAGGTTGTCGCAGATTATAGGTACGAGGGAAGAGCTTCGCGGCGGAAGCGTGACGTCGTCTTCGGCGATACGTAAGCGGGGTCGCTGGTGTTCCGCGGGGTCGACGTTGTCTTAGCTCGTACAAAATGTGACGACGAAGTCACGGACATTAATCAATGCACCGTACTCTCTCAAGAAATCCATCCCCAATATAAGTTCCTTGCAGCAGTCAAAGAGAATGACGAGGGTGGCGACAAAGGTTGCACCGGCGATTACTATCCTAGCTGTGCATTTTCCAATCGGCGTCATCAACTGGCCGCCGGCAGTTCTGATGTTGGGCCCGGTCCACGGCGTCTTCACTTTTCTCAGCCCATCGGCCAGCTTTTTACTCATTATCGAAAAATGCGAACCAGTGTCGACGAGAGCGGCCACTTGGTGGCCGTCAATGCAAACGACAAGATCGGCGCTGACGGCCTCCGTTACAGGGGGTGTGGTTGGAGTCGTCGGAGTTGTAGAGTCGTCGATGGACGGAGATGGGGGCTCTTGGATATCTAGCCGGTTCGCAACCTCACCCCCGAAGGTCGCTGCGTCTAGTTTCCCCGGCGCGGGCTAGGGGACCTGCCCCTAGAGGCGTCAGAAAAATTGCGACGCGTCGGTGGGGTGTAACGACCGGGAGAAGGGGAACGCAATCGAGGCGTCGTTGAACCTTCTGGTCGAAAGTTTGTAGAATTTCCGTCGCAGCTACGACACAGGGTAATTGCAGTTGGCAAATCTTGGATACCCAGCCGCGCGGTAGTGTCGCGCGCGGTAAACATGTCCTGCTTCGCCGCAATGAAAGCACAGCGGCCGGCGATCAGCGGTGCGTCACAAATCGGTCTTTCGAAGCGGGTAGCCGGCAGCGGATTCGCCGTAGAAACGAGGCGCAGCGATCGGCTGGCGGCGATAGGCATAGCTGGCGGCGGCTGTGACTGTTCAAAATAGGGCATCGGGGGTGGTGGTGATGGCTGCGTCGTAGTGGTCGACGGTGACAGCAGCATCGAAGTGGTGGGAGGTGGACGCCAGACAGCTTCCGCGTAGGTTAATCGTCGCGGCACCACCGGCTAGTCGGGCGACGAAAAGGCCTCTCGAACTTCCTCCCGAACGATATCAGCGACAGAAGCCACCGCTGGGTGAGATCCCGAGCTGCCGGATCTCCTCTCGCACAATCTCGGAATACTTCACGCAGAGACGTGCTACAGTTTCAGGAAGAATTGAAGCATTCACTGGCGAGCTCTTGTGGTCATATTGGTGGTACCATTGCTGTAGTGCCCGCTCTATAGCGGTAGCCTCCTTGGTAAATTGGGCCACTGCCATCGGTGGGTCCCTCATGAGCCCGGCAAACAGTTCCTCCTTCACTCCGCGCAAGAGATAGCGCAACTTATTTTCTTCGGCCATCTCAGGGTCTAGTCTGCGGAAAAGGCGGGCCATGTCTTCTGCAAACATGGCAACGCTCTCGTTTGGTTTTTGAATACGGGATTCGAGTAGGCGCTGCGCGTTGTCTCTTCTGTCGGTACTAGTGAACGTGTCTAGCAGCTGGGTGCGGAAGGCATCGCATGTTGTAAAACTTCTCTCCCGGTTCATAAACCACGTCCGCACACTGCCTTGAAGCGCGAAATGGACATTAGACAGCTTTTGCTGGCAGTCCCAGTCATTTTAACTGGCGACACGCTCAAATTAGTCCAGCCAGTCTTGGACATCTTCAAAAGCGTTGCCATGGAAACTTTTTGGTATCTTAGGTTTCTGCAGCATCACCTGCGATGGATTTGCAGTAGCCATGGCGGAAGTAGGTAGACGCGTTCCAGCAGGGTCCTGCAAAGGGTTGAACTCGGGCGTCAGGCCTAGCAGGCGGCGACTGTACCGGTGAACAGGAGTTTCGACGAACGAAGGTGATTCCGCTTTCGAGGTATAGCTCCGCAAAGGGGTGCCGAGCATGAGGCAATCCTGCCCAGCACCTCCACCAGTGTCGCAGCCTAGTAGGAGACGGGAAAGCCGGTGTAGAGGACGTCTTGTCTTGTCTTGTGTCCCAGACAGTGGCACGTACCTACTATGGGGGATTGGCCAAGAAGCAGGCGGTTTTCTGTAAGGTTAGAAGTATAGAGAAACTAGATTTGAATAGTGGAGCGTGGGACGATAGAACTGTAATTTAGACTTGCAACGAAAGTATTGGTAAGAATTTTGATAAAATAATTTAACGTAAAGAAATGAAGAAATAGAAACTATGGATAATTGTAGAAAGTCAGCAAGGTACTCTTTTTGTCTCTCTAATAAAACTGTAAACAGCAAGAAAAGCATCCCTGTGGCTTGTTCCCAGTGAAGTTGCCCCAAAAGAAAGAATGTTTGTCGAGGTTAGTGATAGGCCGAGTTTGGTAAATGAGTATTCTAATATTCTTCTTTGTCTTAGAAAGCGGCGGCATGAGAGAAAATAATGTTCGATAGTTTCAGGTGCACTGCAATAAGAACATAGAGGGGACATCGCGAGACCAGACCTGTGTAAGTAAAAATTTATAGGAGGTATACGGCATCTCAATTTTGTAAAAGATACTTCCAATTGCCTTGAAGGACACCAATTAATACTCCATGGGAAGCCAAGATGGTGGAATTCAGAACACGGTGTTAGCATGGATATTGCAGAATTTTGAGATATAGCGAAATTTCTGTACCTTGCCGCGGTGACATAAGCTGATGTCGCCAAAACATATATGATAGGGCCGTTAAGGGATGCTCGTGCGAGTGAATCTGCCATTTCATTCAAGTACAACCCACGATGTCCCGGTACCCAAACCAAACATACTTTTCGTAAGTACGGAGGTATCATCGAACGAAATGTTCTTTGAATTGCTGAATTTAATGATGCAGTTAGTGCTGTGCATACAGATAGCGAGTCGGTCACGATAACAGCTAATGGGTCTTTTGGGGAGAGTTTTCGTAATGCTAATATAATCGCTAATAATTCTGCCTCAAATATAGGTGTGAAGTCGGGAAGGCGAAGGGAGTAGGACCATTGAAGAGATTCAGAGAAGATCCCCACTCCTGCCTTCTCATTGCAAACAGAAGCGTCAGTAGCTACTACGTTGTCAGTGGTTAGCTGGTGCAGGTGGCCGTGTAAGATATTAATTAAATATCGCCATGGTAATAGTTTAGCATGATTAGGAAATATGTCCTCGAACTCAATTTTGAGGTCTGTAAAGGCATCATCTGAATGGTAAACTTGGCGTTTGGATACATCCAGTTTTTGTAACTGTGCTTGTACGAATACTATCTGAGGGTTGTGCAATCTCGACCGCGATACTTGGAAAAACTCAGCAGGTTCAGTGATAAAGGCATATTGTGTAAGTCTTTTTGAAAACTCATAAATCTTTAAAAATGTCTGAACCGTAAGCATGCGGAATCTGCAATCTAGGGTGGGTATATGTGCTTCCTGATATAAAACAGCGTTGGCAACAAATCTAGGAAGCCCGAGGCATGACCGTAGAGCTTGCGTTTCCTAAAGTATGAGAGGTTTAATTTTGTAGGCGGGGCCACCAGAAAGTATCACGCAGCCGAATTCTAATATGGCCCGAACATACATTTTATAGATCATCAGTAAGGTATCCCTTTCTTTATGGAGGACTACGGAGGCTGTGGAGCCGCCACAGATATCTTTCAGTATTTTTACATACGGCTCCTCTACACCCTGATTCCGTAATGCCTCCATGACTGCTGAGGTTTCAACAGAATCAAATGCTTTCTCGTAATCAATGAAAGCTATATATAAGGGTTGGTTATATTCCGCACATTTCTCTATCACCTGATTGATAGTGCGAATATGATGAGTAGTCTTTACGGAATCCTGCCTGGTCCTTTGCTTGACAGAAGTCTAAGGTGTTCCTGATTCTATTTGCGATTACCTTAGGAAATGGTTTGTAGGCAACGGACAGTAAGCTGATCGGTCTATAATTTTTCAAGTCTTTGGCATCCCCTTCCTTATGGATTAGGACTATGTTAGCGTTTTTCCAAGATTCTGGTACGCTCGACGTTATGAGGCATTGCGTATACAGGGGGGCCAGTTTCTCTAGAACAATCTGCCGACCATCCTTCAACAAATCTGCTGTTACCTGATCCTCCCCAGCTGCCTTCCCCCTTTGCATATCTCCCAAGGCTTTCTTTACTTCTTTCGACGTTACCTGTGGGATTTCGAATTCCTCTAGACTATTTTTTTTTTCATTATCGTCGTGGGTGCCACTGGTACTGTATAAATCTCTATAGAAATCCTCAGCCACTTGTACTATCTCATCCATATTAGTAATGATATTGCTGGCTTTGTCTCTTAACGCATACATCTGATTCTTGCCAATTCCTAGTTTCTTCTTCACTGTTTTTAGTCTTCCTCCGTTCATGAGAGCATGTTCAATTCTATCCATATTATACTTCCTTATGTCAGCTGTCTTACGCTTGTTGATGAACTTCGAAAGTTCTGCCAGTTCTATTCTAGCTGTAGGGTTAGAGGCTTTCATACATTGGCGTTTCTTGATCAGATCTTTCGTCCCCTGCGATAGTTTACTGGTATCCTGCCTAATGGAGTTACCAACGACTTCCATTGCACACTCCTTAATGATGTCCACAAGATTGTCGTTCATTGCTTCAACACTAAGGTCCTCTTCCTGAGTTAAAGCCGAATACCTGTTCTGTAGCTTGATCTGGAAATCCTCTATTTTCCCTCTTACCGCTAACTCATTGATCGGCTTCCTATGTTCCAGTTTCTTCCGTTCCCTTCTCAGGTCTAGGCTAATTCGAGTTCTTACCATCCTGTGGTCACTGCAGCGCACCTTGCCGAGCACGCCCACATCTTGTATGATGCCAGGGTTAGCGCAGAGTATGAAGTCTATTTCATTTCTAAGTCTCGCCGTTCGGGCCCCTCCACGTCCACATTCGGCTATCCTGCTTGCAGAAGAAGGTATTCATTATCCTCATATAATTCTTTACCGCAAACTCTACTAATAACTCCCCCCTCATATTCCTAGTGCCTATGCCATATTCCCCCACTGCCTTGTCTCCAGCCTGCTTTTTGCCTACCTTGGCATTAAAGTCACCCATTAGTATAGTGTATTTAGTTTTCACTCTACCCATCGCCCAAACAAAATCCCAATAAAGAAAGGCGTCAGGCAGGGAAATACGATCTCTCCAATGCTATTCACAGCGTGTTTACAGGAGGTATTCAGAGACCTGGATTGGGAAGAAATGGGGATAAAAGTTAATGGAGAATACCTTAGTACCTTGCGATTCTCTGATGCCTTGCTTAGTAACTCAGGGTACCAACTGCAGTACATGCTCACTGACCTGGAGAGGCTAAGCAGAAGAGTGGGTCTAAAAATTAATCTGCAGAAAACTAAAGTAATGTTTAACAGTCTCGGGAAAGAACAGCAATTTACAATAGGCAGCGAGGCACTGGAAGTCGTAAGGGAATACATCTACTTAGGGCAGGTAGTGACTGCGGATCCGGATCATGAGACAGAAATAATCAGAAGAATAAGAATGGGCTGGGGTGCGTTTGGCAGGCATTCTCAGATCATGAACAGCAGAGTGCCATTATCCATCAAGAGAAAAGTGTATAATAGCTGTGTCTTACCAGTACTCACCTACGGGGCAGAAACCTGGAGGCTTACGAAAAGGGTTCTACTCAAATTGAGGACGACGCAACGAGCTATGGAAAGAAGAATGATAGGTGTAACGTTAAGGGATAAGAAAAGAGCAGATTGGGTGAGGGAACAAACGCGAGATGATGACGTCTGAGTTGAAATCAAGAAAAAGAAATGGGCATGGGCAGGACATGTGATGAGGAGGGAAGCTAACCGATGGTCATTAAGGGTTACGGACTGGATTCCAAGGGAAGGGAAGCGTAGCAGGTGACGGCAGAAAGTTAGGTGGGCGAATGAGATTAAGAAGTTTGCAGGGACGGCATGGCCACAATTAGTGCATGGCCGGGGTTGTTGGAGAAATATGGGAGAGGCCTTTGCGCCGCAGTGGGCGTAACCAGGCTGATGATGATGATGAAAGTATCCCTGCGTAGTCCAGAGCGACGGTGGCTGAGCCGGCGGAGCATAGCTACGGCTCGTTCTGCTTTTTTTTAATATGTTCAATGTGACTGCGCCAGGTGTATGAAAGCGCTTTATCAGAGCAGTCAACACGACGTCGTTGTCGTCTCTGTTTTTCCACTCGCGCGCTACTTCAGCGTCGTTCTCATCGCTTGGCACATACCAGCGGCGACCATATAGGATGTGGCAATATATCTGTATTCTACTGTTTCTCATTTTCTTTTCATATTTAATTTTTTTCTGTCCCTGTGAGTACTTCACAGCATTGCTTGTTCCCCATGCTACCACCACCTAGTTTCGTATTAAAACGCTGTATTAAACGCTGCTGGCAAACACAACTTTTGTATGATGTAGCCTGCTACTGTTGCGAAATTGCACTAACCCCCGATTTGTTTCCTGTTTATGGAATTACTTGTTTTCTGTTTATGCGGGTGTGCAATTACACTTCACCTGTCTTTTCTTTCCTTTACTACGGATGATGAAAATTCACACGAAGTAAAAGCTGATATTTTGCCAGCACGAAAGTGGGGTGGGGCACAGAAAGAGACAAGTGTTTACAATATTACTCGCATGCAGATGACGTTGAAGCCTTTGCGCGCACTCTAATATCACTACAGGTAGGCACACATTCAAGAGCCCTTTCACTCATTTCTGCTGATTTCTCAAGAATGAAAGGTAACTGAGTTAGTTTAGGCAAGTGTAAATGAATGCAAGTGGAATTGAATGCCAAAGTCTATAAGTGACTGCCCCAGAGTGCCAGCTGACAATGTGGGCCAAATAATTATTACAACTCATTGTCCCAAGCACACTCAGTTGATTTCGAAAAGGACAAGCATATGTGAAATGTGTATGTGTAAAATGTGGAGGGCGCAACTAAGCATATTTTGCTCGCTTTAGTTGCTTGCTCAGAGCATTACGCGTGTTCGTCTATTGTCATGGCTTGAATAGTTGCGTTCAGATGAAGTGGGAATGAACTGTAATGCTACTATCGCCAGTGAAATTAGAAATACAGTGCTGTAATTGCAAAGGTCGGACACATTCTCATGTCATTCACAATCTTTTATGAGTTATGTACATGTGAAGAGTGCCATACAAAATGCTCTGCTTTCTGTAGTAAATCATCGACACCAATTTTATGATGTTAGGGTGGATAACTGGCCGTGTAGGTTAAGCGAGGTCAAAGTGAAAGGCGCGAAGACGACAACATACAAAGAGAGAAAAACACACACAGGGCGCCTTTCTTTACTCCCAACAATGTGTAATCAGGTAAGGACGCCAATATATTCTACAAGAAGCGCTATCACAGTTCGTATGTGCACATCCGCGTTCATGTAAAGCAGTTCTTTTTGCGACAATGAGATTGATGCAACATTCACAGGCTTATCGCCCGCCTCAGTGATCCTTTTAACCTCAATTACTAATCAAACCCATTTGCCACGGCTTCTGGCCAACACAGCGCCGGCTTGAAAATTTTGCTTACATTTGTAATCTCTACAACGAATATATTTATTTATTTATTTATTTATTTATTTATTTATTTATTTATTTATTTATTTATTTATTTATTTATTTTTTTATTTATTTATTTATTTATTCGAATACCTTCAGATCCCGTAGGGCATTACAGAAGCGAGTCGTAAGAATAATAAAGAAAAAAGCGGACAGCAAATATTAAGTAACATATTCGAGCGAATTTTTAAAGTGACTAGGGCCCTTAATAGACACAATGTGGGTGGGCAAGTGGTTCCAGTCATTACAAGTTTGAGGAAAGAAAGAATGTTAGTGTTCGTTACTGTCACAACGAGGAACAAACATTTCATAACGATAGTCAATACGAGACGATATGAATGAATGGTGGGAAAGTAATTCTTGCTTAAGACGAGAGTTATGGTAGTAAATCTTATGAAATAAGGAAAGTCGTGCCAAGCCGTAACGCTGTTTTCATAGATGAAGTACTGGAACAACGGCAGTAGTTGGAAAAAATGAAGTGTGCGCTACGATTCTGTACTGCTTCAAGCCGACTAACAACATTTTCGGTAAATGGATCCCAGAGAGCTGATGCATATTCTAGTTTGGAACGAAAATAGGTTTTATAAAGAAGGAGTTTAAGAAAAAAGGGGCCATTGAAAGATTACTGCGCAGGTACTCAAGCATGTAGTTAGCATTACTGACAATATAATCACTGTGTGGTTGCCAAGACAGGTTAGAATTAATGTGGACCCCTAAGTATATGCAAGTGGTCACTGCTTCGAGAGGGGAGCGATTTATGTTATACTTACAAGCGTTAGTAGATAGTGTACGAGAAATTTTCGTTAGTTTGCACTTCGTCGCGTTGAGTTTCATTTTTCATGTGTTACAGCAATCAGAAATATTATCAAGGTAAGTCGGTAGTAGTGATGTGTCGTTATCCGGGGAAATCAGGCGGTATACAACAGAGTCGTCTGCAAAAAGCCTAATAGAGGAGTTAATACAATCAGGTAAATCGTTTGTGTAAATTAGAAAAAGAAGGAATCCAAGGAGAGAACCTTGGGGCACTCCTGAATGGACAGGGCTGGGAGAAGAATCGTAGCCATTAGCAGTCACAAATCGCAGCAGGTTTAACAAAACGTTTTTTTACCCAAGCAAGAATGTTAGGGTCAAGAGCTTCAGACAAATTAGTTCATGGCAGAAAAGGTCGAAATATTTAGAGAAATCTAAGAACACGCTATCAATATAGATCCCTAGTCTAATAGTTCATTAGTAAGTTAAATTAATTGCATTTCACAGGAGAATGCCTTCCTGAACCCGTGATGACGAGATGTGAAAAAAAATAGCTCCAAGAAAGTTAACCAATTGCCAGGTGGCCCTCTCCAATTCCTAACATTGTTTTGATTTTGCCTAGGCCTATGATGCAGGCATGGCACGGTTTCGCCCACGTCCTTTCTACCACACGACAATTGAAGTTCAAAAACGACGCCCAGACAATCGACGTAATTACTTTCGTGTTTTGTGATACAGGCAGGTGCCTTGCCAAAAAATGTTGATTATTCTGCAGATCCTTGAAAGCTTACTACCTTTACGTTAGCTTGCTTGGCACTCTTCTTCAAATTATGCGACATTCGGTGTATGTAAGGCATGACGGCTACCTTTTCTTTTTCGCGAGGTGGCTCCTGAGCCAGTTGGCGGGTTCACGACTGCTTCAGGATTTTTTATGCTACATATACTTGCACAAGTAGTGGGCAGCCTGCCTGTTCCAGTCCTTCAAGCTACTTAAGAAATCTCTCCCTAGCTCGATGCCGACAGGGCTTCTTTAAAACGTTCAGCAGGCATATGTTAGCCATTGCTGCGTTTGACTAGCTTGACTAGATTAGCTTGACTAGATTGTCCACCGTCATCTTCGCGCTCTTTACATCAGATCAGTTTCACAATGCTGGCACGTGCTTTTGGGACAGGGATGAAGAAAGATGGGAAGACAGGAAGGTTAGTCAGCGTAAGTACAAGCGACCTACCCTGTGCTGAACAAAGGGTACAAAGGGAATGAAAGTAAACAGGTGAGCATAGATTTAGTATAAAGAGAAACAGAATGTGTGCACATCAGTGGGATGCAGCGCACTACAGCAAACGCGCACATGTCAAGTAGCAGGGCAACGCAAGGGTGTTGAGCACAGTCTCGACAATGGCTCTCTCCCCCAACAAGGTGCAATTAAGCAACAGTCGAGTTAGGTTTTTATAGCCACACCAGAATAGGGGCAGTGACATGAAAGGCTTCGAATTATTATCTCGCAACGTGAGAAGTTCACGGTTAGCACTGAGACCTGTTTCGTGCTAGATCACTACTATATCGGCCTTGAACTACCAAACAAAACATAGTCCTAACATGGCCAAGATGAAACAGTTTCTGGAATTGTCTAAATTGGAGAGCGATTTCTTTTTATTTCCAGGCACGACGATCGCCGTGAAGTCCAGGAGTCATCAGGACAAATAACTCTGAACCTATGCGAAAGATATATGATGTGTTTGTGGTGTCGAAGAAATTCTGTCAGAATGGAATACTCGGAAAAAGCTTTCTTTTCTCTCATTAGCAATGCATCCATAAAAAACTTCCCTTGCACCAAACTTCGCGTGCATCAAAATACTTCGACATGTATACGGAGTGTGTTCCGCAGTACAAAATATTTTTTTTATGTTGCCTGGCTCCCAGAAGACTCAAATATTACTGGGCAACCAGAAACACACAGACGTCCGTGTCTTTTTGTTGCGCAATAATACTTGAGATTACCAACTTGGCCCAGAATGCTGCTTTCATTAACTCCCAGAAGAGTCCTTGAATTCAAACACGAAAGTTTGCTTGCAGCAATTTCCTTCTTTGTTTTTTCATCCGGTTCACGGACAGCTATCCTCTCATTAGCTGCGAGCACTATTTTTTTCCTTAGGATACGTTTTTTTTATTTCATTTCATTTATTTGGGCAACACAAATACAAGGTTTGCCCGCAAGGTAAGGCAAAAGGAGGGCGTCCTGACTAAGACCTTTACCTCGCTGGAGCAGCAGAAGTAGCAGTCTAGTGATAAAACAAAGTACAAATAATAAGACAGAAAACTTCAAAACTATTTAAAGCAACATTTTCAACACATTGAAAAGTTTCAACTGTTTGCCAATAACAAGTAACTAAATACAGCACAGCAAAAATTAAGAACATTCTGATATTAACAAAAGTTATACATTCAGAATATAACATTAATAACATAACTAGTGACAATAAACAAAGAAACTCTATTACCATTTGTTAAACACAGTGTGATCAGAAAATATTATGTACTGTATTGCATGTTTAAATTTGTGAATTGTTCTACAATTTATAGCTTCGTCAACTATGTTATGGTACGCATTACATAAAGACATGGTTTCATATGCGATCGTTTCCGTGACATATTTCGCCCTTGGTTTCTTTATTACTATTGATGCATGACGTAGGTTATATCTTGTGTCTCCTACTCAGGTAACGAGTTGAAAATAGTTCACTGCTGCTGGAGATCTCTTTAAATAGCCGTATGCAGATCTTTGTTTTGTAAGAGTCTCTAATGTTAGGAATGTTGTAGCGTATCATTAGCATAGAAGGTCCCATGTATTGTTTTGTGAAGTTCAGCAACCGGACAGCTCGCCGTTGCAGTACGGCCAATTTTCCATATCTGCTTTATTACCGTTTCCTCGTACTAAGAGGCAGTAGCTAAGATTCGAGTGCACAAACAAAAAGCACAGTTGTATGAGAAGCCCGATAGGCACAAAGCATCGGATCCGTTGTAGCAAGCCAACAGATCGTGCAACCTTAGTGCGTACCTTATTTATGTGCTCTGTCCAGCTTAGGTGTTTGTGAAATGTAACGCCCAGAAACGAATGGCTTGAGACGTGTTGAAGTTGGGAACCAGAATAAAAATGTTTTACGTCGTAATCTGTTTGCGTATTCTTGGAATAAAAAATTGTAAATTTCGTTTTTTTTTGCATTCAAGGGAAGCTGAAAGGTTTTCCAGAAAAAATCAGTGAAGAGTTGTACGTCATGGTTTTCAACCCCCCGAATTCGAATATCGCATCGAAATTGAGTGAAAGAAGCGCAAACAGATTTTATTTCGACGCAAACTGCAGCAGCAGACTCGGGGCAGCCCGCGCGCCTAGTTTACGCCTGTGATTGGTCGGGCGCCTCGGGATGTCAACACTGGTGTTTGTCCGCACCGACCGCTGCCGCCACCCATGAAGCACGGTGCAAGGTGGTTTGGCACCGTGGTTTGGCACCGTGGTTTGGTGAGACAGTAATGGAAAATTTCGAGAGCTTGCGTTTCTCTTAGGATTTGGCGTTAAGTCCAAACCTGATGAGAGCGATCTTGAGCGCGACGGCGACGGGCGACGGCTTCGAGCGACAAAACGGGCCGTCGCTTGAAAAGATCACTCGGTGTTGTCGCTCGATCGCTCGTCTCTAGAAATCTAGAACTCGTCGCTCGTCGCCAGGAAGTGCTATGAGCGACTAGCCAACAGCGCGAAGCCGGAACTGGATGTACATAAGTGAAATACTACTTATTGTCGCACGGAACGAGCAAACCATTGAATTTTACGCATGCAAGAATAAGAACCTTCAGCAATATTTTGTGCACCTTTTTACAGTAAAATACATCAACTTAAATTAATAAAGCACACGTCACACTAGTTCTGGCGCGTATTTGCTGCCCTCACACCATGAAGTTTTTTTGAAAGACAACCCACACAAATTTTGGAGTGTGGTCAACGGTAAAAAATCTAGTGCCATTGAACTCTGTGATCCTAACAATGAACCTGTCGATCGGAGTGTCTGTTGTGAAGTATTGAATGACGCGTTCATATCTGTATTTTCAGATTCTGTGCTGTGCGCAAGCGCTGTTTTTTCTGATGTGCATTATTTTCCAATGCTCCCCATTACCATTGACCTAGATGGCGTTGTAAAGTTGATACAGAGCTCAAAAGTTTCTGCATGCAGTGGAGTAGATGGTATCAACACGAAATTTCTTAAGGGAACTATTACTTATTCATCTATAATTCTTAGCGAAATCTTTGCTCAGTCACTTCAAACTACCATCCTTCCGAATGATTGGAAGGCAGGGATGGTGATTCCCGTACATAAGTCTGGCAGTCGGTACTCCCCCCTTAATTACAGACCTATATCCCTAACTAGCGTTCCTTGCAAATTAATGGAGCACATAGTTTGCTCACACCTGGTTTCATTTCTCGAGTCAAACTTATTTTTCACCCCCTACCAACACGGATTTAGAAAACACTATTCCTGCGAAACACAGATTTTGTCATTCACTAATGATTTATTCCAGGCGATGGATGCTAACTTTACTATTGACTGCATTTTTTTAGACTTCGCCAAAGCATTCGATACTGTTTCACACGAATTACTTTTAACTAAATTAAGTAACCTCAACATTCATCCTAACGTGCTTGCTTGGATCAAGTGTTTTTTGTCTAACCGTTCGCAATTCGTTTATGCTAACGAATACTTCTCTTCCACTGGTCGAGTAACCTCCGGTGTACCGCAAGGCTCGGTTCTAGGACCATTATTATTTTTAATTTATATTAATGACCTCCCCGACCAAATTAAATCATTAATTAAGTTATTCGCCGATGACTGTGTTCTCTATCGTGTCATTTCTAACCCTAGCGACTGCGATACTCTTCAATCAGACATTGGCATAGTAACATCATGGTGTGCTAGATCCCAAACGAAGCTCAATTCTAATAAATGTAAGGCGATGCGTGTGTCCCGTGTTGTAAGAAATACCACCCTTCCTACGTACAATATTAACAACATACCTGTAGAAAATGTATCATCATATAAACATCTTGGTATCTACATTACACACAATCTTACATGGAACATTCATATAAATTACATTTACGGTAACGCTAATCGCATGCTTGGGTTTTTACGGCGTAATTTTTCATCGGCAACTGCAGCTTTCAAGTTATTTCTGTTCAAATCTTTAGTGAGGCCTAAACTTGAATATGCATGCTCCATTTTCGACCCTTCTACTCTAAAGCTAAAAAAAACCATCGAATCCATTCAAAATCGAGCTGCTCGTTTTATTCTTTCGAATTATTCTCGTCATGCAAGTGTCTCATCAATGAAACTAACCCTTGACTTGCCTAACCTAGAGTTACGTCGTAAATACTTTCGCCTATGCCTTTTTCACAAGATTTATTACTCTAACGAAACACTTACGGATGAAATAATCTCCCCGCCATCATACATATCGTCACGCACGGATCATCGTTTTAAGGTTGAACTTTCAACTTGTCGCACCAACGTTTATTTTGATTCCTTTATACCAAGAACGACGAATGACTGGAACCGCCTCCCTGCCTCCATCACTGCCATTTCTGACGCCACCAACTTCAAGAATATTGTTAATGAATTTATTTGCAGTAATCACCACTCCTCTCTGTAATGCCTCCGGACCTTGAGAGTATGACAATAAATAAATAAATAAGTTGTTGCTCAAAGCCGTCGCTCGCATGTAGTTCGGCTTGTAGGCGACGAGTGAAACCGAAAACCACTTCCATCACCTGGCTTGTCGCTGTCGCGTGCAAGATCGCTTGTATGGGGTTTATACTTTACTCCCTACATGTACGAGCCGATTGCGAAGAGCCGGCCTCCCCAAAAAGCAAGAAATGCTGGTGAAAGCAAGGGTAAGATCTTTGCATTAGTAAGATCTTTCGACGCGAACGAAGGCGAACTGTTAGCATCTCCTCGTGTTGGGAATGTTCTTTGTCGAGTATGTTTTTTCGCTAAGCTGCATTCAGCGATACAGTGAGTTCGATTCCGGGCAAGCAACTGTAGAGTTATGATCCTGCATGTCTCCTCGTAGAACGTAACCAGTGATGCGATCTTCGGCATTTGTGCGCTGCCCCAAAGCTGTCGGTAATCTACACAGACGGATTAAACGTGGGAAAAGTTTGCCGCTTCTTGTAGCACGTGTACTGTTGAACCTTCATCAGAGCGCCATCCGCACGCTACTCCTAACAGGCGTATCCCGTCGGCTACGTGACACGGTCGGTTTCTCTCTGTGCGCGAGGGGGAGCGCAGCATCCTGGCGTGAGCCGGCTTTCCCAAAACAGGCAAACTTTACACTTGCACTGCGTTATGGCAGCTGCATGCAGGCTATTTCGCAACACACGAGCGAATAGAAAATTCGCGGCGCTTGGCGATGAAACCTGCGTCAAAGGCGGGAGATAAACATGCACCTTCCGTTTAGCGTGCTAACACGAAGGAGAACCCAAAGGATGATTTATCGATAAACTCTGGTAGTAATCGTCATCACGGAAGTGGTTAGAGCACAGCAGTGTTGTTCTTGAGCGCCTAAAATTCTTTTGCTTCACAGCAGCCTCCCACTTAGCTGAAAGCTTCTTGTCTTGCGGGTAGTAATGGAAGACAACATCGTCGCGGTCGCTGGTTTTCATGCGACCCTAGGCTGCACAGAACGCCGGCATTGTCGGCCCACCATTTCAATTGATGGTGCGCACGTTAACTACCATTCTACATAGTCTCAAACAAAGGAATGCAGGGTCGAGCGAAGCAGCTTATGACGGCACTCACGCAGAAACAAGCACGGTCAGGCACGGCCGCGGAGACTGCGAAGGAACGGAACACCAGTGCTGACGTCACTACGCCGCAGTTTCCGGTCTCCGCTCGCATCGTCAGCGTCAGCAGCAGCGTACGGCACTCGACGGGCGGCGGAGCGACAGAGCAATTTTTACCGACGATTACGTCGCTTTTCAGTGAAAAATCCTCCCCCCAAAATTTTACCTGCATGGTTTATAAGGTTCGAGCATGCGTATATGGGCGCCTTCTTGAATTCGACAGACTCTTAAGCTTCCCTTTGTGTCAAGTTTATTTAGATAGAGCCACTCGCTAAGTTCTTGTAACCAATGGGTTGCGGTAACTTCTAGTTCGTGAAGGCCTGCGCCGGAAAAAAAGACATTAATGTCATCAACGTACAGCACGGTTCCCTTTGTGAGTGGAACGTTAGTTAGGTCATTTATGTACGTAATAAATAATAACGCCTCTAAAATGGAGCCTTGTGGTGCCCCACGTTTAATCACGCTCTTTTCAGAACTGTACCATTTCAAGGAAGTATACTGAGATCTAGATTCAAGGTAGCTATGCATAAGTTCTAATGCTATGCCTCTAATGCCTTACATTTGGAGTTTCTCGAGTAATATGTTGCTTTTTATGATATCAAAAGCCTTGCGAAAGTCTAGGAATATACCAATGATAAAATTTTTTTCTTCGATGTTATAATTCCATCTCGGACTCTCAATAATGCCATTTCGGTCGATTTATTCTTGTGAAAACCATATTGCTTATCCGAGATAACGCCTTTATCCAGAAAACAAAGCTAGACGCTTATACATAATACGTTCAGCCACTTTGTAAAGTACCGGCAATACCGAAATCGGTCTATAATTATTCAATTCATTGTGTTTCGCACCCTTAACGATTACAGCGACACGAGCTATTTGCATTGTCTTAGGAAAAATTCCACTTGATGATATACTGTTACAAATGTGTACCATGGGGCCACGGATTATGTGAGCAACTGCTTTAATAGGCTGGGCTTTAATGTCATCCTCGCCTGCAGCTGATTGGTTACTCAAGGAATTACGAACAGAAAAAAATCTGTTTCAGATGTAGGCGTAAGAAATATAGTGTCGTTGATGCGATGTTTTATACATGTTCGAATATCACGTTCAGTGCAAAAAGCAGATGTAGAAGTTGAAGCACCGGCATTAACAAAATTATTAATAAATAAATTAGCTGCATCGTTACCACAGTACTCGTCTCCATTTACAACAATTTTGTGTGGCACATTCGGTGAAGATGACCCTATTAGCTCGCGGTATAAGTTCCACGTTTTATGACCATGATTCATAGAGGCTTCAAATCGGTGCGCGTAATATTGCAATTTAGCTTTCTTGAGATCACTGCTCAGCTTGTTTCTAACTTGTTTAAACTATTTAAGTACGTCAGGGTCGCGAGTCTTTAGGAAGTTATTGAATAATTTGTCTTTCTGATGGTTGCGCTTGTATAGTTGCTGATTTACCCATTCCTTTCTACTTTTTTATGCTTGACCACAGGGACGTAGGGAAATGCTACAATGTATATTTGTTTCACTTTGTACACGAATGCATCATATGATGCTGTAGGATTTTCTTCAGCATAAACATCAGACCAATTTACACTGGAAAGTAAAGTTTGAAATATCCCCGTAGTGTGATTATTTATGACCCACTTGAAGTCGTGTTTGTTATCTGTGCGCACACTAAATGGCAATGCGGCAAAAAACGGCAGATGATCACTTATGCCCAAACTGAGCACTCCAGAACATGCCCCATCTTTTGTGGTAGAAGTAAAACATAAATCAATCAATGTTTTTGAGTTCGAGGTTATCCGCGTAGGAGGTTCAATAAGGTTTTTACAGCCATTTGCTAGCATAGTTTCAATATGTTGGATCCTGTCATTATTTTTTGAGAGTAAGTCAACGTTGAAGTCACAAACAATTACCGATTGTAATTTCTTCGTGCTAGCAAGTTCAAGTACCGAATCCATATAATGAAGCAGTTTCGTTAGAGCACCTTGAGGTGGGCGGTAGACAGCAACAATCATAATATTTCGAGAAACTGTTGCAACACATTCAAACCCATCAGTCACACTTGTAAATACAGCCAAGATTTCGCAACAATGGCATTCACGAATCGAAAAAGATACTCGATCACCTCGTTTTCTTGAACAATAAATTGAAACGAGCTTGTAGCCCGAGAAATGTATAACGTCATACTCGCTCGCATGCCAAGTTTCCGAAAAATCTAAGAAATCAAAACCGTAGTTCAGCTGAGGAAGGTATGCCTTAATATCAACCTGTTTGTTTCTTAACCTTTGTGCATTCATATGAAACAGTTTAAGCCCGTTTTCATCGAAGCTAGTATTTTTCGTTACTAAATTGTTCAAGGACCTAACACTGTGATAAGGTTCCGTGTTTGTGGTAGTTTGTGGTCTTTGAACCTTAGACGATTTTGCTTAGGTCGCTTTCTATGGCAAGCCTTATTGCTCGAGCATTCGGCTGCTTGCGTACAAAGATAGTTCCTTGTGAACTCCAAACAAAGTGATAGTTCAATTCTCTTGCCTTGTTTTTTGCAAGCCAAAACAACCGCTTGTTTGTTGCACTCAAGTTATCAAAAAATTTAATGCCCGACGTTTTGCTCCCGAGGATTTTTTTTTCCTTTTTGAACCATGTAGTATTTAGTGTTCCGCTGGAAAACGAACAAGAAGGACAGGGTCCCTGTTTTCTTTTGCGCTTAGACGGCGCATTCCGTCAATATCTTTTCCAGATAATGGCGGCAGGCCAAGCTGTGTAGCAATATTATTTATTTCAGTTAACCGATTCTCGCCATCTTCTTGAGGCAAGCCATGAATTTCCATGTTCTGTTTTCTGCTGTACTGCTTTAGAGCGTTTATTTCTTCCTTTAACGTTGAGATCATTGTTGTGTGTAGTTGTGTTTTCGCTAAGTTCCTCATTAGATAACGTATCTATAGAAAATTGGACCTTAGACTAAGTTTGGGACGTATGCGTGTTCTGTTCCTGATATTGTACTTATCTGCTATTTTACATAATTTTGGTTCTAAACAAATTCTTTTTTAATGAACGAGAAAGCGACTAACTGAGAGGCCCAACTTTTGTTGGTCACAACCGCGTGAAGCTCATGCAAGCTCATATGTTATGCTTGTTTCACACTTTAGAAGCTGTAGGCGCGAATACTGCCTTTCTGCTTTTGTATTTCCTGTTGCAGTTTGTCTTTTCCTTTTATTGTCAGAGATTGGTATATAAGTCATCATTCTGTGCTAAGAACCTACAGTGAAACTACCGTGCGCACTTTGTTGTATCGTAAGTAAATCATTCTCCTTTCAAAAGTATGTCCTGTGTCTACGTCCGCACGAAGATATCTGCATGAATCGACAGCATGCTTTCAGATTGCGTATACAGATGAAGTGGGCATTCCGTGAAAGCATACTTCAGGTGGTAAGAGAAAAATCTTACGGTTTTATTACTTGGTATAGAAGGCGCAGTTGATATAACGAAAGCAGAGGCACTCAGCTATTCTACAAGATACGTAAATTTGAATTCCATCTCTCCTTCGAGATAATTAGTTATGCAAGCGTGCAGTCCATCTCACCTGCTTTCAACCACTTCCTGGCGCACCTTACTTAGCCTGACACACAGCACAATTGCGTCGTGCCCGCTTTAGCGTTTCTTGGTAATTGTATAATTTTGAACTGACTTCATGTTTCGGGTTGTGAATTATGTATTTGTTCCAGCATATATATATGTTTTATATATATGTGTTGTCTCCTTTTGTACAAATTTATTGAAAAGTGTGTACCACTCCCCTCAATAATGCCCTGTGGGCCATGAGGGTATCTGAAATAAATAAATAAACACGGCGTTTTTTTCTTCGTTTTTTTTTTCTTTTTTGAATTTGATGTGCATGAAACGGCTCCTCTTCCGCACTGAGAATTGCTTGACTTTCAGATAGCAGAAAGGGCTCGTTGCTGTGGTGCTGATTATAGAAATGTAGCACAAGAGACAATGGACAAATCACGGTTATTCAAGGTTCACTTTGCGCCGGAGCCATCGACTTCCAATGCTTGATATGGAGCCGTTGTCAGCTTCAATACGGCGGAAAAATCGCGCCTGATTAGAAATTTTCAAACAGCTAAATTATTTTTTCTTTTTTTTTTGACGACAGTCGCAGCAGTAACCTTTAGTGCTTCGGCCCCGCTTGTCGCACTCTGACGGAAATTCAGAAACGCTTGTGTCAGCCTTTTGGTGCGCATTAAATAATCCCAGCTGATCACAATTAATCCGTAACCCTCCATTACTACGTCCCTCGTAATCCAAAGTAGTCTCGGGATGCTAAATCTCACAATAAATATTATTTAACTACGCCTCGATTTCTTTCCTACCTCCCTTCTTTTAACATCGGCGGCACTTGTCGCAACGTCACACTCTCCCGGCAGTTAAAGAGGTGCAAAACAAGCTCGCGTGTGCAAAGCGGGGAAGCTTCGGATATTTGCAATACAGTTGCGGTAGGCTCACGAACGGCGATGCTGACACGCCTTGTTCCTACCACATTAACATTGTATCGACAACTGCAACGGAGCGCGATGAGAGAGCACTTTTCTCGCACTGAAAGAAGCTACATCGGTCAGTCTTACGGACGAGGCATCCCTGTTACGGCCAGCGGAAGTGAATAGAAATGTTCGTCGGTTCAACAAATTTAAGAGACACGCCGGCAAAATCCCGACCACTTATTCGACGTGTCAGAATAGTGGAGCCGTATTGCCGTCACACCGTCAAGGCAGCGCAACTTTGAAGCAAGCGCAGTTACCGATATTTGCAGCTGCTCATGTGGCCGAAGGATGATATCTGACTGAACCTTGTGAACGAGGTTTGAAAGCTTCTCAGGCAAAGCGAAGTGCCCGCTTAAACACCGACTGCAGGGAAGAATCTGCAGCATAGCGAATACAGGCAAGACATTGAAAAACAACATTCACCTGGCGAAGCAGTTTTGGCGCAGCTCCCATGCTCCGAAATCTTACCCCCTTTAGCCGTTCCACCCCACATGACAGATGTTGAAAGCGGTAGTCATAGACTGCTTCTCATTTAAACTGCTCTTTACTATCACTAACCAAATAAGGATCGACAATAGTTACACAGACTATATGTACAACCCACACGATCGCGGACGGTGAACAATCGACATAAAACGACAGCCTCGGAAGCAAGCTATGCGAGTCCTCTGTGTCAGCGCAGTGGTTAGAGTGTTTGGTTGGCACGCGATGTACCACGCGCCAACCATGCGGGCCGCATAAGCAAGAGCCGCATAATATAGACCGCAAACGCAGCAGGGCGCTTGGAGTGAGCCATTTGTAAGCGTTGAAATTTCGATCTACCTTCCGTGTTATGCGCGCTGTTTTAAACTCGTAGTCACTAAGCGTGTGGTTCGCTTCACTGGCCATGCACTTTCGCAGGGCCGGGATGGCGAGTCAATTTTTTTTTACTTATTGCCAATTTTTAAAGCAACATGTGACGTTTTTGGTGCGATTTCATCACATAATTTTCTGCGTAACCACTCTTGAATGTATCAATTGCACTGGATTTGTTTATGCCGCGTTTATGCGTCGTTATGCCGATTTGTTTATGCCGTTCTCGAAAGTTCCAAACAACACACAAACACACACGTAAAAGTACCGAAATACCTGTGTCCTCGTTAAATCTAATATGTTTGTGAATTTATACCCGCCAAGATGGCTTAGTGGCGTTATCGTTGCGGTGCTAAGCACGAGGTCGTGGGATGTGACCTTATTTCTGTGGGGACGAATTTCAAAGGCGGCCGTGCATTAGATCCACTTTAAAGAATGCCAGGTAGTCGAGCTTAATCCGAAGTCCCACACTGAGCGTGCCTAGTAATCAAATCATGGTCTCGACACGCGAAACGCCAGAATTTAATTTGTAATAACAACTCATGTTACCTAGAAAGCATTAAAACCGTTGACCTGGGCATTGTAGCTTGGAGCTACAACTCGTGTATGTGTGTTTAACGAAAAAGAGTAACTGGTTAGTTGAAAGTTACTTGCAAGTCGTAATTCCTAAAGAAGAATTATCAAATCCAGGGCTGCCGAAATGCCGTAAGTAATTCGAAGAAATTTCTTCTTTTTTTTTCTAAATTTCAATCATACAGCTACCTCTTGTTTTACTAGAATAAATGTCACTGAAAAGCCGAGACAGGAAAGATGGGACGTAGCTGGTATTAACGCATTAATCAAGTCTTAAATGTTATAACAGCGGTCGCGCCATCGTTGTAAATGACTTTCAGAATAAGCTACCAAAACTTCGCAGCGGCTAGTACGCTTGCACTAGGTTGGACATTGCGCGTTACAACGAACCCTAAACAATTTCTTAAAGATCCTTGAGCTCAGTATATCATCCCGGACATACATATGCCTCTTCTTTTTAGTCTTACTCCCATTCTTGCTGACGGATCTTAACGAGTCCAGGTCGAACGTTGCAGTGTGGGCAGCAGGTTGTTGCTCTCACGTACAAAAAATCTGCCTCTCTTTCTTGTTGTCACATCATTACAAAGCGAAATGCAAAGGGAATGAATATCGTACCTATTTTGCAGCGCTTTATTTGCAGCCGCAGTTTCGCAAATGTCCAGCCCAAAACTATGCGCCCCATTAGTGTAGTCAGGGCTTGTGCCACGTGACGCAATTCCGCAATGCTTGAAGCTGTACGGTAAGGAAGCACCGCGATCCCTCGCCGCGTGCAAGAGATTACACAGATTTACCAGAAAACTGACTGAAACAAGTAATTGAGTCACAACCGAAGTAATCCAGTCAAGATCTGGGGCTTCGACGCATCTGCCTGTAGCTTCAATCTTGGTGCATTTGAGCTTTGAGCCCCAAGTACGACGTCTGGTATTGTGAAGTACGCACTGAGTGCCTAAATATTGCAAAACGTAAAGACTGGAATAATGACCACAATGAAATTCTCGAAATAATTATGCTATGTTGCTTATTGAATACTAATAAATTATTCGATTGTATTTCGTAAACTTATACATGTAACTTACGAATTTACTCGAACAAATAATGTGGTACCGAGAAATGTAATGCAAAAGGATAGAAAGTTGGGCGAGTTTGTACGGTAACATGATCTTGAATTGTAGAGCGAAGTGACACAGACCGAGACCAGAAGCAGACAAAACGAGCGTTCGTCCTGTCTGCTTCTTGTCTCTGTCTGTGTCACTTCGTGCTACAATTGAAGATAATGTGGTACCACACTAAAGTTGGTGTAGCTGCTATAACCCAATTGTATTACATTATTTTGTGCACCTTAATTTTAAACAACATATACAGGCATTTGTGGACATCCGGCAATGCTTCTGGATGGCCTCATCAAGGTCACTCGTTTATTTATTTACTCTTTATTTTTATATTTTTCATACTATTGCAATTGGTGGGTCACCGGTGAGTTCTGGAACATAATTACAAAAGGAGACAAAGCAGAGTCGCCCATGTGAAAAAAAAATGAATAGAAATCACCGAATGAGAAATAAAACGTACCAAACACACTACAAGATTGTTGATACATATTACAATATTCCTAAAAAATATATAAGATCTAGCAGAGATAGTACACGATTGTTGACTGAAATGATACTCTTCCTTAGGACTTGACTTTCCTGTACGCGCAGTGATCCAATTTCTAAGAGGAGATTATTCCGAGTCTACAGATGTGGGAGAAAACGCGGGATTAGTGCTGAGAAATCTGTCGGACTTCCGGGGTGCTGCAGATACCGGAGCGGTATTTCGCACTGTAACAGGTTATCACAGGCTGTCCACGAAAAGCGTGCCTCTCGAGGGGAGGACTACTTGAAGGACGCAAGCCGTTCTCGAGCGCGCTTCCTCGTCGGGCGCCGGGCGTCTGCCAGCACGAACGCCGCGGGGAAGCGTCCAACTGAATGCAGCCGCACTCATCAAACGCAATCACAAAGCTCGCGGCTCTCGGGGTTGAGCACGCCGCGCAACAAAAGAAGGGACATGAGTCACGCGGCGAGCAACAACAACCACCGAGATCGAAGCGCGGACTGCATCAAAAAGTGGAGCGCTCGGCCCGCTCCACAAAAAGCTCCGAACAACAACAACAGCGACGCCACGGCTGAGCGGGGTCTCGACGAGGGAGGACGAGAAAAAATAACGACGCCGACCTTTCAGCAACATCGGAGCACGCAAAAACACAACAGCTGCCAGAGGGGAAGAAACGAAACAAAGACGGTGCAAGTACGCGGGAGAGAGAGAGGAGGGAGCGGGCTTCGTTAGGAGGCAACGGGAGACGTAATGCGCGGACTGCTCCGCCTACAGTCACAGCAGGACCAAAGGGCTGGTTTAGGCACGTGTTGAAGCCCCGCTCCTGCTTGCCGAGATACGCAGTCAAATGCGGTTTTCCAAGCTGTTGTGCGTGCGGCTGATTCGGCGTTTGTCGGCTGCACTCGCTGTGTCCAGTCTACAATTGCGCCGCAAACAACCTGTGCCGTTATGCGTGCGGCAATGTCGTCAGAGGACCTTGCGCGAACTGATCGCTGCACTTCTACAGTGGCCCTTTTCTCGGCGATACCGCGCCAACTGCTTACATCAACGGCCTCCGTTGCCTCCGCGTTGGACGCCGGTGCGGCTTAGAGCAAACCTCCGTTTGGGGAGACATCGTGGACTGGGTGGACGGCACGAGGACTCGGCGAACACGCAAACGCGCCTTCAGAGC
Organism: Dermacentor albipictus; assembly: GCF_038994185.2. Lineage (NCBI taxonomy): Eukaryota > Metazoa > Arthropoda > Arachnida > Ixodida > Ixodidae > Dermacentor > Dermacentor albipictus. The sequence continues at coordinate 7,089,734 of NC_091824.1, forward strand.
TGATTAGGCTGTGTCCAAACGGCGCGAGCAGCGCATGTGGTGCGTGTTCTAATAGCGAGGCGAAGGAATATTCGAAGCTATCAATACTTTCCGCCCACGAATTGAATCAGGATCAGTGTGTTTTGATCTTCGTTCTTTATTTGGCAAATACACTGATGTCGCGGCTTGTCACGTTGCCCGCTCGGTAAAGTTACTCGGTGCGGTCACTATTTCAGTATCTTCTTCCTAATCGGGTGGGCTCAGTTCCGATAGATTTGTTCTTGCTGCGCACAAGGCTGGGAACGCAGCTCGTTATTACATTGTAACACCTTGTATAAAGGATGTGATATTGGTAGTAACTCGCTTACCCTTGCAGACCGTCACCGTTCTTCACCTTCGACCATTCGTGGCTATCGGTGTAGTCCGTCAGTTATTGTGTGGTGCGTTTATATTCAAGTGCGCGCCCTTCCACTTGTTCTTGACACGTTGGCGATAGAGTGGGCACACGTTTCAGAGCCAGTTGGTGCGCGTCGATACTGGGCGCGAAACTTGCTATGAGAGGAAGCGGCGCTACTCGCTTTGTCAACATTCAACGAGCTCGCTCTTGCCGACTTTCTGGCGCTGAAGTACATTCTTTGAAGGTTAGGGATACAACGCTGGCGGATGAGCAAATTTCTGTATCCTGGAGGAAACCTGTACATCTCGAAGTGCCGGTAACACGTACGAACAGTTGCAGCAGCGATCCGCGAACTTGGCTACACTAAATGTGCTAGTCACTCTCTTGCAGGCGGTCAGGTCTCCAATCCACATGATTCTATCCAGCATGATGGCAGAACAGCGAAAACTAAGTTGCCATTCCGACAGCCTCGTATGCGCGCGCTGTCGCCGAGGCCCCGCAGTCTCGCTTCTTTGGGACGAAATGCTCCGCCAAAAGGGTCCATGCAAAGCCGCGGTATCATTCCGAAACCGTCTAGCTTTGCCGAATTACACGTGGTGTATTATGCTTATACGACGGCTAATAAGTGAGAAAGCAAACATAATACCAGTGCTAAAAGAAATCCAAGAAAGAAGGCGGCTGCGCTACGAAATGCAGTTTTCTTGGAGCGAAAATTCCCCCACCGTGCCCAGTTCCACAGTACTGATTTAGTATACCTAGAGTTCATAAGCCACAAATTGTCCACTAATTTGGTCTCTCTATAAAAATTACGGAGCTTTACGTGCCAAAACCACTTTCTGATTATGAGGCCCGCCTTATCTGGGGACTCCAGAAATTTGGATCACCTGGGGTTCTTTAAGGTGTACCTATATCTAAGTACACGAGTGTTTGTTCATTTCGCCCCCATCGAAATGCGGCCGCCGTGGCCGGTATTCGGTCCCGCGACCTTGTGCTTAGCAGCCCAGCACCGCAGCCACTAAGAAACCACGGCGGGTAATTTGGTCTTGCTCTCCTATCTGTTAGCCTGCTGCTAAGCTCAGATGACACAGCAACCACTACCGAAAAGCGTTGGTCCCGGCGTCGATCCTAGGATCATGACAAATTCATCCTTTAACCGCTGAGCTTACTTCTTGAGAAAGTAGCATGACTATCTTTGGAACTGCTGTCAGTGGATCCCCTTATCATGCATTTTGCAGAGGTTCGTAGGAAGAACAGCATTCATACGGATCCTTTCTTAATATGTCATCCATTGTGGCACACAAGTGCACCTTTCAGGGACACGATTCAGAAGAAATACTTATTTTTCTTGAGTTTCCTAGCAAGACAACGCATTCGTGCAAGCTCTCGCAGTGCGGACACGTAACCTTATTATATCTCACCTTCTCCGCAAGGGTACCGCAGGGATGAGTTCGTATAGGGAAAAGCTCAAGCGGAGGAAAGCAAAAGCACTCTTCACTTAGTAGTGCCCATCCCTTCTTTACTATTCAAGCCACACGTTCGGCGAAAAACAGTATTTTGCTCGCTCAGTGGTGAGGGGGCCTAAAGCTGGGAATAATTGCTTTTGAGCCTCACCGATGAAACCTATCACAGGGCGGGGGCGGATTAGTGTGCGCGAGGTTCGCCAAGACGAACGGCCACGAGACGTTGGCCAGGCGATGGGCGAAGCACCTCAGGGCGCGCTTTTCAAAAGGAAGCGAGGATTACGCGTCTCCCACGGGGGCTTAGGCCTACCCGTGCGCTGGGACGAAGGAGCCGCAGCGAGACGGCGTTTTTATGCAAATGAATCGCTCGCCTACGGGCCGAAGGAGATGCCACGCGTGGCCTCCTCGTTCGGCGCACACGAAGAACCGCAGCCCGGACAAATGTCACGTGAGCACAGTTGCCGCATAAATTACTACACGGGCGCCCAACAACTGCTTTGTACCAATTCACCAAGCAAAGGTGCCCGGATGTTGTTATTTTTACATTCTTTGACCATAACTTTCTGGGCGTCTTTATTCTCCCAGTGGAGTGTTTCTCGCTGAGAAATGGCGGCACTGGAAACATCGAAGGCAGTCCTACGCTGTAAGAGAGCCGAATTGCGCCGACTCCGGTTCAATGCCGAATGCTCCCGAAGCAAAGTGGTTTCTATTTGTGTTGCAAACGTTGCAGCATTTCTTTCCGACATCTGGTTCCTTTAAGCATGGCGAAATTGAGGCCCGTTTTGCGAAAGACTTAAATGAGCGCACTTGTGCGCGAGCTTCGTCGATTTTCGGGCAACTCCTTGGGACAACAGCTCAAACTGCGACGTTGAATGAGGCGAGGAACATGCGCTACCAGGCTCATTTGTCAGCTGCGCACTGTTCGGGCCGCGCAGTGGCCACAAATCGATGTTCTGTCCCGAAACAAGCACAGATTGCTTTGCACAAAAGACAACGGATGCCCCTATCTCTTCCATGCATGGTCCGACCTATCGCACGGTTACGACCTCTCCGAAAACAATGCAGCGCAAGCGATTGCTGCAATCAGCACGAAGCAACCCCAGCATGCGCGGTATATCTATAGGGGTTTGGAGAATCTGTCCACTGAGCGCGGTAACAAGTGCAGCGCGAATTCAGTTCCGTATAAGACCACAATGCTCCTCCGCAAATACTGTCTCCTCTGTGACGTGGTGCAGTTGAAACGCGGGTACTAGTGAGGTACCACGCTTTCAAAATTTCGACCAATAAAACACAGGAGGAACTAAAAGATGGCCGACCTGGCGCACTGCCGCATTCGATGGAAGCGAAGCTTTGGCGAGACGGCAAAGTGGAGCACAACGCGGTTTTCGCCGAAGAACGCGTCCTCGGCCGTCATCGGCCGCGAGGCAAGCTGCATTCGAAGGTAACATTCTACGGCGCGATCACTTTCGCACGTATCAACGTCGCACGCGCCGAAGCAGGCGATGAAAGCCCTTATGAAAACGAACCATGAGTTTCTGTAGAGGACGTGATGTGTTCCTTAGGTGACATCAGACATTCATAAGAAATGCATCGTCTAATGTTTTTTGGCATCACAAGTACATCAGAGACTCAAATGACAATGCACCTTAGGATTTCTGATGAGAGGAGTGTACAGCTTTTTTGTGTTATTGCTAATGTCAAAGTACATCATGTATGAATGTGTACGATGCCAAGTCGTGAAAAATTCTTTGTAATGCGATAGCATTAAATGGCTCATGAGACGCAAAATCCGGCATTGTCGGCATACAAAGAGGTTACAAAGAGGTTACAAACTCGATGTACAAAGAGGTTACAAACTCTCAACCTTTCATGGGAGTCGAACACACTACCTTTGGCGGCAATTAAGGCTACGAACCCACGACCTTTGGTGTTGATTAAGGCACCGGTAATTAAGACAGTTATTGAAGATATGGTTAATTAATGCACTCGAACGCACGTAGGACTCTTAGTGGAAATCGAAGCCTGTTACTCAATATGGTAATTAAGGCGCAGCTGATTATTATGTTGTTAATTAAGACACTCGTACCCACGAGCCTTGGTGCTTATGAAGGCGCTGTTGATTAACGCGCACTTAAGATGCAGTTATTTGAGGCACTCGAACCCACGACCTTTGTTAATGATGACGATGCTAATTAAGGTACAGTTAATTACGATCTAGGAATTAAGTAACTCGTACACATTACCTTGTGTGGGAATCGAACCCACGACCATTGTTGTTAATGAAGGCGATATTAATTGAGGTAATGTTAATTAATATATAGGCAATTAACACCCTCGCACCCACGATCTTATGTGTTAATGAAGGCGGTGTTAATTAAGGCACAGTTATGATACAGTTATTTGAGGCACTGGAACCCACGGCCTTTGTTAATGAATATGGTACTAATTAAGGCGCAGTTAATTAAGATGTAGCAATTAAGTCACTCGCACCCAGTACCTTGGGTGCGAATCCAACCCACGACCTTTGTTGTTAATGAAGGCAATGTTAATTAAGGTACTGTTAATTAATATAGTCAGTTAGGGCACTCGATCCCACGGCGTTGGTTGCTAAAGGTTATGTTAATTAGGCATATTCAATTATTATATAGTTACTGAAAGCACTCGAACCCATGACCTTGTGTAGGAGTTGTGCCCACGAACTTTGTCGTTAATGAAGGTGATGCTAATTAATGTACAGTTAATTAAGATATAGTTGATGAAAGCACTCGGACACATGACTATTGCTGAGAGTCCAACCCGTGACCATTGGTGTTAATGATGACGATGTTAAGTAAGGAACCGTTAATTAGGATACAGTTAATTAAGACACTCGGACCCTTGGCCTTTGGTGGATGTGGTTCCGATTCATCGTTAAGGACAGTCTAAGAGACAAAAATGATGAAAACGATATAACACAGCGTGAGCGCCTTGTACTCAGGAAACGCTTCCGATATATCAGGGCTAGGCACAAAACAACGACGTCATTTTCTTTCCTTTTTAAAGAGCACTGTAAGATGGTGTTACCCCGTTATCACATTTGGTAAACAGTGCAATCCTATAGCGTATGCCTTGTTCTGAGCAGTTTGATTTCTCGGATGTGTTATTAGTCTTTAAGTGGCAAACCGACAATTGTGCAGATTGACATGATTATGACATGGAAAACTGCGCGTAAAAAATTATGGGGTTTTACGTGCGAAAATCACTTTCTGATTATGAGGCATGCCGTAGTGGAGGACTCTGGAAATTTCGACCACGTGGGGTTCTTTAACGTGCACCTAAATCTAAGTACACGGGTGTTTTCGCATGTCGCCCCCCGTGAAATGCGGCCGCCGAGGCCGGGATTCGATCCCGCGACCTCGTGCTCAGCAGCCAAACACCATGGCCACTGACCAACCACGACGGGTAAAAAGAAAAAAAAACTGCGCGTAAGCGTCAGCGTCTCTTTGCTGGAACGCACTGTAGTACTTGGTTGAAAGCACATCGTACGCCAGCGCACATTTCTGGCATATACAACATAGGACAAATGCACGCTACCGAGACATGTGGGTTTTTCGAGGAATCTTCGTGGATAGCACGATCAACACAGAAGGCACGAGCGACAGGAGTGCAACCCGCGCACATTAAACATACTAACACGAAAGCAAGATACGGGCGACACGGGCGTAAGCTGCGCCACACGAGCAGATTTGACGCTTTCCGACTGACACTGTTGCAACTGGCACTGAAACATCGCACACTGCACACAGGCGTCCCTCGGAGATCACGTCAACGATGTCTGAGGCCATATAGTTGATGTTAACGACAGCAGGAAGTTATTTAAATTGAAGTGACGGCGCAGGTAGCACGGGGAGCAGCCAAATGCGTAATTCACGGGTTTTATGAGAGGTAACCGAAGCGAAAATCGTTCGATTAACGTCACCGCAACGGCTTTCTATAGGGTTAACATTTTCAGATCTCGAAGGCCATGCTTTTGCTGGCTGCAAATAGCAGAAGCGATTCAAATTGAAATTGCGTTATAGAATTTCTTTCTATGGCAAACTATAGCTTGCAATATAGACTTATCTGTGGTTCTGTTTGTCTTGCAACAGCTATGCGCAATTAGGCAGCCGCACAAATCCTCAGATGACGCTAGCCGAGGCATTGGCCGGCCCCAACCGACCTGTTGATGGCGCCACCCACCATCCCGTTTCCAATCCAATCCAATCCAATCAGCCTGTCGCTTTGTTTACGAGTCGGTCGGGCGTGCGAGCTGCAACGATGTGCTTGTTTGATCGTGTGTTTTTGTGTTTGCTGTAACGAAATATGACTTAGTTCGCGTGCGCATAAGCGCCACAGACAGCTTGTGTCTCGCTGCAAACTCGCCGTGTGCGTGGCGCGCCAGCCAAATGTGGACCAACGATGTTCATGCCATGGAGTGCGTTCCCTTTGTCTGGTTGTCGTGGAAAGTTGGGTGGACGTCGCGAAGAAATAATGCGTATTGTTAGCGTGCCACTGCTCCTCCACTATGCACCGGTATGTCTGCTGGGAGTAACATCAAAGCATCGGCAACTTGGAGGGCGCTTTTCGACCGCGTCGTGCCATTCAAAAGGTGAGTAACCGTGCTTGCAACTACACACGTGTTGTTCGTGCTTCTCGGTGTGGGCATAGGGTGCCTTGCGAACGTAGGAAAGAGAACTCCCACGACAACAGTGAAACCTATGCCGATGCTTGTTTGGTGTCAGAGTTTAGTTGCGCGAATTTATTGCCATAATGCGGAATTGAAAATCTTGATAAGCGTTTTCTTCTGATGAGAAAGATTAAGTTCGGAAATAATCGTGTTCATCATGCGCGCTTGTGCGTGAGCTCCCGCATTTCTGCTGATGTCGCATAATAACGACTCATCTACCTCTTGACCGATTCTCACTGCAATGACGTTTCCTCGCTTATAAATGATTCGACGTTGTAGATAATCTCTGCTTACAAAGTTTTCGATTTAGGAGTAGTATTAGGAGAAAAGAAATGTATGCAATCACAGCGTGCTACTGGTACAGGTTTGTTTTGAAGGGGTGTTGCCATAACTTTGACGTAACTAAACATTACAAGGGATAGTTACTTAAAGTCATGAAAGAAACTCTAGAATCGTTATGTAAAGAAACCTTCATGTAATGCGCTGCTGCTGCTGCTGCGTGTCAAATTTTGCCTTGTTGAAGGGGTCCCCATTATCGTGACATTCATCAGTGACTTCGACTTTGTGCTCTGTTGCCACCCTGCACCAGTGCAGGCATTGTTTTCGTGACTGTTTTTACATGCTCCTTGCATGTGTTCACGATGTGATGGTCTTATTCTGCCACAGCTATAAGTTAACACAGAATTCTCTTTGTAGTGGTGAAGCCGTGACCCACAACAGTGTCCACATAACCCGTGGCCATGGCTGCAGCAGCACGGCATGTAATCTGGATGGACATATCAGGTATGCTTTAAGTGTACGTGTTCACAAAAGTGGGCTTCGGTATCATTAGTGGATAAGTGTATCGACATATTACTTAATGAATCTTGCTAAATAGGCTAAATATTTATGCAACTTTATTCCACTTGATGCTTATTTGTGTTTGTAGACATTATGCACACGTAATCTTGTTCTGTTAAAACTGCACCTCGCATGTCCTGACGTTTAGTATTTTTCTCGCATCAATTGCTTGGCTGCAAGTCCATTTTATTTTTGTCTATTACGCAGTATGTTTCTTTTTTATTTTGGTTTTATTTGTTTGGAACTGTTTCTTATGCTGTAGCATATATGTCCCTGTTTTCCTTTCTGCTTATGATACACACATGTGCTGTTTTTGTGCATGTAAGAATTCGAAGTGTAGTGTGCCATAATGTCACAGGTCTAAGCACGCAGTGTGCATACCATTGTTTAACATTGATATTTACAATTATGTCTGTTTTGTTCTCAGAATAACTGTCACTGGCAAATACACATTTGATGAACTCGAATTTCTTGAAATGAAATAGGAAGGCCAGTATTCATTGTGCTGCAGTTACTTAAGTAGTGAGGTCTTTTCTGGTAAGCTTTCTATTTTTTCTCTCACTTTCTTCGTATTCTTTTCTTTGCAAGCTACCCCTATTTATGCTGGTAGGCATTGTAGCAGTTGTGAGTGTGTCTACTGCAGCAATGTCACAGCTAGTTTGCACACACTACAGGACACCAACAGATACCCATCACTGTTTTTGTGCATTTCTGAGAACCAGCTGTGTCCACTCGGCAAAACTTGTAGTGTCTATTTTAATTTGCCAATCAGTTCATGTAACTTTTCAGGACAAAATTTACGCAGTGAGGGAAGGGAGACCACTCAACATGACATTGGCTAACAACTGACTGTTTAAGTTGTTGGAAGGACTAACAAAAATAGCACTCGTTGTGCACTTGTGTTGTGCACCAGTTAATTTGAGGGATGGCAGAAGTTGTAATACAAAGGCATAAAATCATGATAAATGGTGTTTGCATAAAAAGAAGTAAGTGAATAGGCAGACACTAATTTCTATCCCTTGTAATCTACAAAGGATGCCTTTCTTCATGCATTGATAATGGGGGCTGGCTCACACTTTTTGTAATTTATGTGGTGTGCCTGACTGATTTCTTTTGCCAATTTTCATCCATGGGTGAAAACAGATAAACAATCCTAATCCGGCCTGAAGCCCCATTGCGGATATGTGTGGCCAAGTCAGACGAGCATACTGGTCTTTTGAGTGAAATATGGTGATCTCATAGGTACATATTTAGGCACCAGCCAGTCTGCGCTATGTACATTTGACTACATGTGAAAGGAATACAGTACAGTGCCTCTGACACGTACTGGACAAATTTGGTGCCAGCTTTAACCAAGCAACCCTCGCTTGCCTCCTTGCCTTTCTCGATTCAATTTTCAATTCAATCAGTTCATGTAACTTTTCAGGACAAAATTTGTGCAGCGAGGGACGGGAGACCACACAACATGACTGTTGTGCATATGCTGCCTAATTTATTTTTGCTGGAAATATATGTGCATTGCAGTCCACAAGTGAATTGACAAAGGCACCCAGGCATTGGAGGCTTGCTTATTTAAAGATACCCAAAATTTGTTTCGTATCTCTGAGGGGCAGTGTAGGCTATTCTTTTGATCACGTGCATATTTGGTCCAATGTACATTGGGCACGCTGATTAGCCGGTGCCTCAGCATGCGCCTAGGAGAGCGCCATAATTCACTCAAAGGACCAGTGTGCTCGTCCCTTTTGACCATGCATTGACATGACAAGCTGTGCTCTAGATTTAGATTGTTTATCTGTTTCGTTCGCCTATGGCAACCGATTGATACAACGAAATCAGTGAGGAATACCACATCCAAAAATGGGACATGTGTCAGTCAACGCTCATTATGATTGCATGACAAAGAGGAATACTCAATAATGACGTGGGATAGCAACCACCATGCTTATTTATTAAATTATTTTTATGCAAGCTTGTTTATCATGCTTCTACGCATTTGTTTTTCAACTTGTGCCCTCCCTCTGAAAGCAGCGCTCGGGTTTAAATGATAAAAAACACCAGACATGGTGGGGTGTATTTCTTGAATGGGATGTATGCCATCATTCAGGAGGCCAACACATGCATGACATAGTAGGCTTGGAATGTATGAGAACTGTGCCCGTAGCTGATGCAAATATTCTGTAACGACTGGCACTTGGATGTCTCTGGGATGCATTGGGTTGCCCGTGCACAAACACTCCTACGCTCATTTCCAAGCCAAATAATTAGTGAGATTTTCTCATTCACGCTAGCAATCCAGAGACACTGCTGTCCTTTGTCAAGTGGAAACCGATATAGCTGAAGTAGTTCACAAAACGTACACATGCCACAGCTGATCCACGTTGCACGTTTTTACAGCCAAGAGCAATTTCTGCTTACTGTAGTTACTGCTCCACCCAAAGGCCACACAGTGGTTCAACAACTTTGTGTGAACCGACCCCACGTAAATTTTTCGCAGAAATAACTATAACATCTCCAGATCGTTCTGCAGCAAGTGATACAGCGTGTATTTCCGTGGTTGATTGCCAAGTTTTAATTTTCTGTGCTTTCTACCATGCAGGGTACACGTGCAATTACTTCAAGATGACGACACTCCACCTCAAGAACAGCCTCTCCTCAGTGATAAGTAGCGAGATTAAATGAAAGGAAAATATCACATTCGTAACCAGACTGATACTGTGTTTTCCTTCCATTTAACCTCCTTCTGCATTTAAGGAAGCACTGATATGCCCAATAAATGTTTTGTTAAATATCTTTCTTTGAGTAATGTCTAACATGCAGCATATGTAGGGCCCATGTAGATGTTGTCAAAAGTGCTGCATCTTCGCTGGACCTACATGCATACAGGCTGCATATATCAAGCACCAAAGACAGTCACGCACAGGTAACATATTTAAATAAGGTCTGACTGCCATTGGGACACCTGAGAAAATGTTACCACACGTGGTGGCCAATTTTGTTATAGGAGTAATATGAGCACCAGCAGTCTAATGTATAAGCTCATTAGAGATTCATTAGGAAGATGTGAAAAAGTCACAAGAAAACTGCTTTGGAGCGCACATTAAGAACACATTTCATGCTCACAAGAAAAACACTCGTCAAGAATTCTACAGAAAGACGGTGGCCAATATGTTTTAGAATGACATTAGGAATACATCAGAAAATTCCAAAGAAACTCATCATAAAGTCTAATGGCTGTGATGTAAAAACTCGTCAGACTTTCTTGTGAAACTCATCTCATATTTTCATAAGGGAGCGTGCGTGGCGCCGCGCCAGAAGCGCTGATCAGCAGTGAGCCACGTTTGCCGCGGAAGGACGGAAGGAAAAAAACTATTTAAGGCCAACACTAAGGCCCAGTGAAGTAGAGCGCCTGCCCCGCTAAGGCTCGTTGTTCATTTTCCGAGTCCGAGTGAAGCCAAGCACTCCAGGAAGGAGGGGAAGGGTAAGGAAAATGAGAAGAGGTAATGGCAGTGTTACATGAGTACAGAATGTGTTCTCCACCTGCCCTTATCTCCGGACAGTTGGGGCAGTGAGCTGTGCTACGCCAACCGAAGTTGTAGAGCATTAGTGGCGTGAGAAGAGTGTTCGTTTGAACTTTACGAAGGACATGTGCTTGTTCCGTATTGAGTGAGGAGTGAGGTTAGGGCAAAATAGTACGGTTTTTCTTGATGTTCTTGTTGTGTTCAGCTATTTGCGCTTTGTACGTGGCAGCGTCTTCCACTGTCGTTGGATTTGGCAGGGGAATCGAGGGCGCCCGGAGGTTAATTTCGCGAGCACGTTGATGAACCAACTCATTTCCCTCGATCCCAGCATGACCAGGCACCCAACACAGGGTGATTGTAATGTTCGGTTTGCGGTTACAGGATTCTGTTAAGATGTCATGTAGGTGTGTTTCCAACAGTCGTTGTTGTATGTTGCGAATGACTTTGCTGGAGTCGGTATAAAGGTTGATGTTACTGGAGTGGTGCTTAGTGAGTAGAGAGGCTTCTTGTATGGCATATATTATCGCGTGAGTCTCCAGAGTGGCTATGTTGGGAGGGTTGGAAAATGGCCCAGCTGTTTTGATGATTGGTGCTGTCTGTCCAAGTGTATATATTGCATACGCGTATGATCCCATGTCAGAGCGTGTGGCGTCCGTGTATATCGTGATGCATTTCCTGTCTATGTGGTGATGTTTTGCTTGCGCTTGACGTCGACTGTCATGTAGGTGTGGCGTCATATTTTTTGGTATGTTTGTAAATGCAATGTTGCGTGGTAGCGGAGGGCTTTGGTTAACTGGTGTCAACTGGATAGGGGCGTTCCCTGCTCGTTTCAAGATGTCGCATCCTTGCTCCGTACAAGACAATCACGCTACTTGTCTGTCTCGGTGTTGCTGTGTTAGTTCTGCGAAAGTGTGAAAGAGGCGCGTTTGTTGAAGGCGCTCATTTGACGTGTATATGGGTAGGCCCAGGGCGGCCTTGTGAAGGGTGTTGAGTGAAGATTCGAGTTTGTGTTTGTGTCAGTGTTAGGAATGGGGCGGTGTACAGAAGCCTACTATACACGAACGCAGTCACGAGCTGTGTTGCTTGTTCTTCTCTCAGTCCGTGTTTTTGCTAATGATTCTTCGCATTAGGTGCGCGAGATTTCGGCAGTCTTTTTGATGTTGTATAACGTTAGAATTAGCATTGTTGTTGTGATTTATGATAAAGCCGAGTATTCGGCACGATTTAACTTTTGGTATCTGCTTGCCTAATAAGGTGAGTTGTATCAGGGCGTTTGTTTTCTTTTGGTAATGTGTTCGATTGATGAGGAGAAGTTCCGACTTTTCTGCTGAAGGTTCGAGTCCGGCTTTATGTAAGTGGTTAACTATGGTCTCGACGCCTTTCTAGAGGGTCGTTTCGACGTTCCCTGGGGATCCGGTTTCGCACCATAGGGTATTATCGTCGGCGTAGAAAGTGTGGTGAAGGTTAGGGATTGTGGATAGCTGCCTTGATAGCGCTGTCCTGCAAAGATTAAAGAGGGTGGGAGGTATAATCGATCCTTGAGGTGTTCCACGAAAAATATTGATGGGGGAGGAAAGAGACTGCGCTGCCTTGAAGCGTGCTGTCCTACCTTTGAGGAAACTGCGTTTGTAATTGTACATGTTGGGGCCGCATCTACTGTCGTGAACCGATTTGAGTACATGATCATGTGTGACATTATCGAATGCCTTTTTTATATCTATTGCCAGAAGGGCTTGGGCCTGTGCTGTCTTTGGCCGCAGAAGCGTGTTCTGTAGTATGAGAAATGAGTCCTGTGTGGAAATGTTCTTACGATAGCCTATGAGCTGGTGCGGAAAATGTGTCGCGTTATCCAAATGTTCTTCTAGTCTGTTCAGTGCAAGCCGTTCCATTGTTTTGCCCATACATGATGTTAAGGATATGGGTCTGGTTTTCCCTGGTTTTGGGACCATGGTAATGTGTGATGTTCTCCATTCGTCTGGGAGGGTGCCCGCGTTCCAATGCTCATTTATGTGCGAGAGAAGCGTTTCTTTATCTCCGTCGGGCAGATTACGCAGAAGAGTATATGTGATGCCGTCAGGACCCGGCGCCGTCGCCCTATTGTTTTGCAACAATGCTATGTTTATTTCTGCCATAGTGAAGTCACCACCGATGTTGTCGTTAGGAGGGCCCGTATAGTCTGTGTACAGTGACTGATGTGCCGCAGGTATGTAAAGGGTCCGGAGTCCATCAAATGTTTTGTTTATACCTTGTGTACTGGCGTGTTTCTCTATGGTAGGGATAACTTGTTTCTTTGTGCCGAGCAGGGCACGCAAAAGATGCCACGTGTGTTTTTCGTCTAACGTATTCTAAATGCTATCGCAAATATGGTTCCATTCTGTCTGTTCGAGCGTCCTGGCATGATTGATCACTTGAATAGTTATATCATCTACCTTTTCACGAAGCTGATTGTTATGCGGTTGCTGCAATAACACTCTCAATAGTTTTTGCGCTTTTTCCAGACGCGTGTGAGGTGCGGGTCGGGCTGGTCTGCCGGCGCTGAAGTTGTGTGCGTGTCTGTGACTGCTGTCTTAGTTTCTATGAGGTCTTTAGCCCACGTGTCCAAGTCATGCCCTGTGTCAGTGTTATTCTGCCTCAGTTTCCGGAATTTGTCCCAATTTGTGAAGGTGACTGTAGCGCAGCGCTTTCGAGGCGTCATGTGTATAATGATGTTTAGTATGTCGTGGTCGTTAGTTAGGTTTTCATGGGTGTTCTCCCAGCTCGTAGCATATTCACCTTTGTGCAACGCGAGGTCCGGTGTAGTAGGAACTTGATTTTGCGCCGCTGCGCGAGTTGTTACCCCCGGAGTGTTGAGAATTGTGTACTGAAATTTGTTTATGTTGTCTTCCAGCAACCTGCGCGTTTTCGTGTTCGCCTTGTATCCCCATGATGTGTTGGGCGCATTGAAGTCTCCCATGATGTAAATGTCATGAGTCTTCTCATCTTTTTTAGCGTGCTTGAAGATCTGACTAAGGTTGTACGTGGATTTTGGTGGATTGTAGACGTTGTGCAGCTTGGCAGGTCGTTGTGAGTTGTCCGGGTATATTGTGGTTATTAAGACATACTTTGCTAAACAGTCTGGTGCTATTTCCGTGTAGTGTTTAATGTTATGTTTTACGTACGTTGAACTTAATGGTAGGTCGTATTCATTGTGCGCTGAATGTGTAGCTGTGTATCCTGGGATGTTCTGTTCTTTGTATGTTTCTTGCAGAAGTCACACATGTGGTGGGTTTTTCAATTTTAGGAAGTATTGCCTCATTATTGCTTTTCTGTTACTGAGACCGCGGCAGTTATACTGCCAAACGCAAAATTTTCCGTCCCTTACTTCTGCCATGGATTAGCGACCTTTGCTGTCTTAGACTGGGTGCTGGATGTGTCGATTGGGTCATCGGGAAGTTGTCTCTTTTGCGAATGAGACATGTGGTCCATGTTTTCGGAGCTAAGATCTTCATCTGGACGAAGGCGCTTAAGTATGCGGTCTACTCGTTGTACCAGCACGGTTAGGCGCTTTCGTGACGTTCGTAGGCTGAGGCAAGTTTTTCGACAATATCAGTGAGGCGGTCGAGTTTCTTTTCTATGCTTACAAAGCGTTCTAACAGGGTCTCTGATTTGTTTAGACGAGACTCTAGCGTTGAAGGTGTCTTGTGGGAATGCGCGTGTAGAACGTGTTGCTGATATTGTGGTGCTTCGTAAATTGGAGTAGGAGACTGTGCTTGTGGTGTTAGGGTCTTGAAGGATGGGGATTGCGGGATGATAGGAGTGCTTGGCTTACCAGGCGCCTTGGGTATGATGGTTTTCCCAGACTGTGGGGTGCACGCAGGGCTTTTGCTCGAGGCCGGTCGTTGCACGTTCGGTGTAGCGCTTGCCGAAGTCGTCGGCTGTGACAGCGGTGTGTTAGGTAGCACGTCTTGTTGCTTCTGGGGCTGTTGCGTCCGCGGTGTTTGCTGTTGCTATCCGTGCGATAATAATGCAGGGTATTCGCGATGGTAATCAGTTGAGGTTGCGGTGTTGGGGGTGCTGGAACCAAGCGTAGGCTGTTGCTCGTTGCAGAGTTTGATGCGTTGCAAGTAGGCTCGTTCTGTCTTGTTATGGTCTTTTTGCCTTTTAATTTGGCAGCTGGGGTCGTTGGTTCTATGATCGCCACCGCAGTGCAGGCAGAGGAGAAAGCATTGGTGTTCCTCTCCTGCCTGCTTGAGTTGTCTCGAGCAGTCAGGACATCTGAAGATAGTTGATTTGGTGGGGCAGTTGTCAGCACGATGATCATACATCAGGCATAAGGAACAGAACTCTGCTTTGGGGTGGTGTGACAAGCATCGGGACATAGCTCGATGATAGAGGACTTTCCTGGGGACAATGCTTCCTTCAAATGTAATAATAGCAGTCTCTGGACGGCCCATCATTCTGGAGGCTAGTATGGTGGGCCCAAAAGTGTCCAAGTTCTGCATCAGGTGCTCCGAAGATGTGCTGCGTCAACTCCATGGATAACCCCTCTGCAGGAGTTGGCCGGCGCGGTGATGTATGCTGTGAGAGTGTGCGTGGCTGGTCCAAGTGCGAGTTGAGACATGGCAGCGATTTTCTCCGCTGCTATTGAACTTGGGGTCTTGATAACAATTATATTGCTTCGCGGCTTAATATGCAGTGAGAGATCCAGGGCTTCGTGTGAGCTGAGGGGGGCTTGTTGCCGCACGGCTTGTGAGATGTGGTGCAATTTGTGCTGAGGGAGGTGCACATCACTCTGAGGCCGAATTACGACTGTTTGGAGCGCAGCAGTGTGCAGGGGGGCGGTAAGATTCTTCTTCTTGTATTGAACTGTTGTCCAGCCGTCTTCAGCAGCATTCTCGGTTTGCTGAGTGTCCATTACATTCGCTGGGGTAAGGTCCATTCTAAGTGAGCGAGGCGCCTCCGATTGCACGTTGGCGTCTACGGCACCCGACACCTCGTGGCATGCAACCACGCGCGGTGGCGCGAGGCTGTCGTCGACGGGAGTGGGGGTAGGTTCCAGGATTGTGTCTCAGCTCCGGCGTTAGGCGTAGCGACGTGGTCGGATAAAAAACCCTCATAAAATCCAAAAGATGGGCTCACTTGTGGAGGGCAGGACATCCAGCCGTTCCTTGAGCGAAGCCCAGTCCGAGGATAATGTCGTCGATAGGCTGGTAGCAGGAAAAAACGATGAAACGCATGAGATTGTCGGAGCTCGATGCGAAGGCGTCTTCACTGGTCGACGCCACCTAGCGTCCTCCTTGCCGCGGACCACAGCGCGGCGGCCGCGAGTGCGTGTCGGGGCCGCGAGTCGTTCGGTTTTTCTCAGCGCCCGGCTCGCGCAAGGGGCAACGCCACCCGTTAGTGAAGCCCGGGTGCCACGTGATGGCTCGTGGCATCCCAACTGCTGATGCGGCGCGCCTCGGCCATCAGGCATCCATATGCCTCACTCTTTATAAATCACAACTAGCTCGAAAATTTGGAATACATCAAAATTCGCGGCAGTGCGACGAAAGTCAGGCGTTGTTGCACTGCTCAAAGACCGTTTGTGCACATGTAATGTCACGCGCAAGTTCGCATCCATGTCTAACGACACGTACTACTTCAAGTCGAGAAGTGTATCGAAAGCCCTTTACAACCAGCGGTGATGTGGACAACGGTGTTAACAATGACCAATCTCGTGAAATTCTTGTATGTCAAGTTGTGGCACAAAGTTCACAACTTCAATCTCATGTAATCTTTACGCACTACACCACTCACAGGTTATGGCGCAATGTAATCACCAGCTTAGGCACAGTGTGAGACGCATTGACGTCGCGTGGACGGATGCGATGCCCGATGCTTGTAGAGGTGCGAATGACAGGTGCATGCACAGAGAAGTACGAAATAAGGTCTGAGGACCCCTTGTGTCTGAATGGCACACACCCATTCCGGATGATTCGAAAGGCGTAGGCAGACACCCCGTGGCACCTACCGAATGACTAAACCAAAGAAAATCAAGTAGATTAAATATTCCGCTGAATATAAAGCGTAATAAAGTTAAGTGGTCCGGCCAATCTATAACTATGGGTGGGCATTATATTTCTACCTAAAATTAATTGATTAGGAAGTTGATTATATATATTTCTTTACTCAATTGAATATGTGCTCGCATTTCTCCTCCAAGCAATGCCCGCCTTCATGAATAATTCACCTCCTGGGCTCTAGTAAAATGATGTCTGCAACAGGCGATGTTTAAAAATTCCGGGAACTTATAAGTGACTAGAAATGAAGACGATTCGATCGTGTACAATTCTAGGCGAGTGTAAATAGAGTGGCTTTTCAAACCTCTCCGCCACTGGTACCATTTCTGCCTTTCGTACCAACCTTATCTGCGCGCGTTCTTCAGGAACGTACAGAAGAAAATGGCAACGTTGCTAGCATAATTATGCTCACGTTAGAACACTGACAGTGCCCACAGTTTAAAGACCCGCTCCTGCGAAAGCTGAGGGGAGCTGCAAAGCTAAAAAAAATCGCGTAGCCAGACCCTAACGCAATTGAAACATACCGGCCGAACAGCGAAAATCCCGATGTCGCGTACACACCAGGGTGTGACGTCCCACTTTATTGCTCATGTTTTTATTGGGGGGGGGACAAAGGTTGTTTCTGGACCCACAGATGACGAGGGTTGCAACACGCCACCATTGTAACCTGGAGCCACTAAAAAAAATGCCTGACTAGCGCAAAGTTACGCGGCCTGCCGGCAACAGTGGGTGGCGGCAGCCAGAAAGCCGATGCGCTGGCAACGTGCGTTGAGCAAGAGACGCACTTTCCCCCTTGAATTTCGCGTTCCGTCCGGGAAGACTGGATTATTCTCATGCGTTTCTTCAAGTGGATGTCAAAAACGTGACACCGAGATATCGGCGGTAAAGGGCGTACTGCGCGGAAACCGACGGAACTCCGTCAAATGTGCGGCGATGGTTTCGATGCTCGCGAACGCTTCGTGGACTTAGTCTTGCGTCAAGTACAATGTGCGGAGCTGCAAACGTACTTGCATACGCTCAATGAATTCGCTTAAAACGCCATTCACGTGGCAAGTGGGCCTCAAGGTTGTGCTTGGGCTAAAAAAATGCGGGCGATGGAATGTGTAGTTAGTGTTCGGGTTGCCTTCGTAGTGCTCCTCCTTTCAAAGTGCACAAGCAAGCGAGTGTAAACATTGCTTACTGCTGGGCTGGTTAACCTGTATAATCGGAGGAAAGTGTACGCGGCAGTTTTTATTCATGTTTCTAATGTTGCCAGTGACGTATCGGCGAGAAAACGCCAGCAGCCACAGCCCGTCGACAACTTGGCGTGTTGCGGCTACTGGCGTATTCGTGAATGCGTGCTTGTAATGTCGTCACTAATTTGTCGAATAAGCTAATAACTTTGCTAATAACCTAATAATTTGTCGAATAAGCTTGTTAATAACTCGTTAACAGCTCTTCCTTCACGCAAGACACAAGCTCGTTTTCGTATACGGGTATAAGAACTGTGCACGAATGCGCTTTTCTAAAGTATTTTGTACCTTTGATAAAGTCAAACTTGTAGTGCACTAGCAGTACTGGGCCTCTTGGATTGCAGAAGTTCTGGCAGCCAGAAGGCAGTCAGCGTGTGCCGGTCCCGATAGGAAGAGCCCAAGACAAACCGAAGTGTACGAAATCGAACGCCGGGACAGCTGGCCAAATCTAAACACGCTACCAGCGTGCCAACGGCCGGGAAGGCCGGCGCGCGCTCGGCGTAGTCTTGCGAGCGCCTCGGCACGCGACGCGCACGAGGCATTGCACGGCGGAACGAACGGCCTCCGAGATCGCGGCAGTGTGATCACTCGAGTTCCCGGCGATCGGCCACCGGCGACAGTGATGGGTTTTGTCATCACTTGACAAGAGACGAAAAAGCAGGACATGGAGTGCGTATCATACGCATAAAATTTTCTACCGACATGCCTGGATTCTATTTCAGAAAGCTTGTTATGGTTGATGGTGCTCCTGCCGCTGCGCTGAAGGAGGCTGCGGTTGGCGCATGAAAGTGCACGCTGCCTGTGACCAGCGAAAATTTCCACAAGGAAAAACAGTAATGGCCGATCGTGGGAGCAATAACTTAATGCACGTGCGGCTAACATACCAGTGCATTCAACATCAACGGCCTATATAGTTGGAACACACATCGGTTTCGAGCTGCCACCCAAGCGACGGAGCGAATACGGGCTTCTCTGCGACGCCTCCGCTAACTGCAGAGAGAAGGGCATATTGCCGCATACATACGCGCGAGGAGGGACAGAGGAATCAGAAAGGCCGCCGCAATGTGTGCAAGTAAGCCTCTATGACGTGGTGGACCACAACTTGCGCGTTGCGCGGAGCACGACGCAGATAACATGCACGCATGCAAGAATTTTTCGCTCAAGTGACGGCCTCATATGAGAATTTACAAAACCACATAGTAGGAGAAAGCTCAATTTTACAGCCTCTCCCAACATCAAGAATATGGCGTCTCTCGGTGGTGTATTCATCTTTCGTGTCTTATACTTCGCTATCAGTAACACTGCTTCGCCTATCCAGTGACACTGCAGCCCCTCTTTCTTTTTTTTTTCTGTGAGTCCACGTATAAGTGCTCCTGCGCATGACTTCTGTTGATTCTCATTTCGAGTAAATCTGGCTTGGCCTCGTTGCGGTTACTGACTCAAGTATACAGGGTGCCGCCATTATCATGCACAAAGACTTAAAAAAAGAGCGTTTGCGTTATTCAATGAAAACCTAGTGCATATTATTTCGAGTACAGTAGAGCAGCCGCCAGTAATTATTTCGCTCCTGAACTTTAAGTCGACAATTGCAATTAGTTATCTAATTTGAGAAGTACTGTACTAATTATCAAAGTGTCTATGAGACATTTGCAGGCACCCCCAAATGGCATCCGACTGCTGTGTTTTCAGCGAGGTGCTAGTTGCGTCCATTTTTTTTTCGGCTAGCAAATAAGCCTCAGGAAATATCAAAAACACGATTTGACTGCGCTCCCACCCGCATCATCAAGCAGCGCCATCAAATAGGCCGATTGAAAGCGAATGCATTGCCCGTCGCAAACTCAAAGAGACAGCGCGTCACCTTGGTACGGAAAGAGCACCAGCAGCAGGTTTCGCGGCTATTCCTTCCTCTCTACGTCACACTTACTTTCTGTCAAGGCCGAGTGGTGACCCTAATAACAAAAGCGCCTTGATGGCGCGGTCGAAGCGCCACTCTGACCACGCATGAAACGGGAGAGAGAGAAGAAAGGATGCATAGATAGGCAGGGAGGTTAACCAGAGGCAGTTCCCGTTGGCTACCCTACAAACTAAACGGGAAAAGCAATGTAATAGGCATGTTTCAAAATGCCGGCTTTGCTCGTACCACATCGACAGAGTGCGGGCGCAGCTATATTTCGCCCCAGAAACTTACTTCGAACCAAAGCCAAATTAAAGTGATGGTTTTAGTTTTCATGGAATTGCACACGTGCTGCAAAAACTGGTTCCTTTCAAAAATAAAAGCGAAATAAACAGGCCGGGAAGCGACCCACGTGTTGAGAAAACGGGAAAGAGATGCGTTCAAAAAATAATCACTTTAATGAGCCGAATAGGCAATCGGAACACCTGCACAAAAAACATGAAAGTACATGAGATTTCAGTGTGCCTTTATTATCTATGAATTCGCAAGCGCCGTTGAAGACCATCTGCTGCCTAAAGAACTTGTTCGAATAGGTCTCCCCCATCTACGCAGTACTGAGTTCGCTTTATCACATCATCAGTGGCTTTCTTGATGACCGGAGTTCGAATTCTACAGCAGACATCCGTTATCCTTGTCTTGAGCGAATCTGACGTTGGTATCGATCACGTAAACACAATGTTTCACATAACCCCAAAGAAATCTCGTGGAGAGAGGTCAGGTCACCTAGTTGGCCAATTTACAGGCCCGTGCCTTCTGATCTATTCTGCATGAAAAGTCGCATCCAGCCAGTTTCGTGCTCGGCAACTGCTGTGTGCGGGTGCCCTATCTCGCTGATACTATAGAAGTGGAAGACGCGACAGCGGTACTTCGCTAGAGGAGCTTGTCCACCGCCACTTCTAAAGGTTTCGTCCACGTAACGCTGTCCAGTCATTGGATCGAAAATGGGACTGATTATATCACCGGCGTAAATTCCGCACCCCACATTGAACGACCACTGCTACTGGTGCCGATTGCGCTTTGCCCAGTGTGCATTATAGTCACTTCAATAATGTGCATTATGCAAATTTATTTGGGCGTTTCTGTAAAATTGGCTTCATCTGTGCAGATGATGTTGCTCAAAAACTCCAGCGGCTCATCGGCTTTTGTGAGGCCCAATACGAGAAATCTAGCCGATTCTACAGGTTCCTCTCTTCCAAGCATTGGTGCTAGTTAAGGTGGTACGGGTAAAAGGTCGTCGTTTAGAATCCTCCCAACAGGTGACTTGGAAATTAGTACCTAGGCGGCCACGTCCCGCATTCTAGAATGTAGGTTTGAGGTCATAAATGCTTGAACATCTGTGCGTAGGGCAGGAATCAAAGATGGAGTCTTGCGCCGCTGTTTCTTGAAGCTGCCGTTTTGTCTCATGTTGTCGTCATTTCTGACGATAGTCGACGCGTTTATTCTACCGCCGCATTTCCATAACTGATGTATATTTGCAGCCTTTCACCTTGTTATTTGCAGCTCCCAGGGCAAGGCTATTTTTACCTTCTGCTCATTAGAGAAAGACATGGCAACAGGTACGAAACAAGACGAACCTTTGAACATTTACACTGACGTTGTCAATTCGCTTTTGTGGTGATAAGTTTCGTGGTAAAAAAAGAGAGAAAACATCCGTGCACTTTATCTACGCTCAGACAACAGCTATCACAGCTTCTTTCCAACACCAAACGCGACGTGTTACTTCAGCCGACGCGCGGCAAATAAGGCACTAGCTCGATGACGATATTTTACAGCCAAGCTGTACACGGCTAGCTCATTCGTCCGTCCGTCCATCTGTGGCCTGTCCACCGAAAACTCCTCCGGCGCAACCCCATGCGAATTCATGGAAAAAAAAACCGAAGAAGAGGCGCGCAGTAGTGACGTCGTTGCTCACCGTCGCAACCGAGCGGGCGCGCTCTCCGGCTCCGAAATGAGTAGGCCACGCGTCATGCATACTCCGGAGGTGCAGGCAGCTTTCGATCAGCAACGCCGCGAGCAGAACCGGGAGCGAGCTCGTCTACGCCATCCCGACGCCCGGGCGAAAGAACAGGTTCGTGCAGCCGAGCACAAGAAGCAACTGCGCACCGAGGGTCCGGCAGCCTACAAGGCCGTCGTTTAATAAACCGTCGGTATTAATCAAGTGATATACATCAAGGCCGCAAGTTTCAGCCTCGCTGGTTAACCATCCACACGGAATGCTTCAGTCGTAATTTTTTTCTTTATACCTTCATTTCCTTCTCGCTGGTGCTGCCTTATGATGCGGGTGGGAGCGCAGTCATGTGGTATTTGCCATACTTCGCAGGGTTTATTTATCAGTCGGCAAAAATTTGTATGCAAGTAGTACGTCGCTGAAAATAGCGCAGTTAGATGTCCCTTCGCTGTGCCTACAAATGCCTCATTGACACTGGACAGTTATGATAGTACGTCTCGAGTTAGATAATTACAATTACCCTATTAAATCTCCGTAACGAAAAAAATACTGGCAGCTACTCCACTATACCAGAAACAATATCCACTAGGTTTTCTTCGAGTAACGCATTGCTTTATTTTTGTAACCTTGTTGCATGATATTTAATGGGAACACCCTGTATGTATTTATGACCTCTGCACGCAAGTGACAATGTTTCCATTCCAAATACATGTTGCAAATTATTAGAAGTGTTTCTTATTAGAATATTGTTTTAGAATATCAGAATTCGCTAGCTTTGCATACTGGAAAGAGAAGCGGTACTCAGACACATACCATTCATGAGCATTGCACACGCTGTTGATAATGGGCAGAGTCTTTTTCAGAGTTTTTGTCAAAAGATCACGCAAGGCATTTTGAAGCGAGGTGAACATACAGCAACATATTCATTCTCTACGGATAAGCCATCCATACCTTTAGAAATAATTGTTAATTGACTACCTCCTTCTCTTTAAAAATATAATAAACATTGTCCTGCCTCTATATTCAAATAGTTTGTGTATGTGCCTGGTATTTTCTGGAAAATTAAAACAATGTTGAAGTGAGAAAATACAGATGAGGCAGCCGCTGCTGGTACTCCTAATGCACTTGTTCTCCTATTGTCCAGATTTGCAGGAATAAAGCAAAGTATGAATCGAAACCTGCGCACGTCCGCACCAATAATGATGGAGTAAGCTATTGCCACAATACAATTTTAAGTGAAAGGGTCGACGCAAGCCAAAAGAAACCTGAAATAATGTGGGTGACAAAACTGTGGCATTGACAAGTTAGGTGTGTGGGGCAGGGTAAGCTTCGGCATCACCGGAAAACATTGGCGGGGGCTCGGGCCCCGGAGCCCCCCCCCCCCCCCCCCGGCGCCTGTGCACGCACGATCGAGAGCGTGAAGAAGACTACACACACACGCAAAAGAAGGCTTCAAATGGTTCGCCGCCGCTCATATGGCACCACCTCGCCAGGGGGAACGGTGCGTGAGATCCTTAAAAAGGCAACGCTAAAGGCAATGCAGTCTGAAGGTGACCCTATATAGCCTGTTGTTGGCTGAGTGAGGTCCTCAAGCGCCCGCGTTGCAATCCGTCAAATCCCCACCAAGATGGCGGCGAGCGCTCTTTTTGTCGTCTGCTAGCCAGATAAGAGCAGCTGGACCACAATCGTCCTGGCAGCCATGGAGGCACGTCCAGTCCGAACGTGCGGTGAAAGTGCGTCGCGCGGTAAGCGGAGCCACGCGAGAAAAACAAAGGCGCTCTGGCAGCCCGAGGGCAGCTAGAAGTGGTGTCCACTGTGTTCTGGAATGTTGTTTGTCCTTGACGTAGCCAGTATTTAAGAGTCGTGCGGTTCTTCTCAAACTACGCCGACCTTTCTCGCTCGTGCTCCTTTTATTGTAGACCCTTTATTCGAATCGGATCATTAACACGAAAAAAAAAAAGGCATGTTTTCGGATGAAGTTGCGAGGTGACGGCAAAACTGGCCTTCAAAAACGCAGTCCTAAGAGACTATTGAGCATTTCATTTTTTTTTAAACGACGCTCTTTCACTGCACTCTTGGCATGAAAACATGTACGAGGCTGTTTGTAGAGCCACGGAGTAGCTGCTAGTAATTGGCAAGCATTCAAGATCGTGCTGCGGCGAGTTTGCAATGAATCGCTATTCCACCGCATCTGTGTGGATGTAAGGGACACCATATCTCTCACTTGTTTTGTGCCGTCAGCAAAATTGGCCTCTTCAGAAACGCATGAAACCACAAAGATGTGGAGGAAAACATGTTTATTTTACAACGGTTACATACAGCACTGAAAAAAACTGAACTGAAAAAATAGTCTTTACTGCAACGCTAAGCGTTCACAGAATAGCGAGCATTCGACAGTAACACCTGAATCTAGCCCGAAGGCTGTGTTTATTTTAAGATCACAACTGCAGAGTTAATTGTGGGCAAACAAGGGAAGCCTCAGCCTAGACTCAATGTTTCGACAAGGGGACATGTGGGTCTTCGTCAGGTACTCCTTGGCTCCCTGTTCCTTGTGGTTTGTCACCTGAACTTTCTGCCTTATCAGTTGTCGGCAACCTGGTTGATTGATGTTTGCTTCGAATGAGTATCAGAGTCAATGTTTACGCACATCGCATTTTTACTCACACTGAAGGTTTATTGCTAGTGAATCAGATATAAATGCGAAAAAACTCACGCATGCAAAAACTAACAAAATTGAAAGTGGGTTCTATACATGTATGCATCCAGGAAGTGTATTTTTTTTCGTGTTTAATGCTGCTCACCCCTCCATTGTACATTTATCATACCTTTTTCAAATCTAGTATGCCTCCGCTGCCAGGCAGGTTTTCTCGTCTTCGTTCTTCCAAAGAACACATGTAGAATAAAAAAAAAGAGCCTACATGACCAAAACGACGCGAGAAGGAGAGGCAGTGAGGTTAACTCGACTTTATCCAGTTTGCTACCCTGCATGTGAAGAGGGGGACGGGGGAGTGAAAGAGAAAATACACGAGCCTTGACAGCCCTTTCATATGCACTAAGGCAGGTGCACTGCATCTAAAGTCGAGCACTCAAGTCCCGTCACCTCCAGATACTGTAGAAGCGCTGGAGTCGTTTTCTGGGCTGATGAGCTGTGAGGCCAGGCACCGATACAAAGCCAAATGCCTGATCTGTGTCCTTAAATCTACGGAAATGTTTCAGCAATGTCCTAATACGCCAACCCGTCTAGCCAATACAAAACGATTCCCATAACAGCGAAATTTCGCAAACGTAGTCGCTGCACTCATCTTTACCTGTGCCTGTTCTTGCAAGCCCTGTGCACTACTGAACACGAGGCCTGTGCGCGTGTTTACAAAGCCTGGTAAACACTACACAGTTTCCTCGGGCATGGAATGACATCCACAACGCTGTAACAGTTCGCCATAGTAGCCGTCTAATCTTTACTTACTGTCCTGTCCGTTTTGTTAACGCTGTACGTAAACATTCGACAGCTGTAGTCGCCACTTGTAGCTATAGAGAGCTGGTAATGTGAATAGCGCACATACGAATGTTCCCTTCAAACTCAAGAAGGATTTTTCGCTGGGCTTGTTGGTGCGTATAAGCTTTTGGGTGAACTTCGCGAGGACGGGACAAGAAAGGAAACAAACACGAGCCGGACTATCAACATGATTTATTGGAAAATACACAGAGCTAGTTAGTTAAATGCGGTTTAGTGGCGCAAAAGCGGCTAAGGCTTTGCTGCGCCAAACACGAGGTGTTTTAAGATTCAATTTAAGAAGAAAAAGGCTGTGTTAATAATCTATATTTTATGTAAAAAGCCCTCGTCATTCAGAAAATTACGCACGTCAGGTAATGCGACTAGCGAATCATCTCCTAAAATTAAAGCAGGGTGTGAAATTATGTGTAGCTGATAGTTGTGCAAAGGGTTTCGTCTGTGTATTTCAATATGTGTACATGTCAGTAATATATGCATAACTGTTAGTGGTTCTTGGCACTTCTTACATGTTGATGTCTTTTCTTTCGTAAGTAAATAACTGTGCGAGATGTGCGTGTCCAATGCGTAGTCGGCATGAAAATAGTTCGAAGAACCACTCCTGGTGATAACATGGCTCCCACTCGCCAAATATAGGTTTAGTAGATGTAGCCGACATCTTGAATAAATGTCGGGCCGCTCCTGTAGGAACAGATCAGCGCTTAGCAGAAGCATTATCGAGGCTGCCGAAATGGAAGGTGCGGCTGGAAATTGTGTACGCTGGACATCTGTAGCCTTGTGCGAAAAAGAATTGAAATTAAATTACATTTTGCGTGCCACAACCACGATCTGATTGCGAACAACACCGTAGTGGGGGACTGGGAATAATTTCCACCACGCGGGGTTGTGCACCCAATGCACGGTACACGGGTGTTCTCGCCGCCATCGAACTGTGACCGACGCGGCCTGTGTTTGATCCCGCGACGTTGTGCTTAGCAGCGCAACGCCAAATCCACTAAGGAGCCAGCGTGGGTTGTGTGAAAAAGAGCTGACCTTATTAACAACCACGGCATGTGCGATAGTGACGTAAGAAGCAGTATCTATATATGTTTTTTGTTGCTTTGTTGCCGTGACCGGTATAAACACCTTCCCGCCAGGAAAATAACTGTTTTATTGAGAGTTCAGTACTGTGTACGTCATTGATGCGCCTCTTTTTTGTTATTATAAGATGTGTTTATAGAAGAGGTTGGCATCACGGGTACTACCGGCTGCACTTTCATTCTTTGCTAGCAGTACACATCAGATAGAGGCCAACTAAATCTAACACACGAACGAGATAAATTAGCAATATAAAAAGTAAATAAGGATCCCAAAGCGGTAAGCAGAGTTCACATAAAGTTCACATTAGCAGATACTATGTCATAAGACACAATGCTTGCAGAGCAACTAAAGCCATTAAAATCATGAAGCTATTTGTCGTCGTCAAATTTATGCGCTGCCGTGCAATTGAAGTGTTTATTACGGTAACAAGTTTTCCTGTGTATATTTTCAAGACCACAGACGAATGCTTTCTGATAACTTGTTTTATTGCCCCACTGTGAGACCTTGAGCTATACCCACGTTCGTTTCACTTGCTGATTTGTAATGTGCATGCCAAGCTTGACACTACCGCTATTTATTTTTTCCTTCGCGTTTTGTTGTTGTTGTATCTTTCTATAACAGTGAACATCGCGATGGTATGATGACTCCATGAAGGTGCATAAACGCGGTGAGTGACCGTGGCGTTTCATCGGCGTCTTTGCTCCCCTTCGCTACTCTGCGAAGTGGTGGCGATGATGACGGTAATGATGAAACGTCAATGACCACAATTTGCTCGCACCACGGGCGCGTGAAAGTATTCGGCTGTCTCCCGCCAGTATCGAAACAGTGCGCAAGGAAACGTGCTGCGTGTGCGCTGCTTGCGCATCGCTATGCGCATCGTTCCACACTCGGGGGGGAGGCCGGCCCCTGCAGGCCGCGTGGGCATCGTTGGCCGCCGGTCTACCAGCTGGCTGTGCAATCGAGATGCAAATTAGAGCTCTGCGCTGTGACAAGCACGAAAACGGGCATGGGGAATGCTTTCCTGGCTTTCTTTTTCTACACCTCAAGTTATTTTTATTCTTCCGAACAAATTTCGTTCGCATTATAGTTGGTAATTTTCTGAATGCGTCATTCATGTTTTAGGCACCGTCTGGCAGTCTTGTTCGCAGGACTTTTGCTGCGCTTCTCAGTGAGCCCCCTTCGCACTAATGAACTCTCCGGCGAGCAGAGGCACCTTGTCACTCGGCGTGTCCGGGAGTAATCGATGCGCGACGATTCTTTCCTTCCCGCCTCGCTCGTCCACAGTCCTCGACAGTGCAGCGAAGGATGAACTCGTATTCACTCCGGCTACATTACGAGATACAGGTGTTCGCAGTGGGTGCACCGGTGAAAAAGTTTCGGTGTAGCAACTATTAGAGAGTCGACGTGTAAAAGGCAACGAAAAGAGAAAGAATCGCGCGTGCGAATAAAACAATAAATGATATGATTAAGGATAAAGCAATCTGTTGAATTATACGAGATAACGTCTACAAACAGATACCAGTTGTACCATAATCACTTCTACATAAATAACAACATTACTTAAACCCTTTCCTCCTCCCCATCCCAGCCACACACGGACAAACAACATCAGGACGATTCGGCAGCTACACTGTCACTCCTCGGTTTTCGAATTTCCCTTTTTCGAGTGCACGATGACTCGGTAGAATAACTTGACCAACGTCGTAATAAGTGCATACAATGCCTCGTTCCCCAACTTCGGTAACTCCAAATTAGAGATTTAGTTTAGGGGACGCATGTGGCTTGCGTACACAAGAACTAAAACTCTATAATTTCTGCGTCACGGTCATGTCAGGGAAAGTGTTATCAGCAGCGATATATTTCGCAATTGCTTTTTTTTTATCACTGAGAGCTTCGGGGGTCTTGGCGGCGAGGAGTTACGGAGTCGCCATCTAGCGGAAGCGCCTCGCTGGCGTAGTATGAGGGATCACGTGGCGCGCTCCTCATAGGTTTTGCTGGCAGCGCTCACTGAAAACACCACGCGCGAGCTCTCCCGGACATTTCTGTAAGTACTTTCGAAACGCTAGAAGTTTTTTACTGTCTAAATAATAATCTTGGGCAAACTGAAAGCACACAATCGCTTACAGACGCTACCTCTTTACCGAATACGCACAGTGAACGCCACTGCGCGCGGTCGCCGCGATGGAGTCTCACGAACCGGCTTCTTGCGTGAAAGGTAGGTAAACGCTGAGAGCAAGCTATGTGAAATATGTTCTTATAGTGTTTGTATAACTAAATGGAGCGTAATAGAACGAAGCGTCAATGCAGCGATCGCGTACATTCGCAGCGACCGACTGCGCGTCTGCAAGCTTGTCCGCGCACTGTTTCGCTTTCTCCGCGCGCGCGTTTTCGCACCGTGCCAAGAGCTTTAGGCCACAGAATATGAGCATTTGACAGTATGCAAGCAACCATTGTTGCGTGGGTGCTACCAGAGTTGTTAAAAAATAACTTCACTGTAGAGACTTCGACACCTACGGGGACTGTGATGTGCCGTCGCGACGATTCAACCTTTTTTTTTCTTCTAAATTCTTTGACCTTTCAATATTATTTCTCGAGTTGCGTCGCACTGTATGTTTATCGGTGTTCTAAGCGTGCCATTTCCCGCTGCTCCTTTTTTTGTAATCCAGTGCATTAATTTATAACACAAACATGACCATATGCCATTCTTTTTATTTAATGTGCTTCTTACCGTTGCCTTTCCACTCCACTCAACTTGCCAGTATCTATAGCATCGACAAGTTCATAGACCAAACCGTCATGACATTACTCGGGCAGCGGACTCGGGCGAGCGTCTCAGTGCGCGTTTTCAGAACATCGCAGACCGGGCGCCGTAGCAGAAATCTTCCTCGCGTCTGTGCTTGCTGCATACCCGAGTTGTAGCCGATGACTGTTTGCCGGTTTTATGTTTCGCGAGCCAAGCTTCACGCAGCTTCTTGTCCTGCGGCTACGCGTGAATAAGGCTGACACCGGCCTCCGTTACGTGCGTTCGGCCCTGCGGCACCGAGCAGTAGCCTACCATGTTGCGCGCCTTCAAAGGCAGCCACTACCTATTGTAGTGCTTTCAAGCGTTGTAAAGGAGACACTCGAAGCGAGAAAATTTTGCCACTAAATGAGGACCGCAGCGTACGAGGGAATTTAAACTCGTTTTCAGCTCGCTTCGGCGCTCCCGAAGCAGCCGACGCGGCCGCTATGTCCACGTGATCCCTCCTAGCACGTCACGCCGACGGTGGCGCCAGCTTTTCCAGTGGTGGAGCTCGAGGCCACTACCCGAACCTTACATTGGTAAAAAAAACAAGTGCAAAATATATCCCTGCTGATAACACTTTCCGTGACATGACTGTGATGCAGAGTTAGTTTGGCTTTACGTAGGTTGGGTTTGGTCGCCGAGGCTGGGGCTGCGCAAGGCAGCGGCCCACCGCGGTCGAAGGGTTCCGGAGTTAGCACCGTGCGGGTATTTGTTACAGTCCCAGAGCATGTGAGTTAGAATGGCTATATCAGTGTGACAGACAGACAGACAGACAGACAGACAGACAGACAGACAGACAGACAGACAGACAGACAGACAGACAGACAGACAGACAGACAGACAGACAGACAGACAGGCAGACAGGCAGACAGGCAGGCAGGCAGGCAGGCAGGCAGACAGACAGACAGACAGACAGACAGACACAGACAGACAGACAGACAGACAGACAGACAGACAGACAGACAGACAGACAGACAGGCAGGCAGGCAGGCAGACAGACAGACAGACAGACAGACAGACAGACAGACAGACAGACAGACAGACAGACAGACAGACAGACAGACAGACAGAGAACTTTATTTAATCCTGAGGAGCTACTGTCAGGACCTTCTAACGGGCAGCCTTTGTAGCCGCTGGCCGCACCCACGTAGAGCACAGAACACCGTGACGCTCCGCCCTTTCCTGGGCCCTCTGGATAGCCTGGGTTTGATTTTGGAGTACCGTGCTTCTGGTGGCCTCCTCCCATACGGCTTCGCTGGAGAGGAAGTCGCTAGGCAACGCCGGACATCGCCGGACCATGTGAGCCATAGAACAAAACGTTTCACTGCAGTGGGGGCAACTAGGGTCCACATATGAGTACATTCTACTGAGTAATCCCCGCGACGGGAAAGATCCCATCTGCAACATTCTAAGAGTAGCTGACTGACCTCTGCTGAGCTTCGGGTGAGGCAGAGGACAAATTATCCGACCAAGTTGGTAATTTTTTAGTAATTTCATTAAATAGGATGACTGGATAGTTCTGCTGAGTCCCTTCCTGCCCTCCGGAGCCTCCAGACCATCGCGGCGCGTGAGTAGTCGCGCACGGTCGTGGGCCAGCTCGTTGAGGTTTGGGAAGCCCTCGAGAACGTTCGTCCCCATGTGTTCGGGGAACCACGTGATAAAATGAGAAACGGGGCAAGCCAGGGTGGCAGACCTTGCATATATTTTCGGGTATGTACCGGGGTAGATCCTGTGCCATCGTGCCGGGTTAGGGTACGTGGGCGTCTGCAGTTGTCTGGAGGGCCATCGCCTGCACCCTGTCCAGCTTGTCGCTGGGCGGAGGGAACGTTTGCAGGGACAGGCAGAGAGCCTTGGTAATTTCGTTGTGGCCGGTCAAGCAGTCTTCGTGCTGTCCCATGGACGACGGTCGCCGGCGCGGTTTGCGAGCTCGCGCGCCTGCGCCTTCTCGTTTCGGTTGCGATGTGTATACGATACTTCTCCCATGTGCGCCGGGAACCACTAGATTCTGGATTGAAAATCTACCTCCCGCTGGACTTGTCGATTGCTCAGGAGTCGGGCCCCTTTAGCGAAGTTTCTGATCACCTGTCGCAGAGAACCGTGGTGCACGTCGGATCCGTGAGGGCGAGTGCCACCGCCGCTTGCTCCGCTTCTGCGCGCTCGCACGCTACACTTGCCATTATGCCACTCGAATCGACGACCGCAACCGCGAATGGCGAGCATTCTGCGTATTCTGAGGTGTCAACGAATTGTGTCCCCGTTTCGTCTCTGTGGGTTTGTAGGAGAGCTCTTCTTCCCTGGTTGTGTTCCGGGTGGACTTTCCATGGAATCGGATCGACCCTTAGCGTTTATCTAATCACGTCCTGAACGGCACTTTCCGGCCTTGTTGTGCGTGCTCGGATGCCGAGACTTTCCATGATCTGTCGTCTCGCTACCGTGCCCGCTAATCTATTTAACGCGACAGCGTTAAGGAGCTCTTGTCGCAGAAAAGCCGGTGTCCGCGGCGGCGTTGGTCGTGAGCGATAAATCCCAGGAGGCATTTCATGAATAAAAAAAACAACTTGCAAGATGGGCTGGCTGGGAATTGAACCAGGGTCTCCAGAGTGTGAGACGGAGACGCTACCACTCAGCCACGAGTTCGATGCTTCAAAGCGGTACAAAAGCGCCTCTAACGAATGCGGTGTGGCCTTAGAAACGATCCGTAGAAAGTTATACTGCGGTGTATATCGGTAATTATGAACATGTAACTTACAGAAGTCGCAGTTACACGAGCAGCGAAGTACGTTTCCGCTACATTTCTTCTGCGCACACACAGAGCCATGTTGCGGCAAACACAGAAGACCCCCTCGCAATGTACGGCGCTGCCCCGACACGTGGCGCGCCACTCGCTCGCTTCTCCGCTTCGGGCCGCGCGGGGACCGGTGCGAGGATGCCCCACTACCCATGCGTTTCATAAGTTTTCTCGCTCTCTCCCCTTCCAACTTCACTCAAACCCTCGTGTTTTCGCGACGTGGCTCCTCTTTCTGCTCACAGCGCGATACCTAGGTGCAGCGTCCGATGCGGGACGCCTCTGACGTGATCGCTGTGCCGTAGCGCGTCTGGTGGGAAAGCGTCCCCTGCGATGTGTGTCGAGCTGCTTCCGAGGCGTCATGCGGCTGCGTGGTGTTCCCAAGCGAGGTAGAGGACGATCCGATCGAGGCGTCAGCCTCACGATCGCGTCGGCCTTCATGGCGCGTCGCGGCTCGGCTTTCCGTGCCGATCACGACGTTTGGCTCGCGTAGATCGTTTCTACCTCCGAGACACCGAGTTCTTTGGTTCGTTCCACTTACTCAGGCGCACGTTTCGTTGCCGCGCGGAACGCTGCGTTGCTCGGCGCTCACCGCGTGATTGGTGAGTGCAAAGTCCTATGCGGGGCGCCTCATAAGCGATCGCTGCGCCGTAGCGCAATGTCTCACACCGCTTGGCGGGTCGACGGGAACGCTCTCGCGTTCCACTCTTGAAGGCGAAGCTTCAGCGTCCTCCAATTTTTAGTTGTGAAGTGCGCTGCTCAGCGGTTTCGTTAAGCGTGCTGTGAAGTCCGAGCTGGAACACGCGGTGCGTGTCACTTTAACTCACACGCTCCGGGACTGTAACAAAAACTCGCACGGTGCTAACTCCGGAACCCTCCCACCGCGGTGAGCCGCTGTCTCGCGCAGCCCCAGCCTCGGCGACCAACTCTGGGCCGTCAAGGAGGCCCGCGAGGCGGCGAGGCAACGCCTCGACGGCGAAGGCTCTGCAGGACTATGAATAATGTTGTTACCAACCAACCAATGTAAGATACGAGTGCTTGGTATACCTTTATGAAGGTCTAATTTATCTCGATTTGGTTTCATGTGTATCACCCTGTCATGACAATGTAAAAAGAGGGGCAAACACAAAATATCAGCATTTGTCATATGTGTTTCACTTCTCTGTGCTGCTGTTCCATTTGCGCTGCCATTGCAATGTACTTGTACTACTCAAAAAGTGCGCCCCCCAACACACACACACACACACACACGCACGCGCACACGCACACGCACACACACACACACACACACACACACACACACACACACACACACACACACACACTATTGCGCTTTGGGCGCCTGTAGATTTTAGGAAGAACAAATAAATCTACGAATAACAACCAACATTTTTGCTGAAACACGCAGCCATTACTGATGGCCATAAACAAAGGACAAGGTACGCACAATGTTCGCAGATATGCGTGAAGATTTGACAGAAAGTCAGAGCAGGTAGAACGTTGAAAATAACGGCATAGAAAAAGAAAACGATAGTTAAGCGCAAAACAAAGTTTGAAAACAAAAAAAGAAAACAAGATCGCGTCTGCCGGTAAACACGCAAAAACATCTGTGCCTGTTTGACGAAGCTGCAGGTCCACACTTTGTAATTTAATACGATTGTCGTGATGCTAATCCACCCTTACAAACGCTTGTACAGAGCACGAAACCTAGCAGACGACAACATTAATGCTATTAGCGGCATCAGTATTGTGAGAAGGCTTCAGAGTGGCTGCCACAATTCGCGGAAGACAATGGCGGCCAGTATACAGGTTGTTTTTACAAAGGCTTAATTATTAAAAGTAACCTTTTAATATGGCCGTTTTAAACTAAAAGGATAGTTCGGCGAAATTCGGAGAAATGCCGTAAATCGTGGCGACCACGAGGTGATGCGTGATACACGTAATTAGTGTAATTTTAAAACGTCCATTAATTTGAAGCTTTTAGTCTCAATGGGCTCATCGTAAGCGGGAAATTGAAGCGTACTCTCCGTACACGTTGTATGAACTTTGGTATCTAAAGGAAGTGCGATTACCCGCGGAACTATGGCATGAAGAGGTTCGGCTATCAGGCGCGCGAAACCGAAATTGGGAAGCTGCAGCGAGCGCGAAGCTGCGCCCCTTGAGGCGGCCGTTTTTTCTATACGTCACCCAGCTCGTTGGGCTCCGCGCCCCTGGCTGCTGCAGCGCGCTGGCTGCCCGCTGCTGGATCGCCGTCAGGATCACCCCGTCGAGGGCGGGTACGAGCAATAATAGCTCGCTGCACTCACCGGCGATCTAGGGGCGGTAAACCACCACAACTGGTAATCCGGATGTGGACCTTTTCCCTTTGTGGGGCCCAGGGATGCCGGTGGAAGCGGCAAAGCCTAAATAGAAATCTTCGCAAGCGTATCAATCTATCAAACGAGGCTGAGTATTACGCTCCCACCCGCAATAGCTGGCGTGACATTTGCCAACGACAATCGGGGACACTGTGTACTGCCAATACTTGGTCCATCCTGCGGGCATCGATAGACCCTCCTAACAGCAAATGGTTGTTCTCCCAGTTATTCTCATCCATGCCTACTGCAACGACCCAGAAGGGCTCCTGGGGGAGCTAGAGGAGAAATTCATCTCCACCAGTTACTAACCAAACTACGCTCATTTCGAAGTAGCAAATGAATCCTTGACACTAAGGAAGTCCACCTTGTTCTCCCCGATGTATTCAACGAGAACTCTGCGCCAGGTAAAGAAGGCATACAATACAAGACCCTCCGAAGCCACTTAGATTCCGATCTCGAAAGGTTAACGTTAATTGCCAACATTCACTGCAGGCGGGATACTTGCCACAGGCATGGTGCCGTGCAGATATGTTTATTCAAAAGCCAGGAAAACCTCTCAAACTGGACCACCTCCACCTCATATCACTGACGTCATGCATTGGCAAGCTTCTTCAATACGTGCTTTTGCACCGGCTCCAGCCATTCTTGGAAAAGCAGGCATACTTTTCCCATGCAGTTCAGCTTCACACCGCATTTGTCAACGCAGGATGTTCTTCTTCAGTTGAAGGACGACGTCTTGGTTCCACCATCCCCGACGCGCCGCCTCGACATAAAGAGCACCTGTGGCCATGTGGCCCACGATTAATCCTACACAATCTTGCAGACTCGCTCTGTGGCAATCGCACGTATGCATACGTTCTTCGCGATCGCACAGCCACCATAGGGATCGGTTGGTGTCAATGGCATTATTCCCTCGGGGAGGTACACACCCCCGGTTAGAGCGCACTTCTATCCTCTGTACTGTTCAACTAAACTCTTACCAGCTGCCGGACCAGATTCCACAGGTCGATTGCGCAGTCTATGCCGACGATATACCTACATGGACGTACCGAGGCATTCAGGGGGCCCTCGGTAGCAGCACACGCCAGTCAAGCCACCTGCGTCAGAATAGGCGGTCGTCCGCTGTCGCAGCGGTGTCACTCCCGCACTGAAATGTGAGCAGCTGACAACCTCGTACCGCAGGCACATCGCGCTCGCATCCGTGGCTTTTATGTCATCCAGCATGACGGCCGTGCGCAGTATCGCGATTACGTCGCCTGGAGGATGCCCGGCGCTGCAGCCTCCCGGTGTCACGTTTCGCGCGCGCTCTCGGCATTCGCCGCTTCCGCGGATGGATCCAAAAGCCTGCACGGGGATTTCCCAAGTACGGCGAGCCCATTCGAACTAGTAGCCTGAAAGTTAATTAATGGATTTCTTTTCGGATAGCGACTAATTACCGCGTACCACCCGTCACCACACGATACTGACGGCATGTCTCCGAAAAAAGCGTCCGTTTATTTCAAAGTGAATACTTTGAAATATTACTGAAACTCTTCGTAGGAATACCCTGTACATGCTGTTGTACAGGGTGTTTCACGTAACTTGAACCAACGATTTTAAAAAACTGGTTAACCGCAGCATAATAAAAACAACGACATATAGTTTGTGTCATGTGGCACTCCTTTAAGTCTTTTTTTTAATTCCGCCTAATTGTCTAATTAATTAGGGTCAATCTTGCAAATGTTTTAACATTCACTTTAGGGCCAAGTGCCTTTCGTCACGTTGTAGAGGGGATTCAGAAACGACCGATCCAATAATTTGCGGCAACGTACATGTACATGCTGCGTGGTGATTTTTTTCGAGGTTTAAAGAAAGCCAGCGAAATATGAAATAAAGCCACGTGACTAGCGTGTCGCACTGCAGCGCCCTCGAGCGTGCTTCGAGCGACAGAACCTCGCGCGCGTGGCGAGCGCCTCCTGTCACCGACGGCGCAGTGCGCGAGCATCTCTGGCACACGAAAAGGAGGCGTCCCTGGCAAGCGACAGGACCGAAGCACGGTTGAGGGCGCTGCAACACGATGGTGTCTGGGCGCAGCCGCGTGGCGTCATCTCATGTTCCGCCGAAAAAAATTCTATGGGTCGTTTCTGGATCCGCTCTAAAACGTAACGAAACGCACTCGGTCTTACAGTGTATGTTAAACATTTTGCATAATTGACCTCAGTTAACTAATTAAGCGGCATATAAAGACAAATACTCTAAGGAGCGCCACATGATGGCAAAATATATTTCGTTGGTTCCATTCAGCTGCGGTTAACCACTTTTTTTTAAGCCTTGGTTCAATTTACGTGAAACACTCTGCATACTGACCTATGCGCTTGCCTTACGAGGCGCACTGTTTCTATGAAGTGCTTCTTATTTTGTGTAGCTTGTAGCGTCCTTGCAATGTTTCCTTTTCTTTTCAACTCGATACCACGCAGATGTAGCTTGCTTTAGATCTTTTTTTTTCTAAATGTGACATACTGAAAAGCATGTTGGAGTGGCTAAGCCTTTGGAGGTTACACGTCAGGAGTGCCAGCCAGTTGGTGTAGCTTCGCCAAGGATAAACTAAAGCGCAACAAACAAGACAAAGAGCCCGACAACACAAGTTAGCCTTTGAGGAGGCTCAGGTTGTGCATTCATATTGCTATGGGATAGTATTTCCAATGACGAAGAGCCGAGCAGTAAGGAGACGAAGACGACGATTAGAAGCTAGCGCGGGCTGTTGCCTCTTGGCCAAGCGCAGCGTGTTTACTTGTAAATATACTTGTACATAGCTTTTCGTCTGCGTCTTCCTACGTAACATATCTGGTGGAGGTGGACGTTCCCTGTATCTCATCACGGAGCTTCGCAGTGGACGGTACGTCGAACCTTCCTTCATGGCTCCCGGCGACGGCAACCCGACTCCGCCGGCTCCGACAACTGCTGCCACCTCGACGACCTACACACTCTTCCCGCTCCCCGTGATCCTGGCGTATTCTCGGGCAAAGATGGGGAAGACGTCGATGCATGGATCAGCCTGTATGAACACGTCAGCCGCAATAACCGGCGGGACCCTACTATTATGCTCGCCAACGTAGTCTTTTACCTCGGTGGCACACCTAGAGTTTGGTATGGCAGGCACGAAGATGAGCTCACCAGTTGGGATTCACTTAAGACACAGCTTCGAGACTTTTTATTTATTTATTTCAAAGTAGCTTACAGGCCCCAAGGGGAGCATTGAGTAAGGGGAGCGTCACTGAACAAATGACAAGAGAAAACAGATATATGAGCACTAAAAGATGTGAGAGCTAAAAATGTTTGTAGTGATCATATGCTTGCAAAACAGTGTAAAAAATAAAAACGCTAAATCAATACAAAGAGTTATCGGGAAAGGAATGAAAAGTACAATACACGGTAACATAAAAAACGATGTAACACTCGCGCAAAATAACGTACATAGCGCGAGCCCATAAAGCAAACAAAATTGAAATAACAATAACAAGAAAAAGAAAGTCATGACCCGTGTGTGACACGTATTATATGACATGACATATGTACAGATGAGTATATTAGTTATGATGAAGACTGTAGGTTCAGTAGTTGTCTGAATTTTATCATTGCTCATTTGAGCGACAGTGCTATTAGGAAGCGAATTCCGTAACCTAATCGCTCGTGGTAAAGCCAAGAAGTTAAATGCGTTAGTGTTGCCATAAATGCGAGCGAGGCTTAAATCATTATAATGTCGCTGTGATGTGCAATACGCGCGTTCCAGTGGCAAGTTTCATGGCTTGATTTGGTGAACATATCTATGAAGCAAGGACAGGAGGGCTATGTCACGTCAGCTACTCAGTGATTGAAGGGAAAGGTCGAATTTTATTTGAGTAATGCTTGACTGGTAGCTGTAATTTCGGGAAATAAATCGACTAGCTCGGTTTTGGATGGCTTCTAACATGCGGATTAAGTATTCATTGTCACCTACAAATCTGGCCGACTACACAAGGACGCTGACTGCCTGTCTCGCTACCCGGTAGACGAGCCTGACGACGCCAACAGTAGTACCACCGACGGCATTTTCCCTGTGTCTGCCTTCGCTAACATCGCCGATGAGCAGTACCGAGACCTATCGCTGCGAGTACTCATCGAGCGTCTGCGCTCTACACCTACCGACGCATCCGTTCACCGATATGTCCTCCAGGGCGGCATTCTGTACCGAAGGAACTTCCTCCCTGATGACCCTCATATTCTTGTCGTGCCAAAACATCAACGACAGACCGTGCTCTTTGAGATGCATGCGTCTACCCACTGCAGGACATCTTGGGGTAACCCGCATGTACGACCGCGTCTGCCGCCGCTTCGATTGGCCTGGTCTCGCTCGCTCCGTCCGACGCTATGTTGCTGCCTGTGATCCTTGCCAGCGTCGGAAAACACTTCAGGTGCTACCTTCCGGTCATCTACAGCCGGTCACCGTCCCTGTGGAACCATACTTTCGTGTTGGATTAGACCTCCTCGGTCCCTTTCCCACGTCATCCATTGGGAACAAATGGGTAGCCGTCGCAACTGATTACGCCACCCGATACGCTATCACGCGAGCTCTCCCTACCAGTTGCGCCACTGACCTCGCGGATTTTCTCTTGCGTGACATTATCTTAGTGCATGGCGCCCCGCGACAGCTGCTTACTGACCGTGGTCGTAGCTTCCTTTCGAAAGTTATCGCCGACATTGTGCGTTCCTGCTCTATTCAACACAAGCTGACTACCTCATACCATCCTCAAACCAATGGCCTGACAAAGCGGTTAAACCGTACTCTTACTGACATGCTGTCCAACTACGTTTCGAAGGACCACCACGTCTGGGACGTTGCCCTTCCTTACGTCACATTTGCTTATAATTCTTCCCGGCACGACACCGCCAGATTTTCTTCATTTTATCTGCTCTACGGTCGCGAACCGACCTTGCCCCTTGACACGGTACTTCCTCCTGCTGCGACCTCAACAACCGAGTATGCGCGCGACGCCATCGCCCTCGCCGACCATGCACGCCAGCTTGCCCGTGCTCGACTGACGGACTCGCAAACCACGCTGCAGCGTCAGTACAACGCCCGCAACCGTGACGTACAGTTTTCGCCTGGTGCACTCGTGCTCCTGTGGTCGCCCTCTCGTCACGTCGGACTTTCAGAGAAGCTTCTTTCGCGATACACAGGGCCCTGCCGCGTGCTGCGCCAGGTGACGCCTGTGACGTACGAAATTGCTCCTGTGAGCTCAACCTCGTCATCTACTGTGGCATCTAGTGATGTCGTGCACGTCAGTAGGGTCAAGACCTACTACACTGCTTCAGACTCCGGCCTTTAGTCGCTCCGGGACGGCGCTTTTGCCGCCGGGGGTAGTGCTACGGGATAGTATTTCCGATGACCAAGAGCCGAGCAGTAAGAAGACGACGACGACGATTAGAAGCTAGCTCGGGTTGTTGCCTCTTGGCCAAACGCTGCGTATTTTCTTGTAAATATACCTGTACATAGCTTTTCGTCTGCGTCTTCCTACGTAACAATATAAATGCACCTCACTTGTTTTAACAAATTGAAAACCGTCTAGGAGTTGTCACATTGTCACAGCTTAGCCGAACTCTCCACGTTAGTCGATTACGACGACCAGATGTTGAACAAACTTCAGTTATGTACCGCTCATCTCACGTGATGTACCAATATATGTGTTGGTGTATCCTGCGCATAAAGTTTTTTTTTTTTGTGAGCTGAACAGGCTGGTGGCGCTGCTGACTATTATCACACACATATCAGCGGCTATGTGTTTACATTGGTGGGGGAGCCTCGAACTCAAAGGAAGGACCGTCGTCCCGAAACCTCCGAACGATTTGGCTGTTCGTGTGAACTGCGCTTAACCATCAGGCAAAAGTCCAGCGGTCATTGCTTTTTGAAATAGCCACAAAATCTGACGCGTATTCTGTTCACTCAACGGCGACGATGTGATAGCAAATGTTAATTCTTAATGAAAGCCAGTGAAACAGCGCGAAATATTCTTTGAGCCAACGTTCGCACATCTCCTTGTGTTGAAGTTTTAAACCCTACTATAGTTTTTGCGCAAGATAAACGAACGGACGGACCAAAGCGATTACACACACACTGCTAAACTGGGCTGCTTGGTTAAAGGACATCAAACCGCGCAAAATAACACTGTAAAGGAAGACGACAAACCCAGGGCTGACTGACAACCAGGTCCTTACAGCGCATCAAATGATATCTATGACATACATTATGCGCAGAAGATGTGAATTCATCAGTAGCCACTGCTGTCTCTATGCCATCACACATTCACTGCAATGAAGAGATACGGACCGCACGCTTACACATGAATCACCGTTGTTGGTGTATATGAGATGCTGCACTAATCTTGCGGGCACGTTGCGCTGTGCAGCGTCCTTGGAACGCACATTTTTCAATATTTGGCTCGCAACCACAATTTTCGCAATTTTCAACCGAGCCGTGCAACCAAGCCGTTAAGCGAATTCGCGTTCTTCCGCAACGGGTCATTAAAGCATCGGCCTGTTTTACCTATGTCCAGTCACGCCCGCAGGAAAAGTGTTTCTCAACGGAGAACTGCGTGCGTTCACTTTACAATGCTTGCGCGCGTGCTTGTTCTTCCACTGTCAATTTACAGCGAAGCTGTTAGGTCGAGATTGGGTCGAGATTTTTCGTGTCCGCGTGCGCGGTGCTCGCACAAAAATGTGGGCCAATCCCGGAAGGAGTACAAGAGGCATAACATGATGTCATCGCGTGACGTCACATTTGCCGTGATGACGTCCTCATATTACGTCATCGGGCAATACAGTCACGTGACGATGCTGTTATTTACGCATATCCGAATTACAGTCCGAAGCCCTCATGTCTGCAGCCTGAGTGTAAGGTGTACTTTACGAGCTTTCTGACGCAATTTACTTTGAGAAATTCAATTTCTGCAACGAGGCACTCGTGCTTGGCGGAGGGCTCAGAAGAATTACGCCGCACTTCCGCACACGTGCGTGCGCAAGTGACGTACGCTTGTGGTGATGGTGCTTGTCCAACGTCACCAACGGCTTCACGGTATATCCACCTTTACAGGGTGAAATACAAGCGGATTTCTTTGGAACATTCTTTGTATAGTCAACGGTAAATTGCAGAAACTTCGCCTGGTACACTGAACACAACTCTTTCTCCTATTTAACTGCCATTTTCATTTCTGTGTGTGCGATAGTTCTTGCACAAAGGAGCCCTAATAGAATGAATTAGGGTTATTTTGATCATTTCTATCTTTTCTTTCATCTACATTCCACCGTCTCATAGTGGTCACCAGGCGTTCCGTTATAGAAGGCAGCAGTTCAATAGGAAGGCCGGCTTGCTGCAGCCTTTGCACGTGGCGTACAGGAAGCTACTTGCCATCTGATCGTGGCATGACCGGGTTGTTGCTGCCCTAAGACAATATCGGGAGATGCTTCGTTTTACGAGTTTTCAATGAGCTGGCGTAAAATGTAGTAGACTTCTGTACGACCGAGTTTCATAACGACATGACGCGCGGTCTGCTCCAAAATTCAGTTCCATGTGGCGGAACCACAAGTTTTGAGAAAACGAAGCTCCGAAGTTGGTAATAAAAGCGTCATCTACGTGTTACACGCCTAAATACTTTTGCGTACAGCTAGCTTACTACCTGGTCGGCAGGTACTTGTCCGGGTGGTTAATCTGGTGAAAAACAAAGTCATCAATAAAGCGGTAAATTTTACTTCCCTTTTCCTTTTTACCTTTGTGAATGTTGTTGAAGAGCTCGTCGGTTATGATTTATAGTGAACAAACAACAGTGTGAACTGAGAAGGACGAGAGTAGATGTGTGTGTTGCCTTCTCGTGTTATCCTCGTCAATTCACGGTGTTATTCACTCACTTGGTCTTTTGATGACTAGGCATAATGGGTTTTTTAAACAGCGCTAACAAAAGGTGGCTAAGTACAGGCGCTAAGCACGAATATATGAATACAGTGCTTAATATGAACTGCGCGCACGACATCAGATGAATAACCGACGGTAGTACCATCGTTTTTATTCCTCAGATGCTGCATGTATAATTCACTTTAAGTAACACGTACCAACTAGCCCAATAAGAAGTCATAGCAACCTACGCACGCATACACCTTAACGTAAAAGCCTCTTCTGGCTTACGAAAGTAAACTGAAGGTAAAAGGCAATGCATTTCTAAAACAAAAAATGTCTACATGAAGGACGCACGTATTCTGCGATTTCTTGGACCCATACTGATCAATACATTGGCGGACTTGATCATATACAACGTCGTGAGGCCAATCATAATAGAAGGCGTTAAGTCTGCGGAGAAGGCGCTTACTCCCTGTTGTACTCAGTACGAAGAAGCTCCACAACGTTGGTCGGGCTCCTGAATAAACAGGGATTTAAAATGTGCAGGAAAGTGAGCGTCTTCCGAAGGTACGAGCCAACACGGCGCTGCCAGGTGCTTGGCACGGAAACAATGGCTCTGTACGGGTTGCCTTTATGTGGGTCTCGACAGAGAAGAAGGGCAGAAATATGAGGAATTTCGCATCGGACAAAAGTGAAGAATGCTGTTCTTGTAAAAGAGTTGATTGTATCAGGAATGACTGTAGCCGGCAGTTTATTTTTATTCTTACTGTAGTAGAAATTATATCTACGCTCAAGGCCAATTCTTGCCGCCGGCATCGCCATGGGGCTCGTCCACGGCGACAAGGTGCGCCCCTCACGCCGTGGTTCTGAGGTCCCTTCTGCTTGCGATTTGTGACAGCGAGCGTTCGCGGTCATCGAGTCAAACGTATGTGTGTGGGCGAGACACAATCTTCGTATTTTAACTAGTAGGCGAATGTTTGATGTAATTTATAAGGTCGATAAATCTACGAGCCTAAGCCGTGTAGTTGTGCGATACCTTGTTGTTGTTATCAACGCTTCGCTTTCTAGGCAAAATTGTATTTTTTTTTTTCATTCTCGCTGGCTTTGTTAATCGAGAACGAACGTGTAATGGCATTCGCTTGCAGACATCATCAGAAATGATCGACGATGACCTGCACCCCTGCGCGACCGAAAACACGACCAAGTGTCAAGTCTCGAGCAGTGTGCATAAAAGTCTTGGTCATTATTTGCAACAGAAAGAACAATTTCTATAGGCTAGGCAGTGAGCGCAGGGTTCTCTCAAGTCTTGGTAAGATCAGGTTTTATTAGTGCTCAATTTGTAAAGGTTTTCAACCCCTCGAAAACTAAGCACCGCGCTGCTTACAGTTTCTGCAGTGCAACTTTGGAAAACTGCGATAAATGGTTCGATACTCTGCTCAACACGTCAACTTTAACTAAAGGTGAAATTTTAGGGTCGCTGGGAGACGTCGAAAATGAGAGGCAAATGAAAGCTGACGGCTTGTATGCTCGACACGATTTTCTCCTTGAATGCACATTTATTGAAGAAGCGCGATCTGCGGACTCCAATCGCATCTATATACACACCGTAGAGTATTGCCCGTGTGCGGGTCGAGAGCTCGAAGCACCACAGCATTGCCGCTGTTCACCGCACCGAGTTGGTGGTCTGCTTGGCGGAACGCTGAGCTCGCCTCCAACTGCGGCTCGCCTTTCAGACGCTTCTGGCAAGCACCTGCCGTCGTGTCGGCGCTCCCGGCCGGTATCGATTCTCTCGGACACGGCGCCTCCTTCACCCCATCACGTCCCCTCATTCGAGCGTCCTTGCTTGTTGTTGTTATTCCATGTGGGGACGCAAAAGAAATGCAACAACGCATCTGAAAGAACACGCAGACAGACAAAAAAGCTGTCAAGAACGGGTGGACGGATCGTGCTCGAGTGAATTTTTTTTATGTATATGTAAATATTCTCAGAGCATAGAAACAGATGAGCGTTTCATTCTTTTTTTTTTCCCTTTAACTACGCTTCCTGCTGGGCCTTTTTTTTTCTGTTAATATAAATACATAGAAACTTCATTTTTCGTCCAGGATTCTTTCTCTTTCTTACGTCTTTGCTGTTCGCGAGGGCTTGAAC
This sequence comes from Dermacentor albipictus, assembly GCF_038994185.2. Taxonomy (NCBI): domain Eukaryota; kingdom Metazoa; phylum Arthropoda; class Arachnida; order Ixodida; family Ixodidae; genus Dermacentor; species Dermacentor albipictus. Next base: position 7,134,371 of record NC_091824.1, read on the forward strand.
TGATTTTGAAACCTGATGAGACACGGTACCGCAGGAAGGGTTCCCAGCAGCTCTTGCTTTCCCTTGCAACTTTCCTCTTCCTTGGAAGCATCCACGTAGGTATTTGGTTTCTGTTTTTTTTTTTCTTCTTTCTTTAATGGCAGGAGCTGCACGTTCTTCTCTTGCGAGTCCTTTTCTGGTTGTTCTCTTCTGGCAATCGCATTCTAATTAAAAGAGCTGCGGCAAATGGAGGCCCTAGGAAAGAAGAGAATGCAATCCACGTGCCTTTCAACCTTCTGTCTGGCGCATTAGTCTTTCTCGAGCGCAGCGTGCAGTCGGTGCTGTGCCAGCGAGGCGCACATCGAGTGCGCAATCGATACATGGGCAATGCAAGCCTGCAAAACTGTGTTTCACGAAAGAACAGCGACGCTATATCATCAACAAAAGACGGACGTAAAAGGTTCAACAAGGTCGCTACCACACCAGTCCAATTTGCGACAGGGCGACTGTAGAGGAAACCAAAAGTGCCGTAGAGATGAAAATTATTTTCGAGAGATATATTACAATCAGGGCGCAGACCAGCAATTGCTTTCGAACATGCAACTTCTTAATTACCCAAAATACGCTAAGTACGCCTTAAAATTTATTTTGTAGACGTCTATTAGTTCAGGAACTGACGCAATTCAGTGCTCAAGCCATGAACACTTTGAGTATGCCTCCTGATATTGAGAGGTGTACTGGTTTGTCTTGATCGGGCGACACGTTTCACCGCCTAACAAATGTTATTGCACAGCGCAGGACGCGCCTGCATGTATCGGAAGTTTCTGGAATGTTATCGATGGTTCCGTCCCCTGTCTGTGACCGAACCTTGTGCAATCTGGTTGCATGTGTGCGCGACGCGAATAATGTAGAACTTTGTGGAAGGCACGCGGGTCCCAGCAATTACTTTGGAAATTCGACGATTGATGTATAAAAGCCTACGCGCTTGACCCGCTGATCAGATTTTCGCCGATCGCCGACTGTGTTCGCCGCTATCGCCGTTCTTTCAGTGTATACAGCCTAATTTTGAGGGCACAAGTTCGCCCAATAAAACGCTAGTTTCGTCTTTCCCAGTTTGGCTGCTTTCTTCACCGTTACTACCACGTGACAATATCAGCCCTCCTTTGGAGATATCCATCTCCAGGTTTGCGGTAGAATATATCAGCCTCGCGCTTATTGTTATCTCCAGGTTTGCGGTAGAATATATCAGGCTCGCGCTGATTGTTAGATGTCCAACAGGCCATCCTTGCACCACTGAAGGACAAGCTCAAGAAGAATATCAAATAATTTTTTTTTCAGCGTACGCGTGGCGATTAAGTGAAAAGGTCTGCTATCCCAGGATTCTGCACAGAATGGACACGATTTGCGCATTGACCAGCTTAAGTTCCTGAACTTGAGCACACTTTCTAAGGGCATCACAGAACGCTATAGACAGGCATTTAGTCAGATCAGTTAATAAATGTCACCTATCTACTGGTGACGTTTGCCGTGAATATCTAGTCGCATAACGAATAAACATACGACGACACCTAAGCACTTCTTGCGAGTTGTGAATGCGAAAGCATTAATGTCCAGTTTGACGCCGCTCTCGAGCAGCCCTTCGAATTATGAACCCCTCGTGAGAAAGCGAGCGCGTTGAGACGCTTTTCGATTGGGCCTCACCGAGGCGCGCCGTTAGTTAGAACATAGGTGGACTTTAGTTTTTTTTTTTTCGGGAATGCTACCGAAAATGAACTACTGACCTATTATCGTGACCAAAGCATGCCGACCGTGAACAAAGCCAGCAGAAGCACCCAGCCAACTTAGGCGTTCATCCTTCACGCCCCCCATAAGGTCCCTCTGGAGATCAGCGTTAAAGGGACTAAAGCGAAACAATAAATCAGTTTAGACTAATGAAGCATTGTTTGAGAACCCTGCAGGCAGACATTTCAAAAAAATAGTTTGATTATTAGATGAGAAAATGAAAGTCGAAGTATCAGTACTTGAATTTCGCGCCGAAACCCCAGCGCCGGTACGTCAGCGTGACGTCAGGGATTCCCAAGTGTGTTTTCGCATTTGGGCCGCGTTGGCTGGATAAAGGTTCCCGAAACTGGCCATGTTTAATATTTGGTTCCTTTAGAACACAATGTAGTCATTCTGTACCGCTATATATAATTAGTAGGACCTGGAAGATGCCATCAAAATCCAAGACGTCACAGCCCCAAGGTGCGGGAACTTAAGTAGGCGTCGCCACCCGTATTTCGTTCTTGCGCTTTTTCTGGCTTACCAAACGTCTTATCATTGTAAGAGTTGTGTTTTTGGTGTTGTAGAACGGTCATTTACTGATGCCGAAGAAATTATGTTTCACTTTAGTGTCCCTTTAAGAAATGCTGCACACCTGCACATAGACGAGATTGCTTACAGCTCGTAGCGCGAGTGCCAACCGCGCCGCTACACTCGACACCAGATGCTGCTTTCTGGTGAGGACTGCGGAAAACGGGAAGAACTGGCTGCGTCTACGGTAGATGTGTTCTTACCGCGTGTCCTGAGCGGCATGTGCGAAGACAATTCGTGCGAGCCGTCGTTGGCTGAACCAACAACCAGCGAACGAGGAAAAAGTGCATGCAAGAGCCCTGCGATCAACCTTCAGGCGGAGAAAAGAAGTGTGTGTTTGTATGGAGCACATTTGCAACAGAAGTTTCCTGCGGCGCCTTGGAAACGACACTATAGGATAATGGCCTTAACTTGAACACACCGTGCCCAACAAGCCTGCTAGAATGGATATTCGTTTTGCGGTCGTTCGCTACGCGATCGCGTGCGTCTTACCTTTCCGCCTTGCGGCCCTGCGATGTACATATCATAACAACGCCGTTTATAAGACTTCAAGGCGCCTTTGTTTTGCGTCTGCTCGGCTCACATTCCGGACGGAAAGCCCACGGAGGTCAATTCGTACATAAAATCGCGTTTTGGATACGAAAGAAAGGAAAGCGGGAAGCGTACGAGTGCACGTGTATCTGTCGACTTCGCGCAGCGATTGCACCGTTACGGCCGCAAATAAACAAAACTGCACGGAATTTGAAGTTTTCCGTGTCCTGCTTTTTCCATGCACATGAACGAGCCGCGTACTCGCGACGGGGAAAAGAGAAAGCAGCATGACTAGCATGCGCACAAACACGACTGTGCACACGTCAATGACTCGCTGGGTCTTTTCTATTGCGAGAGCAACTATGTGGACACTCCAGGCGCATTTCTGCCGTCACCGTGAGGTGCCGTATGAGTGAAAGCATCTTTCTCTATGGCGAAAGCGTGTAGGGCGAGCGGGCGAACGCGGTTCAATCTCGCGTGCGCGACGAGGAACGCAGCCCGGATGAGTGCCCCCTCCTGCGGAGCGCGAGGCATGGGGGTGAGGCGACGGAGGAGGGGCGTTATTCTCCCGCGGCTGCTACGGAGCCTCGATGCCCTCCACGCCCGCCGCTGCGTACAGTGGACCCAACCGCAGCGTCTACTACGGCGTTGGCCACGCGTATCGCGGACGCCGTAGTAGACGCCTTTGACGGAGCCCGTAGGGACGCGTTGCCGGCACTCGTGTGTCTCGAAAGCAATCTGCAACGTGGCCAAAGTGCGCGCCCGCGCGGGCCTCCTCTTTAGAACTATCTGCGATGTTTGCAGAGTGCATGCAGTGCCGGTAGCTTCCTATGTGCTGTGCTTTCGACGTTTCGTTCGCGTTGAAGCGACAAATGTAGTACGGAGGTGAATTGGCTCGCGGCTGCTGCCACGATCCCCAACTGCAGCGTTTTCAGGAACAGTTTCCGCTGTCATTGAGGGATATGTGTTCATGTTTACCTGTGAGCGGGTGACACGGTGCTCGTTAATTTGATTAAAACACGTTGACGGGCTAGTTTGTTTGAATCCATGATATAATGAGTAAGCGCGACTGAACAAGAATGTAGAGGGAAGTATACATGCAAAGACAGCGTTGTCTCTGTGTGTCTGTTTCTTTCTACTTCCTCTTTGAGTCACGCTTACACATTCTATCATTGTTAATTTAGTTAGTAATCGAACGTTTACAAGTTTATACGGCCAATAATACTAGTATCCTTACTTCGTACAGCTATCTACTGATTTGCTACAGCAATCGGTGCTTTGCCTTTGGGGCGGAACTGAGATTTTCTTCCTTTCTTTCGCGCATTGTGTGCGTACTGCTATAATTGTGCGATGCCAACCCTCGGCTACACGAGAGCCATATTAGGCGCTTCAAACAGAGCTGGTGTCCCGTTCAGCGATTACGTCGTACGTGGATGCACACATTCGCTATTGACTGCCAGGGCAACTGAGCGCGTGTAAGCTCACGCGATATAATGCTCCTATCCGGTGCACACCGGACTGGCCCACCAATCGACTATGCTGCTGAGTGTGTCTGTTGTGAGCGTGAAGTAAATGCTGCTGACGCTTCCTTCGCGTCAGAGTCTTACGCTAACACGCAGGAGCCAGAGCTGCGGCTGCGTGCGGCGTGAAAAACATAGAAAGTAACTTTATTGCACTCATGTCGATCGTAGTAAGCTAAGAACCCACGATGATCGAGATGACAAAGTCGGGTAAAAATGCAGCACAGTTATTGTAATGCGCTAGCACGCGGCACAAGTACGATAATTTCCTTTAAAAAAATAAAATAGAAAACCTCACTATAGCGACACAGTGTCAATACAGCGTACTAGATGTCGCCTAGTCTCTTTAATACAGTGCCTCAAGCCTCTCCAAAGTGTGCATAATGAAGCAGATCTCGCAGAAAGAAAGCTTGGTTACCTGCGCGACATGCACTGTAACTGCATGAATTAAACAGACGACGCTGCGGCTTCGTTGAAGCAGATAGTGTTCTCACGCTAAATTATCTCCATGATATTTTTCTTCTGTCAGCTGAGATGTGATCGCAATGTACACGCATTCCGAGACGACGAGACAGCTGCAACGCGTTCGGAACCATCCATCGCAGGCGATCGACAACTGCCGCCCGCCGCTGTTCCCGCTGTACCCCGTCCTCCTCGTCATCATCATCATCATAGCAAAAACACGGCGGCCGCGCTGGAAATTCTCGTCCATGGATATGCGTGAAGAAATGGTGCATACAGGACAACGACGACGACATCGTTTCTGGTGCAGGAGGACGCCCGCGAAGCATCCAACGATATCTCTGGCAGGTGTTAATTGCGATGAGGACGTCGCTTGTGACCAGCGCGATTTAGAGCTGAGCTTACGGTAAAGAAAGGCGTGCCATATTCGAAATTTTTCGATTTTCTAGAACGCTATCGGCTGACCTTTCGTGATGGGTCACCGTGTATCGCATGCCATGTGTGCTCCCAAGTGCAAATGCCGTCAGCTTGGCTGAGAATCCCATGAGAAAAGTAGACAGAATGGGTGTGCAGGAACAGTTCCGTTCATGGAACCACCAGGTGGCATTAGAATATGCGCAGATCCAGCTAAGCTGAACAAATGTCTTGTACGAGGGTGTTATTCTTTGCCTAGTAAAAGCCGTGGAAGCCTTCTTTGAGACTCGGTGCGCATAGCAACATTGTACACTTGGCGACTCGCTTAATGCAACAAAACTGGGCTACGAGATTCTAAATGACAGTGTAATTCTGTGCTTGTAAGTGCACGTAAGATGAGCCGCGTGATTAAAACTGTCGTCCGAGTTCACGACGTATGGACTTTGTCCTGTAGGAACATACCTGTCGCGAGCTGCCTGGCGGCCCATCACGACGCGACCTATATTTAAAGCATTTTTTTTTTCAGTCCAATATCTTTAAGGTGACTATTGCGACTTTTGGTTGATCATCCTGAAATGGCATCATAAGTAGCCCAATAAGAAGGACCACACAAGAAAAACAAAACAAACACACCAGCGCTAGCTTTCGACAACAAAGTTTCATTTCGGGATCTGTTGTACTTATACACACACAAGACCAGGTACCCAGCGATTTGAGTGCCGCCATATTGTCACGTGGTAGTAACGTTATAAAACACAGAGCAGCAATAAAGTGAAAGACAAAACTAGCTTTTATTGGGCGAACCTGTGCCCACAAAGACAGGCTACACTTAAAGCACAACGATAGCGGCGAACACAGTCGGCGATCGTCGAAAATCTGACCAGCGGGTCAAGCGAGTCGGCTTTTATACATGAGTCGTCGAATATTCCAGAGTAATCGTTGGGACACGCGTGCCTTGCACAAAGTTCTACATTATTCGCGTCGCGCACACAAGTGATCAGATTACACAAGGTTCGGTCAGAGACAGCGGATAGAAGCATCGATAACATTCCAGAAACCTCCGATACATGCAGGCGCGTCCGGCGCTGTGCGATAACATTTGTTAGGCGGTAAAACATGTCGCCCGATAAAGACAAACAAGTACACGTGTCACTACCCTCCTGTTAAAAAGCATCCACCCGATGCTGCACACAAACGAAAGTAAGGAAGAAGCACTCGTAGCAAAGAGAACAACAAAACAAGGAAAGTTCGTCAGCGTCCGTAAAAGGTTTTAAGACGCACAACGTGGACCACTTCAGATCGTGCGCGGCGCCGCTGTGAATGCGAAATGCCGTCTGGCACGACCTCATAGTCCAGTGCGCCAATACGTCGGATGACCTTGTAGGATGCGAAATAGCGTCGCAATAGTTTCCCACTCAGTCCTCGTCGGCGTATCGGGGTTCATACCCAAACACGGTCGCCGGGCTGGTACTCGACGAAGCGTCGTCGGATGTTGTAGTGTCGGCTGTCGGTACGCTGCTGGTTCTTGATCCGTAGGCGGGCGAGCTGTCGGGCTTCTTGGGCGCGCTGGAGATAGGTAGCGACAAGATTCTCTTCAAGGTCAGTGACGTGCGGCAGCATGGCGTCAAGCGTCGTCGTCGGGTTCCTGCCGTAAACCAACTTGAACGGCGTGGTCTGTGTTGTTTCTTGCACCACCATGTTGTAAGCGAAGGTTACAAACGGCAGGACCGCGTCCCACGTCTTGTGCTCAACGTCAACGTACATTGCTAGCATGTCGGCGAGGGTCTAGTTCAGGCGCTCCATGAGACCATTCGTTTGCGGATGGTAGGCAGTTATCCTTCTGTGGCTTGTCTGGCTATATTGCAGAACGGCTTGGTTGAGCTCTGCTGTAAAAGCAGAGCTCAACCGTCCTCTGTCCTCGGTCGGTGATAAGGACTTCTGGGGCACCATGTCGCAGCAGGATGTTCTCGACGAAAAATTTCGCCACTTCAGCTGCGCTGCCTTTTGGAAGAGCTTTAGTTTCAGCGAAGCGGGTGAGATAGTCCGTCGTCACGACGATACACTTATTCCCGGATGTTGACGTCGGAAACGGCCCCAACAAATACATCGCAATCTGCTGGAATGGTCGACGAGGAGGTTCGATCGGCTGTAGTAATCCTGCTGGTATTGTCGGTGGTTTCTTGCGTCGTTGACAGTCTCGGCATGTCTTGACGTAACGGGTGACGTCTGCGGTCAGACGCGACCAGGAATACCTTTCCTGTATCCTCGACAGCGCCCGGGAGAAACCGAGGTGCCTAGCGGTTGGATCGTCGTGTAGGGCGTGCAGTACTTCTGGACGCAGCGTTGACGGTACAACAAGAAGGCAGCTGGCGCGGACTGGTGAGGAGTTCTTCACGACCAGGTTGTTTTGTAGCGTGAACAAAGCTGAGCACGAGGCCGCGGGATCGAATCCCGGCCACGGCGGCCGCATTTCGATGGGGGCGAAGTGCGAAAACACCCGTGTGGTTAGATTTAGGCGCACGTTAAAGAACCCCAGGTGGTCAAAATTTCCGGAGTCCTCCACTACGGCGTGCCTCATAATCAGAAAGTGGTTTTGGCACGTAAAACCCCAAATATTATTAGCGTAAGCGAAGACCACCCGCGCTTAACTCCCCTAGGGACAACGTCGCTGTTCCCTTTCAAAGAGTCGACGAGGCCTTTTAGCTCCGGGTCTGCTCGCTGCTGTTTAGTGAAGTCTTCCGCGCTTATTATTCCAAGGAAGGCGTCATCCTCCTCATCGTCTTGCGGCGGGGGATCGATGGGGGCGTGTGATAAGCAGTCGGCGTCAGAGTGTTTTTTACCGGACTTGTATAGTACGGTGACGTCATATTCTTGCAGTCTGAGGCTCCACCGCGCCAGCCGTCCTGAACGGTCCTTTAAGCTAGCTAGCCAACACAACGCGTGATGGTCGCTGACGACTTTGAATGGCCTGCCATAGAGGTAAGGGCGGAGTTTTGCTATAGCCCAAATGATAGCGAGGCATTCCTTTTCAGCAGTAGAATAATTGCCTTCCGCTTTTGACAGCGACCGGGTACCATAAGATATGACCCATTCAAGTCCGTCTTTCCTCCGGACTAGGACGGCACCGAGGCCTAGTCTACTGGGCTCAGTGCGGATTTCAGTATCGGCGTCCTCGTCGAAGTGTGCAAGTACCGGCGGCAACTGCATGCGTCGTTTCAGTTCTTGAAATGCGTCGGCCTGCGACGTCTCCCACTTGAAATCGACATCACATTTCGTTAGATGTGTTAGCGGCTGCTCGATGCGTGAAAAGTCCTTCACAAAGTGCCTAAAGTAGGCACACATGCCAAGGAACCTGCGCACTGCCTTCTTGTCGATTGGCTGCGGGAACTTTGCGATGGCAGCTGTCTTCTGCGGGTCGGGGCGTACTCCAGATTTGCTGATGACGTGGCCTAAGAACAGAAGCTAATCGCAAGCGAAGCGGCAGTTTTCTGGCTTCAGAGTGAGTCCTGATGATTTGATGGCGTCTAGTACTGTCGCAAGCCGCCTAAGGTGATCGTCGAAATTTCCGACGAAGACGACGACGTCATCCAAGTAAACAAAACAGGTCTGCCACTTCAATCCTGCTAAAACCATGTACATCACGCACTGGAACGTTGCAGACGTCGAGCACAGTCCAAATGGCCTAACCTTGAACTCATAGAGGCCATCTGGCGTGATAGAAGGCGGTCTTTTCGCGATCTCTCTCCTCGACTTCTATTTGCCAGTAGCCAGACTTGAGGTCCATCGACGAGAAGTATTTAGCGTTGCAGAGCCGATCCAATGTGTCGTCTGTCCGTGGAAGGGGGTACACATCCTTCTTCATGATCTTGTTCCGTCGACGATAATCGACGCAGAAGCGTAGGGTTCCGTCCTTTTTCTTTACCAGGACTACAGGAGAGGCCCACGGGCTTTTCGACGGCTGGATGATGTCGTCGCGCAGCATTTCGTCGACTTGTTGCCTAATAGCTTCACGTTCTCGCGTCGAAACTCGGTAAGGGCTCTGGTGAAGTGGTCGAGCGCACTCTTCGATAATTATGTGATGCTTTGCACTGGCGTTTGTCAAATCCTCGATGACAACGAAAAGCAGTCTTTGTATCGTCGAAGCAGATTTCTGAGCTGTTGCTGCTTAATCACGGGGAGACTTCGATTTATGTCGAAGTCTGGCTCAGGAACTATGGTCGTCGGGGTAGATGCGACATAATCCGAGAGGACAAACGCATCGCTGGTATCCAGAATTTCGTCGATGTATGCGATCGTCGTGCCCTTCTTGATGTGGTTGAACTCCTGGTTGAAGTTTGTCAGCAACACTTTCGTGTATCCTCCGTGCAGTCGAGCGAACCCTCTTGCGACGCAAATTTCACGGTCGAGCACTAGACGTTGGTCGCCTTCGATGACGCCTTCTACGTCAGCGGGTGTTTCGGTGCCGACCGAAATAACAATGCTGAGGTGAGGCGGGATGCTCACTTGATCTTCGAGCACACTCAAGGCGTGGTGGCTACGAGGGCTCTCCGGCGCTATCGCTTGATCTTCCGACAGCGTTATTGACTTCCACTTCAGGTCGATGATTGCGCCGTGTTGGTTCAAGAAGTCCATGCCGAGAATGACGTCTCGTGAACACTGTTACAGGATAACGAAGGTGGCAGGGTAAGTCCGGTCGCGAAGGGTAATTGTTGCCGTGCACATTCAGTCGGCGTTATGAGGTCAGCTCCAGCGAACCCGCCGTGGTTGCTCAGTGGCTATGGTGTTGGGCTGCTGAGCACGAGGTCGCGGGATCGAATCCCGGCCACGGCGGCCGCATTTCGATGGGGGCGAAATGCGAAAACACCCGTGTGCTTAGATTTAGGTGCACGTTAAAGAACCCCAGGTGGTCAAAATTTCCGGAGTCCTCCACTACGGCGTGCCTCATAATCAGATAGTGGTTTTGGCACGTAAAACCCCAAATATTATATTATTATTAGTTCCAGCGATGCGAAATCGAGGGCCTTCCCACATAGTCTTAATTTTTTGTGCGGCGATGTATCCACTCATGACGGAGTAATCAGTCATTGTGTCGACTAAGGCGGTGACTGCGTGGTCGTCGAGAAGCACGTCGAGGTCGGTGGTTCTTTGACTTACATTACAAGGCAGCACGAAAACAATCTCAAAAACCAGAAGGAACTCAGGAATGCATTACAAATTTTAGTGCCTCTTGAAGCACACTCGAACATTCCAGTTCTTTTGCGGACAATGACAATGAACGCTGACAGATGGCCTCTGAGTTTCCATGATTAATCTGACAATTTCACATTTACTCCTGCCAAAATAACGGTATCTTCTAGAAGTGGGCGGCACGCGCATGTCTTGCAGTGAAAAGCTAGAATACCATCACCTGACACACTCTTCAATTCGTTTATGTGCTCTCTCAAGCGTGCATAAACGCAGTTTCTCGTCCGACACCTGTGTGCAATTTGCCACGATAGAATGCGATAAACTACCACTGCCGCGGATGCGACGAACTTACGGTTTCTGCCACAGAGCGGCTGCACTCGTCTTCATCGCATTTCCCCTTTTCCGAAGGTTTGTCTGCGGAACATGACTGCCCTCTCGCCACTGAATGTGGGTGCACGTACGTACACCTACATTCAGGCATTCCTGACCGACCGCACGGCTCAGATACACTTTGGCCCACTCACCTCCCTCTCTTTTACTTTACGGAGTGTTGGCACCCCGCAAGGGTCCGTTCTGTCCCCCTTTCTATTTAATATCACCCTAATCCCTCTGGCCCGACAATTGGCAACCATACCCCATCTCATACACACCCTCTATGCCGACGACATCACGCTGTGGACTACCCACGGCAGTGACGGCGGCATAGAGGACACTCTCCAATCTGCAGCCACCCTGACCCAAAATTATGCTGCCAGTATCGGTCTTTCTTGCTCCCCAGAAAAATCCGAACTGCTACTAATCAGACCTCGTAATCGCTGCTCCCCATGCTCCCCCATCACGATCGAGCTGGACGGACGCCCAGTGCCGGAGGTTGAAACCCTCCGAGTACTGGGACTCCATATCCAGAGTGATGGTAAAAACACCACCACCCTGAAGAAACTCAGGCAGATTGCAGGTGCGATTTCGCACCTCATTCGCCGGGTTTCAGCACACCAGCACACCATAGGCATGAAGGAGCGCGACCTATGTCGCCTCATCCATGCCTTCGTCCTCAGCCGTGTGCTTTACACAACCCCATATTTACACTTATCCCGACACGGTACTAATGCCCTTGATGCATTAATACGCAAGGCGTACAAAGTAGCATTAAAACTACCCATTAATACACCCACAGACAGACTATTCGGCCTGGGCCTCCACAACACTATCGGGGAACTTATAGAAACCCACCCACAGGCGGAATACATTCGCCTGACATGAACATCCACTGGGCGGCACATCCTGGACTCCCTCGGGATCCGGATACCGGCCAACGACCCTACACAACTCGCCACCCCACGCCACATCCACCGGGAGCTGCTTATTAAGCCACTCCCGAGGAACATGCATCCACAACACCACGAGGCGCGCCGCCGAGCTCGAGCTAAGGCGCTCCATCGCTATTACGGCCCCGAACCGGATGCCGTATGGGTGGACGCCGCATGCATGGGAGAGCAAGCGGTTGCCGCCGTGGTGGACTCCTCCCTCTCCCCACTCATCACACTACCCCTCCCCCCACACACTTCCCCAGAAGCTGCAGAGGAAGCTGCGATTGCCATTGCCATCACCCATACGGAAGCCTGGTACATAATAACAGATTCAAAAACAGCTATACTAAATTTTGCACGAGGCCGAGTCCATGTTCCTGCTTTTTGCATACTGGACTCGCCCGTTGCACCTCCACCCCGCCATGTGGAGCTGATATGAGTGCCTGCGCACTCCGGGAATCCCGGAAACGAGGCTGCCAACCTTTTAGCCCGAGGTTCTATTAACCGGGCTCAGGTGGCCTCCGATCCGGGATTCACGAAGGAGCGCATGCACTCTTTCAGCGATCTGACGCAGGCTTATAGGGCAGCGCGTCAGATCTACCCCCCACCTCACCCATCCCTAGACAACAGGCATGCGACACTGTGGAGGCGACTCCAGAGCCACACACTCCCCTCCCCTGTCACCCTATTCCATTACCATCCCTCTTTCCCCACGCCCGCCTGCGCCCTCTGTCCCGAACCGTTCGCATCCGCCATCCACATCCTCTCGCTTTGCCCGGCGGACCCTCCCCCGCGGGGCCTGGAGCACCTGACATCGTGGGAGGACTGGGAGACCGTGCTCCGCTCTGAGGACCCGGCAACGCAGACCATCGCGACCAGCCGGGCTGCCAGTGTTATGGACCTACGGAACATAAACACTTGAGTGGACTACGGTCGTGCGGGGGCCCAGGGGCCTACGTGGCCCGAACACCTCTGTTTAAATAAAGTTTTTAACAACAACAACATCTGCGGAACGATAATCAGTGCGTTTCCTCGGTGTCGTATCGTCTTCAGGCTGTGCGAAACCTGGTTGGACCACGGCAATTTTCTTCTGGTCCCGACCGCCGCCATCCGCTGTTCCAGGGTGATTGCTCTTCCGGAAGATGCTCTCCTCTTTCACGCTTCGATAATGATGATGAGAATTATGATAATAAATTTATTTGCATTCCCTTCGAAACGGGGCAGTTACAGATCATGAGCGAGCAAGTGAGGCAAGGCGGCACTCTCGCGGTTATCGATGCATGGACGCTATGGGGAAGGTTTCCTCTAGAGCTCGCTACGTTAACTCTACGCTGATCCCGAGTTGACATGTGATAGCCAATGAGCATGGCTCGCTTAGACATTACACTTCACCATCCGCGTTTGAAAGCAATAGACTATTTAATACCCTCAAAAAGTGATGAGACGCTTCCACGCGGCGATGCTCCCAAGATCGGCAGGTCGTGATCAAAAGGGAGTCCTTGCCGGACAAAGTTCGGGCCAGGAAATCATAACACGCTGGACATCGATCGTTGGACATCAAATCACAACTTTTACGACGCTTGTGGGCAACGATTAGCACAGTTATTTTCAACGTATGTAACAAAAGTGATAAGCTACGGATCAGCTACGGGAGGTGTTAGATATGGCGCCGTTTCCTGAGGCTACTTTGAGTTCCCCAAAGCACTTCGAATCGCAGCACAGCTAATTGAGGAATGCAGAAGCAGGGGTGCCACATTCCTGAGGCAGGACACTTGCAAACAAGTTCGTACGCCGCCGGGATTAGAAGGGGCCATCGGACAATAGAGCCCAATCGTCACCCCTCTTCGCCTTTGAAGAAGGCATTTGCCACCACTGCGGAGCCGTACCACCGGGAGCAGGTGGGCCCTCGTACAATGGAGCATGAGCGCCCCCCCCCCCTTCTCCACCTTAGAAGAAGTTCATTGCAAGTCTGCGAGGCAAGACCGCAGAGAGCCGCCGGGTGTGACAACGCGATACGGGCGCCAACCATTGGCTGAAAATGGCGTCATCTGAGCGGACTCTCCCATTGGTAGAACATGACGCGACTTCCAGTCCTCGAAGGGCTTAAAAGAAGCATTCCAGAGAGACCAGAGCATTTTCCCGCATTCCATGATTCACCTCTCTCGAACTTCTTGCCGCGGGCCGCAGCGTCCGAGTTTCTGCCGGCCCGTAATGACTGTACGACTGTTACTTGTCTCTCACCTCTCTGTATATAATGTAAACTAAATACTCCCAAGTTTTGTCTTCATCCCGAAGTCCGGCCTCCAACCCCTACATCTGGTTGGCAGCGGTGAGATCGCCTCCGAATGCAACAGTTGGTGGCAGCGCTACGGATCAACCTTCGCCGAGAAAGATCCTAAGGAACCGGGAAGAGCGAAGAAGAGAGAGCCTTCGTCGAAAGAGGTCCGAAGAAACTGGGAGTAGCGAAGAAGGAGCGAGCCTTCGACCCAGGGAGTCCGGAGGAACCGGGAACAGCGGACAAATGAACCGGATGGCAGGGTGCTGCAACCGTAAGTGAGCGCGTGGTTTTTTTTCCTTTTGATTCGCCAGACTCAAATGTTGTGTGTTCATTTTGATAGTTCTGGGAATCGAGAGTTTATTGCATTGTGTGTTTGCACAAATTAAGGGAAACAGTTCTAACCACCTGTCGGGGCAGCTGCCATGGATCTTAGAAGGTTGACGAGGTTAGACTTGTTGTTGGTGTGCGACGATTTGGGAGTTGAGGCGGACGAACGGATGAAAACGCCAGCTATAATAAAGGCGATTAACGATAGTGGCAATGATGGCAAAAGCACTGAGCTTGCTTGGGGGGTGATACAGGAACCACGGGAGCGTGAGCGTCGTGTACGTGTGCGAGAGCGTCGTGAACTGAAGAGTGAGAGTAAGCGTGAAGAACGCGAGAATGAACGGAAGCATGAGCTTCAAGAACTTACTCTTAGGTGTGAGCGTCACGAACGTGAGAATCAACGCGAACGTGAGCGTGAACAAAAGTATGAGAGAGAGAAGGCAGCACTGATCAAAGAGATACAGTATTGTGATCAGTTATTGGCACAGAGACAACGGCTGTCTGAGAATTCTGTAGGTAGTACAGAGCGAAAGAATGAGGCAGCATCGAGCGGATTTTCGCCAGAAGCCGACGAAAAGAGTAGTGCCTGTGAGATTAGCTGCAGATTTATAAGTGAAGGGAAAAGGCTAGCCGCTAACGATGCCTTAGTGGCAACAGAGGCCGTTAAAGGCCGTAGTAAGAGCGACGAGGTGCTGTGCCTAAAGATGACTGTGGAGACACCTAGGCCAGCTGCGAACAAATTGGCACAGTTACCGAGCGTGTGCGTCGCTGGTAATGTTAGCGAGGTTGCTAGCAAAGAAAAGGGTACTGCTGACCCGACAGACGCGAGCACCCATATAGAGGCAGATGTGCGTGCAGAAGTGAAGTGCGAACTGGACGATGCAGTTGAGAGTAGTTCTCGGGACGGCGAGCTCCGTAGTTCACGAGAGAACAACTGCATTGTTCAGGGATCGGTGCGGCTCTCCGCCAGTCTAGATAGCCTAGATAGGGATGGTTCAGTTATTAATCATTCGGACTGTGCGCGTGAGACAGCGATCGATACCGACGGGCTGTGTGCCGATGCACAGCGTGAGCTGGGCAATGTAGCAGAGGGCAGTTCGCAAGAGTGCGAGTTGTCTAACTCGAGTAAAGCCTGCTGCATTGTGCCAGAGTCGGTTGGGCTGTCCGCCAGTCGAGGCAAAGTGAAAGTAGATTTAAATGTAAATCACTCAGACTGTGCGGGTTAGAGACCGATCCGGGCCGACGAAATGTGTACCGGCCAGCACGAGGCACGAGGCGACATGAAAGCGAGTGCGAAGAGAAAGCGCTGTAAAAAGAAGCGCGGTAAAGACCGAAAGACGGTAACTAATGTAGCGCCGCCAAAGATGGCGAGAAACCCAAAAGGGCAGGGCGCGAGGAAGAAGGTGCGGTCGTCACGGACGATGTTGACGCATCGAAAACGTTCGAGCCACCGGTCAAAAGGGGACCGCGAAGCATGTTCTGTAGGGACGCGGACAAAGGGCACGGGGCAGGTAAACTCCTCGTCGTTCCGTAGTTCTTTTCAAAGCTCAGCGTGCAGTTCGAAGAAACGCAAGGTGGCAGGACGAGACCAGGTGGGGAGTAGCGACGCGGTGAATCGAGTTTGTGAGGAAAGCGGGGCGCCAGGACGCAAATTGGCAGGAGACCATAACGTCTTGGGGGAGCTGATAGTGAATCAGCCCTTTTCTTGTTTCTCGGCAGCAAGAGTAGCTTTCAAACAGCGCCCACCTCGAGTCCGACTGAAGGTATGAGTCAGACATAAGCGTTTGGAAAGGGAGGCCAAGAGCGCTTCCGTAGAAATGGAGTGTTTTGTTTTGAGCATCGGAAAGTTTTCGCGAATCGAGACTAGGGTTTCTTTCACTGTGTAAGGTTTGAGCTTTGTTTATGTTTCCGTTCGAGAAGCTCGAGATTTGAAAGATGCGTTTTAGGTAAACAAGTAGTCTCGCGAGGTGCTCTTAATAAGTAGATAGGCTTTTTTTTTGTGTGTGTGAGTAAGCTGAAGGTCAAGGTTATTGTCGAAAGGCCTATGGTAAAGCGCGTGTGTTATTTAACCTTCTTTCTTTTTAAGTTTTGAATTTTCTAAGGTTAAGCGCGTAGATTTTCAGTGAGTGCATGAGTTGCGCTGAGAAGCGTTCTTAGTTCCATTAGCGCGTGTCCTGTGTGGGCGGAAGGAAGCAGATTTATAACTGGGTTGCTGGTGTGTGTTGAGGGCAGCCGTATTCTGACTTCTTTAGTGAGTACGCGTGGAACGAGTTATTAAAAGACGCATTATTTTAAGGGTTCTGCGGAGTGTGTAATTCACGCAAGTTTAATTGTTCGTTTACGTCACGTGTCCTGTAGGACTTGAAGGGAAGAAACGTGGGTAAGCGTAAATGAAAAGTTTGCCTACAACGCAAGTACGCGTTCTGTTTAGTGACCACAAGGCTAGTGCGCTTGTGATTACGTACTTGTGAGGTTGACCAGATTGTTCAGTGGCACCAATGCGTGCGATAAGTACGCCACTGCGATAGATTAGAAACATGCTGTTCGTGTAGTTAGGCAACTTAAGTTATGTTCGGCTGTTTTCATTTGTTGTTTGCATCGTCAACGACCCTTTTGTTTTGCAACAACAATAGTACTCTGGTCTTGTCGGCAATCGAGGAGAAATGGATAGCTGTTTGGAGGGGTGGTTGAAACTGTTTTGTCAAAATTGGGGAAATAAATGATCAGGGTTCATTTTGACTCAGAAATAGCCTGGCGAGTCAGGGGTGAAGAGCCTGCGCTTACGCGTGGTGCAGCGCTGTGTTGTTTTGTTTGTTTGACGTATGTTCTCCAGGGCCCAGGATCCCGAAGGTTGTCAAACGAGGCTCGACCCCAGTACCCTGCAGCTTCTTTCAGCGTTCCTCATGGCCAGCGAATTGAGTTCACCGGCCATTCAGAACAACCGGGGCGAGGACGAGCTGTTAGATATGGCGCCGTTTCCTGAGGCTACTTCGAGTTCCCCAAACCACTTCGAATCGCAGCACAGCTAATTGAGCAATGCAGAAGCAGGGGTGGCACATTCCTGAGGCAGGACACTTGCAAACAAGTTCGTACGCCGCCGGGATTAGAAGGGGCCATCGGACAATAGAGCCCAATCGTCACCCCTCTTCGCCTTTGAAGAAGGCATTTGCCACCACTGCGGAGCCGTACCACCGGGAGCAGGTGTGCCCTCGTACAATGGAGCATGAGCGCCCCCCCCCCTTCTCCACCTTAGAAGAAGTGCACTGCAAGTCTTCGAGCCAAGACCACAGAGAGCCGCCGGATGTGACAACGCGATACGGGCGCCAACCATTGGCTGAAAATGGCGTCATCTGAGCGGACTCTCCCATTGGTAGAACATGACGCGACTTCCAGTCCTCGAAGGGCTTAAAAGAAGCATTCCAGAGAGACCAGAGCATTTTCCCGCATTTCATGATTCACCTTTCTCGAACTTCTTGCCGCGGGCCGCAGCGTCCGAGTTTCTGCCGGCCCGTAATGACTGTACGACTGTTACTTGTCTCTCACCTCTCTGTATATAATGTAAAATAAATACTCCCAAGTTTTGTCTTCATCCCGAAGTCCGGCCTTCAACCCCTACAGAGGCAACGCCCTGAGGCTTCCTCGTCGCCAGCCACCATGCAGCCGACCTTTTTTTCATATTTCGCGGGCTTTTTTTCTTCCAACCCGGTAAGAAAGGACTACGTGGTGCGTATCGTAAAGGAAACAACTCGATCGGTGGTTTCTGAAGGTGCTTTACAAATCTGGTCGTCAGCCAATAATTAAAAAATTGGGTAATTAAACTTTTACTCACCCAATTACTGAGTTATGGGGAAAACAAAAAAAATTTCTGAGTTACTATGTGCTATCGCGAATAGTATGCATTCGGTTCAATTCGCTTCCGACAGGCATTTTTGTTTTTAAATTCTTGGCTCAAGTTGTTTGAGACACTTTGTATAGCTACCCTCCGGGGGTAGTCAATGTCCGTCCGACCGTCACGTTTCTTCTCCAGTTTCTCGCGAATGCTCTGTACCTCTCATGTAGGTATCGCGGTAAAATCCCACTGAAATCTGCCGCTAAGATCTCTCTATCATTACGCCAAATTTCATTTACCTATCTTAATTAGTTACTTCACAGCGACGTTGTAAACGTTACAGAATTCCCGTCTGCTGTCAATACATGGCCGTCTACGGAGGGAGTATGGTTGCAGAAAACGAATGTAAATCTTCTTTTCCGAAACCATCCCGAAACAAGTTATATGACAATTAGCCGCTAAGACGAATCTAACATGACGCCGAGTTTAATCTACTTCTGATAAATACGTAGTTCACAGTGAAGTTGCACGCACTGTGGAATTCCCGTGTGCCGTGCGGCGGCACACGCACACGTCACTACTTCTTAAAAGAACAAGAACAAATCACAGTCAAAAGAGGCACTGGTTGTCTGTGTCCTTCGATGATGATAATAATAATAATAATAATAATAATAATAATAATAATAATAATAATAATAATAATAATAATAATAATAATAATAATAATAATAATATAGGTGCATCGATTGAGGGTAAACACATCACAGCTTCGCTGCTTGTCCTACTTCAAAGAGTGGAAGGGCTGGTGAACTATATTAAAGATGTGCCGGGAGAACTGGAGGCGATAATTTCGGCGATACCTACACTCCAAGTTTTTGTTTTCCCGACTGCCTAATCTGCTAAAAAATTGTCAAATCTGAGAAATAGTTGAAGCTCAGTCGTCATTTCAGACAGTTCACGGTGTAGCTAGTAAAAGAATTCCAACGGAAACGCTTAACAACGTGTAGAAAAACTAACGATCAGATTGATCGCATTCTAAAGGCGTGGTGACGAAAGAGTTAAAATGAAATGCTAATAGAAGCGTAATGTAACGGAATCACGCAACCCCACCGACCACCAAAAAATCAATGCTTTAAGGTTTCATGCAGAACAGTGTAGCAAAACGGCTTCCAGAGCTGCTTTATGACCACGTGTTGAATGGCATGTTGGCATCTCTTCCGCGATGGCTTTCTCTTTGTGTGGGTGCGTGCGTGTTTTTTACACGCTACGCAACGGGTTACAGCGGCCCCGTTTGGCCCGCGGAGGCTGTTTTCACTCGGAGCGTGCAATCGAAAGCCCCGTCCGTGCATTTTCCCTTTCACGACGCACCTTTGCAGCCGCCGTGTCTTCTTGCGTTCCCTCTCGTCTCCCATCCACGAGGCGTTTGTTGTTTCCCCAATCTTTTTTTCCTTCCCCTAATTTTTTTTCTTTCTTTTTCCGGAGCACGCTTGAACTGAGCATGTGAAAAGGCGTAGGAACACTTCCCCTCCTACCTCGTGACAGCACCCGGGGTCTCAAGACTTGCAGCTGGAGCCGGCGCATGAAACCGCCGATGATAAAACAGGGCTCCTCTTTTTTCACTTGCGCCACGCGCAACAAAAGCAGACAAACAGAAAGGAGCGCCCCCACACAAAAGGGTAAATGAGGGCGCGAACGAACAAAGCCGTGCGCCCTCCTCCGGTTCGGGGTCCCGGCCCGATCGCTCTCACGCCGCCGGCCGAGAGGCACGCGGAAACGGCGCCACGTAACGGAAGCGCGCGTCTCGCTCCGCGTGCTGGTGGCCAACGGATGTCGCCGGGACGCGCGAACTCTCTCGTGGCAGATACGCGCACGGTTACGCACTCATCGGAACTATGACGTGCACGCCAGCTCTTACCGAATTTTCGCGAATTCAAAATAAACGTTACCACCACCTTCACAGCGAATACCAGACGGCGCGGTGATAAGTTTGAAAACTGGCACAACTGCAGCCTTCCACATCGCCGGAAATTCGCAGCTCGTGCAGACATCAGGCGGACTGCAACGTGAGACATGCGGAAGGTGCCGCTCTAGCGTTCAAGAATTGTTGTGACCGAGTGCAATAATTCAGCAGACTCGCTCGGCTCAGACGCGGCCGAGCCTTCCGATCCGAGCGCAAAGCTGTCCCGTCGAATGCTGTCCACCACCGCGCCGCGAGACGTGTTGAACAACGTGAGTCAGTTTACGACGGGCGCAACGAGGGGAGCCCTGGGTGCGGCCGCGCATGTGCAGCGAGCGAAACATAATTAAAGAAATCGCACAAGCGCGCGGGTCGTCATTCATCAGGCGGACCGAGACACCATTTATCACGTCTTCTCCACCAACCTCTTTTTTTTTTTTCTTGCGTCTCGGCTTCGCTTTGCAGTTAGTCGAGCGCCGCCGTATTAAGCGCAGTCTTGGTCATCAATAAAATTTGAGCGCACTCCTCCTCTCCAACACTCGGCAGCCAATGGCCGCGCTTCGCATCTTCTCGGCCATTTTGGTGCATGCGGTAGCCACACCGACTCTTTCGGCGAAAGAACGTAGTAACCCGTAGAGAAACAATCGCTTTAGGCTAAAGGCAGACTTTCAAAATCAATATATTTGCCTCTTGCTCCCTTACAGGAACACTGCGTTTGATTGGATCACAGTCGACCTCGAGCCATTCGCCAATTGTGGGAAATACTTGGGATTGTAAAAAAGCGCAATACGCCCTACGAAGGAAGACAGACGGGCTGCGGAAATATTGAAGCGTGCCCCAGAGCAATGCACTTCATTCAGAATCCCAGCTGTCTCTGCGCGGCGGAGACCTTGGCGGCTGACATAACAAAGCTGCATTAAAGACATCCGTTTTATCTAATTATTTTGTCAGAAAACGACAAAAATGTGCAAATATACGCCTTTCACTGCCTGTACAAATGCACCTGCCTCAGAGAAGTAATTCAGGAATGGCCGCTCACTTCTACGAGGTCGCAGGCATTTTGAGGACATACATGAAGGGAGTACCCACGTAACTAGCTGCGTCGAGTCTTTACGCGACGTTCAAGTGTCGTCAAAGGATGTTGCTTGTTTGCGGACTCCTTTTCCTTTACTTGCACTCGTTTAGCTCCAGCCATCGCTGCTAACCCTGATGGCTGCAGGGAGCTTAGAAAAAAGTCAAAGTAGACAGGATAGAGAATCTCAGTCCGACATAAGCGAAAGTTGCTGCCGCAGTCTGTGAACTGCATATCCATGAAGCAAGAACAATACAAATTTGCCCCGTTACTTAGTGTCCCTTAGTGTCGTGGCCCAGCGCGAAATCAGCGATGCTTGCTACAGGTGACGGATTCTGGCCACTCCAGTCGTCGTCTCTTCGGAACGCTGACTTGAGGTCCACTGCGCCACGTTCCCTCGCGACGCCTCAAATGAGCCGTTGAAAGTGTGGTGATTTTTGTGATATCGCATTAGTGACGTCGTGCGGTGACGTGCCAGCGAAGCAGTGAGGCTTGCGCCGTTATCCTATCGACCATCTTGAGCGCAGATAAGGGCACCGCTTTATCTATTTAAAGAAAGCACTCTCGAAATAAACTCTGGTCTACCCAGCAGGCGTACGAAGCCGCGAAGAGGCAGGACGTCGACGTCGCATCGTGGGAGGCCCAGGCCCAGCCTACTAAACTGCTGGTTCGCATTAAAGGTCACTCTCTCTCTCTCTCTCGAAATAAACTGTTTTCACTGGCTTATCTGCTGTCCGGGCGTCAGTTACTACAGTGGCGACGAGGCACGCTGCCGCCTGTGCAATTCACGAAATGGCGTGGAGCAGCCGCATTGGAGAATTTTATGACAACGATGGTGCGACATCGGAAGAATACGTCGGGCGCATCGAATTGTCCTCTGCCGTCAACGAGTTGCATACAAGAGCGCTGTGCTGCTGAGCTGTGGCGGACCAGAAGTGTACTCTTGGACAGCGATGCTCATCAAACCTCTGCGGCCACCGAATGTCGATTACAAGGTGATCATCGACACGGTGAAGAAATACACCCAGCCGAGGCCATTCGTACTCTATTCGAGGTATGTGTTCTCGAAACGGGACCACGAATGCGGGGAATCTGTTGCTAAGTCACCGTTTTGCGCAGATAATCCGGAAACTGTGGATTCGGCGAGGACAAGTTCTCGCTTGATGAAATGCTCCGTGACCGGTTGGTTTTCAGAATCGCTGATGGAGTGGTTCAGCAACGGCTGTTGCCAGAAAAGGAAATGACGTCCGAAGCCACATACCAGTTTGCATTCACGGCAGAAACTAAGGCTAAGCAGCAGAAAGTGATAAGTGCAACCCGACACGCGACAGAAATCCAGCACGAAATGATCGCGAAGTTTGGCGCGCAAGACACGAAGGGAAGCACGCAAAAAAGCCAAGGCAACCGTATCGCTGGGGCGGCTGAACAGGTTGAGCGGCGCTGTCTTCGATATTTTGGCAGCGACAGGGCGATGCGTTGCCGGTTCAAGAACGCCGTATGTTTCAACGGCTCGCGGAAAGGGCACATCGAAAAAGCCATCGCACCAACTTCGGTATCAGCCCACGTACGGGGAGTGCTTGCCTGCTTCACCTCCGCCGCGGGTCGGCCCGGCATGGCACTAACTTCGGGATCGACCCGCGTCTGGGAAGTTTTTTGCTTACCACGACATGAAAACTTCCTTGGACGGTAGAGGTATAAAGCTTCGCTGTAAAACTATTAGTAGCAAAGCATGGGAAGCTGCAAGAACCAGACACTCGGCTCGTCACCTGGACCAAACAATGTTTCAAGTTTTAGGAGAAATTGTGGTGCCAGTAAAGTTGAAGACCAGAAATTGCAACTCGCTGTTACTGGTCGTCAAGAATTACGGGAACACATTGCTCGGCCGGGATTGGTTCGGGGCATCGCAGATAGAAGCAAGGGCCCTCCATCACATCAGTAAGAATCGAGAAGTTTTCGCTGCTGGGTTCCCGAAAGTTTTTAGCGAGTCTCTGCCTGCCGTGGCGTTGCCGTCTATTGACATCGATCTGAAAGGAGGATCCCTCACCACGTTTCCTGAAATGCCGAAGCATGCGGTTTGCCAGGAAGGATGCTGTTGTGACCGAACTGAATAGGCTCGTGGCGCAGGGAATCATGGAGCCAGCACAATATTCAGAGTGGGCAGCTCGCATTGTGGTGGTGCGAAGAAAGAATGGCTCGCTCAGTATTTGCTGGGATTATCGAAGCACCGCCAACCTGGCTGTCAGAAGCAACGTCTATCCCCTACCGACCAGCAAGGAGCTTTTTGCTGAGCTTAGAAAAGGGCGTATTTTCTCCCAGTTAGACCTGGCACATGCGTATCAGCAAATTTCGGTCGACGCTAGGAGCCCTGAACTGTTCACAAAAAACACGGTGCAAGGACTCTACAAAATTCGTCGGCCGCCGTACAGCGTGTGTGGCACCTGGTCTGCTCCAAAGGGCCATGGACACAATACTAGCTGGCCTTCCCCAAGTAGCCGTCTATCTAGATGACGTCCTGGTGGACAGTGAGACAGAAGAGGATTGTGAACGCGTGCTCACCGACGTGTTTACCCGTCCAGCCAAGGCCAGACACGAGGTGCATGCAAACAAATAGGAGTTTTTCAAGCAAAACATGGAGTTATTGGGCCATCGCATCGACCAAAATGGCGTCTATCCGGCCGAAACCAAGGTAGAGGCAGTCTACCCGGCCCCAACCAACAAAACAGAGCTACATGCATTTTTAGGTATGATAACCTTTTACAATCAGTTCTTGCGGGGTAGGTCTGAAACAGCCGAAAAGCTTTACCCTTTTCTTGATAAAAATGCCAACTAGAAGTAAGATGAAAAGAATCAAAGGATCAAAGCATAAGAATCAAAACATAAAGAAGTCGTTAACGTCCCAGTCCTTGCTGGTACACTTTAACGAAAGCGCTCCCTTGATATTGTCGTGTGATGCGTGTCCGGTAGGTGCAGTATTGGCTCACTGTGACAGTACGGGAAACGAGCAGCCGATTGCCTACGTTTCGAGGACACTCACGAAGGCTCAAATTGACCCATAAGCGCTAGCCGTTGTGTTTGATGTTGGTCATTTTCACCAATACTTAGCCAGGCGAAGATTTGTCATTTTGAGAGACCACAAAGCACTCCAAGGAACCTTCCGGAGGGAAAACAAATTCTCCAAGCTGTGTCACCTCGCATGCTGCGTAGGAGTTTAATGCTGTCGGCGTACGATTACCAACTCGAGTACAGCAAAACGCAGGTAACGCGGGCTGTTTGAGCAGGTTGCCGGCTCCGGGATTTGACCAAGACGCCGAGGTTCCAGGCGACGTCTTGGAAGCCGTGCAGTGCCCACCAGTCACCGCCGGGGATATACCATCATGCACAAGACTTACAGCTTTCAAAGGTGTTGAATTGAATCGTTGACGGCTGGTTGAAAGAGCGGGTTCCCCAAGAATAAGGTCACGACAGACGAGGTGAGACAGCAGCAACTGTCAGTACACAGTGATTGCGTGGTCTCGGGATACCGCGCGGTAGTTCCGTCTGCGTTGCGCAAGCGCGTGCTCGTCCTGCTGCACGCGAATCATCCGCGACTGTCGGCCATGAAGGCTACCGCGAGATCCTACGTTCGACGGCCTCGGATGGACGCGCGGATTGAAGAATTTGAGCGGCACTGCACGGCGTGTCAACAAAACGGCCAAAGTGGACGCCTGCCCACTTTTGCACAAAGTCGGAGCGGCCGTGGAGCAGAATCCATCCCGGCTTTGCGGGGCCTACTGACGGTGCCACGTTTTTGGTGGTCGTTGACGCCTGTACAAACTGGGTGGAGGTGGAAACAGTGACGTCAGCGCACTCGTCTGTCGTCATCGAACGACTACGCAAGACGTTCGCAACGTACCAGCTGCCGGACTTAATTGTGTCTGGCCACGGTGCAGCATTTATGAGCCACGAAATACAGTAGTTGTTCAGCCTAAACGGCATTCAATATACGTATACTGCCCCTTACCACCCATTAAGTAATAGCAGAGCAGAACGCACGGCGCACGAGTTGAAATATGTACTTCAGAAGCAGAGCCGAGGAACACTGGCTTGTAAAGTCTCTCGGCTTTTGTTCAAACAACCTTCCACACCCCACTCGGAGATAGGCAAGGCCCCTGCAAAGCTCACGTGGGGAAGGAACTTGAGGTCGAGCCTGGCAACATTGCCCCCCCCCCCCCCCCCCGACACAACGCATGCGCAATGCATGCGGCAGTCACCACACCAAAGTTTTCAGTGTGGTGACTCTGTTTTTACAAGGAATTTTCGCTCTGGTCCAAAGTGGTAGGCGGCTCGAGTGCTGCGTTGCCAGGGTCGCGTTATGCACACGGTCTAGGCGCACAAATGGACGACATCAGGACCACGGCTTGGTACCCAGCAGCCGCGATCGCACCAGGTGGCGCAAGTGCCTCGTTTGCTCAACCCGATCCCCCAGGTTTCGTGCCCGCGCCTTCCCCTGCAGAACCACCGGTTTTGAGACACTCTACTCGTCAGCGACGTCCAGTGCACCGTTATGGTTTCGATGATTAGCGGGATGTGATGTCGTATTAGTGACGTCGTGCGGTGACGTGCCAGCGAAGCAGTGAAGCTTGCGCCGTTATCCTATCGACAACCTTCAGCGCATATAAGGGCTCCGCTTCATGTATTTACAGAAAACGCTCTCGGAAAAAACAGTTCTTTTTTACTGGCTTTATCTGCTGTCCGGACGTCAGTTACTAAAATGTTATTTTTTCGCCCACGTTGCACATAAAAACCGCGGAGTATAAATCAAAAGTGCACAAGCGTATCGTGCCACAGAAGTGCTTCTGCCAAACCTACATACGCAGAAAACAAAAAAAAAAAGGAATGAAACGAAGAAAAACTGTGCACTCTCCTCCTCCATTTCTTTTTTTCTTTGTTCTCTAACGTTGTGCACGCTGGGGCTACGTGTGCGCTTTCGACACTGGGCAAGTAAATATTCTCGCCTTCTTCAAGGGCGTACATTTATGAGAGGCGCATAATAATTTATAATATTTTACAGTCCAACAAAATATTTATTATTATTCGGGATAGTGTACATGGCTCTATGGCATTAGGATAAAGTCACCAGGAAGGGCGGCTTAACCTAGGTTAAGCAAGCCCTGCTTAACCAAGTTTACTGTTTTTTCCGCACTTGACCTCCATGACTAAATGTTACTCCCAGATCAATGTTTTCTATAATGTCATCTTTGACAATTTGATGTTAATGTATTATCTACAGCAGACTTACAAGCAGTTGCATTGGAAATTTCATCATCATCATCATTAGCTTATTTTATGTCCACTGCAGGACGAAGACCACTCCCTGAGACCTCCAATTACCCGTGCCCTGCGCCAACCGATTCCAACTAGCACCCGCAAATTTCCTATTTTCGTCGCACCATCTAGTCCTCTGCCGTCCTCTAATGCGCTTTCCCTTCTCTTGGTATCCATTATTTCACTCTAATGGTCCAACGGTTATCCAATCTGTGCATTACATGACCTGCCCAGCGCCATTTCTTTTCTCTTAAAGGGACACTAAACGGAAACAATAAATCAATTTAGACTAATGAAACAATTTTTTCAGAACCCTGCAGGCAGTCATCTCAAAGAGACAGTTTGATTATTAGATGAGAAAATGAAGGTCCAAGTATCAGTATTTGCATTTCGTGCCGAAACCCCAGCGCCGGTACGTCAGCGTGACGCCAGGGATTCCAAAGTATGTTTTCGCATTTGGGCAGCGTTGGCTGAGTAAAGGTTCCCCAAACTTCTCATGTTTATTATTTGGTTCCTTTAGAACACTATGTAGTCAATCTGTACCGCTATATATAATTAGTAGGCCGTATAAGATGCCATGAAAATCTATGACGTCACAGCCTTCAGGTGCAGGAACTTAAGTAGGCGTCACCACCCGTATTTCGTTCTTGCGCTTTTTTCTGGCTTACCAAACGTCTTATCGTTGCAAGAGTAGTGTTTTTGGTGTTGTAGAACAGTAATTTTCTGATGCAGAAGAAATCATTTTTCACTTTAGTGTCCCTTTAATGTCAGTTAGAATAAATATCCGCTATACCCATTTGCTCTCTGTGCTCTTTGATCGAAACCGCTCTCTCTCTCTGTTTCTTAAAGTTATGCCTAGCATTATTCGTTCCATCGCTCTTTGCGCGTTCCTTAGCTTGTTCGCAAGCTTCTTTGTCAGCCTCCAAGTCTCTGCTCCATATGTCAGCACTGGTAAAATGCACAGACTGTATACCTTCCTTTTCAATGATAACGGTAAGCTTCCAGTTAGGAGCACACGATGCCTGCCTTATGCGATCCAACCCATTTGTATTCTTCTGAGAATTTCCTTCTCATAATCAGGGTTCCCTGTGATTAATTGAGCTAGGTAAACGTACTCCTTCACAGACTCTAAAGGCTGACTGGCTATCCTGAACTGTCGTTCCCTTGCCTGGTTATACATCATTATCTTTGTCTTCTGCATACTAATCTTGAACGCCGCTCTTACACTCTCCCCGTTAAGGTCTTCAATCATTTGTTTTAATTCGTCTGCAGTGCCGCTGAATAGAACAATGTGATCAGGAAACCGAAGGTTGCTGAGGTATCCGCCGTTGATCCTTGCTCCTACGCCTTCCCAGTTTAATAGCTTAAATACTTCTTCCAAGCACACAGTGAATAGCATTCAGATGCAAATTTGCATCTATGAAAATATCAGTCGTCTGTAACTAAGCCCAACACTTCAAAACACTAATAGACCACCCATTTATTCCATTGCTTGCACATAACGCTTTTAAGTAAGTTTTTCCTGTAGCAAAAGCTGTGTACTTGGCTTACACAGCGGCCGCACAGTTCACGCACATTTTGCCTGAATTTCGTCCCAGTGGCGAAATTCAGGCGCAGAAAATTCAGGGCAAACTGCTATAGCTGCTGTAGCTGCTGCTCCTACAGTAGTTCGCCTGCTACTCGGGGCTAAATTGTACGCCGTTCTTAAGGTGCACTTCTATTGTAACTCGGAGCTAGAAATTTGCTCCAAAGGCTGTAATTAACCCGTACACCCTGATGCTTAGCAACTGAATACTGCATGTCAGCGCAATACCACGACGGCGCAGAGGATAGACACAGAAGCGCCGGACAAGCGCTAACTCGCAACTGAATTTTATTCTCAAGACTTCGCCCACTTAAGTACGCCGCAGACCATGATCGCGCATGCGCGCTGCCCATCGAGCCAACCAATGCATGTGCTGCAACCAATGCAATGCGCCTGCTCTTTCCTTAAAAAGTCAGACGACTGCTTTTTTTTTTTTTTTTGCACAGCGCCCGAGCCCCCGCTGTTTGCCTGATGTTGTCGTCGAGTGCTTCAGCGCCATACGCTTATTGCTGTTTTGATAGCGATATGTAGAATTGAGTCCCGGACCTAATTTTGACACTGTCCTCACTTAAAATATTAAGTTATGGGGTTTTACGTGCCAAAACCACTTTCTGATTGTGAGGCAGGCCGTAGTGCGGGACTCCGGAAATTTTGACCACCTGGGGTTCTTTAACGTGCACCTAAATCTGAGTACACGGGTGTTTTCGCATTTCGCTCCCATCCAAATGTGGCCGCCGTGGCCGGGATTCGATCCCGCGTCCTCGCGCTCAGCAGCCCAACACCACAGCCACCGAGCAACCACGGCGGGTCGTCCTCACTTAACTACAGAAGCTGTCCACAGAGAAAATGCGACTGATTACCGAGGTAAAAGATTTAAAAGTGCCACTGCCCTTATGAAAATATGAGATGAGTTTCACATGAAAGTCTGACGAGTTTTGACATCACAGCAATTAGACTTTCTGATGAGTTTCTTTGGAATTTTCTGATGTATTCCTAATGTCATTCTATAACATATTGGCCACCGTCTTTCTGTAGAACTCTTGACGAGTGCTTTTCTTGTGAGCATGAAATGTCTTCCTAATGTGCGCTCCAAAGCAGTTTTCTTGTGACTTTCTCACGTCTTCCTAGCGAATCTCTAATGAGCCTATACATTACACTGCCGGTGCTCGTATTACTCCTATAACAAAATTGGCCACCACGTGTGGTAACATTTTCTCATGTGTCCCAATGGCAGTCAGACCTTATTTAAATATGTTACCTGTGCGTGACTATCTTTGGTGCTATATATATGCAGCCTGTATGCATGTATGTCCAGTGAAGATGCAGCACTTCTGACATGTACATGGGCCCTACATATGCTGCATGTTAGACATTACTCAACGAAAGAAATTTAACAAAAACATTTATTGGGCATATCAATGCTTCCTTAAATGCAGAAGGAGGTTAAATGAAAGGAAAACACAGTATCAGCCTGGTTACGGATGTGATATCTCCCTTTCATTTAATCTCGCTACTTATCACTGAGGAGAGGCTGTTCTTGAGGTGGAGTGTCGTCATCTTGAAGTAAGTGCATGTGTACCCTGCATGGTAGAAAGGACAGATAATTAACAAAACTTGGCAATCAACCACAGAAATACACGCTGTATCACTTGCTGCAGAACGGTCTGGAGACGTTATAGCTAGTTCTGCGAAAAATTTATGTGGTGTCGGTTCACACAAAGTTGAGGAACCACTGTGTGGCCTTTGGGTGCAGCAGTAACTACAGTAAGCAGAAATTGCTCTTGGCTGAACAAATGTGCAACATGGATCAGCTGTGGCGTGTGTACATGTCGTCAACTACTTCAGCTATATCGGTTTCCACTTGACAAAGGACAGCAGTGTCTGTGGATTGCTAGCGTGAATGAGAAATTCTCACTAATTACTTGGCATGGAAATGAGCGTAGGAGTGTTTGTGTATGGGCAACCCAATGCATCCCAGAGACATCCAAGTGCCAGTCGTTATAGAATATTTGCATCAGCTACGGGCACAGTTCTCATACATTCCAAGCCTACTATGTCATGCATGTGTTGTCCTCCTGAATGATGCCACATATACCATTCAAGAAATACACCACACCATGTCTGGGGTTTTTTATCATTTACAGCCGAGCACTGCTTTCAGAGGGAGGGCACAAGTTGAAAAACAAATGCGTAGAAGCATGACAAACAAGCTTGCATAAAAATAATTTAATAAATAAGCATGGTGGTTGCTATGCCACGCCATTAGAGAGTATTCCTCTTTGTCATGCAATCATAATGAGCGTCGACTGACACACGTCCCATTTTTGGCTGTGGTATTCTTCACTGATTTTGTTGTATCAGTCGGTTGCCATAGGCGAACGAAACAGATAAACAAGCTAAATCCAGTGCACAGCTTGTCGTGTCAATGCATGGTCAAATAAGACGAGCACACTGGTCCTTTGAGTGAATTATGGTGCTCTCCTAGGCGCATGCTGAGGCACCGGCTAGTCAGCGTGCTCGATGTACATTGGACCAAATATGCACGTGATCAAAAGAGTAGCCTACATTAACCCTGAAAGATACGAGACAAATTTTGGGTATTTTTAACTAAGCAAGCCTCCAATGCCTGGGTGCCTTTGTCAATTCACTTGTGGACTGCAATGCACGTATATTTTCAGCAAAAATAAATTAGGCAGCATATGCACAACAGTCATGTATGGTCTCCCTTCCCTCGCTGCGCAAATTTTGTCCTGAAAAGTTACATGAACTGATTGAATTGAAAATTGAATCGAGAAATGCAAGGAGGCAAGCGAGGCTTGCTTGGTTAAAGGTAGCACCAAATTTGTCCAGTGCGTGTCAGAGGCACTGTGCTGTATTCCTTTCACATGTGGTCAAATGTACATAGCGCAGACTGGCTGGTGCCTAAATATGTACCTGTGAGATCACCATATCTCATTCAAAAGACCAGTATGCTCGTCTGACTTGGCCACACATATCTGCAATGGGGCTTCCGGCCAGATTAGGATTGTTTATCTGTTTTCACCCATGGCTGAAAATTGGCAAGAGAAATCAGTCAGGCGCACCACATAAATAACAATAAGTGTGAGCCAGCCCCCATTATCAATGCGTGAAGAAAGGCATCATTTGTAGATTACAAGGGATAGAAATTAGTCTGTGCCTATTTACTACTTTTTATGCAGACACCATTTACCATGATTTTATGCCTTTGAATTATAACTTCTGCCATCCCTCTCGAATTAACTGGTGCACAACACAAGTGCACATCCAGTGCTATTTTTGTTAGTCCTTCTAACAACTTAAACAGTCAGTTGTTAGCCAAGGTCATGTTGCATAGTCTCCCTTCTCTCACTGCGTAAATTTTGTCCTGAAATGTTACATGAACTGATTGGTAAATTCAAATGGACACTACAAGTTTCGCCGAGTGGACACAGCTGGTTCTCAGAAATTCACAAAAACAGTGATGGGTATCTGTTGGCATCCTGTAGTGTGTGCAAACTAGCTGTGACATTGCTGCAGTAAACACACTCACAACTGCTACAATGCCTACCAGCATGAATAAGGGCAGCTTGCAAAGAAAAGAATACGAAGAAAGTGAGAGAAAAAATAGAAAGCTTACCAGAAAACACCTTACTACTTAAGTAACTGCAGCACAATGAATACTGGCCTTCCTATTTCATTTCAAGAAATTCTAGTTCATCAAATGTGTATTTGCCAGTGACAGTTATTCTGAGAACAAGACAGACATGATTGTAAATATCAATGTTAAACAATGGTAGGCACACTGCGTGCTTAGACCTGTGACATATATGGCACACTACACTTCGAATTCTTACATGGACAGAAACAGCACATGTGTGTATCATAAGCAGAAAGGAAAACAGGGAAATATGGGCTACAGCATAAGAAACAGTTCCAAACAAATAAAACCAAGATAAAAAGAAACATACTGTGTAATAGGCAAAAATAAAATGGACTTGCAGCCAAGCAATTGATGCGAGAAAAATACTAAACGTCAGGACATGCGACATGTAGTTTTAACAGAACAAGATAATGTGTGCATAATATCTACAAACACAAATAAGCAACAAGTGGAATGATGTTGCAGAAATATTTAGCCTATTTAGCAAGATGCATTAAGTAATATGTCGATACACTTATCCACTAATGATACCGAGATCCTACTTTTGTGAACACGTACACTTAAAGCATACCTGACATATCCATCCAGATTACACGCCGTGTTGCTGCAGCCATGGCCACGGGTTATGTGGACACTGTTGTGGGTCACGGCTTCACCACTACAAAGAGAATTCTGTGTTAACTTATAGCTGTGGCACAGTAAGACTATCACATAGTGAACACATGCAAGGAGCATGTAAAAACAGTCATGAAAACAATGCCTGCACTGGTGCAGGGTGGCAACAGAGCACAAAGTCAAAGTTACTGATGAATGTCACGATAACAGGGACCCCTTCAACAAGGCAAAATTTCGCACGCAGGAGCAGCAGCGCATTACATGAATGTTTGTTTACATAACGATTCTAGAGTTTCTTTCATAACTTTAAGTAACTATCCCTTGTAATGTTTACTTACGTCGAAGTTATGGCAACACCCCTTCAAAACAAACCTGTACTAGTAGCACGCTGTGATTGCTTACATTTTTTTTCCCCAAGACTGCTCGTAAATCGAAAACCTTGTAAGCAGAGATTATCTACAACGTCGAATCATTTATAAGCGAGGAAACGTCATAGCAGTAAGAATCGGTCAAGAGGTAGATGAGTCGTTATCATGCGACTTCAGCAGAAAAACGGGAGCTCACGCACAAGCGCGCATGATGAACACGATTATTTCTGAACGTAATCTTTCTCATCAGAAGAAAACGCTTATCAAGATTTTCAATTCTGCATTATGGCAATTAATTCGCGCAACTAAACTCTGACACCCAGCAAGCATCGGCATAGGTTTCACTGTTGTCGTGGGAGTTCTCTTTCCTACGTTCGCAAGGCACCCTATGCCCACACGAGAAGCACGCACAACACGTGTGTAGTTAGCAAGCACGGTCACTCACCTTTTGAACGGCCCGACGCGGTCGAAAAGCGCCCTCCAAGTTGCCAGTGCTTCGATGCTACTCCCAGCAGACATACCGGTGCATAGTGGACGAGCAGTGGCACGCTAACAACACGCATTATTTCTTCGCGACGTCCACCCAACTTTCCACGACAACCAGAGACAAAGGGAACGCACTCCACAGCATGAACATCGTTGGTCCACATTTCGCTGGCGCGCCACGCACACGGCGAGTTTGCAGCGAGACACAAGCTGTCTGTGGCGCTTATGCGCACGCGAACTAAGTCACATTTGGTTACAGCAAACACAAAAACACACGATCTAACAAGCACATCGTTGCAGCTCGCACACCCGACCGACTCGAAAACAGAGCGACAGACTGATTGGATTGGATTGGATAGGAAACGGCATGGTAGGTGGCGCCACGAACAGGTCGGTTGGGGCCAGCCAATGTCTCGGCTAGCGTCATCTGAGGATTTGTGCGGCTGCCTAATTGCGCATAGCTGTTGCAAGACAAAGAGAACCAAAGATAAGTCTATATTGTAAGCTATAGCTTGGCATAAAAAGAAATTCTATAACGCATTTTCAATTTGAATCGCTTCGGCTATCTGCAGCCAGCAAAAGCATGGCCTTCGAGATCTGAAAATGTTAACCCTATAGAAAGCCGTTGCGGTGACGCTATTCGAACGATTTTCACTTCAGTTACCTCTCATAAAAACCGTGAATTACGCATTTCGCTGCTCCCCATGCTACCTGCGCCGTCACTTCAATTTAAATAACTTCCTGCTGTCGTTCACATCAACTATATAGCCTCAGACATCGTTGACGCGATCTCCGAGTGACACATGTGCAGTGTGCGATGTTTTAGTGCCCGTTGCAACAGTCTCAGTCGGAAATCATCAAATCTGCTCGTGTGGCGCAGCTTACACCCCTGTCGTCCGTATCTTGCTTTCGTGTTGGCGTGTTTAACGTGCGCGGGTTGCACTCCTGTCGCTCGTGCCTTCTGTGTTGATCGTGCTACCCACGAAGATTCCTCGAAAAACCCACTTGTCTCGGCAGCGTGCATTTGTCCTATGTGGTATATGCCAGAAGTGTGCGCTGGCGTACGATGTGCGTGCAACCAAGTACTACAGTGCGTTCCAGCAAATAGACGCTGCCGCTTACGCGCAGTTTCTTTTTCTTTTCTTTTTTTCCCCGTCGTGGTTGCTCAGTGGCTATGGTGGTGTTGGGCTGCTGAGCTCGAGGTCGCGGGATCGAATCCCGGCTTCGGCGGCCGCATTTCAATGGGGGCGAAATGCGAAAACACCCGTGTACTTAGATTTAGGTGCGCGTTAAGAACCCCAGGTGGTTGAAATTTCCGGAGTCCGCCACTACGGCGTGCCTCATAATCAGAAAGTGGTTTTGGCACGTAAAACCCCATAATTTTTTACGCGCAGTTTTCCATGTCATGATCATGTCAATCTGCAGAATTGTCGGTTTGCCACTTAAAGACTAGTAACACATCCGAGTAATCAAACTGCCAGAACAAGGCATACGCTATAGTTTGGCACTGTTTACCAAATGTGATAACGGGGTAACACAATCTTACAGTGCTCTTTAAAAAGGAAAGAAAATGACGTCGTTGTTTTGTGCCTAGCCCTGATATATCGGAAGCGTTTCCAGAGTACTCGGCGCTCACGCTGTGTTATATCGTTTTCTTCATTTTTGTCTCTTAGACTGCCCCCAACGATGAATCAAAACCACTCCCAGCAAAGGCCAAGGGTCCGAGTGTCTTAATTAACTCTATCCTAATTAACGGTACCTTACTTAACATCGTCTTCATTAACACCAATGGTCATGAGTTCGACTCCCACCAATAGTCATGGGTTCGAGTGCTTTCATCAACTATATCTTAATTAGCTGTACATTAATTAGCATCGCCTTCATTAACGACAACGTTCGTGGGCACAACTCCTACACAAGATCATGGGTTCGAGTGTTTCATTAACAAAATATTAATTAAATATGCCTTAATTAACATAAACTTTACCAACTAAGGCCGTGGGATCGAGTGCCTTAAGTGACTATATTAATTAACAGTACCTTAATTAACATCGCCTTCATTAACAACAAAGGTCGTGGGTTCGATTCCCACCCAAGGTACTGGGTGCGAGTGACTTGACTGTTAGATCTTAATTAACAGTGCATTAATTAGCACCATCATCATTAACAAAAGTCGTGGGTTCGAGTGCCTCAAATAACTGTATCTTAACTGTGCTCAATTAACACCGCCTTCATTAACACCGAAGATCGTGGGTTCGAGTGTCTTAATTGACTATATATTAATTAACATTACCTCAATTAATATCGCCTTCATTAACAACAATGTTCGTGGGTTCGATTCCCACACAAGGTAATGAGTTCGAGTGACTTAATTCCTAGGTCGTAATTAACTGCGCCTTAATTAGCATCGTCATCATCAACACCAAAGGTCGTGGGTACGAGTGTCTTAATTAACGACATAATAATCAGGTGCACATTAATTA
Source organism: Dermacentor albipictus (assembly GCF_038994185.2). Lineage (NCBI taxonomy): Eukaryota > Metazoa > Arthropoda > Arachnida > Ixodida > Ixodidae > Dermacentor > Dermacentor albipictus. Next base: position 7,170,088 of record NC_091824.1, read on the forward strand.
ACATATTAATTAACATGCATTGACTTCTACTAAGGGTGGTACGTGCGTTCGAGTGCATTAATTAACTATATCTTCAAACTCTGTCTTAATTAACGGTATCTTAACACCAAAGGTCGTGGGTTCGTAGCCTTAATTACCGCCAAAGGTAGTGGGTTTAACTCCCATGAAAGGTTGAGAGTTTGTAACCTCTTTGTACATCGAGTGCTCAGGCCGACAATGCCGGATTTTCCGGCTCATGAGCCATTTAATGCTATCGCATTACAAAGAATTTTTCACGACTTGGCATCGTACACATTCATACGTGATGTACTTTGACATTAGCAATAACACAAAAAAGCTGTATACTCCTCTCATCAGAAATCTTAAGGTGCATTGTCATTTGAGTCTCTGATGTACTTGTGATGCCAAAAAACATTAGACGATGCATTTCTTATGCATGTCTGATGTCACCTTAGGAACACATCACGTCCTCTACAGAAACTCATGGTTCATTTTCATAAGGGTGCTCTCCACTAACTACGCAATCTCGGAAATAAGCGGACGAATGTCCGTTACGGAGAGCCACTGTAAGGACATAGGCACCCTGCATTGTTCAGAGGGCGCCACGACATTTCAATTTTGATCCGCAGCGTCGACGACACACGTAGCTAGAGAAGTGATGGAAATGATTCGCCATTCCACACGATAGCGGCCACTTTTCGTCGCTCGTCTGAATGTTGTGCCGTGCGCGTCGAGGAGATAAAGCTCACGACTATTGGCACTTCTTACATCGATCGCAAGCGTGTGCAGTCACATGAACAGCACGCACATTTTGACGTTTTCACAACTCGCACAGTCTTGCCTCACGACGAGCGATCGAAAGTGTCACGGCGAATGCGTACGCAATCTGTCTCGTCCGCCACTCGTTGGGCCGTGTGCTCCGGCGCTGCCTTGAGAAGCAGGTGCCCGTGCAGAGGACCACCGCTCGCACAACGCGCGCTATCTCCGATCCCGAAAACCGTTTTGACGACGCAGGAACCCGTTCTCATCGAGATAACCTAATCTTCTATGGCCTCGAGGAACAAAACGCACCTGAGTCTAACAGCCGGACAGAGCGAACGATCACCAGACACTGTGCCGAGCGCCTCGGCGTAGCCGTAGGAACAATGGAACGAGCACGTCGTCTCGGCCGCCGGTCCAATAGCAACAGTCGTCGTATACCTGTAAGGTTTGTGTTCTTTAAGACAAAATAACACATCTCATCATGCGGCCGCAAGCTCACAGAAACTGGTTGCAGCACTGGTGAGGATTTCTCTCGTGCCGCGCTGCGAAGCTTTTTGCCTTGGCGAACACCACTTACGTCGCGATACAACGCCTCGTTCATCGGCACAAGGCGCTGCACCTATGGCGAGGCTTCAGAAAGCGCAAAGACAACAGCGATTGTCCCGCTGTAACCAGCACGCACATCATGCAGACACCTCCTCCCGCACTGGTATACATAATTTTCTGCAATCTATGCTAACGTTTTTTCCCCAGAAGCGAACTATTATCTAATCTCTTCGTCCGGATCCGATATACTAACTGAAACATGGCTCACCGATGACTTGTGTGACACCGAGGTCCTGGAAGACTTACCCGGGTTCCGTAAACATCGTCTACACGTGCGGGGAGGAGGCGTTTTTATCGCTGCGAATGACCGTCTACATGGTCTTTCCATCCACAGTTCATCCGAGCTCGATATCATATGGCTCATTTTTCGTGCTCCACCCCAGATGCTTGGTGTTTCCTACCGGCCGCCGAGTAGTGACCCTAACTTCGCTATTAAGATGAACAGTGTCATTAGTCAGGTAACAGGCACATTTTTTATTGTTGGGCGACTTCCACCATCATGGCACTGACTGGAGTACTAACTAGCTCACTTTACCGATCAGAAAAAGATTTTCTCGATGCTTGCCTTATTTCAACCTAACCCAATTACACACTAAACCAACACGAGTCACAGCGAGCAGTGCCAACATCTTGGACTTGATAATAACGAATAATCCAAAGAGTATTTCATTATTAAGACAGCTACGTGAATTAAGTGACAAATTAATTGACTCAGTTTTCACCGTTACACTTTCAGTGAGACAAACTTCCACTGAAAGCATAGACCTTTACGACAAGCGTGACTACGATGCCATAAACAGCGAACTTTTTTTCTTCTACCCTGCTTATTCAAATTATCTAGATAGCCCTTCATTAGAGAAGAACTGGTAGCTGTTTCAGAAAAGGATCACCTAATTAGCAACAATCCACACTCCTGTTGCTACGTTTCGCCCTAACAAACAGAAGCCGTGGTTTATGAAATCTTTTAGAAGAATATAACATAAGAAAAAAAAAGGCTTTTCCGTTATGCTAAGCTAACGCAGTGTCCGTTGGCATGGAAAAAGATATTACGAGACTGAGACAACTTGCGTGATCTCTATTTCACGCGAAAAATACCATTTTCACCAATAAAGCTTGCCATTAACATTCACTAGCAAGGTGTACATTCAGTGCATTTTACCGGTGCTGGCATCTGGAGCAGAGACTTGGAGGCTGAAAAAGAAGCTTGAGAACATGTTAAGGACCACGCAAAGAGCGATGGAACGAAGAATGCTAGGCATAGCGTTAAGAGACAGAAAGAGAGCGGTTTGGATCAGAGAGCAAACGGGCATAGCCGATATTCTAATTGACATTAAGAGAAAAAAATGGAGTTGGGCAGGACATGTAATGCACAGGTTAGATAACCGTTGGACCATTAGGGTTAGAGAATGGTACCAAAAGAAGGGAAACGCAGTCGAGGAGGGCGGAAGACTAGATGGAGCGATGAAATTAAGAAATTCGCGGGTGGTAGTTTGAATCGGTTGGCGCAGGACAGGGGTGATTGGAGAACGCAGGGAGAGGCCTTCGTCCTGCAGTGACATAAAATTGGATAATGATGACGATGATGATGCCTAATTTGTTAAATACAAACCCCCGGAAAATCTGGGAAATTCTAAATCCAAAGCCAATTGACACTATCGCCCTCACTGCTAATACTTGCATGGCGATCAGAAACTCCGACTGCGCAGAGGCAGATGCCTTTTCACCCGTATGCACCATCGAACCCGACACGCCTTTGCCTTCAGCGCCAGTGCATTCGAATATGCCGCGAACTCAGTTCAATACCAGCGGCATCAAATCTGTCGTAGGTAAAATCAAACTATTCGATCAACATCCGGGCCCGACGAAATCAACTCTAAGCTACTGGAAAACACAAAAGACATATCTGCGGCACATTTATGCTTACTTTTCACTCAATCATTATTTTGCAGTAGTATCGCGCGCACGAATGGAAGATGGCGGCAGTCGTTCCAGTCTACAAATATGGTAGTAAAGGTTCTGCTTTAAACTATCGCCCCATCACTAACTACCATACAGTGCAATTTCATGGAGCACGTAATCTATACAAAAACAATACAGTTTCCCAGATACAACTTTTTCCATCCTTCACAACAAAGTTTCCGTAAAGGATTGTCATGCGAAACACAGCTAGCCATGTTTATCCGCGATTTACATGCTAATCTCGAAAAAAAAAGCACAAATTTACGCCGTTTTTTTTTGGGGGGGGGGGGGGGCATTTCTTTAGAACATTTCACAAAGTACCGCCCCAACGATTACTACTAAACCTATCCGAATTCTGCCATCCTAAAAATTGATAACTCCGTTTCTTAGTAATCACTCTCAGTCGTCACGTCGGGCGTTCTCCAAGGGCCTCTTCTCGGCCCCACTACTCGTCCTAATTTATAATAATGACCTTCCACTACAAGCGTCTTCACAGATACGAATGTTCGCAGACGACTGCGCCATTTACTGAACTATCCACAATAGCTCTCACCAACAGAAGCTGCAGCTCGACCAACGTGCAAGACTGGTGTGACGATTGACCCTTAGCCCTGCTAAATGTAAAACAATTACTTTCTCTTGTCGCCAAAACCCATTATATATTCCCCACTGTATTACAAACACATCCCTTCAACCAGTCGAGTCATTTAACTATTAACGGATCACCCGCTCCAAAGATCTAAACTGGCGAGCACATATCACAAACAGCGTATTCGCCGCTTACAAAACATTGGGCTTTTTGAAATATCTTCGACAACAGAACACGTTAAACTGCATGCTCACAAAGCACTCGCAAGACCCAAACTTGATTATGGACCAGCTATCTGGAGCCCTCACCAAACATACATAATAACAATAGTTGAACGCGTTCAAAACGGTGCAATCAGATTGCTTCATTCCTCGCACTCGTGCGATGTCAGCGTTTCACACTTAAAAGCACAATCCGACCTACACACGCTCCTCCCCGAATCGTGTCCGTTCCGTGAGCACACTCAACTTCGCCGCGCATCTCGCCCTCGCCTGCACGCCTTTCCCGCCGCCCTTTACAAGTCACCCGACCGCGCTATCATGCCGTCATATTTTCGGCCTTTTTTTTTTCGAACCGCCACATCAGATTAAGCAAACCATCTGTCCATGCGCGTTTGCAGATGCCTTGGATATTCATTGCGTGCTTTAAAGGAAAACAAAGGCTACACGTATTTATTTTTATTCGTGCCAGTTTAAATTTTCATGCTTCTTTTTTCTGAGTATCCTTATGTCCTTTCTATAGGCATACATATGTAAACGTCGCCCCTTAAGCAGTAGCCCTGCGGTCAGTACCCTTCCAGTCAGTACCCTTCAGTGAGGTCTTTAAGGAAAATAAAGACGTAGATGGTAGCAATCGACCCACACGCTTTGACGTTTACCTGTACATTACCCATAAAAAGCTCCTAATTTTCATTAAATAAGAAAGAAGTACGTCGCATAGGTTTGCGATAATATAGGAGAAACTATAGATGTCTCGTGAAACTCATGAAAGCAGGGAGAAAACAAGTAATCAGTAAGTATTTGCAAAAATCGTTATCAGGCCAGAATCATTAAATTCCCCGCACATTACACATACCATGTCCCACATTTCCCGAAAATGAGAACTCTGTGTAACGTACAAATGTTTAGAACGGAGGTTGAACAGCGCGAATAAAACAAGGACACGAGGAAACAAATACCACAGACACGCGCTGACCGCCAACTGTAAGTTTTGCGCAGTTCAACCGCAGTTCTAAATGTGAACCAACTAGCCTTCATCGAGATCTTACTAGTACAAATATTTCCGCACATTACGAAACACAGCTGACACTTGCCGTTAACGCTTACAAACACTACCATAAAAACTGTAAAAAGAAAGCACGAACTGAACGCGGACGAAAAAAATTCATCGACGATTACGATGTTGCCTAATGAGAAATTTGAGCGCAGCTCTACCCATGATTTCATTTCGCGACATATTGAGGCAAATAGTTTGAGAGTGACATGCAGCAGAGTCGGCAATCACCGGAAAATCTGATCTGCGGGTCAAGCGCGTCGGCTTTTACACGTGACTCGTCGAAGGTTCCACTGTAATCGCTGATGCCGCTTGGCTTCCAGAAAGTACTACACTATTCCCGTCGCGCATACAATAAGATTACAAAACACTCGCAAGGTGACGCGGGCAGACGATCGCACGAAACGAAGCGTGGTGGTGGGTGGTGGTGGTAAAAACTTTAATTCGTCAACAGAAAATGATTTATGAGATTCGATGTGGGAAGTCATGATGGCTTCGTGAGGTGGCCGTCAGACCGTGTCTTACGGCGACTTCTAAAGCCCAGGTCACGGCCTGCAGTTGAACCGCGGGTTCCGAGCTGGTCACCGCAGCCTCCCACTGCTCTCGGTTGAATAGCTGCCATTCGGCTCTAGGTTTGAACTCAGGGCATCCGTGCAAGTTGTGTGCTAAATCGGCTTTGTCGACCTCGCATAGCGTACATTCGGGGGAGTGTGTCCCTGGGTAGACTATGGATAGTTTGTACGGGTTGAGGGGTGTGTGTTTGGAGTTGCCTCCACGTCGCCTGCTGGGTTTTGGTTAAGGAATTGTCAGGAGGTGGGTATCCGAGTCTTGCGTTTTTATAGTATTGCGTAATTTCGTGGTAGGTTATCATGCGCTCTTTTGCTCCTCGCAGGATCGGTTGGCTCACTGCCCGGTTGACGAGTACTCGGGCGAAATTGTGAGCCGCTTCGTTCCCGGGATGGGACGAGTGCGCAGGGATCCAGATGATTTTGATCTGGCGGGGCGTGAAATGTGCTTTCTTCAGAATTTGTAGCGCTGGTTCGTGGGTTCTGCCTTTGGCAAAATTACGCACTGCCCTCTTGGAGTCGCAGAAAATTATTTTGGCTGCGGTATTTGTGATAGCTATTGCTATCGCGGCTTCTTCCGCTTCTTCCGCGTGCCTTCCAAAAATGGTGACCGCGGTGATTGGTCGTTTCCTACTAGCCCTGCGGAGGAAGCGTCTCCGAGTTCGGCTACGTACTCCTCGTGGTTTGGGTCGGGCGCACGAAGCCCGCGCTCAACGCCGCTGCTCGCGTCTCCGCGTGGGCATTTGTCGCTGTTGTGCTCGTTCGCTCGGTTGCGGCACAGCCGACATCGACGCTCGCCGCACCAATGGGCCATCAAGAGCTGCGCTGTGGAAAGGCACACGTGTGCTTGTGTGTGTACATGTCTGAGCGCCTTGTCCTGTCGTCTTTCTTGTGTCTGTTGTTTTGCGCTAAACAAAATATTCATGCAAGCACATGTGTTTGTGTACAAATGTGTCTTTTGTCGTCCGTGTTTAGTTCGTTCTTTTTACCATTCTTATAATTTAGCAACGTGCCAAAAGTGTCACTTTTGTCAACTAGCACAAATATGTCTGTACGTAACTTACGCTCTTAAAATTATGCCCACGAATCATCGGTAAGGTACTTTCATCAAAATGACACATTTAGGGCACGCTGAGTTCTTTCAGCACAACTGCCAAAGTTCCTGCGCAGCTCTTAAAATGGGCTCGTAAAGCTTTGCAGCTCTCGTATAGGCAATTTTCTACAAACGCTGTACTTCACCTATGGATTTACAAGTCTCGGTAGAGGCCACCATAATATGAAGCAAATTTTGGCGCTCTTCTTGTCCCTTTGTATGCTTCCTTGTTTGAGCTAAGAGGCCATAAATATTTACGGTCTACTGGATTTATGGAGTGCATATGAATTCCAAGCAAGAATCATTGTGACTTCGAATGGGATTTTTCAACTACCACTCAGATGGTTCTGCCCACCGATTAGTGTTCGAAGGGATTTGACACCGTAGGGCAAGTCGACGCGATCTTTTAAGGTAATTTCAAGGTCAGCGAGAAGTAGACATGACGAATCGAAGTAGACACACACACACAACGCTATGTGGATGTTCGATAAGATTCGGCATAGTAAACTCTTCTCAAAAATTGAAATAATAAGAGTTCCTACGTACATCAACAACTGGGTGGAATCATACCTGCGTAATCGCAAACAATAGGTTGTAGTTCTCGGCTCCTCTGTATTTAGCTGTACAACAGGGATGCGTCCTTGAATTTGTTTTGTTTGCCATTTGCATCGATGACCTTGTTCTGTCTCTAAATTAATGTGTGTATCGATTAAGGCAGACGCGGATGACTTTGCAATTTTCCATATTGTAATTATATTACAGATCAGTATACCTGATACCGTAACTTTCAACTTTTGGCAGTTTTACGTGGAACATGGCATACGGTAACAAACATGGAAAAAATGTTTATTGGCGTGCAACTAATAAAATTAACAAACTATTGTTTAAGCACAACATTCCTAAAAGATATAATAACCTATAACATAGTAAATAATTACAATAACATCACGAATATATTGGTGAAAGCATGAGTTATATCTGTGCAAATCCACAGCAAAAAAAGTTGGGCTTCTGGAAACGAATGATAAGAGTGTTCTTCCAGCGCACTACGTCTACAAATACGAAGGCTCGAAAAAAAAAATGGAAAAGCCAGTTCTTTCACGTTTGTTTTATGGCATATAAAGCGCCGAAAATAGGAACGATATAAATTTGCCCAATAAAGCTAAATGTATTGATGTACATGATGCAAAAGTTAGGTCGTCACTTTGTGAGCACAGAGGTACAGGCGACAGCATTGTTTAAATCTGCTTTGGCTGACAGTCGGTACGGGGCGCTGCATCTGCATCGTTTGTTTCTCTAGTCACATTTACGGTGTGTTTTTTCTTATTTTATTTTTCGTTTTTCTTTAGGCAATGCAGTTTTTTTTTTTTTTTTCACAGAAGGGACCGTGAGACAGTCCTCGCATACGGACTCTACGGCGAGGCAAAAATATTTTTCCGTTGCTTTAGTCACTCTGAAAAGAGCAAAGGGTAATTAACAAATATTTGTTCATTACCCTTTCGTTATTAACTCGAGGGCACTTCACTATGCGGAAAACGTGCAGGGGTGTCACACTCGACGGCACCGTCACCGAAAAACGCGGCCCCGCGCGCCTCGGTGCAACGCGCACAGGCGACGCGTGCCGTGTCACGGGGCTCAGCGCTCGGCTCTCATATTGACTGGATTTACCCTTGAAATTAAAGGTTGCTAAGCATAAACTTTTCTCTACCGTTCTTCCACCAATGCTAACAAATACCGTTACAAAATTTTGGAGAACTAGCAATTCCTCATCTAATGACCACATCGCTTTGGACCACCCTTCGGGTTGCCGTCTTCCACCCGAGCAATGTGCTACTCTCTTGAACGATGCCTTCGTTAAAAAACCTTTTACCACGTGTGAAAGCGTTCTAACTGCCACACGTGAATAAGACTATATACAAATGCCTCCACTTATGCTTGAAACGTCTCATGTCCAAAAACTAATTAATTATCTCGATATTAACTCTTCTCGCGGCGATGACTAAGTTAACACAAGATTCCTAAATGTACTAATGCTGTTAGTTCACTTATTCTTACAAAGCTTTTTCAGCAGTCCCTAAATACGTCCACTCTACCAAAAGAATAGAAGATCGGGAGGTAGGCAAGGTAAGTAAGGTAGGTAGGTAGGTAAGGTAAGGTAGGGAGGTAAGTCAGGCAACAAAAATTCACCAAATAACTACTGTCGCATTTCATTCACTAGTGCCTGTTGTAAACTACTTGAACATATAATTTTTTTCTGACCTTGTTCAATTCCTCGAGTATAATTCATTTTTGACCCCAGCCTGACACGGCTTTCGCAAAGCTTTCTCATGTGAAACACAACTGGCTTCATTCACTCACGAGCTGCACCAAATTTCGGATCGTTCTTCTTTTGCCGACTGTATTTGCTTACATTGCTCTAAAGCGTATGACAAGCATTGCCACAGACGTTTCCTGTCACAACTAAATAAACTAAATCTAGATCGAAACTGTCTCACGTGGATTAAGCTTTTCATAACAAACCGCACTCAGTTTGTTACAGGTAACGGTTTCAATTCTTCTTTCAGCCATGCACATTCTGGGGTACCCCAAGGTTCAGTGCTGGGCCCTCTCCTTCTCCTCATTTATATTAGCGACCTTCCTGCTACGCTGTCTTCTAACGTACACTTGTGCGCTGATGACTACTTTTTCGCGAAATAACCAATCAAACTGACGTCACCAGCTTGAAACCCGACCTTGACGCAATATCTTATTCGTGTTACTCGTGGTTAATGGAACTAAAGATTAGCAAATGTGAAGTGCTACATGTATCCCGTGTTTTTCGCCGACATGCCACTTTCCCCTTAAACAGCGTTCCTTTAGAAACAGTTGACTCTTACAAGCACTTAGGTGTCCATGTAACTACAAACCTGTCATGGTCAATTCACAACGAATACATTATTAACAACGCTAACCGTATCTTAGGCTGCTTGCGCCGTAACTTCGCTAGCTCACCTTCTAACCTAAAACACCTACTCTATAAAACTCTATTACCTCCTAAATGAGAATACGCTACTTCTGTACGGGATCCTGGCCAAGATAACCTGAAAACGGATATATAACTTGTTCAAAATAACTCGGTTCGATTTATCTTTTCTAATTATATTAGAACTGCGAGCATTTCTTCCATGATACATAAGCTTAGTTTTCCTTTCCTGTTTGTTCGACGTAGAATTGCACGTCTAGCGCTCTTTCATACGATTTATCATCATCCTACACAGCGCATGCAATTGTTTACAAGACCCCGTTATGTATCAAAGCGTGTTGATCATTGTCATAAAGTTGGGAGTCCTAAAGTATACATGCCATACAAGCGTTTCTCCCAGTCTTTTTGCCCACGCAGATGTACAGATTGGAACCGCCTTCCTGCTGATATTGTAGATACTACTGATAACAGCGTTCTTCGTGAAACTTTACCTAACGTTGTATAAACAGCAACTTCTTTTTTTTGTGTGTGTGACACACCAAATAATATTTTATAGAAAGAATCACTTTGTGTTCTAGCATTGTGTCTTATTCGTATTATATCTGCGTTGTGTTTACTTTCTACGTTCCACATTTCTTTTTTGTGCCATCTCCTCTATAATGCCTCTCGCCCTGAAGGTATGATGAATAAAAATAAATTAAAACTTCAATTGTAAGTATCTGGAATTAGGTGCGATCTTAAAGATCTTCGAAAGTGAAGGTCATTAAAATTTGTCTGCATTCAAAGTCACCATTTGAACCACTGCCCGAAAAGTACTAATAAACTAGATAATGATTAATTTTGTTAATTAGTCTTTTAAGAGTAACTTAAGCAGCGGCAATGTATTTTCTCTTCGCCGTATAGCTCGCATGCGAAGACGACAGGTCTCTCACGGTCATAGCTCTTCTTTATAGAATTCAGCTATTTTTTCATGGCTTTCTTCTAGAATTCAGCTGTTCTTTTTCAGAGCTCTTTTCTAGAATCTCTGCTGCCGCAGTTGCCAAGTGCTTGTTCACCAGCCCGCTTTTTGCCCGCTTTTGCATTGAACTCGACCATGTCTAGGGTACGCTGACTTTGAACTTTTCGCATCGCTAATGCAACACCTTCATAAAACTGATCTATTTCATCATCATCGTGACTGAATTTTGGAGCGTAGGCCTGTACTACCTTTAATCTGTACCTACTGTTTAGCTTTATTATGACTAGTGCTACCCACACATTAATGCTGTACAATTTGTCAATGTTTCCCGCCATGTCCTTGTGGATTAGGAATCCTAGCCCGTATTCCTTCTTGTCTGGGAGTCCTTTACAGCAGAGGACGCGACCGCTGTTCAGCACTATATAAGGCTCTCCAGTTCTTCTAGCCTCACTGAGGTCAATGATATCCCAAATAATGCCTGATAGTTCCTCAAAGAGTCTTGCTAGAGTAGCTGTAGACACGTAAGGCGTGCACATAAAGCATACACAAAATGTTTTCGAGCACCTCCAGTGTCACACCAACTGCTCCGCTGTAAAAAAACAGGCCACCAATATATGCGCTTGCGCATTTCTCCCACCCGGGAAATTGTTGCAGTTCAAGGTTTTAATTCTTCTTTCAGGGATGTACAACCCTAAGGTACACGAATGACGCCAAAAGAAGTCGGACGATATAGATTGACGATACACGTGGCGGAGTCGCGTGCATTCGCACACATATTTTGTGTCTGGCATGAGGTGAGTGAAGGTAAGTTAGAACGTTAGCGCGACTCTCAGTGTGGTGCCTGTAGAGCGCCCATCAAGTGCCAACTTGTTCGCTGATAAGAACTACACACCATCATTCACTCGAGCACGACAGACATTGGTAAAGTGGATTTGCCCCGCTGAAATTCGACACTTTAAGGCACTTAAATGCGACAGCTTCGGATGAAGACTACGTCGGGGCAGCTTCGGCGGACACGCCTTCTGGCGGCATCATTTTTTATTTTTATCTTTACTTTGTTGTACCCTCAAGATCAAACTATTACAACGGTAAGTGGACGAAAAAACATACACAAGTAAATAACAAAGCAGCATAAGATTGTTAGTTATTACAGCAAAATTGATTATTTATTTGTATCCGGGAGTGATGATGTCTGATAAGGCCGAACGCAACTTTGAGCTGTCCTTGATTGCGACAACTACACCGCCAAGGTGGTTCACTTCCTGAGAATTCCCAGGAATAAATGATTCGTTACAGGCCGCACTGAATGAATGCGGTACTGAATGATTCCAACCTCATGGCTGGGATCAATGCGAGAGGAAATGTAAGTAGGAGATGGCTTAACATTATCGCGCAGGTAGGAATTGTGGAAATATAGTTTATGAAATAAAGCAAGGAGAAAGCACTTACGCCGGGCTGAGAGAGGAGCAAGTAGCAGTGTGGGCGCGCATGCTATGGTTGACAGGTAGCTGGGCGGCAACTTCGTCAATGGCTGAGCGGCGCACTCGAAACGAGGGAAGACACGACACGAGAGCTTGTGCTGTGTGCGGGCCTTTCTTCGTCTTCAGTACGCTTTTATTAGTTAAGCTACGTAGCATCAGGCAGATGAAGTGCCCGGCGCAAAAGTACATTGCCTGAATGGGCCTAGGCAAATCAACACAATCTTCAACTTAATATAACATAAGCAAAATTTGCAGGCGACTGCAAATTTCCCGAACGTTGTATTTAGATGGACAAGTAAGCAAATATAAAGATACAAAAAGGCACCTGAAAAGCACATAAACGCTTGGGTGACATTTTAGCAGATGTTCTTGAGAAATTAAGCCTTCTTTAACGGAGAGTGCAAAGTGTTGTACACGTCCAGCTAAGAGACCGGTTCGGCAGCTAGCTGCAGAGGCGCTACTTCCTTTTTGTTTCATATTACGGCTCTCGTTTACTCTGTCATTAGCTTTTAAGCCGCGACACAAAACTGGTTGAAGGGAAACTTGTGGTGCCGAAGAAAGCGCGCCCCTGCAAAGCACGCAGTAAACAGCGCCCCTGCGGACACGTCCCGCGGGGGGGTAGCTGACAGGAAAGGCGCGTCAGAAAGGGGGCTGCCGGAGAAGGCCGGAGGTGCTGCTAGCACACAGATGGGAAATCCGCAGAAGGGGCACCTGGCACAAGTACAGATGTTGAACAACGAGAGCCAAGTTGTGCTCGTTGGTGCACGCTGCGGCTGAACAGCGACAAGACGTAGAGAATGAATTCGTTCTATCCACTCATTGCGTTTTCGCCTATGCGCTCTTTCTATATCTAGTTAAAAGAATTCCCGACTCTCAGGTGTTGTACAAATTCAGACATGCCGTAATCTATAACATTGCAAACGCTGACGCGGGTTGATCGAGACGATGAAGAGCCTCAAACATCGCAACCAGTGGCGTAGCCAGAAATTGTGTTGGGGGGGGGGGGGGGGGCTACGCCACTGGCACAATAAATAAATAAATATATATATATATATATATATATATATATATATATATATATATATATATATATATATAGATGCACGTTGCAGCTCAGCCTCCTCCATAAGAGGAAGCTTTAGCTCGGGTGCTCCTATTTAAGTACATGTAGAAGGGGAATTGGTTTTTCCCTGCAACCACTTCACCAAATTTGAGGAGGTTTGTTGCATTTAGAGGAAAAAGTTTAATTCTAGTGACTACTGGTTTCGAATTTTTCATTTAGGTGGTCAATTATGTATTAAAAATTGGCCAAAATTGAAAATTTTCAGAAAACGAGACTATCAAGTTTAAAACTCCGTGACTCAACAATGAAAAATGATATCACAATTCTGTGAATTGCATCTAATAGTACATCTACAGAGGACAAAATAGATATGCTACACATGAATCTGAAAAAAATTTAGTATTGTGAAAATACGGCTTTTGCAGAACCCTTGTACACAACGTAACCAATTGACGTAAGATACAAATTGACACAGCAAACTCGTCCGCCTTGACTGTTATAATAAATGCCATTTGCAGAACCACAATATCCGTTCTTCATGCATAGCTATTAGTTTGTAAACGTCGTGCTTCTATTTTTTCAAACTTTCGAATTTTTGAAAATATTTTAAACAAAATTTAGGCCCTAAATCGAAGTTCTGTTTCCAACAGACACTAGGATTTAACTTTCTCTCTCAAATGCAACCAATTTCAATCAAAGCGATTAGCAGGATTATCTCAGAAAAGCGTTTCTGCGTTTTAAAAGTATTTGAATAGGCCGCGTCGGATGGGGCCTGAGCTAAAGCTTCCTCTTAAGCAATTTATCGAGGGATCAAATACATGAACGATGGTTTTGGTCCGGTCTTGGAATGTCTTTGCAACGTCCTTTGAACCGTTTGCTCCAACGCTCCACAGTGGTCAATGAAATGAAGTGTTCAACGTACACGGCAGTCATATTGTCACGTGGTGGTGACGTTAAGAACACAGTAGCAATACTGTGAAAGACAAAGCTAACTTTTATTGGACGAACCTGTGCCCACAAAACAGGCTACATTAATAGCACAACGATAGCGGCGAACACGGTTGGCGATCGTCGAAAATCTGATCAGCGGGTCAAGCGCGTCGGCTTCTATAGAGCAGTCGTCGAATGTTCCAGACTAATCGTTTAGACCCGCGTGCCTTCCACAAAGTTCTACACCATTCACGTTACGCGATGAAATCAGATAACACAAGGTTCGGCGAATACATACAGCCGGTGTTAGATATGGGGCTGTTTCCTGTGCCTACTTCGAGTTCCCCAGACCACATCGAATCGCACAGCTAATTGAGAAGCGCAGAAAACACGGAAAGCACATTCCAGAGGAGCGCCCGAGCAAACAAGTTGAAGGCCACAAGTTCACGTGCAAACAAGTTCGTACGCCGCCGGTGGAGCTATTCAATGCTTGAGTTTTCCAGAAAACGAAGGGATAGCCCGGCATTGTTACAAGGAAAGTGGGTCCCGAAAAAAGACGGCTGCGATGTACCGGGAAGGCCTGGCAGCGTCGCCCCCACCTGGCTTTTGTGACGGCGAGTTGCTAGACAGCAAGGCAAGGGGGATCAAGCGATCAAGCAAGGCGGACCAAGCGGCGACTCTCTTCGCCGGGTATGACACCATCGCACGGGCGCCTACCATTGGCTGAAAATGGTGTCATCTGAGCGGACTCTCCCATTGGCCAAACATGACGCGACTTCCAGTCGTCGAAGGGTTTAAAAGAAGCATTCCAGAGAGACCCGAGCATTCTCTGATTGACCTCTCTCGAACTTCTTGCCGCGGGCCGCAGCGTCCGAGTTGCTGCCGGCCCGTAATGACTGTACGACTGTTACTTGTCTCTCACCTCTCTGTATATAATGTAAAATAAACCCTCCCAAGTCTTTTTTTCATCTCGAAGTCCGTCCATCAACCCCTACATCTGGTTGGCAGCGGTGAGATCGCTTCCGAATGCATCAGCTGGTGGCAGCGCTACGGATCAGCCTTCGTCGAGAGAGATCCTAAGGAACCGGGAAGAGCGAAGAAGAGAGAGCCTTCGTCGAAAGAGGTCCGAAGAAACTGGGAGTAGCGAAGAAGAGCGAGCCTTCGACCCAGGGAGTCCGGAGGAACCGGGAACAGCGGACAAATGAACCGGATGGCAGGGTACTGCAACCGTAAGTGAGCGCGTGGTTCTTTTCCTTTTGATTCGCCGTACTCAAATGTTGTGTGTTCATTTTGATAGTTCTGGGAATCGGGAGTTTGTTGCATGGTGTGTTTGCACAAATTAATTAAGGAAAACAGTTCTAACCACCTGTCGGGGCAGCTGCCATGGATCTTAGAAGGTTGACGAGGTTAGACTTGTTGTTGGTGTGCGACGATTTGGGAGTTGAGGCGGACGAACGGATGAAAACGCCAGCTATCATAACGGCGATTAACGATAGTGGCAATGATGACAAAAGCATTGAGCTTGCTTGGGAGGTGATACAGGAGCCACGGGAGCGTGAGCGTCGTGAACGTGTGCGTAAGCGTCGCGAACGTGAGTATCAGGAACGTAAGCATGAGCGTGAGCAAAAGTATGAGAGAGAGAAGGCAGCACTGATCAAAGAGATACAGTATTGTGATCAGTTAATGGCACAGAGACAACGGCTGTCTGATAATTCTGTAGGTAGTACAGAGCGAAAGAATGAGGCAGCGTCGAGCGGATTTTCGCCAAAAGCCGACGAGAAGAGTAGTGCCTGTGAGATTGGCTGCAGATTCATAAGTGAAGGGAAAAGGCTAGCTGCTAACGATGCCTTAGTGGCAACAGAGGCCGTTAAAGGCCGCAAGGAGAGCGACGAGGTGCTGTGCCAACAGATGACTGTAGAAACAGCTAGGCCAGCTGCGAACAAATTGGCACAGTTACCGCACGTGTGCGTCGCTGGTAATGTTAGCGAAGTTGCTAGCGAAGAAAAGGGTACTGCTGACCTGACAGACGCGAGCACCCATGTAGAGCCAGATCTGCGTGCAGAAGTGAAGTGCGAACTGGACGATGCAGTTGAGAGTGGTTCTCGGGATGGCGAGCTCCGTAGTTCACGAGAGAACAACTGCATTGTTCAGGGATCGGTGCGGCTCTCCGCCAGTCTAGATAGCCTAGATAGGGATGGTTCAGTTATTAATCAGTCGGACTGTGCGCGTGAGACAGCGATCGATACCGACGGACTGTGTGTCGATGCACAGCGTGAGCTGGGCAATGTAGTAGAGGGCAGTTCGCAAGAGTGCGACTTGCCTAACTCGAGTAAAGTCTGCTGCATTGTTCCAGAGTCGGTTGGGCTGTCCGCCAGTCGAGGCAAAGTGAGAGTAGATTTAAATGTAAATAGCTCAGACTGTGCGGGTAAGAGACCGACGAGAAGGCGACATGAAAGTGAGTGCGAAGAGAAAGCGCTGTAAAAAGAAGCGCGGTAAAGACCGAAAGACGGTAACTAATGTAGCGCCGCCAAAGATGGCGAGAAACCCAAAAGGGCAGGGCGCGAGGATAAAGGTGCGGTCGTCACGGACGATGTTGACGCATCCAAAACGTTCGAGTCACCGTTCAAAGGGGGACCGCGAAGCATGTTCTGCACGGACGCGGACAAAGGGCACGGGGCAGTTAAATTCCTCGTCGTTCCGTAGTTCTTTTCAAAGCTCAGCGTGCAGTACGATGAAGCGCAAGGTGGCAGGACGAGACCAGGTGGGGAGTAGCGACGCAGTCAATCGAGTTTGTGAGGAAAGCGGGGCGCCAGGACGCAAATTGGCAGGAGACCATAACGTCTTGGGGGAGCTGATAATCAATCAGCCCTTTTGTTGTTTCTCGGCAGCCAGAGTAGCTTTCAAACCGCGACCACCTCGAGTCCGACTGAATGTATGAGTCAGACATAAGCGTTTGGAAAGGGAGGCCAAGAGCGCTTCCGTAGAAATGGAGTGTTTTGTTTTGAGCATCGGAAAGTTTTCGCGAATCGAGACTAGGATTTCTTTCACTGGGTAAGGTTTGAGCTTTGTTTATGTTTTCGTTCGAGAAGCTCGAGATTTGAAAGATGAGGTTTATGTACACATGTAGTCTCGCGAGTGTTAGTTAATGAGTATATAGGCTTTCTTTTTGTGTGTGTGAGTAACCTCAAGGTCAAGGTTATCGTTGAGAGGCCTATCGTAACGCGCGTGTGTTTTAGTTAACCTTCTTTTTTTTACAAGCGTTTTTTTTATTTTCTAAGGGTAACCACGTAGGTTTTCAGTCAGTGCGTCATTTGCATTGAGAAGCGTCGTTCGTTCCTATAGCGCGTGTCCTGTGTGGACGGAAGGAAGCAGATTCATGACTGGGTTGCTCGTGTGTGTTGAGGGCAGCCGTATTCTGACTTCTTTATTAAGTAGGCGTGGAACGAGTTATTAAAAGACGCATTATTTTAAGGGTTCTGCGGAGTGTGTAAGTCCCGCAAGTTTAATTGTTCGTTTAAGTCACGTGTCCTGTAGGACTTTCAGGGAAGAAACGCGAGTAAGCGTAAATGGAAAGTTTGCCTACAACGCGTTCTGTTACGCGTTCTGTTTAGTGACCACAATGCTAGTGCGCTTGTGATTACGTACTTGTGAGGTTGACCAGATTGTTCAGTGGCACCAATACGTGCGATAAGTACGCCACTGCGATAGATTGGAAACATGCTGTTCGTGGAGTCAGGCCACTTAAGTTATGTTCGACTGTTTTCATTTGTTGTTTGCATCGTCAACGACCCTTTTGTTTTGCAACAACAATAGTACTCTGGTCTTGTAGGCATTCGGGGAGAAATGGATAGCTGTTTGGAGGGGTGTTTGGAACTGTAGTCAAAATTGGGGAAATAAAAGACCAGGGTTCATTTTGACTCAGTAATAGCCTGGCGAGTTAGGCGTGAAGAGCCTGCGCTTACACGTGGTGCAGCGCAGTGTTGTTTTGTTTGTTTGACGTATGTTCTCCAGGGCCCAGGATCCCGAAGTTTGTCAAACGAGGCTCGACACCAGTACCCTGCAGGTTCTTTCAGCGTTCCTCATGGCCAGCGAATTGAGTTCACCGGCCATTCAGAACAACCGGGGCGAGGACGAGCTGTTAGATAAGGGGCTGTTTCCTGTGCCTACTTCGAGTTCCCCAGACCACATCGAATCACACAACTGATTGAGAAGCGCAGAAAACACGGAAAGCACATTCCAGAGAAGCGCCCGAGCAAACAAGTTGAAGGCCACAAGTTCACGTGCAAACAAGTTCGTACGCCGCCGGTGGAGCTATTCAATGCTTGAGTTTTCCAGAAAACGAAGGGATAGCCCGGCATTGTTGCAAGGAAAGTGGGTCCCGAAACAAGACGGCTGCGATGTACCGGGAAGGCCTGGCAGCGTCGCCCCCACCTGGCTTTTGTGACGGCGAGTTGCTAGTCAGCAAGGCAAGGGGGATCAAGTGATCAAGCAAGGGGGACCAAGCGGCGACTCTCTTCGCCGGGTATGACACCGTCGCATGGGCGCCTACCATTGGCCGAAAAAGGCGTCATCTGAGCGGACTCTCCCATTGGCCAAACATGACGCGACTTCCATTCCTCGACGGGTTTAAAAGAAGCATTCCAGAGAGACCCGAGCATTCTCTGATTGACCTCTCTCGAACTTCTTGCCGCGGGCCGCAGCGTCCGAGTTGCTGCCGGCCCGTAATGACTGTACGACTGTTACTTGTCTCTCACCTCTCTGTATATAATGTAAAATAAACCCGCCCAAGTTTGTTTGCATCCCGAAGTCCGTCCTTCAACCCCTACACCGGGTAGAAGCATCGATAACATTCCAGAAACGTCGGATGCGTCCCTCGGTGTGCGATTACAGTTGTTAAGCGGTGAAACGTGGTCGCCCGATAATGATAAGTACACGTGTCAATATGGTGATTAATTTCTGTTTTGCAAACGCTTTCAGCTGTCAAAAAATTCGCGACACCGAGCTGTTCAACTTTTGAAGTTTCCATTATGTGACGCAACCATATTCAACCCAGTGTATGAGAGCATTAAAGAACATTTATATTCACACCTTTGTGTCACTTTTGTAAATGAGACATGCCGTTCTCCTACGCGCATGCCTCGCAGATAATGAACCAAACCATTATTGCGCGGTTAGGGTAGGCTCACTTTCATTTGACTCGCCCTAGTACATTAGAAATGCAAAGATACAATGGGATATACAAATGCGAAAATACGGCTTCATAAAGGACAAAAAAGTGTCACTGGAAACAAAGTTCACTGCATGTATACACAAAACCTCGTAGCAAGATATTTAAGTATGCGTATAAGTCTCCAATGAGTCTATGTATGTAAGAAGAAGTAACTGCATATAATGCGTCAAACAAGGCAAATAAACACGTTGCACAATCATAGATTCACAGAATCCCAGATTCCACCCCCTTTCCATCCACTCCCCCCGATGTATTGCGCGCGACGGAAGGCGGCGCGATTGCTCCCCGCTTTTCTCCTTTGCGCACACAAGACTGAGCCACCATCGTCGGGTCACCCATTCCACCTCCCCTCCTTCGTTTTCACTCGCACATACAGCATGCAGTGCGTGGTCACGATGTTATCACGCTTGGACTTTATACGAAACATGAGGGCGATGGCAGGAATGCGCCTGGAGTGTCCATATAATTGCTTTCGAAATAATATAATAAACGATTCCGGCAACTGAAGCGTCGCGTCGCACATTACTTTCCGCAAAAGGAGTATGAAAATCGAACTTTCACCATGCGACAATTCGCTGTGCCGCCACAATGTATTTTTTTTTTCTGTGAGGCGGAGGCACCGAAATGAAAAAAAAAACCGGATAGGAAAGTATGTTGGCCAGAATCGAATGCCTACTTCGGGCACCTAATGGGGCTACGGAAGGAATACCGAAGAAAACATGAGACGCTCGGTCCACTGAGAACCATAAGCATACTGCTCAGTATCCTACAGCGGCGAAACAAGTCTTTCCGGAAAGGTTCCGCTCAAGTTATGCGGTGCAATCCTTCGAGTCCCCACAGTGATGGCGGCGAGCAACCATTTTTTCTTCTCGTCTGTTAGCCAGAAAGCGTCCAAAACTCTGTCAGGTGAAAATCCACTCGGCCAGAGCAAACCGAACGCGCACCGAAGTGCACCGCACGGTGTTCGGGGCCATACGAGACAAACGTATGCGCTCTGGCTCGCTCTGGCAGCCCACGAGTAGTTTAGCGAGAACGACAAAAAAAAATTGAAGAGGCTCAATGTGTCCTCGCGAATAAAAGTCAAAGTTGAAAAAACCAATAAGAACGTAGTTACTTTGGCTGGCTTTGGTGTCTTGACATGGATGTACTGGCGTAGGTTAAAAAAAATGTTGATATTTTTTTATGTGACATGACGGCACAAATGAACCACCCCAACGCTTCGTCTCGTTGGACCTGACTGCCTGCTTTGTCACCTCGTCTGCTAGTGTGTTGATTTGGCTTGTCTCGTTGCATGTTCCGATGTAAGACTTTTGACGCCAAAGGTGTATTGACTTTTCAAATGTTTATAACAACATTAAACCCACAAAGTTCCGCAATTGAAAATCTAAAGCACAAATTTGGAAATGCCAATGCACCTTTCACATCAAGAGCTTATGAGATTTATACCCATAAAGTTTCGCAATTGATATCCATGCGCTCCATAGATGCCGTGGTTTCAGTGAGATACCGCGGCGAGCCCGCTCACCATCAAAGCACCCTTGAAACTTTGTGCTCGGATGGGACTGCTTGGCATTATGTGACTCCCGGTGTATGGGCGTTGCCACGAAATCCAGTCCGAGTTTGCAATCTTCGCGGTGAAATGTCTTTTCGAGCGTCAAAAAGACATTCTAGACAAAATACAGAGTGATTTCCGGCGCCGGGGGTCGCTTTGGTCGGTGGTGCATGGACAGCACGAAAGAATTTCGGAGGAAGGGGCTGAAGCCCCATAAGACCCCCCCCCCCCCCCTGGCTACGCTCCTAATCGCAACTACCGCCATGGGGGATAAATCAAGAGTTGGGGGGTTCGAGCAATCTTGACAGGGAAAGTGATAAAAACTACTACGCACAGCAATGAATAGGAAGACAGTAGAAAACAGGAGAGGTTTTGACCAATCGAGAAAAGATACAAGATGAAAAGAGCATTGCTTCAACAAAAAGAGACGACACGTTTAACGATTCAGGTCAGATGAAAATTTGAGGAAGAGTAATTGTGACAGCGTTAAGCACATGGCCATTTGGCCTGAAACCTACAAGTCAATGCCGAAAAGGCGAATCGAAAGTATCGTATTGCATTCAGTAATCGCGGTAGTATCTTGTACCTGTATGTCAAAAACTCACTGCCCGATTATCTTGTATCGTATCATGCTAGAATTGCAAAGTATCTTTGCACTGTCCTGTGTGTAACTGCGCCGTCTATCGCATATCTTGATTCCGAGTTAGAGTAGTGAAATGCCTTTGATGTACACGTGCCCGTTCACATTGTTCTGTGTATGTGCGAGTGATGTGACGATATGTATGTACATTCCTTACCTGCCTTTAAGCAGCTGTAAATTGTTGACTTCCTTTCTTGTGCTGTATTATCGCACTTGTTCAGCAATGCAAAATCAACTAGCCCAACAAAGATTTCGTCCATAAGCGGCATCAAATCAAGCGTATCATTCCCGTCTCGATTTTGAATTTGTTGAATATTTTCGCACAAACACGACAAAACAAAAGCAATGGCTCACTGCAGAACCAATGCATACAAGCGTTCCTTCTTTCCACGAACGACAGCCGACTGCAACAAGTTACCTTACGATGTGGCCACCTTATCATCACCCGATGCATATTTATCTGCATTAAATTCTGGCCAATGAGTTCTCTGTGCTTCATATTATTTCTTAACTGTGTGCTTTTGATGCTTCAAGGGACATTAAAGGCAAATGTTAAGTTAAGCTAAAGTGGTGGAATAGTGCTCGAGAATCTCTAAGGTGTCAATATTATCACGAACAGAGCCTTAATAATCGAGAAATTGAGGTAAATACAGGACATGATTAGAGACTCCCGCGGGACATTCAACTACTTCCTCGATCACGAAAACACTCCTCAGCTAGATGTTGTTACTAGCACTCAACCACTCGTTGCGAAAAACATCCTTGTATGGTATCCTAAGACTGCTTGCCAAGTTCTATTTCATCGTTAGAAAGAACTCACAGAAGTCACCCTTGACAACGACGTGGGCGGTCGAAAGGTTTCGTTTTCGCTCGACTCTGCGCCGCCCACGCTTTCTCGTTTCAGTAGTTTCGTTATCGCGTATACTGCTGCGCTGGTTTTG
The DNA here is from genome assembly GCF_038994185.2 of Dermacentor albipictus. NCBI lineage: Eukaryota > Metazoa > Arthropoda > Arachnida > Ixodida > Ixodidae > Dermacentor > Dermacentor albipictus. The sequence goes on from NC_091824.1 coordinate 7,192,692, forward strand.
CTGGCTCGCAAAACTCGCACAAACTGCAAGTGACAGAGTTCAACTTTCATGTGATGTCGCGGAACGCCCGAATGGCCTACGCCACTTGGCCAAAAGCAGCTGCAGCGGCGAATCAAGATCAGCTTAAACAAGCTGTAAAATATAGCATGAACAAACAAAAGGAACATCAATAGGCAGATTTCATTTAGAAATGACATTGCTAATATGCAATAATCGATATAATGTATACATTTCACGAAGCTCGCGTTAATTGCAAGCGAACATATTGTCACGTTGTAGTGACGGTGAACAACACAGTAGCAAAACTGTGAATTACGAAACTAACGTTTTGTTTGGCGACCCCCATAGGGTTTCTCACTACATTACTAGAGGCAAATCTTGCGCTGCTGCGCTGTGGTAAGCATGGGAATGCCGGTATATTGAGACTTCGGATTGGCATTGTTCTCGGAGAGCCAGGACACCTTGAAAACGCGGCTGCCAAGCACCGTTGCGTCTGTAACAATGACTAATTTTCAACTAAACAGCACATAAAAAGCTGTTCTAGCCTTAATGTTAGACAGGAACAAGTTTTGTTTAATTATAACTTATCATTGCATGTACAATCACATGAAACGTAAAAGTTACCAGCGTGCCGCTTAAGTTGGAGGACAGACGACAAGATTACCGCTCGCTTTGGAAGAGTTTGTCATCTGTTCTTGCTTTTCCTTTTTTGGTTATGCATTAGAAGTCAGGAAACTTCACTGGAGAATGTAATATGCACGAACGAAAACTTTTCATGAAGATTTCACTTTAAGAGGAAGCTTTAGCTAGGGTGCTCCTATCTAAATACATGTAAAAGGAGAATTCGTTTTTCTCGGCAACCACTGCACAATATTTGACGAGGTTTATTGCATTTAAACGAAACACTTAAAATGTAGTGACTGTTGGTTTCGAATCTTTGAGTTAGGTCGTCAAATGTTTATTAAAAATTCGCAAAAATCAACATTTTTCACAAAACGACACTATCGAGTTTACAACTCTAACTCAACAACAAAAATGATAATAAAATTTTGTGAATTGCTTCTAATAGCACATTTAAAGCGGACGAAATTGATATGTCACACATGAGTATGGAAAAAATTTAGTAATAAGGAAATATCGCTTTTGCAGAACCCTTGTAACCAATATAACAAATTTACGTAAGATGTAGAATGACATATCGAATTTGTCCGCTTCGAATGATCTAATGGATGCCGTTTACAGAATCGCGATATCTGTTCTTGATGCAGAGCTATGACTTTGTAAATTTCGTGCTTCTATTTTTTTCAAACGGCCGAATATTTGAAAATCCTTTTAACAAAATTCAAGCCCTAAATCGAAATTCCGCTTCTAACAGTCACTCGAATTCAACTTTCTTTCTCAATCGCAACAAATTTCATTAAAATCGATCGACGGGTTGTCTCAGAAAAACGTTTTTGCGTTTTACATGTATTTGAATAGGTCGCGTCGGAGTTGGGCCCGAGCGAAAGGTTCCTCTTAAGGACGCGTTATTTGCGTAGCCATATCTACGTTTTAGACGAAGCCCCTTACAACGCCACCCAACACAAGCGTCGCAGACACATACACCATCGTTCCCATGACGGCACAGCGCCCCTTAGGAAACTCGCACAGACGGTGGCGCCAGCCTTGCCTCTATAGGTGGTATCGCGAGAAACTCTACGGGCGAACCTGTGACCAGAAAAACACTCGCAGCTCGGCAGGAGCGAGCGCAGTCAGCGATTGCCTGCGGATCGTCGGCTGCTCGACGGCCAGCGCAATCGGTGGTGCTCAGGTGGGTTGTGCACGCCAGCATTGCCGCTGCGCCGCGCAGAATTCGATCGCACGGGGTGCGGCGACAACCTAGACAACGGATACAATCCTCGATAGCGTTAGAAAAACGATAAAAAAAGTTCAGGATAAACCGGTGCGCTAGTTAGTCGTGCATATCTTTTCGACACAGCACGGAATTGACAGGGACCGAGACCACAGAGCGCTGACTGCAAGTTGTTTATTGCCACAACACGCCTGTAAATATTCAATTTGACGCATACGCACGCGCACAAAAAGCAATACCGCCAAGGCGATACGCGCACCCCTTCCTCGATGGCGGTAAAAGATCCCGTGCGAAATAAAGCCACGTGACACACAAAACAAAAAGAACAAGCAACACTGCACTACGAATGCACATTGTCCACCGAGTCATACATGAACGGCCAGCCTTGAAAGAGCCGTTATTGCGTCACTGTGCCTAAGAGGCGCTCCTCATCACTTATGAACGCCAGGCGTGCTACTTCAATTCTCTTTACGCTTTGATAACTCGCCTGCTTCAACTATTTCTTTCGTGTCATCCCGGCACAGCTGCGCAGAATCATCGCCTGCTCAAAAAAAGAAGAAAGAAATTAAGGCCACTGTTCCGTACACCGTTTGAAGCCTCGGCAACGTACATCCGTCGGTATATAGAAGCAGCGGTGGCATCATTTTACTGCTCCCTGAGCCCTTTGTTTAAGCATCTGCCAGTGCGACTGACCTGTACACTTAGCCACAGGGCAAGGTCAGACCACGTGCGCGGAACACACCGCCCCCTGATTCCTGATGGTGCATTCTGACTGTCGGAAGAGTTGACCTTCTCGCAGAGTAACTTGCCCATTTTCCTGTTTCTTGAGGCTGTGAGGCATAGCTTGCAGAAAGGGAATCACTGATACCTTCATCCTGCGAGCTGAGTCAACCACGTTTGTTTCGGGGCTAACTATTCACATCTCTGATCATGCCTTCAGATACGAAAAGCAAGTGCATGCAGGGGCAGCACGAACCCTTCAGCCGATGCACCTGGGAGAGCGGGTCCAAGGCGGTGCACGTAGGACTTGGTGAGGGCGTTTCTGAAGGATGACCGGACGATTTCTCGTTCGAGCAACTTAGAGTGCACCGATTCGAACGGCAGCACGGGTTTCTTGCCCCTTGGCTTTCAGGTCCAACAGGGACGACGTACAGGAAAGCGGAAATCCAGATATCCTATCAAGTTGCTAGCAGAGGCTTCGTGGCTCAGCGTTAAGGGTAGAAGGCACTCAGAAAAAACAAACCTGGTGTCGGAAATGTACAAGTTCGTAAGACCTAAGCCCCCTTCCCACTCAGCCTGTACGTAGGCGTGTTCTCTAACACTATTAAGCGTCTGCGCAACGCACGCCTACTTCTCGTTCTTTTATTTTCATTCTTTAGTTCTTACGTCAGTGTAATACCAAGCGCAACAAAATCATGAGAGTGACGTTACTTTGAATCGCCCGAAATCTTTCACCGTTAACGAGGAATGGCTTCACGTAATTTACTGCCTTTGCTTGTTTCTCCTGCGCACGCGCATGCGTGGAATTGTATATTTACAAGTGATTTACGTAGCAATAAACCACTTGCAATCAGCGCTTTGCGGTGTCTACTCTGTCGGTCACTGTGGATTTATTGTGCGCTGTGTTGAAATAAACAATGAAAGGTGCGTCTTGCACTTAGTCATAACCTCTAACCTTTCTTAGCGAGTGAAATGCGGTCACCGAATAAAGACCAAGAGCAACGCGTGTCAATGTAGGTGTGTCAATATCAAAGTTGTAAGCGTGGTAATTGTTAAGAACCGAACGCTATGTAGAGCGCAGACACTGTTTGCTAGAATTCAGACGGCATCCGCGTCTTCTTGGGTGAGGCAGTTCATTTTGCTCTAAGAGCGCCAGTCATTCCAAATTATGCGCGTTTCTTTGCATCTCTAGTTTAAAGCTTACGCATAGCTGATATCTACATAAGTTATGTATGCTAAATATCTGGCACTTTCGAAAGAGATCAGCGCTGGGCTGCATTGTAAGTGTGACAAACATACTTTTAATCAATTGAATTCGTGGCAAATTAGAACGTTTGCTGTTTGCCATACAAGTTGATAATAATTTAAAGGCGAGTAGAACAGTGAATTGTGCAAAACTATTTTTATTCCTGCACTGGGCTGATTTGCGACACGAGGTACTGTGCCCATCATTCAAGGTAGCTTTTTTTTTACTAAATGGTTTATATAGTTCTCTCAGAAGACAGACGAAATATAACTCCAAGACACTTAAAACCATCAAAAATTGTAGTATTACGGCAGTTGACCTTTACTGCTTCGTTAGGAGGGACGAATGTATTTTATTTTGATTTTTTATCCCGGGACCGCATCCCGGCCACGACGTTGGCTTTCCGACGGGGGCGAAGCACCCGTGCACTCAGATTTAGGTGCACGTTAAAGAACCCCAAGCGGTCCTCAGTATCGCGGACTACGGCGTGCCTCATAATGGCATCGTGGTTCTGGCGCGTGAAACCCCATATTTGTTTCTTTCATTTTTGTTTGACTCCGACCAAAGCTGAAGTGATTGTAGTGTTTCATTAGACAGCCATAATAACTCCACAACACTTGTTGCGGAAACATATATGCTGCTATGTTCTGCATAGATGATAAAGTTTCTTTGGAATTACGCTATACAATATCGCTAAGGTATGAGATGAATATTAGATGCTCTAAACCGTTCCCTCGAGGCACCCCACAAGAAATAGGTTTAACATTAAAAATAAAGTTCACTGTATGAACAATTTGTTTTCGATTTGTTAGGTAAGATCTTAATAGTTCTGTAGTCTGACCATGAATGCGAAACAATTGATTTTTGTCAAGCAAGATATCATAGTTTACCAGGCCAAAGGCCTTTGCAAAGGCAACGAAAATACCAGTTACAAAACACTCATTTTCAAATTGCTCAAGACTAGTATTTTTGCTCCAGTAACGCTAAGTGTTGACTTGTTTTCGGTAAACCTATGCTAAAGGGGACGTAAGTAGGTTTTGCTTATCAATAAAATTGATAAACCGAGTGTGCAAATTTTTTTCAAGGACCTTCGACAAATTTGCGGAATGCAGTACCATTTCTTAAACCGTTTCGATCTTCTATTTTAAAAATACCACAGATTCGTGCTAGTTTCATTTTTTTTCTGGGAAAATTCTAGTTATTAAATAATGGTTAAAATATCCGTGAAAGATCGAACAATTATATCAGCTACATATTTCACAGCCCGTAAATATCATGGCTAAATTTTGTTTCCAAATTCCGGATAACACATGCAACTTCGCACGGCGTCTTAAGGCCTAGAGACGTAGGGTATTCAACATCATTGCCAACGTAATGAATTGCGTCAGGCACTTGCGGATGAGATACTAGTATAGGAGTTGTTAAATTCCTCAACCAATTCAATCCGAGATAGCCCTTGACCATCGATCAGCAAGTTTAGTGGTCGGGTGTAAAAAATATGGCGATGTTGTAACCTCTTACACCGGGTCCCCTGTGTGTGATTACATACACAAGCACGTACGTAAACTGTGTGTAACAATATCGTCTTTACCAGTGAAAAGGTCGTTCCTTGAAATTGGGGAGGCGACCTGCAATGAACAATGACCAGCGGTCCCTGCCCCCGGCTTGTGAGGCAGACCTCCTTCTCATGCATTCGGTCTGAACCTGGGCGTAGCGACAGCAGCGTCCACCGTCTACGTGTTCGTCCTCGTTGATGAATACTGGGAATTGTGCTGCGTCTGGTGGCGACAGCACTCGATTAGCATTAGCATACACCACGCGCCAGCTCATGAGGCCAGCAAGACCCACAATGGCGACTTAATCGCTGTACGGGTACAATCGCGAGGTACTGCCTTCGGCATGAGAACTGTACTGCTGACCGTTGCTTTTGTCATCTAAAACATTACAGCCATAATATAGCAGCACGACTTTTCTGAGCGAATAGGGGAAATAATTGGCGAATCTCCTGTAGAAGCGAGAAAGGCTGTAGTCATGGTAACCGAGCGGCTCATACACGGTCGCGGGGCGCATAGGCCGAACAGGCAGCGCACTGCATTTCCGGCGCACCTACCTCTAGGTCCTTACACATCCTTCGGCCGTGCGGTCTGGGGTCGACGAAGGCGTGCGGAGGGAGCGAGCGTACGAGGAGCTCCGCCGACTCGGCCAGCCGTCGGATCTGGGCCTCGACCAGCACCGGCGTTGGCGGCGTCACTGGGCGCACGCCCGCATCCGATGAATCCCCGCCGGAACCCAGCATCCCCTGCGTGGACACGGCTGGCGTTATGTAACTTCTCCTGTGGCATGAGGCACAGTCGAGCGGTGCACGCGACCGTGACGTCCACCACGATGCGCTATCGGTCGACGTGAGAACTTTTCCAATAATGTCGTCACGATAACCGTGCGTTTCTCTTCGTCGCTCGCTTCAGCTGCCCCGAGCCACCCTGTGCTTGTTTCTCGGCTTAATTTCAGGCTCTCTAGCTTTTTTGCGGTGATTACTTTTGCACGTGCGCCTCGACAGCTGCACCGTACGCATTCTTTGACTGCTCCTAGCCCTCGCTTAATGAAATGGATCCACCAATGCCAAACAACATCCCCGAATGCACAAAGAAGAGAAAGTTGCGCAGGAAGAAAAAAAAGCAAAATAAATAAATTCAAGTCGCTCGACTGACCATGGTGAAGAAGGCAAGAGAATAAGCAGACTGCTGTGTGCAGAAGCAAAGGTTGCAACTTTTGTTTTGTAGTCGCCATTATTTTTCCACCTCGACCGTCTCGTGTTTGCCGCGCCGTTCTACCGCGAGAAAGGGGAACGTAAAGCATAAAGAAGAACATGCAATGGCTAGAGGAACCTCGGAACCCAGGAAATAAAGAATACGGATAGAATCGAACAACACGCTACACGTCGGGGAAGGAAGGAAAATGAAAAGTGAAGTAGTAGCAAAAACAAATAATAAGTAAGGGCAGAAAGAAAGACGGCTTACATTAAACTTGTGAAACAAAGAAGCATAGAAGCTTCTAAAGCAGCGGAGGTCCCCAATCAAGGGGATTGAAGAGAAGGGGCCACAAACACAAGAAAGACAGCAGCGCGTCCAAAAGCAGGCGAGGCGCAGTAAAGCGTTCTCAAACACAAGGAAGAATGCAGAAGGAAATTAAAAAAACGGCGGACACGCGCATAACCCAAATAGCGTGCCGTCAAAATTACACGCCAGTCGGGGGTGAAACAAAGAAGCCAGAATAAATACTCGCCAGCGAAGGCTTTCGGAATGAAGCGCAAAAGTTATGCAAGAAAGATGAGCGGAGGTCGAGACAGCAACCATGGTGCGCTGCGAGTGTGCATACTTTGCCTTTTGCCCTTCCCTGTGTTTCGTACCGAAGACCGCAAGAAACGCCCGTACAACCCCACAAACAGGATATGGAGGTCTGCTTTGCAAATAAGCAACGCCGTCAAGTCTGCGAAAGCTACTGCAGTTTGCGAGAGCAGCTGTTTCAGAGCACGAATGTGTACATGAAAGCGGGCGACAAACTGTGACACCGCACCTGTAACCTTAGATTTAAACGCTTTTGTGAGAATCAACTTTACAACTGTACCAGATGGGTAGTGCTGCCGTCGCCATCGACATGGATTCAGTTAACGGGTTTCACTGTAAATTAAGTTAGTAAAATAATGCTGCATCGGTTTCCACATAGTATGAACGAATACGTTATTTTCTTTAAAGTTTCTGGCCGCTTTCTGTTCAACACCAGAGTCCTCTATCATAGCCCATTTAGAGTCCCTGGTCGACCAGCTCGCCGTCTTCATCGACGCCCTTTGGACGTCCTCTCATGACCAGTGCGGCTCTTCCTCACGCCCCAGCCGCCCTCCCTCTTTCCCGAGCTTGTAGAGTCCTGAAGCTCGTCTATTTCTGGTAACATCGTACCTTCCAGCACCGCACCCCATGCCAGTGAATGCACTACGAGATCACTGACGGCGGCATCTAAACTCGCCTCACAACCCGGCCACCTTTTCATTGTCATGAATCACATTTCCGGCTTGCGTTTCATTTGTAGACACTGGTGTCGAGGTGATCGTGCTACCGTCCTCCAAGTATTTCTAGGTCATCTGGCCCTACGCTCCGCTCGGCGAACTCTACCTCCACCGCCACGTATGGCCTAGAGTTCCTCACTCTCCACTTGGGTCTGCGGCGCACGTTCCGGTGGGTAGTCATCGCTGCTGACGGCAATCGGCCCATCCTCGGCTCCAACTTCCTTTCGGCCTCGACGTCAGCACGCGCCACCGACGCCCGATTGACAGAAACACGCGGCTCTCTATCCCCGGAGTTCTGTCGGCCGTCGCTCTCACTAGCATCCACACGCCGAGTCCACCATGCCCGTAGGCTTGAATCCTCGAAGACTTTCCCGCCGTGTCGAAGCCCTGCAATTTAACTCAGCCCCCCAAGTACGGCGTAACGCACCACATAGTCACACGTCGTCCACCCGTCGCAGCTCACCCGTGCCGCCTTTTCGCTGAGCGTCTGGCCATTGCTAAACGTTAATTCAAGCACGTGCTGCCACTGGGTACTCGCCCTTCGTCCAGCAGTTAGGCCTCCCCACTTCATCTGATGCCCAAGAAAGAACAGGGTGACTGGCGTGTGTGTGGCGGCTAACGTTCACACGGTCCACGATAGCTATCTCCTTCCACGCATTCAAGATTTCTCAGGCTACTTGGAAAGGTGCAAAATCTTTAGTAAATTGGACCTCGTCAAGGCCTACCACTAAATCCCCCATGAGCATGCTGATAACCCGAAGACGGCCTGTTTGAGTATGTATGCGTGGCTCTTGGGCTACGCAATGCAGCTCAAACGTTCCCAAGATTTATTGCCGTGGTAACCTGTGACCTCCCGGCTATATTTGCCTACGTCGACATACTTATCGCGAATCCCGATTAACGAGAGCATGAGCGTCACCTCCGGGAACTCTTTAAACACCTTCGACACTTTGGCCTGGTTGTCAACCTCCAGAAATGCGTCTTCGGGTCTTCCGTGAGCTCAAATTCGTGGGTCACCACATCTCGGTGCTAAGAACTCGTCAGCTGCCTTCCGACGTCTCGGCCGTGCAAGACTTCCCAGCACCCACTACCCTGCGCCAGCTGCGTGAATTTCTGGACCTAGTGAATTTCTCCCGACGCTTTATTCCGCCCTGTGCCGAGCTTCTGTACCGGCTGACTGACCTTCTTCACTCGAACAAGATCTCCTCATCCGCGCTTTCCTGGTCTCCCGAAGCTCAAGCTGCTTTCGGCGTTGCTAGACAAGCCATTGTCAATTCAGTACTTCTCATCCCCCCGAGAACTGACGTGTCTACTCTACTCATGGTGGATGGTTCCAGTGTGGCCATCGGAGCTGTTCTCCAGCAGGGAATCGACTCCGAATGGCGTCGACTGGGCTTTTTCTCTCGGAAGTTCCAACCTGCCGAGACTCGCTACAGCGTTTTTGGCCGCCAGCTGCTCGCCATCTTGTCCACTATCCAGTAGTTCCGGAACTTCTTGGAGGTCCAACTATTTTATGCTCTAAACGTGAGCAACCTCAGGAAACAGGGTGGCAAGTAAGTGGCGATATCGAGAAGTCTCCGAGGTGATGTGGTGCAGATCGAAGGAGGCTTCGACCTGGGTGAGCCATACCTCTGGGTCCTAGCACCAGAACGTGGGCAGGCGAAACTGCAGAGCTGCGACATCCTGTGGGTCCGAGGTAGAATCAGGCAGAAGGTTGCCCGAGGGCGGTAAGTTGCTGGGGTCGGTCATCTCGTAGTTTGGAGTCACCACTGTCGCGAACAGAGTGGTTGCAGCAGAGCGCCAGAACAAGAGGACCAGCTTAGAACGGGCTCTTATAGAACGGACTAGTGCGCGCTTGCGCCGCGAGCACGCACCGCCCAACTTTGTTTTCCTCGTTTTTTTTTTTCACAGCGCCGACCGAGAGCGCCGACTCTTCAAAGTTTGAACGCAGCTACGTCAGTGGGCGCTACAAGTTATGTGCAGAAAACCGAGAAGATGTTTAGCGCGAGAGCACACGGTAAATAAAAAATGCGAATTGCACGCGCTGTGGGATTCAGAATATGCAAAGCTTTAATTACTTTTGGCGGTGAACGTTGTTCTTGTTTAGCGAAAATTCACAATTATAGCACACCCGACCAAATGAGACACATGTAGATCAGTAAACGCATCCCTCAACACAGACTCGCGGCACTCGAACACGCAGATCCGACGTATGACGACTCTGTCATGACAACAGCGGAGTGATCACGATGGCCTAATAAAAATGGGATGACGATACGGGACTGACACCGACGGTATGACGACAATGGAATAACGACGCTAGCTTCACGTTGATGGCACGATGACAATATGCGACAATGGAATGACTCCGACTGAATGACGGCGATGGCACATCTCACGCGTGCTGTTCACATGTCCACTTTACGTCAAGCAAAGGCGAGAACTGTGGGCCGAATGTATTGCAGTGGGGAGTTCGGCGCTCTGTTTATGGTCGATTTTTAGGCAATGGGCTCTTCGAGGAATTTCAAAGAGGGCTTTATGCGCTGTACGGTACTTCTTTTTCGTTCTACCCTCTTTCCAAAAGACGCATAATGTGCATGCGTATGAACTTATTTATTATTATTTTTTACACTTTGCTCACAGCACCTCAGCCAATGAAGTACATTAAAACGAATTAGCAGGAGGCAACCTTTCCAACTGATGTGATAGCTAAATCTATGCATCTACGACGATGAAAGGAAGCCGTCTGCATGACAACCATGGGATGACGATGGTTGCCGGCGAGTGCCTTATGACAACGGAACAGCGATGTTGCAATGACAACTGTGTGACGACGGCTGCTTGACAAGCACTACGAAACGAAAATGATGGAACAAGTCCGGCACCAGGACGGTGGTATGACATGGTATGGATAACGACGTTTGTGTCACGACGACACAGTGACGACGATGACTACGGAATGACGACCACTGCATGATTACGACGGCGTCGAGAGGACGGCATACTGACGATGGAATGATGATGACATACTGACAATGAAACAGGAACGCAGTGACGATGGGACAAAACGAAGGCGGTAGGACCACGACGATGGCATGAAGATGACGGCGTGTTCGTTTCCAAACTCACGTCCGGGCTTTTCGTAAATCACTTCCAGATGGCTTCAGTCTGCGCTTTATCTTGCGCCGGCCAACCGTACAAGAAAGGACCTTCCATAAATATGTGACCAAGGTACCAACCAAGCCCACAGCACAGAGCCACCAGCAGCCCCTTCGCAATGCGCGTTGCACGGAGATGGTGTACTCCGCAGCTCTCCTCATAAGCCTCGAAAACCTAGATTTTCAAAGCCTGTGTCAATTTTCCCCCAGACGCCTTCAACACCGTGGAGTAGTAGGCCAGCGGTCGGTCACTCAGATTAACCTGCCCAGCTTCCCGCCATTAAAGATTCTTTCCCTCGCAACAGCAGCTACAGCAGAACCACGCCACACATGGGAGATTATCCGAAGAAAGGTATGCTTTCATGAGTTCTCAAGATTTCTTGGCCTAGCGACGTTGCACGGACTTATGGCAGCTAGGTGAAATAATATAGTTTGCTAAATTGAATGGATGACACTAAGTAAAAAACATTTGAGCAACACCGCTATGACTAAAAAAAAGATGTAGAAGTGCGCATGCCATTGGCTGTGCTTATCGAAGAAAAAAAAACACAGCACTCTTTGTTTACCATATACTGAAAACGCGCATCCTCAATTTTGTACAATGGGCATAGTGCTGATCTAGATAAAGGCGCTCGGGAACGTTGGATTAAAATATGCCAGCTACCGGCAGCGACCATTCTACAGCGTTTTCTGGTCTTAGTCCAAAGGGAGCACTTCGAACCGACCCAATTCTACCGCGAGAAGAAGGCTGCAGAACTAACGCGGAAGGCTGGTCAAGCTGGTTACTGGCGTTGTGAACCATGGCTGCAGCGCTAAGGAAGACGAAGACATTTGCACGAACTGAACAGGACTGGCGCTGGACATCTACTGGGTTTATTGAACCAAGACTATAAGCATTAAAGGAACACTCAAGACATCTAATTCTGGAGTACATGTCATACTTTTCCACTTTCCCATCACGAGTGCGCCCCACGCACCTTCTTGTTCAAGTAGTCAATTTATTTGCTCGAGATTGATACAGTTATGAGACTCTTCTATACGAAAGGCCTCGCATATCTATCTGCACTTTTCAGCATTGCATATACCCAGTACCCGGCGAGACATCGATCTGTATCCGCATCTTCTTCAATAATCCGAAGATGCCCAGCCCCTTGTATCGCCTAAAATTGTGCATGATGCAAGCACAGCCTGTCATTAAGACACTACACGGTCTATCCGATGCAACAGTTGCCGTAGAAAAGGGACATTTCCTAAACAACCCTTATTGCGCAAGCTACGAAGCCTGTAACTCGCGCCTGTTGTCGCAAATGCAGCCAGTCTTTGCACCGTTGTACCGTTGCACAGCACCGTTGTATCATTGACGTAGTCCCCTCCCCCCTAGTTGCCTTCCTCGCACAGACTGTTTCGGTTGGATGCCTATATTTGCGCTTTGCCGATCGTCGATTACAACCTAAGAATTAGAATCAAGCTCCACGCAGAGAAAAGTCGCAGTTTCGCCCGAAAGGCGAAGCATCGATTGCGATAGCAAATTAGTAAACAGGTATATAAACGATATCAAGTAAAAATATCAGTTTTATATTTAGTATTGCAGTGAAGAATGTTATCGATACTTGGAGAAGCAGAGTGCGCCGCTCATCCAAGAAGAAGATCAGGGTTGAGAACGTCGAGGCTTTGGCGCTGTTCTCTGCCTTTTTAAGTTCGCTGACTACGACAGTGTCTGTTTTATAAAAGGTGCAGATTCCAAACGCCCAAATTATAGTATAAACTTGCAAGCATTCGCTTGCCAACTAAATTAACAAGCACCGTGTCACGCGCACGCAAGCAAACTTGAACACGTCTCACTCTATGACCGCGCACATTCGCTGTCAAAGCCGTGGAGTGAGGAAGCGGCACAACAGAAGCGACCGAATTGACCTTCGTGCTGCCTCTTGCTTCAGCGCGAACAAAGCGGCGAATACAGCGCACGCGAAGCTGTCAGCACTATGTTCTTAGGGCATATCGACGTCAATGTAGGGCCCACGCGGTCGCGCCATGCGCCACTGGAGCGTTGAACCGCCCCCCTCCCCGGTGCCTAGCACGACATGGAAGACGGCGCACTTCCTCCTCCCCGCTTTCTTTTCCACCATTGTCGGCTCACTCTACTTTCATTCCCTACCCCCTGTGCAGCACGGTTGAGGTGTCCTCTGCTGAGAGACAGTTACTGCGCTGCACTTTACCCCAACCTTTCCTTCCCATGAAGAATCTCCTTCTCACTCTCGCACGCTTTCACACACAACACATGGCGTGCAGCGACCATGTTATCGTACTTCGACTTTATACGGAACATCACGGCGACGCCGACCGCGGAAGTACGCCTTACGCGCGGAGGGACCACCTGATCGCTATTGCAATAAAAGTCGGTGCACGTGTACTTCTCCGAAAGAGAGCCGGTCCTTCTGGATTCCACTCGCAGCTTAATGACTTTGCTCCGCTAATGTAAAGACTAGGCTCATTGCGCAATAAAAGCTAGTTGCTTCACGTTAAAACGTTAGTTGTGGCTGAGCAGAGATGTCAGAATCACGCTTGAAATTCCTCTTAGATATTCAGGTTTCGTGCTGAAACCAGTGACACAAGGACCGATCTATACGGAGTAAAAGGTTGTTTTAAACACGGCAAAACGCTAGACGTACGGCAAGTAGCGAGCCTAATTGGCAGGCGCGTCTATGTTCACGTCCGTATCATCAGCCTGGGCACCACGCATTGCGTCGTGGTTGCTTAGGTGAATCAGGCATGGACAGACCAGCGCCTTCTCAACGCCCAACGAAAGCCCAGTGCTTTCTCTTCAATGTACCGGTTTCGACGCCGGTTGACGCCATCATCGACTCCATCGAAGAAGTCGTAGGTGCCGGAGGGTTGCAGTATCAGCAACATCATGGCGACAACAAGTTCTTGGCAGCTGTCCTCTCCGCGGCTCAGGCAGCCAAGATGGCGGCAAAAGGCTCCCTGCTGCTCACCAACAAGGTCGTACCGCTGGAACGCATGGGCACTCCAGTGGTTTATGTGACGGTCTATCGTCTTCCACCCTGTGTCAATGACGACGCCCTGATTGCTGCACTTGCACCATATGGGAAATGCCGAGGCATTTCCGACGTCGTTTTCAAGGACAGGACGGACATCAGCAATGGCAGCCGAGTGGTCAAGCTCGAGATGGTAAAACCTCCACCGAATTTCATCATGGTGACTGGCTTTCGGGTAATGCTGGAATACAAAGGAATGAAGGGAGTGTGCTCCAAGTGCGGAGCAGAAGGTCATTTTGGGGCCACCTGCACATCAGCTCGATACGCCCGATGTGCCATTTTCGGCCATGCGACTGCAACGTGCAACGCGCCATGCAGACGTTGTAATGGCGAGAACGCCACTGTTGACTGTGTGTTGCCACGTTCGTATGCTGCTGCAGTGACACCAGTGACGCCCGCCCTGCCAGGCCTGGGCGAGAATACATCTGAAGAGGCAGCACAGACGCAAGCCACAGATCAACCAGGAAAAGAAAGTGCCCCAGAGGCGTCGACGCCAGCGTCCCCCGATGCCAGCGACGCTGCGTCTTCTTCTCCCTCTACTGACGAAGAGATCAATAAGACGCCACCTGCCACAATGGCGTCGTCTGCCACGGAAGACGATGAGGAGCCTAAGTTAGACGCCCAGTCTACGCTATCGCAGCGGGAACAGCCCCTTGCATGTGCTACAACACCGAACGCTAGCGAGAACTCGGATGGACGCCATCGCGGCCTCCCCGAAGTCTCGGCCGGTCCGTCGAGGATCACGCCGGTTGCCAACACAACGACCGCGTTTGCGAGTGGTTCTAGTACAGCGGTGAAAGAGGGACGCACGCGCTCGCAAACAGCGTCTGAAGAAGCCCAGAGAATGCTCTGTTCAGAGAGCTCTACGTCATCGGAACCAATGGCGACACCCTCCAAGAAATGCAAGAAAATGCCATGAGACACCACTACCATGGACGTTGTCTCCGATTCGGAGACGTACTAACAATGGCGCCTTACACTGCTTCTGCTGCCCGTCAGGGCTGCTTTTCCTCTACTCCCCGCTACGAAGCTCAGGCAGCGTTGACGGAACGGTGTTTGACGCAGACATCGCGTTCCCGTCCCTGTGCGAGCGTCTGCAACCTCGGTATTTTAGTAATCAGCTTGCTTCCGGCTAACTTGTGTGAAGAACGTGAACAGTGCCCGTTTCGCTTTCGCCGCTGTGATACTCCTAAGTCATTGCTGACTTTGCCGTGTTCTGGCTGTTGCACTGATGTACGACGCCGATTCAGTTCGCAACCAGCTTGTGGCAAGCCATTTGTCTTAGTCTATTTCTGCACGCAACTAACTCACCATGTATTTGCACATAATGACACTTCACGCACAAGGATTTCGTAGCATAGATAAGCAGAGGGAAGTAATTCATTTCACTCGCGAGAAAAAAGTCGACCTCCTGTTTCTTCAGGAGTGTAACTTGAGAAACAAGCAGGAAGTTAAAAGATTTTGCGGTAAATTTTCTGTTAAAGCTTATTTTTCATATAGCCCCGGGAGATTTCGTGGTATAGGAGTGGTGGTTTTTCGTAGGGTGCTTCTACATGGAAGTCACCGCCGTTTTGACTTGGAAGGTCGTGTAAAAGCGTTTGATTTTTGCTGGGGTGAGAGGAAAGTTCGGGCATTGAATGTCTATGGACCCGCCGTACGGTCAGACCGCAATGACTTCTTTGCGAGACTCTCCCTTTTTTGTTAGACAACCACCCATTCTTTATCGTTGGCGATTTTAACTGTGTGCTCGACCCCATGCGCGACTCACGAGGGCCACGACAATACGCTTCCAATACGCACGCAACTGAATTATCTCGTATAGTGAAAGAATACAATTTATCGGATGCCTGGGTCCATATTCATGGCGGAAGTTTTGGCGCCACATGGCAGCAGAGGCAATCGCAATGTCGTCTAGATCGAATGTATTTCCCCCCTGAATTAACAACGCAAATTGTCCAGTGCAGCATCCTCGCTCTCCCCGCGGACGCCGGGTACATTTCAGATCATCGCCCTTTCGCTGTCATATCGAACCTCGAAGGAAGGCCAGGTGAACGCACTGACATGTGGAGACTAGACATTGCTTCTTTGCGTGACCAGGCGACTGTAACCGAACTAAAAGCGTCAGTAGCTACATCATTTTGTGATTATGAATGCAATATCGAAGCGTGGGATACTTTAAAGGAAAGGTGGAGGTCAGTATGCATAGCAGCTAGCAGGAAAAGAAAAAGAAAAGAGACCGAACAGCTTTGTGAGTGCCTGAGAAGGATAAGAATAGTGCGAGACGGTAACTCCCAAACACAGTTAATTCGCGAATACCTAGATCTTCAGCGTGAACGCTACCATAGACTTATGAGCTGGTACTCTCGCGCCTCTGCAAAGGCGTGGATGACCAACAGGCCAATTTCCGACCCTGAGTTGCTGCGGCTGGCTCGTGCGTCCAGCAGGAGGCAGAATGGCAGCTCTTTCATTGAAAGGGTTATAAAAGAAGATGGCACAGAGAGTGGTGCGAGGCAGGATATCAAAAGATTTTTTTGGAACTGGTTCTCAGACGCATTTTCATCGGAAAAGATTTATAATGCAGAGCTATTGAGTGAAGAAATTTCAAACTTTTGCGCTAACCTACCTCAAGTAGAAGATACAGAAGGCCAGAATTTATTATCTCCAACAAATCTGCAAGAAATTTTTGACGTTATACGATTTATGAACAGCGGATCAACACCCGGTCCAGATTGCTTACCAGTCGAATTTTACCGATCTTGCTGGGAGGAAGTAGGCACTGCCTTAGTGTCGCTCCTTAACGGCATTCTTGCACGGGAAGGTATTCCTAAATCGTTTAATCGGGGCCGCGTAATGCTCTTGCCAAAGCCAGACTCCAACCTTGCAGAACCCTCATCCTGGAGGCCTATAACGCTGCTCAACACAGACTATAAAATATTGACAACCCTTCTTGTAAATCGCATGAAGATATTATGGCCGAAAATAGTCAGTGTACATCAAACATGTTCCGTGCCGGGTCGGAGTATGGACCAGAATACGCTAGCCTCACACCCACACTAATCGAACGCATACTCTCGCACCCTGTATGCCCGGTCGACCAGCGCCATTTTGTTCTGGGCTGCCAAAGTGTGTTCGCCAGCGACCAGCAGACATGGCTAGCGCTAGCTCTAGGACTCCGAAGTGTGGAAATGTGCCCGTTCACGCGGATCCAAAGTACAAGAAGTCATCTAGGCATCGTTGCGTCGTATTTGGATGCCAAAATAACCAGCGCAAAAGGAGCAGGTTGCTTAGCGCTGTTTGCGAAGAGCACAATACACGTAGGGAATCGTGCCGGTGCGGTGTTTTCAGCCTGCACCGATTTCCATCCGCAACGAAGAATGACAAGCTGCGCCACCGGTGGATAGCTCTGTGAATAGGAAGAACTACCAACCCAGTGAAAATGCACGAGTGAGTATTCGATCTGTGTATATTTTGGTGCCACGTTCAACTTTGCGCCCTACGAACGTAATATGTGTAACACGCTGGCTTGCTCTGAGCACTTTCTGGACAATAAGCCCACAGAGCAGAATCCCGCGCCGGTGCTTCGCCTTGGCTATAACAAGAAGGCAAGCCTTTTCGTGTTTTCATTCAGGCAGAGCTCCCGATGGTTAAGCGGAACAGTTGAGTTTGCGCTTAGCGACACTTGCAGCTGGTGCACGGCATGACCATTAAGCGTGAACGACAAGTTGTAGGCGATAGTATGTTGCCCTGCTGGTGAGCGTTATTGCTAATGAAAGTAAACCGAAGTCTGCTCGTCACGTGGCATGCGTCCACAAAAACGTAAATGACGACTGCTCGCCGCCGAAGGCGTTCGTGCAGCACGCCTGTCTTTACGAGCTGGTGTTGCAGGTGTCATTCGTAACGAATTCATTTGAGCCTCCTGAGCTCTAAACTGCGTGCGGGCTGTTATGCGGGGCAAAGCGCAAAAGTTTTCCGTTCATAAGGCGAGGAAAATAAGGTGCTTAAGTATTGTTGTATTTTGTAACAAAATTTTGCTCGTTCTCACCTGTTTTTTTTTTACTGTTTTTTTAGGGAGCGCTAACAATGCGATATGGCCTCGCACAAGCGAAACAGGTCTGATACCAGGTAGCTGCAGTTGGTGGGGCTAATTTTTTTGGAATGCAGGTGCGGTTGTTGTCTTGTACCAAAGGCTACCCTGATGATGCAGCTTTAAGTAGGGATGCTAATTTTATGTGCCCTGTCATGGTTTGTGAAACTGTACAACACCTGCATCCGTCATGCTCGCCCTGTTATACGGGCTTTGACTGCACATGTAGTTGAACATTATAACTACTGTAGTTCCTCATTTTCCAATGAGTGCAGGTTTAGCATCATATGCTGCTTGTTAGAGTGCTGTAGGCTTGTGTTCTGAATGTTGTACTCTTAAATGGTTGCACGATACAATTGGCCTAGTGCATTTTCTATTTCATTTTGAGAGGACTTTATAGCTTCGCAACAGTGATGGCATGGGAAAGAACTACATCCGTTCTTACTATAACATCTATTTTGTTTTCAATGTGCAGGTGGTGAAGGGGGGGGCGTCTGCTAATCAGGCAGTCAAACGACCTCGCCAGTTGGTTGCCAAACGCGGCTAACCTAGTAGTGACCATGACAAACAAGACCAAACTGAAAGTGCAGAGGACAATGTTCTGCGTGCTTTAATAATATATGGCAGCAACACAGTGCTGTAAAATCCTTCACAGGTTACGTGCTTACGTGGTTACCCGATGTATTCGCTTCTGCAGTCTGCACATCACTCAGTGTGGCCATTGCGGACTTGCATGAGGTCTTGAAGTTTGATTGAATCGAGACAGCGAAAATGACAGGCTAGAAAAAACGCGAAACACGCCTTCCGCCCAGCTAAAAAGCCCAAGTTTCTCTTTCGCGCCGGGTCGCATCTCCCGGCGTGGCAGCCCAGGCCTGCTACTTCGCGGCGCTTGGGATAGATGGTGCGACCGGCGCTCATCAATATGGCGGCGCGCTTTGAATTCACGGTGTTCTGGTGTATATTTTCGTCTCTGAACTTAACACGTGATATCATACAATACACAACAGCGCGTGAAGCTTCAGGAGTATTAGTAAGCTTGGACCAAGCCAAAGAGTTCAACCGCTTAGAACACCAGTACTTATTTGAGGTTTTACGATGCTATAACTTCCCTGAAGAGTTTGTAGACATCCTGCGGATGTTGTATTCGCGAACCACAGCTGAGCTACTGCTTAACAGCATTTTAACACCTAGATTTGATGTGACAAGGGGAGTGCGGCAGGGTTGTCCTTTGTCACCCATATTGTTTGTGCTTGCGATTGACCCGTTGTTAAGGCGGTTTAGCGAGAGCCCGCTCATAAGAGGTCTTCCTATGCCGGGATCAGGGTGCATAAAAGTATCGGCGTATGCGGATGACATCACTTTGTTTTTACGGGATGGGGACAGTCTTGTAGAGGTATTTCGTATTTAGAATCAATATGCTTCAATGTCAGGGGGCAAAATAAATGAGAAAATGTGAAGCATTAAATTTAGATCGCGGCGAAATAACGCTACCAGGGGACATTAAACAGACCGAGCATATGCAAATACTAGGTATCAAATTTTGTACAAGTGGTGTTTCACCTCACACGTGGCGAGAAATTGTCAGCTCCATTAAAGAACAGTCAGAAGCAGTGACTGCGTCGCCACTGCCGCTGGCAGAAAGGGCTTTCTTCATTAAGAACGTATTGTGCAGTAAACTGTGGTTTGCTGCAAGGGTAGCTCTCCCGCCGTCACCAACAGTTCGAGTAGTAAACTCACTTATTTTCTCATGGTTCTGGCTAAACAAGTCGCAATACGTAGCGCAGCAATTTTTGCGTCTGCCAAAATCCAGCGAAAGATGGAGCTTGGCGTGCATAGTTACATTCGGTAGGCTGTTGTGCACTAAGAGTACAGGTGATCTACTTGATGATGATGAGTACCCTGGTAGGCCACTGCTCCTTTATTGGCTGGGCCATTACCGTCGAACGCTTATGCCGCAGAGTACAGGCAACTTGCTTCCGACGGCGGTAACGCCAGCACCACAGTATGCGGCGGCTGCGCGCTTGCAAAGCCAGCTTGTACAACTAAGAATTACAAAGTGGCGTGCGACACCAGTTTCCCGGCTTTGTGAAATGTTGTGTGAGACAGCTGTACCTCCACGGACAGCTACTACACAAACATGGACAGCTGTCCTTTCACCTAATTTGCCCTCTCAAGTGAAGGATTTTCATTGGCAATATCAGTGGGGCATTCTACCTACAAGAGACAGGCTTGAACGCTGGCCTATGGTAGCGAATGATAAATGCATGCATTGCGCACAAACAGAGACTAACGCGCATGTAGTGAAGGAGTGCGTTGTAGCACGCACCTTCTGGAAGCTAGTTGCAAGAATGTTTGGAATATCCATCGTGCGACCACCACAGCGCCGAGATCGGTTTGCGAGTCGCGTCTACTACTGCGCTAGCTACATTTTGTGGTGCTCCCATAACATGGCAGAACAATTTCGGCAGACAAATAGAGCAATGTACCTCAGAATGCGGAAACTACGGGTTATAATATGGGGTCATCTTGAAGAACAGTTGTTCAAACTCGGTGATGCCGAGTTTCTTCGCCGCTGGTCTACGCTGTACATAACTGTCTCCCGAGGCAAAGTCTTTCTACAGCCAGAATAATGCTAAATTCGGTTGCCCGAGTTCAGACTGTGTCTGTATATGCCCCGAGTACCTTTTCTAAATTCGAGGCCGACAATAATGCTTTTGCATGAATGCGGTAATGAGTTTTGTTGTTGTTGTTGTTGTTGCGTGTGGCAAAGCCAGTGTCAAGCAGACACCATTTATTATTTCATTTGTTAATCTGTTTTGTTTACATCAAGTATGATGTATTACATGTGATGTACCTCATATTGTACTTTTCGTTTTTACCACAGTTGTAAGCGTGCCTACGGGTGAATAAATTTCCTTGTCCTCGTCTATGGAAATTGTGTTCGGGTTGGATAGCCTACAGATAACCGGTTCTCATCGACTATAGTTAGCTAGATAAGTTGGTTATATTTCCTTAGCTAATTCAGGAAGTTTGCTACTGGTTAGTTAGTTGGTGAGCTAATTATATTTCCTTAGTTATTATGGCTAGAAGGTTATCAGTACAGCTAGTGAATATTTTTTTAGTCTAGCTAGATAATTTAGCTGGTTAGTTTTCTTAGTTCGATTAGTTGATTGATATTTTAATTTAAATAATTAGTTTTACTTTGCAAGTTAGGTCATAAGTTCGGTTAATTTTTAGTTAGATTACTTATTTAGTTAGTTTAGTTAGCTAACTACTTAGTTATTATGTAATTAGCTTATTCAGTGAGTTTTGTTACGTTAGTTAATATTGATTCCAGCTGGTTTTAACTGTTTAAGTTAGCTCAGTTATGGAATAAGTTTAATTAATTAGTGAGTTAGCTATGGTATTTATTAGACTAGTCAAATTGGTTAGTGAAGGTAATTATTGATTTGATGGGTATGTTATTAGCGAGTTCAATTAATTAAATAATTATGTTAGCTATAACCTTAGTTGTAAGTTTGGTTCTTTAAGTTAGGTTATTAGTTGGTTCGAGGATTTAGTTAGTTTATTAGTTAGCTTAGATAGTATTACTTAAATAATTACTGAAGTCAGCATTTTAGGTTAGGTATTATTTAGTTACATTCCGTAGTAGTGAGTCTACGCAAATATTTAGCAAGTTTAGTTGACTCAGTTCGTTATTATTTAATGACACGTTAGTTAGTTAGTAAGATTAGCCTTTTAATTAGTATAGTTAGTAAGGTTGCTAGGTACCCTTCTAACTCGACCGATCGCAGGCACTTTACAAATGACGCATTGTCACAACAACGAAGGACGTTGACGCTAAACGAAGAGAGATGTACAGTGTAACAACAAACAAGAGCGGCAACGCAGGCCTCTTACGCGTCATTACATAAAAGTGGGCGGTGATAGTGCTCTGTAACCGGTTTCCAACGATGAAGTAGGCTCACGTGTACCTTTTGAATTATAATTAGGCTGATGTTACAAATGCTGGTGAACCTGGAAATGAAATAAAGCGTTGCAGTTGTTTTCAAATTGTTCGCGTTTAATATTTTTGCATAACACAGTGCATAAACAGGGCGGCCATTAGCACGTTGTGCCGACAATATTCACACGCCGATTATGGCAGTGGACCCTGCGGCGACCACCGGGCGTCTGCTCCGGTGTGCTTGCGCCAGCACCGGAGTCCGCTGTGTATGAAGCGCCCCCATGGCGTTACGCGGGTGTTTCGGGATCAGATGGAAAAAAAAGTGTTGAGGAAGCCTGCCACTAACTACGCGCATCACTTTGGCAGTGTCGTGTCGCGTGCTCAAATGGTGCGCCTCGGGGTCTGAACTAAATTCAGCCTGGCATTGGAGGTGTGATCTGTCAAACTGGTGCTCATCAGAAGTTATAGGGAGTGTGCAATGGGTTGCAGAAATTCGCCCTCCTTCAGCTACAGCCCCCGTTCGACACGTACGGTCCAGCAACTGGGTGAAGGACTGCGGCCAGCAAG
The DNA here is from genome assembly GCF_038994185.2 of Dermacentor albipictus. NCBI lineage: Eukaryota > Metazoa > Arthropoda > Arachnida > Ixodida > Ixodidae > Dermacentor > Dermacentor albipictus. Next base: position 7,215,381 of record NC_091824.1, read on the forward strand.
ACACATATTTGATCTCGGCGGAACGTGTCCGCCCGTCCACCAGTGGTCGAGGTCGGGCGCCACAGGGGTTGCCGCAGTGTGCAGACACCCCCTGCAAGACAAAACTACGGAGCAAGCACAATGGCACAAGTACACCGTAAGACTCCTAAAGTAGTCATAAGCTTTCTAATGCCTGAAAAAAGGGTTCTACCTAATAAATGTCACTTGTGTCCTTGATTGCGTCATCTTGGTGCCCGTGAACCCTTTGAAGCACGCGCAAGATGTTTCACGCACGCCACTGTGTATGTTTGCCCGACAGCTTGTGGGATTTTTGTTTTGTTTCCTGTTCAGCGACCATATTAGCAGAAACGTAGTGCATTCCAATTTTTCATCTACCCACCCTTTGCTCCAATGCCTGGCAACCGTCCAATGATTGCCGTACAACCAGCAGTAATGTGCGTTCTACTGGGTCACGTTTCGAGCGATTCAACCCAGAGGTGAACAGGTACAGCACTCTCCATTTTCTGTCACTGTTGTCCTCCACTCATTCAATTGAAACTTGAAATGAACGCCCTTACTGAACAGAAAGTATTGTTATTTCCAACCTCCTGCTCGAACTTTCTGTAGTTGATCGAAGGAAAAATACTCACGCAGAAAATGAGCCCGGAGTTTGATGAATGTGCCCTTGAAGGGACGGCACTGATAAAACCGCATGAACAGTAAAGCGAGTGAATTTGCCAGTCTTCTTGAATTGAGCAAACCTACTGTTTTTCTCAAATCAAAATCTTCGCTGAAGGTTCATAAGGTCACAATTATATTTTCCCGACTACTTCGTTTGCTCTCGCAGAGACAGTAATTGCTGTGGGGAGGGGTGCCGAATTTTCGTGCATGGAAATACTTTCACTAGTTTGCTTGATAAGCCTGTTGGGGAAAGCGAGTCCATTAGGGCGTGGTTGCACAATTGAAAACCATTGTCAGTTCCTCCCTTTTACCACCTTCCTGAAAGTTAGATCGAAGTAATACGCCACCTAAATGCAACAATGAAAACTGTAAGCACTGAGTGTGGTCGCCGGCGATTTTAATCAATAAGAAATCGATTGGGTTAACTGAAATTCTGTTGCTTCCTAAGACATGTCACCTTTGCCCTTTATTCCAATTTGTGCTGAATTCCACATGTAGGTTCAACTTTCTAGATTTGATATTTACTGACGTATCCGAAGCAGTTCGTTCTACTCTTGTAGTACCGCGTATCAGCAACCAGAGTTCTGTTGCTTGTGTCACGAATATCGACACGTGTACTTGTTTATTTTCTCAGGTTAACGGTTTCTCATCGGCTGACAATGGTTAAACGTTATCGCTCAGCACAGGACGCGCCCGCATGTATCGGAAGTTTCTCGAATGTTATCGATCGTTCTATCAGCTGTCGGTTGTCACAGAACCTTGTGTAATCTCCTTGTATGCGCGACGCGAACTCTGTAGCAGTTTCTGGAGGACACGCGAGCACCAGCGATTATTCTGGAACCATCGATGACGAATGCTTGAAAGCCGGCGCGCTTGCTGCCGCAGATCAGGTTTCGACGATCGCCGACTGCGTTCCCCGCTATCGTTGTGCTGTGAGTACACTGCAGCCTGTTTTGAGGGCACAGGTTCGCCCTATACAGCGCTAGCTTCGTCATTTATAGTTTTGCTACTGGTTTCTTCATGGTCACTACAAGGTGACAATATGACTTGTCTAAGGAATCACTGGAAGAAGCCGACCACCATATAATGCTACACATATCTTGGACAGTTCCTGTTCAGAGAGGTTCCACCAAATTCTTCTAATAGGCACTTTCCAACTTGATGCCTCGAATTCTTCCAGTCTACAGTATAAATACAGACGGCACTACTCCATCGCTAATGACGAAGCCACGTGTACTACTAAATGAACAACACCTTTGCAGAGCATTTTTTTTTTCATATATCTAGCCAAGCACACAACAATATAAGCTGCTCTCCCATATTTATGTCGACCTGCCTACAGAGGGTTATCCATCTAAGTTTAGTGAAGCCTAACAAAAACCAGTCATCCGACGTGCGTAACGCAACCAACTGAGAATTTTCGAAACGGATGCATGTTGCCATATGTAGGCTAGTTGGTTCATCCTGAACGAAAGCTTTCAGAGCAAACGAGAACGAGGACACAAGTACAACTCACGAAAAGGGAACCAGCACTGGTATTGTTATCTTGTGCTTCTCTTTTGTCCTCGTCTTGGTTGGGCTGAAAACTTCCTGAAGTATATTTCTCCTTCTTCTTGATCTTCCAGCAGAACTTTTTGTTGGGCTAGTTGGTGCATGTTACTGATGTACTAAAGCGCCAAACAGACGACACAAGAAGAGACACCAACGTTGGTGGCAGGTGACTTAATTATTTTAAATTTTTCATTAAATTCCACCATTATATATGACTTTACTAACTGATGAGGACATCAAAAGTGACAAAGCTTGGGTGAGCTCGTAAATCATGTCGAAACGAGCACAGCGCGGCTACACTATTTGCGTCATCCTGCGTCTCCTGCAAAGTGCTCTTTTTGCTAGTGCAAGTTGTCTTAAGCAGTTATTGAGCAGAAATTCATAACCCACCTTCAAAGTACTGATTTAAATGCAAAACACACAATAGAGGAATTGTGCAGCCTATCATAAAATATGCAAATTGGTTTTATTAACAAGTACAACTGCAGTAGTTTTCATTTTGGGAGGCTCCAAAGAAAGCGGGTCAGAAATAAAAAATTAAACTTCATCATCATCAGCCTGGTTACGCCCACTGCAGGGCAAAGGCCTGTCCCATACTTCTCCTACAACCCCGGTCATGTACTAATTGTGGCCATGTCGTCCCAGCAAACTTCTTAATCTCATCCGCCCGCCTAACTTTCTGCCGCCCCATGCTACGCTTCCCTTCGAATCCAGTCTGTAACCCTTAATGACCATCGGTCATCTTCCCTCCTCGTTATATGTCTTGCCCATGTCTTGATTTCAACTAAGATCGAGTGAGGGAACAACTGGCGTTTGTTCCCTCACTCAATCTGTTCTTTTCTTATCCCTTAACGTTACACCTATCATTCTTCTTTCCATAGATCGTTGCGTCGTCCTCACTTTAAGTAGAACCCTTTCCGTTAGCCTCCAGGTTTCTGCCCCGTACGTGAGTACTGGTAAGACACAGCTTTCTTATACTTTTCTCTAGAGGGATGATGGCAACCTGCTGTTCATAATCTGAGGATGCCTGCCAAACGTACCCCAGCCGATTCTTATTCTGATTGTTGTGTTCATATGGGAGGTTGTGGCCAAGTACTGCACCAGGGTGGCCAATCCTGCTCTGGTGAGGGAGTGCGTTACCGGCTTTGGTCACCGGGATCAGGCCACACTCCAGGCCTGTTTGTGCAATTTTATCAGCACTCGGATTTTTCTAAAAATTCGGTGGAAAGTTGCGCGGCACCGGGATTCGAACCACGGTCCTCTTGCACGCGAGGCGGATGTTCTAGCTCTACGCCACTGCTGCACTTCCTACCCGTGGTTAAAGCAAATACAGTTTTCAAATTCAGTGCCATATTATGTTACGAGCGCGTTTAACCTGGACGTAGATTCGTTAGTTGCTATATTATTGATCAATCCTTCTGGCACATGATATCAATAAAACGTTTCTTTTTTTATATAATCAGCATTACGAACATTAGCACCGGTGGGTAAGTAACTCTATTCAGTTGCTATAGCAATACACATGCTAGACCAAGGTAAGGCTCTTAGATTAGAGCTGCTGCATCCAATGTTTATTTTTTGAGATGACTTACTGGCTATACTTAGGAGTCATACATGTTCATAATAGCATGCAAGAGGTCAACAGTTCCATCAGACGCACCATCATCGTCATCGTCATTATCACCACGGACTCTTTATTTCCCTGCAATAAGAAGGCCTCTGTCCATGTACTCAATAGTCGTTTCATAAATTGATAAACAGCGCTCACTTGTGTATGTTGACCTAAACCTTCTGCCAAATGCATTCTGTCCACACGTAAATTTCGTCCCCCTCCTCAAGATTTCTTTTTTCTCGAAATGCTCCTTTTTTAGAAGGGCACTAACTTACTCCAAACTTTTTGAAACTATTAGGAATAAGTCCACATGAGTGCCGTACTACTCAAGCCTGTGAACATATGTAAAGCCGGCAACATTTCTTTAGGCCTTGAATACGTCAACAAATGATTGTTCAAATCGGGGCCTTTCACACCATCGGCGCTCTTATAGGCGATAGTAATAATTATGCCATATTCGTGTCTCAAACCTGTCTGACATAACAGCTGAAACTGTATCAAGCGGTAAATAACCCGAAAAGTACCTGGCGCCCGATTCCAGGTGAGCCAGTGTGCAACTGCAAGAGTTTGACAGTGCCCACGATTAATATGTTGAGAATTAACATGGTAATGTATCGCCAGCTTTCTTTGTCGCTTTAATTGTACGGCGTCACGCCATTGTACAACCACAGGCAGGTAAATATTTATCTAGTCCAACGTTCTGATTGTCTTTCCTCTGAAAGTGCTGTAGCCAGAGGGTAAATTACATGTCAAAGAGGGTGTCGAACCAAACCCGAACGCAGCACTGCATCGATACTGAAATTTTGGGCGGAGGTGAACCCGAAGCGATATTTTGCGGATGAGCCTGAACGCGAACCAAACCTGAACGGGAAAATAATATTAACTTTTACGGGTTGAGCACCAAACGGGTCATGTATATACGGCAACAACGGGTGCACTATAGTTTGCCCGCTTAGTAGTGCTTAAATCGGTGCATCCTACTAGCCAATTGTAGCGACTCACGAGTTCTATTGTGAGCGAGAAGGGGGATGGACGACGGGAATGTGCTGGTAAGCACAGCCACTTCGTCAAAGACGCTTGCACTTCTGAAGTTGGCCATGTCAGTGGCGTCTCGCTGCCCAAAAGTTGCTTCAAGGGGCTTCGCTAAATCAGCCTCTTTGGTAAAACTCTCGATTCAACCGGCAGGCCGAATCGGGAGCGTTATAAATGTTGCAAATACGTCAATGAATGCTGTCACCTTCTCAGTGAGCGGTAACCGCTGCTGTAAACGGCACGCTAAATTTGCTTTTGTTAGATGCCATGGTTCAACACATGTTTGATGCTTAGCCAAGCAAAGTATACAACAGAAACATTACCTCGTGAAGCCACAGCTATCCAGCTTTATCGGACCGCGCAAGAACATGCAGGCGCAACCAAGCCTACGCACACAGAGTCACGTGCCCATCGCTTCAAGTCCGCAGATAAGTTATCGCATCTTGGTCAATGTCGCTACGTGTCATTTCATTATTTTTCACATTTTGTTGAGCACGCGTGATTAGAGGAACCTTGAGGCGCCGAATCGCATTCCCGGGTTGCCTACCAAGTTGACATTTCCAAATTGCCCGAGTTTTCCGTGAGTGCCTTCGCAGAATTTTCTGAATGACACAAAGAAGTTTGTTTTATGTCAACACGGGCTGACACTATGTCGCCCGATGCTGTCACTCTCTAGTAAGTATTTTAAAAAAATGACTTAATCCAGTTTGCATAGTAAGGAGTACTGTTTATTTTATTCAAAAAGAAAACAGAAGGGAGGGGTTAGTAAAATGCAAAGCGAATAAAATATTTTCGAAAAATATTGTAAAACCCATTGCAAATCGAATAGAACATTTTCAAATAGGTATAAAAAGGAGATGAATACAGAAGCAAATATCTTCGAATATGAGCTATTTCTATTAACTGATAGCAAGCTCATTGGTATTGGGCAAGAACTTTGCCACAAGTGAGATTCTGTCTCAGCAGCTGGATAGACAACCTCAACTGTCCTGACAACTCTCAGCCCTCGCACAACGCCTTAGTGTTGCGTTTCACTGCTTTAAGGAGTTTATTTTCGTTTGTTCACCTGCATCTCGGCGTCAGCCAACGCGTTCCCTTTAGAGCTGCCTCGAAGAAGAAGCGGCGCTGTACCTTTCCTTAGTGCGACGGTCCTTTCTGTTTCCGTCCTTCTTCCATCGCGCGTTCGCCCCGCGGACCAGTTGAAGCATCCTCTTGGTCAGTTGTGCAGTCAACATTCGATTTTTTCAACTCCCTAGGGGCCGCAAGCCCGTCCGACAAATAGAGCAGTCCGAAAAACGAATGCCAGTCTTTTAGCGCCCTTAGGAGCTCAGACGACCACAGGCACGTCCAAGAAAACTCTAAAAGCCTGCCAGTGCACTTATTGGGCATATCGGTGCTGGTAATCTGACAGTAGACGGCGCGTGCACGCGTGTATAATTGAGGAATACTTACTGCATCCCGTGACAATTGCCCTTCCTACGCTTGTTAAGCTTCGCCGCATTAATTGCGTATGCGTCACCGCGTAACACTCGCGCATAGAGGCGAAGCTTACTTTCGGGAAGCGGTAGTATGCAACGTGTCGTGCATTCCGAGCTTCGAAGCCGATCACGATAACTACAAAGGCGGAGTCGGTGCCATTGCTTACAGCGGTGAATTAGTTCAATGAAAAACACGGCACCGAACGGCAAGAACCTTCATAGCGAACGTCTAAGCAGCTATAGCCGCATACAACTGACGTCTGCAGTGCCCTCAACCGCCAGCCACTGTTTCTCCGCGAGACTGCAAATAGTTCGTACTTCTTACTTTCCCTGTTACCTAAATAAGGCGGTAACCACAAAAATAGAATTATTAGCGCTTAATTATATACGTTTTCACTCGTCTATTATAGTGGAACGGTGAAAGCTTAATTCTTTATTGAACTGAGATAAAACACTAGCTTCGCTGCAACTATTTATTAGGTTTCACTTCAGTTGGCCGTGAAGTTTCATGAGTAAAATGGGCTCAGCAATGAAATGAACAGTACCGCGGACTTTTAAAAAGTGAAATTCGCCGACTCCGTACACTTTGTCTCTGTCTGTTGCACACCTCATCGCTTCCGCCCACGAGAACACTCTTCAAGAACAGCAGAGGCTTCGGAGGTATCAAGTACGACGCCATTTTAAAAAGGTCGCATGACGACAATTTTGTTTGCTTCTGGGATTGGCTTGCGGCGTAACACAACCCCGCATGGTCCATGTGCGCTGGTTGCCAACTGCTTTTTTTTTTTAAGTTGTATCCCATTATAGGCGTAGTGTTGCCGCGGTGGTGGCTACGGCTGCTAGCCGATCTGCGTGCTAGAGGGTAGGTTCGAGGCAGCGATATAATCAAAATGGCGGCGGTGCTGGCTTTGCTTAATGCCGTTTTGGTTCTGCAATCCCGGCAGAAAGTCCGGAAAAATCAGACAGCAAAGGGCTCTTGAGACCGACATTTCAGACGTTCTCATACGTTCTCTTATGCGGTACGTGGTGGTGCCGCGAAGCCCTCCGAATTACCGGACATGTCCTAAAACTCCGGCGTCCGGAAAATCGGTCATTGACTGTACACCGGCAAGTCCTCCTGCCGACGACACGGCGTCACAGACGATTCATTACGATTCCTCTTCTTACACGAACCGGCATTACCGCAACATTCATTGCCTTTCAATAAAATGACAGCTAATTTTGCCTGATAGAAGCGCAACTTCCCTGAGCTTTCCCTGAGTATTTCCAGACTATTAGAATCGCTGAGAATTCGCGGTTTTCCCGGTGTTCCCGCTTGGTAGACACCCTGCATTCCAGAGTGCTAACGCTACGGCCTCTCTCTACTTGTAGATCCTTACCCCACGTGTTCTCCGTAGCTCTTTGCGCAATGCAGTCGCGAAAACCCTTTTCGTTCATATCGTTTTCACTCGGTGACGCCTACCAGAATTGCATGCTACAAGCAATCGTACTTTTGTTACTGTGAATTGCCGCGCGCGTTAGGACAAGGGCAGGAAAGAAGACAACAGCGTTTGTTCTCGCCTTTCCTGTCCTTGTCCCGGTGTGCGCAGTAATTCACAGTAGCCTGGAACACCACCTAGCTCGGCCTCAAACCTTGCTGCGTATTTTTGTAGTACCGCCTTGCTTTGTTTTTCTTGGAAAACGACTCCTGTTTGTGCAATGCTGGGCCCCCAGGTGGATAATAAAAATAAAGGTACTATTACTATCGCTCAATGTGAAACATAGATCCAGAAAAAGTAACTGGGAGACTGCCCTAGACCATATCTAATTCACTGAACTCTGTTCCCCAGTTTACGCGTATTTTCTCTGGGACGGTGCCTGCTACAAACACCTTCCCAAACCCGATCACTTATAATCATTGTTACCCAGAAGTCTATTCAGACAGATGTAAAGACTAATCAGCGGGCGGCCTCAGACACCTAATCTGGGCTTGTTTCCAGCATAGTGCAGGGGCACACGTATACGAACGCGGAGCAATGGGAGACCGCGCTGCTAATACAGCGAGGTCCAACTACGAGTCATCAGGTGTAAGCTGAAGATAGGACCCAAGGCTTCCTAGCAAACGCCATCTAAGGCAGGGGAGATAAGCTCTTCTCACACTTGCCGTTTTCAATAAAGCTTGTCTCATCTGGAACGCGTGTTAACCTTAGTGGAATATTTTTCAAACAAATTCTTATTACCATCGTTGGTTCCTGCGACTAACAAGATTAACTGCCGTATGCAGAAATGCATCTTGAAGCCCATGCTTGACTTGATCTAAATGACGCCTATAGTGAAGAAATGCAGTGATAGTCTTTGGACACGTTAACGTCAGGCGTCATTTAAATGAAGCCAAACATGGGCTTCAACTTAACGAGGGTTGCAATGTGAGCTTGTTGGTAATGCATCTTCAAGGGGAGTACGGTAGCGCCATTCAAAGACGGGACAAAACAAGACACAGACTGTGTGTGTCCCTTTGTGTCTTCTTTTGTCCCGTCGTTGAATCGCGCTACCGTACTCCCCTTCAACTTCAGTTGCGTTTCTTAATACGGGGGTTAGATTATCAATAGGCCGCAAGCAAAAATTATGGCTTAGAGTCAACGGCAATATCGGACGCATCGCTGATAGAGTTTGCCGTATTGTCATACGCTGTTTGTGAATGTCCTTTCCAATACTTTATTTGCTCCACCTCTCCAGCCGACAACATACCTTGGCAAAAGTAGCCGTCCGCGATCCATTTTCCTCATCGATCATTCATCAAAAGCAGCTTTGAGTGAACTAACGTCAATCGTGCGCAAGTACCTAGTCAATCATCGTGGTACCTATTCCGATATCACGCCCTTTCTTTTGAATGCACAAGTATTAAAACCCAGTCAACTAGCTTCACGGAAGTAAATTGGGCTACGCACAGGTTTGACCCACTTGGTGCTCCACTGAATTTGTTTAGCGCACAATTACACAACGGACAACGCGAGATAACCTTCATCGGCACTTTTCGTCCTGTGTTCTTAAGATTACGCGCGATAGTCCCTGCATTAAATGGATTTTAAAAGGGGGGAGGAGCGCATGTTGCTTGTAGACTATCGTTCGTTCAATTGTGCATGCAGTAAGTAAAAAGGACTAGCTAAATCACCTGGATACTCTGTAATAAGTACACTTTTCAAGTGTTGTGATGCAGCCCTTGCGTTTGCACCAATATCCGTAATGTCAGGTGTGGGTGTATACATATATATATATATATATATATATATATATATATATATATATATAAGCTCAGTTTAAAGTAATTCAAGTTGCTCAACTGCAGAGCCAACAGTTTTGATTTGATTGCATTAGCGTCACACCCACGTGGTTTAAGGCTTGGCACAAGTTACCTGAAAACATCCTATATTCATTGTCCGAATAACGTTTAAGCAATACCAGCTTTTAAGTATAGTTGCAGATTCTAACGTAGTCTAAATGAACAAAGGTTGTGGTTCCACACGTTGGAGGCGCAGTGCGACAAATCTTTCGTGTTAATAAACAAAGTTTTTAATCAATGCTTTCAATATTGTTAAATCTTTCACCAAGATAATTTTCCATATAATCAGGGCAACGCTTGGCTTGAGTCGACCAAGATAACAGGCTGGCTTCGGCAAAGGATATTCTCCAATGGATCACATCCACGTCATCAATTAAGTAATCGAGAAATCTACAGAGTACAATCAACCTCTCTATACGCCTTTCGTAGATAATGAAAGGGCATTTGATTCAGTAGAGATACCAGCAGTCATAGAGGCATTACGTAATGAAGGAGCGCAGGAGGCACACCTGAATATCTTTGGAAATATCTAGAACTTCACAGCTACTTTGAGTGACAACAAGGAAAGTAAAAAAAAAAAATACCTATCAAGAAAGGGCTCAGGGATGGAGACACAATCTCTCCAATGTTATTCGCGGCATCCTTAGCAGTATTTAGGCTCTTCGAGTGCGAAAGCCTAGGAATGAGGATCAACGGCGAATATCTCATCAACCTTCGGTTTGCAGATGACATTGTCCTGTTCAGCAACAGTGGGTACGGATTACAACGAACGACTGAGGACGTTAACACACAGAGTATAAGAGTGGGATTGAAGGTTAACATGCCGAAGACAAAGGTAATGCTCAATAGCCTGGCAAGGAAACAAGAGTTCAGGATCGCCAGTCAGCCTCTAGATTCTCTAAAGGAGTACTTTTATCTAGGTTTATTGATAGGGGACCCTGATCATGAGAAACAAATATACAGAAAAATAAAAATAGGTTGGCGTGCATACGGCAGGCACTACCCTATCCTGACTGGAAGTTTGCCATTATCATTAAAAGGAAATGTGTACAATCAGTGCATTCTACCCGTGCTGACATAAGGGGCAGAAACTTGGAGACTGACAAAGAAGCTCGAAAGCAAGTTAAGGACCGCGATGGAACGAAGAATGTTATGCGTAACGTTACGAGACAAGAAGAGAGCGATGTGGATCAGAGAGCGAACAGGGATAGTCGATATTTTAATTGACATTACGAGAGAAAAAATGGAGCTGGGCAGGTAATGTAATGCGCATGGCTTATATATAACCGATGGTCCATTAGGGTTACAGAATGGATGCCAAGAGAACGCAAGGGCAGTCGAGGACGGCAGAAGACTTGGTGGGCTGTTGAAATTAGAAAATTCGCAGGCGGTTGTTGCAAGCAGCTAGCGCAAGCCATTGGTAACTGGATATTGCTGGGCGAGGCTGTCGTCCTGCATTGGATATAAAAACAGGCTGGCTGATGATGACGATGATCAAAGCATCATGTTAAGTTGCTCTAAGGGTGTCTTTTCTAAAATTGGCCGATCGCAAAAAAATATATCGAAAAAAATATTACAAATAATCAGATAAGACGTCCTCAGTGTTCTTTGTAACAAGAGTGGCGTTATTATTAAGTGTAAAGTGTGAGGTTTTACGTGCCAAAACCACGGTTACATAGTCAGGAGCGCCCATAGTGGGGGGCTCCGCAACAATTTTGACCACCTGAGGTTGTTTAGCGGGTACACAGTCCCTGTACACGGCGTTTTTGAGTATCGCCCACACCGGAACGCAGGGAGCACGTTCGGGATTGGACACATGTTCAGCATTGCATCGCCAAAACCACTGGACCAACAGAGCGGGTGATATTATTTTATACTATTGTTGCACACACACACACACACACACACACACACACACACACACACACACACACACACACACACACACACACACACACACACACACACACACATATATATATATATATATATATATATATATTGTAAAGGAGATTTCAGGAGAAGGTTCGTAGCGACCGCCGGTTCTACGATGCACCGAGCAGTTCCTGAGCTCGAGCTACTGCTGCGCGCTTGATGCTGCCGATGCTGCTGACCCAGTGCCCACGTTCGTTATCTTCCTTACAATGGCCCCGCGGAAATAAAGGAGCCATCCTGGCGACTTAGGTTTCTGGAAGGACGGTACAATCATGTTACGGCTTGAGACGCTGAACGTGCACGACTTCGCGGTTACGACGTCGCATGTCGGACGGCGGCGTTAGCGGCTCAATCAGGTAATTCACGGGTGATGCTCGCTCGAGAACGCGGTATGGCCCTTCCTACTTCGGAAGGAGTTTTGAAGCGAGCACAGGCGTGGGGTGTGGCACTAACAACCAGACGAGAGCGCCCGGGAGAAAAGTGGGAGTCGAGTTCTGGCCATCGTGAACGGCTTTTTGACGGTTCTGGTCGTCCGAGGTGAATCGGCGGGCCAGCTGGCGACATTCCTCGGCGCGTCTGGCGGCTTCCGAGATCGGCAGGCATTCGGATTGGTCTGGCCGGTAGGGCAGAATGGTGTCGATTGTGTGCGAAGGATGACGGCCGTAAAGAAGGTGAAAGGGTGAGAATCCGCTAGTGGCTTGAGTCACGGTGTTGTAGGCATATATATAAAGGTGACAAACGGAAGAACGAGGTCCCAATTAGAGTGATCAGGTGAAACATACATGGCGAGCATGTCACCAAGAGTTCGATTAAAGCGTTCCGTGGTACCGTTAGTCTGTGGGTGATAAGCAGTGCATTTACGATGAACAATAGCACATTCAGCAAGCAGTTGTTCGATGACTTCAGATAAGAAGGCGCGGCCTCTGCCGCTTAATAGTTCAGGTGGACCTCCATGACGAAGGAGAAAACGGTGAAGTATGAAATTGGCGACCTCTTGCGCTGTAGCATTTGGTAGAGCAGCGGTCTCCGCATAACGGGTTAAGTGGTCTACCGCAACGATTATCCACCTGTTGCCGGTAGGACTCAACGGAAGTGGCCCGTAGAGATCTATGCCCACGCGATCAAAGGGTCGGGATGGGCATTGCAGAGGCTGGAGTTCACCGGCGGAGTTGTGTGGTGGCGCTTTACGGCGTTGGCACTCACGACAAGAGCGGATGAACGTTCGAACGAAATTGCACATTCCCCGCCAGTAATAGCGGTGTCGAAGTCTTTCGTAGGTTTTAAAGACTCCCGCGTGGCCACACTGAGGGTCGACGTGGAACGAGGAGCAGAGCTCTGATCGCAAGGTTCTCGGAATGACGAGTAACCAGGTGCGTCCCTCTGGGGCATAGTTGCGTCGATATAGTAGCCGGTCTCGAATCGCAAAATGAGGAACTTGGCGCCGAAGCGTACGTGACGCTGGAACTTTCGACGTATCCGAGAGAACGTCGAGCAGAGATGCAGTCCAGGGATCATTGCGCTGTGCAGCAGCGATAGTGTCAACGTCCAGAGAGGATAATGTACACTCGCAGGCGGAGTCGTCACGGGCCTTCGGGGGAAGCGGCGATCGGGATAGCGCGTCAGCATCGCAATGCTTTCGGCCGGAACAGTAAACCACGCGGATGTCATATTCTTGGATTAGCAATGCCCAGCGGGCAAGGCGGCCGGATGGATCTTTGAGCGTCGACAGCCAACATAGTGCGTGGTGGTCGGTCACTACGTCAAACGATCGGCCGTATAAATATGGGCGAAACTTGCCAAGCGCCCACACACTGGCCAAACACTCCTTTTCTGTAACGCTGTAATTGGTTTCCGCCTTGGTTTACGTGCGACTCGCGTATGCGACGACGTATTCTGTGTGGCCAGGTTGACGCTGTGCCAACACAGCGCCAAGGCCTACACCGCTTGCATCGGTATGGATTTGGGTTGGCGCTTGAGGGTCAAAATGGCGAAGAATGGGTGGCGTCGTGTGAAGAAGGCGCAAGGTTGCGAAGGCGTCGTCACGCTCTGGAGACCATCATGAGAGATCTCTAGCGCCACCAAGGATCTGCGTGAGAGGCGATATAATTGACGCAAAGTTTCGAACAAATCGTCGGAAGTAAGAGCAGAGGCCGATAAATCTGCGTAGCTCTTTCATAGTGGTAGGTTTTGGGAACGCAGTAACAGCACGTAGCTTCTCGGGATCCGGGCGAATGCCCTCCTTTGACACGACATGGCCTAAAATTGTGAGCTGACGAACAGCGAATCTACACTTCTTCAGGTTAAGTTGCAACCCGGCGTTGGTCAAGCAAGTGAGTACGTGCTGGAGACGGAGCAGATGCGTTGCGAAATCAGGGGCGAACACCACAATATCGTCAAGATAGCAAAGACAGATTTTCCATTTGAGGCCACGTAGAACATTATCCATCATCCTTTCGAACGTAGCAGGAGCGTTGCAAAGTCTGAAAGGCATGACGGTGAATTCATACAAGCCGTCTGGTGTAACAAAGGCAGCTTTCGGGCGATCGGCCTCTGCCATCGGAACCTGCCAGTAGCCTGACCGCAAATCCAGCGAAGAAAAGAACTCGGCTCCCTGTAAACAGTCCAGAGCATCATCGATGCGTGGTAATGGGTAGACGTCCTTCAGCGTGATCTTGTTCAAGCGTCGAAAATCAACACAGAAGCGGATGGAACCGTCTTTTTTTGGGGGTCGACGAGGACCACGGGAGAGGCCCATGGGCTTTGGGAAAGTTGAATGACGCCTCGACGGAGCATGTCATCGACCTGGTCTGCAATGACGCGACGTTCCGTAGCGGACACGCGATATGGTCTTTGTCGCAGCGGTGAGTGAGAGCCAGTGCCGTTGTAATGCTCGACCGCCGATGCGCGGCCAAGAGATGGTTGCGCAACGTCGAAAGAACGGCGGAAGTGCTGAAGGAGTGCGAGAAGTTGAGATCGCTGCGAGTGCGGCAGATCTTCGGCGATGAATGGGCTGAACACACCAGTGCATGTTGAGTCGGGTACGGAGAGGGCACTCAGTTCATGGACGGCAGTAGCAGGCGCTTCGTCGAGGACGGAGACAATTCGTGTTGAATCGACCGACTCGACGTAACCAAAGGCATTCGCGGCGGAGCAGTGATAGCGGCGATGAAAGATGATTGTAAATGGGCATCATGCTGACACCGGCGGCAAGGTCAAGAGCTGCAAAGGGCAAAGGAAGCGCTTTTCGGGTAACAAAGTGATGAGAGGGCATGAAGAAGACCGTCCCGTCGGATATGATACTACAGAAGACTGGTACGAATGCTAAAGAGCGCGGAGGAATGCAGGTGTCTTCTTTCACGACAATTTTAGCGGCAGGATGAGCATCGACGGAGGCCAGGTCACCAAGGTGCAAAAGTTCAATCTCTGCCCGAGCACAATTGATGATGGCGTTGTGGCGTGAGAGAAAATCCCATTCTAGGATGACGGCGTGGGAGCACGATGAAAGAACTATGAATTCAATCATGTACAAAACGTCCTGTATGGTCACACGGGCAGTACAAGCAGCGGTAGGGCGAATGGGTTGAGCACTCGCCGTTCGGCGCGACAATCCAGACAGAGACGTCGTCACTTTACGAAGCGAACGGCAAAATCTTGCATCCATAACTGAAATAGCGGCACCGGTATCGACGAGGGCGACTGTAGAGACATCTTCGATAAACACATCAATGGCATTCGCAGGTAAAGGAGGAGGACTTCAGCATGCCGACCCTTGCGCAGTTCTTGCCTCAGGAACTGCGTCGTCTAGTTTCCCTCTTCGTTAGAGACGGGCCGTCGACGCAAAAGGGAAAGCGATCGGCGACGTGGGGAGGGAGACCGGAGGCGTTCGAAGCGAGGACGGCGATCAGTCTGGGAGCGAGCTGGTGATGGGTCGAACGATCCGTAAGGCGCAGGTGGATCAGGCCGCACATAGGGCGCGCGGCGATCGCCATGAACGCCTGCGATCGGCGGCGGCAGAACCTTGCGACATGACCGGGATACCTACAGGCGAAGCATATAGGGCGATTGTCCGGTGTACGCCACGGGTTAGTGACGGCACTGGTGGTGCAGGGGACGGGAGGGGGAGGGCGGTGCACCGGCTGCTGGAAGCGACGCACGGGCACAGTGCTAGGGGCCATTGCAGCAACCATAGCATAAGTGAGTGGTGTAGTCACGACATCTTGCTGGTGAACAGCCGGCAGCGCTTCCGCGACCTCTTCATGGATCACGTTACGGAGATGATACGGCAAAGTGCTGGCAGACTCCTGAGTAACGGACACCAGAGATAGCTGTCGTGCAACTTCTTCGCGGACGAAATCCTTGATTTCGGTTATCAGGGAGGCTTGTTCTGGGCCGGTGGTCAGGCTGCAGAGTGACGTCGCATTGTGTGTGGGATGTCGCCTTGTCAGAGCTCGCTGCTTACGCAACTCATCATAGCTCTGGCACAAGCTGATGACGTCGCCAACAGTGCGTGGGTCCTTGGCCAAAAGCATGTGGAACGCGTCATCATCGATTCCCTTCATGACGTGCTTGATCTTTTCCGCTTCCGTCATGGCAGCGTTCACGCGCCTGCACAAATCTAGAACGTCTTCTATATAGCTGGTGAATGTCTCACCCGTGTCCTGTGCGCGTGTGCGCAAGCGCTGCTCGGCTCGGAGTTTCCTGACGGCGGGTCGGTCAAATACTTCGGTAATCGAAGTCTTGAACACCGACCACGTTCGGATATCCCTCTCATGATTTCTGAACCAGAGACTGGCCACGCCCGCGAGATAGAATGATACGTAAGCCAGTTTATCTGAGTCATTCCATTTGTTATGAACGCTCACCCGCTCGTAGGACGACAGCCACTCTTCAACGTCGTTGTCGTCGGTTCCGCTGAAGACGGGAGGCTCCCGTTGGCGAACGGTACCAGGGCAAGGGACGGGTGGCGGTGGAAGAGTCTGCTGGTCGGCGTCCGGCGTGGCAGAGGGTAGCGTCCGAGAACGGAGTTCCAGGATGGTAGAGTGAAACGTTACCCAGCACGGCTCCACCACTTGTAAAGGAGATTTATTAGGGTTCGTAGCGACCGCCAGTTCTACGATGCACCGAGCAGTTCCCGAGCTCGAGCTTCTGCTGCGCGCTTGATGCTGCCGATGCTGCTGACCCAGTGCGCACGTTCGTTATCTTCCTTACAAGATATATATATATATATATATATATATATATATATATATATATATATATATATATATATATATATATATATATATATATATATATATTTGGGGCTGTGTGTGTGTGTGTACACACTTGTGTATGGCTGGGGCAAGCAGACAGGCGTGAGTTACTATAGTTAAACAGCGTGTCGTTCAGAGAGAAGGCAGGCGCAAAGGCGATAGGTGAGACCAACAAGGTAAGACAGCGTGTTTATTTGCCCAGGCACGCTGCTCGAGCAGCTATAAGATGTCGCAGGTGAGGCGTGTAAGAATCAACATCTAAGATTTCGTCGCTGTTGGAGGTTAACCAAAAGCTCAGTCTGGGGATTGCCATTGGGGGCCCGAGGTAAAACCTCCAATGAGGCAACGTAGGTTCACATGAATTGGGCCTCTTGTGAAGCCAGAGTAGCGCAGAGCAGAACTACATTTTAACAAATACTGAAGAATACAGATTAGCAGAATAGGGAAGCTACAGCGTACGAACATTTCAACCTTAAAAGCGAGGACACGGAATAGAGAAACGGACCGACAAAGCTGAGCGGGGTTTCACTGGAACTGCGCGTAGGCAACACGGAGTCGTCCAACAGAAAGTGAGAGAAACAGTGACATCGCCATTCGCTGCCAAAATAGCAGGATTGAAAAGTTGTACGATGATGCAGGCTTGCTATTTGAACCGGCTACAAAATCATCGGGGAGGAAATATTCGTGACGCAATGATGCATAGGTGAGCGCTGCAGCCGCATACGACTGGGCACAGTCTCATAGAATGCCAGGCTATTATTCACTTACACAGCCAGGTAACGTCCACCTTCCAGCAGCGCATTGAAAGCTAATGGGAGTGCGACTGGTCAGCGCTCGAGATGAGCAGTGGGACAAACAGCGCAAAAAGACGCGACTCGGGCAAAACGCAGGAGCGGCGCTTCTCCTGTCGATCAGCATAGCTGGTTCAGTACGCCAACCAACTAGCGCACATCAACACCCTTGCAAAGCAAGAGACGCCTAGAAAAACAGCAAGAAAGTAGTGGAGCCGGGGTCCTTACAGGAATCGGTCCAATTTATCGAAATAATGGTTTTATTAAGGCGACAGAATATAAAGCATGGATATGCAAAACGCCAGACTGCAACAGATGCGAACCCCAGTATAGTTCAAGAGAGGCTAGGAGACTACTTGTTGCTGGTTAGGCACCTTTATTTCTAATTTATGGAATTACGGCTTATCTGTTGATACTAAATCAACGAGGCGAAAGTGTTAAAAAAGCAAGCTATACAAGGCTTAAGAGCTTCTCATCTACCACAATAAGGGCAAGGTCACTGATGATTGGACGTTTATCCCGTTGCACATCCAAGACGCCATGGTATCCCAGCAACGCCACCTTCAGTTCCCTTTACGAAGGTCCTTACAGTATGACACGCACGGTTTTTCCGGCGAGCAATCCTAGATTAACCCCTCAGTGTCGCCCCTACGGCGAGACAGCGGCACTGTTCAGGTCTCCGAATTCTCGTGATATTTTACAGCTTCTACACTGAGACTTTCTCACAGGAAGGGGGAAGCATGTGACGAACGAAGGCGATCAAGCGCGTATTTACGCTGTCGATGTAGAAGCCAAACTGCACGTGCTCTAGAATAGTCGTGCTTCATCTCAGCCACGGTACGTCTCTTGTCCTACCCGCGCAGAAATCACTAATGCTATTAGCATTGTTTGCGAACTTGACGCACTTTTAGAGCACTATCAGTGTGACCAAGTTCGCGGGAAAACTATTAGAATCATAGATAGTCATTTAAAGTGTGTTACTATCCCAGAAACATTGCACTCATTCAGGGTTTGGAATATAGACGGTGCTTTCTTTTTAGCTGCACCAATTTTTTTAAACATTGCTTATGGCAGATAGCGGTGGTAGATAGGCGCAGCGGTGGCGTAGATGTAGAACATCCACCTCGCGTGCAAGAGGACCGTAGTTCGAATCCCGGTGCAGCGCAATTTTCCACCGGAATAAAAAAATACACGTGTTGATAACATCGCATAAACAGGCCTCGAGTGTGGCCTGATCCCGGTGACCAGAACCGGTAACGAACTCCCTCACCAGCGCAAGACTGGCCGCCCTGGTAGAGTACATGGCCACAACCTCCTATATGAACCCAAGAATCAAACCCCGACCCTCAGTACTCAGTAGCTGCGAAGCAACTGACCACGGCGACGGTAAGACCTGTGACGCAGCAGAGGGCGCTAAGAATCCCTGGTTCTGGACAGGCCCCCATGGGAATCTGAACCTGGCAACGTTTAACGCTAGAACGTTATCTAGTGATACGAGTCTAGCAGTGCTATTGGAGGAATTAGTGGGCAGTAGATAGAATATAAAAGGGCTCAGTGAAGTTAGGTCTACGCCCCTACCTCCAGTCATGATTACCAGGAAGTCGAAAGCTTCTATGAAGATGTGGAATCGGCGATGGGTAAAGTCAAAACAAAATACACTATGCTGATGGGCGACCTCAATGCCAGGATAGGCAAGAAGCAGGCTGGAGACAAGTCAGTGGGGAAATACGGCATAGGCTCTAGGAATAGCAGAGGAGAATTATTAGTAGAGTTTGCAGAACCGAATAATATGCGGGTAATGAATACGTTTTTCCGCAAGCGGGTTAGATGAAAGTGGACGTGGAGGAGCCCGAATGGTGAGACTAGAAATGAAATCGACTTCATATTCTGCGCGAACCCTGGCATCATACAAGATGTATACGTGCTCGGCAAGGTACGCTGCAGTGACCATAGGATGGTAAGAACTCGAATTAGCCTAGACTTGAGGAGGGAACGGAAGAAACTGGTACACAAGAAGCCAATCAATGAGTTAGCGGCAAGAGGGAAACTAGAGGAATTCCGGATCAAGCTACAGAACAGGTATTCGGCTTTAACTCAGGAAGAGAACCTTAGTGTTGAAGTTATGAACGACAATTTTACGGGCATCATTAAGGAATGTGGAAGTCGGTGGTAACTTCGTCAGACAGGATGCCAGTAAGCTATCGCAGAAGACGAAAGATCTGATCAAAAAACGCCGATATATGAAAACCTCTAACCCTACAGCTAGGATAGAACTGGCAGAACTTTCCAAATTAATCAACAAGCGTAAGACAGCTGACATAAGGAAGTATAATATGGATAGAATTGAACATGCTCTAAGGAACGGAGGAAGCCTAAAAGCAATGAAAAAGAAACTAGGAATAGGCAAGTATCAGATATATGCGTTAAGAGACAAAGCCGGCAATATCAATACTAATATGGATGATTTCGTTCAAGTGGCTGAGGAGTTCCATAAAGATTTATACAGTACCAGTGGCACCCACGACGATAATGGAAGAGAGAATAGTCTGGAGGAATTTGAAATCACAGAAGTAAAGCCGGAAAAATTAAAGAAAGTCTTGGGAGGTATAAAAAGGGGGAAGGCAGCTGGGGAGGATCAGGTAAGAGCAGATTCGTTGAAGGATGGTGGGCATATTGTTCTAGAAAAACTGGCCACCCTGTACACGAAATACCTCATGACTTCGAGTGTACCGGAATTTTTGAAGAACGCTAACATAATCCTAAACCATAAGAAAGGGGACGCCGAAGACTTGACACATTATAGACCGATAAGTTTACTGTCCATTGCAAACAAAGTATTCACTAATAGAATCAGGCCAATAGAATCAGGAACACCTCAGACTTCCGTCAACCAAAGGACCAGGTAGAATTCCGTAAAGGCTACTCAACAATAGACCATATTCACACTATCAATCAGGTGATAGAGAAATGTGCGGAATATAACCAACCCTTATATATAGCTTTCATTGATTACGAGGAAGCGTTTGATTCAGTCGAAGCCTCAGCAGTCATGGAGGCACTGCGTAATCAGGGTGTAGACGAGCCGTATGTAAAAATACTGAAAGATATCTATAGCGGCTCCACAGCCACTGTAGTCCTCCATAAAGAAAGCAACAAAATCCCAACAAAGAAAGGCGTGAGGCAGGCAGATACGATCTCTCCTATACAATTCACAGCGTGTTTAGAGGAGGTATTCAGAGACCTGGATTGGGAAGAATTGGGGATAAGAGTTAATTGAGAATACCTAAGTAACTTGCAATTCGCTGATGATATTGCCTTGCTTAGTAACTCAGGGGACCAACTGCAATGCATGCTCACTGACCTGGAGAGACAAAGCAGAAGGGTGGGTCTGAAAATTAATCTGCAGAAAACTAAAGTAATGTTTAACAGTCTCAGAAGAGAACAGCAGATTACGATAGGTAGCGAAGCACTGGAAGTGGTAAGGGAATACATCTAGTTAGGACAGATAGTGACTGCGGATCCGGATTATGAGACAGAAATAATCAGAAGAATAAGAATGGGCTGGGGTGCGTTTGGCAGGTATTCTCAGATCATGAACCGCAGGTTGCCATTATCCCTCAAGATAAAAGTGTATAACAGCTGTGTCTTACGAATACTCACGTACGGGGTTGAAACATAAAAAAAAAATATGGGGTTTTATGTGCCAAAACCACTTTCTGATTATGAGGCACGCCGTAGTGGAGGACTCCGGAAATCTCGACCACCTGGGTCCTCGCAGGCTCACGAAAAGGGTTCTTCTTAACTTACGACGCAACGAGCTATGGAAAGAAGAATGATGGGTGTGACGTTAAAGATAAGAAAAGAGCAGATTGGGTGAGGGAACAAACGCGAGTTAATGACATCTTAGTTGAAATCAAGGAAAAGAAATGGGCATGGGCAGGACATGTAATGAGCAGGGAAGATGACCCATGCTCATTAAAGTGGTTGGGACACCAAATTTTGAGGCTATAGGAAGCATGTTGTAGGCTGCTTCCATACGCAAGGACACCCAGAACGAAGTATTGGACGCTGCAAACATTTCAAAATAATTTTAATTCAGCTCCAAAAAGTCATTAAAAACTCCTTCTCGTGGTCGAGACCCATCGCTAGCGCGGCAGTTATGATGTCACAGGGAGGAGCGAAAATATTGACGTCATAGCACACTAGCACAAAAACGTGACGTATGATGAGTAGCGATGAAATGCCGATTACGGAGCCTGCTGAGCCGAGCGACCGAGCATAGCCTCCACTATGACCGAGCTACAGGCATATAGAAATCCTTTCTTAATGCAAAGAAGGGGTAAGGCCTGCAGACACGGACACAAGTGGAGTGAAGTGGACAACACGAATGCCGCACGGCGGCCCACGAACGGCAAACTGCGTGTAACACTAGCCGGCCAACTCCGAAAGGGACCAGGATATGCGGCGTTCGTGTTGTCCGCTTCTCTCCTCGCATATTCGCATAGTTGGGCAGCTCGCAGCGGTCTGTCGTTCGCTTGGCCTTTCTCAATGTCAGGGCCCGTCCACGTTACCGGCACGCAGGCTCGCCGCGCGCCGTTCGCGGGCCCCCGTGCGACGGCGGTTTTGCTCGCGAACGGCGAGATTTCCTTGCCGTAGACAGGACGGGCCCGGGACCCATTTGTGCGGCAGCCGTACGGCGAAGCGGCCAATCAGCGACCGAGTAGTGGTTACTCTGGCACCGATGGCAGCCTCACCACCTCTGATCGTTCGGCGCCGCCGATATCGTCGCTAGGCCTTTTCCGGTTCACTTCAAGCTAAAGCTAACGGCGCTTCGGAGTGAATCACCGACTCTCACAAGCCGCAATATAGTCTTACCGTTGTTGTCGCTCTTCGCAATAATTAAAAGAATGGCGACATGCACTTCCAATCGCCAGTTGTTTACCTCTGCTGGGTGAGCAAGCGTGTGCGCGAGCAGACGACGCAGCATCGTCTTACGTCACAATTTTTCTGTCGCCCACGTGACCAAGCCATGTTGCGTTTCTTCCTCTGTGACGTCATAGCATCCCCCGGAGCTCAGAAACCGAAACCGAAATCGCTCGGTATAATAATGCTATCACTAAATTATTTATCGGTTATATGTGAATCCCGCTGTGTGTATCGTGCTTCCTGAAGCATGACGCAACGTTTGAATCAACAAACGCATGAACGAAAATTTTGATGTCTCAACCCCTTCAAGGGTTACGGACTGGATTCCATATAAGTTTAAGAAGTTTGCAGGGACGACATGGCCACAATTAGTACATGGTCGGGGTAGTTGGAGAAGTATGGGAGAGGCCTTTGCCCCGCAGTGGCCGTAAGCAGGCTGATGATGATGATGATGATGGCAGATAGCACAATTCTAACCCTTGATCTAAATTACTTGATGAGGTGGTCATTATTTCTATTAGAAATAAAACAGTTCAGCCGAATAATTCACGTAATTCCATAAATACATTTTAATTAATTACTTTACGCCACATATTTCAATCTACCAATTATAGCCGCTGAGTTCGCATCGCGTATCTACTTTGAACGAATTCTCTGGGCAGCACGATTTCCGAGATATAAATTCTCGAAGTGTCCAACTAAATGCATTGGCGTTCCAGTTACGTTTTTAAGAAACCGCTGCATTGTACATTGAAGCACAAATGTAACTGGAACACCAATGCATTTCGATGGACATCTTGAAAATTAATATTTCGGAGCTGGTGCTGCCCAGAAAATTCGTTCCAAGTGGATAGGCCATTCTAGTTCAGCGGCTATAATTGGTAGATTGAAAAATGTGCGGTGAAGTACTAAATTAAAACGGTAATTACCGCAATTACATTTTTATTCAACTGAAAATTTTGATTTCTCGTAGAAGTAATGGCCGCCTCATGGAGCAATTTAGATCGAGGGTTAGAATTGTGCTATCGGACATAGGCAAACTTTAAAAGAATTGATGCAGCTAAAAAAAAAACCTTATTTCCAGAATGCGTGGCAATATTTACAGTTTTCTCTTAGCCTCTGTTTATCAAGTAAACCCGTACTCCCTTGATGATTCGTTTTGTGATTGCACGGGAAGCGCACCAGCTGACCAAGGTAGTTCATTTTGTAGCTCTTCAAGAGAAGCGGCTTTTGAGGCTGTTGACAACCAATTGACGAAGTTCAAACAGGGATGCAACAAGGCTGAGTAGTGTGCGAGTTTGTAGGCGTCGAACTAAGGTGAAAACTAGGAAGAGGACCGCACACACAGACACACACACAAAACAACAACACACGGTCGACTGCCGGGCTACCCAGCAATCGTGCGGCGCGTGCCCCTCGTCTCTGGCTTACGCTGGTTCTCAACTTCGTCAAAAAAACAACCTCGTCTTTGGCCAGGCTCACAGCGTACTAATCCCGTAGTTTTTCAGGACTTAGTGTTATGCCCATTGTCCAGACATTCGTGCCGTAACACAGTGTTTATGCCGTTGGTACGGTCTTCTAAATGTTGACTCACCGGATTAGCGGAGAGAGGTTCCTGGCTGGACGGCGTTGACCGAGGCGTCCACTCAGCCAGGTTGGCCTGCGAGAAAGCCACAGTTGTACACCACGGTGCAGCAATCATTCGAGCCATTCGCGGGCATGAAAACTGTTTAGCAAGACAAGAGTGATTGGATAAGGCTGCACAGTAAAGCATCACAAGAAAACGAAAACCGTCACCGCGTCTGGCGAATAAGTCAGCCAGGCACTTGAAAGCTCGTCATTGCTTATAGCCCCGCATGGGCTCTTGCCTTAGGTCTCCTGTGTGGCCTGCCTTTCTCAAATGCAACCTAGTGAGGGCAGGTAATATACAGGCTTCCGCTGCACTTACGTGCGTTAAAGCGAGTGAGCTCCGGGACAGAGTCACCCTCAGTCGGCTGCCGTGGAAAATGGCCTGTAAAAAGATGCGCCTCTTGCTGGACGCGAGCTCATGTCGTTGCTCAAAACAATGCTTTCCGACCAAAGAACATTGTTGTTGTTGGCGGCCGTTTCTTGTATCTGGATCGGAACGATCATAAAAGCGTACGGCACTTTGCGTGTTACGACTGCGGCGAGGCGGACTCCCAAGAGCGACAATACGCCTGCTGTCAGTTCTTCGAGCGATTAGCATCCCCATAGGGTGCATCGGCACACCGGTCCCCCGTGTAAGCATCAACAATGGCGCACCCCGCAGCAGGGATACCTTCAGTGTCGCCTTGACAGGGTGTGCGAAATCGATCAGAGCTGACAAACGGCCGTTTTTCTTAGGCCCCCTTACCGCGCTCACTCAAAGGCGGTGAGCCCTACGCACTTACTTGTCGCTTTCTTTTTTCCGCGCCTGAAAAAAAAAAAAAAAGAAAGGACTCCACGTACGTAGACAGCCAATTGTGCATTCGTCCGCTCTAAAGCACCCCCTGGCTTGTTGTTTACAGTACAAGTGCAAGTTAAGAAAGCACGCTTCAGACTACACCATTGAAGGATGGGTCGAAACGGCTGACAATCACTACGTACACTCCCGTGTGACGTCATCATGGCGGTTGTGATGAAGCGATTCGCCACGCCAACTACGGAACTTCATTGAGACAGGTGCACAGAAAGGACGCGGGCTCCTCAACGAACGATCCCGGATCAGCGTGCCAGGCGGTATCGCAATGCAGCACTCGCTTCTTTTTTTCCTCTCGCTCCCTTTGACGGCCGAAGTAAGCAAGAAAATAAGAAAGAAAAGAAACGACAGCTGCTGCCATGACGGCTGCCGCTCCGGGTTCTGTTTCAGATGACTTTAAGGCGCTCTTATATATATATATATATATATATATATATATATATATATATATATATATATATATATATATATATATATATATATATATATATTGACACGTGTACGTGTCCTTATCGGGCTTCACGTTTCATCGCCTAACAAATGTTATCGCACAGCGCAGGACGCGCTTGCATGTGTGGGAAGTTTCTGGAACGCTATCGATAGTTCCATGCAGTGTCTGTGACCGAAACTTGTGTAATCTGATTGCATGTGTGCGCGACGCGAATAATGTACAACTTTGTGGAAGACACGCGGGTCCTCTGGTTACTCTGGAACATTCGACGACTGATCTATAAAAGCCGACGCGCTTGACCCGCTGATCAGATTTTCGACGATCGCCGACTGTGTTCGCCTCTGTCGCCGTTCTTTGAGTGTAGCCTGTTTTTGAGGGCACAAGTTCGCCTAATGAAACGCTAGTTTCGTCTTTCTCAGTTTGGCTGCTTTCTTCACAGTAACTACCACGTGACATCGGGTGGAGGTGCTGCGTAGGCAGTTGTCCTCCTGTGCCTTGTCTTACTGTACTTAAGAATGCCTTGGGTGAGCTCCGCTGTAAAGGCCGTTCCTATGTCGGTGATTAGGACTTCTGGGGCACCATGTCGCAGCAGCATGTTTTCGACGAAAAATTTTGCCACTTCGGGTGCGCTGCCTTTCGGCAGAGCTTTAGTTTTAGCGAAGCGGGTGAGGTAGTCCGTCGCCACGATGATCCACTTATTTCCGGATGTTGACGTCGGAAACGGTCCCAGCAAGTTCATCCCGATCTGCTGAAAAGGTAGGCAAGGAGGCTTGATCGGCTGTAGAAATCCGGCTGGCCAGGTGGGTGGTGCCTTGCGTCGCTGATAGTATCGGCATGTCTTGACGTGACGGGCAACGTCGGCAGTTAGGCGCGGCCAGTAATACCTTTCTTGTATCCTCGATGGCGTCCGGGAGAAGCCGAGGTTCCCGGCGGTCGGATCGTCATGTAGAGCGCTCAGTACTTCTGGACGCAGCTAGCGCCGACGGAACAACAAGAAGGTAGTTGGCGCGGGCTGGTGAAAAGTTCTTCTTCACGGGTAGATTGTTTTGAAGCGTGAAGGAAGATGATCCGCGCTTAAATGCCCTGGGGACAACGTCGGTGTGCCCTTCCAAATATTCGACGAGGCCTTTTAGCTCCAGGTCTGCCCGTTGCTGTTCAGCGAAGTCGTCCGCGCTTATCATTCCAAGGAAGGCATCGTCATTCTCGTCATCTTGCGGCGGCGGGTCAATGGGGGCGCGTGATAGGCAATCGGCATCGGAGTGTTTTCGTCCCGATTTGTAGGTTACAGTGATGTCGTATTCTTCTAGTTTGAGGCTCCATCGCGCCAGTCGTCCTGAAGGATCCTTTATATTCGCTAGCCAACACAACGCGTGATGGTCACTGACCACTTTGAATGGCCTGCCATAAAGGTAAGGGCGAAATTTAGCTGTAGCCCAAACTATGGCGAGGCATTCCTTTTCGGTCGTAGAATAGTTGCCTTCCGCTTTTGACCGCGACCGGCTAGCGTAAGCTATCACCTGTTCGACTCCGTTTCTCCTCTGGACTAGAACGGCACCGAGGCCTAGGCTACTGGCGTCAGTATGGATTTCTGTATCGGCGTACTCGTCGAAGTGCGCAAGTACCGGCGGCGACTGCATACGTCGTTTGAGTTCTTCAAATGCGTCGGCCTGTGGCGTTTCGCACTTGAACTCAACATCACATTTAATTAGACGTGTCAACGGCTCAGCGATGCGTGAAAAGTCCTTGACAAAGCGCCTGTAGTAGGCACACATGCCAAGGAATCTACGCACTGCATTCTTGTCGATGGGTTACGAGAACTGTGAGATGGCAGCTGTCTTTTGCAGGTCTGGTCGGACACCAGATTTGCTGATTACGTGGCCTAGGAACAGAAGCTCCTCGTAAGCGAAGCGGCACTTTTCCGGCTTCAGAGTAAGCCCTGACGACTTGATGGCCTCTAGTACTGTCGCAAGCCGCCTTAGGTGATCGTCGAAATTTCCGGCGAAGACGACGACGTCATCCAAGTAAACGAGACAGGTCTGCCACTTTAATCCTGCTAAAACCGTGTCCATCACGCGCTGGGTCTTTTCAGGCGCCGAGCACAGTCCGAATGGCATGACCTTGAACTCGTAGAGGCTGTCTGGCGTGATGAAGTTCGTGTTTTCGCGACCTCTTTCGTCGACTTCTATTTGCCAATAGCCAGACTTGAGGTCCATCGACGAGAAGTATTTAGCGTTGCAGAGCCGATCAATGCGTCGTGTATTCGTGGGAGGGGGTATACGTCCTTCTTCGTGATCTTGCTCAGACGACAATAATCGATGCAGAAACGTAGGGTTCCGTCCTTTTTTTTCACCAAGACCAGTGGTCTATCTAGGTCGTCTGGCACTCGGGGCCCTTAGTGCTTCTGTCACCTCCCCCCCCCCCCGGATGTAGTCGACGAAGGCGAGGATATCAACAATTTTCGGGTGTCTTCAGACGTATATGACACCCCCCCCCTCCCCACTGGCCCCGTGCACCCGGGGCCCACGGCCTCCCGCCCCCCCGCCCCCCCTGTTGCTACGCCACTGACCAAGACTACAGGAGATGCCCACGGGCTTTTGGATGGCTGGATGATGTCGTCGCGCAGCATTTCGTCGACTTGGTGCCTTATAGCCTCACGTTCTCGTGTAGAAACTCGATAAGGGCTCTGGCGGAGTGGTCGAGCACACTCTTCGGTTATTATGCGATGCTTTGCGACTGGCGTTTCTCGATTCCTTGATGACGTCGAGAAGCAGCCTTTGTATCGTCGGAGCAGACTTCTGAGCTGTTCTTGCTTAATCATGGGGAGACTTAGAATAATGTCGTAGTCTGGTTCGCGAACCATGGTCGTCGGGGTAGATACGGCGGAATCCGAGAGGACAAACGCATTACTGGTTTCCAGAATTTCCTCGATGTACGCGATCGTCGTGCCCTTGTTGATGCGCTTAAACTCCTTGCTGAAGTTTGTCAGCAACATTTGTGACGACACGGAACTGTGTCGTCACGGGGCCCTGCCGTGGGTGCGGAGGAGGAACGTGACGGCGGGCTACAGCGGCGTATGTCATTGCTTGCGGCTGAGGCTGCGGCGCTTCGGGGGCTACTCCGAGTTGTCGTTGGAGCTCCTCACGTACGGCATCGGCAATCGAAGCCACTTGAGGCTGTGATGACGGGAACAGCTTCCGTAGCTCCTCCCGCACGACCGCTCGGATAGTCTCGCGCAGGTCGTCGGTGGCCAGTGACTGAATTCCTGCGTAGTTTGTAGAGCTCGTGCGGCGGTTGAATCGCCGGTTTCGCATGTCGAGTGTCTTATCGATGCTGGTGGCCTCGCGAAGGAACTCTTCTACGGTCGTCGGTGGGCTTCATATCATGGCACCGAAAAGTTCTTCCTTCACACCACGCATAAGTAGGCGGACTTTCTGCGCTGCTCGGGCATATCCGGGTCGGCGTGGCGGAACAGACGGCTATATGTATGTATGTATGTATGTATGTATGTATGTATGTATGTATGTATGTATGTATGTATGTATGTATGTATGTATGTATGTATGTATGTATGTATATATATATATATATATATATATATATATATATATATATATATATTGTCGCGAAGCACTTTGGGCAGTAAGCGTTCGCGACTAGGACGTTGGAGCAGCGAGAGGTGGTGTACCCGACCGAGCACCGAAACAAGGTTGTTCTTTCTCGTCCTCGTTGTCTCTCTCCTAGCCACTGCCCCACTGCTCCCTATTTTACAGTACAGTTATCTCCCCCGCGGAGAAGGAAGCCGTCCCGGCGACCTACGGGTAGGACAGCACAGGCGGATCATAGTAGGGCATGAGACGCTGGGCATGCACAATTTCGCGTCCACGACGGCGATGATCCAAAGGTAGCTCGAGGGGTTCGACAATATAGTTGACTGGAGACGTTTGTTTGATCACGCGATATGGGCCTTGGTACTTCGACGCGAGTTTCGGTGACAGTCCAGTGGTAGAGGCTGGAACCCAAAGCCACACTAGCGAGCCAGGAGCATAGGATACAGGACCATTGGAACTTTCTCGATGGTGCTTCTAGCGTTGCTGGTCTTCTGACGTAAATATACGGGAAAGCTTGCGACACTCTTCTGCGTGTGCAGCGGCTTCGGATAGGGTAGTTGTTTCCGTGGAGTCAGGGCGGTACGGAAGGATAGTATCCATTGTGGAAAAAGGTTCGCGTCCGTACTGGTGAAAGAGGGGCGAAAATCCCGTGGTAGTCTGCGTGGCGGTGTTGTAGGCGTAGGTCAGAAAAGGTAGAACATAGTCCCATTTGGTTTGGTCGGATGCAACGTACATGGCCAGCATGTCACCAAGAGTGCGATTAAAGCGCTCGGTCATGCCATTAGTCTGCGGATGATACGCAGTAGTGGTGCGATGAATGATGCGGCATTCTTTGAGGAGAGCCTCGATGACGTCGGAGAGGAAGACGCGGCCTCTGTCACTGAGTAATTCCCTGGGAGCTCCGTGGCGAAGGATGATGTGGCGCAGGAGAAACCAGGCGACGTCACGTGCAGAAGCGCTGGACAAAGGGGAAGTTTCCGCATAGCGCGTAAGATGGTCGATGGCCACGATTACCCAGCGATTGCCATCTGATGTGGTTGGCAGAGGTCTTTAAATGTCGATGCCTACTCGATCAAAAGCACGTGCTTGGCAAGGCAAAGGCTGCAATGGGGCGGTTGAACGACGAGGGGGATCTTTACGGCGTTGGCAAGCCAAACAGGAGCGGACATAATGATGGATGAATCGATACATCCACCGCCAGTAGTAACGAAGGCGTAGACGCGCGTATGTCTTCAGTACCCCTGCATGCGCACACTGGGGATCGTCGTGGAACGCTGCGCAAATATCCGAACGCAGGTGTCGCGGGATGACAAGCAACCATTTGCGGCCATCCGGGAGGTAGTTGCGACGGTACAGGAGCCCATCGCGAATGGAGAAGTGATGTGCTTGGCGACGTAATGCGCGATTGTTAGTGGGTGTCGATGGGCTGGACAAAAAACGCAGCATGGACACAATCCATGGGTCTTTCTTCTGCTCCAGAAGAATGTCCGTGGCAGCAAGGGAAGACTCGGACAACGAGGCGTTCGGGAAGCTAGCCTCGTCTGTTAGTGGCGAACGAGAGAAGGCATCCGCATCCGAATGTTTGCGGCCAGAACGATACAGTACGCGAATGTCGTACTCCTGCAGTCGAAGGGCCCATCGAGCAAGACGACCGGACGGTTCTTTTAAGGACGACAGCCAGCACAGCGAATGGTGATCAGTTATGACGTCAAACGGGCGGCCATAAAGATACGGACGGAATTTGGTTATGGCCCAAATTATAGCCAGGCACTCCTTTTCTGTGACAGAATAGTTCGATTCAGGTTTAGTGAGTGCACGACTGGCGAAGGCAACGACGTACTCATCGAAGCCAGCCTTTCTCTGAGCGAGAACGGCCCCAAGGCCAACGCCACTGGCATCCGTGTGTATCTCAGTTGGAGCACTGGGGTCGAAATGTCGCAGGATTGGTGGTGACGTCAAGAGACGACGCAGCTTTGTGAAGGCGGCATCGCAATCCGGTGACCAGGTTGAAAGGTTGTGGCCACCATGAAGAAGCTGCGTTAAAGGTGCTATTATAGTGGCAAAATTGCGGATGAAACGGCCAAAGTATGACGCTAATCCAATGAAGCTGCGCAGTTCTTTCAAAGTCGTTGGTCGGGGAAACTGGGCAACAGCCTGTAGTTTCGCCGGATCAGGAAGTACACCTTCTTTCGACACGACATGGCCGAGGATGACCAGCTGCCGGGCAGCGAAGTGACACTTCTTCAAGTTAAGCTGGAGGCCAGCATCGGCGATGCACTGTAAGACGTGTTCAAGTCGAAGTAAGTGGGAAGGAAAGTCCGGTGAAAAGATAACGATGTCGTCCAGATAACACAGGCATATCTGCCATTTAAGGCCGCGCAAGATGTTGTCCATCATTCTTTCAAATGTGACAGGCGCATTACACAGGCCAAATGGCATCACGGTGAATTCAAATAAACCGTCAGGTGTCGTGAAGGCCGTTTTCGGACGGTCTGACTCAGCCACTGGCACTTGCCAGTACCTGGATCGTAAGTCTAAGGATGAGTAGAATTCAGCGCCTTGGAGGCAGTCTAGCGCGTCGTCAATACGGTGTAGCGGATAAACGTCCTTGCGTGTGATCTTATTTAGTCGCCGGTAGTCCACGCAAAAGCGAATTGTGCCATCTTTCTTTTTTTCACCAGCACTACAGGGGAAGCCCAGGGACTGTGCCAAGGTTGTATGACACCGCGTTGGAGCATGTCTTCAACTTGCTCAGTGATCACGATACGCTCCGTGGCGGATACACGATACGGCCTGTGGCGTAAAGGCGCATGGTTGCCGGTGTCCATGTGATGGGCAACAGTGGAAGTACGGCCAAAGCGAGATTGTTGTAGGTCGAATGACGTGCGAAAGCGGTCTAGAAGATGGACAATCTGGGCGTGCTGCGCTGGAGTAAGGTTGGGATCAATACTCTGGTAAAATGTTGGGTCACATGGCGGCGTGGGAGGAGAAACTTGAAGGGCCATAGCGTCAACC
This sequence comes from Dermacentor albipictus, assembly GCF_038994185.2. Lineage (NCBI taxonomy): Eukaryota > Metazoa > Arthropoda > Arachnida > Ixodida > Ixodidae > Dermacentor > Dermacentor albipictus. The sequence continues at coordinate 7,247,490 of NC_091824.1, forward strand.
GGAGGAGAAGCCGGGTCGTCAGGCACATCGGAAAGGAAGCTTGGGTCGATTTCGTCGGCATAACCAAGACACTCATTGTGGAGCAGCCTAGCAGGGCAAGGAAACAGGTTCGATACATAAAGTGCGCTCGAACCTTATCGAATGGCAAGAAGGGCAAAAGGAAGCAAGAAAGGATGGGGGCGAGCAACAAGCTTAGACGGCGTGAAAAGAACTGTGGGGTCGGAAAACCCAACGCAGGAAACGGGCACAAGCGCGGCAGAGTATGGAGGAATCTCGGTGTCGGCGGTGACGAACACACGACTGGCAGTGTCATCAGTATCGTCAAAAACGTTGGTGCCGAATGGCGACAGCGCGAGTTCAGCACGGGCACAATCCATAACGGCATGATGAGAGGACAGAAAGTCCCAGCCTAAAATCATGGCATGGGAGCAGCGAGGCAGAACAACGAACTCAATATGGTATAAAGCGCCACTTATAACAACACACACGGTACACTTCCCTAAGGGTTCAATCGGCGCAGCGCTTGCTGTACGTAATGAAATGGCTGAATAAGTCGTCGCGACTTTTCTAAGGGTAAGACGAAGCTGGTCCGAAATCACTGATATTGCTGCTCCCGTGTCTACAAGCGCATGAACGGCAATGTCTTCTGCATAAGCTTCAAGGACGTTCGCAGGAAATAAATGAGGTCTTGAGGAGTTCGCTGAGATCGCAGTTCTTGCCTCCGGAACTGCGGTCCTTAGTTTTCCTCTCGGATAGCTTCAGGACGACGGATAAGCGGCGACAGAGAACGCCGACGGGGAGACGGAGACCGACGGGTATTGAAGGGTCGGGAAACGGGAGACGAGGCTTCGAAGGGCTGAGCGGCAGGAGCAGAACGGGATGGAGAGTCTAAACCGTTACTTTGTTCCCTCGGAGAATCCGAAGGATACCATCCACGCCGGCGGCAAAGCCGTGCTACATGCCCAGGTAGGCCACACGAATAACAGATAGGCCGATTGTCATGGGTGCGCCATAGATTGAGAACAGCGGGCGTAGACTGTTGGAAATATTGGCGAGGTAGGCGCACGGGCTGCTGTGGCGGCCAGTAGCTGCTTGGGGGGGCAGGAGAATATGTTGCAGCAGCTTGCGGAGGGGAGGGAAAGGCGCTGGTTAGTCTGGATTGATTGCCTGCAGAAGGAGGCCTTCGATTAGCGACAACGGCAGCGTACGTAAGTGGCACAGGCGTAGGAGGCGGTTGATGAGCAAGTGGTACTGCGTGAGCGACTTGTTCTTGTATCAAGTGACGGAGATCTGGAGACAAGCGCGGCTCTGAGGCGGGAGCGACTGGCAGAAGAGAGAGTTGGCGCGCCACTTCTTCTCGTACAAATTGCTTGATTCTGTCGAAAATGTCCGAACTGCAAGGAGTAGAAGTGACACCATCACTCAGAGCTGAAAGCGCGACGTCCGGAGCGTGTGCTTGGCGCGTAGAAAGCCGTTGTTTGCGCAGCTCCTCATAGCTCTGGCAAAGCGTTATGATGTCGTTGACCATCTGAGGATTCCTTGCCAAGAGCATTTGGAAGGCGTCGTCCTCTATGCCTTTCAAGATGTTCTTGACCCTGTCATCTTCGGTCATATCTGGGTCTATACGCCGGCAGATGTCAACTACATCTTCAATGTAGCTCGTAAAAGTTTCGCCCTTTTGTTGTGCACGACAGCGAAGCTGTTGTTCAGCCCGAAGTTCGCGCACAGCAGGGCGACCGAATACTTCTTGAAGTGCCGTGCGGAATGCTGACCAGGTGGAAAAGTCAGCCTCATGGTTGCGGAACCAAAGATGGGCGACACCGGAAAGGTAGAATGGGACGTAGCCAAGCTTGTCAGCTTCAGACCATTTGTTGTGGGCACTCACTCGGTTGTATGATGACAGCCAGTCCTCTACGTCATGATCGTCAGTTCCATTGAATATGGGAGGATCCCGTTGGCGTGTCGCACCAGGACAGACGACCAGAGGCGGTGCCATGGGTGGCGCGGTAGGGCTAGTCTCCTCAGGCATGGGAGATGTGACAGGCATCATCCGGCTTCGGAGTTCCAGGTTGGCAATAAGTCCAGCACCTTCCACCAAATGTCGCGAAGCACTTTGGGCAGTAAGCGTTCGCGACTAGGACGTTGGAGCAGTGAGAGGTAGTGTAGCTGACCGAGCACCGAAACAAGGTTGCTCTTTCTCGTCGTCGTTGTCTCTCTCCTAGCCAGAGCCCCACTGCTCCCTATTTTACAGTAGAATTATATATATATATATATATATATATCATAGGAAGCCAGCAAAAGACGACACCAAAGAGAACACAGGGGCAATTATTTGTATTTAATAACTGAATTAAAGAAATGATAAATTAATGGAAGTGCAAAGTGGATGAAAAGGCAACCAAGGGGCAAGGCATTGCACGCGTAACGCGTAGACGTGGGATCGTTCCCCACCTGCGCAAGTTGTATTTTCGTTCACTGTTATTTCCATGAAGTTATCATTGCTTTAATTCAATTAGTAATTACAAGGAATATCCCCTATGTTTTCCGTGGTGTCCTTGTTTGCTGGCTTATTATGATACTATTAAAAAATCGCTCGGTTAACCCCCCTGTCTTCCCTTCATTCATATATATATATATATATATATATCAGAAAAAAAGCAGTTCTGGGTCCGGGTAAATATTCACAGTGAAGTAGACGCGCGTATGAAGCGGTTTATTGAATTTCCCCTATGTTTTCCGTGGTGTCCTTGTTTGCTGGCTTATTATGATACTATTAAAAAATCGCTAGGTTAACCCCCCTGTCTTCCCTTCATTCATATATATATATATATATCAGAAAAAAAGCCCGGGTAAATATTCACAGTGAAGTAGACGCGCGTATGCAGCGGTTTATTGACGTTTCGGCCGGGGTCCGGCCTTCATCGTCTGTGATTCTGATGAAGGCCGGACCCCGGCCGAAACGTCAATAAACCGCCTCATACGCACGTCTACTTCACTGTGTGTATATATATATATATATATATATATATATATATATATATATATATATATATATATATATATATATATATATATATATATATATATATATTACCCCATTATTTCCATATTTCTGGCGCTTCACACACTTCGGTGCAACGGGTGTGCATTTAAATTGGACTTTTTACGACGAAGGTGTCGCGTATGCTGGTAGCAACGCGGTCCGATCTGTCTTTTTCAAGAGCGCTGCGATTGATTTTGCTCCTGTTGCACGTATAATACCATATCACGTGTAATAAACATGTTTATCTGTTAATGTTTACCTGTTCACGTGGCTGTGACTCATGTTGGCTGAGTGTACAAGTACGTCCTGGTTTCCAATAATAAACATTGATGGAAGTTGGGCGTTGCGTGCATCTTCTTTCGTGCTGTCGTTTTCCCGCCACCCTATACTCAAGGCGCGTTACCAGCGAAGCCCACATTGCAACCCTTAGTGCTGCGCTATAAAATGCTCGCTAAGAGAAGCGAATGACCGACCAGCAGTGGCCGGTCGCCGTTCACAGTCTGAAACACGAACTGTCGTGGTATTGCCGACGAAGTTCATTAGCTTGAAGCTATGCTCTTTTCACTGGACCCTCAAGCAGTCGTAGTCACTGAAACGGGGTTAAATGCGAATATATTAGACAGCTTATTTGTTCTTCCAAACTACAATCTTCTTCGGAGGCACTACTGTTCTCTTTAAATCATCATTATAGGCGCTAAACTGCCACAAGCATCAGGAGTGTAGGGTATGGTTTGTCAGATGCGTATCAATAGTGTTAAATGCTTGCTTGGTGCTGTGTACAGGCCTCCCAACTCTCGTGTTACAAGCTTGGAATAATTGAAGGAATATACGTATTGCCACCAAACACCAGACGACAGACTTATTCTAATTGGCAGTTTTAATCCTCCAAACATCAGTCGGAACAGGTTTAGAGCACATCGTGAAAAGAACAGTGAAAATGAAATTATTGATATAGCCTCACTTTCGATCTCCTACAGGTAGCTGAATATTTCACTGGAATACAAAATAATTCAAGATCAATTCTTTATCTGCTTTTTTGTAATTACTTGGAAGCATTACAGATGAAAACGCTTGCATTCTAACGAGCGGTGTCTGTGATCGTAAAGCAGAAGTATTGTCATTAAATTGCTCTTCTTGGAGTTGAAACAAACAGATTCAATGTTTTGCGATCTTTACGCCAAGTTGTGCTGAGTCTATAATTGATGCACTATCATTTCATTATCACGAATTCAGCAGAAACACTTTTAGCACAGATTTCCGGCGGTTATTTAAAAACACTGTCTTCGAATGAGTGGAACGCGTGGTCCTGAAATGTGTTAGACAATCTGTGCGTGGGAATATTTCTCGGCACGACAGCAGGGTAAGCTGCTGAAGAAACGTGCAATAACAATGTACAGCCAAGAATTTCAAAGCAATACTAAATAAGCATCAGCGAAATTTAAAGTAATGATTACAAAAGATCAACATGAATAATACGGCGCACAACTTCTTATTTTATTTAAAACGTCTCTCCAGAGATTCTGAAGGGTGATGACTGCGTCTTTCTTTTTTCCTGATACGTTTACTAACTACATAAGAGAATACATCTGTATTCAATGATCCCTTCTATGTGTATTCACAAGAGACAATGCTTTCGTGCCTTTCTTTTAATTGGACTAGCCATCCATTCCTAATGTGGCATCTGGGTAGGACATTCTTAGCTTGTTTATAAAAATTGAGGTTAAAAAGTTCCATGGTCGCGATGATATCCGAAAAGCCTTTTCTAATATGTTATGCAGAATACAGCTCAGAGCACTTGTGTGTCGTTTCAAGGAGATCGCTCGAGGACGGTGTGCTGCCGTACGACTGGAGAGCAGCCAGAATAAAACAACTGTACAAATAAGGGGATCAGAGTTGTATCCAAAGTTACATTCCTATTTTTCTCAATTGAAAACTATGTAAAATATTAGAGCACATCATTCATAAACGTACAATTATTTTCTTCGTGAACGTAAGGTGTTGGCCAACGCTGACCTAGAAATCAGGTCTAGCTCTTCAACCCCTAGTCAGTTGAAACAGTATAACGCATTTCCAATGAATCAATAAAAAAAGCAAAAAGCGATGCTATATTTCGGGGCCAGGAAAGCTTTCGACAAAGTTTCCCAGAAGAAGCTAATTCATAAATTAGGATTTATACCTAAAAACAATCAGTCACTAAAATGAAGGAAGGCCTATCTTCTTCACCAACGTGAATTCATTTCGATTACCAGTATTCTTCGCACATTGTTCCTCTTAATTCTGATGGACTGAATTTTATTCTATGGATCCGTCCTAAGCCCTCTCTTGTTTCTGTTGTTTATAAACGACGTAGATAAAATTGCCAAGGAAAAATAAAACATAATGCGGATGACTGTGTGATACACAACTACATCATTGTCATTTTTAATCGGGGTACAATAAATGAATTCGCAAGAATAATTGCTTGGTGTGAACAATGGCAAATACAAACTATAGCACAACCATCACAAGCATAACATTAAAGGAAAACTCCGCGATGTTTCCTTATTCGACTACTAAGTATTTTCTCCATAAAGTAACGCATACTATATATAACTAATAATCATCTCTGGACAAAACATGTAGATACATTCATGACCAAGTGTATTTGTTTCTTTTTTTTTAAGGTGCTCCTACAAATTATCCACTCCAGCGGTGCGTATAAAAGTAGAGTTCGTCCTGCTTTAGAATATGTCGTAACCACTTGCGATGACTTCCCGAAAACAAATATTAACAAGTTAAAAAGAATTCAAAAGGAAGCTTTTGGATTTATTTACAATTCTCGTGACAGTACGTCAATCGCTGAACCGCTAAGGAAGAGAGAACCACAGCCGGCGGCAGAAAAACATTAGATTAACCGGTTAGAATTCTTGTTTCTGCGTTTACACGGAAATTATATTAATATATTTTGTAATCAGCAGCTATAGCAACTCATATAAACAGCAGTTGTAAACGGCACGACAGAGGAGGCAGTATTAACAGCATGAGAGATAGCTGCGTTGCACCAAGTGTCTTGAGCTTCAATGAGGTTGACATTTGGTGCAACGCAAAACAGAATGAAAGGAAGTCGACCAAAGCAAGCCATCGAGTGAAAAAAATCCATTCATCAAACCCGCTCAACTGCGGTCAACGATGTTTCCCACCGTCTTTATCTCCAAGAACAAACGCAAGTTCATTCTCGGACAGCGAAAATGACGACGCACGCACGCACAAACGAGCATCATCTGCCGCATAGTTTGAATTATTTCTCGTGTATCTTTGGAGTGCGATACGATGCCGCGCTCACCAACTGTGGATGACACATGCGCACCTGCTACAATGCTCAGCTAAGTTCCCGTAATCCATTTATGCTCCATGTATTTAATAATTTTAATCCATGTATGCTCGCGCATCGACCCTGCAGTGCAATATTTCTCATAGCAATGTGGGTCTCACAAACAGATCTGTTGTCGGACGCCGCACGTTCTTTCGTGTGTCACCCACCGTGGTTGCTCAGTGACTACGGCGTTGGGCTGCTGCGGTATCGAAATCCCGGCGGCCGCATTTCGATGGAGGCGAAAACACCCGCGTACTTAGATTTAGGTCCAAGTTAAGGATATCCAGGTGGTCCAAATTTCAGGAGTCCCCCACTACGGCGTGCCTCATAATCAGAAAGTGGTTTTGGCACATAAAACCCCATAATTTAATTAAATTATTTTCCTTTGTATGTCACATTGTAGCCCCCTTGCTGCTGAAGACGCAGATTATCGACCCTGGCAATTCGCAGTGTATAACAGGCGCGCGTGTCGACCGCAGTTGGTGAGCATCGTAGCGCGCTCCAAACTTACAAAAAAAAATTGCTGCGTCGCCTTCGACTTCACTCTCTGGGGATGACGTTTATTCTTAGAGGAAAGACAGTGAAAACTTCGTTGACCGCAGATGAGGTAGTCTACCGAAGAGATTTTTTTTTTTTTTTAGATTCAGGGTTCTATAATTTGCTTTCGTTGGTTTTATTTTTCTCAATTCGTTTCGTTCTTGGACCACGTTTCTTCATTTTGCGTGCTGATATCAGCGAACTTATATAAGTACTGATTGTGCTGCGTTTTTGCGGGCGCTGTCTGTGGCTTTCTTTGTGGTTCGTTTCTTTAGCCCCGTAGCAGAATTCACCTCAACGTACACAACCAAATAGCCATGATAGCATTGCAACCTCAACCATTCTATTGCAATGCACAACCGCAAAGTACTGATGGCTTTCATTTCGTTGCTAGATTTCGTCAGTCATTATGCTGCTCGCGCATTTTCCGGACATTGTAAGGCAACCATTTCACTTAAAAGTGCGCATCACGTGACGAGTCCACGACGGCAATAAAGAAGCGTTCTCTCAACCGAGCACGTTCGTTCTCGGAGTCTCGCAGCGGAATGCTCCACTGCACCCTTCGGGCGCGGCCTAGCGCAGCGAATGCTGTTCGCCATTCGAATGGCTCAGTGCGCCGCCGGCCTCCTTCCTCCCCCTGAGCGTGTCGTCTGCTCCGACCCCTGCTGGGCCGACAAACTGGCGGCAATTACGCGGCACGTTTCTTTCTCCCACACTGGCGGCCGTCTTGCATTTAGCTACCCTGCACAGATGTATGGAAGCTTTTTAATTGCGCCGATTAGCTTTATAGCGGCGCCCGACACAAGAGTGAGTTCAATGTGGCGCCTTCTCTACGAAAGGAGAAACCCCGCCCTGAGAGAAGGGTTAGGCCCTTCTAAGCGCCCCCCTTGTGCAGCATGCGCCTCAAGAAGAGCAAAAAAAGTAGCAGTCATTTTCAGCGTCAAGGGTTTTTCTCCTCTCGCGGTGCATTTGTTCCCCAAGAGCCGCTTGAACAACAAATGCCGCGCGGTCCTTTCGCGGACATCTGAAAGACGAGCTTACTTGTAAGTCTGCGCGAAGAGAGCTCAATATGAGCAGCGTAAGAAGCCGGGACTAAGTGTTGCATCAGGTGTGCGCGCATGGTTCCTCACGAAGCGCCTCGACTGGGCCGTCCCGTGGCTCATTTTATTATTTGTGACCTTGTCTGGACGTTATTCCGCGGCGAGAGCTTCCGCAATATGCCCACGTCTGGATTACGCGGTCAATTTAAAGGCCAACATATAATAAAATAGTGGACCGCGTAAAAGGCCTAGTTTACGATATTGCAGATGTGGAGGAGCCCCAGTGCAAAATCGGACGTTTGAACTACGAGCAGAAGCGTCACGAATATCTCCCAGAAAATCTCGAACATCTCATTTGTCAAAAGAGCCGCATGACCGAGAACACTCGCATCCTCGAAATGGACAAGCCTGCGGGGCATGCCGGGACACTTACGTCACAGCGTGCACACTTAGGTTCACTATGCAAATCAACAGCCCTGCTGCTCTGGCGAAATTCATTCATTGGTATATGCTATCCATGTCTCATAAACTCATCCAAAGTGAAATTTCGTCCCAGTCGCCTCTTCAAGAAATGTTGCGCTGGAACGCGTGTCACTGGTATATTGTGGCGTGCAAAATCAGTGATGACGATGAGCCAGAATGAAGAGGAGCATGTTTTTACTGAGCGAAAGGAAAATTCCCCGGGGGATAAATCTCCCGGCCACCTCGTCATCTGAGCCACGCGCCCGCTTGGCTTCCTCGGCATAGCCAGTCGCCGTTCTCCTCATCTCCCTCGACGTCAATGCTGCTACATTGTATTCTGTATTCTAGGCACTTAAAGCACCACCTGAAATTTAGGTGAGACATGGCGCTTCTGGTTTAGCACACACGCAATGTAATGGATTATGACTTGCTGTTTATCATGGCGCCTTCACACAGACACGGTTCCTGCATTTTTTGTAAAAGTTGATTACTCGTTTTTAATTACGCTACTTACCAAAAGCCCCAGCAACGCACTCTCCGAAAACGTGATTCCGGGTTCGGTCGCCTAATTGTAATAAAAATTTTTTTATTCGGCTGAGAAGCATTCTTCTAAACGAAGGTGACTCGCGAACAACCTTTACAGCGGCTATAGAATATCTGTACCCGTTTTCAGAGAAATTACACACGCTTTGTAGGAAGTCTGGCCTTACATTTTCTTCCCAGGTGGTGTTAATGCGGTAATAATGTGATAACACGCCAATGGTGTCGTAGCATAGCTCAGTCTTTTAATATATGTGCACTATATGCCTTATTATGCGAAAATCCGTCGTAGTCGGCGTGACCGAAAGACTACCAAAAATGGCCGACAGCGCAAAGAGGAAAAATACATCAAGAAATTCTCGCATTGACGCCAAAATTCTCAGAAAGGTTTCTGTAAACAAAGCGAATTAAGAGGAAGCTTTAGCTCGAGCCCAACTCCAACGCGGCCTATTCCAATACATGTAAAACGCAAAAACGTCTTTCTAAGATAACCCCTGGATCGATTTTAATGAGATGTGTTGCATTCGAGAGAGAAAGCTAAATTCTAGTGACGGCTGGAAGAGGATTTCCGATTTAGGGCCTGAATTGTATTTTAATAATTTTCAAAAATTTGCAGGTTTGAAAAAAATAGAAGCACGAAGTTTAGAAATTAATAGCTCTGCATGAAGAGCAGATATCGCGGTTCTGGAAACGGCATCCATTAGATCAATCAAAGCGGACAAATTCGATATGTCATTTTATATCTTACGTGAATTAGTTACGTTGTGTACAAGGGTTGTGGAGAAGCTGTATTTTCAGATTACAAATTTTTGGAGATTCATGTGTAACATGTCGATTTTTTCCGCTTCAGATGTACTATTAGATGCATTTCACATAATTGTGATATCATTTTTCATTGCTGAGTTACAGAGTTCTAAACTTGATAGTTTCGTTTTCTGAAATCTTTCGATTTTTGCCCATTTTTAATGAAACATTTACGACGAAAATTAAAATTCGGGACCAACAGTCACTATAATTTAGGTTTTTCTTTTCGATGCAACAAACCTGGCCAAATGTGGTGCAGTGGTTGCCGAGAAAAAGGAATCCTCCTTTTACATGTATTTAGATAGGAGCGCCCGAGCTAAAGCTTCCTCTCAATGGCTTCAAAAAGAAAACTTGGTGGAATTCGGTCTCGGTGAGAACCGAACCCGGACCTCCGTTGTGCGAAATGAGCAAGCATCCCCGACGCCAGGGTGGCTCCACGGTTCTGGCTGACTAAAGATGTGCCTAAAGTGTGCGTCATTGCACACCTCACATCGCAGCCGTCTGGCTGAGGTGTCGCATAGTACGTGCGTCACTTGGGCACCTGACGACGCAGGGGAGGAGGTGACGCCACGTCATGCGTGTTTAAAATGAGGGCGTACATGATGGTGCGAGGTCTACCAACGGTGCAATGCTTTCGCATTCCCACGAGTAAGCACTCGCAAAGCGCCCCTACGCCACCACCCAGAGGTCTAAATTTAAATGCGATGCCGTAGTTGTGCACGAGTGTGCAACGATCACGCAGCCGCGAGAATTTTTCGAAACGGTCACAGCGGAGTTACACGCGTTTGATGATTGAAACGCGGCCCTCTCTCGTTTCGCTCTTTCCTTCGCTACGCCCCGTTCGTCGGCTCATCTCTCCTCCCGGCCGAGTGCCGCTCCAACGTCAGGTGACGTACGCCACCGACAACGCGCTTTTCTAGAACGCGCCCGTCGGCAACCCGCTGCTGCTGCCGTGGCAGCTATGGACCCTGCGTTGCGCGCACGTGTGGCATTGAGCAGGGCGTCAACGTGAGGCAGCCGGTCTCGCGCCGCTTCGTGTTTCCAGCCGGCGCTTTTGCAGCCAAGCACCGCGCACCTTCTAGCCTTCGCGAAACACCGTCGGACTCTGTCCGCGCAGCTCATCAGACCGCTAAGCGCGAGTGGGTCGGAAGGCGAGCGATTTCGCACCTGCGCTGCGGGCCGTAGTTACCGATTCCCAAGCGCGCACAAGCGAGAAACACGGCAGCGACGAGCAGGGAGCGCGCGCACCCGCTGGCAGTCTAAGCGGAAGTCGTGGGTTCTTGTCCGACCAATCGACGGCGTCTCCTCCTGGTGACATGCCCATGTGCACCCTGGTGACGTCAGGAAGAGCGCTGGGGCTAGCGGAAGGGCCGGGAAGAGAGCACGGGATCGTTTTTATTATTATTACTGTTTATTTGTATTGTGCCGATGCCGCGTTTGGCGTCGTCGGCCTGCAAGGGGAAGGCTTAGGGGTCGATTGTCTACAGCTTCTGAGAGAGATTTACCTAGAAAATACCGTATGCGTTGAATGGTATTGGACGAGAAGCGAGGAGAAAATTCACATCAACAAGGGACTGAGGCAGGGGTGCCCTTTCTTGCAACATTTCACTGTTGAACCATGAGCTACACTCACATGGCAACATATTTTACTTATGCTTGTCGAACACAGAAATCGTGCGCGTCCCTCATGAACACAGAAAACTGGTGCGAGCATACAAGTACCAACCTTTTCTTTGAATTCTTACAGCACACAGACAGTTCATTAAATAAAATGCACCAAAAGCATTCGACTCTCGGCAGTTATTTTCACTCCTGAGTTAGTTAGTTTTTATCACAATTTTGGCAAGACAGACTGGTCTCGTATATTCATATAAGATAACGCAAATTATCAAGTTCGACATGTCAATGACATTCTGCAGCAGGGAATCCGTATGTACGTTCCCCTAAAGAAAAAGGTCGCCCATTACGCTACGAATTTTGCTTTTCGAATGAACTTCGCGAGCGAAGAGCGCATCTGAAAAATGAGAAGCTGAATTCAATTAGTACCAATATCTCAGTAAATAACTGTACGACCGCCACCACGAAAACTATATTATCTTAGCCGAAAATTATCTTTATAAATAATCTTCAAATATCTGGAAATGTGTGCAATTGAGCTCGCTCTGTTAACAAGCAATCACAAAACTATCGAGAACGTCTAAGGTGCGTCTGAGCGACAATCAGCTTTCAGCAGAGGCGCCACGTCATCCACAGTGATAATGCGCTAAGCACTGCGTATATTAGTGAAGAACATATCGCCAAAAGCATTCCCAGTGCAAGACCACCGCTTTCATATGGCCATGACGGTATCTCCGCATCTTTAATTAAGTAATTCAGTGATGCGCTTCTTCCAGTCCTGACTTCCATACACAGAACCTGCCTAAAAACACGATCACTTCCTACGCCATGGACCAGCTACCGTGCCAATCCCGTCAACAAACCTGCCTCGACAACAGACGTAAAAAACTACAGACTAACATCTATCCTATGCTCTGGCTCGAAAATCTTTGAGTTTATCCTGCACACATTAATCGGATACATCGTACGGAACAGCCTAATGCCTAATGAACATGAGTTAATACCGGGCCGTTGAACAACAACAAACCTCATCAGCTTTATGGCTCACGCATCGGAAGTGGCTGAGAACACGAGTCAACTTAATACTGTTAACTGTGACCTAAACAAGGCGCTTGATGTCGCCAGTTATGCCCTGTTGCTCTCCAAACTCCATGAAATCAGTGTTTGTGCACCTTTAATGCATTCGCTGCGGGACTGCCTGTCAGACCGATAATGATGAGCCAACTCCAATGGATGGTCATCAAGCAGGTAAAAAGCTACCAGCGGTGTGCCACAGGGTCTGTCCTTGGACCACTTCTTTTTTGAATCTTTGTAAATGATGCACACAAAGGAATAAAGAACCCGTCTTCCTTGCTTGATGTGGATGACATAAAGATATTTAAAAAAGCACAGCCCTCGGGACTGCACTCTGCTTAAACAAGACATATCCACCTTTGCTGATCAGTGCAAGGGAAACAATCCAGCGCTGTACGCCCGAAAGATAAGACTAATCAGGCATCACGAACGTGTTGTGCTCCCCTAACCACCTGCGCAGAGCCGCACTCTCTAGTGAGTGCTAAACTGCTAACCATGGAAACCATCTTTGATTCGAAGCTCGCCTTCTCGCTCAACGTGTCACTCAGCGCGGCCTGCGCACCCTGGGTTCGAATCTCGAAGCCATTGAGCAATTGTAAGAGTTTTTCTTACGCTCTTAAACATCCCTCTGCCGACCTCTCTTGGAATATGCTACTGTCATTTGGAACAGCCCTTGCCGGTCTAACAAAGACTGAGCAGGCGAAATTCAGAGAAAACTTGTTTCTACACGTCGATCTCGGTGCTCCGCACCGGTCGGCCGTACGTGAACAGCCGCCTCGCTCTCAGTCCTTGCTCAGAATAGCAGACCTGGACTCGGATCTTGTAAATGTCTCGGATCTGGATCTTGTAAATGGTCTCATTGGTTGTACATAACTATTGAATAAGATTAGTATAATAATTAACCAAAACTGACTAAGGTTTCTCGACCCTTTCATAATCTACTTCTGGCGCCTCAAAGCGACAGTGTCTTCCTGGGAGTCTTCAGCAGACCGGACCTGCTCGCTAAACAATGATCGGACGCTGAGTTAAGGCCCATCATCGATCACTTAGAAGGCGGCATCGCGTCCATTCCTCGCCCACTTTCGTGACGGTTGTCGTCATTTTGCCTACGAGAGGGCATCTTATACAAAAGAAACACAGGTGCCGACGACAAACCACATCGTCTAGTAGTGCCTCTAGCCCTTCGCGACGACATCCTATTAGCCTGCCACGACGAGCCGAGATCTGGTCACTTGGGCTACTCAAAGACTCTGAACAGGGTACGGCAACTGTACTACTGGCCTAGACTGCTTTCTTGCGTCAAACGCTACGTGAAAGGATGCCTTGAATGCCAGCGCCGAAAGTCACCACCCTTCAAGCCTGCAGGCCTTCTACGACCCATCGACCCTCCGCGTACGCCGTTTGATCAAGTTGGAATGGACCTTCTTGGACCATTTCCCTTGTCTTCCTCCGGCAATAAGTGGATCATTGTCGCAACTGACTACTTGACGCGTTACGCTGAGACGAAGGCACTTCCACGCGGGACAGCATCTGAAGTTGCCCAGTTTCTTATGCATCACATTGTGCTTCGGCATGGCGCACCATCATTCATCATCACTGGCCGAGGGACGGCATTTACGGCGAAGCTTCACGACGACATCTTGAACTTGAGTTACACGACTCATCGAAAGACCACTGCATACCACCCTCAGAATAACGGCTTGACAGAAAGACTAAACAAAACACTGGCAGACATGCTCGCTATGTACGTGGATGTGCAGCACAAAACGTGGAACGAAATCCTGCCGTACGTAACGTTTGCGTACAACACTACCACACAGGAAACTACACGATTTACGCCGTTTCGCCTCGCTTATGGTCGAGATATTCAAACTATGCTAGACGCTATGATTCCGTATGAAGACATCGATCAGCTCGACCAGTTAGCTCCTGACGTCGAGGAGTACATTCAGTGTGCCGAGGAAGCACGTCAACTGGCCCGGTCCACATAAGACAGCAGCAGTGTACAGATGCGATAAGGTACAATCTTCACCATTGACAAGTTACTTATGAGCCTGGTGACCAAGTTTGGGTTAAACCTCCATAGACGGCGAGGCCTCAGCGAGAAACTCCTGAGCAAGTACTTCTGACCATACACAGTACAAGGCGTGTAAGCGATGTGAACTATGAAGTGGTTCTAGACGGAGACCTACCATCGCCCAAACGCCGTTCACCACGCGCAGAAACTGTATACATGTCGTCCTCCTCAAGCCGTATTTTTCACGGTGATGGTAAGTGTACTGGTGAAACAAACTTTTGTTTTTTGCTGTCGTCGCGTCGTCCTCCAAAGAACTACGAAGTGTTGTTTTTTTTTCTTTTTTTGTTCCCGACGAGAGAACCCTTTTTTTTTCCTCGTGTGCATGCCAATATGTGTGCTAGCGCGTTTCCCCCCCCCCCTTTTTTTGTCTTACTTAATGTGCGTACTTTCTGCGTATGTCATGTGTTTGAGCATCGAGTCGATGCTTCATTGGGAGGGGGAATAATTCCACCTGGTGTTTTGAGCCAGCGAACAGTCAGCATTGCGTGCCCAGCAAAACGGCGAAGAAGAAGACGAAGTCAAAGATACCGCGCCAGCTGGAGAACCGTCGCTTAGTGCCTGGTATTTTTCGTCTGGCTGCTCGTACTGTTACTTACTCTTGCGTTAGCGCGTGACAAACTTCCCAAATTTCCCAAATTTTTTACTACTTCTATTTGCCCTTACATGTGGACACTGCTCGCGTTTTTCCTGTATTTAAGTCTCGCTGTAAAAGAGCTGTCTCGAATTATCACCCAATTTCTCTTCCCTGCGTCAGGTCCAAGATTTTTGAGCTTGCTCTTCACAACATATCGTCTTTTACTATGAAGAACTCACTAATTCCGAATCAGCGGGGATTTCTCACCGGCTGCAGCACTATCGAAAATCTCGCGAGTTTCATGACACAGCTCTCCGCACTGTTACGTCAAAAGGGGCAAGTTGACACCTGAGCAAAGCCTTTGATGGAGTCTGCCACTCACTGCTACTGATCAAGCTGACGCACTGTGATGCTCACTCGTCAGTTGTCAATCTCTTGCGCAATTACCTTCCTAATAGATCATGTTATGTTAACGTCAATGACTAAACGTCTTATTTTTACACGGCCACTAGCCACGTCCCTCAAGGATGAGTATTAGGAACATTCCTTTAAAAAATTTTTGTTAATGACGTTCGTTCAGTTATATGGAACTCTTCTTTCCTTCTATGTGCCGATGACATCCAAACTTTTTGAAGAATTCTCACCATTGAGGACTGTTGCACCCTGCAGTCGAACCTACTTTCCTTTTCTAAATGGTGCAAACATAATAACCTCTTCAAAGAAGAAAAAACCACGACTTCGGACGAGACCTAAGACGAAGGAGTGGACAGGACGAGCGGTAACTGGTAACTGAGGTTTAATAAAGGGAAAATTCAGACATCCACCCGTTCGTAGCAATTGCTACAAAGGTAACCCATACGGGTTCCTCGAAAGAAAAGCCTCAGAGTTGAAGAAAAATTCGTCCTGGTCCGGGATTCGAACCCGGGACCACCCCTTCCGGAGCAGCCGCTCTACCATCTGAGCTAAGCAGGCGGTTAGCAGATGGCACTGAAAAGTCCAATTTGTCGACAACACACGAAGCAAGGGCAAGTGTTTGACGTAGTATTTCTGCGGAAACCCGGAAGGTGGAGAAAAGTAATTAATAAAGAGAAAATCAGACATCCACCCGTTCGTAGGAATTGCTACAAAGGAAACCCATACGGGTCCCTTTGTAGCACCCTGCGGTTTGTTAACATGAACTGAGGTTTGTTAACATGAAATACATAGCAGCAAAATGTCGCATCTGCGCGCAGCCTGCCTTAACATACTGAAAAACAAGATGACACACACGAGGCAGAAAGCACACTAGATGACTATGGAAAGTGCCAAGGGGCAAAAAACAACTATCACAGGTTATACAAAACCGGTTTTCTTTATCTAGGAAAGCCACCGAAGACAGACACACGTGTCTAGACCAAGTCTGTGCATGTGTGCCGCTTCCATAATTTTTGGATCAAGTATAGAGTCTTCCCGTCCTACTGTGTTGGCTTGATTGAATTTGCGGTAGCAACCTTTGCACTCCCTGGTGTGTCTGGGTAGATTGGCGCCGCTATCAGCCTTCAAGGAGCGGAAATGCTGCCGCAGTCTATCGTTGATACATTGGCCAGTGTGGCCAACGTAAACACTGTCACATCGCACCGGAAACAGGTACACCACATTAGTGGCACAGTGCACGTACTGGTGCTCGTGCTTCGTAATACAGGCAACCTTGCGCGGACCATCCGCCACACGCCTACATAGTTGTGATAACTTGCAGGGGGCTTAGAACACGAGTTGAATGCGCTTTTGTTGGTTTTGTGCCATTTTGTGCACATGGGGCATGACTTCTAGGGCGCCTCTGTTGAGGGGGGTCACCTGCTCCCGCCCACGTGCCTTGTGCCGCAGCTTCCACAACAGCGACTCGCCCACTGCCTGAAGAAGGGCTGAAGGAAAGCCTGCCTGCCCGCTCTGGACCACCGTCTTGTCCTACCTGGTGTTCATGCCCTGTTTGCGCCGTGCTTCCTGTCTGCCCCACATTCAAGAAGGATAATAAAGATTATGCGCTCCGAGCTGTGGCGACAGATCAGACACCTTCAGAACTGCCTGCGCACCTACTCCGCTCCGTTAGTGCCTGGACAGAATGGTGACCCACTTTTCCGAACGCTGAACCGTGAGGCTACAAGGACTTCCGAATTTTTGTGGAGCATGTGTCTTACAAATCTGTGTGCGTTGAAGAAAGCGCA
This sequence comes from Dermacentor albipictus, assembly GCF_038994185.2. NCBI lineage: Eukaryota > Metazoa > Arthropoda > Arachnida > Ixodida > Ixodidae > Dermacentor > Dermacentor albipictus. Next base: position 7,264,811 of record NC_091824.1, read on the forward strand.
AGTGCGACAGCAAGTTGCACCAAAGCAAGTTACCCACATCGGTGAGTGTGACTTGCCTGAAAGGGTTGTAGCAGTGCTAAGCCGTGATCCTAAGTTTTGTATCGAGCCTAAAGAAGAACCGGTACGAATGCTGTCTATAGTCAGAAATGTGGCCGCGGCAGCCAGTTCAGATGAACACGAGCGATGTATAGCTGAAGGCGTAGTCACTGCAACATAGATGTGCGCCTTTTCCTCCAAAATTACCTGTCAGATTCACTGTTAACTACTTGAAGAGCAAGGATCTTAACCTATTAGTTGGGGACAAAGAGGGCGGCTTTGTTGTGATGCCAAAAGTTCTGTTCCTACAGAAGGCAAATGAGGCTATCGCAAAAAACTTTGTCCCAGTGAATGTGTCGTTACCTAAAGTGAAGAAAAAGGCTATTGCTTTATGTGAAGAGCTCAACCTAGAAAAATTAAGAAAGAGCATCAACGCTGCTGACATTGTGTCTTTGAGTGTTTTCTTTACTGAAAAGACCCACAAGGAATCTGTTCCGTTCAGGGCTATTGTCACTGAGAAGGGCTCCTGGCAAGGCATCTTGTCAAGGTATCTGCAGAAGCACCTTGGCACCATTTCGTTAGAAGACCCTTTTCTGGTTAAAAAATTCTACAGAGGCTGTGGAATCTTTTTCTGGCTGTGAAACCTCGTGTCAAAAGAGGTTTGCATTTTCTATCGATGTAGAAGATTTGTTCTACTCATTGCGTCATCCTGAGCATTTCCGCGCGGTTAGAAGCCACATTGAAGACATGGCACCAGTGGCCTTCCAAAACATGACTGGGTTATCAACCAACAATTTTTTAGAGCTAATATCCGTTTCTCTCATCCCCCATTATCACTGTTAATGACAGCTGTTTTATCCAAAAAGAAGGAGTGTGCATCGGCTCTTGCCTAGCACCACTTTTAAGCAATATTTTCTTGGCAAGTATTGACAAGCGCATTCAAGCGTCCCTATACAACGCAGGCGTGCAGAAAGCTTTTAGATATGTCGACGATTACCTCGTGGTAGTGAATACGACTGATGCTCAGGATAGAGGCAATAGTATAAGCAACATTCTCGATATTTTTGCTATAGTAACGCCTTTGGAAAGAAGTTCACGCACGAACTGCCGCAAGATGGTCGCATCCAGTGCCTCGACTTGTGCCTTATTTTTCATAGAGCGCGCGTGTGCTGGCAGTACAACCCACGGTCAAAAAAACAAATTCTGAATTATCAATCGGCCCACTCCAAGGTCGTAAAAAGTGCTATAGCAAAAAACTGCACACGCTCTGCTCTAGAGAAGTCATGCGAACATCGAAGTTCGTGACAGCGTCGACGCCCAGCTAAGGCGTCTGGAGAAGGCTGGGTTCCACGGAGAAATCGTTACCTCGGTGGTAGAGAGCCAGATTCGCGAGGCAAAGGTTGATGGGAGGCGCAGGCTGAAAAAAGACGCACGCCCGCAAAAGCACCCTGTCGTAGTGCCCTATTGGCACCAGGTTTCCCACCACTTCAAGAAGGTTGGTGACAGGTGCGGGGTGCGTTTTCAGCACCGGAAAAGCTGGGGCGACTGTGTCGCCTAGTAAACGAATCCCAGAAGAAGCCAGCCTGCAAAATAAAGCATACCAAAGCCCTCGTTGAATGTGACGTCGGTGTCGTGTATAGTATTCCCCTCGCCTGTGGGAAATGCTATACTGGCCACACCAGGCGCTGTCTGAATGAACGCTTGCTAGAGCATCGCAGGAACGCTTTTTCACAAAGTGGCGCTGGTCATTTAGCCGACCACATTCGCCGTTGCTCGCACAAGCCAGCATGCAAGTGTTTTTCGACCGAACATGTGTGTTGCGCAAATATAGCAATCAGAAAAACCGGGAAATTTTTGAAGCATTTTGTATCTCCAATGAAAACGATTACTGTGTCAGTGCTCCTTCTGTTGTACTCGGGAAAAAAGAGCTTGATTATCTCGGGGCAAACGTGTTTGTCGAATCAGCTAGGTAGGGCGGAAGATGAGCAAAATTGAACTGAGTGTTGTAAAGAAGAGGGGAAGAAAAGAGAGGGAAAGGTTTTTTCACCTTTTTGTTTTTCACTTTTTGCTTTCCTTCCTTTCTCCTTTTGGTTTGACACTTCTGATGACTGTTGCCTAGACCAAGGAAATATTTTTGGGTAGCCCTGCGCACTAGCAGCCCTCCCTCCCTCCCTCCCTCCCTCCCTCTGTGTACATAAAGCCCTGTTTTCCATGAATAAAATTCAGTTCAAATCCGGCGTTCGTGTTGTCTTTCTCTTCTCGTCCGTGTTCAATTGTGCGCTGGAACGATGTTTCATAATGCACTTAGTCTTGTACTGGTCTTAGGCCGTGAGGCTGTTGAGATGCTTCATGAGGCACCTGATGAGGATTTATTTATTTATTTATTTATTTATTGATACTGCGGTCCTGTTACCAGGACCTTAGCAGGGTGGATACAAAGTGAAAAACATCCAAGTAAATATACAGCGATACATAACATAGGTCACTCGCGATGTACAAATGCAAGCAGTTACTGAATAACACAGTAAATCACTCGCTACATAAACATAGGTGCGACTCAAATAATGGCAATGAGCATTGAGTTACAACGTCATTAGTAAGATTATTCCATTCAACAATAGTTCTGGGGAAAAAGGAAAATTTGAAGCAATTCTTTTTAGTAATTAACGGTGTTATTGTCTGTGAGTGTCGATGACGTGTAGCATAACCAGTAGAGAAAGTGATAAATCGTGATGTATCAATGTTGTAGTGCCCCTTTATGAGCTGAAATAAAAACTTTAAACGGCATGTTTGGTTCCTTTGTGTTACAGGTGGCAATCCACTTCTCCTGAGAAGCTCCGTAACTGAAGTGCGACCATACGAATTGTATATGAATCGTACTGCCCTTTTTTGAACTTTTTCTAGTTTAGTAATGTTTCTTTTAGTAAAAGGATCCCATATGACAATTGCGTATTCCAACATTGGTCGAATGATGGCATTGTAAGAAAGAAACCGCACAGGAGGCGTGGCGAATTTTAGAGAGCGTCTTAGGAAAAATAGTTTTCGAAGGCAGTTTGCCGTGACAATGTCAACATGTTTGTTCCACGAGAGAGTGTTAGTAATCCAGAGGTCAAGGTATTTATATGCGGTTACTTCAGAAAGCATGATGTTTTCGGTATTGTAGTTGTACAATAAAGGCTTGTTTTTTAACGATATTCTCATAAAGACAGTTTTATCGAAGTTAATTTCCATTTGCCAATCATTGCACCATGTTACTATGCTTTTAAAGGCATCATTCAGTCTAATTTGATCGTCAACAGAGGAAATTTTTTCGTACAGAACACAGTCATCAGCGTACAACCTAATACCCACAGAAATGTGATCCACAATGTCATTTATGTAAAGTAAAAACAGAAGCGGACCAAGAACTGATCCTTGGGGGACGCCGGAATCAACGGGCACCTTATCTGAACTGGCTGAATTTAGTGTTACAAACTGACGTCGGTTAGTCAAATAACTCTTTATCCAGGCGAGTAGTTTGTTAATTTGCAGAATGTAGCTTAGCTTATGTAACAATTTGTTATGCGAGACTTTATCAAACGCCAGCTGCCAGCTGCCTTTCTCTGTGACTTTTGTTCGTACTAGGCACAAGTCCTTATGCGTCTTAGCGGAAAAGAACATAGTCAAGCCACCAGCCTTAATACCTTCCACTTGTTTGTGCAGGGTTTGAAGATCCATCTCTTCGAGCAAGTTCAAAGCAGCCCGTTTCACCTTAGTTGGTTTTAAGCTGGTTCTTGTTGAAGTTCTTCGTAACTGCCTGCACAGCCTTTTCACGAAACATCTCATTTGGGAGAACGGCAAACCCGCCTTCCCTGTCGGACAGGAGCAGTATAACTTCGCTCTTGCGCAAGTCATCAGCAACGCTTCGAAGTACCGTCTGGCTGCGCGAGGTGCGAGGGAAACACCTCATTACCATGAGGTGTTTCAAATAGGGCATTCGACTCGTGTTCTCAGCCCCGTGCAAACTATCCCAACTATGTAGGCGCGTGGCGGATGGCCCGCGCAAGGACGCCTGCACAAGTACCAGTATACGCGCACTGTGCCACTAATGTGGTGTACCAGTTCCCGCTGCGATGCGGCAGCATTTCCGCTCCTTGAAGGGTGATAGCGGCGCCAATCTCACCAGACACACCAGGGAATGCAAAGGTTGCTTTACTAAATTCAATCAAGTCATCATTGTAGGACGGGGAGATGTGAGCGAGAAATTACGGAAGCCGCACACATACGCAGACTTAGCCTAGACACGTGTGTAAGTGAGCCTTCGGTGGTCTTCTAGATAAAGAAACCGGGTTTTTGATTAACCAGTGATAGTTGTCTTTTGCCCTTTGGCACTTTCCAGAGTCATCAAGGATGCTTTCTGCCGCGTGTGTTTTATCTTGTTCTTCAGCATGTCAAGGCACGCTGAGCGCAGATGTGATCTTTTGCTGCTATGTGTTGCATGGTAATAAACCTCAGTTACTAGTTACCACTCGTGCTGTCCACTCCTTCGTCTTACATCCCGTCTGAAGTCCTGGTTCCTTTCTTCTTTAAACATATCGGACCAACTGGCCCAAAGTTCCCCCCTCCTGAACATAATAACCTCACCTTGAATGCTGCTAAGATCAATGTCCTGACCTTCACACGCAAAACCGCAAGCACTTCTTTTCTCATTCTGTACATTCTGTACCGTTCTGTAAGGTCTGTGAGATCAATGGTCTTGGTGTACATTGTGATGCAACCTTACAGTTTTCTGCTCAAACTAAACGCGTTGCTATGCGGGGTATGCGCTCCCTTGGATCTGTTTGCAGACTATCGAGAGAATTCAAGTCTCCTACACCATTCCCCAAGTTATACACAACTATCTGTCTTTCTCTACTTGAATATGTGTCGGTCGTCTGGAATGGCTTTTCCAGATCTAACAGTGACATTATAGATCGGGTCCAGAAAACGTTTCTGAGCGAATATCATCACCACTTTGCAAACAGTGTCATTGGAACTCGTTCTAATGCTGCTGGATTGTTGGCATTGCCCTAACTTCGCTCCTGACGTAATCGCACTGACCTTTTGTTTCTCTTGAAAATCCTACACGGTGTCCTCACCTGTCACGAACTCCTCAGTTGTATCAAGCTTCGTAGCACGAGGTCGCGGGATCGAATCCCGGCCACGGCGGCCGCATTTCGATGGGGGCGAAATGCGAAAACACCCGTGTGCTTAGATTTAGGTGCACGTTAAAGAACCCCAGGTGGTCGAAATTTCCGGAGTCCTCCACTACGGCGTGCCTCATAATCAGAAAGTGGTTTGGGCACGTAAAACCCCAAATATTATTATTATTAACGATGATGATGATGATGATGTATGTGCGCGCCAGTGTTCAGACCTTAAGGGTTGTTCCTGCGCACGCTAAATAAACATGATTGATTGATTGACTGATTGATTTATTATATTGTTTGAAAACAAAAGACAGCTACAGTAAGGAGAAAAATAGTAAATAAGCAACAAACACCTGCCAGTATTAGAATAGAAGAGTTGCATAGAGAAGAACCTTGAGCGAAGAAAACAAAAGAGTAACAGGTAGGGGCATGGTGAGTGAAGAGGAAGGAGAGAGCGAAAACAACTAATGGGGAGAACAACATAGGAATTAAACATGTATGCTTGTCACGCCCTGATCGGGTGGCACAGCGTCCCGCTAATCGTCATGACATTGGCGCTAAACTAGCGCGAATGTCAAGCTTTCGTTTGGAATCTAGATTTGTCGCCTTTCAAGACTTGTCGACATTAACTCTAGTCCAGCATCGCTCCTGTTCAATAAATGCAAGTTTCTTCGTCTCGCTTCGCGCTGTAATCGTGTTTCACTACCAGTGACCAACATGAGAAGCTTTCAAGATTTATGTTGGTCGAGCCGCGTTACTGAGCGACGAGGACACAGCCTTGCGAAAGCACGGCTCGGTCAGCCTGTCGCACACGGGTCGCACGACTGACCGCGCCTCGCGAGCGAGGAGCGGCTGAAGGCGGCCGACATTCACCAAACTCGACCTGCCTGTTACCACCAAAATGTCTCGTGGTTGATGCTGTCCCCGTCTGTGGACACATTTATCGCCATGTAAGATAAATGGCAGCGTATAAAAATGTCCTAATTTTATACCACCGATTGGTTTAGTAGCTTTGCGACTGTGTCATGGTGTATCCTCAAAGAGTGCAATACTGTATGGCGGAAACACGCATGCTAATGCGCAGCAGCATGCGACCAGCGATGGAAGGAGAAGTGATAGGTGCCATAAGAGGAGAATATATATTAGCCCAAGTGCACGTTGCAGATCACACGAGCTGAGCGGATAACGTGTGCGATAATGCAAATATCAGGCATGCGTGTATGAAGACAAAGGACCTTGCTTCCCCAAACGTGAGGATACCACTCTATGCTTTCTGCCACGCACAAGAGAGAAAGAGAGAAGTTGGCCATCGGCTTCTCAATGTTTGCTGCGCGGGTGGTGTTACGCCTCCAAGCCACAAGCAGCACAAACCTGCTTCTGACCGGTGACAAAGCATCGGCAGAAAAACATGTTTCGCGGCCGAAGAAAAATAAAGATACGCTTACACGATGGAGCCTGAAGCGTGTGCATAAACGAACAAAACAAGACGAACGAAGCGAGACAGTTCGGATTGCCGGCGGCAAAGAGGGCGGCAATCTTAGCGCGTCCTTCAGAACGGTCCGCAGCGACAAAGGCCCACCGGGGCGACCGCTGGTCGGGCGGGAGGAAGACGGCGAAGGATGTCAGTGAACTCGGTCAGTTAACGGTGGTTCCCACACGATGACTGCGCCGACCGGCCGCGAGGCCCCGCGACGGCGCAAATCAAACGCGCAGTGTGCGAGCCGCTTAAAAAGCGCGGAGAAAGAAGCGAGCGAAAAAAGGTTGACCCTTTCCATCTTTGTTCTGCACCGGGCGCTGCTGCACCCTTCCTGCGATGGAGGTAAACAAAGGCGCCTCGGAGGTCAAGAATCCCGGGCGCCATTGTGCGAGAGATTATGTACTCTCTCGGTGCACCAACGCACGTGCGGCAACGCGGGGCGATTTAAGACATCCAGCACAAAGCCAGGGATGGATATAGACACAAGGGTCACAACGTAAAGAAAGAAAACAATCCATGGGCCAGAAAAAATAAACCCCCGTCCGCGGCCTGGAGCAACAAGTAGTGATGCACATAGAAAGCGAATTAGCATACGCACTTCTGAATGCGTTTGTTTCAGGTGAATTTTTTCTCTTGCGAAGGAGATAGGACGACTGCGGAGGCCGAGAAAAAACCTCGCAGTGGAAGTATTGAAGAATCGCATACGCAATCCTCCACTGTAAACAGATTTACGTGGCCCCCGCGTGACACAGGTAAAATGCAATAGAAGCAAGCACACAAAATGCATTGACACCCTGGCGAGGGTGAACTCTTTGGTACCGGGCCGATCACAATAGCATCGGGGTCGGAGGAGCGGCTATTGTGTGCGACATCTTAAGCGGTCCCCACGGACAACCGAGAGCCTTTGTAGAACAGCCTCGCAATTGTGAATGTCCACGTCACAAGTGCCCGGAGAACACATACACCGCGAATAAAGCAGAGAGAGAGAGAGCACGCAGGCGCCCGCTTTCTTGGCGGGCCTTTCGAAACCGCGGCCGAGCGATGACGAGACGCGAAAATGGCGGGTAGGAGAAAGGCAGTTTTTTGACGAACGAGTTCAACGGCCAAGCGCGGATGTCGCAGGGTCAGCGCATAAACGGCGTTCACAGTGATGCACGAGGCTCGGAACCCGCGTTCGCATAACAGCGAACGCTTCCTCGGCGGGTTGAAGTAGAATGAAAAAAAAAAGGGTAGAACAAAAAATTACTGCAGAACTCGTCTGACGATGACTGTACACGGTAATGCAAATAGCACTCGAGAAATGAAGCGACACACTTGAGGTCACATTTATTTATAGTGGTCATACTGACACTCGTGTGGCTTCGGCTGTATGTGGCCCACTTGGTGTCATCCCATTTTGCTACGGCTCTGGCTTGCCAAGGTCGCCCATGAGCATGGCGGCATGACGACAACTATAGACGACAGATTGACGAAGAAGGAATGACGTAGGTAAAACGGCACAGGCGATGACGGCATTACGCAATGGGATGACGATAATTCAATGCTGTCGATGGTATAACAACCCGAGTGCGACTACGACGACGTGAGTACAATGGCAATCGGACCTTCTTGTCCGTGCGTTTTATGTCATAATATCCCCCTTTGTGACAAATCAAAGAATTTGTTTCTTACTTTATGTCAGAACCAAGCGTTGAAACCTTATCTTTACGCCTAAGCCCAACTCACTGACCAGTGCATATTTAACCGTGTGTTGTACCCTCCTGAAACGGTAGAGTGGGTTATGAGTGAAGCCACAATGCAGGGTCGCAGACATCAGACTACGCCACCGTCACGCAATCGACAAAAGGCACACTATCATCTACCAGTGGATAGCAGGTCACAGCGGAATTTCGTGAAACCACAGTGCGTATGGCGCTGCCCGATCGGCCCACGATGGTTCCCGTACTATACCAATATACCACGGTCAAGAGCAGATGCAGCCACAAGTCTTCGCTTCCTCGCACGCGAGCTTACGCAGAATCTGTGGAACACAGCTGAATTCACGAACGCACGTCTCCACAGATTGGATCCACGTCTGCAACTCCGCCTTCCACCAGGGTTACCACGAGCGGAAGCAACACTTCTGTGCCGCCTGTGGCTCGGCGTGGCATTCACGAACCCCTATTCCTTCCGGAATGTAGTGGCCGACAACCCTACTTGCGACACCTGCGGCTGCGAGGAGACGATCGGGCTCGGTGGCTGCCCCTGTTGCAATGTGCAAACAAAAGTGCTCGTGGCCGCGCTCCAAAAACTGGACAATCGCCCCTTCACAGAAGAACACATTCTAGGACTCTGGCCCAGACGCGTTTCGGCACTCAAGGTCTTAAGGGCTTCAGCTGAAGCTTTTAAGGGCATGCGAGCTGTGCGGCCGCCTTTGAATGTTGTAGCGCGCAGCGTCGCGTTACTGTGTGAATTTTTTTCAGTTTTTTTATTCTCCTTTCTCCTTTTATTGCCTTTACTCCTTTCCCGAGCACAGGGTAGCCAGCCGGCAATTACGCTGGCTAACCTCCCTGTCCTTCCTCCCCTTTTGTCGCTCTCACACACAATCCAGGGCTCCGGCATGGTCGTGACTCCACGGGAGGTGCACGGTACAAGGAGAGCATGTTTTTTTCATTTCGCCCATCATGGTGTGGTGGCACGGAACCCTATTTCCAGCAGCCGCCCACCATTGATCCAGTGCCAGTGTACGTAAAATGGAATTACCACTAAATGTAAAAATTTTAGAAAAATTGTCAGCATGGATTAAAGAAACATTTTATTTGAACACGGCCCGTGGAGACGGTACAAGCTAGTGTAAGACACATTATTTTGTGGACAGAAATGCCATCAGTAATTCAATATTCTATAGACAAGGTCGGCAAGCTATGTCTAGTGGTGCTTTCAGTCTGGTAGCACCACTGGCACGAGTCCAGAAGAAACAAGAGATATCGCCGCTAAACAGCGGCGATGCGAAAATAAAAGAACGTCCGGCGTGTTAAAGTCGCCCAGATGAATGAGTCGCCGACAAGCGGGTGTCCGTAACGACGGCCGATCTAGGTGGACTTCACACCAAACTCAAGGGTAGCCCCATACCTACGAGAAATTTTCGATCCAAACGTGCGTATACCACGCGGAGTAAATTCAATGACAAGCCAGCTTTCAGTTGCATAAACTAAATGTCGGGAATGGGATTATGTCAATAAACGAAGCAGCGGAAACTGGTTCAAGATTTTGCATTATGGTTAAAAAAAAGCTTATGTCATCCAGCACAAATCGCACGCCATTTAGGCTAAAGACGATCCCGGAGAGAAAGTAATAGGAGCGGCTTACGTCTCTCCTCGGCTTACGCCATTCCTGACTATCAACCGAGTACCCGACAGCGACAAGCACGATTGACCCAAAGACATACGGAATGTTGAAGTCATTAACAGCTCCAGAACTGTCTTCTACAAAGAGTTTCGAAATCCTGAAGAAAGTTTTGAGCGACCACCGGTCTTCGAAGCCGTCCGTCATTGGAGAGCATGCCAAGTTTCACGGGAGGTGTCAACGGGAAGGCGAGTCCTTATCTAGTCAGGTTGCCGAGCTTCGTAAACTGTCACGCACGTGCAGTTTGGAAGCGCCCTTGACGGGTCAATTCGGGACCGCTTCGTGTGCGGCCTGCTACGAGAAGACATTCAGTGAGTGCTTTTCACAGACGATAAGCAAGCTTAAAGAGGAAAAGGACTGCGACTTCAGACGTAAAACGAAGAAGCTGACTGGACGAGCGGCATCTTGCAACTGAAGTTTATTGCCATGAAACACGCAGCAGCAAAAAGCCGCATCTGCGCGCAGCGTGCCTTGACATGCTGAAGAACAAGATGAAACACACGTAGCAGAAAGCACCCTAGGTGAAAATAGAAAGTGCCAAGCGGCAAAAAACAACTATCACTGCTAGGTTAATCAAATACAGTGTTTCTTTATCTAGGAGAGCCACCGAAAGCTCAATTACACACGTGTCTAGGCCGAGTCTGCGCATGTGTACCGCTTCCATAATTTATCGATCAAGTCTAGAGTCCACCAGTCCTTCTGGGGCGCAAATCCCAGGAGCACAAAGGCGTTTGTACGACCGACGACACCGAGTCGTGCACTTCCCGCCTGGTTCGTTGGTGCTTCTGTGGTCTCCGTCGAGTCAGGTCGGCCTGTCAGAAAAACTGCTGTCTCGTTACACAGGCCTACACCGAGTGCTTCGTGCTGTGGTTCCCGTCACCTACGAGATCGTCGCTGACGCCTCATCTGCTTCCCAGTCCAGTGATATTGTGCACGTTACACGACTGAACCAGTATCACCGTCCCAGTGATGACATTTAGTAGCTCCGGGACGTTGCTTCTGCCGTCAGGGATTATGCTGCACGCGTGTGGTATTTGATTGTGTGAACGAGGTGCGTGGGCGCCATCACTCGCGAAAAGAGAGGAGGAAGGACGAACTAGGCTCGCGCTGTGAATCTAACCGGTCAGCGCTGCAACCACTGTTGTAAATATAACCTGTCAACAGTTGCTCGCCTAACTGAGTCGTCTTCCGTGTAACAATATATATATATATATATATATATATATATATATATATAATACTTGTATTTCCCATTTTAATAGCTCACTAATCTTCTGTTAATTTTCGTTTTACCTGCGCCTTGTCGAGTGATAAAGGCTTGTTTTAGCAACCTTCGATTTCCTTTGTTGTGTACGGAACGCTAAGCTCTTCTTCAAACGCTAAATATGCGAAACAACGTGCCCTTCGTCCTCTTGGAATTGTTTGTCGCGTATCGCATGGCTCAAACTCCCCTGTCCCCTTTCTAAAATTTTATTCTGCTGTGCGCCTTCCACTACTCGGGTATGCCTTTGTAGTTTGGGGCGGAACGTGCAAATAAATAAATCTGGGGCGGAACGCGTCCAGAATAAATTGATATCTATCGTCTAGCTTCACTTTGGCGTTCTGGCGACCATAGTCAAGCCCAAGTCAACTCACATCTATCAAGACATATTAAGTTCAACCTTCCGGTTCCTCTAACAGGTGTACCAAGTCATCATAGATACTCTAAAGCTTCGTGATGGTGAACAATATCCGTGCCGCAAAAGTATACCAGGCAGCATGGCCCATTTTATCCATGGCCTTTGTTGCATTAGAGAGTGTCCTAGCTATGGCTCGACTCCAAAAAAAAAAAAAAGATAAATGAAACGTGCGATAAGTATTCTGCTGTTCTGACAAAATTCAGAATTCATTTCCTGCGCATTGTACAGCTCGCGTCGTACGCATGAATGCATATTTTGCGCGTTCGTGATATTTTATATTTAGCGCAAGCTCTTGGGCCAGGTGGCGCGTTCTTTGCGTTTCGCTGCTAAGGCGTTTTCATTGATTTTTCATATTTCCGCTCCTATTTGCAGCTAATGCGCTTTTTTGACGCTGTGCACGTCACGTTTCACCACTGCTGTAATTTTGTCTTTCCCGTAGCCCTCCCTATTTTCTATGCGCGAGCATCTGCCTTAGTTTCCTTTTTTTTTTCTTCTTCAGAAAGAGCATTTTTTCTTTCTTCAGAAAGAGCATCGAGGTGCTGCTCCTTCTGGGCAAGGGGCACAATGAATTAGTGGTGGGCACAGTGCGAGAACAGGCAAGAAGGCGCGCGTCCTACCCACCGCCAATTTTTGTAGGAAACTATGCCCACCGCGCTCGGTAGCCAGCAGGTCTCAACGCCGTAGGAACCAGATAGCTCAACGAGCATGCCCTTTCAAGACACGTGGCAATAGACGCAGCGACGGCAGGCACGCCGCCCGCGCGAGAGGGAACGCACCTGGCCGAAAGGCGGCTGTGGCGCCGACGCCGGCGGCGGTGGCGGTGGTGGCGGCGGCGCGTGGTGAATCCTGGGCGGCGGCGGCTCCTTGAGGCCCGGCGAGGCGCTGACGGGCGGCCGCAGCGGGGGCGCCAGGCCCATGGGGCGCGCCACCGGGGATACGCCGTGCTGCTGCTGCAGGTGGGGCGGAGGACCCGCCGGGTGGTGGCCCGGGGGCGGAGGGCCCAGCGACGGCACCAGCGGAGTCTGGAACATGGCTGCACGAAATGACGAGCACACTTTGTTCAGGCTCGCCATGCGACGAACGGCGCATTTCTTCCGCACTTGCGTCACAAACGGCGCGTGCGAGGCCACCGCGAGACGCAGATTGACATGAATCCGCTCGTGCCCGAGAGGACGTCATGCAGTGCCCGACAATGCACGGCCGGAACGGCAAACATGCACACACGCACAGCGAGAGGCACACACCGCGACACGGCGCAGCGCTGTGCACGTAACGCTGCCAGAGAAGCACAAGGAGTCACCAAGGCGAATAAATGCTCTCTCGCCACAGCCTGTCCGTCTGACCTCGAGCTGGTTAACGGGCGCTGCAGTTCTCCCACTGCCGTCCCCGACATTACGAGAGTGATACATTTCGTCGCCCGAATCAAAGATGGCCAGAGCCATTACTCGAGGTACCAAAATACCTAGGTTATGCGCTGTGGCATCCGTTTCAGTGCATCTTCGGTGGTTTCAGTGATTAAAGAAGTAGCTGTATAACGAAATGAATTTTACGCATAATGTAACTGTATACTGTTCGACAGATTTTACTGGGTACTGTAAAGCTTTTTACTGCGATAGCACTTAAGTGCTTCAAAGTGGGTTTAGCCTTCTCCGTCGATTCGTTCCCTTGACGATGACCGTTGTGATTATGGACGGTTTTTGTTTCTTGATTTTTCTTTCGTTCACTCCCTCTCTAATTTTCTACTTTTTCTTTCCTTTCCTGTCTTCGACAGGCGAGCTCGTCATCTCCAGTTTAACTATCGCCATGACTCGTAGACCAATGAATATAAAGTCCCCTCCGCACCCACCCCCCAATGGACACAATCGTCACCACTGGCATACCAAGTTCCAGCCCATATCCATGCACTCATGTGGGTTGGATTGCATGCGTCAGTGTACCGTCAAGCAAGAAAGTTTACGGACCACGGGATCTCAGAAAACTCCCAATTTCCGAGCAGCCCCACAACGCAACCAAGTAGTGGCATTTATAGCTTATACTATTATATGCGAACAACATTGTGATGTTCGGTTTTACTGGCTACTATTGCAGGCAGCTCGGAAAGTCAACGTGTTCTGAGATCCCATGGTACGTAAACTTTTATAGTCGACTGTACATTTGAGAATTGCGCGCCCTAGCTGTCTAGTCGTCGCGCAGCAACAGCGCTGAGCAAGAAGTGCTCGGTTCGGCGCTCCTTGAGGTAAGCGGAGCTGTCTGCGCATAGTGTATTTCAGAGGGCGTGCACCAATCGAAACAGTGGCGTAGGGGGACGATGCTATCCTGATGGCACAAAAATTGCTCTTGGCAAGATTGCGACATGTTCTCATGTAATTCCTCGATGCCATACACCAGACAACAACGTCGGCGGCACATAAACAGTATGCACCACAATGACAAAGATAAGCCTCCACCATGTCACGTATGCCCTCAACGGAATATGCGGCCACAACATGGTGGTTGATGAAAATCAGTCAAAAGTATCAACGGCGTCAATGCCGACAATGATGTCGCAACAATGACACCACATAGCCTTTTTTTTTTGACATAGCACTTCACAGAATTCACAGCAGCTAAGTGATCCATATAGTTGCACTGTACGGAAAAAAGAAAAACAAAAGATCCGCTCAAATGTCATCTTATCATTTCACTCATGAGATTAGTTATAGAAGAAATACCGACCTCACATTTGATTAATCCTGAGTCGGCACCTTCAAAAGAAATCAACGAGCCAGAATAACAAGAAACCTTTAACACAGCAACTGCGTCATCCCCGGTGGCTGAAATATTGACTTGCACAAACAATCTCAAGAATGGTGTAAGGAAACTGCATATTCTAAGCATCATCTGTAATGATAGCTGCTGATTGATTGAGCAGGTATCTGATTGGACGTCGTTCTGATTATTCACAAAAAGAAAAAAATATGACAGTTTTAGACAACTTTTCGAAACTTAATACGCTGACAACGACGTAACCTCCCCTTGGTAACACACAAAAGAAACAAGAAATCGTGATGCACCAAGGTTTTATGAATAAAATGTATTCGTAAGGTAAAATGATGGACCACCTCGAAGAAATAAACAGGGATCAGCATATCGCCAATGAACTCATAAGCTCCCAGAAGGTCATTTACTTTTGAACTAAATAAATCAAACGTACTTAGACACAGTAAGCATGAGAGTGCGAAAGTCCGTCCATCTATTTCGAATTCCACATTATGCAATAATATGCCGCAGAGAAAGGAAGTTTTGTACGTTCCAAAGAAGATAGGGCCACGACTTATATTAAGAAACTACAATTTTCTTGCTTACGATCACCTCATTTCTAATTACAATCTAAATGTAACATAAGTAATTACAATGTAAATGTTATAAATATTTAATACTCTCAAATTCAAAACCTAACGCGGCGTCACACAACGTATCTCGAGGACTCGCTTTCCGAGCTACGACGAACGTAGACCCCTCGAAGGGCCCTCCGAAGTATGGGAATGGGAAGACAAAATAACCAGCTTCAACGACATCACCAACAAGATGCAAAGATTCACCTTATCCACTACCCCATGCGAAACTCAGTAGAGCGCAAGCTGTCCGGTGATGACAACTACAAAGCAAATCATACAAGAGTCCGACCCCTATATGCACGCTATTTATCCAGACATGTACACAACAGATAGATGCAAAGTGCGTGGCACCAGAGCCACGCTAGAACACATGCAATGGGAATGCCAGGGTCTAATACAGGACAATGAGAGCGAGACCGCCATCGACAGCCTGGCAGGCCGCGCTGCTGAGCCTGGACTCTGGCCAGTACAGCGGAAGCACGCGAATCGTTCCGATTGAATTTTCTCACGCACTCTCAAATTCTTACTTTCACCATTCTCTCAGAACCCTAAACCGAGAAACCTACAAGCGTATTCACCCGCAGTGAGCGAGCGCATTGATTTGAGGAAAACAAATAGCAGAATTACGGTGCCGGTGTTCACAGTGGTTTCGGTTGAATACGCCACGATAGGGATCAATTTCTGCAAGCTGCTGTCTTGTTTTTCCTCTTCTTCATCGCTTCATTTATTTGGAGCCTTTGTGGTCATGAACGCGTCGTTCTGATCAATATGTAGTGACCAAGATAAATCTATACCTAGTAGATATCAAGAGATAGCAACATGAACAAAGTAAAAAAAAAATCTGATAAAAGGTTTGATGTACGTGTGTGTGAAAATTTCACATATCGATGGTTTTCGTAAGTATGTTTAGTGTCAAATTAGCGCTCGTGTTGCTTCAGGTTTCGCAGGTGTTTGCGCCACGTGAACTTTGCTGGCAGCCATTTAGGGATTTCTTGCATGACGTGAGCACGCTGTAGGCATCAATGGGGACGGGAGACGGCCCATAGCGGCCATGGTCACGCGGTGCATACCTGTTAGCGGCGCTTCCACAGAAGTTCATCGGCGGCCGATCTGTGTGACGAGGGAACGCTTCCGGCGGAAGAAAAAACAATGCGACGCCTATCCGTTAAAAAGAGAAGTGACGTCATTTTGTTCGCAAAATTTGTTTTGGTGGCCTGCCATCAGAGCCGTATATTGAAAATGCCCCGCCATTCGACTTGATGGGCGTTTCGAGCTTTCAGCGCAGAAAGCAATGGAGGAAAAGGTCAGCCGTGCGGGTGTCCAAATCGCACCACTGCACAGAACATACTTTCCTTGGAGGTCGACGAAAGCGTTACGTGTCCAGTGCTGGTCCTATCGCCGAACGCCAAGCCCGTCGTCCAGCACAGTCGCACAAAAGAACTAAACAATTATCTGGCGGTCGTAATCCACTACTTTTGACTGAATAGGTTACGAAACAATGAAGCTACCCGCGTCAGCAAATTCAGACGAACGTCGACAAGCAAAACAGCACAACGTGTGAGTAACAGTGCATTGCAACAGGCGAACTTTACACACTTCTAGAGCTGCATCGCATTGAATAAGATAGCGGCGTCAACTCTCATGACGGGCGCTGGAAAAATGTACTTAATGATAATGGAAAAATAAAATAGACTTTTCTTCACTAGTTACGCATACAGAATATTCATTAGTAATTTCTTTGCCGTTGAATGAACCTAAGGGCACCTCGCTTTAATTAAAGAACGCTTTTTTCTTTCCCAATGTTTGTTCCCTCCAAACATAGTCGCGCTTCAGTCGCTGCTCTCATAATCACGCTTGCTCATGTCGGTGACACTCTGTTCTGAACCGCTGTTCGCCCGAAGCTTCACGACCTACTTGGATCAACCTTTGTGCATCTAGCTGATTACAGCCTGCGATGGCGTCATGGTCTCCCGAAAACATGGCACATTCGATGTATGCCTTCCTGTGATCAAAGGGGTGGCAGACAAGAGATGCTCGAAAGAAAACAGGACGAGGAACGTTTTTTGGCAACATGGTGTGGTGCTTATCACTCCCATACAAAGGAGCGACTTTTCTTCCCAAGGGGTGGTGGTGGTGGTGAAAAACCTTTATTGATGAGAAGGCCAAAAGTAAAAACAAATTAAAAAGCAGCGTTGTGGGCGGCCTTCACCTAGGCTGCCGGTCGTGGCGTCCAGGCCATGCCTAGTCGCGACGTCCTCCGCCCAGTTCACCAGCCGGAGTTGGATATCCGGCTCGGTGCTGGAGAAAGCAGCCTCCCACTGCTGCGGATTGCTTAGGCGCCAAGAGGCAGGGGGCAAGTGTGCCGGGCAGGAGAATAGGACGTGAGCGCAATCGACGCGGGAGCCGTCACATAAGCGGCAAGCCGGCGAGTGCGCCCCGGGGTGGAAGAGGGCAAGACGTGCAGGAGTAAGATAGGTATGGGCCTGAAGGTGGCGTCATAAGTGTTGGTGGGGCTGGGAAAGGGATTGGTGCGGAGGGGGGAAGGTGAGACGAGAGAGGCGATAGTGCTGCGTGATATCGCGGTACGTGAGGAGCGCGTCGTGCGTATCCATTCCCGGCGGGGGCGGGCTTGCTCGGTCAGTCGAATCTCGAGCGATGGAATTGGCCGCCTCGTTACCAGGATGGGCCGCGTGAGCGGGCACCCAGATGATTTGGATGGGGCGAGAGGGAACGGTATCGGAACGCAAGATTCCGATGGCCGGGTGTGCCACCCGTCCAACCGCGTAGTTGTAGACCGCAGGTTTGGAGTCGCTGAAGATGTACTTCGCGGAGGTTTGCGTGATAGCAAGGGCAATAGCTGCCTCCTCGGCCTCGACAGAGGTGGAAGTGTAGACTGAGGCAGTAAGAGTGGGTCGTAGAGAGTTGTCAGTGACGGCCAGGGCATGTGCTGGGTAGCGGCGGTACGGGGCAGCATCTACGTAAGCCACGGCGGCCTGCCGTTCGTACTGACGCCAGAGCGCGGAGGCTCGCGCTGCTCTACGGGAGGGGTGGTGTTCGGGATGCATATTTTTAGGGAGGGGATTAACGGTTAGGAGGGGGAAGACATGGGAAGGGATGGGCTCCCAAGGGGACGCGCCTTCTAGGCACCTAGCATCATCGCCGCTGCTGTGAATGCAGAGTCAAGCTTGACAACCCCGAGGTATCCGCAAGAAGCAGGCGTCGAGGAACAAAGAATGTCGGCGAAGCGATGGCAAGTGCCAAAGACGATCACATTAGTCGCAGCAGTCTCCCCGATTCTTGTGATTATTTCTTTTGTTCGGCTTTAAGTGCAGTGCTAAGCGATTGAAAGGCAATCCATATTTGGAGCGCATGGCTGCAGGCATTCTTTGCGCTGCCGTTGAGAATACAGAGCTCGCGCATGTCTGGTGTCACATGAAAGCGAGATATTTTGTGAGCGCATTTGGCTTTCTCACCGATCGCCCAGCGCTCACCGGTGGCGCGCCGGCCGCCATGAGCTATGGCGTTCCAATCGTCTCTCTATGTAGAGGGTGAAGAAATGTCTAACCCATCTATCCATTGCCTTATTTAATTTTAGTGAGCGTGTCTCGTGTCTGTACACCAATGGTCTCGAGAAGAGGCCGGTCCCAGCAGTCAACGTAGCGATGATTAATGCAGTGGCGCAAGGCGATAGTAGTGCCTACGAGGTTTTGTTGTTCACCAAAGACGTCGCGACCTCGGCTCTTGGCGGAGAACAAGCTGCGATGGCTGCCACAAACGTCATCTGGAGCCGCCAAGCCGAGATTTCCGATCTTATATAACTTAGCGACAGCTTCCATCAGATACAGAAGCAACAGAAGCAGGGCAGTTGCATGCGAGAAGCCTTCCGCCGTATTTCTTTGTGAGCTTGTATAGTAAGGAGAAAAGTGTAAGGAAAAGATCGCCGTAGTGACAAAGTGGCTCATATAAGATGCGTCATGAAAAGAGAATGCTCCCTTTTGTAGGTGTTGCTATGAACTGAAACTACTGCCGCCTACCAAAACAACGTACGCAAAATACGACATAGCTGAGACGATTTATTAAGTCTCAAAGAACTGTTGAATGCGCAGGAACACAAAGACAACACTCGGCCGACTCTTTCCTGCCTGCGGGGGTCCATTGCGTCCATAGAGTTCAAGTCAGTCGTCCACTCAACAAGCCAAGTGCCGCATCACTCCACAAGATATTGCCGAAATCAAAGGGCCACCTGCTTTCCTCAGAACACGTAGCCAGAAAGACGGACCGAGTCATTTCGCCTATCATAAGCTTAAACCGGGAGTCATATGTGACCCATATTAAACACAGAACTTGCCAACTTTGTTCGAGGTTCGTCATCATTGTAACACAAAGTTAGGTTGCGCTCTTCTCTGTCTAAGCCAGAAGTGGGAACAGGCTAGTCAGAAAAACACGACAGGAGCTGTCTTTATGAAGGCTCTAAATGTCATATACTTAGCAAGATTCATGTGGCTACAAAAGCTTACGGGCACATTACGCGATTCTAAGGGAAGCAGGAGCGGTTTTGTACATATGCGCGGAGCTAAATTGAGCGATAAAACACGGAACAAAAGCACACGTAAACGCCGCATGAGGTGATCACTGCACACATCAATTGCCTGCGATAGCTATATCTGCTAAATACTGAAACATTGATTGGCCTCACTTCTGATCCTGCATTTCTTCAGTGCACGGAAGCCACGTTGGACTGATTTATTGAGTTTAAGAGCTGGAGGTGCACAAGAGGTGATGCTCCGGCTTAATTTTTAACTCGCGTGGTTCTTCAATGTGCACCCGAAGCGCGAACATATAGCTGCGTGATTCAGAATGCGCCCGCAATGGCTGGACTCTGACCCACGTTCCCGGGCACATACGATGACATCGCGGGTTTGAATTAAATTGAATTGTCTGCTTGTACTAAGAGGCGCTTTTACAGTGCTTCTGCGCCTGGCGGGATATGCAAGAGAAACGAACAAGATGGCCGGTAGGCGCCGTGTGACCATCCCCGAGGTTGCCGTGACGACGGGGGCGTGGCCGGCCTCGGCGGCATGGCTGAATTAGCGGTTCAGGGGCCGCCTAATGAGGTCGGCCGAGCGAGCACTTCGTGACTGCGCGCCAGAAGGTGTGCGCGCGCCCGCCGGTTTCCTCACCGAGGCCATTGCGCAAGCGATCGGCGGCCAAATGTCGCGGGGCTGCAGTCATGCGCCACACGGGTTGAACTGCGCGGACGAGCTCTTGCGCAACCTGTGCGCGGGTCATGGCGCCGCGCCCTGGTGAGCCAGCTTCCGAGACCTCCCGAGAGAGCTCCCGCTCTCTCCGCGGATATTAACCGCGGATATTAAACAATGGTATACGCTGTTGCGATATTCAATTATTTTACATGTGCAGTATTCCTATACGTCCGAGAAACAAAATATCGGGTGGCCCTGGAGGCAGACACGCAGTACTGGAATGTTTTCGGAAACATATATATGCACGGTCAGCGCGTTGGAATGTAACTGGACAAGTGCAGATCCCATGGGGCGCCTGAAATATAGCCTGGCGCAATGGTCGCCGTCAAGATGATAAGAAACTGGAGATATATCAAACTTATACGTATCTGCAAGCTCACAGCCGAACCTCCAGCGAAGCCGCTTTTTTTCAACCAGTTGCATTAGGAATTTTAGCTGTCTGTAATAAACCACGCAGTTAAAAAAATTACCTGCACATAACGCCTACGATCACTTGCTCAAGCAATTCTTTAGCAAAGACCCTACTTAACCCAGACACCATTAATTAACATTCACGTTGAGCGATGCTGTTCATGCACACACTTTTCACCAAATTTGATCGCGCATGCGAAGCAGTGACTTTGCACAAAAAGAAAAGGAATACTTTGCAGCCTGTGCTTACCTGGTGCTCTTGTAACTTCACCCACACATCCACAAAAAGATTCCCACTATTTAACCGAACTATGCGTATACATTTTGGCCGGCATACTTCATTTACGATTGAGGAAACGCTTAAGCAACGTGGTTCCTAATTTGCACTCTGAAAGGTCTGCTACACTCCTGTACGCCATTGGCAACAAAAGCCGTAATTATTCTGCTAATATAAAATATTTTGCGGTATTAGCCACACCCCGTTTCCACGATATACGTGTTAGGATTAGTTCACCGAGAAGATGTGATTCTCCTCGACAGCGATAGCAAAGCCTACCCCCCTCCCCTCACTTAATGTGTCATTGCCAGAGTTTTGTCACCCATATCATTTGAGGTTTCTTTCCACTTGCCTCGGCCTTTTCACTTAAAACTTTGTTGTGGCTAATAACTTACTGCATTATTGTTGACAGACAGGCCTCATCCGTATTGAAATACGGATGAGGCGGCTGCTTCATCCATATTTTCTCACTTCAACATTGTTTTAAATTTGCTTTGTAAACACCATGCACGTACGCAACATATTTGAATATATACACAGGACCAAGTTTATTATATATTTAAAGAGAATGAGGTAGCCAATTAACAATTACTTCTAAAGGTATGGATAGCCCATGCGTAGATAATGAATATGTTGCCGTATGTAAACCTCGCTTCAAAATGATTTGCGTGCGTTTGTGACACTGCAAAAAAAAAATGTAGACTTTGGAGACCCCTTTTGCAGCGTCTTTTATCAACGGCGTGTGAAATGCACGTGAATGGTGTGTCTCAGTATCGCTTCTATTTCCTATAAGCAAAGCTAACGACTCATTAAAAAACACTTCTCAGAATTTCTACCATTTATTAGGGATGCAAACATCGCCACTTACATGCAGAGGTAATAAATATATACAGGATGTCCCCATTACCTATCATGCACCAAGATTTTTAAGAAGAGCAAGGCGTTGCTCGAAGAAAACCTAGTGCATATTTTTTCCAGTACAGTGGAGTAGCTGCAAGTAATTTTTTCTTTACTGAGCTGTAATTACGTAATTGTAATTGGCTACTACGCCGCAGCCTGATGCATTTCAAGAACTCAAAACGCGCATGCAGTTTCCGCCGGTACTTGCGCACTTTGACGAGGACGCCGATGCCGAAATCCACACTGACGCCAGTATATAAATCCAAAGCTTCGGTGCCGTACTAGTCCCGAGGAAAGACGGACTTGAACGGATGATATCTTACGCTAGCCGGTCGTTGTCAAAAGCGGAAGGCAATTATCCAAAGACCGAAAAGGAAAGTCTCGCCATCATTTGGGCTACAGCAGAATTCCGCCCTTACCTGTCTGGCAGGCCATGCAAACCCGTCAGCGACCGTCACGCGCTGCTGGTAGCTAATTTAAAGGACCCATCAGGACGGCTGGCACGGAGGAGCCTCAGACTGCAACACTATGACGTCACTGTAATCTATAAGTCCGCACGAAAACACTCTGATGCCGTTTGCCTATCACACGCGTCATTGAGCCACCGCCTCAAGACGACGAGGAGGACGGCACCCGCCTTGGAATAATACGCGCGGAAGACTTCGCTGAACAGCAACGAGCAATCCCGGAGCTAAAAGGCCTCATCGAGTATATATAAGGGCACACCAACGTTGACCCTAGGTCATTTAGGCGCGCATTGTCTTCGTTCACGCTTCGAAGTGAAGAACTTCTCCCCAGTACGCGACAACTAACTTGTTGTTCCCTCACCGGTGCGTCTAGAAGTACTGCACGCCATACATGACGATCCGACCGCTGGGCCTCTCGGATTCTCCCGGACGCTATCAGGGATACAGGAAAGGTATTACTGGCCGCGCCTGACCGTCGACGTCGCCCGTTACGTGAAGACATGCCAGATTGGCAGCGACGCAAGACACCACCGACAAGGCAAGCGGGATCACTATAGCCCATCAAGCTTCCTTGCCGACCTTTTCAGCAAACCGGGATGGACTAGTTGGGACGCTCTCCGACGTCAACATCCGGGAAGAAGTGGATCGTCGTGGCGACGGACTATCTCACCCGCTTCGCTGAAACTAAAGCCCTGCCGAAAGGTAGCGCAGCCAACGTGGCGAAATTTTTCGTCGAGAACATCCTGCTGCGAAATGGCGCCCCAGAAGTCATCATCATCGACAGAGGAGAGGCCGTAACACAAGCCATGTTGCAGTAGAGCCAGACAAGCCACAGGATGACAACTGTCTACCACCCGCAGGCGAATGGTCCCACGAAGCGCCTGAACAAGACCCTCGCCGACGTGCTAGCGATGTACGTCGACGTCGAGCACAAGACGTGGGACGCGGTCCTGCCGTACGTAACCTATGCTTACAAGATGGCGGTGCAAGAAATAACACAGATCAGGCAGTTGAAGGTGGTTTACGGCAGGAACCAGACGACGACTCTCGACGCCATGCTGCCGTACGAAGAGAATCTTGATGTCGCCACATATCTCCAGCGCGCCAAAGAAGCTCGACAGCTCGCCCATCTGCGCATCAAGAACCAGGAGAGGACCGACTGCCGACACTGTAACCTTCAGCGACGCTACGTCGAGTGCCAACCCGGCGACCGCGTTTGGGTTTGGACCGCGATACGCCGACGAGGAATCAGTGAGAAACTATTACGCCGCTATTTCGGACCTTACGTGGCCATCCGGCGCATTGGCGCACTCGACTATGATCGGTCGGCACTTCGCCATCACAGCGGCGCCATTCACGACCTCAAATAGTCCACGTTGTGCGACTCAAGCCGTTCTGGGTGCGCTCATGAACTTTGGGACTTTACATAGCTGAACTGCGGACTTCTTTGGACTATGTTACTTTCCACTTTGCTTCTTTGTTGGTTTTGTTTAATAAGTGTCCTCTTTATAAGTGTCCTCAGGTTCGCCCAATAAAAGTTAGTTTCGTCTTTCACAGTATTGCTACTGTGTTCTTTACCATCCCTACCACGTGACAATATACTCACGCCCGTGAGCAGGTTCCTCTTGTGTCGGTCACCATCAGGTGACCCAGTCAGTCCCACGAAGCTGCCGTCATGCGGCAATGTGACCGGCGTGGTGCTTTTAACCGCTCCACATTGATACAAATAAATGCGAAGGGTTATCGCGTATACGCTGCCCTGAGCGGTCCGTTGTAGAATTTTCGATTCGTACAGCGTCAGGTTCCCGTAAACTTGTAATAATTCGGCCTCAAATGCATCTTACCACAATCGGGAGCACGGAAAGGGGCAATATTTCGAACAAAAGGATTTGGTTACAACGAGAATCGATTGCACCAAACCCACTTTCGAGACATGCGTGCAGCAAATATGATAAAACTTGCATTTTCATTACAATTACGATCGTTCAATATAGTCAGAAACTCTTTTAATGACCACCAGTGACACCAGTGTATGATGACACCAGTATATAAGCGATGTCGCTCATACACTGGCATATACTCTATGGGGACAGTTATTTGCAAAGTAGCGGACAGAGTGCTCTGCAGCTTCAAGTGCACCCTCGGAACATCTATCCCGATGTGTATGTTCAAGAAGTCCGACGTACCTAAATTAGCAACATGGTGTGGTACGTGTATCGTGGAAGTAACGTTTGTCTCCTTAAGTTAATGTTCTCAAAAAAGCTGAACCTATTTGTCTATGCACGCGTAATAAAGATAAATGAGTGAAAATATTGACATATCTGACAAAAGAGATTTTTCATAAGGCTGTAACCCAATTCTAGGATGCCATCACTAGTGTTGCTGCGTGATTACCGTTAATAATACCTTATTATTCTTTCCTTCACAGCTTGAATACCTCTTCCATTTATGTAATGAACAGTATTCTAGAGATCCTCTATGAGTGCTAGATGCCCCTTCCTGTCTACTTTTGCTTGGTTTTTTGCTGTCGGGGTGGTGAATTATCGTGGAATTTTGTAGATATTGCCTATAAGATGCTTCCTCGACTGTACGCAATAACTCCACGAGCGGCGGTACATGCGCACAACCCTTCTCGCTATCGGCAGAGCCCTTTCCAAAGCCAGCCTGCCGTCAAGTGCAGCATCGCTCACCGAAACGCGACGCACGCGAAAGAAGCGAACGCGCCACGCTGCGTGTTTCCGTTGCGCACCATTGCAATGAGCCAGCTCGTGTACGCTGATTGCACCGGCATTCTTCACAGCAGCTGCAGCTACACTTCCGCTAACCAAGAATTTTCATTACACGGGCGGAAGCTTTTTCGACTAAAGTACCCGCCACGTACAAATTTTGAACATATTCGCCTGGCGATTTCCACCTGGACATAAATATAACATCAAAGTACGATATACTGGAACGATTTGCGCGAGGTCTGTGACAAGAGGCTAATAGGAAGGGAGATCACGCTAGGTGCTGAAGCTTTACAAAGATCCATGCCACACTGGAGTGTCCCTGCCTCACGCAGTTGCCGAAGGACGTGGTCGCTTCAAGCCGCCCGTCCCGATATGCCTTCCACCGAAGTCGAAGTGATCGCTTGCACGGGCGTTGCCGTGGCATGAAAATCGCCCCTTCAATTGGCAAGTTTCTTCTTACTGAATGTGTCAGTGCCCCACTTCTTCAATCTTCACAATGCTATCATTTTGAATGCCAATTTTTCTGCTTGACAAATAAACCAATCGCACCTTATCATCGCTGGAACTAGACACAGTTGATTGAGGCCCCCTCGCAGCCCTACCTGCAACTGTGGTCAACGAAGCTATTTCTCTCTGATTAAGTACCTGCAGGCAATCCTCATGCTGCTGACATCATTTTCCGGGCATTAGTGTATTTTCCTTCGACTACTGCTAGGTTGATTGCTTCTTCCTAACCTTCCCGGACCTGTGTCTCTTAATAAGGGTGCGACGTGTACGCCCAGTGGTGGACGAGCGATCACGTGCTGCAGTGGCTAAACTGTGCAAAGCGTCGCACGCGTCATGCTCGTACAAGCGGCATCTTTATTTTAATGTACCTGAGTCGCTAACCACACGTTCAACCCATTTTTGTATCAATTTCGAACGCGCTAAATTGTGGCTCATTTGAAGCAGCGTTGCTTTCCGATATTCAGACAGCGTCCTCGCTGCACACAGCCGTTGTACGAAAAAAAAAAAAATGGAAAACTCGGGGAAGGGATGGCGTGAGCTGGAAGAACACTGATGACAAAAAAAATTAAAAAAGAAGCAAGAACGAAAGACGAAAGAAAAAAAAGGTAGCTACAGAAGCGTACTCTTTTCTCTCGTTCTTTTTGCCGTGCCGCTGAACGCAGTCATTTAAGCGCGCAGGGTCCCCACTGGCCCCTCCCCTGTCGCGAGCGGAAGATGGCGTCGCGGATTGGTTGCTGTCCCCTCCTCTCCAGTTTGCTATTTTATGTTTCCTTGCTTTGCCCCGTTTTGCTCTTTGCGGAGAGAGCCGTTGGTGCTTTTTATGCGAAGCCGCGTCCCTCCTCCACAGCGCCGACAGCAAGGGGGCAAAGAAGAAAGAGAAAAAGAAGAAAAAAAAACGAAAAGAAAAAAAGAAACAATAATAAAGAAAAGAACGGAGCGCCGAGAAGGGCCGAGGGTGGCGACCCGCCGCGGCGCGCTGCCTGGACAGCATGAGCAGACGCGCGAATCAATGGAAGAAAAGCAGACAGCGAAACACGAGGGAGCGGCAAAAGTGCAGAGCTTCGCTAGGGTGTCGAGGAAATAAAATAAAGAGAGACGAGACTGCGTACAAGACTTTGGCAAAAGACGACGTCTGGAAGAGAACAAAGAAAGAAGAAATGAGGCAGGCATCTTTCAGTGCGTGCGAGAGCGCAAACGCATCCTAGCGTACGCATGCGCAATGGGTGTACAGGGGGCGGGAGCGAAGGGGCTTTGTCGACTCTGAGCCCCGAGAACGTGGTTTAAAAGTGACTTTTTTTTTTCTTTTTGCGTACGTTCAAACGGGATCTTTTGTGTGTTGTCGCCCTTTTTGAAATCGCCTGAACAAGACAAAAGGACGTTTCCTAAGCGGGGAAGATTTTTCTCCGGTGTCGTGTGCAGCCGCGGTCTTTGTTTTCCCAAGAATCCGAACATTGCACCGAGCCAACGCAGCTGTGGGTATCGCAGTGGTAATGCCAGGGAATAAAAAAACACTAGAATTCGTAAACGGTCACCCTAATATGGTCTACAAAGCTTATCTAAAAAAAAGAAAAATAGCCGGGCGAGAGTTTGAAGGGTTAGAACCTAAACATTTTTTTTTCTTCTTTGCGGGGGCAAATGAGTAAAAACGCGTTTTCTTTTTTCCGCCTTTACAGACGAGTAGCAAGATGAGAGCCATTTCATTTTGAAGAGCCCACTATAAAGCTCGGAACGGCAGCGTGCACGAAGGATGAGAGAGGATCGCAATGCAAACAGGCTAGCCTGTAGTGCTGAGCAGCACGTTCGTTAGATATTAATGCCTTCCCCCAATTTAACCACATACCACCGAAAGCAGAGAAAAAGGAATGCTTATGAGCGATAGTCTGAAGAAAAGAAATTAAAGACTCAGGCAATTTTCGGCATTCAAGCTAGCCCTTTTAGTTACACGTGTTTGTAATATCGATCAGGTGCCGAGAAAAGCTCGCGGTCCCCCTATATCTGTGATACGGGGGTTGCGCTGTCAAGCATCGCTCAGGATCCAGTGCCTGACGTTGTGAAATACGGGATTCTGTCCAATAGCAGATTAAGAATTCAGAAAACTATCGCCAGCCACCACTCCTAATAATCTCAGTGGCAGAAAAACTATTTTTCTTGCTGCAAACGTGTAACGAAATTTGGCGAAAAACGAAGCATCGAGGTATGCAACAGCCCGCAATAAAACCTTATATGCCAACATTGGCTCACAGTATCAATTATGTTGGCTAAAGTAGTTTTTTTATGTCACGTTCAAATCATGGCGTTTATGTTAATTCCAAACAACGGCAACGATGACCCAGTACACGTGTGGGATAATGCTGGCAAACAAGCGAGTAGACAGCAGTCGTGTCACGTATGCGCAACTTATCATTTCGCGCGGTAAGTGATATTCACCACGCACCGGACGATGCGGTAACGCGACACGCAAGAACGCGCAGCGGCACCAATTGAAGCCCGGGGCGGTTGTCGGCGTGGTGATCGGGCCACCGCCGACAGCACCGCGGCCACGTCACTGGCGACGTCGGCAACGGCGCGAAGCCGACGCTCGCGCGGTTCGAGCATCGGCGGACACTTCGCTGCGAGCGATTTCGCTTGCTGGTTTGGTAGTGAGACGCGCTGACTGCTATGAACTGATGACGTGGTGCCCTGCGATGCCACATTCTTGCACGAAAACATTACCATCTCTACACGAAAGGAGCACAAAATGCAGTTCGGGTATCACGGTGCTCTTTGTTCCTGTTGTTCGCCTTGCGCTCAGCCTATTCTGTTGGCGCTGCTGTTATTGTGTGACTCCGCTTTCTTGCCAACCTTACTGCGCCCTTCTCTTTATTTGTGAAAACAATGGCCGCCACCTACCGTCAAGCCAACAGCGCACGAAGAGCACATTAAATGAGCCGCCAGAAACTCAGTCAGATCAAGTCCTGCAGTGTATACTGTAATGTTACACTTGATCCTCTTGTAATTCTGCCTTTCTGCTTGCCCTTTGTAGCAGACACAGTGATAGCACCAAAGCGCGAAAATCCAATTGCGAAGCAAAATTATTTCTGCGTTTAGTGAGGTATATCTACACAATAGAAGCGCACCTGAGAAACAGCTAAGGGCGCTCGCGTAACCACAGTGACGCGATCGTACGCCTAAGATAAACCATATCCCTGCGACGTCGTACGAGGAGTTCATTTCCTACTGTGTACTGATCTCACGCCACCTCGCTGATGTTTCGTCGCAACACGTCGCGGAATGATCAATATGTCGCTACAAGGAATCGCTAAAGCACTGCGTTCAGGTATTACAGCGACCCCTTCATTTGTTCAACACAACGTCAAATGATTTTTTTACCAAGTGCGCTCGATCCCAATGCGAACACAAAAATTCGAATGGTTTTGGCGAATGAACGCCGCGACGATCACACATCGCGCTCTCGACAAGTGCAGTCGCTCATTTCATTACAGCGCAAAGCCAAGTCAGGGTCTGCGTCGTCAAAAAATGCACACCGCAAGCGACGACTGCGCTACAACCACAAAATAAAGATGCCCCTATCACAAAGCCCAGCATCCAGTGCATGCGCATGCCGGTTCGCGCACTGCGAGGTGCTGCTGGCTACTGGCGCGAAAGGAGCGCGCAAAATACGCAGCGCTTGGGTATACCGCGTATATATGTTTTTTTTTTAACGCGGAAAGCAACAAAAATTATTCCACCAGAAATTAAAGAAAAAAGTAAAAATAAACATGTCACTATAGGATTCGATCCCGTGACCTACAGATACCAAGCCCGGTACTTCGCCACTATGAGCCACACTTTTTTGTGTTTTTTTTTTCATTATTGCCACATTGAACAACACAAGCACCTGATAAAC
Organism: Dermacentor albipictus; assembly: GCF_038994185.2. Classification (NCBI taxonomy): domain Eukaryota; kingdom Metazoa; phylum Arthropoda; class Arachnida; order Ixodida; family Ixodidae; genus Dermacentor; species Dermacentor albipictus. Next base: position 7,294,370 of record NC_091824.1, read on the forward strand.
ACATTCGTGGAGCCAGTCTCTAAGAACTGTCCTTATTGTGCGAACCCGTTAATATTCGCGCATGTTTAACCATGCTTCAAGCCTGGGGAGCCATTCAAGCTCTGGGGTTTGAAAGTGGCACACGGCTATAGTTGTGCCGATGCTTTTCTTGAAATATAGCCGTATCGGCTTTGCGCCCGCGTTCCGAACTGCCATCCTAGGTCGCCAAATGCTATGGAGGCTCAAGAGCATAACGAGGTCGAATGGAATACCATCCTGATTTTCAGCTGGCAAAAATCTTATGCCGAAAGCGTCCACAGGTAGGTCTTTCTTTAGAATACGTTGTAAGGTATCCCAGAAAAAAAAATACTTCCCGAAAATCCAGAAAGACATGCGCGATCGTTTCTGGCTTTTGACAAATTAAACAGCGAGTCCCCCAAGGCACAAAAATTCCTTTTTCGTCTAGCTAAGTCTTCTTAGCACCCTCTGCTGCGTCGCAGGTCTGACCGCCGCCGTGGAGGTTGTGGCCAAATACTGCACCAGGGTGGCCAATCCTGCTCTTGTGAGGGAGTGCGTTACCGGTTCTGGTCACCGGGAACAGGCCACACTAGAGGCCTGTTTGTGCAATTTTATCAACACGTGGATTTTTTTTTAATCCGGTGAAAAATTGCCGGCACCGGGATTCGAACCACGGACCTCTTGCACGCGAGGCGGGTGTTTTACCTCCACGCCACCGCTGCACTTAGCAGCAGAGGGTGCTAAGAATCACTGGCTCCGGACAGGCCGCCATTAAAATATGAACCTGGCAACGTTTAACGCTAGAACGTTATCTAGTGAGGCGAGTCTAGCAGTGCTATTGGAGGAATTAGAAGGCAGTAAATGGGATACAATAGGGCTTAGTGAAGTTAGGAGGCCAAAAGAAGCATATACAGTGCTAAAAAGCGGGCACGTCCTGTGCTACCGGGGCTTAGCGGAGAGAAGAGAACTAGGAGTCGGATTCCTGATTAATAAGAATATAGCTGGTAACATACAGGAATTCTATAGCATTAACGAGAGGGTCGCAGGTCTTCTTGTGAAACATCATAAGAGGTACAAATTGAAGGTCTTACAGGTCTATACCCCACATCCAGTCATGATGACCAAGAAGTCGAAAGCTTCTATGAAGACGTGGAATCGGCGATGGGTAGAGTGAAAACTAAATACACTATACTAATGGGCGACTTCAATGCTAAGGTAGGCAAGAAGCAGGCTCGAGACAAGGCAGTGGGGGAATATGGCATAGGCACTAGGAATAGCAGGGGAGAGTTATTAGTAGAGTTTGCGGAACAGAATAATATGAGGATAATGAATACCTTCTTCCGCAAGCGGGATAGCCGAAAGTGGACGTGGAGGAGCCCAAACGGCGAGACTAGAAATGAAATAGACTTCATACTCTGCGCTAACCCCGGCATCATACAAGATGTGGACGTGCTCGGCAAGGTGCGCTGCAGTGACCACAGGATGGTAAGAACTCGAATTAGCCTTGACCTGAGGAGGGAACGGAAGAAACTGGTACATAAGAAGCCGATCAATGAGTTAGCGGTAAGAGGCAAAATAGAGGAATTCCATATGAAGCTACAGAACAGGTATTCGGCTTTAACTCAGGAAGAGAACCTTAGTGTTGAAGCAATGAACGATAATCTTGTGGGCATCATTAAGGAGTGTGCAATGGAAGTCGGTGGTAACTCCGTTAGGCAGGATACCAGCAAACTATCGCAGGAGACGAAAGATCTGATCAAGAAACGCCAATGTATGAAAGCCTCTAACCCTACAGCTAGAATAGAACTGGCAGAACTTTCGAAGTTAATCAACAAGCGTAAGACAGCTGACATAAGGAAGTATAATATGGATAGAATTGAACATGCTCTCAGGAACGGAGGAAGCCTAAAAACAGTGAAAAAGAAACTAGGAATTGGCAAGAATCAGATGTATGCGTTAAGAGACAAAGCCGGCAATATCATTACTAATATGGATGAGATAGTTCAAGTGGCTGAGGAGTTCTATGGAGATTTATACAGTACCAGTGGCACCCACGACGATAATGGAAGAGAAACTAGTCTAGAGGAATTCGAAATCCCAAAGGTAACGCCGGAAGAAGAAAGCCTTGGGAGATATGCAAAGGGGGAAGGCAACCGGGGAGGATCAGGTAACAGCAGATTTGTTGCAGGATGGTGGACAGATTGTTCTAGAGAAACTAGCCACCCTGTATACGCAATGCCTCATGACCTCGAGCGTACCGGAATCTTGGAAGAACGCTAACATAATCCTAATCCATAAGAAAGGGGACGCCAAAGACTTGAAAAATTATAGACCGATCAGCTTACTGTCCGTTGCCTACAAACTATTTACTAAGGTAATCGCAAATAGAATCAGGAACACCTTAGACTTCTGTCAAGCAAAGGACCAGGCAGGATTCCGTAAAGGCTACTCAACAATAGATCATATTCACACTATCAATCAGGTGATAGAGAAAAGTGCGGAATATAACCAACCTTTATATATAGCTTTCATTGATTACGAGAAAGCGTTTGATTCTGTCGAAACCTCAGCAGTCATGGAGGCTTTACGGAATCAGGGTGTAGATGAGCCATATGTAAAAATACTGGAAGATATCTATAGCGGCTCCACACCCACCGTAGTCCTCCACAAAGAAAGCAACAAAATCCCAATAAAGAAAGGCGTCAGGCAGGGAGATACGATCTCTCCAATGCTATTCACAGCATGTTTACAGGAGGTATTCAGAGACCTGGAGTGGGAAGAATTGGGGATAAAAGTTGATGGAGAATACCTTAGCAACTTGCGATTCGCTGATGATATCGCCTTGCTTAGTAACTCAGGGGACCAATTGCAATGCATGCTAACTGACCTGGAGAGGCAAAGCAGAAGAGCGGGTCTAAAAATTAATCTGCAGAAAACTAAAGTAATGTTTAACAGCCTCGGAAGAGAGCAGAAATTTACAATAGGCAGCGAGGCACTGGAAGTCGTAAGGGAAAACATCTACTTAGGGCAGGTAGTGACGGCGGATCCGGATCATGAGACGGAAATAATCAGAAGAATAAGAATTGGCTGGGGTGCGTTTGGCAGGCATTCTCAGATCATGAACAGCAGGTTGCCATTATCCCTCAAGAGAAAAGTATATAATAGCTGTGTCTTACCAGTACTTACCTACGGGGCAGAAACCTGGAGGCTTACGAAAAGGGTTCTACTCAAATTGAGGACGACGCAACGAGCTATGGAAAGAAGAAAGATAGATGTAACGTTAAGGGATTAGAAAAGAGCAGATTGGGTGAGGGCACAAACGCGAGTTAATGACATCTTAGTTGAAATTAAGAAAAAGAAACGGGCATGGGCAGGACATGTAATGAGGAGGGAAGATAACCGATGGTCATTAAGGGTTACGGAATGGATCCCAAGGGAAGGGAAACGTAGCAGGTGGCGGCAGAAAGTTAGGTGGGCGGATGAGATTAAGAAGTTTGCAGGGGCGGCATGGCCACAATTAGTACATGACCGGCGTCGTTGGAGAAGTATGGGAGAGGCCTTTGCCCTGCAGTGGGCGTAACCAGGCTGATGATGATGATGATGTCTTCACACCTAACCTACGTGTTTGTGTTTCAATTTCAAGAAAAATGTTTTAACCCCTCCTGGTTCATTCATAATTTTAACTCGTTTAGGAACATTTGCCCATGGTCCGGTACAAAGTGTGATCTATACAGAGGAATCGGCAAGACCATATCGCATAGATCATTTCATAGTTTCTTCCGCGACACAGTCCAAAGGTAGTCCGAAGAGAAACAAGCCTGCAGGAAAGTACAACACAGGTACTTTGCTGCACGCTCGTTTCTCTTGGGTTTTCGCTGGCGCCTCCCGGCTTACGTTCCGACGTGACTACTAAATTAGGCAATGCTCTTCCCAGTCTAATTCGACAAACAGTCCGGAGAAAAGTGTCTGATACATCTCGAAAAACATGAATCACTAGCTGTCGTATGTAGAGGTGCGACAAGCTCAATCCGGCGTAGCACACACGAGGAAATAGGCTGGTTCGCCGTGTGCGCTCCCACGTAGATCCCCAAATGGAAACGGCCAACACGCATCTTTTGCACATTCACACGTGAACAACGAATTACTTGCATTATATACAACAATTTCCTTATTAAAAACAAATTACACCTCGTTGCTCTCGAAAAAATTGACCAATAAAAGTATTTGAGGTTGTCAGCTTTCTCACGCACTTCAGCGACTTTGCGCCGCCACATAGGGTCGCTGTCTTTATAATTTTCCAACGGCACTCCCAAATAGATTGCTGGAGTCGTAACCCACCTTATATAGCAGAAAATATTAGAGAACGTGGACCAGTATCCGTGCCAAAACCTCCCAAACTTTCTCCAGTTGATTGCACTGCCGCTAACCTCCCAGAAATCTTTAACAACTTTTACAGTATTAATGATACTTTTATCATCAGCAGAAAAAAGTGCTATGTCGCCTGCATATGCAAGCAGACGTACTTCCGCTGCACGGAGACGAAATTCTCGTATGGTGGTGCTATTGATTATGCTCAAACAAAAAAAGATTCAGTGTACATGGAAGAAAGCAATGGCGACAGAGGGCGTTCCACTTTGATGCGCGCTAGCTACCACCTCATTTACTACCAAGCGCGTCGTGCAGCCTCTGTATGCCGCGGCAACACAACGGATCCTACGTTCACGTGTTCTAATGCAGGCAGCAATATGTTGTGAGGTGCTTTATCAAGCGGTTTTTCGAGACCTAGCTGTAGCGTTGCAATGCTGTCGGAATTAGCACCTCAACACTCCAGAACGGATCGAGCTTTATGTATATTTGTAACTATTGATCGAACTTTCATGCCGCAAGTTCGATGTTCACCAACTAATTCAGGAATTGGAGTTTGCAGCCTCTTAGCCAGAATTTTCATGAATATCTTGTAGTCTATGTTTGTGAGCGATGTCAGCCTATACGAAGTAACTTGGGTAAGTATATTCTCATCTTTAGCCTTAGGTATGAGAACAGTGTGTGACGTAAGAAATGACGACGGAAGGACCATCATATCAAAAGCCTCGTTAAAGAGTGAAACTAAGACTATATATATAGCTAGCTTATCCTTTACAATGTTATAGAATGAAGCTGTAAGCCCATCAGGGCCCGGAGGCTTGCCAGAATTGAAGTCATCAATAGCTTTCTTAACTTCTTCTAGTGAGATCGGCATTTTGAAAGTTTCTTTTGTTTCATCGCTTACTCGCGGCATTAAAGAGAGAAATTTATTTTTGAAGGCGTCTACGTCGACTTCACTAGACGAATATAAGGGGCTGCAATATTCATAGAACATTCTTTGGATGCCTTCCTTTTCTCAGCGTTTTTCCACTCAACTTTTGCTATTTCGTTCCGGTGCGCCCGACTTTTTTCCAATCCTAGTGCGCGCTTGGTAAAAAACTCACCACCCATCAAGCGCTCAGGTGGCAGACAGGTGGCAGACATATGGCAGAACAGGTGGCAGACATATATCAAGTCTGTTATGAATGAATGTTTATCAAGCCACTTTACCAAAGAAGAGCGGACGTAGCGACATTCACCTTGCAAAGAAACAAAGTCAGTTACTGTCAGTTATATCCAACTTTACCACCAGCTTTAAGGCTACAGAGATAGACCGCAATGAACGGTGATAATACAGCACTTGGCAGACGCGTCCATGAATTTGTGTTTGACCTTGACGCACCAGCTTCTTATTGCTTCGAGGTGAGTGTGGATTCCTATTGTTTATACAGGAAACGCTTCGATTGGTAACGTAGTCGACGGCAAAAAAAGGAAAACAGAAACGCCGATAAAAATCAGCAAAATTAGAAGACAGCCCCTACCACATTGACATTGACGCGGTATTCTACAGTTTTCAGGGACATCAGTGGCTGCGGCTGATTATATATATATATATATATATATATATATATATATATATATATATATATATATATATATATATATATATATATATATATATATGTAAAGATACATCGTGACCCGTGGGGCACCGAATCTAAAATGTGTAGTTGCTGGCGCATAGTTTTCCGTTGTGGTATATTGCCTGCTATAGACCATGAGATGGATTTACATTTACAAAAGCATAGAAATGCGTTATAGTGCACAACGCAGGCATTACCAAATCCTGACTGGGAGCTTACCACTGTCGTTCAAATGAGAAATGTACAATCATTGTATTTTACCGGTGCTAACAATGGGGCAGAAACCTTGGGGATTAAGAAAGAAGTTCGAGAAAAAGTTAAGGAGCGCGAAAAGAGCGATGGAAGGAGAAATGTTAGGCGTAACGTTAAGAGTAAGGAAGAGAGCGGTGTGGATAAGAACCCAAACGGGGATAGCCGACATTAAAGTTGACATTAACAGAAAAAAATGTAGGTGTACGAGCCATCTAATATGAAGGGTAGATAACCGGTGGACGATTAGAGCTAAAGAATGGGTGTCAAGGGCGGGAGAGGGCAATAAAGAACGGCAGAAAATTAGGTGAGGTGATTAAATTTGCAAGTCTGCAGGCGCATGTTAGAATTAGCTAGCTCAAGACAGAATAATTGGAGATCGCTGGGTCAGGCCTACGTCCTGCAGTGGCCATAAAAAACAGGCTGGTGATTATATTGCTCGCGATTAATAAATAGGCACTCAGTGCATAGCAAACAGGCAGATCGAGGGAACGGCCTGAATGTGTGGTTGAATGCGAACAACGCAGATAGTAAAGCAATGACGGGGGCTAGTTGGTGAACGTTCATGTTTATATTGCGCTCAGTTTTACACAGACGATATTAAGGAAGGACAGGACGTGGACGGACGTAGCGCAAACTACCAACTGTTTAATAATGTTAAATAACGCGCTTATATACAAGGAGATATGGCGCGGGGGGGGGGGGCAAACTCAACCTCAGCTTATCAAAGCTGAGGTTGAGTTTGCCAGGGCGAACGGGTGCGAGTGAACAACGTATGCCTGACCCGAACTATGATCACATTCCGTGAACTTGTCATATCTTTTATACCCCCCTCCCCGCGCCATGTCTCCTTGTATATAAGCGCGTTATTTAACATTATTAAACAGTTGGCAGTCTGCGCTACGTCCGTCCACGTCCTGTCCTTCCTTAATATCGTCTGTGTAAAACTGAGCGCAATATAACCATGAACAACGCAGATACTGGCAAAACAGCATAAAATCATGAGTTCTAACAAGGAACTCATATGAAAGCGCTAGTATTGGTGAATTCAGATATTCCAGTTTCGCATGGAATTATTGAGGCTTAGCCACATTGAACAGTGGAAACAGAAAATATAATTGCTCCGTAAACGGGTCACATGTTTCGGGAGCGTACAGCTTTACAAGTTAAACTGTACATAGATCGTTTAAACGTGAGAAACGGCACAGCCACTGTTTTTAGTTATTTTTCCCAATCGTTTTTGGAGTTCTCGATCAGCTGCTACTCCTGCTTCGCTCTGGTTTTTTCGGTGAAATTTGTGCGTACCGACGCCCCTGTGGCGGGTACGATGTCAAAAGAAATGACGGACATTCCGCCTCCTCTGCCGCCAAGGTTGGGGCCTGGCCTCCAAGCTGCAAGTCGGTCTGCTGCGCCCGACCACCTAAACGCGACTCTGCCAAGGTCATCGAGCTGCTCGGACGTCGACGACATGGATTCTGACGGCGGATATACCGAGGTCACAAGTCGTCGGTTGAAGAGGAAACTTCGTAGGACATCAAGCGTGAGTGAGCTTAACTACAATAAGCCGCCCGCACAGCAAACGTACACAATCGCCTACGTCCCCGTCGCTGCTACAGGCAACCTCAATTCCCTCAATAGGCAAACTCTCACTGCCTATCTCGAGAGGCTGGCTCCAGGGCAAATCAGAGAGATCCGAATTAATCCCAGAAGAAACATACTTACTGTTGATGTAACTACACGAACCATCGTCGACACTTTGAAAGCTATAACTGAGCTAGGAAATATACTTGTCCGTTCATTCATCGTACATGGAGGCAGCACCACCGCCGGTGTTATCTACGATGTCGATACAGATATCGATAATGACGATCTCTCAACGCTAATCTCCTCGACTGTCC